>NW_026578043.1:1350195-2700391 GCF_029603195.1 Condylostylus longicornis
CCAATATATCAATAATATGCGGAGGGGCTATCGTTATCCTTAATATACACTGTTAAAGATCTACTTAAAAACCACTTTTAAAGGCTTACATAATATTATAGGTTATTACAACATTTTATATAAATTGTTTGTGTATATTCCAGTACTTACACACATATATGTACATATTAAAAAAATTTCTTTGGAATATGAAATTTGAAGTCCTTTTTTCTTTTGCCATATTATACAAAACAATTAAACATCATATGAGTATGCGAATAAATACAATGAGAGTTTTATAAATTTTTAATCTGTTTTTGGTTTATTTTGTAATATTGTACTTAATACGAGTATATCTTTATTAATGCACTTCTCAAAACTGAAAAAATCCAATAAAAACGAAAGTTTCTACTGTATAATAGTAGCGTTAAAATATGAGTTGATTTATCCATTTGTATCCGCCCGTCCATGTGCCTTCCCCCAGCGTTGACTCAAAAACATATGAAAAATAATTACCACTGACTGCATAAACTATATTCAATTTTGCTTCGAACGAAGCAGTGGTTCGAATAGCTGTCAAACAAGTCTAAAACATATTTAATGAAATCTTGAAGACTATATAAAAACACAAAGTCATCGAATTTTGCATAATTGAATTTAGTAATGGTTTTCCAATAAAATTTAGTTGTTACCATATAATTTCTTCCAATAGTTGTCATAAAATTTTAAAATAAATTCACAAATATTTTAATAAGCAATTGGCAAAAAATAGAAGTCGCAATAAGAAATAGGGCGCTGGATTTATTTTCTATGAAGCATTTTTCTATGAAAAAATCTGACTTAGTTTATGGGTGGTAAAAATCTGGTCAGTTTATGACATTGGTCTCACTATGGATGTGAAAATGTATTGAGGTTTCACCATATTAAAGCCAGATTTCAAGCTTCATGATAAAATGTAGAACAACATTATTGATTACGTCCAATATTCAAAAATTATTCAGTCAAAATAAAATGGAAACAAAATATACTAAAATTAGTAACTTTATTGCATCTACATATACCCAATATGTACGTACATATTCACATACTTATGTGTAAAAATATAACTTTAGCTTTTAACCTAGAATTTTATTAAAATGAATGTGAAAGCTTTTAATTGGAATTTTAAAATTTATTTCTATTCTGTTTTTTTTGTTGTTCCTCTTCTTGTTTTATTTAAATTCTCTTGAAACACACAAAGTACCTTTCTGCTCGTATTTTATTGTACATTGATGCACTTGAATTTCATATAATGATAAAAAAATTTATTTTAAAAATTTTCATATTGTTCTTTTATGTAAACTTACTACACAATTTTAAATTATGTATGTAGGTATATAAGCATATATAAATTGTATTCATATGGTATTGTGCATTTATATGTTCATAATATGCGTTATTTATTATCAAAATGTTGTAAGTCCATTTTTTCTTATACAAAAAATAAGTAGTAATAAAGTTGGGTCAAACCAATGGTTTGTATTGTAGCACTTTTCCCTTCAACAAGTGAAAATTCTGCTTTTAAATACAGTCTATGTATACCTATCACACTATCAAAATTATTTTCATTCATATACAAAACTATTTCTAGGATTGCATATATTTAGGATGAACGATTTATGCAGTCTTTGAAACAAAGCAAAAATTAATATAAAGTGGGGTTAACATAATGCTCGATTTTAAGGGTTAATTGTGTGAGTTAAGAAAAATAATTATATTTTTTAATGTCATGGAATTTACACAATCATGAAATTGTGTAATAATACTTCAATACTAAGAAATCTCTATCTGAAATGCGTTCATACATACATTCATGAAATATAATTGGCAGCCATAAACGACGTGAAACGCAGTTTCGTAATTGTTATTTTAGAATTTCAATAGGAGAGGAAGAGTTTTACCCATCTTGTGTATATTATGATATTTGATTGATTTGGCAGTAAAAGTAAAGAAATTTCAAATGGCACCGAGCCACCGGATTCGATTTCTCCCTATCCACAATTGAAAGGAAAGTAAATAGAAGTAAATAAGTCATGGAACATCCTCACGAAACTTAATGTGGTGTGTCCCTTAACTCGAATAAGCCGCCAAATAAAACTTTGCCATCCCCAAAAACTCCGTTTAAGACACACTTACACCATGTCTATATAAATATCTTTTTTTTTGTTAAATTTAATGCTTTAAACTCATTTCTTTAAAGATCACCAATACATTGTAGTATTTCGGATTGCTTATGTTCACAGAACTATTTACCATATAATTACACATATGAATGCTAAACCCCCAGATTACATAATATTATATGGGAATGTATAATATGAATGTATGTACATACGTACACATATATGAATATTTTAAAATTTCTTAAATCTATAAACGTTAAATTTAAAAGAAATGATATGGAAAAATGCATTTTATATAAAAAAAACAAAAATAAAAAACAAGAAGAAGAAAAAATATACTTTAGAGAATTTTCTGAGCAGAAATCATCAAGCTTTTAAGTGTTCAATTTACTTTGGAATTTTGCTACATCATCCAGAATTTTTCTCCTCATCATTTTAGTAAAAAATAAAAAAATAACAGAAATAATATAATTTCCATACCGTATGTATGTAAATATGTTTGTATATTTACATATATGATTTCATAAATTTTTCTATTTCATTTTTACTCTTTTATAACTTTTCTCTTATTTTTCTTTATTTTAAAGAAAATATTTTTACATATTTTGTTTCAAAAAGCATTTAATTTTCTATTTTTCTTACAAAAGAATTTTTTTCTTTAAATTCTAAATTTTATTTAAGAGCTTTTAAAAGTAAAAATCTTTATATTGAAAAATTTATGGTAAAACACAATATTTATAATATTATTTCCTACTTATCATATAAAATCCTCAATGGTATACAAAAATTAAATGGTAAAATTGAAATATTAAAAATCATACACATTATAAGCAAACAGAATTCATTTGGTAGTTGGCAATTCTATATGCAAATATGTAAAAACTTATTTTTTTATTAATTTTATAGGTTAGAAATGATATAATATAAAAGAAAAATATGAGTAAAATTTTGACCACTTGATTTAAGTTATGCTACATGAGTTACTTATAATAATATGCCCCTTATATTACTTGCATAATAAGTGTACAATTCAAGATGCACTGCACAATTTTTATCGGAAATATTTGATAAACTTCTTGAAAATTATATTTTTTTAAAATCTCGGAGCAGGAGGCTAAATTTATTGACGTTGATATTTCTAAATAGATTTTAGCATTATTAAAATTACCAGCCAATTTTACCAATTTTCTACACTATAATTCAATGCAAAAGTTAAAAACTATTGTTGTGTCAATTTAAATATTAACTATAACGCATTATAGGTACTTCAAAGAATTATGTAACATATGGTTATATAATACAAAGTGATTTGTTTTCGAATAAGATCTTTAACTTATAGTACATAATATTCGAGAACATGTTTTGCATTCAAATATTATTGGAGCACCATAAATTGGCACAATTTGTTCTATTTTTCTTATGCCATTACACTTCCAAACTGCATAATTCTGTAAAGTGGGACTATGAATTATATATTGAAAAATTTAAATTAAATTAAAACACCTCTGTCAATTTTAAGGTAAAAATTTTCAATTTTTACATGTTTTGACTTTTTTTTTAACTTAAGTACATATGGCTACTCTGATCTAAGAAATTTCACAAAAATAAACATAACATTATGTATACTTACAGAAAAGTACATAAAACAAGGGACAGTTCTGTATTAGAAAAAAAAATTGAAAACATCTTATTTCATATTATGAAAAGAACTTAAAAAATAATAAAAGTTTTATGAAAATTTATAAAAATTTTATGGTTAATATAATTTTTACTGCAATTTATTCGAAATAATATTTTACATACATTTTTAAGTGCTAATAATAAAAATATGCAAAAAAAAAATTGTATTATTATTTTTTTTTATATTTTTTAACATGTCCCACCTCTGCTTTTAGTAAATTATAAATCGACTTACTATGCAATAGAATTGTGATAAGCTTGTTGTAGCGGCTGATTCTTGTTGCAAATTAATCAAAATACTCCTAAAATCATTTTAAATATTTAAAGTATTCAATAATAGGATATACTTTAGTAATAAGGATTAATAACTGAATTGCGATAATAAGGTTAACTTAAAGTCGTCTTATTTGAAAGTAAAAATAATTTTGTATTTGATAAATGAGTCCACGATTAATAAGGCATCAAGAAACATAGGGGAAAATAATAGGAGTTAAATGATATAGGAGACAACAGAACAATTACAAGGGTTATAACCGAATATTGTCTAATTGACGAACACTCTTGGAAAATAGGCCACCCCGCCAATTATGTCTTCAAACGAAAACGGTCGCTCATCCATTTTGCTACTGCGATTTTGCGACATTAAATTGAATAATTCAAAATCACTTGCTTCTGAAAAACGAGAACTGCATATTGTAAATGTGTTATGTAATTATAAGTGTTACCATAATTCGAATGGAACATTACATAATATGAAACTGTATTGAAATTATTTTAAACGAATTCCACTCTACTTAACAATCTTAACAATGTTTTCGCCCTTATGGAACAAATTTTTTAAGTTTCTCTCCAGTAAACTACTTATTTGAACTTACAATGTTCTACACTGCAAAGGTGCGATATTTAAAAAGTGTACAATATTTGAATATTGCATATAAAGTACAAATTATGCGATTCTTAAAACTTTAACATGTTTTATTCCTGATTTTTCATATGAAATATTACAAATTTTTTTCATGTCACAAACAAATCTTAACTACATTTACCTTACATATACATTTCTATGCGTTATACATACTTGAACATAACATATATATTGGTACCATACACAGAAATGCTCTAAATTTTTGACTGACTTCTAGAAAACAATTAGAAATTCATAATTTGAATAGAATTATTATTAGTTTTTTCTTTTTTGAAAAGGATACTTGAAGTGTTTAAGAAGAGTTTTTTAATGTTGAATTAAAATTTAGAATTTCATGTACGAATTTCTAAAGTTTTTGATTTGTTTTCTCTATTTTAATTGTAAAAAATATTTTCTTAAACGATGAACACACACGCTTACATAATGTTTATGATATTTATGAATGTATGTATATATAGTTTTGAAATACCTCAACTAACGCATCTGTAGTGCTATTCAAATGCAGATAAAATTCTTATTCTGTTGAAAAAATATTATTAAATAACTTCATTTTCATGTCATCTATACATTTACATATTATATGTATATTCATTGTACATATTTATATTAATATACATATGTATATGAATAAAAATTAAATTCCTAAATGTTATGTATATTTCCTTACAATTATAAATTGAAATTAGAACTACAAGGATATTAAAATTAGAGGTGCGATATTTGTGAAAATTTATATAGAAAAACTTAAACCTTAATGTTTGGTATACATTCAAGATCTTTATAACAACTATGTTTATGTACATATACATTCATATCAAGATTTAACAAGTTAAAATCAAATTTCAAGTATCAATTTTAAAAATTTCAAATTACTTCCAAATTGTTAAACTTTTTATTGGTTTGCAATAAAACAATTAATATTTGGAATGGGTTGCATTATGTTTTCAAAGATAGGAAGTAAAATTTAGTAAAACTGACATATGAATAAGAAAGCATTTATTATTTTTCCTTTATTTCTTATTTAAAACTAAAATAAATACCAAATTACTGAAAACAAAATTGCTTATAAATCTTGGAGCGCTCCCTCCAAAAATAATTAATTCCACGGCACATGAATTGGAAGGAGAGTATTTTTCGATTTAATCCCATATATAGATTTTGACTTTCTCATATTTTGAAAAATATGGCTAAATATTATTGAATACTTAATTATAGTCCGCTGGTTGTACATTTGAATAACAAAAGAATGAACAAGTCTAAATTAATTTTTAGCGTCAGAATTCTAGAACATGCTGAACTGTAAATTTGAGAAATACATAAAAATCTTACTTACTCATACGGGATTTATGTTGCATTACATATGACAGTTCATTCCTATATATATATATATATGTGTATTTGTAATCAGTATTACGCTAAGATATTTAAATATAAATGAACTCCATACAGATTATCTATTTACAAAATCTAAAATTCTAAAGACATATTGATATTCTTCATTTTTATTATAAGTGTGAGTGAGACCTCGATTAAAACAAGGCTAATCAACAGTAAATAAATAATATGAAATTAATTTTAGCTGTATAGCATAATCTTGAAAAAAGACCAGATCTTTTAATCTGTCAAATTTTAATAAATTTATAAAATGAAGAAAAAAAAATTTATTTTTTATATTAGTTCAATAATTTTCACTTACTTATATTAAAAATCATTTCTGTTCTTCAATTGCAATTTACAAAAAAAAAAAAATCAACCAATTTAAATAAAAATCCAAAAAATGAAAATTAATCCTTATATATGTATATTCTCTCAATGACGAACAAGTAAAATATATATATATATTTACAAGCAAGTGTAAATAAACAATAAATTAACAAACAAATATACACACACGTACTAACACATCGAATCTATATGTACATTTGTAATTATTAAAAGCTCTAAGGTATTAAACTATAATAAAAAGTGCATCATCACTTTTTTAAATGTTATACTTGTATGTATAACAGTAAATAATGTTTACATGTAACGGTTATGTCCTCTTTATGTTTTTCCTTTTTTCATTTTTTTTTTCTAGTGTTTTTTTTAACTGTTTTTTAAATGAAATTCAATGAGGGTTACAACTTATTTTTTTTGTTTTTTTTTTTTACATTATTTATGCTCTAATAAAATATCAATATGTTTCATATATGTATGTTTTTTTCTATATATATAAGTGTGTTTGGATGTATGCGAGTTTACATATGTAAATTTCATAGGATATTATAGAGATAAGTAAATATATTTTGATGAACCAAATCAATATTTTATTAATGTATATGCATACAATATATAAGTACTACTTTACATATGCATACATAAAATTTAAATTAATAGAGTTTATAAATAATGAATAATATATTGTGTGTACCAATATTTAAGAATGTATATGTATATAAAGATTTTTCATGCATACTTGCATATACATGTATAATTCAATACATTTTTTGAAAAGATTTCTCATTCCGTGTGAATATGAATTAGGAAATATGAAAAATTTTATAATTGCACTACAAGTCGTACTACAGGCACGAGAACAGGCATTTCACATACCTGTACTTGTTAAAATCGTCGGGATTAGTTGACAGAAGCGAAAAAATGCTGGCAGATTTTATAGTGCCGGATTGAGTGAAGACAATCGCAGGATCTTTTCTTATTAATAATCAAATGCTGATGTATGTAGTTCGAATAGAAGGATTTATTAGTTTGAGAAATTTTAACCAGCTGTCAACAAAATCATAAATGGCTCTACTCCCCTTTAAACCATCATAACCAGCTTCAATCGCGGAATCAAATAATTTTAGAATAGGCTTTTAATTTATTAAAATTTTTTATTACAAGAAATTTGGTAAAATAAATCAATTTATTATGCCAAATTATTGGTTTAATTCTAATTCCAAATCTAGTAATTATGTTATACAGTAACGATGTACAATGTTTTTATAGTTAAAGAACCAACGACTGAACCAACAATAAAATAAAAACAGGATCAATTTAAATATTTACATTGATTACTTAGTAATCAATATAGTAATCAAAGTAATTGATAAATAAATCTTGTAAACTAAATTCCAAAATATTTTAAGAAAATTGAATAGACGGTAAAACAAAAAAAAATTGGAAAATATAAAAACTGAAAACAGGATATTTTAAATATGCATATACACACATTCATACACAAATAAGTGTTTATAAAGCATACATTTATTATCATTATTGTAATCATTAAATTTGTTATCATATTTCTTAACTTTTGATTTTTTATTTCTCTTTGTCTAAACCTTTCATTTACATTATCAATACAAATAATATTGAAAAAAAAATATATATATACATATGTATTCACATTTATCATAACATCATTATTATCGCCATATCCCTATATTTTATACATGAGCAATTAATTACATTTCAATGTTAAAAATCAAATCAAACAATAATAATGATAACAACAATAATAATAACAACATCAATATATTACCAACGAGAGAAAAAAAAATAAACATTATATAGTAAAACAAAAATTAAATAAAATAAAACAGCAGTCATGTGATGTAAACATGACCTTCTCTTAATGTAATCATGTTCTATAAGTATGTACATATACACATTTTAAAACAAATTTACAAAAACATGATGTACGTAAATATATGTATAACAGAATAAAAAATATTTTATACAACTATACGCCGTGCAATATATCAATATTTAAAAAAAAAAATAAAAAATTACTCTACTTCTCTTTTTAATATTTTTTCCATTCCTTTTTTTCATTATATATTTATACATCCACTTTTACTTAGATAAATGTAATAAAGAAAATTCATATTGCTAGCCTGTTAGCAAGAAGATAAAATAAATATAGCTAACTATAGTAAACTTAAAAAACAAAACTTAATATAGCATATATTTAGGATATTTTTTTAATTTCTCTTTAATTGAAAACAAAAACTCTCTTGACTATATTAAGTAAAAAAAATCTAGTACAAAAAATCATAATCAATATCTAAACTCAAATTTAAGAGAAATAACTATTAATGGTTCATATATGCGAGCGGAACAATAGGAATCTATTTTAATTTGCCAAAAAAAAAAGATTGAGAAATATCCTATGCCAAAATATACAGTGTACGGTATACAAAATGATACAAAAAAAATAATGCGCGCATAAATTCTCTCTCTACATATTTTTTAATACATTCTCTCTCCTTTTCTCTCTCAATATCAAAATATTTTCTCATTGCACATACTCTGTTTAATCATTTTTAAATATTAAATTAATATAATTAATTTATTTTATTAATAATATTCAGAACTTCAGAAATTCTTTCTCTAAAATAATACGTTTCTCCTTAAATTTTATTATTTTTCTCTTTTTTTTTCTCTCCCATATAACTTTTCCATTTCAATATATATACGTATACAAATACATGATATTCGAATAGGATTTTTACTCCATTGTATTCAACATTTCATATAAAGATGTATAGAAGAAATTTTACAAAAATTATAGCTTATTCTTATCAAAAATCGTAAATAGTAAAATAGTTTTTTACTCAAAAAGAAAAAAAATGTGGGAGAAATATTAATTGAGAGATAGAGAGAAAAGGGACCTTAAGTGATAAAATATCACATGTCTATGACATTTTTCCACTAATAATAAAATTTATGAGCAACCAAAAGTCAATTTCTTTTAAAATTTTTTTTCTTCTTTTTTATTTTTGACAGATACTGTACAAGTACATATGTATAGTGCTTTTATACTCATATAAATATGTATATAATATTATATAGGTAATAAAAAATTGCAAATAAATTTAGTGTAGACTATCAATGTAATTAATCAAGTTTTCATACTTATAATAATTTTGCTTAAATGAATCAAGTTCTATGGGATAAAACTTCAAAAAATTACGTTCTAATATTTACTATAAAAATTTTATTTTTTAATTACTTTCTGTCTTAGCCGCCCAGGTTATTATATTTTTCAATAAAAATTCAATTTTTTCTTTCATTTCAGAAAGAGTAAGAACAATATCAAAAAAACGGTACATACCATTTTATTTTGACATTAATACTCGTAATACAATATTATAACGGGAGAATACAATTTTCATACTGATTTTACGTGCATGTGAATTCACATTCCTAAATTCATTGCAAACATATTTGTATGCTGATATAAACTACACATTATTACAAACATATATATATATAATTAAATGATTGTATAGTGCAAAGCGAGTTTTCGGTTTTTTATGTGAAATAAATTAAAAGCCTTTTTTATTGCAAAATAAAAATGAAAACAAAAATCTTCGAGAAAAAATTTTAATTTTCCTCCGCATATTCGAGGGAAAAATATTTTGGAAAAAAAAAACTTTGTCTGTCCTGAATACTAAAAAAAATAAAACAAAAAAAACGGCAGTTCACCAACATTTGGGTGTTTTTTTTGTTGTTGTTTAAGTTGTTTCATGAGAATTTATAATATAATTCAGTATTATTAGTGTTGCCAAATCAATGATATAATTTGATAACTTTCACACAAATAAAAATTTTTTCAAATTTTAAAATAATCATTTTGTAGAAAAAAAATTGTTAAAAATACAAAGTTGACTGTGATTACTCTGTAACTGTACAAATACTTATACCCGAAGGAATGCTGTTCAATGTAATATGTGACAATTTTTTTAAGAATTCACAATGTTAGGAAATTTGGTCGTGTATTACAGTTTCTAAGTATGACAATATTATTTTTCAATTTGTATGGCGACTCTTGTAAAAACTTGTACAAATACTAATAAATTTTTTTACGTTATAAACGAAAGGTTTCTTAATTATAATATTCGAATATTGGTTTGTGCGAGTATAAAAATAATGCTATGTGAATTTATATTTGAAATTTCACTTAGTTATAAGAATAAAACTGCATATTTTATGGGGCAAAATAAATAACTGACTTTGCAATTAGCTCATTTATATTTTTAAGAATTTACATATAAATATGTAGATATGTATACATACATATATACTTTAAATTTTCAAATATCCAAAAAAACAATTAAATTAAATATTTTTAAATTTTAAAGAACAATCATCATAAACATTTTAACTGAAATATTGGTAATACTGGTGCTATGCAAACATTCCTCTCTATTCATTCTCTCACACACTTTATTTTTGTCTTTTTTTTACAGTTGTTCTTTCTTCACTCTTTTCCTCAATTTTTGTTATCACCACTCACAATTTATATAATAATATTTTTTTCCTAAAAAATTTTTTTTCATTACGCCTCATTGTACATAAATATATTATATATGTACGTATGTGTGTTGATGTATAAAAATTTTACTTATATAATATTTATGCACATACATATTATAAGGTCGTGGTGGTAGTTTCTACGTAATAGAATGGTTTTTCAAAAAAATTTGTTTTTATGCATTATGTTGTATGAATGTTTAATTCCCTCACTTACACACATATTTTATGATATTTATTCATTCAATTTTAATATACATATTATAATACATATGTATACATACATAAATGTATTTGTAGATTATGTAGATACGAATACGATTCTCTTATTACGCGCGCATCCCTTTGGGCTTTTTATTTTTTTCTATTAACTTTTTTTTTCGATTTAATTTTTTTTTTATTCAGAGAAAATTGAGCAATTTACCACAAAATATATATATTATATCAAAACAAGAGTAAAAGAGTATTTAAAATTTTTTTCTCCCTCAAATTAGAAGAGATAGAATAATTATACTCTCTTTTTTTAAATTTTATTTTTCTCCATATGAAGCAACTATTTCTTTAAGAACTTGTGTGTATGTGTATTTAAAATTTATTAGTATGTTGGTATATACATAACGTATATTAAATTTATGGGTACCAATAATGTATGAAATTAGGAAATTTTGTTTTATATCGCAATATCACAACAAAATAAAAGATAAGTTGAATGAGTTGGAAAAAAAAAGCAAAATAAAAAACAAAGCGAAAAAGAAAAATAACTTTAATGGGAAATAGAAAATGAAAAACAGGAAAAGAGAGAATCAAAAGAGAAATATAATGATAAAAAAAAATTAGAAAGAAAATAAATAATAAAATATTTATGGTGCCCCAATGGAAGAATTTAAAATGCTATCAACAAAGGATTTATTTTTATTTAGAATGAAAATTCTAAAAGACAAAAAGACAAAACAGACAAACAAAAAACACTTAACAATAACATTATTTTTTATTTTTAATGTTTTAATTATGTATGTATACTCGAAGGTGGTAATTTTTAATTGTTTGTAATACAAAAAAAAATCATATAAATCAAATGATTTCTTTGAGCTACTTCCTTTATTCGTTGAGTATGTTATGGTGAAAGTTTAAAATCCTTATGCCTCTGTTAAGTAAAAAAATTTTTTTTTCTTTAAAATTATTAGGCACAGACACTTATTTATATATAAAGGAAACCTTCTAAAATTATTTTATCGGATATTTTTATGTAGGTATACAATTTCATATGTATATTTACAGAGAAAATTCGCACTTAGCACATTGCTAATTTTCCCATAGTTATGAAATTTTTTAAAAAATATATGCTTGCGTAAATTTTATTCTTTAAAGTAATTATGTATACAATATTATAATTAGAGCTGATGTCTTCAAAAAATCTTAAATAGTTATTTCATTAACAGGGTTCTTAAATTTCCATTTAGTTTAATTTTAGAAATGTTGATAATAAATTTCTTTAAGCACCTTATCACACATAAAATACAAATTTTGTAAATTTCGATTGTGAATTGAATCCGGAAAATTGTATATTAACTTGCATACAAAATTTATCACGTTGAAGGTTTTTGTCCTACTCTACTATCGTTTAATTTAATCGAACCCATAATCGAACAATTTGCTTTAATTTACAAATTATTCTCATTAGCCTCTTTTCAAATTCATAATTAATTTAATTTTCGATTAATTTTAATTTGAAATATATAGGTTGAATATATATTAGTATTCTTCTTATTGCAAAAAATAGAGCGAAACCCTATACCTCCATGTTTTTGTTAAACAGTAAATGTATGCATACGAATTTATTCTTTAACACGTTTATAATTTAATATAAAACAAGTAAAAACGTTTCAGTCGGTATAAACCGATTGAATTATACCCTGCACCTTTCGTTATTGTGTAGCAATTACTTGAACCTCTAAAATCATTCTATAGAAACTTCACGGACATGTCTGACCTATAATTGGACATACGACTGCCAAGTTTCATGAATCTGACCTTATAATTTTTCCAAATATTTAAAATTAGCTTTTGGAGTTGTATGACAAGCACCCGAACCTGTCAAGCAATTTCACTAAAACTTCACAAATATATCTGATCTATTATTGGACACACAACTGAAAAGTTTCATGAATCTGACTTTATTAATTTTCCAAATATGTAAAATAAGCTTTTGGAGTTGTATGACAAGCACCCGAACCTGTCAAGCAATTTCACTAAAACTTCACAAATATATCTGATCTATTATTGGACACACAACTGAAAAGTTTCATGAATCTGACTTTATTAATTTTCCAAATATGTAAAATAAGCTTTTGGAGTTTTATGGTAAGTACCTGAACCTGCCAAGCAGTTCCACCAAACCTTCACAAATATATCTGATCTATAATCGGACAAACAACTGCCAAGTTTCATGAATCTGACTTTATTATTTTTCCAAATATGTAAAATAAGCTTTTGGAGTTGTATGACAAGCACCCGAACCTGTCAAGCAATTTCACTAAAACTTCACAAATATATCTGATCTATTATTGGACACACAACTGAAAAGTTTCATGAATCTGACTTTATTAATTTTCCAAATATGTAAAATAAGCTTTTGGAGTTTTATGGTAAGTACCTGAACCTGCCAAGCAGTTCCACCAAACCTTCACAAATATATCTGATCTATAATCGGACAAACAACTGCCAAGTTTCATGAATCTGACTTTATTATTTTTCCAAATATGTAAAATAAGCTTTTGGAGTTGTATGACAAGCACCCGAACCTGTCAAGCAATTTCACTAAAACTTCACAAATATATCTGATCTATTATTGGACACACAACTGAAAAGTTTCATGAATCTGACTTTATTAATTTTCCAAATATGTAAAATAAGCTTTTGGAGTTTTATGGCAAGTACCTGAACCTGTCAACCAATTCCATCAAAACTTCACAAAAATATCTGATCTATAATCGGACACACAACTGCCAAGTTTCATGAATCTGACTTTATTATTTTTCCAAATATTAAGAATAACCTTTTAGACTTGCATGGGAGCTACTCGAACCTGTCAAGCAATCGCACCAAAACTTTAGAAATATGTCGGACCTATAATTGGACACACGGCTGCCAAAGCTCATGAATCTGACTTTATTATTTTTCCAAATATTTAAAATAAGCTTTTAGACTTGTATGGGAGCTACTCGAACCTGTCGAGCAATTCCACCAAAACTTCAGAAATGTATTTGAACCATAATTGGACACATGATTGCCAAGTTTCATGAACCTGACTTTATTATTTTTCCAAATATTTAAAATTAGCTTCTGGAGTTGTATGGCAGGTACCCGAACCTGTCAAGCGATTCCTCTAAAACTTCAGAAATATATTTGACCTATAATTGGACACATGACTGCCAAGTTTCATGAATCTGACTTTATTATTTTGCCGAATATAAAAAATTTGCTGTTGAAGTTGTATGGCAGCCACCCGAACCAGTGCAGCTATCCCATTATAATTTTTATAGCATGTGTAGAATATAATTGGACACATGTATACAAAATTTTATATTTATACCTTTATTAGTTTTTGAAATATTTAAAATAAACTCTTTGAGTTGTATGGCAGCTACCCGAACCCGTTGTCCGAATTAGTCCAATAACAATAGGGCTCGTCCTTGGCACAAAAGAAAAAACTTGTGAAAGTTTGGTGTCGATTGCATTATTCGTTTTTGAGTTATCGTGCGATCGGACGGACGGACGGACGGACGGACGGACGGACGGACATGTCTAAATCGACTCAGAATTTTACGCTGAGCAAGAATATATATATATGTCCATACCGCAGATGACTCCTTCAAGTAGTTACAAACTCCATACCAAAGTTAATATACCCTTCACGAAGTGCAGGGTATAAAAAGGTAATAATAGGCGGTAAGTAAGAAAAAGTGTAATAAGAAAAATAAAAAACATGAAAAAAGGTAGTAAAAATAGCAAGGATTCAAGGATTTTTATGAGGTTTTTATTTTATTATTATTTTTTTTTTCTTTGCCTTTTTATGTGTATGTTTTGTAACACAAATTACATAAGATTTGTAAACATAATTCATACATCAGGATACTTTATAAGTGCGAGTACAAAAATCAGGAAAATTCAAAGCAATTTTAAGTGTTTTCTTTTTTTGTTATTTTTATTTTTATCTGTATAACAAAGCCAACAATAAACAGGAGAGTGAAAACAAAACAAAAATTTATTTTTTTTTATTTTATGCTGGAAAAGTATCCTATTTGCACTTTTGTCTGTCCCTTTTTTTCTGTTTTTTGTATTGTTATTAATAAAAGAGACCGAGACGAGAAGAGTGAATGAACTTTAATAAAAAAAAATATAGAGAAACTTATTTTCATCCTTTTGTTTTATAAATAAATCG
Organism: Condylostylus longicornis; assembly: GCF_029603195.1. Taxonomy (NCBI): domain Eukaryota; kingdom Metazoa; phylum Arthropoda; class Insecta; order Diptera; family Dolichopodidae; genus Condylostylus; species Condylostylus longicornis. Next base: position 1,365,680 of record NW_026578043.1, read on the forward strand.
TTTTTTTTTGTTTTTATTTTTCAATTTTTATTTTTTTCAACACAAAAATTTGTAAATTTTGTGAATTTAATTTTTATGTTCCGTCAATTTTGGAGAAAAATCTATATTAAGGCCCCATATATTGTTTATGAAAATTTTACATGTTAAAATTAATAATAAACTAGACCTGAGTTATAACAAATCTAAAAATAAATTGTGAAGCAATTTTGAATGAAAAAAAAACAAATTAAAATACAAATACGAGATTTTTCTTGAATCTCTTCCATTAAATTTCCCTCAATCTCGTTTCACTCCTGCAATAACTATTCGTTGAATTTCATTTTAAAATAGCTGTATTTAAAAGTATTTGACATGGACCATTATAATAAATACAATTAATTATAAATAACTTGCAAATCTACCCAAGGCTCTACTTTAATTTTACATAAAATTATTTACAAGATTATCACCTTAAAATATTTACTGTACATTTTTAAATATAAAAATTCGAGAGATTTGTGTACTCAAAATTACACAGGAAAAACTAATGGAGAAGTCACGCAAACTATCAATACGCAATTGTAGATTTTTTACTTTCTAATACAATGATTTACTGTTATTTATTTAATTAAACAACTTCACCACATTCAATTACGGTACTTTCACTAAATAATAAAAACAAAAAGCTAATAAACTACTGAAATTTATTAATTTTACTTTTCTGCTAACTAACTATATATACATATATATTCCTTTTAAATTAAACCGACAACCAAAAAGGATATTTACAAATACAATTTTAGTTCTTATTATTTATTTTATGAAATTTTTTGTCTGTTTTGTTTTTCATTTCTTCATCTTATTTCTATTCTGTCACGTTAGAACATCGTTTGAAAATTGCAACTCTCAGCCCAATCAGATTTTCTTTCTTTTTTCACTTTTATAATATTTTGTGTACTATATTTACTTCCTTAAATCTCATCCCCTCTTTAAATACAAATATAACATAATATTACGTATAACAATATGTAGTATGTATTTGACAGGATATAGACAGGATATTAAAGAAAATTTTTTCGTATATAATATATATAAAAAAAAATATTTTTAGAAAGTGTTAAGAAAAGTAAACAGACACGAAAAAAAAAATTCTTTTTTTGATTTTAATTTTGTGGTTTTATTGAACATGTAACCCAAAAAAAAAAAGAATAAAAATAAAAAAACTCGTTTTTTCTTATATATAAAACAAGGGGGAAAATATAGCATTCATTATAAAACCAAAAGGTGTAACAAAACTATGAAACTCAATAGAGCCAAACATTTTAATAAAATCATATTATATGTAAGTATCCGAATAGGAAATCATCTTTGTTTTGTATATTATATATTAGATAATAATCTAATATATAATATACAAAACATACATACATACATATTCTTAACTTTTATGTCAAAAAATCAACCCCTTTTATTGCGTTCCTTATTGCAATTCAATGAATTGTATACGCATATGTCACAACAAATCATCCAGAATTGATGCAAGTACAAAGAATATTATTATCTATAAAAAAAAAATAAAAAAAAACCCGTTTTAATAAATTCATCCTTTTCCCCCTCTTATTAAACGAAATTTTATTTTACAAAAACAAAAAATAAACACATAAATAAATAAAAAAAGGAAATGTTACGTGAAAATTATGAAAAACATGCCCAAAATCTTTATAAACATTATTAAAAATGTGCTCATGTCTTTTCATTTACAGAAATATATTCAAAATATATCATTTCGTTTATGATGTAAACGTATAAAATTTAAATCAAATTTCAAATTGAATAAATTTTTCTCTTATCTAAGAGATTTTGCTTGATGGTATATTTAATGACTAGACGGACATTTTTCATATTTCATACATTTTCCATTTAAATTGTGCTCCAACATTGTATATACATATAGAGTTTATAGTCATATGCAGGAGAACAATCTTTTTAATTACACAATGGACTACTTTTTTAGGGGCGTCACTTGAAAAAAGTAATTCTGTAATTGGTGTCAGTTAAATATATTTTCATAATTCATATGAATGACGTTTCATACAGACGCATTAATGCCGCAATGTTGTTAAATCATGTCACACTAGGGTCCCAAGAGTATTCAATTTATTTTATTTAATTTCAAACTAATTTCTGTTTTCTTTTTAATAAATAAAATAAAATGAATTGGCTATGTTTTCTAATATTTATTTTTGAAGATAAAAATTATCAAAATAAAACTTAATTATAGTCACAAAATTATTTTTTTTTTTATTTTAGGTCTAGTAGACCCCAATGTGCGTAAATTGTTTCACAAAAATAAGTATGAGTGTAGACGGTTTATTGTTTTAGACGGAAAGTATTGTTTCAGAAGGATTTGATTAAAACAATAAAATTCCTTACAACAGAATCGAAAGATAACCTGTTACTCAAGTCATCCATAGTGTAATTAAATATATTTTAATGTTCTATATCCGTCCTTCTTTATACATAAAAAGGGCAATAATAAAAAACGGTTTATATTAATTACTGCCGTTATAATAATTACTGCATTCATATAAAATCTAAGAACAATGTCACAAATAAATAATAGCACGTGCATTTGTTTTTCTTTAATGACATGCAGTTTTGTATACTGATGTGAACGCAAAACACAATTAACGCAGAACTCATAACTCCTCGATTATTTTCGATTTAATGTTTATTCATGTGAAGAGGGTTAATTATTTGAACATATTATTTAAAATGATGTGTGTATAAATCAAATATTTAATGTGTAGTCAGCTAGTCGTAAATAAAAATTTGTGAAATGCTTTTATGGAAATTTCTGCTTGATTTATATAACTCTTAAATATAGGAAATAGATTTGGAAAGAATAGAAATTCTATCTTATAAAATTAAATAAATATGAATTAAATTTTTAAAGGTCGCTCTGCAGGCAGTTTTCATGCAAGTATAACTGAAAGTAAATTCTTATATGTATAGGTAAGTATTTAATTTTATACTAACACAGGTTTTATAAAATAAATTTTTAAATTTATTCTTAAATTTTGTTCTTGAATTTTATTTAATTGCTAGAAAGAAAAAATTGAAATCTAATTGTAATTCAATTAAAAAATTTCATTTACCCAAACCAAAATCAAAATAATTTTAAAAATTTAATTTCCATTACAAAATTCGTTTTATTTATTAAAGTTATTTACTTTTTTTTTTAAATTAATTTATTTTATTTATAAAGCATTTTATTCCTTTTATATTATTCTTTCTTAAATATCGTAAAATCTAATAACGCATATCTTTTATTCTTACAATATTGTTATAAAAATTGCATTATATTGAAAATTAACCCCGTATTACAAAAACAATAATAGAATTTTAAAGAAAAAGACAATATAAAACAATAGTCCATTCTTACCCTCAAATCAAATAAATTATCCGTAGGATCAACAGTGTGTCAACAGTATATTTTAGAAATTTTATTGTCGATGGGTTTGCAAACTTAAAAATACAAGGTACAAAGCATAAAGGAAACTCTGCTTTCTCTATCGTTCCAATTTTTTTTTCTATTTCCAATTCGTAAAATTTATATATGTGATTTTAATATTTATTTATCCTTAAATCGCATAGTTTTTTTTCTTTTGTTGTTATTTTCATTTTTATTTGTATTATTATATAATTCAATTCTCATTCATATGTAAATAAAATTTTAAGGAAATTCCAAAAACAAAAAAATATATATATACTTACTTTGTATCACTTTAACAATTTTTCACAAAAAAAAATTTTTTGTATGTGAATCCATTCTAGTTGGAATGGAAAAATTCAAAATCAAAAAAAAATTTTTTTAACAAAAACTCAATTTTAACCCCTTTCGAAAAATTTTTATTACAGCATATTATGTGATGATCAAGCCGTATGTAGTTATAAAATAATAGAAATGCGAAAAACAAAAAAAAAATTGCAAATATTGCATAAAAGAATACACTAACGATGCAAGAAAGTAACAAAAAAAAATTTTCATTACCTACAGTACGTAACTTTCTCGACTACGATAGAAATCGAATGTAGTTTTTGAAAAAATCTAAATTTTTCATGTAAGTGGTAACATACTATGTGGCTGTTATACGAAATGGCAGTAAAAGCAAAGAAAGCTGTAATAATAATGAAAATTTTTTATGATAATTCCGATTCATGGCTCTAAAAGAAAATGCTTCATTCTACAGAAAACTATTCGAAGTCACTCGCTTGAAACCTGTGCTGACAATTAGTTCCAACATGTTAATAGTTTTTGTATAAAAATTCTATTATACAGAAGTAAAAAATACCTATAAATTTAAATATTGAGAATTTGAAGATTATTTGCCATATATAAGAAATCTTAAGCCACATATACCAGAAAAAATACGTAACTACTCTTTTATTGACTTAGGCTAGTATCGTTGAAAATGTTTCAGTTCAAGTGCCATATACTACGTTTAGAGCCTTTAAATGAAAACCATATGCACATTTGTTATACATTATATTTATATAATAATAAAGCTATATTAAACAGTATTCTACAAAAACATTCGAGTAATATTCTAAATATTTCTTCAAAACATAGGAAATATTAAAAAATGTTTCCATTTTATGATCGAGAAATTAAATGGGATTCAATAACGTAGTATTTAAAAAAAAAATTAAAAAAAAAAAACAATAAAAAATGCCCCTTTTGTCTTTTTTGTTTGATTCCAGAAGAGGGAAAAATTAAAAATATGAATTATCCTTGTACATAAATACCCTTTAAGTACCAAATGAAATAAAAGTAATCACACCTTATATTAAATTGATCGTTTTCACAATTGTTGTTAATACACTCAAATATATGTATGTATATATTTGTATGTATATTTTTATAAAATTTATACAATTCATACCTAATTCCAAAGGATAATAATAACTTTTTTTTTTAGTATTAAACCTATATATACAAGGCAATAAAGATGAAAGTAACAAAGGTATTGTCGTCTATCCATTCTTTATATAAATTTTTTGTTTCAAAATTTTTATTTTCTGCTTTTTTCATATGTACATATATATGTACATATACATGTTAACATGTATTCATGGTATTCTGAATATAAACTATAATGTTTTTTTTGCTAAAAAACAAAAAATTTATGAATGAATCCTTTTTTAATTTATTTATTTATTTATTTTTGTTTTTTTTTTTTTCGTTTGAATATGTAAAAAATTTAATATTATAACCTATATATTATAATGCATGTATGTATTCGTTCGTTCACGTTGTTTTATTATTTATTATTTTATTAAAATGAATATTAGTTAAAAAAAAACTGATATGATTGAAAAGTTTTGCACTATAAAAAAATTTAAATAAAAAACAGATAATATGTATATATATTTACGTACCCATCTATTTTAAATATATGTATATATGTATATAAAACAAAGAGAAAGAAAGAGTGTTTCGATAAGAATATTAAATTTAACATCTAACTTTAAACTGTATTAACACTTAATATGTAGCACTTAAAATGTAGATGATATTAAAATTTATCATCTTACATTCTATTCAATTTTAATATTTTATGAAACTCAACTCACTAAAATTAGTGTTAGTGTGTTGAATTCAACAAAATATGGAACACTAACATTATTACAATTAATATTTATCTTTAATAATTTTTTTTATAAAAAATTGTTATAAAATAAAAGGTTATAAAATTCTCCATTTATAACCTTTGCAGTGCTTTGATAATAAAATATAAAATTAAAAATCGCAAATATTACTTGATTTTAAATTATTTAATATTATCCTTTTGTTAAATTTCAACAGGCTATTGTAATTTAAAACTACGTCTTCCCACACTTATGTCATCAAACAATTCTAAATAATATTTGAATACTCTTTTTCTATTAAATACCCCGTCAGTCAAAGTAAAGAATTTTGTATGTACACATATATGCAAATATACAACTTTCTAGATATTGAGTAATCATGCTTATTATAATTTTTTTTTCATTACACAAATATTATTGGAAAACCTTTTACTTAGATTTCTAGTTTTTCTTGTTCTATTACAAAACAATATTATAACAATTTCTATTTACATTACATACATACATAATATATCATGTTTTTTATTGGACATTCATAAACAAAATACAATTACGCATTACAATTAATTTAATTTAGAATAATAGAAAATATATACAATAGAAATGAAACACATGAAATAATTCAAAATAGTACTTCACTATATTTTTACGCTAGATAATAAATTTCGTGTTAAAATTAAAATTATTAACACGTAAAATAATCAAAACAAATAAGAACTCTTCATTATAGTGATAAAATTTTCAGTTTATGAAATATTAATAAAGCTAAAAAATGCTGATTTTTTTGATGATATAGGAAATAAGTTAACCTTATTTTATTTGAATTTAATATTAAAATAAAAATGAGTTTTTGTTTAATTCTAAAAATGATCAATTTCAAAAAATGCTTGTTTTTATTTTAAATATGTACTTCCAATAAACAATTTGCTTCTTCGGATATAGTGGTAAAAAATGCCTTGTATCGGTTGTCTATTCTACAAACCTGCATCTGAAAAGAATTTTAGAATACTGTATATTTGTATTTTTAATTCAATTACAGTATACAGTGAATTCTCTATTTGAAATAATTAGCTACCAATATCTCACAATTTTTATACTAATAATAATATAGTTAATAGTATAGTTATACTAATAAATTATATTATACTAATATATTATATTATATTCGTAATATTGAGGAACCACACAATAAAAGCAAATGTCAAACGTTTAATAGTTTTCATCATTATAATATGAAATGTTCATTAGACTTTTCGAAATTCCAAAGTTTATACAGCAATCTTTATCAATTCATTGAAAATTTGTATAAAATTACATATAGCTTTATAGTTGCTCTGTATAGTAAAACCAAAAACCATACATACTTTTAAAGAATTGATTTTGAAAATATAGCAGTTTGGTTCTGTTCTGAATTGGAAATTATTCTATCCCGAAAAATTTTTACCAAAAAAACGAAAACTCATTTTTTTTTTCATATTTGATTTAACAATACCGTAATCGTCAGTTTAATAAAAAAATTCTTGATTTTATTTTTTTTTTTTAACAATTCAATTTTTATTTTAACAACTTTGTGTGAATAATTTATAAACAATTTTATAACATTATCTTCTTCAAAAGCACTAAAAAAAATAAATCTATGAATAATATACAATGGAATGCGACGACATCCTTTGTGTCAGCAATAAAATATAACTTTCATTTAACATTTATAATGGGAAAAATAATAATGGATTTGCATTTTTCCATTTTGTTTTTTTTTTCTCTTTTATTTCGCATAATTATTCATTTTTTATTCATAGTTGGTGATGGTATACGGTTGCTTTCGAGTATTGCAATATTTTATATTTTTTTATATTTTCATCACAAAAATTTCTACCTACCTAAGTGATCCACTTATTGACAACAATAAAACAATTTTATAAAAGTTTTATAGACTAATAAAGAGATTTGTGTTTTATTTATTGTTTATAATTTGTAAAATAATAAAAACTTTACAGTCAAAGTGATGTTATTGAATATAAAAAAAAATAAATAATTTGTAAGCCTTGTTATAAAATGAATAATTATAAGAAATAAAATTCATCATTCCAGGTTATGCCAATCCGTATACATTTATAGAGATTTAGAAGCACGCTTTACAAAAGTATGTCATTATTGCAGTCTAAATTTCCAAATTGGTTAAAATTTCTCTTTCAGAAATTATTTCATAATTATGTAAAATTAAAAAATTATATTATATTTTAAATTAAAAATACCGTATTGTTGCATTTATTTCCATTTAAAATTAAAAAAGTTTCAAAATAAAATCCTTAAATTTATTGAAGAAAAAAAAAATCTTTTACATAGTAGTAATACAACTGACTCTATAAAAATGCACACAAAACATCAATATAGAGGATTAAAAAATAAAACAAAGAAAAAATAAAATTTTAATTTTTCATGTTCACCCACAATCATCTGTTATCAAAATTTTCATCATCACTTCATTAAAAAAACACATAAGTTAAAAAATAAGAAGAGAACAAAAACCATACCAACATCACACAAAACTGTACAGACATTTATATTTTTGGTTTCATACTTCTTGTTGTAACATATTTGACGTTAATATAGTATATACACTTTTTGACTTTTCATGTTAGACACAAACATTTTAACATCAAAATCATAAAAGAAAATCATTACATTATTATAGCCACCTACCTTCTACCTACAGAATTTCTCAGTATTTTCTCATTCTCATTTATTTTGCTTCACACTTTTCGTTTTTTAATTTTTTTTTTTTATATTTTGTTTTTATTTTTTTCTTAACTCATTTATTTATGAACTTTTATAATTATGTTCTTCCATAACACATTATTGTTATTGTAATCAAAATATTTTATTTTTATTTTTTTTTCTCTCTCTCTTCTTTGTTTTATTAATAATTTTATTAAAATTTGACTTGTTCTTGAGTTAATTATATACACACACGCACGATATTGATATCATATGTGGATATATATGTGGATAGAGGAGAGGATTACATTTTTAATTTTTCTTATTCACATTAATAAGTGTTTTTGGTATAGAAAATTTATTTTTTAGGAAAATATTTTCTTTTTCCTAAATTGTTTTTGTTTTCTTTTATAAATTTATGAATTTACAATGAAATTATATTAAATCAAAAATATGTGTATGTAGGTTTGTGCATATGTATATGTATATGTATATGTAATCTCATTAAATGATAATTTTGAGAACATTAAATGCTGATGTTATACCAAACCAACTAATATAGCTCATGTTCTAATATTATTAATTAATGATGTATGACAATTATATGACACTTTAATTAAATTGCAATGCATAAATAGCTTTAATAATCATTTGTATAATCCAAAATTGTTTAAAAAACAATTTTAACAAAATAACCTTGAAAAACATTTTAAAGTAAATGACCATTTAACTATAATACACATAAACCCATCTTATATTCTTTATTTTACGAGTAGCATAACTTCATCTGGCATACTTTAATTATATTACTAAGCCGGGCCTGAAAACTATTTAAACCCATTGAGTCATCGAGTCACTTCATAGTTCCGAAAGTATATGTCACAATAATTTTCTCCTTTGTAAGAATACAAAAATTAGAACTTAATTTCCCAAAACTGTCTGGTATAACGAGGAATTTATTTTAATAAAAAGACTTCCAATCTATTTCATATAAATTACACAACGCTATAAATATTCACTTTATTGTCAAATGTATGAACTTTTATTTGAATACTTAGAAAAGATTTTCATTCAAAATTTTGATAATTTCAGTAAATCCATTGAAAAAAGTAACAATTATTCCTTATTTTAGAAATTACAATTTTTTATTACAATACAATCATTTAAAATATGTTTTAATTATTATGTAATATATTATATATATTATATAATAACACATACATTTATGTAACTACATACTAACACTTGTAACTGCATTATATAGCTACAAAATACAGCTTTAACTTTTTGTAATTTAAGAAAATTGAATCTTAGGAAAATTAGAACAAAAAAATTTTAAAATTAAAGAAAGTTTTTATTTTATAAAATTTCAAAAAGTAATCAGAATTTGTATGAAATTTTATACAAAAATGTATTAGAATATACATACATGTATGTATATATTAGATTATATACATATTTAGAATATAGTTATATACATAATCGTACAAAATTATAAGAAATTTTTGGGCAAATATGTCTTATCATTATCTGAAATTTTATTTAAGAAAAGATTACGAGAAAAATTCCGTAAATTTATTCCTTAAACAGTTCCATGAGAAGGAAGGTACATATATATATTTATTCAACACATTGAATATGCAATTTCATTCATATACAAAATTTTATGTTAGCATTTCAAACTCGTCGCCGTTAGCTACTAAATTTTTACACACTAGACAACTTTTAAACCTTTAGGTACTTAAAAGTATGCTAAAAATTAAACTAGTTCAGAAAGTAATGCAAATAAAATCAGAAAAAACTTTTTTTTTGGAGAAGTCATTTAGAAATGATTTTTCTTAGGTACATTCTAAAATTGTTCCGAAACTTTTTACAAGTCATAAGTTACACTATATACATATGCATATGTATTTAATTTTGAATAATTAATGTTAAATAAAAATCTGATTAAATGTTATTTTACAATAGTTAAATTTAATGTGTAAAATTACTTTAAATCTTAGAATTTTCCTGAAATGCATTCAGAATGTCGTCACCGAAAATTCCAAATTGCCCCGATATCCTGCAATTAAGCTACAGGACAATATCATTTTTCACATAAAAATTTGCAATTGACTTATGAGTAATTTGTAAATGAAGCAAAGTGTTTTGTGTGTCGCAATTGGGTTATTTATTGTAGTAAAAAATAATTTATGAGCCATTTACTGGAACAAATTCATGCGAAACAATTCGCTCCGGTTACTGCTTTTATACAAAGCTGATGTGCGGTTTTGACAGTGTTATGTGCCCGGAAATAGAATATTTCTCTAAAATAATTATAGACGGACATTAAAAGTATGTCAAATTTTAAATCTACTTTAAAATAGTAAGAGCTGTTAAATCCTTTCTTTTTACCACTCTATGCTCCAAAAATTTTTAATTTTATGTAGAATTCATAATTTATAGTTTCAATTTAAATTTTTATTAATTATTATTTCTTTTCTATATTAAATATTTTAAATATTCAACTTATTTCATTGTTTTACAAAAATATTTGGATTAATTTAGACAGATGACATATGTACATATGTATAATGCACACTTATATAAAAAAAATTTACATTTCTATTTCGCTTTCTATCTTTATTACATGTTATCTAGGCAAAAAATGAGATAATCAATTTCTGTTGAGTGTTGACATGCATATACGTGATTTTGCATTAAAATAAAAATGAAATGTGTTATATGCAAAGTGAGGTAGTTTTCAAGTATATAGTGAATGCAAATAATACGTATATGTATACAAAAATATATAATATTTGTTATATAAAATATTTAATTTTGTGTGCAGAATATTCAAAAATGATAAAAAGCATATTAAAAGCAAAAGTGATTTTATTATTAAAACATGAACCGCATAAGTAAAATTCTAAAATTTGTAAATTTTAATTTAAATTTTTTAATAATGTAAGCTACATATATGTATATTGTATAATGTATATAATATACTTATATAGAAATATTAAAGAAAATTGCTTTAACATTTGATGTTATAAAATTTTTCTATCTTTGAAATTTAAAAGCCAAAATAAACTTATGTTTCGTAATTGAAAGTCTAGATATAATCTAGCGTTAAGCAGAAAATCAAACCGTATATTTGACAAAATGCAGAAAGTAATTTGACAGATAGCATTTTTTAAATAAATTTTTATTTTATTTTTCTTTATTAAAATTTAGGTGTCGCAGTTAGTATTTTACGTTTTATTTGCTACATAATTCTTAAATTGGTTTTTCCTTTTGCAAAATATTTAAGTCTTTCAGAATTTTTATATTAGAAACTAATTGTACAGTACAAAATACCATGACACTTAAAATATCGCCAATTTTTCAAAGATGAAAATTTGGCAATTCATATAAACTGACCAATTTTAGAGTGTGGCCATAGAATAGTAATTTTTGAGATAAATTTTTTATCTGATTTTCACGATTTCAGTATCGAAAATCTATAGTTTGGTTAAAAACAAATTCTAAACTTAAAGTTTAAGAGCTCAACATTGTATATAAAATGTTTTTGGACACGTAGACATATTATTCTAAATACAGAGATTAAAAGAAAGAGCAAAAGTATACAAAAAATAAAATAAATTAATTTTATATTTTGTCCTTGTCAAAAATGCAAATGCATTCAAGGACATTTTATTTGAATATTCTATATTTATTAAACAATTTAAATATTATATATGAACATTGAAAAGAAAATATTAAATTTGATCCTTGACAAATAAATTCCATACATATACACATATATATATAATATGTCAATATATATATATATATATTAACATATGAATGTACAAGCATGTGTAATATTGTTCTCATATTCTCCAATTATTATATTTTTATATTATTTCGAAAAATTAAGTTGAATATGAACTCAAAAAATGGAACATATAAAAAATTAAATAAAATTTGAAAAAAAAAATCAAAAAGCCAAGGTATTTAATATTTAGCCGTACTTTTGTTTTAAATGTTCTTTTAACTTTTGGTAGTATTTTTGTGAAAAAAATCCTTCTTATGCTCTTCTCATTTCGTGTTTCTATAAATCATCTATATTCTTTTAGATAGAAAGCTCTAATAATTATTTCTCAAGAACAAAATTTTTTTGAATAATTTTATGGTGAATTTTAATTTGTAACAATTCAAAAATGTCGATAAATATATTTAGGATTTTAATGATACAGTGCAAATTTTGGAGAATTTCAGAGAATCACCGTAGAATTTTTAAAAATTTTTGGCAGATATTCAGATATTTTTTTTTATTACTATTCCCCTAAATTTATGCAATAATTTAGTAATAAATTTAACATCTAATGTTAAATCGAATCAAAAGTCCTCCTAGGAAATTAAAAATATTATTAGAAACATTTTCCTCTATTTCTTACAACTTAATATCATTTTTTAAAAGAATTCAAATCTAATAACTACCTCATTATATACTAATATAAAAATAATTCAAAAAAAAAATATAAAAATAACTAAGAAAACTTTATAGACTTTTCATAACCTTTTTCCAATAATTTAACCTCTTTGCCTCCAAAAATTTTGTAGGCTTTATATATAAGCAAACACTCATTGTTTCAATTTATATAAACATATATATATCAAAATGAATTTATGTATGTATGTGTATACATTTCCATTCATTCATATAATGACATCCTTTAAGGATTATTACCGAAATAAAAATGAAAATAAATATGAAAAAAAAAATTTTTTTTTAAATTTCAAAAGACAAACATTCTGTCTTTTTTTTCTTAATTTTTTTGCTTTTTGGGTAATTTTAACAATGTTATGCAAAAATGCGGTTCCCAATAATTTTTTGTTATGTTTTCTACTTTTTTTTTTACCCTTATGGAAAAATGGGTTCATGTACATCGGATATCCTTGAAATTGAAAAAGAAAAAATTTAAAAGAAAAAAAAAAACAAAAAATTTAATAATAATTTTTGTTTTTTTTTTTTGTTTTCGTTGTACTTCTCTTTTTTTTTTAAGAAATAATCCATCCTCTTCTTTTGTCACAATAACTTTTATTTACATACATATATACATACATACATAAACATTCTTTTTATATACTTTGATTCTCTAATTAAGTATTCGAGACCTTAAATAGTCCTCTTAATTAAAATTCTTTTAGAATGAGGCGTGAAGTGTTGAGTTTGTATAAATTTGCATAAAAAAACAAAAAAACATTATTTTTGTGTTAAATTTTCTTTGTTTTTGTTTTTTTTTTTTTTATTTTTAGTAAGATATTTTTATATATTACATAGAGAAAACATGTAAATATTTGAATATATCATCCCTTCTATTTTTTTTTTGAGTTGAAAATGGCAGAAAAAGGTTAATACTTAAAATTCAATTTGGTTCTATAAGAGTGTGTTTGGCAAAAGTGAAATAACAAGAAATCTATATATGTATTGAGTATAGTTTTGCAAAGGAAAACAATTGAAGAGATAATTTTTTCTTTTTGTAAATGACATTCTTAAGAAATATTTAAATTTTAATATATATAAGTAAATATGTACATATATTATTCAATTAAATGTTAATCAAACTTACTCAAAGAATTTTATTTAGAAGTACTTATATCCAAATACAAATTTTGAACAGCCTATAAATATGAAATTTATGTGATATAAGTCCATGATCTTTAAAATTCTTAAAAATACTTCAGTATTGCTAGTTTTGCTGCACTTATATTAGTAGAATTCATTATATTCACTAGACTTACATTATAACATCTTAACACAAAACAAATTAATTGTTATTTATTCTTATGCATGTGTATGGTGTTACACGTATTGTAATACAACCATTTCTCATACAAAAGACCTTTATTCCTATGTACTCCAACTTAAGTGTATTAAACCTAAAAAATTAAAATTAGCAGAAGCATTGTAAACTCAATTCTTCCTCAATTTTTAAGAAATGATAAACATAAAAAGTAATCCCGTAATAAATTTAACTTTATTAATGTTATTAAAAAAATTATGATATTACAAACGAAATATTAATAATCAAATTATTTTATTTATTATATTGTAATCATAAAAAATATAATCTAAAATTTTATTAAATATCGCCATATTGAGAATACACAAATTATTAAGTGATTCATTTGAAAAAGATTCGAAAGAAATTTTTAATTTTTAAAACTAGATTTCGTAAACACTCTTTGACTTTATTACTTTCTTTCTTTTTGTTTTTGATTTTATGAAATGTCAAAAATAAATGACATATTCTGACACATATAAAATCTGTCATTTTATACAATAATAATATACCCTTTATTTTTTAGTGTAAATCCTCGATCTCCGAATCGAAAAGGTGTTACATAAAATGTAAAAAAAAGCAAAACATATCCTTTTAAAATTTAAGATTTTTATAAAAATAACAAATTAAAAGGATTTTTCAACCATTACCCATATACATTTAATAGAACATTCTTTTTGATATATGTACATATGTATATAAATATATAAATGATGTCATTTAGAAGGTTTATTTTTATATTTTTTAACCAAAAAAAAAACTAAATCCCCACCTTTCTTCATTTTGTACTTTTAATTTTTCTAACTATAAAAATATGTTAATTTGATTTGAATTAATTTTTGGTACATGTTAAAATTTGTAAGAAAATTTAAATTTAAAATACATGTACAGAATAAATTAAAAATGAATTACTTAAAAAAGAATAATGAAAAGCAAAACAGAAAGTGAACTACCATATTGCACACTTATAGTTCAAGGCTTAAAAAGAATAGCTTGAATAAAATATTGTATATGTATAAGTATATGTAACGAATTTTAAATTATAAAAATTTATAATGTCATATGTATATGATGAAAGTACAGCGTAAGTAGTTACTTTTAATTTGCATTAACAAAATTAGATGATATTAGCAGCCTCTAACAAATATAGTGCTGTTCATTTGAATTATAAAATATGTCAGATATATAATTCATATGTTACTTGAAATGGCGTCTATAAAAATAACCACATTTATTTGGATATTGATTTTTTATCAGTTACTTACAACTAATCAACAACATTATTTAAAAATAATTCCCGAATCATACTTATAAAAACCAAAAAGTCCTTTCAAATAATGTAAATTCCATGATACAATTGCATAACAGATGGATGACGTAATCAAAGGAACTAGTCAAGGCAGAAAAATTAAAAAAATTTTCAAACTGGACTCGAACCAGTGACTTACGGCTTTCTAGGCGAATGCTCTACCAAATTGAGTCGCAGAGTTATGAAGAAATTATTTTATGAAGACAGAAAGTCCTTTCGAAATTTTAAATTTCAAGAATTAATTATACTAGTCAGATAAAAATTTAACCAAAAAAAAAATTTCTTTTTTTTCTTATTAGCTAAATTTGAAGATGATCAATAGCTGTCGAATCCGTCGACTGTTGTTCTGATCCTAAAAGTATGCAATATTTATGAGTATATGAGTAAGAATAATTTAAAGAAATAGTTTTTTTTAAAGCTTTTTTTTTTGAATTTTTTAAGGGAAATTCGAATCTATAAAGCTATTCATTAGTTTGATCAGATTTTTTTCTATCTAGTACATATATTATGAGCAAATATCATTTTAAGAATTTGATTTGTAGATATGAAATAAGTCTGACCCTAACAAAGGCAATTCATCAAAAAATTACAAATTTTCTGTTCTACCAAGTGTCAAAGCTCTAATAAACTTTACTAATATAAAAAAAAATTCCTTCTTAATAAAATCATTAGAAAAAAGTAAAAAAGGGTTTAGTATAACAAGGACAACTGACCTATTACGAACGATAAGCGATAAACCTTTGATCACTGTTCCGACTCTAAGTACATATTTGGAAAAGTACGACAAATATATAGCAAAAACATTATTTCTGGATTGCAACCTTTTGTGATTTCCGTAATATTCTTTTTACAAAAAAAAATATTATTACAATTTTTATTACCAATAGAACAAAAAATAAAATACAATATTCAGTGGCAAATGAACTTTATTTAGAAACATTCTCATTTTTTTTTTGTAAAAACAAAAATCTTATTCTTCTATTTGAAATTACCAAATAATCAAATGCATATGCTCCCACTTACAATTTATGGGCTAAAAATGTTGTTTTTATTTTTTTTTTTTGATTTTCTATATTTCAAATATTTGATCCCAATGAAATGTTCTATTTGTATTGTATATGTGTGTGTATGCATTATTTAACCTTATCCTTGTTCTTATTTTTTATATCATTGAATAATTTTAACATTTGCCTATGTTTTTTATTTTTATAATTTTTTTTCTTTATTTTTATTTTTCTATTTTATTATTGCGGTTCTTTTGTTTTCCTTGTTATATTTTCATTTTTTTTTTTTTTTTTTTTCAAAACATAAAATTCTAAACAACTTGTAAATAATAATAAATAAAAAAAAAATATTTAACTTTAAGCTATAGAGTTAATCCTTAAAAGAACAAAAAAAAATATTCAAAATAAAAAACATTACCCTATTTTTTAGCCTTTTATATACCAGATTCTCTTTCTATAAGGATATACTTATTTATTTACTATTATAATCCTCCATTTACGAGGTTCGAGTCTATAAAACTTTTAATTACCACTTCAAGTGTAAAATAGTTGGTAGAACTATAAACTACAATATACTGTACTAGTAAGATTATATATAATATATTTTATAATATATATATAATACTTTGTTACAATATATACAAGTTTGTGTTTCTGTAAGTATACTATTAAAAATACTTTACTACCTTGCATCTCTTTTAAAATATTTTCATAAAAAAAATTTTAATTTTCTCTTTAATATTTTTTTTTTCAAAATTTGCTCTATATAAAAATTAGGGTAGGAAATAAATAAAGAGTTGGTCTAGTCAATTCTTTGATATTCATATATAACTACTATATAAAAATAGTTGTATGTATTTAAATATTTTAGGAAAATATAAAAAATTCAAAATTAGTTTTTATTTTTAGTATACACTGAACACGATAGGTCAATGTACCATAAATATGTTCCCGAATACACTACGTTTAAATTTATTAACTAATCTAAACTTTTGATTTTATTATTAACACAAAACTAAACTAAACTCAAATGGTTCGATAATTCCATTCACTCGATTTTTCGGCCTGAAAAGAAATTCAATTTTCGGGTGAAGACTGAAGCGAAAACACTTACATATACATATATATTTATATTTCATAAACTTTCCTCAACAGTTTTTGTTTAATAAAAAAATTAAAATATTTCAGGTCTTTGAAATTATTGGAAATCGAAATTTTTGTTTGCACATAATAGTATTTTCTCCACCTCACATTTATAAAACTTTGATTATAAAAATTTTTATATTTTATATACCGGACCTTATTTTCTTTTATAAAACTTTATTGTTATATAAATAAAACGAAATTCTATACATAAGCCAGATTTTGTAGCTCTGTCTTTTCATTATCACAAAAGTCCACTACAATGTTATTGGATAGATATGTAAGTATGTTTTGAATTAATAATTTTAATTTAATAATAATTGATTGTAATTTAATTAATTATATTGAAATTAATAATTTATAAAATAAAAATTTATTTCATTTTAATTTTATTTTATCAAATATTCTACATTTTTCAGTCACATAATGAATTGTTAATGGTGTTTTAAAACATTATAAACGTTAAAATAATTCAAAATGCCTAATCCAACAAAAATCTTTATGGTATATACTTAATGAAAAAAATAATGCCAAATAAAAAAAAAAGGCCAAGAAAATGGGTAATGATATCTTGTATAAAAAAAACCTAAAGAAGATAAAAGCATCATGAATGAGAGTTTTATGCCTGAAAAGGCAAAGAAATAATTAATTTGAAAAGCTTTTATATAATAGTATATGTATAGTGGGGCCATAGAAACTATAACAAAATGAAGTTTTCATTTTATTTATAGAGGAGCATTCTCACAAGTTCATAATGTGCATACACATACATATATACCTTGTGACATATATTATATAATATTTTTATGTCGGTACCTATTATATGTATAATAAACGTATATATACTTGTATAAATATATTTAAATTACTTTCCCTTTCACTAAGGTTTTGTTTCTGTTATACAAAATTATTGTTAATTTTATCCAATCTTCACAAATTTTTGCAACATAGAAAGTATCATTACGTAAATAGAACTTTCATTATTTTCTATATTTACAGAATTTCCTCTTATTAAAAATTGTATTAGAAAGTAAATTTAATAATATTGAAAATTTTTTTTATAATAAAGAGTTTATTTTAACGAAATTATTGAAAATTTGCTTAAAGCACTACTATCTCTCATAGTTAAGCTAGAAAACAAATTTCAAAATTTATTGTATATCCAATATAATTTAAACTTAACCCCTTTAGTTATATTTTATATTTTTGAAACACAATGAAACTTTTAAATTCAAAAACAATAATAGTGCGTTCTTTGAATGTAAACTTATGTTAAATCTTATGTTCTTTCTAGCGAAAAACACTTGTTAACAGTTTTTACAAATTACCAATACAACATGTAGTTGTTTAATTTTCTTATTAATATTCTTATAAGAAATAACCAATTGAAATTCCTTTACACAACTGCCGGAAAGATAAATGATTGTATAAAGCAACATAGAGAACAATTTTCCTATAATTTTTTCATTTCTCTGTAGCTCAGTTGGTAGAACATTCGCCTAGAAAGCGATATGTCACTGATTCTAGTCCAATTCGAGGAGATAAATTTTTAATTTTTCTGCCTTGACTTGTTCCTTTGATTACGTGATCTATCTGCTCTGTAGTTGTATGAAGCAATTTCCATTAGTTATATGTGTTAAAAGGTTAATATTATTATATGTTTTTTACTTTTTTAATGAATATTTAAAAAATTTATTGAACTTTTGCTATAAAAAGTGTTGGAATTATATTCCAATTTTCTAGGTATATTGTACTGAAAAATCAAAAATAAATTTTAAATTGGCTCTCTTAATTTAACCAAAAAAATTTGTGAATAATTGTTAAGGTATAAACATAATCAAAATGTGAAGCAGCGCACTTCAAAATTTCAAAGTTTCAACATTTTGTATATAGTGAAACTACAATAATGACTTTACTCTGTTGCCAAATTGTATGTTTTTAAAAGAAAGAGTCTCAAAATTAGAAAATAAAATAACTGTGCACCTCCATTTAATTAAATTGAAAGACATTTTTTGTCGCGGCCGTCAATTTTTAAAGTACATCCTTACATTCTGATTATGTTTATAGCTATGAACTTTAATTACTTAACTACATAACATACAATTCAAATATTTTTGTTTTTATTGCTTAACGCTGTATTTAAGAATTAAATTTAAAAACAAAAAAAAAAAATTAAATCATATCTACCGAAAATTTTCTTTAATCATACAAAATTTCAGCTAACATTTTGTTTTTAAATCATAAAATTCTACATAAATCCTATGAAATAAAATTAGCTTAAAGTATTTATTACAAAAATCTGAAAAAAATTTTCTTTTGAGATTTTCATTAATTCAAACCCTCAAATTTTTTTTTTTCTTTTTATACATATACAATATAAGAAATAATTACGTTGTTTTAATTTGTGGTAATAAATTTTGTATTAACATAGCTATATACTACATTATATACATAAATTTATATATATTCAAATATACTACTATGAGGAAAATTTTTCTCATATGTATAATTGTAATATACATATGTATATACACATGAGGAAAATGAAAATTAACTTGTTATTTGTAGTGATTTTATAAAAAAAAAACATAATACAGCGGATTTAACATTAGAATATTTATTTATATTTGTATAACCAAAAATTATATATACATATGTACATAAATATAAATCTACAAAGCCACAAAATTATACAAAATATTCTGTAGTTTAAGAATTTTTACTATTACATAATATTGTGTCTTGAACGTTTTCTTATTTATATTTATATTTTCTACGTTAATGTTTGTATGTATATTTTATATTGTGCTTTAAAATCTAATTCTTATATTTATGTTTAACAGCATTTATTTTTCCATCCACAATATTTAAGCTTTCTCTTACCCTACCCGATATAAAATGAGAGGAAAACAACTTAGGTTAAGTTGAAAAACAAAATTAAATTTTTAAATTTGAAATTCAAGAAAAATATTTAATCTATTATCTTTTATCCAAGTCAGAGTAACTTGTTTAATTAATTGCCAGAAATTAAAAATAAATTTCAAGTTCATCAAATTTATTTATAGTTCGTCATACATGCATTTAGGTATGTGTGCCAATAATTGAATTCTCTTTCATGAAGATAACAGGAAAAGTATAAATCTTTTAAGAAAACTAAATTTAAATTATTAAATCCAAACTGTTTGAAAACATTTCGAAAGCTAAAATGGAAAACAAAAATTTTCAAAATTTTTTTCAGGGATTTTAAAAAGGCGCAAATCTTTTATTACTTTCATAATAATATTATTCTCTCTTTCTCATTTATTCCCGATATCATACAAATTTTTAGGATTTGTGTTAAGAAATTTGAATGCTTCAAACTGTGTACTTTATAATTTTTTTTACATTTTATATTTTAGTTACTGTCATTTATGTACACAGTTTACTAACACCAATATACCCTGAGTCCTCACTGCTCAGTTTTTTATTGAGTAGTAATACTGCCCTCAAACCCGATCATTGCTGGTAGTTTAATACCACAAGGTTTTTTGTTGGTACTCCAATAAACTGGGATAGTTGCTGAGTTCAGTATCAAACTCTATAATTTTGAATTGAGCTTAAAAATCGTATACTACATTTTAGAATTTAAGTACATACTTTTGACAATTTGTTTCGAAGTAAATTCTAATATTCTTATATAGACTATTCTATTCTACTAATTGCCTTGAGTTACTTTGTGCGCGTGTTTTACGTTGTAGGTTTTCTTAAACGAAACTATTTTTTCCTCTTTTTCCCTGTTCCTTCTTTAAAATTCTCCAAGGATTCCAACTTCTTTCAAAACTAAAGAAGAGCTTGATTAAATTCTAGCAGCATCGCACCTTCTTTTACTTGTTTATAACATCTGATGGAAACCAATACGAAAAATCTTCTTAAAGTAAAATCTTACTAAAAAGAAATTTTTGTTTTTTTGTCTTAGGTACATATACTGTCGATCTAGATGCCGAGAAATTTTAAATGACTTCTCAACTATTATAATTTTTCCTTTTTGTTTTTTTTTCGTAATTAAAATAAAATTACAACTGAAGAAAATTACTAAATGTTAGACAAAATTCTTATTTTTTTTTCGGAAGAAAATATATTTACACATGTGTATAATAGCTATATAAAAAAATAAATAAATTACGGAATTTGGGTCTACATAAGTGTTTAATACTTTACGGATTATAGGAATAAAAAGCACATAAAAATTATATACAATTATACAGGAGCTCCAAATAAGTAAACGTTTTGAACTTTTGTAAAACTAGTAACTAAAATTGTAAGTTATTTCATTATAGCGGCCATAATATTTTTTATTCACTTTGTGACATATTAAGAGGCAGGCTCCGATTAAGCAGATGCTTGAACTAAGAATATATAATTTATATTTAAGACGTTGCTTTTTCAAAAATCTGACACTCCAAAATGTCACAGAATCACATTTTTTTCGCAAATAAAAACATGATAAGCAAACTAATTTAATGGTTCTTATTATATAGTCGCATAAGTATAGCACTATTTCTCGAGGCTGCTAGGTAAAGAACAAAATTTTCTTAAATTTCAGTTTCATAATTATTTTTATACCTAGGGCGTACATGTGGTACACTGTGTGGTAATATGTATACTTGGTGTATATTTACATGTTATATTCTCCCATTACAACAACTATATAAAAATACGAATGAATTTTGTTCTGTAATTTTTTTAAATTAAAAAAAAAAGAGAAAACTAATGTAGTTTTCAAACTAAGCTAGTAGGCTTACTGACTGTAATTAAGTGCTGATTAAAAGTTATGATACTTGAGACACAAGCTATTTTATTTTTTTTATAGAATATATAATCTACACCACACTGCTATACAAGTATAATATATATATATGTTACATAAAACAACTACTAGATTCATTTCTATAATAATTTAAATATAGAACATTACATTAAGCCTTAAAGTTTGAGGATATGTAATAAAGTGTCTGGATTAGCAGGTTAAAAAGTTAACTGAAGTATAAAAAATTTATGGTAAACACATCTTATTGTCTCTTTCTCTAATATATTATTAAATAACTGTTCACTATTTAAGGAACTCTTTATAATTCGTTTAACTATTTTCATATATTCGCTTTATATATTTTAAATTTAACATTTTAACTTTTAAGAATTATTTTATTTGAATTGAAATTATAAATATAAATATGTGTACAGAATTAAATCTATAATAAAAATTTTTAAATGAATTGCATAAATTTTTAAAAAAGATATTTTAAAACCAAAACAAAAATTACATAAATTTTAACATTTTTTAATGTAAACTAAAATAAAATAAAGTGTGGAAAATGTTAACATGTATATTTACTCGTAATTTAATGTAAATTATGCTATTATAAATAAGAATTAAGAATGAATAACCAGAAAAGTTTACAGAAGCATAAAATATTAATTTTATCTTAAAATATTTGAGTAAAAAAATAAAAATTTGTTTACTTTAAATTATTAATTATTACGAGTACCTCGATTATGTACACACTTATATTGAGTGAAAACAAAACTTTAAGATGAGATGTAAACAATATGCATCTATCTGAGAGTCAATTTAGAAAGCGGGTATAAAAATCGTACCACCTATGTGCTCTCGGACAGTAGAGTGAAGTTGCTGGTACTCCAGTCAACTAACTGTAACAATAAGTTCCCTTATTATACTTGTGAAATTGTCATTAGAAAAAAGAGTCACGCTAAATCGAAAATGTCCGACCGAAATGAAGATCGTGCAGCCTTTCACTAAAAGAAGTATTTTTGTCTGCGTGCTGCGTGCTTTCACTGAAAGAGCTATGCTTGTGTCGGCATCCATTCGTATCACGCTAGTAGTAATGCCAATGTATTTCTTCTACCACATTCTATAAAAGCAAAGTCAGTAAAAACACAAATACTTTTATCAATATAAATACAAAGGCTCTTAACAAACAAAAAATTTCAATTTTTACGAGAAAGAATAACGAAAAACTTTTTTAATTTTAATATTTTTTTCTGATTTAAATACTTTATTTTTTTGTGTCCAACAATTATGAGAAATTTATTTATTAAACTACTTCAATTAAAAATTATTTCTTTTATCGTAATTATATAAATTTTAAATTGAATTTTTTATTATAAAATTATTTCACATCTTGCATTTTTTTTTTTACTATTCATGTCACACCTTTAATAATCAAAGAAAAAAAAACAAAATAATAAATTTTTCCTACTTAAAATGCACGTAATTTTTCCAAAAAAAAAATGAATTTTAACATTTCCGGAAATAAATTTTCTACTTTCTTATATAGCACTTAGATTTTAATATTGAAACATAAAATTTTAATGTATTTCTCCATACTATTCCCTATGTTTATTAAATTATAAAAAAAATTCAAAATATATTTGAATATTACACATGAAATTAGTAGAAAATGAGAAAATTTATTATTTTTATTGTCGTGGAAGCTCATATAAAATTTAAACCACTAAAATTTTGCAGAACTGAAAAGAAACTATACGTCTGCACTACTTTAATTTCTTTTATTTTTAAAATTTTATAATTTCTTTGCTGAGTGTTTTTAAGCATTAAGAAAAAGTTTAAAAATTTGATACTACGAGTTTACCTTACTAAAACTGTAAAATTATATGACGACCTTTATATGAAAACAGTCGCTAACCAATTCTTATCGAGTGGATATTGTATACCTCACGGCTTGAAATAATATAGGAGAGTGTTAAAATTTTACTAAATATATTTTGTAATAGTGATTTTCATATTTATTAATAAAAATATAAGCTCGTATTTAAAAACAAATTACTTTAAACTTAATTAATAAGGCAGAATTATTTTTAGAATTAAAAAAAACTTCCGTACGTAGTAAAGCAGTTACATTTCAAAAAATTCTTCAATTTTCGATTCTTCCGGATTTTTGAACTCAAAATATACTCCTAATATATTTACTATACGATAATGGAGGCTGCCACATTTTTAGATGAGTGAATTTATTACTTTGTTATACGGTATAGTTTTTACTTATATTGTTCTTTACACTAGAATTTTCTGATAAGAAGAAAATGAATTCTTATATTCTCAAATAAAAATATTTAATTAAATATTAAAGCTTGCACTTTAAGCAATTAAAATAATATAGTTAATAGCTAACTATGTAATCTAATTTTCAAACAATATTTATGTTAATGACGAAAAAATTGCATGATTTTAGGCGAAATATTATCTTGGAATAGAATTCTTTTGTTAACAAAACAGATATTAAAACAGAAGAAATGTCATTTTCTATATTTAATTATGGCAATAATTTGTGAACAATTTTTTTTTAATGTTATTTTTGGTGTTTAGTTACACATCAGATTAAATCTTAGATTATGATAAAAATCTACTGTGCAATCGATATTTTACCTCAGCAAATATTAAAAAAATTGTTACGAGTATGACATAAAAGTATGAAACGCAATTTACTTATGTATATGTACATATTAATCAGATTCATATTAAATTTAATTGTAGATGTAGTCTGATGTGGCGAGAAAATCAAAATTTGAAAATTTGTATTCGTATATCTAAAGTATTTAAAAGCTGTTAACTTTTTATATATGTTACTTATGTATGAGCATTTGTTTATTTAGACGTGTATTAGAAATGATAAGTGTATTTGGAAAAAATAATATAAAAAATCAAGCCATAGTTTTTATTGCTTCAATTTTAATAAAATATCATGAATGGTCATATATTATCACTGCACCATTAAACCCACAAAAAAAAACAAATAAAAATTATAAAAACTTTATTATTTTATTAATTCTATTCATTTTATTAAAAATTAAATATTTTTCCTCTTTATATTTTTATTATATTTCTTATTTTTATATTATTTGAACTCTTCAGGATGTACCAAAAAAAAACAAAATACCAAAATATATAAAGAAAACTTTCCTTCACGTATTTCAAACATATAAAAAAGAAACTTTTTCTTCCCCCCCCAAAATAAAATAAAAAAGTCATATTTGCCGTAATCAAGTGGAAAATATTTCTCAAAAACACAGAAACAGACGCAAAAATAAATGAAAAATAATAAAATCATAAATGTGTTTGTATATAATGTGTACATAATGCATGTACTAAAATTCATTTTCTCAAATATTATTTTTATTATAAAAAAAAAACCAAATAAAATTATATCCTAATTTCTTTCTTTTATTAAATCACATATGCAAAAATTAAAATCCATGAAAAATTAGAAGAAGAAAAAAAATTATTAAATTTTGGGTACATGACGTACACTCACATTTTTTTTTAAGAGGACAAAAAAATAATAAAAAGAAAATAATAAATTGAGACTTGAGAATATCCTGGCATACATTTTAGTTGTATTTTCAAACAACAAGTATATTTTGTGGACAATTGCAATCCATACACATTATTGGAGCATAATATATGAATATTCCTATAATACGATAAAAATTTTTGTATATTCTCTTATGTACACTCTAGCATACTTAATATAATAATTCTACATAAATTTATGTTGCCATATTGATTTATAAAACTTTTTAAATTTATTTAATCTTTTTTATAATTTTTTTTTAATTAAAACAACAAAAAGACTGAATATTGAATAAGATTTTAAAAAATTTTTTTATTTTAAATTTAATAAATTACGAGTACTTTTAAAACAAATTTTTTTGTGAAAAATTTCAAAATTCTCATTTATGATTCGAAATTTTCATTATAATTTTAATTTAATATTTATGGGAAGACTTCATTTTAATATTGAATAGATGATTTTGGAACTGGAAAAATCTTAACTTATTACTTTTATATTGACGAATACAGTAGCAATTATTAAATGAGGAGCTCTTAGCATAAATAAATAAACTACAGGAATATCTTCCAAAATAGTTTATTGAATTGAATAGATGAATTTTGAACTTAGCACAGCCTAAAATTAGATCCACACTATGATATTTAGTGTGGATCTAATTTTGAATATTTGACCCAATCCAAAACCACATGAATATTTGATTGAAATCAATATGTAAAAATAAAAATCGTTGATATTTATGCCAATAAAATTTTTCCTCAAAAATTTCGATTTTCTGTAGAGATTATTAAAAATAAGAGTTCAGAAAATTGTATACATCAATTAAATATGCCAATTGCAACAAAAGCATTGACGATGTACCATTCACAGCTATTCCAACCTAATATAGGAGATTATTAGTTCCAACCTTAAATATCACAAATATTTAACAATAAATTAATTACTTTCTATCAAAATTTAATTAAATAAAATTTAAATATATTCGTCAGATTAATTAATTACAATTTTAAAATTTATTATTGTCATATTCAAATTTGAAATTTTCATTTTGAAATCAAAGTTATATAAAATATAATTTAATCAAGCTGGGAACTCCTTACTTAAATATGTACACATATTAGCATTTGTATTGCACTTATGTTTCTATATATACAAAAATATTAATCAAATTCATAAATAATCAAATAAGAAATAGAAATGAGGTCTCCATGTACATAAATATATTTATATGTGTATACATACATATTAGTATGTAAGTAAAAGCTATTGAATATG
This sequence comes from Condylostylus longicornis, assembly GCF_029603195.1. NCBI lineage: Eukaryota > Metazoa > Arthropoda > Insecta > Diptera > Dolichopodidae > Condylostylus > Condylostylus longicornis. The sequence goes on from NW_026578043.1 coordinate 1,392,936, forward strand.
CAAATAAAATATTGCAAATTCATGTAAAAAAATAATTTTTAATAAAAAAAAATTTTTTTTTAATATGACTTGTTAAAAATAAGATTATTATAATAATATATGATACATATACATTTATGCACATATGTATGTATATATTATATATATGTAATTCTAAATGTTACTTTCGTATTTGTGTCCTTAAACTAGGGTAATTGCATTATGTTATGGGTTTACGCTCGCTCATTTCATTCTAAATAGAAAAAAATTATTATAAAAAAAGTGTATATATAAAAATATACATAACAACAAATACATATCGAAATATGTGTATAACATATGTATATATATATGTATAAACATTATGTATTTACACACATTTAATACAGATATAAAATTAAATTGAATAAAGTTGGGTCAAACCAATGGTTTGTATTGTAGCACTTTTCCCTTCAACAAGTGAAAATTCTGCTTTTAAATACAGTCTATGTATAGCTATCACACTATTAAAATTATTTTCATTCATATACAAAACTATTTCTAGGATTGCATATATTTAGGATGACGCATATATGCAGTCTTTGAAATAAAGCAAAAATTTTAGCAAAAGGCCATTTTTAGGGTTTTGGGGGGGTATAACTTCTAGAGGGGGGGAGATAGGTAAAAATTTTGTTCTACGGAAATAAGTTTCTAGTGAAGATCTATGTACGTATTAAATTTCAGCTTTCTATCTTCAAAGGTGTAGAAGTTTTGTAAACAGACACACGGACAGACGGACGGACGGACGGACAGAGTGAAACTAATAAGCACTTTTTTCAAAAAATTTTTTGGAAAAGTGCAAAAAACGAAAAAAATCTATTCGTACTTGTATTGAGATGTGGAAAATTAAGTTTGATTTAAAAATATTTATTATTTCCTAAACATACACCTACTCGTATGTATTAGATGTAAACATATAAGTAAGTAGATGAGAATTTAAAATGTTAGGACACATAAAATTAAATTGGCTGTACGTAATTATCCAAAATGAAAATTTAATTATCTTTTTACGAAAATTATTTCAAAAATTTATGCCGAATTTTAACTAGAATTCTTAAAAGATAAATATAAACATATAACATAAATGAAAACTGAAGCCTCTTCGAATTTTAAATCTATATATTAAAAGTAATGATGGGTATATGAGTATAGTTTAAAAAATTTTGCAATAACTCCGAGATGATAAAACATAAAGCCCATTTTTATGTATTTCAATTTCTACTCACACAAATTAAAATTAGATTTTGGAGTAAATATAATATGAAATGTATTCCTTTTTATAACACGAACGTGATGATGCCAGAATAGTGATAAAATTTTTGTCATTGAACAAGAGTCCTTCATTGCTAATGATACAACAAGAACGATGACAAAACTGTTATCTTCTTAAAATTAAGAAGAAAATTGTGAAAAAATGCTATATGGATACTTAGTAGATTTGGTTTTCCTTTTCCACCTCCCAAGTGGAATGTAGAGCTGTTAAATGAAATTACTCATTCAATCGCGAGTCAAATGGCGATTTCATTCTTATAACAATTTAATCATACATTGCACATCCTATTCCAGAATATCATAATTCTATATCCTTATCAATTAAGCTCCAATTTATTAAGAATAACTACAAAAAGTATTTTTTTCCAAAATTTTATAGTTATTTAACGGTCACTTACCTCACAAATTACTAATAACAGAATTCATTTACACAAAAACAAGCCAAATTTGCTTTCATTTCATACTTATTATATGTTTATATTCAAAATGAAATTGAAAAGTAAATAAGAAATCCTCTTGTAAAATGCTACCTTGTGCTAGCCATATACTACAATTTAAAGTACGACTGAGCTTCTATTGCTTTTGTAATAAAATGCATATACATATATCAGACGTAACAACCTACATTTGTATATATACAAAGAAATAAATAACTAAATAACAAATTGGTAACTATTAACACAAGTTATATCAATCCATTTAATTTATTAAATGTCCGACTTTTAAAAAACTTTTTATTAATATGAAAAAGGAATGCATTCCAATATACATAGGTATGTAAATAACAACTTATTATAAGTATACATTCTAAAACTATATAATAACATTATATTTGTTATACTGTTATAAATATAACATGAAGGATAATAAAATCTTAGGGAAAGGAAAACCAAATGTTTCTATTTTAATTTTATTTTTTTTTTATTTCGTTTTGCAACAGGGCCCAGAAATATTTTTGGATTTAAAAAAAAAAAAAACAAAAAAAGGACCTCAATCTCCCCCTTCATTTATTTTCTTTTGTTTTGTTAAAAGACCATCGTATATTTATTGTTATAAAACAGGTATAATGAATTTATTGATAATGATTATAATAATAATGATGATGTTAGTAATGATTACCATGATGATGTTATTAGGTAAATTAAAGAAAACGTGTAACAGTTATAGAAGAGATTTTTATTCTCATTTTACATTTATTATTTATTTAAATAAAGAAAAAAGAATTATTCGAAATGAAACCTAAAATTCATATTACGTTTGTAATTTATTAAATTTATTAAGTCCGACATTAATACGGAACTTACATAACTTCCTAAACTATACATTTTCGTCCACATACCGAAGTTGGACTCTGATGCACAATCCAATTTTGATGGGAACAATTATTTCATTTTGTATAGATATTTGCGGTTGCATAGAAATAGAACAGTATCATAATTCTTGATATAAATCAAATAAATATCGGAATAGAGATATAATTTGACACTTCCATTATAGATGTAACTTTGCATATTAATAAATTATATTATTTGATTTCGATTTTTTTTTTAAATGAATGAATAACGGTTCTGTAATATAATAAAAAAATAAAATGTTGAAAATTTATTTTAAAAAATAAATGTCAATGCATTTATGTCATGTCATACTTATTTGATCCAAAATGACGTAAACCTTTTATTTTTTTTTCAACATTTTTCATTTAAAATTTAGTTTAAAAATTTATGATTAACAAATTAATTTTTTAATGCTAAAACCATAATTGAACCCTAATATAATTTGAAACATTTGAAACATTTTTATTTTATTATAAAAAAATATTTTATATGCAAATATTTTTTTTTGTCTACATACACAATTTTAATAGTTCTGTCAATTGTTTTTTAACTTTTATATAAAATTTTTTTGAATCAACAATAAGAAGATATGTATATATGCATGTTATATAGAACAGAATAACAACAAAAGTATATATAAGTTAAGTTGAGAGTGTAATTTTAGTTTCAACACTTTTATTTTTTGTATTAGGGTGTTAATTTGAAAATTTTATATTGGAAATGGTTTATTTCATTTTCTCATTTTGTATTTTATTTTGGGATACAATTTAAAATTAAATTTATGATTTTAAGAAATTAAAAATATTTTTATTTTTATTCATATACATAAGAGAAAATTAAAACTATGTTATTTATGTATTTTCGAAAAAAAAAAAGTTTTGATTTTGTGGTTTTAATTAACTAAAAATTTTATTAGTAAAAATTGTTCTTTATTAGTAAATTTTTGTTTTTTTTTTAATATTTTTTCTTCAAATTATTTAATGAATTTATTGAAATGCAAATTATGGGCATAAAATAAAGAAAGTTAACACATACATATATATGTACATACATGCATGCATATAAAAAAGTTTATTTTAAGGGTTTTTACATTTTAATAATTTGTAAATTTTATTACGGTCAATTTCCATTTTTAATATTAAAATTTAATTTAAAAATTTAATAAAAATTGAATTTAAATGAATTTTGTAGATTTTATTTAAGAACAATTTTTGAGGTATTTTTTTCAAACATGCACACATATAAATATCGATTTAGTATATTTAGACAGCATTAGAGTTTTAGACTTTTTAAGAGTCAAGCTGCAACTTTATGAATCATTAAGTTAACTAGACAACCAGCCTGTTATGGTTTTTTTCTTTATATTAAATTCTATCCCATATATGAACTCGAAGTTGTTCATTTGGGTTTCGTGTAATTTTTTGTACAAACGAATTTGAAAGCACCGCAAAATCAAGCACAATCTGTTTCTCTATATATACATAGTATTCATTATAAATATATAAGTATAAAAACGTCGAATTTATTGTTAAATTTAAACAAAACATTTTTTTTAATAATCTATAAGTATGGAATATAAATTTTAAAAAATTTTTATACATAGTTTTTTCTCTACTTAAAATTCACTAAATTTTATCAGGATAATTTCGATATGTTCAAACAAAAATTCTTTCAAATATATTTATGCAACATTTCATTTTAAATAAAGTAAAACAAGACAAAAAATACAATTGAAGATATCCTTAAAACCAAATAAGTAAATTGTATACATCGAAAAAAAAACAAATAGAACATAAAAACAAATGTAAATAAATTTATCGACCGTTTAACTGTACCCATAATGTTTGACCTTTTTTTATGCTTCATAGCTTTTTATTAGGATTGCTTAAAAAATTGTATATGTATATACTCGTATTATAAGAAAAACGTATAAAAATACAAAATAATCAAAATGTACACGTAAGAAATAAAATACAATTTAAATTGAACCTCATTCATCGCTTAAAATTCTAATATACACAAATAAAAAATCTAAGCAAATACCTTGGGTATAGAAACAAAAAAATTACGATAATTATTGTTATCTTATTACACTAATTATATAAAATAACATTTTTTTTGTTTTTTATTTTAAATACAAGCTTATAACCAAAAAAAATTAAAAAAGAAACCTTTTGTGTACAATAAAAACGAGTTTAATTTGTAAAGTATCTACAATATAGAATTTATTCTATTAAAATGATAAATTATTAGAAAGACACTGTAAAGAATTTTTTATCTATTTTAATAAAAACAATATGTATATACATATACACTATGACATACGCACATAATACTTATTTATAACGATTATTTCTTAAATTTATAATATGGGACGTTCTACGATCCCTCAAAAATGGAAAACTTTATAAAAAGAAACCTATAGAATTCTCTAAATTTAAATTTTCCATCTCTTTTTTGAGAAAATCCAATTAATAATTCAAATCACGCTCAATAATTTTTCCATTCAAACTTCATATACAAATTTCATTGAGCTTTTATAATTCAGTTCTACTGTAAGTCTCTTAAAAGCGAAAAAATAAATGAGAAATAAAAAATATAAACTATTTATTGACTGATTTCAAAATACATAAATTTCATATATTTTTAAAGTATAAATAAGAATAAAATAAAAAACTCATAGAAGAATGAAAAAAAAAAATAAATTTAATATTGTTACTAGAAGAGAACGAGTTTCGAGCTCTTTTTACTCAAAATCTCAGGAATCATTTTAATTTACTCAGATTTGTATCTAATCGTAATAAGGATTTGATTAAAAAGTAACAAAATATTTAAATTCAACTAACCCCTAAATATATGCAAATTTTAATAAAATATATTTTTGCATCTTTAATTTTTAATACATTTATTATAAAATTATCCAAAGAATTTCTAAATATTATTGAAAAACATACTCCTCATCATATTCATTCATGCATACATTCGTATATTTTAAAACACATCTTAATTTATAGACGTATATTTTACATATGTGCATACATTTATGTATTTAAACATGTAATTTTTTTTTTTAATAAAATCAATCAAAATGATAATCGATCTTAACAAGTTCACAAAAGATATAGAAAACTCTTAATCAAAAAAATAAAACAAAAAATAAATAAATCACTAAAAATAAATGGGAGGGCTATACAGAAAAAAAAAACCGTAAAAACAAAAAACTTCAAAAATTTTTAGTAACTCTTTATATATTATGATAATGACACAAAAATACCATAAAAAGGACGATAATTATATATTGATATCAATGGTATTGATGTCGACTAAGTCAAATACAAATCAATTCATTCCACACACACATGAAGATGAATAATATATATAAATGAAATGCAAAAATGAAATATACAAGAAAAAAGCAAATAAAAAAAAAATCATCATCATCAATTCATCTCTTCTGTTGGTGAAATACAAGAAAACTAATTCATCATTGTTATATTTTTGTGGGTTACTGAATTTTATACATACCTACATCATAATATAACTACATAAACATAATGAATGTGTTCCATTGAAAGGAATATAATACTCCTAAATACGAGTATTTCGAACAAATTGTAAATATTCTGCAAAATGGAATTCTGTTTTATATAAAAATCTTGTTGGAGACTAAACTTTAAATTGAATATTTGGTATTTTATCAGAATACTTATATATAAGTATCTCTACTGATACTGCTATGTATATTATAGGCTGCTGTAGTTTTGAGTTACATACTTATCTAGAATTTTATACATTTAAAGTGTTATATTATAATATACCCTTAAATGAAACTCAAAATATATAATCTATTTAAGCACTCATAAATGTTTATACATATATATATAGATAAGGTACAGATTTATTCAAATATGTATATATATAATATTATTAAAACGATTTTATTCTGTCTGTCCAATAAATGATTGATTAAACATTGGCACATTAACTTGTTATTATATAATTCCATGTGTATACATTATATTCTTGTAATACTTTGAATAAATATTGAAAATATAATATATATATATATGTATACATTACAAATATATACATATGGATGTACATAGATATTATATAGTTGATAAAGTTAAGTTATTTATTCTAAAATAGTAACATTTGTGTAATAAATTTCATCAAAATATTGTGATGCTTCCCCATTATAGTTACTTTTCTCTCATAATCAAATCCATTTAATAGCGTGTTGTAACGTATTGTTGTACAACATAACATTTCTAATACGTTTAACATATATATGCATAGTGTATGTATGTGTATATTGTAAAATATTAAATATATTGTAAATATTGTAAAACTGCTTATGATAAGAAATTCGTTATCCTTTTTCTTGTTTGTTTTTTTATTTTTTTTTTTTGTTATTTATTTGGAAAACTAAATCAAAAAGTTAATTTATGTTACTTTTTGGTTTTTCAGATACAATTATAGGTATCTATTTACTACATAATGTACATCATGTAAAGTGAATAATCTCTCAACTATATTTTATATAATAATATCATTAATCACAGTACCTTTGCAAAATATTTTGATTCGCATACACTGTAAAAATTTGGATGAACATAAACTAACAATAAACAAAAAATTTATTTTATACGTTATAATTGTGTTTGTTGTATAGAATTTTTGTTATACTAAAATAAATTTCTGGAAATTGAATTGAAAATTATCCGCATTTTAATTAGTTAATAATAGACATTGAATGCAAATTATAAAATATTCTTAAAACTAAGCAGGGCCATTAATTTTTGAAATCTTTTTAATACTTAAATTTTTAACTGTACGACATGTTCATAAAAGTTCTTTTTGAGAAGTATATGGGCATAAAATGTATATACACATTTCTTCTTTGGTAACCATTAAATGCTAATGTATAATTTATATTTAAAAATTAATCTATGCTCTATAAAAATTGTTTTACTACGAAATTTTTTTATACGTATTATTTGGTATTTATTAAGAATTTGAATAAAATTTACAAAACCAGACCTAATAATTACAAAAATAAATGCCTGTACTGTAAATATCATAAATATATATACATAATGTAAACACCACTTCAGAACATTCTAATAGATTATAAAAATAAAAAATGTATGAAAAACTCTATGTGATAAATTTCTGAGATTGAAAAATAATATTATTGTCGGTTAATGTTCTATGTGATATTTTATCAAATCACTTTTTACTGTTGAAAACCAACTGTTTTCAAGTTTATTTTGTGCGAGAAAAATTCAATTTTAGTGAAAGTATTTCGATTGTTGAGATAATCCATTAATTTCGAAAGCTCTGAGTCAATATACCATAATGTGTTTTCCTAATAATTATAATAATTTTATTTTTAATGCGTATTCATTCTACAATAATGCGTTTTACTAAAAAGTTTCAAATTCATTTTACTTAAAACTCAGTTTTTTTTACTTAGCGCGTTTTGAAATTAACGATATGTATGTATAGTATTGTTATTGTCAAGATGATGATGCACATTATATTTATATTATACTCGTACTAATTTCAATAACTTTGATAGTAGGTACAAATTTTATAAATATAAAATATTATTTAATATCTACGTGTACGGGTATATGTACATAAGTTTTTGTATAACGTATTTTTTAGGTGAGAATAAAATTTACCACACTCAATATAAATCTAATAATATGGTTAAAATATATTAATTTAATAATTTGTACAAGTTTAAGCAAGGTATTCATCATATATGTCATTTCATTAATTTATTCTATTTTGACTTTCTTTGACATACATACATACCTAGTTTATATTTTTCATTATCTGTGATTGTTTTGTTTATTAAACAATATTAAACACTATAATATTATCGGTAATCTTAGTAATAGAGATAACAAGTCAGTTTAATGACAATTTATGTCATTACAAATGTATAAATGAATACGATACAAAAGTAAAAAAAATTACAGTTATAATAGACAAAGAAAATAAAAAATTTGTGGAGTTTGTTCAATTTTTTTTTTTCCTTTTTGGTTTTTTTTCTCATTTTCTTGTTTCTTATTGTTCCTTTGACAATTTTTCATTCATTAGTAATAAATAAGTGACTTGTTATATTGATTAAATAAAATCAAATTAATGACTTTGACAGAAGATTGACTTTAGTGTTTATATCGAATTAAAGATAATAAAATTAGTAAATAATCAAAAGAATTGTGTAATATTTGTATACATACATATAAATCATTTATAACGGCATGATAAGACTTAATTTTCATTCAAATATTTAATCATACGATGGAATCATACATTGGAATCTACATATTCCCGTTTTTGATTTATTACTGCATACATAACAAAAAAACTAGACGAATAAAAATCTGTTGTACTAGATCAGAAGTTTAAATTTGATCTTTTTATGATGGGTAATCAACTGGACAAGAAGTTTGAAATTTGCTGTTATTGTAATACACAACTAGTGATTAACTTTAATCATTAAATCTGAAAACATGGTGAAAATCAACCATGTTTTATTGATGCAAGCATGAATACTTAAAAGCATCAAAATATTTCAAACACATGTTTACTTTCGTTTTTTGAACAAATTTCTCTTTGAATACTAAATGCATCGTACGAACTTATATGAACCGATTTCGCACGTTATGGTAATTTGAGTGAGAATTTTTGTTTGATATTATTTTTTTGTTACTGTAAATAATTTGAAAAATAAAATTTTGTTATAATTACGTTTAAAATTAAATAACATAATTTACAAAAAATAATTGACATTTTAAATATTTTAAAATGTGAATATGCAGAGTAGTGCAGTTGATGCTTTACAGCAATTTATAAGCCGTACGATGCTGTTTAGTATTTCTAGAATAAAAATTTTCTTGTGACATACATGTATAACAGAAATAATATATACTCGCAAAAACCCAATTGTCATAATTTACTTTAACTCATAAAAATTATATTGATTTTTAATTCAGAATAATAAAATATTAGCCTTGTCATTAACAAAGAATAAATTTTGCATATTAAAAAAACACGCATATCTACATATACACATATTATATAATATATAAACGTTACTATTGAATACACTTTCATAAGATACTAAATAAAATTATTGTAGCCAAAAATAGTTAACATTCATTTCTACCACATATACGAATAGAAACATTTGTATCACATGTGTGTTTCATAACTACGAAACTTTGTTGCTTAAAACAACAAAGAAAACAAAATTTAATTCCAATGTTAAATATTTCTCATCTCAATGGAATGATGGTATGTGATGGTATGAAAATCTTTTAACACTTTGTTCAAAATAAAATAAAAACAAGAAACAATAAAATCGAAAAGAAAAACATAAAGTAAAAATGGATTCCATATTTTATTATTGTTGTTTTTTTTATTTTACAATATAGGGTGAATATGTAAATATATAAATACAAACGAAAATATTTTATAAATTTTAAGAATTTTAAAAATAGTTACAATGTATTTTAAATTTGTATAATAAACTCACATTTTATAAAAGGATATCACTGAAAGAATACGAATATTATCTATAAGAGAAATATTATTTAAATACGAGTATATTTTAATACAAACATAAATTTACAAATGTATTTTGAAATAAAATTGTCCAAAATTTTATAATATAAATTTAAAATTACAAATAAATATTTAATGAATCACTTAAATATACTCATGATAATGATAACTAAATAAGAATCACTTCAAATAATTAATAATTCTTCTTGTTATATTAAATTTGAACAACAGAGGGTGTCTCTGTATTGTTTCAATTACTAAATTTTTGATTCAAATATTTTACAGCAATGTGACGAAAAAATGCCTCATAACAATTAACTAACTTGGTCACTTTAATGCACATTTTTTAACAGAAATTATAAGTAATTACAATAACAATTTAGCATAAAAGCAAATAAATTTGACTAACAACAATAATGAAAATTTGATCCAACTAATAATCAAGATATGTTTTATTCTCATTTACCATTTTACCAAGCATTGTCATGTTTTTTTCAAATGTTGCACAAAATTATGTAAATATCTTCTAAACATTTCTTATAAATTTTTCAGAGTTTTTCGCGAAAAACGCATTTCCATGCCACGAAGAAGTATTGAATGTGTTTGGCTGTCCTATTGTGGGATCACGAAGAACACAATGCATTATTTTAATTCACTTTAATACTCTCATCTTATTTCTTAAAAAATAAAATAAATAAAAATAAATAAATTAAATTTTAAATTAAATTTTATACATGATTAAATGTTTCATCAACATTTTATATTCATCAATAAAATTTCTACACTTTTTAAATTTACATTTGTTTGTTAGTTGTATTTGATATTTTATTACTGCATTTCAGGGTTGCAAAAATTAATTAAACTTATTTACTTTTATTTTTTATTTCTCTACTTTTTTTTCCATATAAAATCTATGAAACTTTCATTTTCTAAATTATATAAATTGTTTTTTCTATTTTTTCAATAAAACTGAAAAATTTGTGCTTCAATGATTTTCAATATAAAATTTTAGTTGATTGCAAGTTTATTGAAAACATTTTTTTTTTAGTTCTCTTTCTCTAATAGTTAATTTAAGAAACTTTTATTTTGTTATCGAATCAACGAGAAAATATAAAAACATTTTTCGACTAAATTAAGTAATAAAATTTAAATTGAATTAAAAAAAACTTATTTAATTAACGTTAGTTACACTAATTAAATACTTAGCGGAATTAACTAAGAAGCATTATAGTTAAACTCAACTACCACAAAGCTGAAATACGCAACAATCGAACCAGGCCTCAACAGATTTTGGTTGTAAGAACAATATAGTAATAGTTCTTTTAATTTTTTTTAAAATTGTTAGAAAAAAAATTTCATTGTAAAAATTTATTTTGACCGAAAAAAAATAATTCCTGCAAGAGTGCATTCATAATGAGCAGCAGTCGAATACAGAGCCATCACTTGTAAGCCCTTCTACATTTTATGTACATACAAACCTTTAAATATTCTAATCAAAACGTAAATCTATATCTAAAGCAGATAAATATAGTGTACAATAAATCAAAAAATAAAGAAAAAATAGAAAAAGAGAATTTTTTTTTTTTCTACTTTTTATTTCTTTTTTTTTTTAATAATCCAAATAATCAAATGATAAACCTATTTGTCCAACAAAACCATAAACTATTAAAACGTTCCATCCTTATTTTTATACAGTACATATAGACATTATTAAACCCTTATACAATAACTGGACACAACGATGCTTCTATATTATGTTTGTATACAAAAAAAAAAAATAATAACGTTATACATAGACACAAATGAAAAATACGTGCATCAATGAATAAATTGAAAAGCCAATTACAAAAATAATAATGAAATAGAAAAAAAATTTTGAAAAGAACGAAAAAAATTAAAAAAAACTAAAAAAAAAATTCAGGATCAGATTAAAATTTATACAAGATTTGCATTCGTGTTGTATGTGAAACGCAATCTCCGGCAATCTTTTTTTTCCTTTTCTTTTTATGTGTACTATGCGATTCTATTAATATTTTTCTATTTGATCGCATGCAAAACAAAATTGAAAATACATAATTCCAATAAGAATACAAATTCCATTTTCAATGTTATTAAAACTTACCATCTCTCCTAAATATTACAGTCGAAAACCCTGCGTATTAAACTCACTATACGAAAGGATTAAAGAATTCTTTAAAAAAAATGAATATTTATTTTTATTAATCTAAGCAAATCTTATTACAATTGTTATAAAATAAATTTTCATGTATAATTTTCTTATTTAATATTAACCCTTAACTACTTATATACGAGTACATCTTATGTGCGTACATATGCACAAATTATGTATTATTAATTTTCATCCAGTTTTTGATTGTATATTTTATTCTAGTTTTAAATTAATGACAATTTTACAATTGTCTTGTGAGTATGTCGTTTTAAGGATCAATTTTTAATATTTAGAAGATATATGCTAAATGGTTAACTAAAGTATTTAATGGGACATAAATTTTCAGTTTCATAAAATTTTTGTTAAAAATTTTTAAATATTTTATGAATACTATTTGAATATTATTTGAAGATGTTAAAATCGTTAATTGACATAGTAAAAAGAATTGATATTTTTTTGTTATAAAAGATTAGAATATCAGAAACATAGGTATGTTCGTTAACTTTAATTGAATTTTTTCAATAGTTAGCTATTAAAAGTTAATATCATTCCTTAATATGATATTTTTACAATACATACTTATTAAAGTTAATCATATAAAACCAAGAACATCCTCGGAATAAAAGCAAATTTTAAAACTGAAATCAACCTATGGTTATTTTTTTATGTACAGCCTCTTGCACTTGTATGCCTATTATTTTGAAAATTTTTATTCGCTACGAAATGTGCATAACAAAGTTCTAGTCAAATTTTCCAATTAAAAAATAAATTTGAAAATTTTCATAAAAATTTGGTCAAAGTCGAATTACAGTCTATTGGAAAAAATATATGGCAGACATTTGCGTTCAACAAGAAGTAAGGCATCAGGCTCAGACATTTGTATATATTACACGTAATTATTATAGCTCTTTTTTTTTGGTCCCTTTATACTTTTTTTTTCTGTATATTATATTCGTATAATGTAATATATTTTTAAAATTGCAAATTTTGTATTCAATCACACGGAAAGTCTTTGCATTTACATAAACAATTTTCTCCAGACTATAATAATCCCCATAGATCCAAAACTGATTTCGAAATAATTTTAATATATTAATAACTGTTCCATATAGGAATATATATCAATGCATATGTATATATTCTATGATATATCTGTGATATATACTTAATGTAAATTGTGCGTTTTCATTCAATACGAGTAATATTTGCCTATAAAAATATTTACAAAATATTCTTCACATTCTTGCATTAATATAATACTAAATTGTTAAAGTTTTTACTAATATCTGTAGAAAAGATTATAGTGCTTGTTTTTTTCTTCGTTTTATTTTGATTTTGTAAATTAAATTTACAAAATACATAACTATTGTTAAAATCTAAAATAATATTCCAATAAAAAATATTACAAAACCAGAATAAGGTAACTTAAAAAAATTTAAAATATTGAATTTTAACAATAATAGCATACATATATATATATATACATATATATGCATGGATATATAGGAATTTTTTAAAAAATAAATTAGAGAATGGAATTGTAAATCGATGATAATAGTATAAATTCATGTTTTGAATCGGTCCTCTTTTACAACGAAAAAGACATACATACTTCAAATACTTTAAAAATTAAAATATTCTCCAAGAAAATTAAAAAAAAAACATATAATGTTGTATTAAAAATAAACGCGACCAAAATGTTTCCATTTGTTTTCATTACAAAAGTTTTAAGAACCATGTATTTGTGTTTTTAAATTTCCTTGTAAAACCTGCTTAAAATATCATTCATATTATAGAAGTATAAAAAATGATTAGCCATTAAAAAACCTAAATGTGAACAAAATACTTTAATCAGCGAAACGCACTTGTTCAAAACTATATAGCAATTCACAAAAATTCCTTTTAAAATTTCACATTTTAAAATGCATAGATAAATTTGATTGAAGATAAAGATTAGTGACTACTATCTTCAGAGTACAACATTTTATAGTTAATATATACATACATATTAATGTTGTATTCTAAATATTTTTTATATATATATACATTATAATAAATATTCAGAGTAATAATAATTATTAAAAAAGTAAATACTTGTTTTATTTCTTAAAATTTTCACAAATCTTAAAATTTAATGCAATAATAAATATATATTATACAATATTACAATAATTATATAAATAAAATAATTCAAATCAATAATTCATAAATAAATCTTCATTCATAAATAAAACACAAATTTCTAACATGCACACAAATAAAAAAATCTTCTAAATATTAGAAAAATATGATTTTATTTATTATTATAATGAAAAAAAAATTTAAATGATAATATTAATTAATATTATAAATTATAATATAAAATAATGTCCATATTGTTAATTATAATATAAATTTATTAAAACAGATGTACATACATATTATACAATACATACAATACGAATGTTATATCCAATATAAACAGATATTCGCTCTATGTTGACAAATACATATTGGCACAAATACAATAAACACAAATAATTTACATTTACCCTATAATAATGAAAATAAATTTCCAATAATACACATAATTATAATAAGGAAAAAATAATAAAAATATAATGAATTATAATAATTATGAATTATCATCTAGTTAAATAATTTATTAAAATTTCTATATGCCACTATACCGTTCTGTATATATACCATTATATACCATTGTATAGAGAATATTATTGTGAGTAATTTTAAACCACAATACATAAACGCCAAAAATTATAAATGATATACTATATTATATATATGTATGTATATGTATATGTATATAGAGTTTATATATAGAGTGGATCATTTATTATATTCTCTCTTTAAATTATCCATAATTTGAAAATTATTTTAAAATTTATTAATTTTATTTTTGATTATTTATAAAAAATTATTTGTAATAAAATTATTTTTAAAATAAAATGTCTGCCCCAAAACAAAAAAGCTTGTTATATAATATTGGAAAAGTCAAATTTTTAAGAAATTAAACAATATGTTAAAATAATTTGATTTTTCTTTCAAATAAGACATTTCATGTCATAATATTAAAAATGGCCTTATTTCTTCTTTACATAAATGGTAGGCAATTACTTTTAAAATTCGATTCGCAATTCTAATTTTGTGTAATATTGTATTGGAACTGTAACTGAAATTGCAATAATAATTTATTCGAAATAATAATTTGATATATAATCGATCATTGTTTTATTGTTATATTTTTACATCTTCATATTAATGTACGAGTATAGGTTTATTCTTATGTAAGGACCCATTTTTTTTTAACATATTTTTCATATTAATTAATTTTTTGTTATTTAATTACTTTTTAATTTAATTTTAATAATATTTAATGTAAATACTTTCGCTTATACTCTATAGGCAAGACATTTCTATATTCATTATTCATTTCCGTACAATCATTACTAAATAATATTAATGAATAAGTAGAAAATGGCTATTCTAAAATAATTTACATATTTTAAATAAAAATAAACCATTTGATTTAATTTAAATTCATTAAATAAATTTTTAATTCATTCAAATATAAAAATAGTTCTTTAAAAGTCGGCCACTCAATACTATGTACCGAGATATATATATTATTTTTATAATTAAATGGCGTTTTTATTTTGAATGTCATGCATATTTCTAATCGAATTTTCCAACACAAAATATATAACAAAATTATAATTAAAATTGTCATAAAATTTATCTATTCACGGAATATAATACATATTCAATAAAAATATTATTCATTGAGTATAATACATTACATATAAATTTTGTTTTATATATGTATGTAGAATAAAATTTATTTATTTTAGATTCATTTTATTTTATTGAATAATTATTCTTATACTACATAATTTATATATAATATTCATCAATCTTTTATTATAATTACCATGATTCATAATAATTTAGTAATTTTAATCAAACAGTATTCATTATGAATATATACTATAATAAAATCCTTGCATTCTTATGTATGTATATTAATTTTTCTATTATATTAATTATCAATAATTTTTCCTGATTTATTTATTTATTTAAAAAATTTAAGAAATAATAATTAACACGTAATCAGAATGAATTATACTTCAATAAATAAAAAATTGGCTAGACTAAAAATATACTAGTAGATGTATAACATAAAATATAGTTATAGTGTATACAAGATGTTTCGAATAAAGTTGCAAATAATTTCAGGATGATTCTTTGATCATTTATCGAGAAGCTTCAAGTTTTCTTAAAAAAAATGTCAAAAAAAAAAATACCCTCTACCCTGTTTCATTGTTAAATAATTTTTTATATTGCATGAGTTCATTTGATTTTAGAATAATTATATTTTTCAAATTGTAAACGCCTGTAAATATGCAATTTTTTGTAAATTTCAATGTATTATTTAACAAAATAGAAATTTCAAATTTAAACTTCAAATTTCATCAGAAGTTCATGTTTTAATTCCAATAACAATTCAAAATTATTAATTACCTTCACTCACCATCGAGTACTCTCATCATCATGCTTGTTAAAAAAACCCAATTCCATTAAAAGATGCCACAAAGAAGGATAAAAACGTTAAAGTATGGATGAAAACGTTATTGAATATAAAATCAAGCTTGCAATTGAAAGTAAGAGTTTATTTCCAGTTTAACGTGTGATAGAATATAGTCGAACACATTACCATTTGTTGTAATAATTTATTTTACCAAAGTGAATAATACAACATGGACAGTTGTAATGAAAACAATGTCCTTTTTATAATAAATGTGAAAAATATTAACTATATACGAATATGCCATAAATCTAATTTTTTTTATAAAGATTTTTTCTCCTTTTTTTTTGCTTTTTTAAACAATTTGTTTTTATGATATGGACACATTTTACATTATTATTACTTTTTGTAAATATTATAAAAGCCATATTTGCAATATCGGAGTTTGGATGTCAGAATAAAATATAATAGGATAAAATATTAAAAAAATCAAAAAATAATAATATTATATTATAATATTAATTATAATATCGTTCCATTGATAATTCTATAAATCAACTATATATACATACTTATATAAGAACATTATATAGGCATACTTAAAACAATTTATCTTTTTATCAATATAATCATTAATTTATAAAAAAAAATTTACTTTATAAGTAATTTAAGTGACGTCAACAAAAATGAATGTCTCATGTCTTATTTAACTGGTATGCGCTCATAGTACAAAGCGGTATATAGGATGTGCAAGGTGAAACAAACATGTAAGCAATTATACATATGAAACCTCTTTAAAATGACAATAATTCTATAATTAAAAAAGTACATGAAAGTTTAAAAAATTTTCAAGCTTCAATATTATATCCAATTTATTGTACGATTTTCTTGATTTATATTAAATTATCGTTTCTAAAATATTAATAATATACTAAATTTTATTTACCCGGGGTGCTTGCACTGCAAGTTTACGCAACGCCTTACATATAAACATCTACATACATACATATGGGACTTGAGAATAACTTTGCTGACTTTGTAGCGAAAGCAAGCAAAGATTAATCGATATTCTCGGGTAAAAATGGAATTTCATTCGCAGAGAAAGGGAAATTCTGGAATTTACACATACATTCGCGGCAGAAATCGGGTGAAACTCATAAAACTTTTGAATTCATCAGAGTGAAATTATACAGGTACATATGCATCCACTTAAAAACCATTTTAAAATTTATTTGGCATTTACTTGCATATTAAAATTTTCTACAAATACACCTATAAAAGCTTTCATAAGCATATAAAATGATGCTAGAAAATTTTAACTCTCAAATTTTGATTGTATCTAAAAATGAAAAACATGTAAAAATATAGTGATACGAGTACTAACAAGCGAAGCATACCCAATTTGCTTTGTACACTTTATAACCTACATACATACTCATGTACATGTACATGAATATCACTCTATATAAGTTTTCATTTTGTTTTAAACATTTTTTCTGTTTATATAAAAGGAATTATGAAAAAAAGGAAAATTACAATTGATAGGGCCAATCGGACACTCTAAAGTCGAATATCGTTATGATGATTTTGCAGTATTGTCATAATAAAACCTTAAATTAATATGGAGAAAAAAAAAATAAAATTGCCAATAATAATGAAATTAATCGTCCGAATATGGTTTATTGATGTGGAAACAGCCAAAAATGTGTTTTTTTTTGTGTCGTTCTTTTTATAGAAAAAAAAAATCTATTATGTTATAATAACTTTTTTTTTTATTATAAAACATACAAATACACTGAATACACACAAACTCAAATACAATTATCTAAGGATGATTAGGAAGTTATGTCTACATACCTACATGAAATATATATTTTAAAAAGGCGATAAAGTTTTCTAATCTTTTATAACTACCTACAGACATATTTGCATATTGCAAATACTGTAATTGCCAATTAGGTGCATGTATTCGATAAACGCATTAATACATATCTTTTATATACTTAATGTCTGCCAGTATCTCTGAGATTTAGATATAATTTGAAAGTTACCTATAAGAATATATAAATCTTATGCAACAGATAATTATTTAGTGTCTTTGTTAATAGGACCCGTATACTTGCCTAAAAAATATAAAAAAATGGTCTCATCAGATTTTGTGCTTTTTGGTCACAAAATTCAAATTAAAAATTTTAGAATTTTTTTTCAACTTCGAAATCATAAAAGAATTGAAAACATTTTGGAAAATTCACTAATTGGACAAAAATTTATTCCGAATTAAAAACGAAACGGCCTTCATTAACAACTTTTATACTAAGTAGTAATATAATTTTTTTATTACATTTACTTCTAAGTCGTGTTTTGAATTTTTCATCTTAGTTTGTAAGAAGTTTAAAAATAATCAAATAAAGTGAAAATGATAGGAAATTTGACTGGTTCTGTTCAGGTTTTTCAAATATGTATTTTCCTTTTACAAAATATTATTATCAAAGTGATAAAAACTATTGTAATAAAATTTAATTACATGTACGTACATACATATCGCACATGTGCGAAAACAATGACATAAGTTAAAATACAGAGTCGCAAGCTTTCTTTTATATTACACTTTAATGTATAAAACTTTTAATACAGAAAATTTGTTCTGTATACTTGTAAAATAGCTCAATATCAACTTTTTTCAGTCTCCGATAACAATTTACATTCAGCTATAAATACTTTAAATTCCGGAAGTCGAAGTTATATTTTTGAATTGTGTCGTTATTCTTCCCAATGTGCGATATATCGTATTATATAGATCTATACATATTTATATGAGTGTGATTATTTTTAATAGATCAATATAAAAATTGACTTCCTTCAACTATTGTAAAAGCATAAAAGATAAAATTGAAGATTAAAAATAATTTTTACAAAGAAATTTTAAATATTTATTTTATTTATGTACATATACGAGTATATGTAATGTATGCATATAGATTCAATAGAAGAAAAATTTTTTTGATAAGATATTATCAATAAAGTTAAGGAACTAATAACAACAAGAAAAAACATTTTAAAGTATCTACTAATTTATATCAATTCATTATCACTGATATTACGATCAAAATTAAAAGGCTAGAATTTTACAATTAGATTTTAAATTAAAATACTTTTTCATATATTATTTTTTAAATTTTCCATAAAAATGAATTTATTTGAAAAAGTAATTTTTTTAGTAATTTTAACATTAAACAGAAATGTGACATCAGATGAAGGTAATCTTTAATAAGAATTCATAAAAACCTAATGAGAAACGTATTTAAATAATTTTACAATAAATTTCTTAAACACAAATAACTGTTAAGTATGTAAATCTCTCACAATTTTCTTGTAGAACTATCAAATACTACAAACAACATGTTACAAGTACCATATTGTTTTAGATTTACTTGGCTGGGACCACAAGCAACTAAAGAAAGTTTAGAAAATAATGCAACATGTGATGATTTAAATTTAAGGAAAACTGATCCATGCAGATTACCTTTAGTTGTGACAGGTATTTTTTCTATTTATATATATTTCAAGCAAAATTGATATTTTTATTTTACACATTGCAAATTTTCGTAACAATATTAAGTTACTAACCAAATATTTATAATAAATAATAAAATATCGTCTATAATAACTTTTAGACAATACAAATATTCCAAATACAACATGGCTATGGAAAAAATATGAAAATAATAAGATTGAAGAAATTGCATGTAGATTAGTAAAAAGTGATGTTTGTGCAAAAATTACATTTAGCTATAATCAACAAGGTATTTTTTATTTATTGAACATACTCATTTATGTATATGTATGTACATACATACATACTAGATATAAGAAAATTATTCAGTAATATTTTGGTCCTCATACTTGAAAAAAATTTTCAAAAATTTTTCAAAACAAGTCCATAAGTATTATATGCTTGTAAATTTATAAAAATTAAGTACTTAATTTTTTTCTACATCTTTTTTGCTACATACATAAATGCATACATACATACATATATGAAAAAATATTAGATATTTTGTTTTTGTTTTTTTTTTCAGTTGAAAACATCACATATTTATGTACAAAGGTTAGCATAGATGGAGAGGGTGCTGCTCCACTCGGATGCTATGTAACTGATCTTGGTAGTGGAAGGCAAACAGAAGTTTGTACATGTGAATCAAGCGCTGGAAAAGAACCGTGTAATGAGGCAAATTCTAGACAAATTAATGTATTTTGGAAATATTTTACTTTTACAATGACTATCTATTCATTATTTACTTTCACTTAAGTATACTATACACTCATATATATCTATATAAAATATATTTCCTCTGAAAGTTTTTTCTTCATATTTTTATATGCATGTACTCGTATGTATAATATCCGTGTTTAAAATATGAAGTTGTATCTACATGCGGATTTCGCGCTAAACTTCTCCATTAGAAAAAGTATGTATGTACACATGTTCATATATATACAAAAGATATTTTAAGCCTGATGATCGAAGTTAAATTTGATTTAATTTTAATTATTATAAAAAAAATAGTGAAATATTTAAAGAATATAAGAATATTTGTATTAAAATTTTGTACCAGGCCACATAATTGCAGATTTTAGCACTATAATGATGTAGTCTCAGAACAGGGTGATTACAAAATCGATATTGCAAAAAAATTTAACATATGAACAAATGAGCATCTTAAATACATGAATTCATAACTGCATAGAATATGCACAAACATTTATAGTAATTAAAATTGTGATTTTCTTCTGCGGACTTCTCTATTACATAATATTCTTAATCTTTAACACAGAAATAAATGAATTTACTCAAACTTTACTTTTATTTTGGATTAATTACAATAATATTCAATTTACTATATATATTAAAATACAGGATATATATATATAAATTGTATGAAAAGTATAAAATATTTATTGTATCCATATAACTTTCACTTTTGTTTAAGTGACTATATACTTACATATTTTATATATTTATATATAATTGAACTATTTTTATAGCGTATTAGAAGAAATTGCTAATATTATAAACTACATTACAAAACGCAAAAATTATTTAATTTAAAATACGTTAAAGATAACTCATTTAAATAAATGCTTAACCCAAAAAGATCTTGGAAGTTTCTTTTTATTATTGAATTCTGATTTTGATGCAACTTTGGTTATTCACCACGGCTTATTGCTTAAGGCATGCATATTGAAGTATCGTTTTGTAATTGGTATAAAAAGCAGTTATTATTGAGGTATTATTTATTTAGCTAACGTTCCCATAGGATCCCATGCTGGAAGCACAATAGGATCCATATCAAAAACTTTTAATACCTCTTCAGGAACAATTGATTTATCAACAACAATTTCAAATAAAAATTCTTTAAACCATTCATTCGTCATTACTAAGTATCCTTTTTCCCCACGTTCTTCACCCCAAGAGTTTTCAACACGAAATTTAACAGGCTTGCCATTTTCGTCTAAAGAAACTGCTG
The DNA here is from genome assembly GCF_029603195.1 of Condylostylus longicornis. Taxonomy (NCBI): domain Eukaryota; kingdom Metazoa; phylum Arthropoda; class Insecta; order Diptera; family Dolichopodidae; genus Condylostylus; species Condylostylus longicornis. Next base: position 1,415,364 of record NW_026578043.1, read on the forward strand.
TAAAAACCATGGCATGCGTCATAGCTGATTCACCATATATCAACCTATCGGCTTTGCCAAGCCCGATTTGTATATCCACATCAAAAGCTAGTTTAAAATCATGTATAATTAAGTCTTCGATACCCTGTTTTGCTGCAAATCTTTTCGAAACTTCACATCCAAACCAAACTGGTTCTCCTTTCTTCAAACTTGCTGTAACCAAATCCATCAATAATTCAACTGGCTGATTATTATAAAGAACTGGTCTTCCACCGACAACGTTACCAAGACACTCCACCGTGTAAGCTTGTCCATAATGATTACTTGGTCTTGGATCAGTTACCAAACATATTTTATCTTGAACATTGAATATGGTTTTAACATAATTTTCGTAAAACTCTAATGGGGTAATTGGACCAATTACATTATAATTTTTGCTTTTATCATAATATTGCCATTTGAAAGTTTCTGATGGAATTCCTAAGCAAATACCAACCACTTTATATATTTCCCCCATCATATCAATTATTTTATTCTGCATTTTTGTATCATCTTTAGTTTCAGCATATGTGTCTCTTAAAATTTTTGAATATTCCCGCAGTTTACTTTTCAATATTTGGTTCATTCGCAAGCTTGCTTCACTACTAAAGCTTTCAGGAAAGCAATTCTTTGGCATCAATCCATGTTTTGTTATTAAATTTACTAACATATCCCACTGGCCACCATCGCAAGTTGGGTCATTTAATAAAAATGACAGAAGACGTCCTTCGACTTCTTCTTTTGAAGCCGTTTTTGCAATGTTATTTAAAAAGTAATTACAACGTTCTATTTTATCCCAAAAAAACAAATAAGACTGGGAGAATTCGAATTCATCTAAATTATATTTCTTCATGAATGGAATCCGAATACAATTAAGAGCAGCAAACAACCAACACCTTCCACTGCTCTTTTGATGTGTTATTGGTTTCCCTTCATTTTCGACTTTGTATTGGAAAACATGGTTTACGCATTGCAAATTTTTACGAGAAAGACATACATCAAATGGATCAAATCTAGAACAAACATTCTGTGCCAATACATTTTTTGGCTCGCTGTAAAACGCTTCTCTCCATTCTTTCGACTTTTCAGGTGTGATAACTGTTGAAACCATTCTCGTTTTATTTAAATTTTTGTATTGCTCCAATAAATTATTTTTTAAAAATGTTGAATTTGAGCTGCTACTGAAAGCAAAAAAACCAAAACCTAATTATTATTGACAAATATGAATTGACAAAAAACTGTACTTCTTAAATCTACAAAAAAGTGCTAACTTCATTCTCCACATTGTCGTCGTCTTAAATAGTGAAAGCGACAATGCGGCTATTCACAATAATCAAAATTATAAAGAAAATTAATTAAAACATAAATACTACTGCTAGTTACTAGTGCAATACTAGTACAGTTTTTATCTGATCATAATTTCAGTTTGATTTGTAAATAATTACCAGACTTTATCGTAGATTAGATTGGAATCAAATTATAGTTCACTGACAAAAATCTAATTATAACCAATGTAATTAATTTACAACACTATAATATTCTTCAAAAAGCTTATAAATAGAAGTCGTATTTGCTAATTAAACTTCTATACAAGGTGTCAGGAAAATGAAAATTCTCCTCTAAAAATTAAATTGAAAAACTTCTCTACTATAATTTATTTTTATCATTAATATTGGCAATAATTTACAACTTCCGATCTACAACTTTCTTTTAATCGAATGAAATTAACATCAATTGTGAATAGGTTCTAAAATATTTTTTTTCTCGATGTCATAGACAACGGTTATGTTTTTGACACATGAGGATTGGTGTCAGTGTCATCTGCCAGTCATTATATAGTCTTGATACTGGTATATATATATGTATGGAATGTTGCCAACCGATGTAGTCAAGTCGAATATTAAAATATTTTTTTGAGAATTTTTCCTTTTTAACTACATACACTCTGCATATAAATAAAATTTATAAATAATAAAAAGAAAATATTGGAAGCTTTCTTTTTTAAGCTGGGGGGCTAAAACTGATCTTATTTACAGCTGATAAGAACGTCCAAAAAAAGAAATAATGAGAAACAAAATATAAACTCTCCCAATTCCTTCATTTAATAATTTTACAAAGTGTCGAAAATCAAAATGTTAAAACAGCACAGCGAAATCTCCAGTCTTCGAAATCTTTATATATGAACTGTGCATTTTTCTTATGTTTTTGAAACAAGTTAGCGCGTTATACTGGCAAAATTATAAGTAATAGAGGAAAATGTTACATGGGTTAAGTTTTAGCTTCCATTGTAGCGCATCGAAAAAAACAAAAAAAATTAAAGTATTTTTTAAAAATTTAAAAAAACTTAATTCGACTTTGATCTAAATGACATAGATGTCATTCACTTTTAAAACATACGCCAAAATATCTTTCTAATAGATAATATCCTATCTGAGATTTATTCTAATTCCTATTAAACTTCTTTTAAAACACGGCAGCTTTAAAAATTTCAAATTGAAGTCAAAAAAATTAATTTTTTATGATACGAGGGTCACTATTTATATTTCGGGTCTAGCCAATAAAAAACAAACATTTATCATTGGAAATGAGACACTCTTGTCTCGATAATCCGCGCCGAAAATCGTAAAAAATCATCGCACGAAAATTTTCACGGGACAATTCCATTTTTTGACCGAGATGAATTTTTCAAGTCACTGTAAACAAAACAATTCGCGCTCGAATGACAAAACGTTCTGAGTGAAGTTGTCCTAAAAAATGTCAAACTTTCCAATGGAAGTGTCAGATTGCACCTGGCAGCACTAGTATTGCCAGGACCCGAAATATAAATAGTGATCCTCGTATTATCAACTGTAAAGAAAATGGAATAAAAAATTAATACGTAGTAAATTTCCAAAAACTTATAAAGTTGAAAAAACTTTATAAAATTTTTGCATGTCTGGGATAATACTTTTTGAAAAACTTAGCTGATTTTTCTTGGTTATGTCAAAAGGTTTTATTTTTCAAAAAAAATTTTCCATTAAGAATAATATTTTTCGAAAACTTTTTGATTAAAAATGAAATAAACAAAATTGATTCAGAATTTTTTTTGTCTAAGCTTTGCAGTTTTGTAATCCAAAATCAAGATTATTTGTTTATATTTGACAAATATTTTGAAATTTGACGTTTATCACTTACAAAGTATTTTCAATTTTTCCTTAATTTTTTTTAAGTTTTATACCAGACAAACCTATTAATTCTATTTCTTAAAAATCTGATCCAAATAAATCGAATCTACTGCATATTTAAATATCAGCTTGACTACTTTTATGTCATATTGCCTGTTACATATGTGACAGAGATAAATAATTTGTATTTCACATTTAATGCTTATTAAATTGGAATATGGTTTATTCTAAGTTGTACTAAATTCTTTTAGTTTGCGTTTTTAAAGAAACAACAATAAATAAGAAGTAAATAAAAGTGATGCTTTTTTGCAAAGCTTTATAATTAAATTATGAAACCTTACCACACTATTTATACTTATCTAAAAATCATTTAAAGTTTATGCATAAAATTAAGAAAGCATTGCTTGAACGAAAATATATGTATTACATATAATACAACTAAATAAATGTTAATGTACAAAAATTTGACTGATACCCACCAAGAAATAAATGATTTGCTCAATATGAAAACATGTAGAAACTTGCAAAAATGGTTTCTATTCGAATTTTAAACAGGTACATACATACATATATATGTAAATATAAATCTTGAAATAAAAATAAATTTAGTAAATGTTTATTAAAATTATAATTAAGGTTGTTAAAAAGAGGAGCCCTTCTGACGACGTTATTTGTTATACTTTTCAATGAATGTCTTATATATTCAATAACACCTGCATGGTGGAATTCTCTAAAATGTTATTCAGGTAGGTACTTACCAAAAAGCAAAGGAAATACACAAATCATTGAATTCTATTTACTTTTTAGATAATTGTACACGCATACTTTTTGTTGCAGATCCGCAACTTTTAGGATTCGAAAACGAGAACAAATTCTATAGCAGCTTAGCTAGAAAGGATTCTGATAGGTATGTAATATACAAATTTTTATTTATCGTCTTTATATAATAGATAATAGCTTAATTATAGTAATAAATTTATTTCTAACTTTCAGATATTTAAAAAAAACATTTGATAAGGCAGTGAAATTTACAAATCCTGATATTATATGTTTTTTAGGAGATTTATTGGACGAAGGAAATATAGCTTCACCTTATCATTTTAAAATATATGTCGATCGCTTCCAAACTACATTTAGTACACAAATAAATCCTAGAGTGAGTGAAGAACGTTATAATTAAATTATGTATATGTTATGTATAAAAATAATTTTCAATATATAGCGAATCCATGTACCAGGTGACAATGATATTGGTGGCGAAAATGGAGAATATATTTCAAATTCAAATATAAGGCGATTTGAAATTGAATTTATGCATGAAGATTTATTTGATTTTGATAATAGAATGCGATTTTTTAAAATTAATCGTATGTTGATGGATTTTTCAAACCCAGATCCTATGAATAATTACGATCGTATAAGAATTGGTGTAACGCATATGCCTTTATTAATGTCTGGTGGGCCATTGATGAGGAATGTTTTAAATGATTTAGATCCGCACGTTATTTTTTCAGCACATTGGCATGAATCTCGCATTTTTTTATTCCCATCTTCAAGTTCACAAGAACTTTATACTAATAAGGTTCTTGAATATGATTTAATAAAATTAAAAGACGACCATGAGTATTTGGAAATAATGATACCTACAGCTTCATATAGAATGGGTAAAATGAAAATTGGGTACGGATCTGCAATATTCGGTAATTTTATAAATATATTTCGGTAAATTTTTTTTTTAATATTTGTTTAAAACTTTGTTTTAGATAATAATGTTCTTCGCTACACAGTTCTTTGGAATTTTAGTAGATTTATTTCTTTGTTAATTTACCTATTGTGGGTCGCCACAATTGCAATTTTATGTCTTATTTTTATTGTTATTTGGAGATGTCCAATTAGATTGGGCAAACGAAAAAATATCAACAATAATTCATATATACCTCAGCTTTAGATATGAAATTTTTTTATTAAAATTTTTCATTTTTTACAACGAAACTCATATCTTTAACATATCTCAAACTGGAAAATCTGATGTTAATTAATATCTTCATGATGTTTATATAATATATAAAAGACTCATTATAATGTAAGGTTTGAATAATTATATTAAAAATTTGTAAACGTATTTTTTTTTTAGAAAGGTAGAATATTTTTAAATGTTAAATATGTTCCTTATGCTAAATAGGGTTCGTTAATTTTAAGTTAACTTCTATATATTGTCTTTTATTACTGCATAAAATCAATTTTTATCGTTGATATTTTGTAAAGTTGATTTCTATATTTTATTTTAGAAATCAATTAATAACTTAATGAAAAAAGTCTCAATATACACCAGTTTCAATGTAAAAAAAACTTGTTTTAAGGCAACAAAAATAAGATTAATTAAATGTATGCCAAATATATATTTATATTACCTAGTTCATATATAATTTAGCAATAAATAAATTTGTAGTTGAATTTATATTTAACAAGTAGTATTAAAATATTAGAGAGTTTAGTATTGTCTTAACATTTTTTTTAATAGTTGCATGTTGCAAATTAAACAAGATTTAAAATTTTTTTGTACAGAAGTTACATGACAATAGTAGATCGTTTTTTTTTCAAACTAAATTTACTTTATTTTAGCAAATAAGAAAAATCATAAAAGTTTTTCAAACCCGATTTTTGTATTTTTATTTCAAATATTACATTAAATTATATCAGTTAAAATAATTTCAAACAGCCAGTAGATACGAACTCAAAATTTTAAACATTGACAGTAGACTGACAACATAAAAACTAATTACAATACAAATTACTGCAATACAATACAAAAAATAAAGATAAAAAAATTTCACCTCAAATAAAAACTGAATAGTTCAAAAACTTTAATAAAAAAAAGTAATAAACGTCTAATGTCAAAATATTTACCAAACACAAAATCAATTTTTTAATTACACAAAAAAGCAAAAATTTTGATTTTGGATTATAAAAGTGTGAAATTTACTTTGTTTATTGTATTTTTCATTAAATTAAAAAAATATTAGTGTTTATGAAAAAATTTTTTGAAAAATAAAAAGTGACATAACGTAGAAGAACATACATATATTTTGACAGCTTTATGATTTTAAAATTTTTTAAAACGCTAATAGTTCCCGAATATTTGCCAAAATGTTATTATGGTTTACGAACAATTAAATTCGGTAGAACAATATTTTGTTATAATAAATAACTGTTTCCAGAAAATTGAAAAAGAAATTAAAAGTTTAATTGATATTTTAACGTTTTTTGTTTATGAAATAAATGAAAGCACGTATATTTTCATCGAGAGCCGATTTATTCCAGTACACTTTTCAAAAGGTCCATTGGAAATCCTAAAGCATTTAATTCCACACAAAAGTTCGCTCACATTTTCTTAATATGTATATATTTATTGAAGCCGCTTTAATTCCACCACAAGGTACTTTTGCATTGCTTCCATTAGTTCAATCAACTTTGCGAACTATTCCTGTTTTGTTTTTTTAAACTAAAAAGGTACAAATGCAGTAGTAAGTTGGGCAGTTCTTAAGGTTAGAATCGCAAAGTTTTTAACGCTTGATGTACAAATTAAATGCAGAGCTTTTAAAGCTTTGCAGTTCTGTCCATAAGAACTGCATTTTCAAAAACATTCTTACTCTTAACTTGAAAAAAATTAACTCATGAAGTAAAACGTCAACAAATTTACTAAAATCGCTAAAAATTACATCCGTTTAACATATTCAAGCCATAAATGAAAGCATATTAAAAAATATGAAAATTTTTATTGTAAAAAAAAAAACAGTTTTGTTATAAATCATAGACGTGCTACATTGATAGACTGACCATAGAAGAATCTTTTCCTTTTTTTCTTATCAACCTTTATTTAAAAAAAATTTTGGTTTGACATTAAAATAAGTGAAAATTTGAAATGTAACGACTAGAACAGATTCTTTAAAACAATATTATAATTTATGAGTGAAAATTTTGCCATCAGTAATCTGAGCAAGCGATTTGAGATATTGAACATATTAATAAAAGCAAAACGGCAAATAATTTTTTAATTTTTCACTGACTTGGAAAATTAATAACTTTTATAGTCGCTCGTTCTGTGTGTACGATATCCTGCATTTTCGTCAATCGAATTTACATATCTTATTTGGCAGCAAAATCTATTTTAACGCTCTTGTTTTATCTACATTCTTGTTTTATTTAACAAAACTTTAAAAGTTAAAATTTGATTTGGGTCTCATGAAGAGGTTTTTAAATATTTTATACTATCTTTCCAAACTTTGTTCTTTCTTGATTGCTATTTGCGCAACACTAAAACATATTTGTTGTAGAGACATCTGATGTTAAAAAACCTCACAATTAAATTAAAAAATCAGTAAAATATATCCTTATCCAAAAGAAACTAGTGGCATCTTCCGTTTATTTTGATGAACATATTGACATAAATTTGGATTAGATACAATTTTCGTATGGCGATTTGCAAAGCTAGAAAATAAAAGTTGATTTTTAGTAGTTTAGTGCATTTGGATATTTGCATTATTATTTATTTTTCTTTTTTAAATTTAATGAAAAAAAGAAATCGTTGTTGTATGAAAACAATTTGAAAAAACTATTGTATTACTGAATTGCGAAACTATTTACAAATACCTCTCACTGATTAGACAAGATACAGCGGGAAGAATAGAGTAAGAACGAAGCCGCCAGGTTTGTTTCAGTTTTTAAAAACTTTATTTAAAGTAAAATATTTTTACGTATTTGAAATGTGACCAAATGCAATAAACGAATTTATATAAAAAATTTAAGCAACTAAATATGTTTTTATTTATCGCCGGGATAATGGCTTCTCTTCATGTACATATACGTCAAAATTATTTATGCAAATTTAATATTTTTTTTGTTTTATATAAACAATTTTATTTGTTTTTAAAATATATTACTTTACTTTATTTACAGAAATAAGATTGCGAAAATGAGTGATATAATTTATCCTCAAGGCTGCAAGCCTTTAGTTGAAGACTTAGGAGCTGATGAATTAATACGACGCCTGAAGGTATTAGTGTAATAGAATTTAAATATGACAAAATAACTTTAATTTTTTAGACTTTGACACACACATTGCAAGCTATGGGCCAAGACGATGGACTGTATCAACAATATATACCTCTAGCATTACATTTGGTTGATGAACACTTTTTGCAACATCCTTCTAAAGATGTTCAGTTATTAGTAGCATGTTGCATAGCTGACGTTTTAAGAGTTTATGCACCTGAAGCACCTTACAAAGATCAAGAAAAAATAAAGGAAATATTTTTATTTCTAATCAAACAATTAAACGGGTTAAAGGATCCAAAAGATCCTGCCTTTAAACGATATTTCTATTTATTGGAAAATTTAGCATACGTAAAATCATTTAACATGTGTTTCGAATTAGAAGATTGCCAAGATATATTTTGTAAACTTTTTCAGTTAATGTTTAAAATAGTAAAGTGAGTTAAATTAATTTTATTTTAAAATAATTTTAAAATTTTACTATTTTTTTCTATTTTAGCGATGAACATAGTGGCAAAGTAAAAACTTTTATGTTGGATATATTAAGTCCATTAATAACAGAATCTGACAACGTATCATTTGAATTGCTTGATGTTATTTTAATCAATATTATAGACCCAAATACGGGACAAAAAAAAAATGCATATAATTTGGCAAAAGACTTAATTATAAAAACAAGTGATACGCTGGAAGCTTACATCAAACTTGTAAGTTAATGTGTGATCTATTTATAATTAGGGTTAATTTAAAACTTAACTTGAACACATTTTTTTCAGTTTTTTAATCAAGTTTTCATTTTGGACAAAGTTGATCGAAACCTACAAATCACTGCAAAAGTATATGATTTAATATATGAGTTAAATGTTATTAGTCCAAAAATCCTTTACTTCGTATTACCTCAACTAGAGTGCAAACTAAAATCTTCAGATGAAGCTGAAAGACTAAGTAAATAAACTACTTATATATTGTACTGGAAACATATTATTTTTTTTTTCTTAATTATTTTAGAGGCAGTATCGCTGTTGGCACGTATGTTTTCCGAAAAAAATTCTACATTGTCAAAAAGACACGGGCAACTATGGCGACAATTTGTAGGAAGATTTTGCGACATTGCTGTAGCTATTCGTATCAGATGCGTCCAAAGCTCAATGCATTTTCTTTTGAATCATCCAAATCTAAGGCGTGATATAATAGAAACTTTGAAAGCTCGTCAGCATGATTCAGATGAAATTGTAAGGCAAGAAGTTGTTATTTCAATTGTTGAAACTGCAAAAAGGGATTATCACATTGTGTCTGAATCGAAAGATTTATTAGAAATTGTCAAAGAACGTACTTTAGATAAAAAGTTCAAAATACGTAAAGATGCAATGTGTGGACTTGCCTTCATCTATAAGAATTTATTATCGGATACTAATATTTCGGAAGACACAAAACATGCAGTTAATTGGATTAAAAACAAAATATTACATGGATATTACATGACAGGAATAGAAGATCGGTTGTTGGTGGAACGTCTTCTCATTACAAGTTTGGTGCCATACCAATTGGCTCCTATGGATCGCATGAAAAAACTGTATAAATTATTAGGAACAATAGATGACAATGCGACAAAAGCTTTTATAGAGTTACAGAAAAATCAAATGAAAATGCGAAAATCTGTGGCAGATTGGGTGAAATTGCACAACGTTAAAGAACAATCACCGAAATTACACAAAGAAATGAACGTTAAATGTGCAGCCATTTCAAAGTATGTACAAAAATTTTGCAATTATATGCCAACCTTTGATACTTTAATATACATTTTTGTGCTTACAGACTGTTACCAGACCCGATCAAATCGTTAGAGTTTTTAACTAAATTTAGTGCACATATGAAAAAAGACCCTGAACTATTAAAAGGAATGGAAACTATTCTGCGAAGAGATGTTTCGTGCAAAGAATGTGCTGACACAATGCAAATTGTACTGAAAAAAATGGGACAGCCCATTATGACAAATTTGTATTACAATATAGTAAAAATGTTATTGGAGCGAATAGCTTCCGTTATGGTAGATAAAGATTCTATTGGGGTGTTAGTAGAGTAAGAATGTCACAAGAAAAAAATCACTTTCATTATATTTACTAAATTTTTTTAAAGATTGATAGAAGAATGTATGAAAGGTGGCGAGGTTATACAAGAAGTAGGAATACCATCTGAATCTGCCGGAGAACGTGGACTTAAGCTTCTTACGGTACTTAGAGTCTTATTTATTTTTATTCATTATTAAGATTTATTTATTAATAGGTTCTCTCGTATATTTTTTCCGCGCATTTTCTTCACGAATCGATACTAAAACACATGGTAAGCCTTCTAGGTTTGGAAATTGATTATGCTGCACCGTATATTCTAAAAGCTTTTACACATTTGGGAAGATTTAAACCCTTAATTGAAACGCACCCAAGCATACTTGAGGAATTAGTACCGGTTTGTAAAGAATTTGCCTTATCAGGAACACCAAAGCAAGCTAAGCATGCTGTTAGATGTGTTTATGTTAATACACAAAAATCAGATGAAGAAACTGTTAATGAAATATTTCCTGAAATTGTTGATTCTTTTAAACAAACTTTAACGCCAGAAAATACCAATTTCAGAACAGCTATTGTTTGCTTAGGTCACATAGCCTATAACATGCCTCAAAAATTTTTAACACAAATCAAAAATATAATAGCTCGTAAAATTGTAAAAGAATTATTAATACAAGATGTATCCGATGACCGAGAAAACATACCTAGTGGAGAATGGTGTGAAGAATCTGAACTACCCGAAGAAACTCATTGTAAAGTTGAAGCATTGAAAACTATGGCAAGATGGCTGCTTGGATTGAAAAATGATGTTCCATCAGCTCAAAAGACATTCCGTATGTTAAACGCTTTTATTAAACAAAATGGTGATTTGTTAGAACAAGGTAGATTAACAGCGGCTGAAATGTCCTGGCTAAGATTAACAGCTGGAAAAGCAATGTTAAAAGTATGCGAACAAAAAGGAGTTGGAGATCAATTTACTGCCGAACAATTTTATAATTTATCTAGATTAATGGTACTTAAATGTTTTCTTATAAATGCAATTTTTTATGTTAAATTTGTATATTTATTAGATTGACCCAGTTCCTGAAGTTAGAGAAATATTTGCCAAAAAACTGCACAAAGGTTTAAGTAAAGGTTTACCAAACAAGTGTTTACCTTTAGATTTTATGGGATATTATGCACTTGGTGGAAGAGAAACTGAAAAAAGGTACTATACTTTTACACTTTATTTCTTTTCCTTTTCAAACCCTGAAAAATTATGTACAGATTATCAAATTTAATGAAAGGCTACATAGAAGCTGATGTAAATAGAAGGAGAGAATACGTGAAATCTTTTGCTTCAGGTATAAACATTTATTTTTTTTATCTAATTTCAAAAATTTGAATAACTTGATTCATGCGCAATTTTTAGTTGAACGCGCCATGAGTAGTTTACCTCATATTTTGCCTGATTATATGCTCGTATTCGCCGTTCCCGTGTTAACACATGATCCAAATTACACCGACTATGAAGATCGTGCACAATTAAAAGCAATTGAAAAATGCCTTTGGTTTATTCTAGAACCCCTAATTTCAAATAAAGAGTTCTATTGCGCAGGATTTTATAGAAATATTTTAGATAGGATAAAACACCACAAAGATGCTTATAAACCTGAAGATGACAGTTACAACTTTGTAAGATTTGAACAAAAAACAATTATGAATCATCAAAATACAAAATTTTGTATTTTGTTTTTTTTTTTTTAGAAAATGTGGGCCATATGTGACGTCGCTATTCACATTATAAATAATAAGTCAACAAATTTTGGCACTAGAGAATTTTCAGCAGATGCAAGAATACCCACAATGTACTTCAAATCACAAGGTGATGATTTCGTAAATAACCGAATCTATATACCTATCGATGTATACACTATGGTAAATAAAAAACCACCAACATCAACTTCAGCGGCATTAGCAACTTTAAATTCTGCATCAGCTACTTCAAATAATAACATTAACAATAATAAAAAGAAAAGTTTAATAAGATTTTCAGATAGAAATAGTATTGATCACAAAGATGATTCAGTAAGATAACGTAAAATACGTATTTATTAAAAAAAAAAACAAAAATTCACTTTTTATAGGAGGATGAGAGCATGGACGAATTATTAGATGAACCACCTGCTAAACGGAGAAGTAGTCCGACATCAACTATTCTCGGTGATTAGCAAAAACAATTTGCTTGGTTACAATTATGTTAATTTAAAAACTAATTTTATTTTGTTCTTATTTTTTATAAGTGTTAAGTTAGTTTTTAATAAAAAAAAGTTTCAATTTTTTCTAGATGATAATACATTACATATTACAGTTTTCTTTTCTTCATGTATATTAGAGTCAATCTTTTTTAAGTACTCCTAACATATAAATATATAAAAAAGGTTGAAAATTTTATTTAACATTTTATTTTTATTAATGTTTAAGAAAAGTTTATGCAAATGTGTGTATTTATAAAAACAATTAAATGAAACTATTGCTAATGTGTAAACAAAGGAACAAAAGTAACCAAAAAAAAAAAAATTACAACATTTTATAGAAAAACTAAAAATTTGTATTTAAATACTTTTTCATATTATATTTTATGTATTTTTAATTATGCTCATATATGATTTATGTATAAATGTTACTTCAAAATCAAAAAACGATAAGATAACCATTCTCAAAATTTGTCAACAGCAATGTAACATACAACAAAAAATATTTTATTATTATTAATTATAAATACTAATTCATAAATAATTAATTTTCAATCAAACTATGATCTGGCTAAAATTTGGGCTTTGATTCCGAAAAATATATTTAAAAATTGTTATATTTTAGGAATATAATTTACTTATTAAAGAAATCATAAAAATATATAATTATATAAATTATGAATATTTCATTATTATTACATAATTAAAAATAATATAAATAATAGTTATCAATCAAAAAGAAACTATTTTTGCGATAAAAAAAATATTTAGTGGAGCCATCATAGTTGTTAAAAATAGAATAACCGCTCGATATGATTGCATATAACAAAAAACATAATAAAATAAAATAATTTATATTGTTCTATTATATAAAAAATAACATTCTACTATGTAAGAGGTAAGTTTATAAAACAAAAAAAAATATATAAAACTTAAGAATGAAAAAAAATAAATTTAATAATAATTTCAAAAAAAAATATTATTAATAAGTTAACTTTTTAAGTTTCTAAAATGATAAACTTTAAGATTGAAGAAAACAATTAAAAATTCAAGAAAAAATAAAGTACATACAACTACAAATCTTTCTCGAGATTTTGTTCAATAAAGAAAAAAAAGGAGAAAATAAAGTCTATTACAATTTACAAAAAATTATGTATGTGTTTAAAAAAAAAACTTGAAGGTCAATTAAATTTAGTTAAAAAAAAATATTTATAAAATGAGAAGTTTACTATAACGGGGGGAGTGAATCAAAATATTTTATTATAATAAAAAAGGAGAATTATTTTATTTCGAATTAATGAAATCTCTGAATATCTGTACTAAAATTTTCAGCTTTTAAATATGGGTATCTTCGGAATTGCATCCACGACGCATCAGAACTTTGTATCTTATTGTAAAATATCAACAAAAAAAATTGATGATGTGTTTGCGACGTTGTTAACACTGAAATATTCAAATTGTGTTTCCAAAAGTTTTTCAATACGTTGTTTTTTATATACGTATTTCAGTTGTAAGTAGAAAATTTTAAAATAAATTGAAACAAAAATTTTTTTTATTAAAGTTATAGTGGGATGAAATAATATAATGCACCAAGATTTTTGAGTTTTCAAATGTAAAATAATACAATGTGCTTAAAAAGGAAGAATACATTGTGTCAAAAATTAAATTGAAATTTAATTTTTTTTCGATTTTGACGAAATCGCATGACTTTTATTTGATGATTTTGTGTGCTATAAAAATAGTAAATTAATTTTCTCAGTCAAAGTAATTAGGAATATATAAATTTTGTAGCATAAAATATAAGTATTATCATCAATTAATAATATAAGTTTTTGAAAAATTATGGATGAAGAACATTGTATGAAAATTCTACCTCATATATGTACATACATACAATATATTATACAATATCAATGTTCTAATTTTAAATTTTTAATATTTTAGAATAGCAAATTTGAAATTAATATCTTACGTTAAAATTTTAAGACATGTCGTTTTTTTCTTTTGTTTTAAAGATTCCTTGAAACCGGATAGAAACATACATACATAGTATTTATTTGCTAGTTTAAATTTTTCGCAATTGATTTGTGCCTTCAATAACTTAAAACGGTAAATATTACTATCACTTAGTAATTCGATATTCAGAATAAACCCAAGTAAAAGATAAAAATACTTTTTCTTCATGGTTTTTATTTTAAAAAAATATAAAAATCAAACATTGCGATATTTTGTAAAATTCATCATAACTTAAAACATAAATCAAAACATGTTGAATATTAAAAAAACGCGGAGTATCATCCTTACCACATTCTTCTTCCATACTATGTAAGGCATCGCAGATAAGAAGGAACAATTTTTTTAGGAATTCTTAGGCACTCCACTTTCGTATTATATAAGATATTGATAGTGGTTAAATAATTTTTTATGCAAAAATTAAAACCAAAAATTTTCGATTTGAGTTTAATTCCATATTTTAAATCTAATTCGTCTTCTTGTTATTATTTTTAAACTATGTAATTTGTAATTTTTTTAATAATTTTTTCGTTAACATTTTTAAACATAACAAATATGTTCATATTACAGATATTCTCATTTGAAAATCATATTAAACGAATACATAATACTACTTAATTAATTTTTGAAATATTTTTTGCACTGGGATTTAAAATCAATAATTAATTTTTATGGCATAAAATAAAAATTCAAATCGTTTTGAAATTTCATACTCTAATTTATTATTTCAATTTCACTGATAATATATAGTATAACTTATAGGAAACAATATTTAAAAAGAAATTAATCAATTTTAACATTTCAAAACGAATATATTTAATTTAACTAACAAAAATTGACATATTTTTTTTTTTTTTTTTTATTTTTATAAATCATTAAATTTCTATTTTATCGAATCTTACTAAAAACATCAAAATATTTAATAAAACGTTGAATCATGAAAATATTTACAAAAAAAAAGGCAACCCCTTGAATTCCAATTAAATTAAAAGTGTTCATTGATTTGTATTCCAAAAGATATGCTGGTAATAACCATAAAGCTTGAGCTAATATCCATACGCTGAAATACAAAAAAGCCAATTTTATTGGCATACTCCTGAAATTTTTCACACAAATTGGTAATAAAGCCAAATACCATATAAAATATTGAGATGTTACCACTGTATTATACGTAACCATTACATATGTTTGCAAAAAAATACAAAATGATAACGTTTTTCGGCTTAACCCGAAAGTACAACTCAAATATATGAATATAGCTAATTGCGGCATTGTAATAAGAGCTTTTTCAAAACCTGCTATCAATAATGTCTCATCAGTTCCACTATTACTTCCACTTTGAATTTCATTATCGGCTGATAAATATAGCATTAAAAAGTATAACGAAAAATTATGCTTTACATCTCTACGCTTAAAATGATATAAATAAGTTTCATAAACAAATGGCCATCCATACAAATGGATAAATAAACCGGTGAAAAATGAAAATCCAATAATTGTTCCAATAACTAATAAAAACTGTCTATAATTTGGTATGAATAATTTATAACGAATATTTTTAATGTCGATGAAATTATAATTAGACAAGTTTAAAAAGTAAGCTAGACTGAAAATAACTGGATAAATTCGTAGATGAATTGATAAACCATGAAATATTCCTGCTAAAATGATATCGGAATCATTAACTTCAAATTTTTGAAAGTAATATAGCGTTAACAAAACAAATACGCTTGACAACGAGTCTCCATTTCCACGTGTTGATATAACCATTGCTAATGGATTATAAAGCCAAACCAATGAAGACAATTTCGCCCAATTTTCATAACGATCAGGCATTTTAAGCTTCTTCTTCAGTTCAGATGTTGCACAAGCAGTTTTTTTATGTTTAATGTTAAAATTTTTTTGATAAGCTACGTTAAATGCTTCAGCATTTTCATAAAAAATTGACTTCAATTCATTGTACACAATCTCCTTTATCAAATATCCAACAAAAATATCAAAAACTGAAAATAATATTTTTCCAAAACAATCGAAAAATAGAACATTTGGTACTAAAAGTAGTGCCATAAGTGGACTATATCGATAAGTATGTCTTTTATAAGGTGATTCATGCTTAATTATATAACGAGCTCCATCAGTAACAACTCTATAATCAATATCTGTGTACGAAAGTTCTGACGAACTATTATCATGAATCTCTCCATATATGATTAATATTATTCTAATAAATAAAGCTATTGCTAAATGTTTGGAAAATGAAATTTTTTCTAAAATTTTAATCATTTTGCTTTAAGAAATATTACCTATATATATGTATTATTAAGTTAAGTTTTATTTCTTTCTGTCCTTTTTTTTTGTTGATTACACAAATGTTTCTATCCACAATTATAAATAATATGTCGCTTATTTCTTTTATAATTACAACTTTGTTCTCATTTCTTTACTAGCTTTAACAAGACAATTTTTGAACTCTGTAAATTCCTTGTTACATATATGTTTACTTACATTTAGATCTCGTGCTACGCAAGCCGCATATAATGCCGCTGCTTTACTACATTTTGCTAACAATATTGGATACAATTTCATACGTGATTTTGCTTTTTCAACTGCTTCCATTCCTTTTGATCAGTAAAACATAAAAATTGGCTTTTTATTTCTTATAATATCTATTTGTTAACGATTGTGGTGGAGGTGGTAATTGCTGCACTATGAAGCTATCGTAAATTGGTTTTGAAAAAAATGTAAGCAGTGATGTTGTTATAAATATTATGGAAAACAAGCGAGGATTCCTTTGTACCCAAGAACGTTTTGGTAAAACTGCGGTTTTTCTTCGTTGAAGAGGTTGGTTATTTTGATTATTTATTCCCTGATTCGACTGTGTAAGAATACTGGTTACTCTCATTCTTTAAAACTGAAGTTAAAAAAGAATAAATTAGTGTTCTCGAAATTTTTTGGTTGTTTATTTTCTGTGGGAAGAGTCTATTAATTGAAAAAAACTCAAAAATTATCAATAAATAATTGAAGTGAAACTATTTTAGCTGATGTAAATAAAGTAACCTTTTAGATATTACTTCCACAACAGAATTATTGTACCTTACATCCTAACCTATTTCGGCTAGGTACATACCTAACTTGCTTTTTAATATTCCAACTAGTTTTTTAAATTTATTGTGATTTAGCTTTTAAATTTTCAGATCTGTCTAAATAATCTTTGTCCAAAATTATTCCTGAACAGCAAAGTGATTCCTTATGCCACTTAAGACAACATTGTCTCATGTCTTCTAACTCCTCTAAACATCTGCTTTCTTGATATTTGTGTTCTACACATGATATACATATGTACATATATTTTAAGGTAAGTTAGATTTTAAATGGTTATATAATTAATTTTGGACTTACTTTCCAGACACGATTGTATTCTGCACGCAAATTTTTTACAAGGATCTTTTTTACTTGAAGGCATACGATTTTTAAATACGAATAATTTCAGCTTAACTTCCTCAATATAACATTTGAACAAAATACAAATTTTCAAGAAGCTTGCTACAATAATAGAAAATATGCCTACTACTTACTATATTAATATACTGACAGGAAGAGTGGATTTCCTATTTCTAAGTTCCTATCTATTCATGTATCAAATGCTTTTGACATTTAGTTATTTTCATAAAATAAGTCAAGACTTTGTATGAAACTACTATAATAGATTCATTTAGGAAATATTATTTGAAATTTCAAGCTGAAATAAAACTTTGGTTTTTAAACGAAATTTGAAATAAAATTGAATCGAATAAATTTTGTAATAAATTAAATGAGTATTGAACTGTATTGAATTGTATTTTGTATTGAACATTTTCAATTTCGCGATATGCAGCGTGAATTTTAATTACTGACTTGCCTTAAACTATTACGGGCTATTACAAAATTTAAAGCATTCTCATTAAAACTAAAATTTATAACTTCGTTATAAACTTTAAAAGTTTGTTAAACTCTATTCGTTTTCAACATCGTACAACATTTTAAGTTGTACGATTTTGAATACGACAATTGCATTTATCGGAATTTATATTTTAGTTTTAAAATAATTTTTTTACAAAATGAAATTTTGTTAACGCATCTTCATATTCCAAATGTTTCATATGCATATGTAAAATTTTACTTTTTAATTATCTAAATTTATCAATTTTAAGTTTTTCTTTTACTATAATTTTTACTTCCACAAAATAAAAAACAGATACAAAAAATACTGCTTATATTTCTTTTTCATCTTTTTCAATATCTCTTTGCTTATACTTCTACGTGTATTGCTTACATGAGGATTCTTGCTTCAAAGTTTGACATACGTAATATTCTCTTGCCCGAAAATTATTTTTTGATAGTGGGCGGGAAGATAAGAACTTTTTATATACATAAGTTTTAAAAACGTCCCCAAAAAGGTTGGGAATGGTCAATAAAATAAAATTTTTCTAAATATTTTTCTATAAAAATTGCAGATTTACCTAAATACAGAAATCTATACTATAAATGTAAACAGTGATGTTGCTACAATAATTAAGTCTCTCTGCTACTATAATTAAGTCCTGACGGTCACATTGTATTTCGATATATTTGCAAATCTTTTGAAGTAAAGAACAAACAATAAAGAAAAGAGTTTTGTAAAAAAAATTAATTTAATTATTTATCAAACAAACTGTATAATGCTCCAAAAAGATTGGAAAAAATGGTGTCGTCTATGTGGGAAGAAAGGAGGTTCGGAAGTAGATTTTACTTTCAAATTTGAAAGTACTGAAACTTTGGCTGAAATTGCAATGAAGTATTTCGGAATACTGGTATATCATATTTTTTAAAGTAATTTTGTTACATATCTTGCTTAGTTGTAAATAATTGTTTTAGATTTCGAAGGAAAATTATTCTTTTACAAAAATATGCGTGATGTGTCATGAAACTATCAGTTCAATAATAAAATATAATGCTCATGTCGTTAAAGTAAATGAGATGTTTCAAGAATTAGAAAATTTTCATATGAATCAGAATACAAACTTCGAAACCCTAAGAGAAAAGTATGGTCTTGATAATGAGATTGGGAATTCTGATATATATGCAGTTCAAACCAAAATTGATTTAGAATCAGAGAGTGACAAGAAATCAACATCGCCTTTACAGATTTTTCTGAAAACTGAAATTATGAATGTAGATGAAGACTGTTTTTTAGAAGAGACAAATAATTCTAACAATGTAGAAGAAGATAGTTTTTCAAATGTATGTAGCACTGATCAAAAAGCAGAAGAAACTTTAAAAATTAAAAAAGAAAAAGATAAAGGAAACTCTAATAATTCAAATGTAGATGTGCTTTCAACTGAGTTGGATCTGTTGGACGAAAAATACTTTCAATGCAACATTTGTGAAAAATACTTTTCTTCAAAACGGGCACGTGCAAGACATATAAGACAGAAGCATTCCGAAAATTTGGACCTACCATCCCACAAGTGCAGCACTTGTGGAAGATTCTTCAAAAATCTTTGGAATCTTAATGCGCATGAGGTTACACATTTATCGAAAACTGATAGAAAATTGTATGATTGTCCCCAATGCAGCAAGCAGTTTACTTCTGAAGCACACATGCAGGATCATATCCGCGTTATACACAAAAAAGAGAAATCTTTTATTTGTGAATTGTGTGGAGCGGCATTTGGGAGAAGTGGGAATTTATTTGATCATCGCTTAACACATAGCACAGAGAAAAAATTTAAGTGTTCGAAATGTGAAAAAACTTTTAAGTGCAAACGTTCTTTGAAGGTAAAATTCATAAGAATGTGAAAAAGTTTATATTTTTGTTGATTTCTGCTTTAAATACACAATTTATATAGTTTTCAGTATTACTAACACTTAATATGTATTCTGTGCACATATACTCATTTGAAATTAAAACATATATTTTTAATTTCAGATTCATTTCGATACACACGAAGGTACAGAATATTCTTGTCAAATTTGTGGAATTAAACTTAACACAAAAAGGATACTTCGACGTCATATGATTGTGCATTCTGATCTAAACAAATACAAATGCAATTTCTGTTCAAAACAATTTAAAAGGGCTGATGCTTTTAAGAATCATATTATTTTGCACACTGGATTGAAGCCATATCAGTGTCCATTTTGTGGATTAGCATTCGCCAATGGTTCTAACTGCCGAAAACATCAAGTAACAGTGCATCCTACCGAATTATCTGATGCAAAATTAGCAGGTACTCCAAAAATTGTACAGAATATTCCTAGTATAAAACAATTAAAAGCAGTAAATGAAGAGGCACTTATTGGTTAAGTCGATAATCTTATAACCTTACGAAGTGTTGAATAACGTTGAAAACTTACTATAAAAATGAGTTTGGTGTAACAACTGCGCTAAATTTTAAAAATATGTAGGTACTATAATCAAACTTAATTATATTAAGCTTCTTGGGGAATATAAAACTAGCACGATATTATTTCAGTATATTATTTCATATTGAAAATATTTATTTGATACGATATTATTACAATTTCATCAATTTATACTTCTTCATTTAAAAGCTAGTCATTGTATGTATGTACTCATAATATTGTTTTTCATATTTTACAATGATAGTTTCAAATAATATTCCAGTCATAATAAAAGTAGTAATCAAATCATTCTTTCTTTACTACGAGAATAATATGTAAGTCAACTACTTGCTTTGTTACATTGTGGAAAAGCTAATAGGATTTAGAACTATATTGTTAAGCCTAATGTACATACATATTAACATACACGTTAGCAGGAAAATGACGTAAATTTGAACAAAAACAAATATACCCTTCGATCATTAAAATATGCAGAATAAATGAAGGAAAAATATGTGTTGTATGGGGGCCGGGATTTTTTTGTATGACCTAACATAATATGTATAACGTCTACAGATTTTTCATTCAAAGCGCTTTGATGCAAATGAATCCTTCAGCTAAAAAAAAATTTTGTTATAGAACAGATGTTGTAGAAGCAGTTGATTAAATGGAGGTAATATAAATTTAAGAATATGTATTCAATATTGTTTCATGTTTTCAAAATTTTCATTCAATTATTGATGAGCTCCGATTTCAAAGTTAAACATCTTTGAAGATGAAACTTAATGTGAAAATTCTTATATTATCTGCAATATTCGTTTGCATTAATATTTTTATCATAAAAATATTATTTTGGCACTCCTATCCTTATACATATCTTAATGATCGAAGCCCATAATAAAATACTTGATACGTTTTAGAATATGTAGAAATATTTTTTTAGTTTAAATTTTAAAAATACATATGGAAATCACATCAAAATCACGATGTTTTATTTCGTAAATAAGGTTTTCTTTATAATCGCTCATATTCTATTCTGTATTCATGCGAATTTAAAATGAATGGAATTAAAAATTTGACATTCGCACGGAATGTAAAAGTGATGTTCTAGCACTAAAGGTGGATTCACCAGTTTCTAATTTCTATAGTTTGCGTCAGATAAAATTTGATGTTACATAAAGTTTACATATACATATACGATTTCCACCAGACTCAAATTAAGTTGTAAATTTTTATGCTTCCCAATAGGTTAATTAAAATACATAAATAAATATAAATGTCAAAAAATCAATTCAAATATAGAAAATAAGGTGAATTCATAGGTCGTCTTACGTGCAACAAAGAAAAACGTGCGCATATGGTTTATATGAAAATTTCTTTCATTTTTTATATTTTTTTGCAAAGCTCTTTTTTCCTCTAAAAAGGTTGAATCAATATCATTTTTAGAACGGAGGTTTTTAGAAATGTTATTACTCATTTTATACTTCTAAAAAGTTAAGCTAAATTTCATTTAAAATTTGGAAATAAAATGAAATTAAATAAAAACAATTCAGTTCTTTCAGTTAAACTAGCAGTTAACTGAGGATTTTGAATTCTTCATTCAGAATTGAGACTATGTATCGTAATTAAAAAAAAACATATGTATATGTTTAAAAGAATTGTTAAACAAAATCGTATAATAAAAAGTTTTATAAAAAGTAAACGGTTTTTTTTCATATCGTGTAATTTCAAATTCTACAGAATGTCAAAATTTATTACATATTAGGTCTTTAAAAATTTTAAGGAACTTTAAGGACAATACTTTGAAACAAAATGAGATAAAATGATGACATTCTCATTTTGTCAATGTTTATACCTACTTTTTTCAAGTTTTATAAAGTAAAATTTAGTGTTTTAAAAAACTTTTTTTAAAATCTTACAGCTGTCGAAACATATGTTTTTCTTGGTTATGTTAAAATAAAATATAGTTAATTAAAAATAAAAATTAATTAAAATAAAAAAATTATAAAATAACCAAAACGGGTTCACAAATGGTTTTTTCCAAGTTTCACGCTTTTATAATCCAAAATCAAATTTTCGACTTTTGGTATAATCAATATTTGTTTATGTTTGATAAATACTTTGAAATTTAAAATTTTTCAAGTTTTCCGTCTGGTTTATTTTTTTCTTCTTGCGAGAAATTCACCATTGTTTCTTTTTAAAATTTTTTTCGAGCTTTATCCCAGACAGACCTTGTTTTAAGTAATACCATTTAATTAGCGTCTACTTAAATTTGACTTATTTAGAAGTTATTTTATTTTAACAACATATGTAAACAAATGATTCAAAAAAAATTACATATTAGTGTTGAATACCGCATATCGTACAGGGGTCCTTTGAGTTACCGCTAGCGATAAATATGACATATACTGTCACTAAACTGTCAAAAGGTAAAATATTCTCATTAATTCAATAATATATTGTTTTAAAACAAAATAAAAATAAATCTCTATCAGGATTATATTTTAAAGTTTGTGTAAAAATATTTTACTGTTCAAAATGCAACAAAAAGATTGGAAAAAGTGGTGCAGACTTTGCGGGAAAAAGGATGGCTCAGATATTGATATTACACTGAAGTTTGAAAGCACTGAAACTCTATCTGAGGCTATAATAAAGTATTTTGGAATAATGGTATCAATTAAAAGGAATTATAAATGAAAAGTTCATTATTAAAATTTTGCTTTTTAGATACCAATTGAAAATAATTGTTGCACGAAAATATGTATAATGTGTCATGATACAATTAATTCGATTATTAAATACAACGCCCATGCTATTAAAGTAAATGAAATGTTTACAGAGTTAGAGAATAATCATTTAAACCAAACTTTTGATGTAGAACCTTTACGAGAAAAATATGGATTAAATAACGAAACTCACGTTTTATTTGAAAATGAAATGAGACCCGCAGACTTTTGTGCAGTTCAAGTAAAAGTTGATTCAAAATCAAAAGCTGATAGTAAAATGAGTAGTTCTCCCTCGAAATGCCCTTTAAAAACTGAGGTGGTAGATGTAGATGAGTTGAATTTTTTGGAGGAAACAAATGCATTCGACGAAGGGCCAAATGATATTTTATCTAGTGACTGTAATCCTGGACAAAATTTGGTAGAAGAATTCTTTAACGTAAATTTAGGTAAATCAGACGAAATGAATACCTTAAGTAAAAAAGGGGAAGAATCTATTTCGATAGCTTCGAAAAGCAATGAAGAAAAATGTGTGGAGTGCAATATTTGTCAAAAACGGTTTGTTACAGCTAGGGGGAGAACAATACACATGAAGCAAAAGCATGCAGTGAAAATAGGTCCCCCTCCATATAAGTGTAACGTCTGTGGAAGGTTATTTAAAAGAATTCAGCATCTAAATGCTCATGAAGTAGTACACTTATCAGAAAATGATAGAAAATTGTACGCTTGCCCACAATGCAATAAAAAATTTACGAACGAATGGTACGTACAAGATCATATTCGTATAGTTCATAAGAGAGACAGGCCCTTTATATGTGAACTATGTGGTGCAGCTTTTGGAAGTAATCGTAATCTAGTTGACCATCATTTGACTCATTCCGAGGAAAAGAAATTTAAATGCCCCAAATGTGAAAAGACTTTTAAATGCAAACGAGCGTTGAAGGTATGGTATTATACTTTTTTACTTATTAATGACAAAAATACAATTTTAGCTTCACGTTGATATCCATGATGATACCGAATATATTTGTCAAGTGTGTGGTCTTAAACTTAATACAAGACGAATATTACGTCGTCATATGATTGTACATTCCGATTTGAACAAGTACAGATGTAATTTCTGTTCAAAACAATTTAAAAGACCAGATGCATTCAAAAATCATTTAATTCTGCATACTGGCTTAAAACCGTATGAGTGTTCGTTCTGCGATCTAACGTTTGCTAATGGGTCCAATTGTCGAAAACATCAACGAACAACTCATCCTGTTGAACTAGCAGCTGCAGAATTAAAGGGCAAACAGAAACTTGCTAAAAATGTTCCTAGTATAAAGCAATTAAAAGCTGTAAATGAAGAAGCGTTGCTTAATGAAAAAAAAATAAACTTAAATTTCGATACAAATCTCAATACAGTTCAGATGTAAAAAGCAATATTTGCATGTTTGTATAATTTTAAGGACTTAAGCGTATGTCACCACAAATTAAATAGCAATTGTGATTTATAGGTTTAGTTGAACATTTTATTTTAAATATAACACGAACATATAATTTTTTTTCTAATAAAATTTTTTTTAGTATTGATAATTATTGTCACTTTACAGTTTTTTGAATCTGCTTTGTGCCAATAAGGCAAACATTTTCAAGCGTTGTTTCTTCTGGGACATAAAATTTTAGGTTGCATTCATAATTTTTTCCTTGCAAATACGAAAAACGCGCATAATCTAGTATTCTTTTACACATTTGCCCAATTTCTTTTTTCTTATCTTTTGAAATACCTAAATTGCTTCCTTCTACTTGATTCTGGTCCTCTTTAGTAACTTCTAATTGTTGCCTTTTCTCCCGACTCATACCGTTTCCACAAACAGCCCAACTTACCATCTTTGTCATTAAAATGAATTGTTGGTAACCAATACCATTGAATTTTAAAAAATCTTTTCCAATAAATGATTGCCAGGTACATTTGTGATGACAGCACAATGACACGATGAAAAATATGTTTTGATCTGTCTTGTGATGCAGGAGACATCTTAGCATCAAATCCGTTGCAGAGCCACATAAATGTTTTCCAATAGCCACTATATGTTTCATATCCCTCAAAGTTTCAATTTTCTCTAATACAACATCACTAATATCAGCTCTAATTCTATGGATATTTGAACGATCCTCTATTTTATTATCCTTCTTATGTCGTAAAGAAGCGCGATCTATTAAAATTACATTAGTTTTGTTCAAACTATCCCTACTTGCAAGCAGTTTCGCTAACCAATATGAAACTTGCCCTTTTCCTGCACCAAATTCAACGAAACATGTGTCATTTTTTATTAATCCAAATTCTTCTAAATATCCTAATAATGATGCAGTTTGAGCAAGATGCTTGATGGTTTGTTTTCCATATGTAGTTTCGTTTAATTCCTCTGATAAGATGTCATGCTTAAGAATTTGCTTCTCTACTTTACCATCAATATACGTCTTGTAAATATCTTCAATTTTATTAATAAGCAACAAAACATCTTCAGAACTCTCTGACAGTTTTGTTGATTTTGAAAAATTTTTTAATAAAACATCACTATCTTCAGTATCCGAAGATCCATTATTCACTCCTAATTGAATATAAGTGGGATAGTCATCTTTCATTCTGGAATTGCAAATTTTCAAGTGTTTTTGCAAATTTCTTTTGTAAACCTACAACATAGTTTTATACAACAAAATTATAAAATTAAAACACATTAATTACCGTGTGTTTTGGATCCAGTGGGCATACTACTCTGCAATCTTCATTTGTAGTTTTACCATCTCCTTTTACTGGCTCATGTTCACCTACACCGTGAAAAAAAAGACAAATATCAGTAGGTATCTTACGACAATTTGCACATTTTTCTCATACCGCAAAAGTTTTTTCCTTTCGCTACAACCATTTTGCAAAACCTTTTTTTCCTGCTGACATAATGATTGCAAGTTTGTACTGAATTTTCTTCTTTTAAATCTAATCTTATTTTCTTTGGAATTAAAGCAGATTCAATTGATTTCATTGTTGTCATATATTTTAAACCTGTTCCTTCATACGTAAAATAAATTATTAATTATAAATTAATGATACATAGTACAATACATGTATAAGTTAAAGGCTCATTCAATGGCGAACTATAAACTGCCAACTGTGATTAATTATTTGAAAACCTTTTTTGCTTTTGAATAAACAGATATCCAAATTTGATTCTTACATTAAAATAATAAAATACAATATTTTTATAAAATAAACAAAAATTAATAAAAATATTAGTAAAAATTGATAATTTTTATTTTGCTAATATTTCGAGAAGTTTGTTGCTTATTTAATTAATATTTCACCAATTAATCGAGAAATGACCACGTCTTGAACGTGGAATATCATCGAGCAATATATCGAACAGACCTAACGTCATAACAGAGTTATCATTTTACGTCAGTGTTACATACATTTGTAAACAAATCTTAAGAATTTAAAGAAATTTATATATTTATCTATATAATCAATTTTTTATCAAATGACTAAAGGAATATTCCCTTATTTTGCTGCGGGTGAGATCGTCAAAGGATTTGGTAGAGGCTCAAAAGATTTAGGAATTCCGACGGCAAATTTCCCTCTAAATGTAGTACAAAATCTTCCACCTAATATTGAGACTGGAATCTATTACGGTTTTGCGAACGTAGACAATGGTCCTGTTCATGAAATGGTGATGAGCATCGGTTGGAACCCATTTTTCCATAATAAAGAAAAGAGTATGGAGACCCATATATTACATGATTATAATCAAGATCTGTATGGTTGCATTCTTAAAGTTTGTATTCTGGGATATATACGACCCGAAAAAAATTTCGATTCCTTGGATTTATTAATAAATGCTATAAAAGACGATATTCAACAAGCAAAAAAATTATGTAATCTACCAAGTAATAAGGGGTATATAACTTCCAACTTTTTTAAAAAAGGAAACAGTAGCGATGGAGGAAATTCAGTGATATAAAATATAAGTTAATTAATTTAATTATTTTTGTTGAGTTTGGAAAATAGACAAATTATAAACAGGTATATTTTTAAGTTCTTTGGGGGTAATCAAATTATTAGTATTTGTTGTTAAAGTAAACTATGAGTTTTTTAAAACTAAAACTGGATTAACTTTTTTCTCATTTTACAAAAGACGATTTAAAAAATGATTTACATTTTCGAAGGAAAGACTAAGCCAACGAATATGAGGAAATTCATATAATCTACACCTTTCTACATCTAAAAAAAAACTTCTGAATCTGAAAATTTATTATTTCTCACAAAGATCTGCAGTGCTGTTACAAGTGGTAAAAGTCACTGTTAAGTTCCTGTTTTGTCATTATAAATCGTACTATAAAATACAATTTATTTATTTTTAAGTGCAACTAACTATTGAATCTTCATTAATAAAGCGGACTTCCAAATGACGGTGACATTGTAAAAAGTTCTGTGTCATTATATACAGAGTAAATAATTAAACAAGTTAGGTGCGGATAAATCAATTGTATTAATTAAAACATCCTATAATAGCTAAGTTCGGTTAAAATGTAATGAAATAATTTCCGCTTATGACTCAAAAAAAAAAATCTATCAGTTTTAATCCAATTTTTCTGGTGTAATAGAAAAAGATAATAAATCTTTAATAGCGCCAGATTTTTTTTCTGACAGATCCTCAAGAAAAAACTTATAAATCAGGATCATACTTTTCTTTGGCGACAAATAATAGAAATTACTTATGTACATAATATGCAGTTTATTCTCATCAGATATTTTAAGATTAAAGTGGCGTTCATCTTTTGACTTGACATAACAAAATTATCTATATTTCTGTCAACCATGGGTTTTGTAAATGATACAATTATTGAACTTTGATGTCAAATTTGATGTTCATCCCCCAATTTCAGTCTAATATGTAAAGGGTATTCATTATTTGTCCCACATTTAGTCTTAAATTTTGCTGTTTATGTAAACAGTACTTAATAAAAATCTCTACCACATATCGAAATGTCAGAGATTAAATCTGGTGGAAAAAATGGAAAACTGTAAAATTATCATCAAGTTTTCTGTCAGATTTTAAAAAACTCTGTGCCAGCTAAGTTTTTTAAAATCAAAAGTTTTGACATTAGCATATAAAATGAATCTAGTGTGAAAAAAGATTACATGAAATGCGTTTTCATGAATTCAAAGTCAACCACTGACGCAAAAGTCAGAATAAACTATGGAACTACTTAAGTAACAGACTGTGGAAATATTTTTATAATTAAGTAAAAAACCATGAGACTTTGTAAAGAACAAATTGTTCTTATTGTTGTTTTCCCCATTGTATGTATGTATTTTCTCTATAAATCCTTTTAGATGTCAAAAATTAAAAAGTAACTCGATTAAATTTTAATCATGTTATTTTCGTGACAATCTACTGGTTCTTTATTCTGTTCGTTTATCAGCTTGTGTATACACTCTCAACAATATAATAAGCTTTGAGACTATGTATCTTCATATATTTTTTACAAGAATTAAAAAATAAATCAGTTAAATTTTAATATACGAAATTTGTTTCGAAATAAATTGATTAAAACATGAGCCCTCAAAGTATTTGTACTTTTACAAAATCTAGCAATTAATCTAATGAGATAAAGTAATATCTATTATTTGCAGTCATTGCGCTTATATAAAGCTTGAAGTCGAAGACTTGACTTGCTAAAGATTTCACTACCAATTTTATATAAAATGTTAGCTTTATAAAACGAAATCTAATGTTAAATTTGATTTAAAAAATCTCAAATTTGAGGTAAATATGAAATTAGACTACAATGTAGCTAAAATTATGCGTATTATCAATTTTGGCCCTTTTTGCTTAAATTTGGCTAATTCTTTTTTTTTTAAATTTGGCAGCCCTGGTCACATCAACGAATAAAAAGTATTTGCTATCTTTATTTTTGTCATAGGCTCTTGGATAATAGGTAGACAAGACACTACTATTTTAGTATGTAATGTACTACCATATCCATAGGTAAGGTATCAGGTAGTATTTGACAAAAATGACAAAGAATTTAAAATTCTTTAATTTTAAAGTTTTTGTGTACTATAATATTTAAAATTTAACTACATCCAAGATTATAATTTTAAAATAACTGCATATTTTTCGGAAAAAAAACGATTCAGTTTTATTATTTAAATAAATATATCGCAAAATAAAGAAATTAAAAAAAATAAAATGGCGTCTGGAAAAGAAAATAGTGGCATGGTGAGGTTAAAAAAAATTAAAACTAAATAGTAAAAATTTGTTAAATTCTCTTTGAAATTTAAAAATTTAACTAAAACAATAAAAAAATTTTTTTAGGAAAGTGGTAAATTAGAAAAATGGCGTGAAGCTATGAGTCAAATGTCATTAAAAGACCTTCTGAAAATTAAATATTGCTATAACAAACATGAAAAATGGCAATTAATGTACTCGCCTTATGATGAAACAAAAAAGAAGTGGTTCTGCACAATTTGCAGAAAGGTGTTAATGGACAGTAACGCGGTTTTAGCTCATAATGGGCTTAATAAACATAAGAGCAGTCTTGAAACTAAAGTTTATGACATTTTTCACGACAATATTAATCCTTTTAAATCTAAGAAAGAGGAAAACCCAACCGAAAACGCTGAAGCTCCTGAGGAAGTGGTAAT
Source organism: Condylostylus longicornis (assembly GCF_029603195.1). Classification (NCBI taxonomy): domain Eukaryota; kingdom Metazoa; phylum Arthropoda; class Insecta; order Diptera; family Dolichopodidae; genus Condylostylus; species Condylostylus longicornis. Next base: position 1,445,685 of record NW_026578043.1, read on the forward strand.
AAAAATATTAAAAACTAATTCAAAAATATATTGAATTTAATTTTGTAGTTCCATTTCATAAAAAAAAATGTATTTTCTAAAAGATTTGTTTTTAAAATAAAATAACATGAAAAATTAAAGTATATAGGTAGGTACCTTGATACAGTTATAAAAAAAAAAATTAAACACATAATTTATTTACTTACATATATGTAAACATTTTGCTTACATTCAACGATTGTTTGTGACTTTTAACTTATATAGTAGTTATAATTATTTATATATAATTTACTTATACATATATTCATGTTAAATATATTTAATTAACATATAATATCATAATTTTACTAGGTACCTCCTATAATTTTTATCAAACAATGTTAAAATTTCAACTAATAATCGAAATTACGAACTTATACCAATATTTTGAAAATCTGTGATTATCAAGATAAGGGTAGACATCATTTTTTAAAAAAAATTTATTCATTTTAACTAAGATGAATCGAAAGCAATCAAATCATTCGCGCTTTGTTATAATGGTTATAATATAAACATGCTCTCTAAATAATTATATGTTTGTGTTCTTTGCAGGATTTTAAAGCTCAATTACTTGCAATGTCGTTGGAGGAAATTTTAGAAGTTCGTTATAAAATTAATGAACTCTGGAAAAAATTGATTATTCCTTTGCAAAAAGGGTATAACTGCACGATATGCAAATCAAATTTGTTAACAAATATACAAGGGATTCGAAATCATATGTCTAACCGTCAACATAAATCTAATATGGAATTGATAGCAGGAATACATCATCCAAAAATTTTTCCCACAAAAGATCCAAGTAATTTAATTTTGATATTTATTGCGTTAGGAAGATTAACATACTTTTTGAAGGTTTACAGGATGGTGAGATATTAACAAACAAACAACAAAGAGAAATTCCTAAGGATATTTCAAAAGAAATTGTAATAGATGATGTACAAGATTTAAAATCTATTAAGGATACAAATTTACCAAAAGCTGTTCCGATTCAAGTATCGATCAAAAGCATTGAAAAAAAACCAAATGAAATTACAAATCAAAATTTACATAAGAATGAGAAATTAGATCAATGTTCCACATCCGATGAGAAAACGCAAATGTCAGAGTTAGAAACAATAAGTCAATCGAAAGAGAGTCAACCACAAACTCAACTAACAAAAGTATGTATTATGGTTAAAATATAGTCGAAATGCCAAAAAGTAAATTAATTGATTTTCAGAATACTATCAATGAATTTTTATCTGAAATGACATCTATGAGGAAGGAAGATCTCATAAAAGTAGAATACAAAGGTAATGATAGGAAATGGAAACACATTATAACATATGATGGAATACATTATTCTTGTGGAATTTGCAATCTTAGACACTTGAAAGACATTCCATTAAGTGATCATATAAAAGGCAGAAAACATAAAGAAAAGGCCCTTATAAGTGTTGTCAGATTTTTTCATCCTGTATTTACAGAACCAAAAGACTTGAATAAAAAGTCCCAAGATGCAACATTTGCTCAGTCTGAAAATAAAGCTTTACCAAAAAATAAAATTTCAAATGAAAATTTAGTTCAAATTCCTACCAGCAAGCCTTCACCTCAAACCAATACACAAAAAGAGTCAGAAGTTATTATTTTAAACAATGAAACTGAGGTATTTACCGTTGAAGATTCTCCAGAAAAAGAATTAGTGCCTCCGGGGACAGAAATCACCTCAAAGAATATTGTAGTTAATCCAGTAGCAATCTCCGCTGCAAGGAAGAGTAATGAAATAAATGATACACAAAAAGATTCTTTAATTAACAAAACTAAACAAAAAACAGATACCACAGGCAAAAATATTACAGGAAACATTAATTTAAATGTAGAAAATAACAAACAAAGTTTTGAAAAAAAAGAATTTTCAGCGAAAAAGAATGATGATGTAGAAGGGTTTGTTGGCGTCGAATATGTTATAAAAGTGATAAAACATGCAACTGACAATGATCCCCGGTTTGAATGTTGCCTATGCGAAACTGAATTGAACAGTGGTGCAATGCAGCATCATTTAAAAGGACTTATTCATCGGACTAAATACTTGGTAAGTATACATATATACATAATTTGAGTATTTTATGATTTATGAAAATCAGTTAATAACAGTAAGTACGTGCTTAAATTAATAATTATAATATTTATCAAGGAACGTCATTTTCCAACCTGCATGAAGCAGTTTAAAGAATATAAGGAAAACTCAGCTGCAATGTATCAAATAATTGAAAGAATTTGTAAAGCTATTGAAAAATATCATGGTCGTGATTTGCCATTAGAATGTGTTCAAAACGATTTTAGGGCGAATCGCTGTGAATACATGGAGAAAGTTTTTTCTTTTAGACATGCTTCTGAAATGTCTGGTCCATCATTTACCAATATTGTTGACAAAAAGGAATTGCAAAATATTATCAATAACAGTAAGCATTAACCTAAGTAATATTATTTTTTTTTCAATTGATTATTCCATTAATGGAAATACATTTTTAAAAATTGTGTTGGTATGTCTATTTTCATAAAGATTATTTGAATACCAAAATGGTAGTATTTTAATTTTTACGTTTTTATAGTTGAATATTAGTTTTTTGCTTTTATTACCTTTCCTCATAAAATTAATTTAAAAATTAATTTTAAATTTAAAAATTTTTAATGGTTTTTTTTCTGTTCCAGAAACTTTTAAAATACCTGAGAAAAAGGACGAGAAAATAACTTTCACGGTGCGTGATAATGAAAGCAAAGCAAATTATCCTTTTACTACAGAATCAGATAATAGGCCAACTGCGAAGGTATCTAACATTCCAACCACCCGATTGTCGAAAAATCCGTCACGAAATTTTCCAACCCATCCTAATATAATTCATCAGCATCATCACACACCTTATAGACCGATTTTTGATCCCTCAATTCCAAATAACATCTTGCCATTTGAAACAATGGGTTCAGGGTATCAAAATACATATACTCCTACATTTTACCCTGAAGTTCAACTAAGACCAAATATACAATATCAACCAGTTGTCGATCAATCTTTGGATGATGAAGAGCATAGACGGCTTGCCGAAAATTTTATCAAAAATACAAAAATGAATGATAAATCTGACAGGTACAGGCAAAAATCTCGTTCACCTAGAAGATATAAAAAACAAAGATCTAGATCAGGATCTAGATCAAGGTATAGACGTGAAACTCGAAGTTTATCTAGATCACCACTTCGAGAAGGTGATGTTTGGCAGGCGTATAGGTAAATAGGTTAAAATATTTTATTTAAAGATATTATTTTATTCAATATTTAACTGTGGAAGGTTTACAAGTTTTATTATGAAATCACTAATTGGAAAACCTATTGAATTTTAAAATTTTTTAGGCGCAAATATGATATGGATGTTAAAATTATTGACATGGATTTTAAACATTACCAAAAGGTACTTCTGACAATTTTTCTTTTGTGTAAATAATTCATGTATATAATATTAACAATTTTTTATTTTAGGATCCACAATCATATCCTCTATACAATGATGAATGGCAGTCGTTTTGGGCGAACCGCGTTAATGAGTTGAAACAAGGTAAATGCTTATTATAGAAAAATCAATTCTTGCATTTGTAATATTAAAAATATTCATATTCATATATATATATATATATACATATACATATTCAAATGAAATTATAAGTTTAAAAATTTCGATTAATCCGTTAAAGTTCAAAAAGGAGTCCATTACTAAACAGTATATGGTATTTTTTTTATATATAGTTTTAACGCAGGTTTGATTTTTTTAGCAGTCATAATTTTGTATAATTATGTTTTGTAAAGAATGAAGTTTTCTTTATATACAAATATTCATTCTTAATGATATTAAACAAAATTAAAACAAAAAAAAATTTAACAAAAGTCTAGGCGATGAAAAGGTTTTATTTCCCTTTTGTATGGCAAGTAAAAAAGGACAAATTAGGAAAAACTAATTATACAATTTTTATGTATAAAAGAAGTTTTGTAGCAATTTTTTTTTTATTTTCTAATTAATACTGCAACTAAGTCAGAGTTATCTACCTAGCAATTTTTTTAACTTTTGTGATGGTGCGTACGCATTCTGTGATGTTTACCGGTTAGTAGATGCTAATCTATTTCTTCTTTGCTAAATCAGTAAATCGTGTGGTTTTTTTCTTTCCACTTTTCTGGCAGGTCAATGTCCTGAAAAATTCTTTTCATGTTTATGTTTTCGTGTAATAGTAACCTGTCATAGAGCTTGCGAGCAAATCTTCTAGCCTCTTCTACAACTGAGAGGACTCTCAAATCTCGGTTTATAACCTTGTTGTTGACGTAGTATGGGGCACCTAGTATAGATGATGTGTAGAATGATGTGTAGGTTGATTTTAAAGACTCACCCTTCAAAGTTATATTCTGTATATCTTTACATTCTAAAAGGGCTTATAACTTGGTTAAATATTACAATTTTGTTAAGCTCAAATTTGAATTTTTATCAATAAGCCAATTCAGTTTTCAAAATTTATGATTATGATAAGGGATCACCCTTTTGATTTTTACATGAGTTTTCCATCTGAGCCTTATATCTACGTTCATACCAAGTTATTTTGTGTTTTTTCAGACTTTCATTACCATTAATTTGAACAGGCATCGGGTTAAATCTGGAGTTTGTAAAGTACACTTGGACTGATTTCGCTTCATTTAATTGTATTTTCCACTTTTTTACCCACAAGCTGATTTCACAAGTGATTTCTGGAGTTTGGAGGCACATTCTTCAGCAGAGTTTCTTGTCACCATAACTACGGTGTCGCCTGCGAAAGTGGCTATAAATACTTCGCTTTTTAAAGGAATATCCTTAGTGTACAGAAGATACAGTACAGCTCTTAAGACACTTCCTTGCGGAACACCTGTCCTAATTTGTTTTAGTTTTGGGTATTCTCCATTTTGTTTAACTCTGAAGCATCTCTCAGTGAGATAAGAATTAAGTAGCTTACAAAACAGCTCTGGCGAATGCACTTATAAGTTTTTCTTCGAGCGATCTCTCTATAACGTCAATAATTCGATGCACCTAATCGATTGTAATTACTGGCGAATGATCAGAATTTAGATCATATTTGCCTTCAATGCTTATGTAATTTTCTGATATTCCTTTAGCTATGAAGGTATCTACGATGTCAGGCTGTTTTTTGGGGTCGGAGGGCCAATATGTTGGACTTCCAGAAGACAGCTTTTATTTAAATGGTGATTTTTTTTTTTTGTAATTCCAGTTTGAACTTTCAATTTCAAATCCGTTGTAAGTGTGAAGAATTATTTGTATTTGTAACTCAAGTTTACAATTTATTTGTAGGTATAATTAGAAATTTTTACAATGACACAAGCGCAATATTTCTTCAATTTTAGTTTTTAAGGAATTAATTTTTTACCGACCGCATTGTGTGTGCACGCGTTTGTCTCAAGTTCGGCTGAACCGATTTTGATTAAATTTTATATGTGAGGTTATTTTGGTACGAATTGATCATCTTTCGATTATATCAGACCTCTAGAGCTCGATCTTTTTGCGGGTCGATTTTATATTTTTGCGTATACAAAGAGAAATCAATTAATTTACATTTTTTACCATATGAATAATGGATTGATGGAATTTCTTGAAATTTCATATTTAAGTTTTGGTTGTTACCGAAACAAACTGGCAAGCTTTTCAGAGAGTTCGGGTAATACAAAGCGAAATTCTACTAAGAGCTAAATTTATATTTTTCTAGATTTGTTAACTAAAAGCTTGCTAGCTTCCTGGAAATTAAAAGGAACTGTTCAAAAGCATTTTCATAGTCTTCTGTAAAACTTTCACTAAACTAGGTTGTGAATACACGTTGTGGTCGATTATGTGCTAACTGCATCAAATTTTTTTCACTTATGTCGTTATTTCTCCACATTAGCGAATTATTTATTTGTATTTTATTAGAAAGAAGTGCACAAAAATTCAATTTTAATAAAACAATAGAACTTTCGAATATACTCTAAAAGATAAAGAGAGAAATAATGTGAAATAAAGGGTTAAACATTCAAAATACATACGTAAAAGTGTAAAAGAGTTAAGCAAGAAGAGAGTTCTAAATTTCTATTGAAAAAAAAATTTGATCGTAATATACTTTATATGAATAAGCCTTGAATTGCCTTGCCGCAACCGCACCGAGTTCGAATTTCCCCAATTTCGTCCGTTGTCAGAACTAAGAAAAATGATTTTCAAAATTATTGAAATTTTGTTGATCATAGTTTTTGTTAATCATAAATTTATAACAAAAATGGATACTTTTATGACGCGCGCTTCAATATCAGGTTTCCGGTGTTGTAAAACGGAACTTTAGTTGGTTGGTTGATGTGGTCTATACGACAGATCTGCCATACCTCAATTAACACAAAGCATGTCCTTTTGCTACCCACACTTCATTAAAGGTCCGATTATACGTGGTCTATATAAGTCACCCGGTTTGATAGAAATTTGTTGTGTTTGAATTATATCAAATTATATCAATCCTTCCCTTTTTAAGATCGTATTTTCTTTGCTGTTCTGTAGCAAAGAAAATAGGAGTTTTACATCTGTGCTAAGCCCACAGTTGATAATTCCTATATATATATATATATATATATACGTTCCTGTGTCATTCCCAGTTTTATTTTAGTGTCCCAAGACTCACAAAAGTGTGGCATTACGAGCATTGGTCCGAGTTAAATTTTGTGGATATTTTGGACGACTTTAGGGTCCGCCGGTTTGTTTGATAAAACAATTTAAATATAATCTTTTTTTAAGTTGTTGTATATCTGCTTGCAAATATACATATGTATATTTAAATGTGTTTGTTACATTAGCAGCAAAAGGCGATCGTGAATTCAATCGCGTTTTAAAAATTAAATAAAAGTCTTTAATGATTTTTTGTTGAATGAAATGTAATTGAAATGTAAAAATGATGTATAAATGTCATTTTTGTCGATTGAATTATTAAAAATGTATTTGTTGATATATTTGAACTGAAATTTGGAACACATTTGAGTTACCACATAGGAAAAAAACTGTTCTATTAAAAATTAGCGAAATACTGGTTTGATAAGTCTTGAATTGAAGGATTAATTCGGGTCAATTCGACGGTCTGATAATTTTGTTTTTAGAAAATTTAATTGCTGACTATTTTCACAATTTGGAAGGGTTATAACTTAGACGGGAAATTGAAATTTCATTTTGGATAAGTAATTCAAAAACTATGATCCTAGAGTAAAATTTCGTCTATTTATCTTGAATGCTGTATGACTTTTTCAAGACGACAGAAAAACAGAACAAAACTGATTGGCATATTTTTCCTATATTTTTAGAAGAGTATGAAATCATATATGGTTTTAAAGTTGATAGACTTTTTTATACCCTGCACTTCGTGAAGGGTATATTAACTTTGGTATGGAGTTTGTAACTACTTGAAGGAGTCACCTGCGGTATGGACATATATATATATTCTTGCTCAGCGTAAAATTCTGCGTCGATTTAGACATGTCCGTCCGTCCGTCCGTCCGATCGCATGATAACTCAAAAACGAATAATGCAATCGACACCAAACTTTCACAAGTTTTTTGTCAAGGACGAACCCTATTGTTATTGGACTAAGTCGGACAACGGGTTCGGGTAGCTGCCATACAACTCCAAGAGTTTATTTTAAATATTTCAAAAACTAATAAAGCTATAAATATAAAATTTTGTATACGCGTGTCCAATTATATTCTACACGTGCTTTAAAAATTATAATGGGATAGCTGCACCGGTTCGGGTGGCTGCCATACAACTCCAACGGCAAATTTTTTATTTTCGGCAAAATAATAAAGTCAGATTCATGAAACTTGGCAGTCATGTGTCCAATTACGGGTCAAATATATTTCTGAAGTTTTGATGGAATTGCTTGACAGGTTCAAGTAGCTCCCATACAAGTCTAAAAGCTTATTTTAAATATTTGGAAAAATAATAAAGTCAAATTCATGAGACTTGGCAGTCGTGTGTCCAATTATAGGTCACACATATTTCTAAAGTTTTGGTGGGATTGCTTGACAGGTTCGAGTAGCTCCCATACAAGTCTAAAAGCTTATTCTTAATATTTGGAAAAATAATAAAGTCAGATTCATGAAACTTGGCAGTTGTGTGTCCGATTATAGGTCAGATATATTTGTGAAGTTTTGATGGAATTGCTTGACAGGTTCGAGTAGCTCCCATACAAGTCTAAAAGCTTATTTTAAATATTTGGAAAAATAATAAAGTCAAATTCATGAGACTTGGCAGTCGTGTGTCCAATTATAGGTCAAACATATTTCTAAAGTTTTGGTGGGATTGCTTGACAGGTTCGAGTAGCTCCCATACAAGTCTAAAAGCTTATTCTTAATATTTGGAAAAATAATAAAGTCAAATTCATGAAACTTGGCAGTTGTGTGTCCGATTATAGATCAGATATATTTGTGAAGTTTTGATGGAATTGCTTGACAGGTTCGAGTAGCCCCCATACAAGTCTAAAAGCTTACTTTAAATATTTGGAAAAATAATAAAGTCAGATTCATGAAACTTGGCAGTCGGATGTCCAATTATAGGTCAGACATGTCCGTGAAGTTTCTATAGAATGATTTCACAGGGTATACAATAACGAAAGGTGCAGGGTATAATTCAATCGGTTTATACCGATTGAAACGTTTTTACTTGTTATTTATTAAAACAATACACGCATTTTAAAATATTAATTCGCTATCTAATTCGAAGTTGAACCCTTTTATAATTTCATGTTGTTTTGGAGACTTTTTAATATTAGTTCTTTCAATCCCCTTCATACCTCTCTTTTCCAATAAACTTTTTACCACACCAAAATCATGAAAGCTCTCGTATTCGTGGTCGCTTTGGTCATAGCAGTATGGAGACAAATCAGCAGGCATCTGATTTGACAAATTAGTGTCGCATGTTAAAGTTTTATGGTCCACACTTAACCTTTAAAGATTAATTGAAGAATACATTAAAACAAATAACTCCCTTCCTTGTGTTGACGAAAATTTCATAAATTGTTTTTTAACATTGCGTTGTTGTATGAGTAGTTTTTTTTGTAGATTTTTCAAGGGAACCGAGTGGGGCAGGAGTATCTCCCGGGCCACCGCAACCATTCGTGACTTATTGTAGCCTCCCCACATCCCTCCTATAATATCCCCGTTCAAAGTAAAAAATCGGAGACATCCTTAAGGGAGTTCAACAGAAGCTTCCGAACAATTAAGAAACCCTATCCAAAACGATTGCGCCCCCGGACAGCCAGTACCGGGCAGTCGCAAAGGATGTGCACGGCAGTTTCATCACTGCCCCCGCAAAATCTGCACTGGACAGAGTCCGATTTCCCCAGTCTATGTAGGTGATATCTAACCGAGCAATGGCCTCTGAAAAAATTCTCAATAGCGCGAAGCTGGCTCATGCTCATCCCCTGCAGCTTCGTGGCAAACTTCGCCGAGCATTTCAAACGGTTCAGCAGACGGTTGAGCCCGACTCAAGTCCCGGACCGCCTCGTCTCCACGTCCATCTATCGGGAAGCTGAACCCTGTACCTGTATTCGAAAGTGCATCGTGGCAGACAAGAATCCGAAATGGTTATTCTCAGAATCTGTATGAGAGAAAAGATCAAATAATGATGTATTCACCACTCTTAACCATTTTAGAATAAACATTTTGAATAAGGACTGTAATTTTAAATTTTTATTTTTAAGGTCCTTCGCGAATTTCAAAGGCAAGTTCTTCGACGTTGTTTATAAAATTTATTGAGTTTTCAAAAAAAAAAGTATATATATATACTTTAATTGCCTAAAACGCTTGTCTACAAAACTAGAGTACAAGGTTTACTTTGGGTGCAATAAATACCACCTATACAATTTATACAAACATACCTATACAAATTTAACTAGATTTAGTGTATAGCTTTCCACGAGACGTTTAATCACTTCTTTGAAAGTAAAAATTATTATCTATTCTTTTAGAGGCATAGCTTGAAATGACGGGATATTATTCAAAAGTATTGACGATGGAAAATTATAAAATTTCGGAATGATGTGGTAGCATTTTTGTAGCATATGGTAGCGTTGCGTCCAAGAGTATATGGATGAATAATTTTATAAACTTTTAGATAAACGAAATCGCTTTATGAAAGCTTTGATTTTTTGTTTAAACAAAAATCAAGTAAAGTTTCTTTTTCGGAAGATTTTTCAAAGAAAGTTTAGTTAGTATTTCTAATAAAAAATATGCTTTAATATTTTATTTTGTTTATTCTACCTAAAATTTGAATTAAATGAAATATAACATTAAGTTAAATGAAATAAAATTAACTATCAAAACTATTACATATTATATATATATATATATTATTTAAATCATCAGCGGGAAGAGATTACCAGAATTATGATTTCACTTACGAATGGTCATTATATTTTCCAAAACGTCTTGATGAACTTTACGAAAAGGAAACTGAAGCATTAAAAGTTAGATTGCGCGAAAGATTTGTTTTACCAATGCATAATCATGAATTAAGAGATCCGAAATATCATATAAAACATGTGATAGAAGCTGAAGTTAGACCTCCTGTTCATCCGGAAATTTCAATAATCAAAAATGATTCGAAAGTTGAAGGTGATTCTCCTTCAATCAAAAACAGTAGAACTCAAGCACCAACAAGACATATGTCACCGATAAATATATCAAAAAGGAAAAATAACTCTAGTGATATGCTCTCTGTCGAATATGAAAATGTCGACTCAAATAAAGAGGATACATTTGAGACTACGTATGCTAAAAAAAGGAAAAGAGTAACTGATTCGAAATCACCATCACCACCAGAGGTGGCAGATGATTTAGAGGGAGATTTAGAAAAGGATTCTATAACTGCTATGAGTGTTTTAAGGGTTTTAACAGCTTTAGAAGATAATTTGGGAAGTAGTCTTGGACCGAAAATTATTGATCTTATGTCTAAAGCTCTTGTTTTAGAAAAGGTAAATTATTTTATCACTAGTTTTTAGGATAAGTTAATTACGATAAGGTATTTTTAATTTGCACTTTAATACAATATTATAGTAGCAACTACATGAACTATTCAAGTTCAAGTCTTAAACTAATAAAATTTTAATTTTTATTTTTATGTATTAAAGATAAACTTTTTGTGTTAAAACTGTATAATATTTATTCGTAAGAAATAATTTAAGAAGAATTGAAAACAAATTTATGAACATGAATTTTTTGTACATTTGTCGTAAAATTTAAAAATATATTTTTCTAAAATTACAATATTAAAGTTCTTTTTTTTTTATAAATGTATAAGCTTGTTATCAATGAAAATGTAGAAATTTAAAAATTTGAGCTACTTATTATTATTTTAATATTAAAATATGTAATATGCCTAATCTAAGAATCAAGAATTAATTCTAAAAGATAATTGTTCATTTTAATCATTTGATTAATTTTTTAATATACAAGTATTCCAGAAATTAATCAAATTTTCAAGCCAATTATTCTCATCTTAAGAATATCTTAAGAATAAATTAAAATCATAGGTCACAGTTTTAAGTTAAAATTTATTTTCATTTGATATTTTTTTTTACTTACGCATTCTTTGGGATATCATTTCCTTTTAGTATGTTATTGGTGCTGAAAATGCATACAAATTAAAGAAAACGTAAGATAAATAAAAATAAATTTAAAACCAAAACCATATATGTATGTATAAATGTATTATAAGATTTCAATTTATATTCACGTACTTAATAAAATTTTGGTTTTCTTCTGTTATTATTCTAATTAGAAGAATCTGCAATTATTATTAATTACTTGTTTACGTGGGACTTACGATAATTAATCGTATATATGTATGATTGATTTGTATATATGTATGAAGTAGTTATGTATGTAAACGAAGAATGTTTAAGTTTTTTAATTACAATTTGCTTATTAGATAAAAATAAATTATTACATAAAAAATATGTTAATAAATAGTTGTTTTAAAAAAAGGGTTATAATAATATCACCTTTTACATATTTTTCTTGGATATTATAATACATAATATTATAATATTATATTTTTCTTATGTATTATAATATTATGTATTGTAATATGTAAAAGGAAAAATATGTAAAAGGAGACTGTAGATTTTGTAAGTTTATTAAAAATTGTTAAATATAATTTAAGATTAAGTTTTAAATATAAAATAATACATAAATTTTTGTAAAAAAGTATGGTATTAGTATGGGTAAAGAATATTAATATAAGAACTAATAAAAAAATGTACATAATCGTATTAAAAATAAGCGCGAATGCGAGCTGTAATTATATTTTACTATGGCTTTCATTCTTATTTGTGAGTAGAAACGAAAAAGAAAAAAATTATGTAAAGAAATGAAAACTTTTCGAAGGAAATTTTATGTTTTCTATTTTAAAACAAATAGAAAGTACATACATACATAATATACATATGTATGTTTTAATTCAAGTTTCGTAAAAGTATAATATAAATACATTTTTACAATATTTGGTAATGTTGCGGAAAATTTTGTGGCAATTATATTTCTTTTATCTTAGTATTTATGGAAATATGTACGTCCTTATGTGCATAACAATATCAAAAAAAAAAAAACCGGAAAAAAAATTGGAAAATGAAAGGAGCAAAACATTTTTAAATTTACGAAATTCGGAAATAAATAAGAAGGCAGCTTAAAATTTAAACAAAATTTTTCAAAATTTTGTTATCTTGTGTCTTTTGAAATGTTGCCATTACAACTAATCATGGTATATTATGGTCGTATTTCTAACTTTTTTTATGCATGGAATTTAAAATAATTTAATAGGTAAGTATAAACTTGAAATTATTATTTTTATGCAAAATAATATGGATGAATTTAATATGCACTTCCTCTTACTTTTGGATGAGAAAATAAAAAAAAAACTTAAATTATGCGTAAAAATTTTTGGAATCATCAGTGCTCACATATTTTGAAAAACTTGAATATGAAGAAGAATAGTGTTTGTTTAAAGAAAAAAAAATTTATAACGCTGTTTTATAAGAATTAGAAAATATTTTTATAACACTAATTAATTACATAGAAAGTAATGGATATCATATAAATTACAAATTATGTATAGTGAGGAATAATTTGGATTTTTAGATTTCAAATGGGGATAAAGTTTTTTTGAAAAAGTTTTTATCTTGCTGGTTATTATAGTGTTGTTATATTATTTAAATTTAATTGACGAAATTAAAAGGTGTACCGTAATTGCAAGGACAAACAGTAGTTGAAGGCGAATAAAGAAGCAATATTATGATGTTTCAATTTACCAACATCAAGGAAACGAAAATTATAAAATACGTACACTTTATTAAAGGAGAAGTGTGAAATCACAAAAATTTGTTCTTATATAATATATGCACATATTTTTTAAATAATTTTAATGTATAATTATATAAATTTTTAATATTTTATTACAAAATTATTAAATTTTTTTTTAATTGTATCGTAATTTATTGATATTTGAATCTAACATCAATATTTATTTAAAATATTATTAAAAATGTATAGAAAAAGTAATTATGTAATATATAATTTACAAAAATTTGATAAAATAAAGTGTTAAAACTTCAAACGAAAATTATAACTGAAAAAGTAATTGTTTGGTTAGTGTAGATTACAATTTATTGGATCTATTTTTTTGTAAATTATAACTATTTAAGTTTTGTGTTCGTTATTCTCTTAGTTTTATATATTTACGATATAATAGATACTGTTACGCATTTGTATAAGTTTAATGTTAAGTATTTATTTAAATTTACTAAATAACAAATAAATAAAGCAAAAAATTAAAAATTGTTACCGAAACCTTTTTCGTAATATTCTTTTTATCGTATTTCATGCCATCAAATTAAACTTCAATCTTTTAATTTCAACGGATTCTAAATAACTCTTCCATTTACTATTTGTTTATGATATAGATAAATATTTTATTAAAGTTAAAAAGTATATTTATATTAAATGCATTATTATTGTAAAAGAGATTTAAATTCATGTATATTATAAATTAATATTGAAACAAAAATATCACATTCAACTTTTTTAAAAGAAATATAGATAAACGTTCTTTGTTTACAAACTAAGTATGTAATTAAAATATTGTGATTATGTAATCTACTAATATATTCGGGAATATATTAGTAACCAATTTGACTTGGCTACCAATTTGACTTGTATACAACTTAACACATTTTAATTTATTTGTTAAAAGCTAGACAGCATTAGAGCAACCTTTGAAAACACAATTCGGGACTGTAATTGTCAATTTTATTTTTTGCAGAACAATAAAATTTTTAATGAAATTTATATGACTCTACTACCAGAAAACGGATAAAATTTATAAAAACAAGGAGAGCCAAATGTTTTCTTTAAATTTTATTATTTGAATTTATTTCAACAAATTTAGTATATGTATGTACTTTAAATGTTCGTAGCAGACGTAGAAATTAAAACCTTTATAATACTATATAATCTTTTCAAGAAGACGAATTTAATATATAAAATTCATTTTTTTTCGCTCATTTTCAAAAAAGTTTAATTTGATTGTGTGAAAAAATACTAAAAAGGTTAAATAAATATTAAAAAATTATGTGAGTTAAATATCCATTATATTAAGAATTTTATTATTTATTAAACAAATTTTATTTCGTAGAAATTATTTCAATATTTCAATAAACCGATTATTTGCTCTACAAAAATATATATTATGATTAAATCATATTAAATTTAATTAGATTTTTTAAAGAAAATAGTAGAAATACATATTAACTTTTACATTTTGCTTACATGTCCATATTTTTACATAACTAGAGTTGATATAGTTAATAGAACAATTCATGTACAATTAAAAGGTTTCATAGAACTTTTATAACGATTTGAAACTAATATAATTCTATTTTAAAATTTCATACACATTTTTCATAAAGAACGGCAACAACTGAAATTTTTTTGAAAGTAATGGGCAGATAAGAAATTTCAATGATTTTTCTTTATAAAAATTTCCTTTTTTTTTTTTTAGAAGTCAAAGGTACACTTCAGTCTTTTGTATGTTTTGAAAAGCAAAATAATCCTTCAAGTAAATATTTTAGTAGTTAAGAAAATAAAAGTTATTATAGTTTGAAATATTGTTTTAATTACTACTTTTCCTTTAAATATAACAATTTAAAAGAAAACGATCAATTATAATTAATTTTCAAACAAATCTATTTTTTTTTTTTGTTTAGACAAAACCAAATGCTGTTGATGAGAATTTATTAACAACTGACAATTGTCTTTTATTGGAAACATGTCGAGAGAAATTGAAGGGTCAAATCGTGGCTGGCCTTTACAAAAGTCAGCAATTGCGTGCAGTCAAAAGTGTCATTAAAAACATAACAACTTTAGCAGAAAAAGCTAGTGTGTTTAGAGCTAAAAATCCCGAAAAATCATCTGATGTTCAAGCTATTCTTAAGAAAGCTACAGCTTCTGTTGCTCCCCCGAAGTTTTCGTCAGCACCACGACCTCCTGCAAAAGCTATTACATCAAAAGTATCATCGCACTCAGTGCCAAATTCAAGAGCATCAAATCAATCAACAAACTCGGGGTCTGACAACATAACGTCTTCGGTATCATCTAATTCTGGTTCTAACAGCGCAAACTCTAAACAACTGAATATACCAATGATGTCAATGGGTCAAAAGAAGGAATTAGCTAAGAAATTAGCACAAGCTTTAGGTAAAAAACTCATATATATATATGTATGATTTGGAAATATTTTAACACACTTTTTTAAATTTATTTGAAGCTGCTCAAGGTAAAACTGATATTTCAACCGAAAGTTGTGAACAATTGATAGAAGTTTATACATTAATAGATAAAAAGCAACGGGAAAACGGGAAGCTCAACAGCCAGGAAAAAAGTTTGTCGGAGTGTTTACAAGATTGTGTAAAAAGTGGAAGCCTAACAACTTTAACAAGCATAATTCAAGACAAGAATAAAGCCGCTATGGAAGAATCATCCCAGCAACCTCATCAAGAGCAACAACAACAGCATTCTCAGTTTGGTGATATGACATCTCAAGTACAAAGTATATTGATGGCCATTAATCAGAATCGATTTCCGCAGCAACAATCGAGGAGTAATTTTGGGAATTTTTCACATCTTGCAAATTTTGATACTTCATTAAATTTTAACCCAGTTTTGCAATTACCTAGACCTTCATACAGAGGAACAAGCAGTGGTAGTAATTTGACAAGTAATAGCGGATCTCAAAACTGGGTTCAGGGTAGTATTTTAACCGGTGGAAATTATAATAATATAGGAACTTCATCAAATCCGTCACCAAATCTATCGTCATTTGGAAACTCATTTAGTGCTTCAAATAATGAAACCAACAACCAAACGAATCGCAATCTGTTGAATAACGATTTAAATTCAAATAATCCTTTTATGAGAAATATGTCAAGTGGTGGAAGTTGGCAGCGTTCTAATTTGCCTCCACAACAACAAAACAATTTCCAAAATTCTTATGGTGCCGGTTCCTTGTACGAGCGCTATAATAGAAGATAAACCAATTTAAAAAATTGTAATTCATTTCACAAAATTATTGTGATTTTTTTCAAAACAAAACAAAAGGGATATTCTATATTCTACATTGAATTCATATACATGTAAATTTTACTGAAATAAAAAAACGAATGTAAAAATCAAATAATAAAGAAACGTTTAAATTATCAATAATTTTTTAATTGAATATTATAATACATTAAAAATACATTATGTATTTTACAAAAAAAAAATAAAAAAACGTCTACATATGTATGTTTTCAAAAATATAAAATAAGCAATGTTTATATTTTTTTCATCTAATATACCTTAACTGTAAGAATTTCATTATTCAAACTACCCTCCCCAAGTATGGATATTTAAACTGGATTTCCGACATTGCATTTTTTACAATGCGACTCATTTTAGATTATTACAATTAATCTGATTTCAATAATGAAATAAGTAACTCATCTTCTGAAGTGGAATCTATTGTTATAGGAATTACAGTATTATCGTTAATACTAACGCAGGTTGAGTTATTTGTATTCGCCGTGTTAGATAGAGTTTTTATTGCGACAGTAGAAGTTGATGGTGTAGATCCAGAAGTGTATAACATTGTTGTGGAAGTCGGAGAGGGTGTAATTGAACATCATTTATCCCAAAGTCCCAACTCTTTCATTTTGGTTTGGAAATAACGTTCTAAAGAATTTGCACATCTGTTTTTGTAAGAATTTACATTAGGAGATTAATATGAAATTTTAGAAATCCTTTATACCTGTAGTATTCTGTATCTGGTGAGTTATATAATCTACAATTTGAAAATATTCTTGCCATATCAGCCATAAAAAGTCGTCTGGTTACGTAATATCTGTAAAAAAGAATTAGTAATCAATGTTCTCAAAGAAGTTGCTCTTAAAATTAGGATATTTTTCAAAAGTAGCAAGAATCGTAAATTTTAAAATATGTTCAATACATAATTTAAAGTAAAATTTAAATTATGTTCTTAAAAGTACAGAACTTTTGAAGAATATTCCATTAAGACGTTGATAGTTTTATGTTATATATATAAAAAAAGATGAACGAATAAACGTAATATATGTATGCACTTAATTAAATTTTACCCTTTTTTTAAACGATCTGTCATTGTTTTTAAATCCATAGGATATTTAATATGATCCTAAAGTATACACAAAAATTAAATAGAAATTTTTAAATATATATTAATATTCATACATAATAATCAGGAACCTCTGCGGCATTTACTGGTTTCAAAAAAGGCCATGCTGAAGCGTGCTGTTTAACTGATTGTAATATAGTTGTAAATTGTGCAGCTAATTTATCTGGATCAGCAGATTCTTCAGGACGAGAAGTTCTATGGGCACGTGCTTGTGGTCTCCAACCAATCTCTCTTAGACCTGGAATAGATTCAACTGGTATCGATCTTACACCTTCCTTAAAGCATTGTAATCCCGGTCGTATTTTTTGAACTTCCTGCTGAC
Organism: Condylostylus longicornis; assembly: GCF_029603195.1. NCBI lineage: Eukaryota > Metazoa > Arthropoda > Insecta > Diptera > Dolichopodidae > Condylostylus > Condylostylus longicornis. Next base: position 1,463,829 of record NW_026578043.1, read on the forward strand.
GTTGCGCTATTAACTCCTTAACTATTTCACGTTGCTTTCTAATTACCGAAATAAATTGTGTATAAACTAAACTTGGATGCAGCTCGCAGTGCATTAGTGTTGCACCCTCGTATTCTTTTATGTAGCCTGCATATACCGGTCGCGCTAATTTTATGTCTTTTGAGAAACCTTGTTTTTTAAAATAACCAATAGCAAATTCGTCAGCAAATGCTAAGAAATGTCTAATTCCTCGTTGAATACTGTAGTCTTTAAGATGATTCATTAGATGTGTTCCATACCCTTTCACTTGCTCACTCATTGTTACTGCACAGAATACTATTTCAGTAAAACCTTGAGATGCAAATGTCCGAAAGCAAATGCCACCAATAGGGCGGTTGTGTTTGATCAGGGCTAAAGTTTTATGTTTGCTAAAATGAAAAAATATTTATCAGTAAAAAATATCATAATTTGATTTTTTTGTTATGCTTACGCATCAAAAACAAGCTGACTTATATATTCTCTTGGCATTTCTGGAAGTTGGTGTGCAAAAACACTATGCAATCCTAATAACCATAACATGGATTGTTTAGTCACCGGTTTGGACAATGAATTTCCTACAACATGAAATTCTATCGCCCGTTGATTTTCTTCAGCTTTTACAATTTCATCTCTTGAAACATTAACAGGAAACAAAATTTCAGTCTTAGCAGCTAATTTAGAATCGTTCATCGATTTCATAGCTTGAAGTACAACTTCATCATTGATATCTTCTGTTTCAATTTCCTTTCTTGCCCGTTTATATGAATCTGGATTTTTTTTGTTTGCACAACCTGTTCCCATTCCTCCAGCTGCAGCTACGGCTTCTTGCTGACGTTTTCTTTGTTGCATAATATAAGAAATAGGTGGACGATATGAAGTATCCCATATTGGAGAGTTATCTCGCAATACTTCATGCTTCAAGTTTTCTAAAAATTTCGGCATTTGTGTCAAAACCGCGCGCTTTTCTACAGGAAATCGATCTCTTTCAGAAACACACTTTTTTAATAACTGTTGGGCTATATATTGATATACAGTTTTCAATAGCGTTCTTCCAAACACAAGCGCAGTTTCAAAATGCCGTAACGTGTTACAAAACGCAGGCACATGGCAAAAAACTAACCATCTTGTGTAATTTATTTTATACGTTGAAGCATCTTCATTAGTTAAATCAGTGCAACGGGCGCTTGGTGGTTCAAAATTCCAATGATTCAAAAAACTTAAAAATGTTTTAGCGGCATCGGTCATTACTAGTAACTCAGTCTGACTTAAATGATTATATCTAAATAAAAATTCAATTTTATACATCAAGTTTTTACATTGAGAGTGAATTAAATTTACTTGTAAAACACAAAATTCGTAACAGCTTTCGCAATCGATGGCTGTTCAAATGGTGGGTCTCCTAAGGGTCCTCTAATAACTGCTTGTTGTCTTGATATGATGCATTGCCTTAATAACTAAAATAAAATTTAATATTAAATGCGTTAAAAATAGTTTTTGGCAAATTACCCGAAATAAATATAGATAAACTTTTTTTGTGTCTTCATCTTCCACTCGTTGCATACTCATAAATAAATTTTCTGCATCAATTATAGCCCCCATTAATTCATTAAGCTGATCGTTACTCAGATCATTCAAGTGAGAGATATGTGATTCTAGTTAAAAAAAAAAATTTAAAATTTATTTACTTCATATTTTTAAATGATTTTTAACTATAAACCAAAGTTTCCAAAGTCATTATGTAATTGTTTGACAAAACAAATGGAGTATGTGCTTTAAAGAAGTCACAGCATGCCATTACATTTTTAAACTTATGCATCAAGCTAACATTATAAGAACCTTGACCAATAAAATGCAGAGAGTAATATGTATACACAAATATATTATGCATATGTTTTAAATTAAATGATAGCATATAGATACAAAATTCACTCAAATAAATCAAGCTCAAACTATATTAAAGAATTTTAATTATAGCTCAAGATTAAATTATGATTAAATTATGTGTAGCATTCGTTATGTTTGACTAACATTTTTGAAAAAAATCTAATACCTATTTCGCTAATATTTTTGGAAATTTTTCCATCAACTTATCGACCAAAAACGGAATAAGTCCGTGATTCACCCTTCTTGCATTCTAATATTTAACAAGACAGTTCATCTTCACGATATATTTATTTGCAAAGGAGTCAAGAATATTAATATTAGTTCAATTTTAAATGGTAATAGGTGATAGTTCAAAAAATGGAAACAGAATATGTAATTCACACATGCAAACATATATACGTCATAAAATATAATTTACTTGAATATTTTAATTTTTTTTCAATTAGAGAAGGGCGCAAAATACCATGATCTGGAATATTTATCTTAATTCAACATACCCAAAGGATGTTTACACTGCAAATTTCGACATTCTTCTGTGAATTCTGGACAATATCCATTTTCTACATCGCGGTGCCTATTCTCTTGCGGAGTTTTCCATCCACTGCAACGACAGTTTTCAACCTGACATGCAGAATACATTGATAGTTTTGCCATACGCTGTATCTTTGGTAAGTTGAATACCTATTAGAGATAACTTTTACATATATATACTGAATTTTATATCATAAAAACATTAAAATACATACTTTTTGCTTTCTCTGCTGAATTCGTTGCAGGCTGCTTTGTCGTGTATGTTCTGGAGGATTTGCATTGCTTCCGCTACTTGCGGAATCAACATCATTTTCTTCTTTAGCCATAATTGAATTTCTAGAGTTCTCACTCATTTGATAAATCACTATTGTATATAGAAAAATTGTGTAAATGTTTTTATGCGTTTAGCTATTAACAATATGAAGCCAAAAGAAAATCAGCTGATCTATGACGACAGTAAGTGAGTAAGTTTATACTGAACTATGTATATTCAGTTCAGATCATTGTAAGATATTTCGGTTATTTTAAACAAAAACTACCAATATCTAGTAATCAGTGCGATATTCTATTTTAAAAATAGTTTTTCAGTATATTTATTTCAATGCAAAATAATGTTGAAATAGATCATTTTACCAGAAAAATGTTAAGAGATAAGTGAAGTTCACTTGGTTCTCAATGTTTAAAGTTTTTGCAAGTTTTATAAAGTAAAATTTAGTGTTTGAAAAAATTTTAAAATCTTCAAGCTGTCAAAACATATGTTCTTTTTTATGCAAATTGATAAATCCGCAAAGAAGGGGATCAATATGCCGGTGAATTGGAAATATAATTGTCAAGTAAATGTGGTGAGAAATTCGTTGATTCGCATCGGTATTTCAACATTATTGTCATACTTAACATTTTTATCATGTCAATGTCAAGATTGAAACTTATGAATAAATAGTAGGATGCGATTTACCTCAGTCCAAATATACGACTTAATCGAAAGCATTGTTTGTATATACGAACAAATCTAAGATTTAAGCTGAATCTGATCTGATGAAAATCGATTAATCACCAAATTTTATTATAGATTTACTCTTAGATTTTGCCGTAAATATAAACGCTAACTTTTGTTGAAAACACAACAAGTGCGATTTTCCGCGGCGACATGCCGCAATTCATATAAAATACACATATTTAAATTAGGCTGCTCAAAATCAAACGAAATTACGGCGCGAATTTTACCGTCGAGGCTGATATAACCTAAATTCCTGGCGTTTTGTTTTATTTTGACAATATTTTTTTTGCAGTTGATTTTGTCGTTTCGCTGTTGTTCTAAGTTAGCATTGAAAATTATCAGCCGTTGCCGTTTACCGCTTTTGTTATGTTTCTACAATTATTCTTCACTTCATTTTTAGATTGACAATCCGACTAAAAAGATAAGGTTTAGGCAGGGATTTGGTATTTCTAATTCGTTGGGTTGTGCTACATAGGTTTTTGTGCATTGGCTGACAGAAATTTTTGTTCTGTCAATATTAGTTAATATGGAAAATAGTTTTCAATCAGCTTACGTAGATATCAATGGAGTACCTACTAATATATTAACATGGGGCCGCTGGCTGGAAGAATCTTTAGGAGATGCTGAAGAAATTATTATTTGCATTACTGGCAATCCCGGGTTGCCAGGGTTTTATACAGAATTTGGACATACGATACATAAAAATCTTGGACTTAAAACTCCAGTATGGATAATTGGTAATAATTATTCTTGATTTCCAATAATTTTAACATTGAAAATATATAAAACAATATTCAAAACATGCAGGACATGCTGGTCATGATGAACCGTCAAAAAAAAGCTTAAAACAAGTCCCAACTTTAAAACATAATGAACATTTATACGATTTATCTGGACAGATAGAACACAAATTAAGTTTTATTCAAAAATATGTACCGGAAAATAAAAAAATTTACTTGGTTGGTCATTCAATTGGGGCATGGATGGTTTTAGAATTAATGAAACATGACTCTATTAAACCTCGTATTAAAAAATGTTTTTTGTTATTCCCAACAATCGAAAGAATGGCAGATTCATATAACGGCAAAATTTTTCAACTTTTTAGTTTCCTTTCACCACTGTACATATATTTGTTGCATTTTATCTATTATATGCCAATTTTTGTTAGACTATTTATAATCAAAATATACTTTTGGTTATTTTCCATTCCTAAAATTTTTCTAAAACCAGCCATTAAATATTCTAAACCAACATCAATGGAAAAAGTAATATTTTTGGCAAAGGATGAAATGAAAGTTGTTCGTGAATTTGATGAATTGCATATTAAACGAAATAAGAAGCTATTGAAATTTTATTACGGCGCGACAGATGGTTGGGTCCCCGTAAAATATTTTAATGAAATAAAGGAAAAAATCGATGACCTGGATGCACAATTATGTCAGAAAGGAATTTCGCACTCCTTCGTGTTACAACATTCAGAAATGATGGGCAATATCTTAGCAGAATGGATCATACAAGATAAAAACTGAAATTTTCAGTTTGTATTGAAATAAATACTTTATTAAATTCATTATTAAATCAATTATTAATAGGAACAAGAAACATAAGATTGGGGATTGGGTCAAATGTAAAAATTTAATAAAAATCGTTTAATTCAATGTGAAATGGCGGTTTTTATTTTTTTTTAATGTTAAAAAATGTAAAATAACTACATAAGTATGTACATACGAATTTATCTTCATGTCAATTTGTTCCCATTGTTTCATAATAATTCAGTACAACTTCGGGAATTCTTTCCAGTAATTTTTGTCTTGACATATTTGCTAATTTTATAAAAATTTCCATAAAATGAATGACCATCTGTGTGTCAGAGTTTATTTCCTGTTTCATTCTGAAATTTAAAAGAATCTACATATATTTAATCCTTAAATTACCTCAATCTTGTTCATTTACCTTAAATTATAATCTACAAAGGAATTGATGTATTGACACATATAATCTAAGTATAGCTCCATTACGTTCGGGTTGAATTGTTTTAATACTGTTAATAAGCCAAACACTAGTGGGTTGCAATCAAGATGATCCTTAGAATTTTTGGCGACCAAACAATCAATAGTTTTAAAGTATTTGAATTTATGTATATGTGAAATAGTAAACAGAAACAATAAAAGAGAGACAAAATGCGAATTCTTTGTTATGACGAAAACTTGTTCTAACGGCTCATACAATCCAGTTAATAACAAATATGGATTAAGTTCCATTACAATAGGTTTATATTTATTAAAATTTTCCGAATTCTCACGTATTTCCAACATTAAAGCTCTGAAAAACATTTATTTATGCCAGATTTATTTCGAAATTTAAGAGAAATAATATGTTAAAAAAAACTTTAATCTTCAACATTTTATATTACTAGAACATCATTTCTGTAAAACAAGCTATCATTTTAAGTACTTTTATCGAATGTATTAAATAAAATTTATTTTGAGTAAATTTCAGTGAAGTTTTGAAGTTAAAGGTTCGAGTTATGAAGTTAAAATTAAAAGAGAAGAATCTTAAATCAATTGTATGAGATCATACTTAATAGGGTAATATTCTGTCATTTATATCTCACCTGTTGAAATTAGTTATAACAGATTCTAAGTTCTTAGCACTAAGTCTGCAACTTGTATTCAGCTCGAATGCTATATGCCTCCTTAATATTTGCATGTGACCAATATTTATAATCCAATCCAAAATTTTTGGCCACACTTTAATCCATCTTGTAGTATAGGTAATATAAAATTTATGGGGATTTTCGATGTACATTTTATTTTCCAACTCCCTTGTAAGATTATTTAACAGATCTAACCACATTTGATCTGATGTAACATTTTTATTAATTTTTTCAATATTTTGTTCTAAGTCACACGTAAACATGAGAGCAAATACTTTGTCTAATCCAACAAGACCTGATGGGGTTATTGCTTCTCTTATTTTTGTAAATATTTTAGCATCTAAAATTTCATTTTGGGTCTTCCTATCATACCAAATTCCTCTTAGATCTAAATAAATACTTTGGTTAGGATGAGTGTGTAAAATTAATTCGCGAGCCAATCTGCCTATAAAATTATTTGAAATGTCTCCAAGTGGTGTAGGGTGATTAGGTATAGGTATTGTACTGCTTTGGAAGGATGATTGCCAATCCTGTATTTTGTTCCGCAAGAATATATTACATTCCTTTTCAACATTGTAATTAATTATTCGTAATAACTACAAATATTTATTCAAAATACATTAAATTTAACGAAAAGTAAATTTAACCTCTTCTTGAAGAATTTTCAATCCTTTTATGTTCAAATAATCCTGTATATATTCAAATGACCTCATATATCCATCAATAACTTTTGTCAGGGCTTCTAGTTTACATTCCAAATCAACACTTTTAGTTTTTGGCGAAAATATTAAACCATTATGCAAAGCCTGTGATAGATTGACTACCAATTCTTTACGAATTCCATCTTCAAGCAATTGCTTGGGATCTAATTCGATTACGCCTATTAGGGTTTTTTTCATCATAAGGATCCCTTCTGTAAATACCGATATTGAATATGTCAGTTTTGAAACTTGAAAACGATCTTCAAGTTGAGCAAAATCTTTTAATTTATCTTTATCAAGGCGTGTTGGTAGTTCTTTTATAACGTCAGTTTGCAACTCAACAATTTTAGCTAATATTCCGAACATAGTTTCAGGTATAACTTGCACGACTTTTCTTAAGTAATTTGCTAAATCATTACTATAATATCTAGAAACTGAAACTAAATCTTCACTTTTCGCTTGATTTATTCGTAACAAAGGAATTTCCAAGGCTGTGGCTAATTTTAAAAATGTGGCTCGTAGTTTTATTACAATGTTAGGGCTTTTTTTAATGCTTTCCTGCATAATATAGGTATATGCTTTATCGATGATGCACCACGCATAACTCAAATCACTTATCAACTGTATGTCGATTAATACATCCTCTTTTAAGTTGATCAGCTGAACTAATTGATTTAAATAATTTTTTGTTTCATAAATATGTTGTTTCACTTGCATGTTGGAATGTAAATTATGAAATTTTTGCACGTCTTCCAAAGCTTGTATAGATTCGATAATAATGCGACCTGACATGTTTTGGTTTTCAATCGATACATGTGTTATTTCTTTAGAAACAACTTCAAACCTAAAATAAAATCTGTAAGAAAACAAAAATTTTCTTTATTAAAAAAGCTACCAACCAGTTTCTTAAACCAATATTTTCTTCAATTTTGCTTAGAATCTTTTGTTTTCCGGAAAATAGTTCGCTTAATTCAATTAATCTGCTTGAAGCTTCGGTCCGATAATCATTCCATCTTTTTTCTTTTTCCGACATTATTTCCTTCAAAATTTCTTTAACAATTAATTCTAATTGGCTTGTATTTAAAAGTAATTCAAATAGTTGAGAACTTTTAAAATTCGACTCTGCTAATATTTGATCTGAAATTTGTTTTTGTCTTTTACAACCACTAAATTCAAGTATCACAGGATTTGTGTGCAATAAGAACCACCTTAACGTTATGTTACAGTTTTTTATTAAATATATGATTTTTGTTATATGTTTTAATATATATTCTTCATTTAGAACTCCCTCTTGCAATAAATGTTCTGTCTGTGGAATTAATTTTTCAAGCTGCTCTTTATGACGGGCACATAAAATTTTTAACGAATTGTTTTCAAATATACCGTTGACTGCTTGTTTTGCACATCGGAACGAATCCCAAGCATCTATTAAATTAATTGTAATACCCATATAAATTGGTATAATCCAATTGTCGTAGAAAAATTTGTCTGTAATTTCTCTCATTTGAGATAACTGGTTATGTAAAGTTTTTGGTGAAAAATACAAGCAAATAAAAAGAATTCCAGCTTGATTAGACAAGGCAACGGATCGATGTTCCGAGTTTGGGTACAATGAAATCTGGTTATATATATCGTCAGATCTCAAGCGGGCAATTACCATGTCGACAAAAGTCTCATTAAATTGAAATCGACTACGAGGAACAATGTAATTTATTCAGTTAAATCAAGAAATCACAACCCTACCTGAAAAAGTTTTCTGGGTAGTTAGGTACGCGTTTCGCGTTTGGCAGTGATGAAAAACCAGTAGAACGTAATAACATACACACATCATCTATATTACTTCCCCCATGTGTTCTTGAAGCACTATAGCGTAAAAATGAAATCAAAAGCCTTTCTCGTACAACTCCAGGAATATGAAAATCAATTACTAAAAGAATAACACCAAATAAATAAAGCGCTTCACACTAAAAAAAAAAAAAAAAAAAAAAAGTAAGCATATTTGTACACAAATATATATACATCAATATATAATACAAGCAACTGTTTTCCTTCTGCGTCATGTAAAACTGATTCTATACTTTGCTGTATGAAATACCCATCATTAAGTTGATTAGCAAACTGATTCAAATTAAGAGCGTATTGATGAGTACTTTCAAATGCTAAATAAAAGCGACTCAATAACTCTAAATAATTTTCTTTGATTTCTAAATCCAATTCTTGTAAAACCTAAGTAACAAACATAAATATTGTAAATATATAAAAAAAAAAAATAAAAAAATTTACAGGATTGTTTTCTATTTTTTTATCTTGCACTTCTGATTTTTGAAGATAACTAAAGTCAAGAATTACATCACAGTATTTTTGTTGATCCGCTTTGGTTTCTAGTCTAAAACACTTATATATTTAATTATTTAGTAATATGTTTAATTAAACTATTACTTAAATATATCAGGAATATAATCCTTTAATCTTAAAGTTTCTGCAATTATAGAATTCCCCATTGCTACAATTCTTATTAAACTCTGACCGCAAGGATTATTCTCAGCCAAGAATTCTGTCATTTTTTATTGGAATTTATATAAAAGTTAATGCTAATTATGATTTGAGTCTATTAAAACTTGTAATAAATTTAATAAATTGAATTGAGTGTTAGCCGTAGCCCATGTTAAACATTGACACAACATGTAACTAATTATTTTATGCTAATGACAGATATGTCAGTATCGATATTGTGATATACATACTCAATTGGTTCGTTCAGATCAAGGTTCGAGATCTAGTACACTGGAAATTTCAATCTGCGTATGTACTGTACAGATTGAAATAATATTACTTAAAATCGTATTGAGTTTTGACATTGTGATTATAAATTAAAAAACGGCGTAAACATAACTTTTTTAATAAAATGAACAGTGATCAACGGTTTCAATGCTTTTTTTATTGCGACTTGTCATTTGATAATGGTCAAGATAGTAATTTTATCCGAAATAACTGACGTATAAGGCCTGGATTGGCAGAACAAAATATATTTTCTTCCAAAAATTGAAAAACAAATGAGTTCAAATTTTTAGATTCTGTTTGAATCATTTGACGTCAAAAATGGTTTTCACGCTAAAATATTTATTATTTTTATGGTGAGTAAGAAAAGTGTGCACTATTTTGTATAATAAGACAAAAATTTTAATTCGGTAGAAAATTGTAAGTGTAATAATATTAAAACCATTTCAGTCAGTCAGATAAGATCAGCCTTATCAAGAATTCCGTTCGTAGCTTTAAAATTTGTAAAATTATAAATGTTATATTGTTGTTTCTGAATTGCTAAGATTCTGATCCGGATATTCGTAATAGATTAATCATAAATTACGTTCGTAATAAAAATAAATGACAAAAGTCTACGAAAGAAATAATCACATATAACAGACAATTTAAAAAGAATGGCCGTTTTAAATTTTTTTTTAGGTTTTTTGTTTTTTTGATTTTGAGATCCTTTAATACAATTACCATTAAAGAGAATCGAATTTATATTTGCTAAAAAACTTTTTTTCCACTCTTAAAATGTATTCAAAAACTAAAAAAGAACTCTGCTTTTAAAAAATATCATTTTGTATGAAAGTTGTTTATTGTGTTCGCCAGATTTTATCGTTGATTAAATCGGAAATTTAGTATGATGTGTAACTGAGACGAAATATTTTTTACACAATAATCGACTTACAACTTTATGTAAGCAAAATTTTCGGTTTCCTCTTATATTCCGAAGGACTGATATTTGATAATTGACATTAAAATCAATTCGTGAATAAATATAACATACCTCAATAAAATAAGTATGTAACTTCAATTATAACAAAAAATATAAAACCAAATAATTCTCTTCCCACTCTAAAATTACATTATCTGAAATATAACAGTTACTCAGTTTCCTCTCTTGCTAAGTAAAATAGGACGATAGACAATCAGGCAGGGCCTATGTTAAATTAATTTGATATTCATTATTCATGGTAGCTGCGATTATGTTAGATTTCAACGAATGTTGGCTTAAGTTGACCTTTATATCGCAGTAATATAGCTTAAATAGAATTTAAATCGATCAGGTTTTTCTATCAAAAAACTTAAAAAAACACATTAATTTATATGATAAAATAGATCTTGATAGTAAAACTAAATTGTTGTTTTTTGAATCAAGCTTATTTTTAAGGCTAAAAATTTGAAAAAAACTTATATTCAAAGAAAAAATTCAACACAAAAAAAATTCTTCACTATTACATCACATTTTCAGACGTCAAAGCCATCCAACACATCTCGTTTTTATTAGATCACGATAACAATTTTCATGTCATTAAGCTTGGCGAGTTACATATAAATTAAGTTATAAATAAATAAATACTAAATTGCTTAAGAAAATTTGTAAAATAATGCAACAAACAGATTGGAAAAAGTGGTGTCGACTTTGTGGAAAGCAAAATGGTGCAGATGTTGATTTGAATTTAAAATTTGAAAATGCTGAAACTTTAGATGTGATTATCCAAAGATATTTTGGGATAATGGTACATATTTACACAATATTTTAATACTAAATTTTTGAAAATTTGAGTTGCAGGTATCAGACGAAATAGAGTGGTGTAACAAAATATGTATGGTGTGTCATGACACAATAACATCAATAATAAAATACAATGCTCATATCGCTAAAGTAAATGAAATGTTTGTTGAGCTTAGGAAGAACTGGGTTTACCAAAATTTTGATATTAAATCTTTAAGAGAAAAATATGGATTAAATAACCAGAGTAGTGAAACATGTGAGTTTAATCTAACCAAACCGCTTTCGTCGAACATAACTTATGGTATACAAATACAGTGCGGAATCCAAACTGATAGTACACAGTCTTTAATAAAGCCAGAGAAAATATGTGTACAAACAGATAATATAGAAACAGTAATATCCGAAAGTGAAACGCACGATATCAATTTGGACAATAAATCAAATCAAAACAGTTTATCCGATCACGACTTATCAGATTTAGAAGAAAAAAGATTTAAGTGTCCCAAATGTGAAAAACCTTTTAAACTTAAACGATATGTAGTTGATCACGTTCGTCGTGTTCATAAAAAAGATAAACCTTTTTCGTGTGATATTTGTGGATCAGATTTTGAAACTAAAAAAGAATTGATTGATCATTACGCAGCACACCCAGGAGAAAGAAAATACAAGTGTACAAAATGTGAGAAAGCTTTTAAAACCAAAAGAGATTTAAGGGTAATTTGATTTTTCGATACGCAATCAAAACGTAATATGTACTAATTTACCATATTTTAAGACTCACATGGTAATACATGATGGAACTGGATGTATATGTCAAATATGTGGCGTAAAGCTTAGTACAAAAAAAATTTTAAGGATCCATATGTTGGTACATTCCGATGAGAATAAGTACAAATGCGACTTTTGCTTTAAAGAGTTTAAAAGACCAAATGCTTACAAGAATCATTTAATTCTACATACCGGACTAAAGCCATACGAATGTCCATTTTGTAATTTAACTTTTGCAAATGGTTCAAACTGTCGAAAGCATAAACGAACCGTTCATCCAACAGAACTGGCCGTTCAAGAATCGAAAGGTAAAAAACTCTCTAGAATAATGCCGACAATAAAGCAACTAAATGAGCTAGCTTCGGATAATGTTTCATAAAAGTGTAGTTTATTGAACCGAAAAACTAATACAGATTTTACAGTTCATATATAGTTTGAATCCTTAGTTTATATTTTATTTTAGTAAAAAAAATCGACATGCATTTTTTAACAGTCAATTCGCGTATCAATACAAAATGTGCAAAGCAAGAAAAAACGAGTAAACTAACTTGATAGTCGTATAGTACAATTTGAAATAAATAGTTTTCAATAAAAAAAGAAATTATTTAACTTGTTTGTAATTCCATTTGACTCAAAATTTCTTTCAATTTACAAAATTTGGGAATATTTTGATTCGGAGTTCTTGGTTGATTTTTTAATTTCATTTCAGCATATTCCACAGGATGTGCGTGTTTTTCATGTTTCTTGCAATTTGAAAGATCTGAATAAGAAGCTTCACAAAACTGACAGTGATAAGGCTTCAATTTTGCGTGTATTAACATATGGGTCTTAAAATTTCTACGATCTTTGCAAGCGTATTGACACAAAATACATTTAAAATTTTTCCTTTCGGTGTGATTGTTACGCAAATGTTCCTGAAATAGAATTTATGCATAATTGAAACTCTAAAAAGCATGATAGATAATATTATGTTGAATTACCTGTAAAGCTGGAATTCGTTTAAAAGATTTTTCACATTTCGTACATTTAAAAGGTTTTTTATTACTATGCACAATTTTGTGGGCACTTAATGCATTGAATGTTAGGTATCTAAAACAAAATTCTAATTTAACACAAATATTCCTTATCTAAAAATTTTTAATACCCTTTGCCACATTCTTCACATATAAAGGATGTTTTTCCAATATGAACAATTTCAATATGAATTTTCAAATGTTTTTCCCAAAAAAAAATTTTATCACATTGAGTGCATGAAAATGTTTCGCGTTTTTCTGGAGGTAAATGAGTTAGCTCATGTTTCTCAAGAGCTGATATTGCTTTAAAAGCTTTACCGCAAAACTTACACGCTTTTGGTTTCGACACAATAGAATGTTTCGTTTTTAAATGGGAGGCCCAAGCACCCTTACTCAAAAATGTTTTGTTACAAATTTCACATTTTGCAACAGCCTCTTTCAAATCAAAAGTTGAGTTATGCTTATGGTCATTTTCCCTTTTTAAGTCTATATCTTTTTTGTTGCATGCAAATGCTGTGCTCATTTTGAACTCTTCAATTTTTAATAAGTTTTTGTCCTTACTATAATAATCGAATTGTTGCACAAAATTTTCACGTATCACAACTTCGTTGAAATTTTCATTTTTTTCAGCATTCTCTTGAATTTTATCGTCTTTATTTAATATCATTTTCAAGTTACAATTGTTTTCTTCATTCAAATTTTTGATTTCAACGTCTTCATTAGTTTCAACAGTACTCTTAATATTTGATATGGAATCTTCAGTTGCTTCAGAGTTATACCCTTTTATGTTTTCTTCATTTTCTGTTATTGTCTTCGTTGTTGCACTTTTTTTCATTTGCTCTATAATTTTTTTAAGTTCCTTGAAACTTGGAACATGTTTTGTGTAAGGTTGCAACCTCTCAGCCACACTGTTAATAAATTCTGCCTTATGAGAATGTTTTACATGCTTTTTACAGTTTGATTGATGAGCGTAAGAAGCTTCACAGTACAAGCAACGATATGGTTTGAGACCAGTGTGAGTTAACATATGTGCTTTTAAATTTCTTTGATGTTTTGTCACATACTCACAAAGGGTGCATTTAAAATTCTTTATATCAGTGTGTAAGAGTACATGTTCCTTCAACGAGTGATTATTTTTTAGTTTTACATTACATATTAAACATTGAACATTGCAACTTTTTTTATGGATCTGGAAACAAATTATTAGTTGAAATTCCCAACTTTTGTTTCAATATGCTTACGTTTAGTTTTTCTACATTTTTAAAGAGTCGCGGACACATATCGCATTGAAGGGTAGCTTTAATGTGGATGAGCTTATGTACTTCCTAATTAAGGCAGTTTGTTTTTGTTACTTTATTTTACAATAATACAATGAATTCATACCAGAGATCTACTTGAGGTTGTTTCCTTACTACAAATATCACAAAAAAACTGTTTTTCTTTCATTAAGAATGTTTCTTTATGAGGTTTTAACAAAATTTCATCATTAACTGCTCTCAGTTGTTCAATTTTCGGAACATTTTTAGAAACTCTAACAATTCCCATCACTTCTGCTGCTGCTAATTCCAGTGAATGTGCGACTTTTTGATGCTTTCTACAATTAGATCCATCTGCAAACGTTAAATCACAAAAAACACATTGGTATGGTTTCAATCTACTGTGTAAAATCAAATGATGTTTAAATGCATCAGATCTCCGAAATAGTTTCCCACAAAAATTGCATTTATATTTTTTGTGTTCAGAGTGAAAAACCATATGTCGACTAAGTAAAGCTGGGGAACTTATCGGTTTACTACATATGGGGCATATTACTTTATGACTTGCATGAGATTTTTCGTGTATCTAATAATTAAATTGTTAATAATTATTTACAGATTCAAATATACTTTTATTATGTATAAATTAATGTACCTATGTACATATTTACCTTCAAGGTTACTCTTCTTTTAAAAGATTTCAAACATTTAGTACATTTAAAAGGTTTCTTTTCACTATGTACTATTTTATGTGAATTTAAAGCAGCAACACTCACATATCTACATAAATAAATCACAATAAGTAAATATATGTAAATATGTATGCATTCTTTTACTTAAAAATTTATACATTTGCAAATATTTAGACATAGCGTAATAATTTGTACTTACCTTTTACCACAATCCTCGCAAATAAGCAATTTTTTTTCAACATGAACGAATTTCTCGTGACCATTTAAATCGTTTTTAGAAGCGAATTTTTTACCACATTTTGTACATAGAAACATTGCTCCTTTTTGCGGGTTAAATACATTTCTTTTATTCTTGGCTATAATTGAAAGTGTATTATTCAAATGAATTCGAGTTATGTATCCCCATACATATGGAAATAATGAATTTAAACTCTTTAAAATTCTTGTGGTCTTGAATATTACCATAAAATAAAACTTACGTTAAGAATTCATTTTTTAAAATTTTTTCATCTAATAATTTAGAAGTGCACCACCTTATTGGGCACTTTATTCTCATATAGCATGCATTTACATTATATAGCACAGCGTTTCTCAAAACCCATGACAATGCGACCACAAAAGCTAATTGGCAATGATACATGGCACCCGTTTTCTTAATTTTGTGCATTATTTAATGACTTCTACGTTGCTTATTTTTCTTTACCAAATTATCTAATGTTTCTCTATCGAATTAGAGAACTTAAAAACTTATTAAAATTCAATTTTTCATTGTCGTGTGAGATATTTTTATATTGTTTCCAAAATCATTTATGCCGCGATCCGTGTTTGAGAGTCGCTGATATAGTATTCATTATTATTTAAATATTCAAGTTTGAATCAACATACCTTTTTAAGTGTGAAAACAGAACCAAGACGGTGAACGGTAACGACGGACGATTTCTGTTGTTAATTTTCATTCTTGCTAGCCTCTTTTATATGTCTATATGAATTTTAATATTTCGTCAAGGAAAATCGTTGTTCTTCTGTTTTCATAAAAATAGATAATCAAAAAACGCTAAAATAAAAGGTACAAAATATTTATTTCATCATTCACAAAATATTTAAATATTTACAGTATATCGACTTGAGTTTCACATTAGCTGATAAACATTATATATTATTTTGTTGTTCTTAATTTTTCAAACCGCTTTCGACTTTCAAGTCGAGATAATAATTTTGTCAGTTCGACTTAACATGAGGAGTTCAAGTCAAGTAGCGTTTATATAAGCTCGAAATCCGCTTGCAGTCTTCAAGCTGCATATAAATAATAATATGGAATATTAATTCGTGAACATTAATTAATCGGAAATCGATTTATTTTTGAGCTGTACAAAAGCTTCCTGACTTATCTTGACATAACAAAAATATCTGTTAATCGTAGTTGCGGAAGTAAAAAATTTTTTTCCAAGTTAAGAGAAAATTAAAGTTATTCCATATATTTTAAATCATTATTGTTTTTAAACAGTCAAACACGGTAAATCAAAAGTAGTAAGAATGGGAAAAGGTTTAGCTTACTGATAATATATACTACAAAATCGATGATCTACTGTAAAAACAAAACCAAAACGGTAAGCGGCAGCGTCAGACGATTTCTGATGTTAGCCCAGAATAAAAGCGGAACAACAAAAACAACTGTAGAACATGATAACAAATAATGTCAACAAAATTGCACGTAAAATAGGAATTTGGGTAATTTTACAGCTTGCGATATTTATGCGACATACAGCCTATATGAATTTTGACATTTCGTCGAAAATTGGTCTGTTCGTTGAAAATTGCTAGTATACGTAAACAATGTTTACCATCAGACTTTGTCTGACGGAAACTCTATTTTCATCCGATTTGCTTTCAGATTTTTTTAAAAATAAAAATGGCGACATGTTGTAGTTTCTGGCAGCGGTCAGCTGATTCTTGTTATGGTTATAATTTTCGTAGCAAAATTTTTAAATTTTGACACAAAGTCTGAGTGCAATAAGGTAACTTCTGTCCGATACCAAGTAAATATTTTAGGTTTAGTAGAATAAAATGTGTAATAAAAATTGGAGGAAATGGTGCCGGCTTTGTGGAGAAGAAAATGGTTCAAAAGTAGATATAACCATAAAAATGGAAAATCACGATACTTTGAGTGTATCGGTTGTTAAATATTTTGGAATACAAGTGCGTATGAAATGTTATAAATTTTTATAAGTATATGTACATAAATATATGTGTATTAAAATTAAGATGATTTCTAGATTTCCGAAAACATCAATAAAACTGCCAAAGTCTGTTTAGTGTGTTATGACATTATTGACTCAATCATAAACTATAATGCACGCATAGAGAAAGTTAACTGTATGTTTCTAGAGCTGGAAAACTATTATCAGACAAATGAACAAAACCAGGATTTAAAATTTTTAAGAGAAAAATATAAGCTAGTTGATCAAGAGGACAAGGTAACTGGATTGGAAATAGGGAATCATAATCTCCATAAAAGAAACCTTTTAAAATTTAAATCGGTATGTGTCGTAGACGAAACTGTTGATAACAGGAACGAAGTAACAGAAGAAGAATTTTCAGAAAGCGCAATCAGTTTGAATGAAAAAAACGATGTTAATATATTTGAAAAGGACACAACACCTGCAAGTGAAAATGATTCAAGATATGATTTTTCAGAAGTAGAAGAAAAAAAGTTCGAATGCCCCAAATGTGGAAAATTCTTCAAATTCAAGAGGTATGTTGGTGATCACATTCGCAAAGTTCATAAAAAAGATAGACGATTTGTTTGTGATGTGTGCAGTATGGAGTATGAAACTAAAAAAGACTTAACTGATCATTTTTCTACTCATAAAGAGGAACGAAAATATAAATGCTCCAGTTGTGAAAAAGACTTTAAGAAAAAACAGGATTTAAGGGTAAAATTCAGTTTTCAATTAGTGTTTTTTAATTATTGCATATAATTTTAGAGACATGCGGCTGTTCATGATGGTATAGGATGTATTTGTCAAATATGTGGTCTTAAACTCAAAACAAGGAAGCTGCTAAGAAGCCATATGGTTATGCATTCCGATAAGAAAAAATTTAAATGCAATTTTTGCTTTAAAGAGTTTAAAAGAACGAAAGAATTTAAAAATCATTTAATATTACATACGGGTCTAAAACCTTATGAATGCCCGTTTTGCAAATTGAATTTCGCAAATGGTTCAAATTGTCGTAAGCATCAAAAAAACGTTCATCCCACAGAATTAGCAACTCAAGAATTAAAAGGCAAAAAACAAAATTCGAAACCCATTCCAACTATAGAAGAATTGAACACGTTAGTTTACCAAAAAGTCTCGTAAAGAAAATCCAATTTTGCTCAAATCTATTGCAAAATTTTTAAAGGTCAAAGATTAATTAAGTTGAACCATCTTTTCAAATATATATGGTGGCATATAAAACTTAAAAAAAAAACAAAGAATTTTTAATGTTTTATTCCATCAAATCAATTTTTTTAATTAACACATTTTATTTCAATATTAATAAAAAAACTTCATAAAATAAAGTATAAGAATTAACGAAAATAACAAAAAACAATTAAAAATTCTTAGGTGTCTCATGGGTAGTTTTGCCTGCTTTTACATTTAAAAGAAAATTTTAATATTTATGCATGTAATTTTAGAACATTGACTACTTTGTTTTAATAACGTTTTTGGTATGTCTCGTAGTTGACGGAAATACAGGCCTGGGTCCTAAGACAGTTCGCATCTGACGAATTTATACTTATTATGGGATCTATAGAGGGCCCAAAATAAATAGCCCACAAGATTAACTTTTTTCAAATTTTTACATTCTTTAAGTTTTGTGTTATTAAAACATTAAGAAATTGATTTAAAAAAAGCATTCCAGGTTCTGTTCATTTTTTTAAGATTTCAATAAATGCTACACTACAAGAAAAATAAGTGAATTTTTTTTTTCGAAGTATTTAGTTGATTTTGGTGTATTTTTTCAAATTTGAGAAAATGTACATTTGATATTAGCAAGTTTGCTAATTTTGTATGATATGTCTCCCAAAATGCATACATCTGATATAAAGAGTCGCATACAGTTCGTTCGGGTGCAGTACAATTGCATTGGAAAAATGCCTCTCACGGCACTAATGTGCACATTCCAAGAGTAACGACCTCTTACAAAAATAAGGCCATTTTCATACAAAAAATAAAGCAACACTCATGACCTTTTAACAAAATAAGTCCTTAATATCCAACTCTTCTCATTTTTTCCCCTGCAAATAGAGGCATTTTTCCAATACAAATTGTACATTTTTGTGCATTGGTTGTGCTGCATCCGGACGAACTGTATGGGACTCGATTCGTCTGAGTACTCTTTCGTCCGTCTTTCATATATGTATACTAAATTTGTACTTTTGTAGTTATGAAATTTCTGCCTTCCTTTTTGAGTTCAAAGTTTTTCAGGTGAACGTTTGAATCTACTAATAAAAGAAAACTAACAGAAATGGAAAAATTTTTCTGTTTTTGTTTTTTATTCTTTGGATTTTGAATGATTCTCATATAAGTAAATTGCAATATTGCAATACCAAACGGAAAAACATATTCTTCTCTCTTAAAAAATTTATTTCAAATACACATAAATACAAAAAAGAATCTACTTTTTAATGAACAATACGGAAATAAAGCACATTCAAAAATAAAAATTTTGGTGAAGAAAGATGAGAAATGTTAACAGACCCGATGGTATTCCCATACTACGACATAACGGTAACCCCATACCACGGTAATGGTAACCATATACAATTACGTTTTCAACGCAGTGATTTATATACCGCGTTTATAGCGGATTTTGGGCGCATATAAACCCTACTTGACTTGAAATTATTAAATTACGCCGATCTTTTAAAATTATTAGCTTGACTTGAAAATCGACTTTATATACGCTGATTGAAAGATTAAAAATCACAAATTAATATATAACGCTAATCCACAAATGTAAAACCAAATTTCAAGTAACTGCGTTTTTGATCATTCAGTTCTAACGTACTAAATGTGGCTTATGTTTAACAATAAAGTACTACACATGCCGTCAAAAAAATGTGTTTGATTTAGCGATGAATATGTTTTATAACTACAAAAAAATAAAAATTTCAAAAATATATTTGATTTCACGCAAGTAAAGTTAAATAATAGAAATTTCTCTTAAATTCTAATGAGAGTAGGTCTGTCTGGATTAAGAAAGTTTTAGTAGCAAAACGTCAGGTATAATACTTTTGAGAAATGAGAGAAAATGGCGACGTCAGTAATTCCTCAATGTTTAAATTGTACAAGCTAGTAACACTTAAGATCATAACATAATATTACATTGCTACAGAAAAACCCTATTAACAATCACAAACATTTTTATGTTTACTTTTTGATTTAACCCATTATTTTTCGTTTTTATGCTTTGATTTGACCGGCTACTTAAAATTTTTTAAAAAAAATGTTATTTGAAAATTTCGCAGATTTTTCCTAAGACCTTTATGTTCGTTACACATCATTGTATCAGATAATATCAAATGAAAAAAATAGAAACATACCCCCCTGTACCATTTTTCGAAACTCAGTTTATAGCATCCCTGCTGCTATGTTTATTTTAAATACGAAGTAAAATTATCAAGAAATTATTTTTAACATTTATTTTTTTAATAAATGTATTTGATACTATTTATGGCGGAAACCAAATGGCATAGCATAGAGTAAACTTTCAAGTGATATGTCGTTGTCTTTTTAAGAATACAAATTTAAAAGTTTAATTAAAATTAGGAAAAAAAATTATATGTAGGCTACGTGTATACATGTATGTAACATTGTTAGAAATTTGTGTTGTTTATTTTGTCAAATCTAAGGTTTAATAGAATAAAATGTGTAATAAAGACTGGAGGAAATGGTGTCGGCTTTGTGGAGAGGAAAATGGTTCAAAAGTAGATATAACCATAAAAATGGAAAATCATGATACTTTAAGTGTATCGGTTGTTAAATATTTTGGAATAAAAGTGCGTCAAAACCTTATATTTTTATACATGTGTATGTACATAAATATATGTATATTAAAATTAAGATGATTTCTAGATATCCGAAAACATCAATAAAACTGCCAAAGTCTGTTTAGTGTGTTATGACATCATTGACTCAATCATAAACTATAATGCACGCATAGAGAAAGTTAACTGTATGTTTCTAGAGCTGGAAAACTACTATCAGACACACGAACAAAACCAGGATTTAAAATTTTTAAGAGAAAAATATAAGCTAGTTGATCAAGAGGACAAGGTAACTGGATTGGAAATAGGGAATCATAATCTCCATAAAAGAAACCTTTTAAAATTTAAATCGGTATGTGTCGTAGACGAAACTGTTGATAACAGGAACGAAGTAACAGAAGAAGAATTTTCAGAAAGCGCAATCAGTCTGAATGAAAAAAATGATGTTAATATATTTGAAAAGGAAACAACACCCGCAAGTGAAAATGATTCAAATTATGACTTGTCAGAAGTAGAAGAAAAAAAGTTCGAATGCCCTAAATGTGGCAAATGTTTTAAATTCAAAAGGTATGTTGGAGAACACATTCGCAGAGTCCATAAAAAAGATAGACGATACATTTGTGATGTATGTAAAATGGAGTATGAAACTAAAAAAGATTTAACTGATCACTTTTCTACCCATAAAGAGGAACGAAAATATAAATGCTCTATTTGTGAAAAAGACTTTAAGAAAAAACAGGATTTAAGGGTAAAATTTAGTTTTCAATTAGTGTTACTATGACTATTCCATATAATTTTAGATACACGCTGCTGTTCATGATGGTATAGGATGTATTTGTCAAATATGTGGTCTTAAACTCAATACAAGGAGGCTTCTAAGGAGTCATATGGTTATGCATTCCGATAAGAAAAAGTTTAAATGCAACTTTTGCTTTAAAGAGTTTAAAAGAACGAAAGAATTTAAAAATCATTTAATATTA
This sequence comes from Condylostylus longicornis, assembly GCF_029603195.1. Taxonomy (NCBI): domain Eukaryota; kingdom Metazoa; phylum Arthropoda; class Insecta; order Diptera; family Dolichopodidae; genus Condylostylus; species Condylostylus longicornis. The sequence goes on from NW_026578043.1 coordinate 1,485,899, forward strand.
CACACTGGTTTAAAACCTTATAAATGCCCCTTTTGCAAATTGAATTTCGCGAATGGCTCGAATTGTCGTAAGCATCAAAAAACCGTTCATCCTACGGAATTAGCAACCCAAGAGTTAAAAGGCAAAAAAAAAATTTCGAAATCCATTCCAACTATAGAAGAATTGAACGCGTTAGTTTACCAAAAAGTCTCATAAAGACAATTCAATTCTGCTCAAATCTATTTTAAAATTTCCTTCAAAGGATACTTTTTAAATAACCTAAACAAAATTGATAATAATAAAAATTAGTAATTAAACAAAAATTGATAATTAATACACGTATGTGTTTTATAAGCAAAAACAGAAAGAAAATAAAATTTAAATTTCTCATGTCCATCGATCTCTTTGTATATACATACACACATACACACAATTATATCGCAAACAATTTAACTTTTTATTTGCTTACGAACTTCTTATTTCTAAACAACCATAATTATAGGAAACTGAGTATTTAAATCTTCTACTATTTCTATTTCAGCTGGAAAACGCGTGGAAAACTTTTCAAATACCTGCCAAAATATTTTCACAACAGATTTTCACAACAAATTACTGGATTCTTCGATTGCTAAAAACACTCAGAATCGTTTTATAATGAAAAACATTCATAATCGTTTTATGTTCCAACTTTGCCAAAAAAAAACATTTAAAGTTTTTTAAGGTTTTTTTCAATATTTTTCTCCCAAAACGTTTTTGCCATATATTTTTATTATGTATATACTACTGAATTCTTCGAGTTACTAATTGTAACTAAAAATGTTAAAAACCGCTCTATCTACTCTAGTTTAGCTACAAAACGTATTTAAAATTTTTCAAGGTTTCACTAGAAATTTGCTAGAAATTTTTAGTATACTTATGCACTTATATAGTATGTATGTACATACATTATTGTCTAGTTCTGCGAGCTACTAATGCTGACAATTACTGTTAGTATTTTCTTATTCAGTATATCTTAGAATTCTTATTTATTTCTTCTAGTTCAGCCAGAAAACGCGTTTAAAGTTTTTCTAAATATTTTCGCAGAATATTTGTATATTTCTGCTTTATAAAATTTCTATTCTGTAATGAAAGGCAAAACAAACATTAGATCCATTTGGTATAAAACATGAAAAAAGAGAAAAAAGCGACGTCACTTATTTCAAAGAAAAAAAAATGACCAAACGGAAGGTGATAAACGTTAAATATCAGAATATTTATGATTAATAATATTATAATATAAAATATTTTCAAGTTATACAAAAAGCGAAAATTTTGATTTTGCATTATAAGTGTGAAGTTTAGAAAAATAAACATTTCGAGCAAAGGAAAACAAAATTCTAAAAGTAATTAATTTACCACAAATAACTTATCTACAATTTAGTTGAGAGGTTTACAATTTATAATAAATTAAGTTTTGTAACGTTAGTGGAAAAATAAAAATAAATCTGCTATAACTGCGGCCCGGGAAACGATTGCTTTTTCTCAGGTCACTATTTATATTTCGGGTCTAGCAATAAAAAACAAACATTTATCATTGGAAATGGTTTTATTGTTCTTCAAAATATTCCCCATGAAGATCAATACACTTTTGCAAGCGCTGAAACCAATTTTCGTAGCACTTTTTCCACTCCGATTGAGACACCTCCAAAACATGGTTTTTGAACGCATCGACTGCTTCTTCAGGTGTTGAAAATCGTTGTCCACGCATTTTTTTTTTGATGTGAGGGAATAAGAAGAAGTCATTGGGTGCTAAATCAGGACTGTACGGCGGATGACCCACCAATTCGACATTTTGAGTGCTCAAATAGTCCATTGTTTCAGCTGATTTGTGAGAGCTTGCATTGTCATGATGAAGAATGATTCGCCGGCGCTTGTTTGTTTTCCTTATTTCTTCGAAAACTTTCGGCAAACAGATGGTGGTGTACCATTCAGAATTGACCGTCCTACGTTCCACTAAAGGTACTGTGGCCACATGACCGGTTATACCAAAAAAAAAACGCGATCATTTGCTTCGATGTGCTTCTTCCACGAACAACTTTTGTTGGATTTGGCTCGTCTTGGAACACCCATACGGTCGATTGCTGTTTCGTTTCGGGCTCATATGCATAGATCCATGATTCATCACCTGTGACTATCTTATAAACGTCTTTTTTCAACATTTCTTTGCTCCAATCGACACGAGCCTTCTTTTGTGCAATCGTCAAATTTTTTGGGATCCATCGACAACACACCTTTTTCACGGCAAGATGTTCATGCAATATCTTATGTAAGCTGGTGGAACTAATGCCCAAGGATGCCTCAATCTCACAGTATGTCACATGCCGGTCCATCATTATCATTTCGCGCACAGCATCGATGGTTTCCGGCAAAACGACCGAAATTGGCCGACCTTCACGAAATTCATCCTGGAGCGAACGGCGTCCGAAACCAAACTCTTGGTACCAGCGATTTACAGTGGTTTTTGATGGTGCTTCATCACCAAAAGTCGAAACAAGTTGATCGAGACACTCTTGTCTCGATAATCCGCGCCGAAAATCGTAAAAAATCATCGCACGAAAATTTTCACGGGACAATTCCATTTTTTGACCGAGATGAATTTTTCAAGTCACTGTAAACAATACAATTCGCGCTCGAATGACAAAACGTTCTGAGTGAAGTTGTCCTAAAAAATGTCAAACTTTCCAATGGAAGTGTCAGATTGCACCTGGAAGCACTAGTATTGCCAGGACCCGAAATATAAATAGTGACCCTTTATATTATAATAATATTATACATTTAAATGTACGACTTTTTTAAAATAATTCAAATGCTTAGTTTGAAAAAACTGTCAGAAATGTCAAAAACAAAAAATTTCACAAAATGCTGCCAGTTGAAAAGTTTTACGATGCGAATTCACATATGCAGTAAGTTTTATAAATTGTGAAGCATATAAGATTAATTAATATAGCACAGACATGCAAAATATATAGATATATATGTGATTATATCAGATGTATGCATTTTGGGAGACACATCATACAAAATTAGCAAACTTGTTATTATCAAATGTATATTTTGTCAAATTTGAAAAAATACACCAAAATCAACTAAATACTTCGAAAAAAAAATGCACTTTTTTTTTCTTGTAGTGTAGCATTTATTGAAATCTTAAAAAAATGAACAGAACCTGGAATGTTTTTTTTAAATCAATTTTTTAATGCTTTAATAAGACAAAACTTTAAGAATGTAAGCACTAGCAAAATAGGAAAATATTGAATTTTAACTTTTTCTAATTAAAAATTTGAAAAAAGTTGATCTTGTAGGATATTTATGTTAAAAAGGGCCCTCTATAGATCCCATAAGAATACGTATAAATTCCTCAGCTGTGAACTGAGGAATCTCTTAGGGTCCAGGCCAGTATTTCTGTCAGCCGTGCTTTGACAGCTTAAACACAAACTATTTTTATATCCTTTTTTTATGTTCTCTCTTCAAAATTTTATTTCAAAAACACATACATAAAAAAGAATAATCTACTTTTTAATGAACAGTGTCAAACATTGTGGAAATATAGCAGATTCAAAAACAAAATTTGAAAGAAAAAAGATCAAAGGCGGGCAAACTCGATAGCAGTAAATATACTGCATTACTGCATTATTTCTAAACAACAATCTGGACATTTTCAATAAACAAAAAATGACATAAACATTAATAAAATAGAAGGATCAACACTAAAATAAAATTAGCTTATAAAAATAATTCTTGCAGATTTTCAGAAAAAAAAAAAATAAATTTATAAAAGCTACGATAAAAAGCCTTAATTTTGGCATTAAGATTTAAAAATCGAGTTAAAAATGCACAAAAAGGAATGGAAAAAATGGTGTCGTCTTTGCGGGAAAAGAAATGGTTCAGAAATAGATGTTAAACTTAAATTTCAAAAGTCAGAATCATTGGCTGAAATTATAATTAAATATTTCGGTATAATGGTAAATTAAACATTATTTTATATACTATATTAGAAAAAAATTGTAATTCTCCTATCTTAACCAAGAAAAAATTTCAGATAAATGAAGAAAACAGTTCGTGTACTAAGATATGCATGATATGTCACAATAAAATTAGCTCAATTGTAAAATTCCATTCGCATATTTTCAGAGTGGACAAAATGTTTGCGGAATTGGGAAGCGATTGTTTCAATCAAATCCTTGATATTGAATCTCTAAGAGAAAAATATGGATTAAAAGAAACACCCGAATTTTTTCATAGCGAAATGAGACCTGCAGATTTATGTTCTACAAAAATAGAAGATGAAACGGAATTCGAAAATAATATAGATTCGTCGTCCTCAAAATGTTTTTTAAAAAGTGAAGTTGTAGATGTTGACGAGACAAACGTTTCTGAAAAGTCAGATTCAAGTTCTACTAAATTACATGATGTGTTATCAAGTAATTGTTTCACAGACTCGAATTTTGAAAAAATGGACCAGGATGATATAGGTGAGAGCCAAGTTAATAAAAAAAAGTCCGAAACAGAGGAATGCACAAAATGTGACATTTGTCCGAAAGTCTTCCCTACAGCTAGAGGTCGGAAAACACATATGAGACAGGCACACTCAATAAAAATAGGTCCACCGCTTCATAAGTGTGATGTTTGTGGAAAACTATATAAAAAACTTCATCATCTAAACGTTCATAAAATTAATCACATGTCAGAAAAGGATAGAAAAGTATATAGTTGCCCAGAGTGCAATCAAAGTTTTACGAATGAATGGGCAGTATCTAACCATATTCGCGTTGTACACAAAAAAAAATTTATATGTGAATTGTGTGGTGCAGCGTTTGGAACAAATACAAACTTATCCGATCATCTTTTAACTCATTCCGACGAGCGAAATTTTAAGTGTCCCAAGTGTGAGAAAACTTTTAAATGTAGACGCGCTTTGAAGGTATACATACTTTCATTTTTTCATTATTTATATAATAAACATAATTTTTTTTAGCTTCATGTCGATATACATGACGATACAGCATATCAGTGTAAAACATGCGGCTTAAAGCTTAATACCAGCTTAACCCTTCGTCGGCATATGATGGTGCATTCCGATCAAAGCAAATATAAATGTAATTTTTGCTTGAAACAGTTTAAAAGACGTGATGCTTTCAAAAATCATTTAATATTGCATGCTGGTTTAAAGCCGTATAAATGTTCTTTTTGTGATTTGACTTTTACAAATGGATCAAATTGTCGAACACATCAGAAAAGAGCCCATCCAGTTGAGTTAGCAGCTGCAGAATTGAAAGGAAAACAAAAACATATTAAAAATGTACCAAGTATAAAACAGTTAAAGGCAATGAACGAGAAAGCATTGGTAACTGAAGAAAAGTGTTGGCCAAGTTTATATTTTGGCAAAGAACGCGAAGATGTTTTGTAAGCATGTTTATTCGAATTATTTGTTTAAATTACAAATTAAATATTGAATTATAGTGTATATGTAATATACACCATGCGTAAAATATTTTTATTCTTAAACTAATTGTAATTAAATAAATACAGCTCAAGAAGAAATCGTTTCACTAATGCAGCTAGACTTATAGCTGTTGTATTTTATGCGTTTTAAACAGTGGTCGTTGACTTACTTCAACCTAAAATTCAAAAATAGTTTATATTTTTTATAGCGAATAAAATAGTTTAAGTATCTAACAATGGAAAATAACACCACTCACTATGGTGAATATACAAAAAACATCTATTACACATCGTGTACACAGCTAATTCCCAATCACCAGTTTGGGTTCCGAAGCAATCACTTAACAATCGACGAAGGATTACAATACATCAATCTCATTAATAAGTTACTCAACAATGGATATAGGATTACGAATGTCATCGAAAATGGGCTAGAAAACGAAAAAACTTGCTCAACTCCATTCTTGGATGTTGCCCAGGCGTTTGATAAGGTGTGGCACAGGGGCATTATCTGCAAACTATAGGTTCTACTGAGTAGGATATGTGCAATATTAGAATCGTATTTAAGACATCGAACATTTAGAGTCAAGCAGAAAGATGAATATTCGGACTTAAAAGTTATCGAAGTAAGTGTGTCTCAGGGTAGCGTACTAGGCCCCATTCCATTTTTATTATATACTCGGGATATACAGTATATTCTATAGCTACTTTCGCAGATGACACGGCAGTCCTAGTCCAGGGTAGCACAGTGCAGGAAAGTACAGCAAAATCTCAAAAATCACTTTTTTGAACAAAGACAAAGTTATGTTATGGATGCAAAAATGGAGAATATTTGTGAATGAAGACAAATCTATTAATGTTAATTTTAAAAACAGATCAAACAATAATATCCCAATAGTACTCCATAACCGGTCCTTGCCGTATGTCAATTAGGCGAAATATTTAGGTAAACTTGGACTCGAAACTCCGGCGGAAAGAGGACATCAAAAGGAAAAGAGAGTAGTTGAATATTACAATTAAAATTCTAAATTGGCTACTAGGAAGATATTCGGAAATAAATGTTCACAACAAATTACTGTTTTGCTAACAAGTTCATGAACATAAAACCAATCTGGACTTACGGGGTTACCAATCTATAAAATCCATTTAAAGCAGGGTCTTGCGCGACATAGTTAAGGCCCCTGGGTACTTGAGAAATGGTACTATTCATAGGGACTTAAACGTGAAGTAGTAGAAATTCGCAAATACTCATTAAAACACCAAGTTAGAATCCAAAATCACCAGAACAACGAAGTGCGTGAAATAATAACTAACAGCGACTAAAAGACTTGGCGCCTGAAAAGAAGGAAGCCCACAATCTAGGGATGTAAAAGAGTAATTAGATAATTGGGGTTACTATCAGTGGATAGTATCAGTAGATTTTCTCCGCTCAACTTTTTGAGCGGAAGATTATTATAATTGCTCGTTAGGTAACCTCAGAACTTAGTTGCAATAACCAACAATTAATAAAAAAAGAAAAACAAAAACACATCGTATAATTTGCAGCTATTTGTTTATCAACATATTCTGTCTTTAGGCAATAATAACCCGGTTAGGCCTAGACAATGGGTACTAGAAATAGACCGACTAAGCCTAGACTGGCATTGCAAAAAATATTTTATCTTCTTTACATTTTCCTTCACTATAAAGTACTGGAGCACAAAATATTTTTATAATTTAAATAATAACAAATTCGTATTTATATATAAATATAAATAGTCCTTTACTAGCCCTTTCACAAACTGTTCATTTGAAGCCTCTATCTTTTTCGGAAGAGAAGTTATAAGCAAAAAAGCTTGAGCAAGTAAAAAATTCTTTAAAATCCCTGTATCGGAAAAAATTGAATTTTGTCAATTAGTTCCACACAAAAATTTTACCCTTTTCTGATGCCCTCAACCAGGTATGTCAAACTCATTATCATCACGGGCCATTTTAGGGTTTCCGAACATTGCTATGGGCCGCGCAATGAAAAAACTTATGCTACTATACTCAAATACACTCACTCATATTTTGTTAGTCGCATCACTCGAGGTGATAGGGTATTATTGAAAAGTGTTTTGGTTTTTAGTATAAAATTTCAACTTTTGGAAAATATTTTATGCTGAAAAACTCAAAATGTTTGAATAACAACTCATCGGGACAAGTGATACAAATATGAGTGTTTGATTTTTATTGTCAACATAAAAATAAATAAAACATACAATAATACAGCCATACAAAAAAATATAAAATCATTTTGTTTAAAGAAATTTAGCAACGTTTTTCTGTTACTAATCTTCGAAATTTGGTTGAATTTAATTCACAGTTGCAATTTTTAATATTTTTAATATTGATTGAACATGTTGATCTGTTAATCTTAATCTTTCAGCCCTAATTCAGATTAAATTATGTGCAATAATCGTTGTCTTTGAATAATATTTTGGAAAAAAGCTAATAATATGTATTTCTGGAAATTTTTCCATCAACTTATCGACCAAAAATGGATTAAGTGTCCGTGACTCATTTTGACATCTATTAAATTCTAAAAATCTTTCAAATCGGTTTTCAATAATTTATTCTAATTAGAATATTCAGAAAATTTCGAATTTACTTAACTAGTCTACTGTATACAAATATGAGAAAATTAAACTAGTTCAAGTATATAAGTATTTGATTAAAAAAAAAAACATTTCCACTTCCCAAAACGCAAAAATACAAATAATTCTAATAATAAGAAAGAAATGTCATCAGAAAAATATGTACAAAATATTTTTTCGACGATAAAAAATTCTAGGAAAACCTAAAAATGGGCCTTACCTGCTTTCAATTTGGGGTTAAAATATTTTTTGTACTGCCAGTCTAGCATTAATTGGTCTATTGCTATTAGTAGATATTATGTTTAGCAACGTTTTAGACGTTTCTTATGATAAATTGTAGATAGTGTATTAAATACCAATAAATAATAAACGTTGTTGTTATATGTAAAGTGTAAATAAGTAAGGAATATTAAAGGAAGTGTGAATATAAAAAAGTCAAGATGAATGAAGTATGGAAGAAATGGTGCAGATTGTGCGGTTGCAACAAAATCAAAGATTTTGATGTCAAGATCCACTTCGTAAGCATTAATGAAACTGTTTATACAGCTGCTCTGAAATACTTTGGAATATTGGTGCGTAGAAAACATAATTGTATTGTTAACCCAAACTATATGTATATAAAACTTGAACCAATTTTAGATTTCAAAAAATGATGATAACAGTAAAGTTTGCCATATGTGCGATAATGCTGTAAAATCTATCATCAAATATAACGATCATGTATTAAAAGTCAATGAAATGTTCATAGATTTGGAAAAAAACTACACTAATAAAAATGTTGATATAAGCTTTTTGAAAGAAAAATATGGTTTGTTTAATGAAGATAATCTTTTGCATAATCACATAATCAATGGAATTACTAACATTTCTACTTCGGAAACAAAAAATAACGTTCAAATTAAATCAGAATTCAGTATTTCTCCAAAAGTTAATAAAACTGAGGAATGTTATAATGAAATAAGCGGTGTTAATGATTGTTTTGAACAAGTTAAAGAAAGGTTCAATCAAAACGCTTGGAATAACATAGAAGTCGAATCTGAAAAGCCTCTTGAAAACAGAGTCTTAGGGGTGAACGATAGCACAGGTAAAAAAGAAAACTTAAAATGCGAAATATGTTGTAAAGTATTTCAATCCACTAAGGGAAGAACAATTCATATGAAAAAACAGCATTCAATTAAAAAAGGTCCCCCGTTTACATGCAATACTTGTGGTAGAATATTCAAGAGATTTCAGCAGCTTAACATTCACGAATCTATTCATTTATCAGAAAAAGAACGAAAATTTTACTTTTGTCCAAAGTGTAATAAAAAGTTTGTTAGTGAGTGGTACGTTCAAGATCATATAAGAATAGTTCATGATGGTGATAGACGTTTTATTTGCGAACTTTGCGGTGCTGCATTTGGAACAAATAAAAATTTACTAGACCATCATTTAACACATTCTGAAGAAAAGAAATTTCATTGTTCAAAATGTAACAAAGCATTCAAGTGCAAACGAACACTAAAGGTAGATACATAATTGCTTTATTCTAATATAGCAAAAGATTTATATATATAATTTTTAGTTTCATGTTGAAACTCATGATGAAACCGAGTATCCTTGTCACTTGTGCGGTTTAAAACTAAATACTAAAAGAATTTTACGTCGCCATATGCTCGTTCATTCTGATGAAAATAAGTACAAATGTAATTTCTGCTCAAAAGAATTTAAAAGACAGTACGAATTCAAAAATCATTTGTTACTTCACACTGGTCTTAAGCTTTACCAATGTTCATTTTGCGAATTGACATTTTCGAATGGTTCAAATTGCCGCAAACATCAAAGAGCTATTCATTCCATTGAGCTAGCAAATGCAGAATCGAAAGGAACGCTAATACTAGTAGAGAATGTGCCTAGTTTCAAACAGCTAATGGCAGCAAATGAAGAAGCATTAATAAGAAACAAATCTTAGTTCATAAAGGTTTTTTCAATATACAAACAATGGAATTAAATTATTGTTAATTTAAAAAGTAACATAAATTTGTATGGCAATAAAATTTTAACTTATTCGAAGAAGATTTTCCTTAGAACAAATCTTACACATCTAAGTTAGAAATCTAATTAGGTTTTGAGAATTTTTCAATGTTATTCTATACATATATACATATTTCATTCTTATTTTATACATATTGGATATATCATACTTAATTGTAAACATTTGAAATAAGCCTAAAGCGGCTTTTTACATTGTTAAATATCTATTTACAAATAGAAAATATGTATATACGAGTAAATTATGTATGTATGTATCAAAATTCTGTAATTTCAAAATCAAACTTGAATTTTGAAATTTCTTTACTAAAACACAATTGAATAACATTGCCCATCACTTCAAATGAGGAGTAATCAAATATGAATGATAGAATAAAGTATGACGTTTAATGTATTTATAATTCTTTAGATTTATTTATGGTATGTTAAATAAAAACTAAAATCCAAATAAATATTATTCAATTTTTATAGCATTTTCTAAAATTAATATTGAATTTGGTGTATTAGTTTTCGATCTTTCATACTCTGTTTCACAATCAGTCAATGCGCCATTATTGACTGCTCTGAGTTGTTCTATTTTTGGAACATTTTTGCATACCCTTTTTACTCCTTCAGCTTCAGCGGCAGCTAACTCAATTGGATGTGTAGTTTTTTGATGTTTCCTACAGTTTGAACCATTAGCAAATGTTAAATCGCAAAACGGACATTCGTAGGGTTTCAGTCCTGTATGTAGTATTAGGTGGTGTTTAAATGCGTCTGGTCTTTTAAATTCCTTTTCACAAAAATTACACTTATATTTTTTTTCATCAGAATGGACCACCATATGACGTCTTAACAAAGCTCGCGAATTTAATTGTGTTCCACAAATAGAGCATATGAATTTATGGTTTTCATGTGATTCTAGATGTAGCTGAATGTATATAACATTATCATTTTTTGTTGTAGTTATAAATAATTTTTTAATTGTAATGCATAAATTTCTTTAATTACCTTCAAAGTTGGCAAACGTTTAAAAGATTTTGGACATTTTGAGCATTTGAAAGGTTTGTCTTCCGTATGAACAACTTTGTGCGAATTTAATGCATCAACAGTCACATATCTTAAAATAAATTGCAAATTTATAACTATGTTATATACTACAACAGAGAAATTTAAATTTAACATACCCTTTACCACATTCTTCACAGATAAATGACTTTTCACGAACGTGAACAACCTTGACATGGGCATTTAGATTTCCTTCTGAGAAAAATTTTTTATCACATTGCACGCAAGGAAAAGTTCTTCTTTCGTCAGGAGGTAAATGGGTCACTTCATGTTTCTGGTGATCTGATATAGCTTTAAAGAGTTTTCCGCAAAATTTACAAGGTAACGGTTCCGTAACAAGGGAATGTTTTGCTTTTAAGTGAAATGTATATCCTCCCTTATTCAAAAATTTCTTTTTACACAATTCACATTCTACAACAGGCTCCTTACATGAATTATCTTCTTTGAATGTTTTCTTATATTTCTCTCGTTTTCTATGATATTTTTTGAGTTTTGTATTGTTTTTTCTATTTGCTCTTTCACAAGCTACACAATTTTCTTGGCCTACTTGAGGGCCCTGTTCTGTATTATTTATATTTTCGTTTGTACTTGGAAATTCTTTTAAATAATTGTCTTCTATTGCAACATCTTCGATTATAATACTATTTTCATCAAAGAACGTTGTTTCACCCCCTATGTCGTTGTTAATTTTATCGATTCCATGATTGATTTTGGTTTGATGTTCATTTTCAAATTCAGTTTTGCAATCAAACCGAGAGTCTCGAATAACTGACACACCATACTTCGTCCTTATTTCGCTTAAATCTACCACAATGTCAAATTTATGACTAAATTGCAAATCGCAGAACATTTCTTGAACTTTATGAACTTGTAAAAAATAATGTATTATTTCACTCAAAAATTGGTGGCATCGCTTACATATTTTAGTAGGAGCTTCATCATAATTATAAATCTAGAAAGTATCGAAATTTATAAATGTATATATGTATTTCATACAAGGAGTAAAGTTTTACACTGATAGAAAGGAATTTTTGAACTGCCTCTGCTAATGTTGAAAAATTTTCCTCCTTTATGAAAACATCTATTTGGGAGTTATCCTTTCCACACAAGCGGCACCAATTTTTCCATGTTTTCGCCATTTTTATTAAAAATAATTTTTAATAATTCAACTCAAGATATAGCATATGTACATATTAAAAATTTTAGCATATAGCAGTATTTTGTTAGCAACAAAAGTTTGTTTGTTTACAAATACTGTTTTTTTTTTTTGATAAAATCAAAAAGGGACATCTGTAATATTCATTTTTGTAAAAAAGTTTGGTGGGACGGAAGAACGCCAAAATATAATAAATTAATCTAGTACAAAGTATAACCAAAAATTTTACGATATAAGACACAATAAGATTCTTTCTCAAGTACGACAACTGTCAAATGGTTATTTCAAATAGGTTTTTTTTCTTAAAAAATCATCGACACCAGTATAAGAAAGTAAAAGTAAACAAAGATTTATGATTTTATATAAATGTATCAAGTTGAAATACATTTCTTATTCATTATTAAATATGAACGTACTCTTAATTAATAATAATACTAAAGAAGCTATCATACAGAAAAAAACATTTAATTTATATTGAACAACTTTGTTAAACTGTGACAGAGGCGTGTTTTTGGTTTTTTATATCTTATTTTATAAAGTACGTGTAAAGTTAAATGTCTGTTTATATATCAAAATAAAAATCAGCTGATCCCTGCTTCGAACTTTCCCAAAAATTAATTGTGCAATTTTAATCGACGGAATAATTTAAGTGCACCAATTTTGACGTGATGACAAATGTCAAATACATCGCATGTTTTTTCGGTAAAACTTTTCATACGGCCTGATAATTTTTTATCATATCAATATTTACAATCTATAGTATTCGATAAGTCGTCACGTTAAGGTCTTTTGGCTGAAATGTACAATAAATAAAATAGAAAGGTCGGTAAATCCTAGTAGATATAAAGGTTACTTAATTAATTTTATCCTAAAATTTTTACTTTGTTCAAATTTATATCATACATATCTTACTCGTTTCCGGACAGGCATCGTTTATATCTGTCACGTTTTTAAATTCATCGTAACAGCCGCTTTACCCAGGCCCTTGATATGTATCAAGGATCGGATTTCCCTTAATGAAATTCATGTAAGTTCTGTGGCCCAACCTTCTCCGTGTTTTCTCCTCGCCAAAGGGAAGTCATTTATTTCAATGAGAAGTGATTTGAAGAAGTAGTACAATTAGCTTGTCATGAAAAGCTTTAACTTCTAATGGTACAAGAATTTGCAAGTATGAATACGCGGTGACCGGAACAATGTCAGCACAAAAGTAGAAATCGTCCCCATTGTTGAACATTGAGTCGCTGGTCGAACCGCCGCCAATATATCGTAAGTGATGAGGGGTTTAGAATAGGCCATGTATACCTGCGGTATTATACGATTGCTCCTTGAAGTCCTGCCTACTGAGCTAAGATAACTTTGTCCATATGGGTGTTGCAGGACAGGCGATTATTCAGGACTGTCCCTAATTACTTCATCCCTCTACAATAAGTAATACATATGTTCGCCAAACAGAATTGACTGTAAGTTTCCCTCAATACAAACAGTATGTTATCCAGTAACACGAATGTTGCATGTTGTACGTGCTTTTTTAAGTGCATTGATGTTTGTAATTAATTTTATCATAAAAAATATTTTTTCTTTGCGAACTTGTTTATTTGTATCCCAATTTGATATTTGAAACTAAAAAAATGGTTGCCAAAGTTTTAAGTAAAGTTAATAAATAGAAAATTTTTTTCAAAGAATTTTTTGTTTCATATGCTCCATCATTTGCTTTAATTCGTGAAATTTTGGGACATTTTTGCTATGAACTTTTAAACCTTTCGCTTCCATTTCGGCAAATTCTGCTGGGTGCGCATGCTTTTCATGTTTCTTACAATTTGAACGATTTGCGTAAGACACATCACAAAACGAACAATGATATGGTTTTAAACCTGTGTGGGTTAACATATGAGCTCTTAAGTTACGTCGGCATCGAAATGCATTTTCACATAGGGGGCATTTGAAATTCTTCACATCAGTATGTATTGACATATGCTCCTTTAATGACTGGTTATTTTTTAGCCTTAAATTACAAATTAAGCATGGAACATTAAAATTTTCATGAGTTTTCATATGCACCTAAAACACAGAATGAGTAAGTAGTCTTTTTTGTTTGGTTCCATATAAATTGAAAGTTCTTACTTTTAATCTTTTTATATTTTTAAATAATTGAGAGCATAATTCACATTTGTGCGTAGCTTCCGTATGAACAAGTTTGTGATCTTCCTAAAAATTAATAAAAATTGAAAAAATCATCCTTATTATAATACTCAGATTTACTAAAGATCTTTTTGATGTTGTTCCTTTACCACAAACTTCGCATACAAATGGTCTTTCTTTTAAATGAACAATTTTAATGTGTGCTTCTAATAAATATTCATTTAGAAATTTCTTGTTACATTGTGTGCACGGAAATAAATTTCTTTGATCTTTAGGTAAATGGATTTCTTCATGCTTAGTTAAAGCCATTTTTTGTGTAAAAGTTTTGGAGCAAATACTACATTCGTATAATTTTGGCTCTTCAATTTCTGCATTCTCATGTTTTTTTTGCATGTGGGAAACATATGCCCCACGGTTTCCACAGCTTTTACCACATAATTTGCAAATAATTTTGTCATCAGCACTTTTTTGTCGATTTTTAGGTGGAGGTTCCCTTATGATATTATGCTTTTTCTTTAAATGAAGCAAATACCGCGATATTTGAGCAAAAACTTTTGGACATATCTCGCACTGAATTGTATCTACTCTAATCAATTTTTTTGTTTCTTTCTTTTTTTCAATATGATTGCTAATTAGTGCATCTTCATTGAAGTTTTCCATTTTGATTAAACTGCTTGTCATCATTTCATGATGATTAATCCAATTTTCATTTCCAAGTACTTGATCGAAATCATTGTCTAAAATATCGACTGATTCGTTTTCTTTAGATTTGGATAATTCTGGCTTTGTTTTACAATTCATTTCCACTATTTCATCTAATCCAAATTTAGTTCGGAAACTGTTTAAGTCGATTTTGTTTCCAAGTTTTTCTTCGTGATCCATTTCCAAATACATTAACTGTAAATTTTGAACTTGTTGCCCAAAATTCGACAAAGCTGTTAAAAAATTCCTGCAATCTAAGCATAATGTTTGGGGCATTCTTTCATCCTCCATCTACAATAATTAATGTATTATTTTTGACTATACATTTACATATACCCTTGTGTAAATTATTTTAATAACAAGAACTTACACTCAAAACAAAGTACTGTGAAATTATATTTTTTAAATAATTATCATTTTCATTCTTAACTATTTGATCTGCAGTTAGTTTATTTGGGCGGCCACATAAACGACACCAATCTTTCCAAATTTCTACCATTCCAAAATGTTATTTTCGTAAGGGTTTTTTTAAATAAATAAACAATTTTTTGCAATATTCAACCATCAATGTCAATTTTGACAATCCACCTAGCGACTTTCTTGCGTAACTGCGTAATGAAATCAAATTAAGTTGAAAACAGAACAAGAGCGATATACATATTTAAATGGTGCTAGCCTAAATTGTTAAATTACTAGAATCAAGCGAAATTATCGCCGCGATTAAATAATAAGAACCGCCGGCGGGTTTTTATTTTACCGCAGGCGGAATTTCAATTAATAAGGAAGCACAAAGTGTTTGGCAAACATACATAAGTTATACCACTTTTTATGCTCAGTCGAGACATAATGTAAGACGGTTTTTTTTTGAGGTAAAAACGAGAACGCCTGTTGACAGTTGTAAAAGTAATTTGGTTCTTTTTTATTTCACGAAAGAGTGAAAAAGAAAGATAAACAAGCTGGCAACCATCTGCCAACGGATTTTGTTTTTATAAAATACGTGAAATAGTTGTTTGGATTTGTAGCTGCTATTTAACAAATTTTGATTGATATTTATGTTTAAAAATGTATATAAAATCAGTAATTATTGATGGTTTTAAATCTTATGGAAGGAGAACAGAAATACATGGATTCGATCCAGAATTTACTGCTATTACAGGTTTGAACGGTACCGGCAAATCAAATATTTTAGATGCTATTTGTTTTGTTTTGGGAATAAGTAATTTGAGTCAAGTAGGTATTATAACTTATAGGAAATTTGGCAAAAGTTCAATTTGAATTTCAATTAATAAGGTACGAGCAACATCTCTTCAAGATCTCGTCTTTAAAAGTGGCCAAGCTGGTGTAACAAAAGCAACCGTTACACTAATATTTGATAATACAGATAAGGATCAATGTCCATTAGGTTATGAGAAATGTCTCGAAATATCTGTTACAAGACAAATCGTAGTTGGCGGGAAGAACAAGTACTTAATTAATGGAAAAAATGTTCAGAATAAAAAGGTTGCAGATCTCTTCTGTTCTGTACAACTTAATGTGAATAATCCCAGTTTCCTAATAATGCAGGGACGAATCACAAAAGTTTTAAATATGAAGCCACAAGAAGTAAGAAAAAATAAGATTTGTAAGAATATGATTTTTTAATGGTAAATTTATCTTAGACACTTTCAATGATAGAAGAAGCTGCTGGAACAAGTATGTATGAAAGCAAAAAAGTTGAAACTACGAGACTAATAGAAAAAAAAGATGTAAAAGTAAGGGAAACAGACACTTTATTGAAAGAAGAAGTGGAACCTCGATTAGAAAAATTAAGAACAGAGACAGCAGCTTATCAGGAATTTCAGAAAATCACAAGAGACATTGAATATTTAACACGGATTCATATTTCCTTTAAATATCTTAAATGTAAGGAAGCGTTACAAGAAACTGAGAAAAACATTCAAAAGATAGACAATCATATAACAAATTGCAAATTAAAAATAACGGAAAATCAATCTGAAATTAAAAAATGCGAAGAAATAGCTGAGATAATTCAACACAAAATCGATAACGAAAGTGGAGGAGAATTAGCTGTTCTAGAGGAAAAACTTTCTAGTAAATCGTCTCAAGAAGCAAAATCTAATGGTGAAATAAAAGCATTACAGGCAAATATTGATCAAGAAAATAAAAAAGTCAAAGCTTTAAAAAAAAGTATTGAAGATGATAATGATGCTTTAATCAAAACCATGAGTAAAATGGAAAAAGTTAAAGATCTTTTTCAAAGTTTGAAAGATGCAGATGAAAAAGATTCAAAAATTTATGAAGAGTCTCAAAAAAAATTCGAAGCACTTACACAAGGTTTATCAACAAATGAGGAAGGCGAAGCTAGTTCTTTGCAAGATCAATTAATAAGTGAACTTGTAAATTTATTAACATAGCATAAATTTATAATTTGAATATGTTTTTAGACGCAAAAAAACAAGTAAGTGAAGCTCAAACAGCAATAAAAACTTCTGAAATGGAATTGAAACATACAAAACAAATATTAAAGCAGAAACAAAGTGAAACTCAAGTGAACGATGCTGCTTATTTGAAGGACAAAAAATTACTCAACCAAATTGAAAATGATCTTGAGCGAATAAGTGTATGTATTTTTTATACTGTAATAAGCAGGGTACTTTATAAATATTTTCAGGCTGATATGTCAAAATTAAACTATCAAGATGGATTTCTAGAAAATTTGGAAGAAAAAAGTGACGCTGTTAGTCAGGAAATAAGAAATTTGAAACAACAGCTAGATAGGAAAAATGCATACCAGTATGAGCTGCAATACCGTGATCCAGAGCCAAATTTCGATAGAAATAAAGTTCGTGGAATGGTTGGAAAACTTTTTAAAGTTAAAGATAGTACAAATAATTTAGCATTGCAAATAACTTCTGGAGGAATGGTGAATTGTTATAAAATAAATTTTTGTCATATTTTAATAAAAATATGGTTTTCAGTTAAGAAATTTCGTAACTGATGATGATATAACGAGTAAAAAAATATTGGAGAAAGGTCAACTTCAACATAGAGTTGTTTTTATCCCCATCAATAAAATTACGTCCTATGTAATAGATCCGGCAACAGTACAATTTGCTCAAAATTTAGTTGGCAAACAAAATGTAGAATCTGCACTTAATTTAATTCAGTACGACAAACGATATGATCCAGTAATGAAATATGTTTTTGGAAGCACATTAATTTGCAAAGACATGAACATAGCAAAAAAGGTTAGTGTTATTTCAACTACATATTATATTCAATTTTATATTTTAATATAAAATAATCTAGTTTTTTTTTACATAGTGATAATTTCTATTTATTTGTCATTACATGTATAATAATGAAGAGTCTTTGTATTTCGATGTATATTCAGTGTCGCAATCAATTTTGATTTCTTGAAAAAGTTTCAATATAGGTTTTGCAATAAAAGCGTCCAATTCATTAAGTGGGTCTGTGTAGGCTATGTAACATGAATAATGTTGATTATTCAAAAATCGAATAGTCGCAACTAAAATAATTAAATTTATAGTAAATCACATATTCTATACATTTTAATAAATGAGTACCTCCTGCTGCAATTCCAGTAATAAAATTGGGAGATTTTATTTCTGTAATCCAATCTATTTCTGAATTTATACTTCGTATTATCACTAAGCTATTAAAAACGTCCTTAGTTTCTTCATTTTTATAATGAATTTTCGATTGTAAAGAAAATGTGTATACTTTTTCGGATATTTCAAGAAATTTTTTAAAATATTTTGCAACAACGGCAGAAATATTTAAATTATTTTCTAAAGAGAATAAGATTATTTGATTCCTGGTTTGCACGTGGTACATCAATACATTCTTATTTTTCAATCCCCCTATTGGCCTTTGACGTTTTATTAAGGCAGATTCCAAAAAGTCTTGCATACCGGTTCCTTCGATAACATAAAATGTAGATATGCTGGCGTAGCTTGGTTCATTTTTGTCTTCTGTGTACCATTCCCATTCAATACTGAAAAGGTTGAGTTGTTTAGAAATAATATTAAACAAATATAATTTTCGAACAGTGAAAAGTGTTTGTCATCG
Organism: Condylostylus longicornis; assembly: GCF_029603195.1. Taxonomy (NCBI): domain Eukaryota; kingdom Metazoa; phylum Arthropoda; class Insecta; order Diptera; family Dolichopodidae; genus Condylostylus; species Condylostylus longicornis. Next base: position 1,505,141 of record NW_026578043.1, read on the forward strand.
CTTTCATTTGTTTCTGAAATATCATAATCGAAATCATCCCAAAATGCTCTTGACGATGGTTCCAAAATTTCACCAAAATCGACCATTGTTATAATTATTAAATATTTTGTTTGCAATATGGATGGCAGTTTTGCATTTGTTTATTTAATTTTAATGATCAAAAATAATGTCTTGATAAACTATTTTTTGAACAGTATTGCCAGGTTTTAGTTAAAACTGCATAACAATAAATCATCATCAGTGTAGCCAATATTATTTTTCGTTTAAATCAAAAACAATTTCATTTCGCTTTCCATAATTCCATTTAGTACTTGTTTGAGCATTTTTGTACAGTGTAAATGGCAGGGGTGCTCCCCAGTGATGCCAATATTATAGAAAGTGCAAAAATTCAGAATCAAAGATTAATTTCGGTCTTATATTTTTATTTTTCATAATAAAATAAAATAAAAACATTAATGTTATAAATTAAACAACAAAAACTTTTTCAATGTTCATAAAAAGAGTCGCATACAGTTCGTCCGGGTGCAGCACAACCAAAATGCACAAAAATGTACAATTTGCATTGGGAAAATGCCTCTATTTGCAGGGGAAAAAATGAGAAGAGTTGGATATTAGGGATTTATTTTGTTAATAGGTCATGAGTGTTGCTTTATTTTTTTGTATGAAAATGGCCTTATTTTTGAAAGAGGTCGTTACTCTTGGAATGTGCACATTAGTACCGTGAGAGACATTTTTCCAATGCAAATTGTACATTTTTGTGCATTTTGGTGGTGCTGCATCCGGACGAACTGTATGCTACTCTGCAATATGTATGATATGTAGATATACCACTTCGTTCCTCAATACACTTCAATACTGAAAGATGTAGTTTTCTTCTAATTTCGACAAATTTGTACCATGAATTCAAAACAAGTTCCGATCGGAAAGAACTCTGATAAACTTTTTCTAAGGAAAAAAACTAATAATTTTGTCAATTATTTCTGGTCAGCAGTCTTTCTTCCTCCGCAATACTTTCAGAAAAAATAATTCAAATAGATGTTGTAGTATTTATATGTATGTATATTGTAAATTTGTTTTATAATAAATTAATAATAATAAAATTATTTTTTAATTTTTGCGCGACTCAGTTTAAATTTTCGAAAAACATCTTGAACTTTCCGAACAAAACCATCTGTTTTCTAGTGAAATATAAAATTTTAATATTAAAAAAAGTTTTATTTGTAATAAGAATGTTCGGAAATGTTTCGTCAGAATATTCAATAAGGGCATTAATTACTACATAATTATGTATAAAATTGATTTTATACATATGATAGATTATAATTGCTTTTATACATATGATAGATTAAAATTAAATTAGGTTAATGTTTAATTGGTTAAAATATTTTTTACAAGTTTTTTTTTTTTGCATAAAATCGTTTTGTATGTATATTTTTGTTGATTTTTAAAAATTAACTTATTGGAAAAAAGGAACTGCACCTTCAAGTTCCTCTTTTGATGTGCATAAATTTATTTCCGGAAGCACTTTCAATAAACTTCGCAAGAACATTTGTAATCGTTGCCTTCTTTCTTCTATAAATGATGCATTCTAAAAATACTTGAGGTTCGATTAGTGTATCAATAGTTGTTTACTTTACTTTACCATATTTCCTAATTTTTTTTTGGGGGGAAAATCTATTGTTTTAACTAGATGATTATGTTTTTTAAGCATGTTTTGATACAATTTGTAAAAGTCACTATACCGCTTAGAAATAATCCATGATTCTTGTTCCCTTGAGATTATGTGAATTTCATAAATATAATGTTTTGAACTTCTTTCTGTTACTAATTTAACTTTAGGTATTGTAACACTAAAATTTCCAAAGTCATTGTCAATGTAATTTTTTAATTTTTGCAGACGATGATTTTCTCTAAAAATAATCAATACATTAATTATAACGTTCTTCAAGTAAATAAGTGAAATTGGTAAAAATATTTACAAACTCAATTCAGCTACTCTACTCTCTAAAAATTTACAACGATCTGTCATTATTTTCAATTGTTCTTCCAAATTTTTTATTTTCTCCTGCTCATTTTTCCCAGATACATTCGATGATGTATGACTTACAGATATATTGATTCCAGAATAACTGGCACTTTTACTTAAGTCTGAAGAAGATTCACTTTCGAAGTATTCTTTTTCACTTGAATCACCCTCATAAAAAATTTGGCCACCTAAACTATGAAGGTAATCTTTAATCTTTGTTGTTTTACCGCTTTGAGCATTTTCACTATTTTCTATGGAAAATTTATCACAGTTAATTGAGGTATCTTGAATTAAATTGTTGTCTGCCTTGACTTCATATGAATCAGATTCTCCATTGTAATTAATTTTATAAGCATCGTTTATACTGTCTAAAATTTTTACCGCATCTTGAACGTCAATATCATCTTCAAACGAAAGGATATCCCTTTCTATGGCTGGAGCTTTTTTATTTGTAGTTGAAGGCGTTGGAGCATATATAACTGGTTCTTCTAATATTTGTGTTCTGCCAATATTTAAGCTTTTACAATCGATATTAATAGCAAATATAATAGTGCTTAGTCCATCTGCTAAGTTTGGTAGTAAATTAGTAACTTCAGAGTTGATCATAGGAGCATTAGGTTCGTAGATATCTTTAAGTGTAGAATCACTTAACCATGTGCATATGTATCGCTGCAACGAATGTTCGTTAAGGGAAGCGCGAATTAGTGCCCTTATTTTTCCGTCTTTGGTTGAAATCTAAAAAAGGTTTTGTAATGAATACATAGTAAAAGTGATTTTTCTTACTTATAATAAAGGATAAATTATTTTAGAAATAAGAAAGTATAATTATTTAAATTCGTTCTAAATGAAATGATTAAATTACCTTTCTGAATAATTTTTAAATTTATGACATTAAAAAATATACGTTAATCAATCATATTGAAATGAAATTTCCTTCGATTCGAAAAAGACTCTTTATTTGTGCTATCTATGTATATGCGCAACATACGCACATATTAGCACAAATAAAATGTTTTTTTGAATTAAAATGTTTCTTCATTTAAATATTTTTGGTAAAATTTCAGATTGTACAAAACTTTTTTATAATGCGAAATTTTCTTAATGTAAAATATAGGTATTAACGCCACTTACATTCCTTAAATTTTCAAATCTTTCTCTTTCATGTTTGGATAAGTGTTTTTTACAAAAATCCCAAAAAGAAAATGATTGTGTAACTGTTCCAGATACTACATCTTGCACACTTTTAACTAAGTCAGAAAAATCGCTGATAGGTTTTAAACGTAGACCGGAATTAAATATATCCTCCCAAAGATTGCACAATTTTAGAATAAGTTCATCATTTTCAGTCGCAAGTTCCTTTTTGTTGGAATATTTTGTCTGACACAACCTTACCACCTTAAAAATTAAAAGATGTTTTAAAATTTTTATTTTATTTTCATAAAAAAAATCCTAACATCTATTAGTTTTGTTAAAACATCTGTTTCAATGGAGGAATTCATTTTCAATTTAATTAAAAATATTCATAATACAAAATACATTTGTTATGACAAGTAACCAAGTTGTTATGTATGTATGTATGAATGTTGTTATGACAACTTGCATGCATTGTGGAAATGTATGATTGATAATAAAAACATGTGTTCATTCAATAGTCAATTGCAATCAATTTATAGAGGTCATGTTGAACCAAAAAAAACGATAAGACGAAAAATCAAATAAAATAATGCCTTTTCAAAAATTTTTTGATAATTGCTGATTTTGGAAAACGCAAGCATGTGATGTATTTTCTATTTTCTAGTTTTCAATAAAGCCCTGTGTATTTATCAGGCCACCAAGCTGCAATTATTTTCCGTAATTTTGCAATCGGAAAAAATTACAAAATCAATTATTAATGTTTTATATTTTCGAAGTATTCCGAATTCCGATTGAAATATTTTTTTGTGAACTTTTTGAGTATTTGTTGTGGCTCTCACGTTATTTAATAAAGTTTTAAAAGCGATTTAGATTATGATATATTTTATTTTTTTTTTCTTTTTTTTTAAATTTTATTTCTTATCATGGCTGACCGATTTTTTGTAATTTAAAGTTTCATATTCCAAAATTTTACCCTGTAATTCAGTATCCTTCCATTTGGAAGACAAGAAAGGTCTTTTGCGTTAAAAATTGCATTTTTTTTAATTTAAGTTTTAAATTAAAAAAATATGTAGAATGAGTAGAGCTAAAAATATTAACCAATTTTCTTCACACAAATAATTTCCGACATCTCTTCTTTTTAAACTTTATATAAATTTGGAATTTTTTATGAGTTATTCTCTGAGCTTGGTGGCCCGATAGATGTATATGGCATCTAAGTTTTAAATACTCATCAGTGGATGATAAACCCATAACCCCCATATTGAACCAGAAACCCAGAAGATTTACTAAATAGGAATTATTTTCTTAATTGCAATATCACTTAAAATAAAAAAAAATGTTGAATCAAATTTTCATTGCTTTAGGCGGTGGTCATTATAGTTATCAGAAAAATGAACAATTTTTTATATTCTGGTCTGAATGTTCGTTATAGACTTAGTAATCATAAGTATGGTCTTTTCGAATATTCATTTCTAACTTAGTTCTTAAGTGAAGTTTGTTTGTTCATTAAAAACTGTCACAACTGCAAAAAAAGTTTAAAACTTTTCACAGTTATTTGAATATTCAGTGAATGAAAGCTTTTTCAGAAATTTGTTTACAGTTTCTGTTTTATGAATGCTTGAGCAGATATTTAAGCTTTCTAAGAGCAGCTTTTTAAACCATAACCATTTTTAGGTCTTTGAGGGGCTGTAACTTTTATAGGAGAGAAGATAGGCAAAAATTCTCTTCTACGGAAATTATTTTGTAGTAAATATCTATCTACGTGTGTAAACATGATCACAGTTGGACGGGCTTACAGGCAGAGTGAAACTAATTTTTTTTTGAAAAATTTTTTGGAAAAATGCAAAAAACCGACAAAAATTTTTTAATTATTTGACATTTAAATTTTTTTAAATTTTAATGGGCTTTTGCTACTTATATTCTTATATATACCGAAACTGTAAAGGAATCGTGGATTTTCAAACTATTGCTTTGTAAGGAAATGGTGGTTTTTGCTACACACATTACTGTGGAAATTTAGTGTTTTTGCGACTAATAGCAAACTTTAAACTACATTTTCTACGGAAAATAATGCGAGTTGTTACTTGTACTGTATACTAAATTGTAGCATGTATGTAGCTCTATTAACAAATATTTAAAATATTACATTAATAAATATTTTTACAAAGATTACTTTAAAAAGCAGTATTTTCACTTGTTGAGGGGAAAAGTGCTGCATTACAAACCATTGGGTTGGCTCAACTTTTTTTAACAAAGTACCCTGTCCGAACTAAAGATATATTTACATTCAGTAAAACATATTTATATCAAATAATAATGTTGTTGTTGTTGTTGTTTTCTAATGGAGTTAAAATTTTTGATTTAAATCATCTTCATTCTTGCTGCCCCTTGCTCACTCCATAAAATGTAGTTCATTTTGCTTTAGACGGGGTGCACCACGAGGAGGCGAACTACTTTACACCCCTCAAATAATAATGTTTAATGGGCAATTTTTATTTTTTTCTTACCAGATACCTACGGAACAATTTTTTTCATTCTATTTTTCAAAAACGGTTCTATTATCATTTTTTTTTTTTCAATTATTAAATGAGTTTTATGTTAAAGTTATAATCCCTCCTTGAACACGGAAAGCTCCATTGAACTTCTAAAAAAGCAAAAATATAACAGTAATCGTCCTACTACATGAAAGACTTTTCTTATATAAATGTAGTTCCTCATATAAAAATAATGTGCCTTAGCTAAACTTTATGTTATAATTATTCGAAAATTGTTACTCTAAGATTACTACTAATTCAAATATTCGTACATATATGTACACATGTATGTATGTATAGGCTCTGTAATAAAAAAAAATTAAGAATTTTTCCTAATGAAAATTTCTCATAAAATTTTGTCTAAATTTATGTTGTTTATGTAAAAATGTTGTGGTAATATTGGTAAGGAATAAATTATTTCAATATACAAAATCTTCCTTAATTGATCTGAAACTCTGGCTCTTTTTATTAAAGCATTTATATATGTATGAACATAAGAACATATATATATACTATGTATTTTATGCAAATTAACATTTATTGCTTTTACTAATGCCATATATGTACATATATCTATCGGGCCACCAAGCTGAGATTGTTTTTCGAAATTTTGAATCGGAAAAAAATTCAAAAACAATTCTTAATGTTTTATGTTTTCGAAGTATGCCGATTAAAATATTTTTTTATTTTTTATGTGAAAAATTTTGAGTATTCTTTGTGACTCTCACTTTGTCCTTCAATAATTATTTTTTTGCTTATTTGTTTTCAATTTCTTTTTAAGTTCAAATCGTTACTTGAAATATCCTTCCATTTGGAAGACAAGAAAGGTTGTCTGCATTAAAAATTGCAATTTGCATTTTTCAGATGGAATTTACCAACCGATTTTTTTTAAATATAAATTTAAAAAAAAAATGTAGAATCAGTAGAACTAAAAATACTGATTGTGTGAATCCTTCACTTCTAATAATTTTCGACACCCGTTATATTTAAACTCCATATAAATTTGGAATTTATTTTTGATTTACTCTCTGAGTGTTTGTATTTGGTGGCCGGATAGATATATAGAGCATTAGTTTTTACATACATATGCGTTAACACTAAAAAACACTAAATTCAACAGGTAACATATCATAAAAACATTATGTGTAGAACTGTTACCCTTGAAGGAGATATTTGCGATCCTGAGGGTACTCTTTCTGGTGGATCACGTCCAAAAGGTCCAAATTTAATTCAAGAAATGGCAGACATTCGTTTTATTGAGGAAAATTTGGTGACAAAAGAGCAAGAACTTAAGGAAATACAAAGAGAAATGGCGTAAGATATTAACAAATTTTGTTTAAAATTTTTTCATAAGTTTTTGGTGTATTTCAGGCAAGTTCAAAAACTGGCTAAATTTTATAATAATTTGAAACGAACTTTTGAATTGAGGCAACATGAGTTGAACGCTTGTAAAGATAGACTGGCGCAGACAAGTTTTCAACAGCATCAACGCGAAATTGACGAATTAACAGAAAAATCAAGTATGTTTTCACTTTTTAAATTTCATTTACATTTTAGGTTTTGTGATCCAGATATTTGTTCTGCAACTATAGCAATTTGATCTCAAATTATATAATAATGTTTGTATTACGATTCTACCATAACACAATAACAAACAACATATTATTTGTTTTTGTATTATTATAATAATATAATTATATTATAATAACATAGAAGTTACTAAATAATTGCATATACATATGTATATTCATATATCCACATGAATAATTTAATAGTTAACAAATAGTTTCGGATTTATTTTACATAATTTTTCTTTTACTCCACAAAAAAGAAAACGAAAATTTATGTTACATGGGTTTTTTACTGTAGGTGCAATTAAATTTTTTTTCTGTAAAAATTTTCAACCAATTTTGAGTTTCAATCAAGTTTGACTGGTTACATATTCTGTTGATTGGTGAATGACTTGATTATAGAGTAAAAAAATTAATTCAAAATTAATATTTTAATATTTCAGGTGCTTTAGAAAATGCGTTAAGCACAGCTCAAGAAAAGTTAAAAACCCAGTCTATTAAAGCTAAAGAAATTGAAGCAAAATTAAAAGATGCTAAAGGTTTTCGTGAGAGAGAATTGAAAGCTGCTTCAGATGCATTAAAAGCGGCAAAAAAGCAAAGTGAGGAAAGTAAAGCCAAGTGGAAAAAACATGAAGAAGAGTTTGAAACACTGCAATTAGAAATACAAGAAATTAAGAAAAGTAAAGAAAATTCGGAACATTCTTTAGAAAAAATGGAACAAAATTTACAAAAATTACAGGATGAAATTGCGACACTTAAAAGTAATTCAAAAGGAGTTGAGAATGAAGTAGCAGATTTAAAAAGTCAGATAAAAGAACAAAAAGACAAAATTAACTCGCAAAATAGAGAATTAAGGCAAAACTTGGCAAAAAAAGATAAAATGATAAAACAAATTCAAGAGTTTCAACTTGAAATAAAAAAGAAGGAAAATGAAATGACTAAAGTTAAAAATGATAACAAGGATGGCTTCAACAAAGTTACTGACTTAGAAAAAAAATATGGTTGGATAGTTGAAGATCGTGACTTTTTCGGTGTAAAAAACACACGATATGATTATGCAAGAGAAGATCCAGTTGAAGCTGGTAAAAAGCTGCAGAAATCAAAAGAATTAAAAGAAAAAATGGAAAGAAATATTAATTTAAAAGCTATCATATCGTTGCAACGTGAAGAAGAGCAATATAAAGAAACGATGAGAAGAAAAAAAATTGTCGAGCAAGACAAAGAAAAAATTAAGAATATTATCCACAAAATGGATGAACAGAAAAAAGAAAAAATTGAAAAAGCTTGGAAGGAGGTAAACACAAACTTTAGCGGTATATTTAGCACTTTATTACCGGGAGCCCAGGCTGAATTAAGAGCAACTTTAAATAATAATACTATAACTGGTTTAGAAATCAAAGTTGGGTTTAATAATGTTTGGAAAGAATCTCTTGGTGAGTTGAGTGGGGGCCAAAGATCTCTTGTAGCTTTGTCCTTAACACTAGCGATGCTTAAGTTTTCGCCTGCTCCATTGTACATTTTAGACGAAGTTGACGCGGCATTAGATATGTCTCATACTCAAAATATTGGAAATATGTTTAAAACGTATTTCAGGGACTCACAGTTTATTGTTGTGTCACTAAAAGATGGAATGTTTAATAACGCAAATGTTCTATTTCGAACTAGATTTGAAGAAGGCGTATCAGCTGTATCAAGAACTGTTAATAAATCCAGAAAATAGTTTTCGATATAAAAGAGGTCGTCTTGAAAGTCTTGATTGAATGTTACTTTTATACATAAATTTCAAGGAAGTTGCTCTCTAAATTTAAATAATGAAATAAATTGTATTAAAAACTAATTTTATTTTTTTAATCCTAAAAGTATTATTAGAATATTTCTATAATAATTAGCCTATGTTCTTATATTTTAGACATTTACATTTTCGAATTACGGAATATTTTGATTAAAGATTTCCATATCTTTGATAAATAGGAAAGTGTTGCGTGGGAAGAGAATTTACACCATGGTGTTGATTAATTAATGGTTGTTGTTGTTGTTGTTGGTGTTGGAGTTGTTGCAAGTTTTGCTGTTGGGGAAGAGGGATAAGTTGTTGCACTGAATGTAAAAGAGAATTATGTTGGACATTAAAATGATGATTTGAGTTATTCTGCTGGTTTTGATTAGTTTGCTGTAGATTTAATGGCGACGATGGTCCACCTAAGCTATTGCTATTTTGGGATTGCTGGGACACAGGTCGCTGATTGAATGGCTTCTCCAGTTCGAATAATTTTTCACGGTGTGGTTCTTGGGGTTGCGTTTCAACTTCAATAGGTTGTGGTACATTGCTTTCTTCAATGTTTTCCGGGGATACTTGTGTTTCTTGAGTTTTTGTGCTCCATTTTTTAAAAATAGCGATTATATCACTTTTTACCTCTAATTTTTTATATTCGGGAATTTTTTTCAATTCACCAACAAATGACATTAAAAAAAGTTCGTCTGAATCCATGTGTTTCTTTTTTTTCTTACCATGCTTTGCTATTTCGCACATTCCCTTATAAGTTCTGGATTTAATTTCCATTGATAATTTTGTTTTGGGTTGTATATAGTTTTGTGGACCGGTGTTATCGTCATTGGGAATATTTTCTTTTTTAATTCTTTTTTTATATTTTCTTTTAACTTTAACTGTCGTTGTTTCCCCTGGTATTGGAACTTCTTGATTTGTTGCCGCAGCATTAATTTGTGATGTAGAAGGTTGGTATTGTTCGATTGGCTGTTGTTGGTAGTCCATATTATAAGTATTGTAATTTGACATATTTTCCTGTTTGAAATTAGTCACTAAAGGAACATTATTACCTTGTCCTTGTGGTAATGTTCCATAATGACTATCAGCTTGACTGGCTTCAATTTCCATAATTTCGTTGTCTTCTTCATTTAATTCTGGTATTGGAGAGCCAGGATGACGCCTGCTAATCTCTTGCAACTTTTTTCGTGTCGATAATCGCAGGTTTTGCCATTGCTAAAACACTATTTTTATAAGAACGTTTTGATGAATAATAACCAAAAATTAACCTTTTTCCATTGTGCTACGTCTTTTGGAGGTCCTATTGCATTCAGTTCCATAGTAATTTTTTGCCATTGATATTTCCTATCTTTACCTTTTCCTTCGATATGTCTAGTATCTTTCATATGTTGGATTAAAAGGCGACGTTGGGTTTTTGTTGGCCTATCTTCTAACTTCGTTTTCTAAAAAAAGTAGGTTTTAACATTTCAATTTTTAACAGGCATAGAAAAAATTACATTTACCATATTCTTTCACTTATTTTTCTTTATTTAATAAAGTTTTTTCTAATATTTACGAACGTATTGTTTTTTTCTAATAGTTTGACTTTGACAATTGAGTTTCTGAAAATGCTAAAGTTTAAACTATACATATTTGACAATAACACTGTCATTATTGTATAATAAATGCCGCTATTGGAAAAAATCACGGGACAGTCGTTCTTTAATATGTTTTCAGAATGTCATAAAAAATTTTTGATATGTCTGTTTTTATTCATAGATAGTTTTACCGAAGCAACATTAGGAAAAAATATTTCCAACTCTACGAAAGTAGAATTTCCTTACATTAACATGATCATGTTAGTATTTTGAACTCAAGCTTCCCTCAAAGTAGGCAAAGGTATAGCAAAACTCTAGTTTTTGCAACAAGCAAATCACTTTATTCTTTAAAACGTCAACTTTGCTTTTAGTTTATATATGTTTTGTAGTACTACAATTACATACTATTCTTGTAAAAAAAACGTCAAATAAAAAGTGCTAAAAAAATTTCCTCAGCTTATTCAGAGGAACCAACGAACAACATAAAGAAAAATTAGTTATATTTCGCTAGAAATACATCTATTGAAAATTGAATAGCCAATGAATCAACCTTATATATTCCATAAAGTTGTAGAATATCATTGCCACATTCTATCAAAGGCCTTACATCATAGTCCCAAGTTATTGTTTGATGACGTCAAAGTATAAGTTGAAATTTATAAAACTTTCACGAAACAAAACTTATTATTTTTTATTAAGGTTCCAGTTACACGTCGGTTACTTTTTAATCTACGATAAAATCTGATATTTATATATCAGATTCTATTTATACTTTTATGTCAAGTAAGTAAGTTTCTATTTTTTTCGTCAGATTTTATGTGATGTCACATTTCGATAACGCAACAGATTATCATCAGATTCAGATTTAATTTTCATTAGACCTAAGTTGCCTGTTACAATTAAACTTAATCTACGATTAAATCGTTTTTTTTAATGATTAACACATTTCTGTCAAAAGTCTGAAAATGAATCTAATGTGTAAATGCTCATTAGAATAATTTAAATTAAATTAGATTTTTTCGCTAGTTTTAAACAAGAAATATTGGCAGTACTTTGTTGAGAGCACTGAATGTCAAATAAAAATAAAGTTTGTTTTTGGTTTAATACATAAATCAAAAAGTTTGTGTTTATTTCACGTTAATTTGGTAGAGTTGAAAAATTTGCAAAGCTATTAAGTGTTAATTTACTACAATAATTGTCCTACATAGTGTATACTTTAAAATTAAATTCATTTTAATTATGTTAAGCTTAAAGAAGGAGGTATTTGTGTTCTTAAAAATTTAAAATTAATTGTCAGATGTTAGTGTTACATAAATAAATTTCCATTTTTTCTGTCCAAAAGGACCAAAGAGTGACTAGAGAGCAAAAAAAAAGGCTTTTGGAGCTAATGCGGGAATCAAGAGGAATGGAAGATAGAAAAGAAAAAGAAGAACATTGGCAAAAATGTCAAGATATATTGAATAAGATGGGTCCAGCTAGAAAGTCATTGATACAATGGAAAAAAGTATTTATAATATTCATTTATTAGAATAATAAGAATTGCAAATTTTATTATTTGTAGATCTGGAAAGACATGAGATGTGCGACAAAAAAGAAACTGTTGGAGATAAAAAGAACGAGACCTGGTTCCCCTTGCCCTATTGAACTTAGTAGAGAAGATCATGAAATTATCGATATTGTTGGTGCTGGTTCTGATTATTTTGAAGAAGGTGGAGAAGGAAGAGAGCTAATGTGTTTTGAATATGCACAGCCTAATGATGAAAATATTAGTTTAACAGAATTAGGTAATGAAAGTAGCCAAATCGAAGGGATAAAAGAGCCATTAGAAGAACCGACTATAGATCCAAATCAACCGAAAAAAATTAAGATCGTTTTGCCTCCACCCCCTCCGCCAGAAGATGAAACGAGAAAAGTAGTTTATAGCTCAAGTAGGGCTACCAATTCTTTTGGAATGGATGATAAAGTCTTATCAACTTTGTTAGAATCAATTGCTTCTGCTAGCAAATCTCAACGTCAAAAACGAGATTTACCAGATCCAGATAAGCTGTTTTTACTATCCTTTGTAAGTTCATTGAAAGCGGTTCCAGAGGAATACAAATTTGATTTAAAAGCCGATATAATAAATGTATTCAGAAAGTGGCATGACAAGTTGGGTTACGATCAACCTTCAACAAATGATCAAGGAACTTCATCAGATAATTTAGATTCGCTGCATAATCTTCATTCAAGTCAGCATCAACATCAACCACACTCTTCTAATCATTCCACTTTACATCAAGAAAACGGAAATGTTCCATATTAAATTTTAAAATCTAATATAAAACTAAGTTAAGAAGATACCCACTAAGTAACATTTAATATTTTTTCAGTAATAAAAACAATTTTACTTATAAAGTTAAAAATTTCTATACTAATAGTAAAAAAGTTAGGTTAAGATATCTTATTTGTTAACTTATCTGTATAGTGCATTGCATAGCAAAACTACATGTCGGAGCACGGCTGACTTCTTGTTAGCTATGTATTTGACAATATGAAAAATTTGGATTAGCGCAACTAGTTTGCGTTTGTTTTTTGTTTATATTTTGTACTGTATATGTTCCTTTTAAGTTGAAAACAGAACAAAAGGGATTTTTCGCGGCGAAATGTCAGAAATTGGAATACACACATTGAAATGGGTCTGCTTAGAACTCAACCGCCGATGGTGAAATATTTTAATTCCTATTTTACCGCTGGCGGTTTTTCTTGACGTCATTTATGCGTTTGAATTTACCTTTCCACTGTTCTGGATTAACAACGGAAGTTTTCTGCCGTTGCTAGCAATATTGTTTTCAATAGGCAAATTAAAATTTCGTAAAACATTTGCAATCAAAATTAATATAGAAAAATTTTATTATTTTTAAAAATTTAGGTGATGTTTTTCAGAAATGGAAGAATACAGGAATATAATTCTACTTATAATAAATACATATATTTGTGTATAGGTATTTTGACGAAATAGCGAGATTTTAGTGCATTATGACTGATGAATTAAGTGTCAAAATAAAGGCATTTCGGTATTTCTTTTGTGCAAAACTTTAAAATAAGATGTTTAAAGTTTTTAGATTTTACATACAAAAATATTCTGGAGTTTTTCAATATTTTGAATTTACATCTTTTTCCATATTTTCCAAAGTTCGCAAAGAAGCATTTTGACAAAAATGTGAATTTAATACGCAACGCATAGCAGCGCTACTTCCAAGACAGAAAATGTTCTCCGCTGTAAATAATTTTATATTGATAGGCTTGACGCATTAACTAAAGCGCATACGGCTTATGACATCATATATTATTTTGCATGCATTAGTTTTTCTTTTCGCGTCCTATTGGATTTGTAATATTTTCACTTCTTACTTTCACTACTTATTGAAGTCCTCAAAATAAAGATTTTTTTGTTAATCTATTTTGCAGCACTAATGAGTAACTGAAACCTAACTTACTACTAATCAGTTTACAATTTTCCAGTCATAAATGTAAAACTGCCATGAAACACTGAACACACTGATAATTCATCAGTGTTCTGAAACACTGAAAAATTAACATTTCAAAAAAGAAAATAAGCCAGACGAAAAAGTTGAAAAAACTTTGAAAACTTTGCAAATAGGTGATACACGTCAATAAACAATTTTAAAATAAATAAATTTTCAAACATAAGCAAATTTTTTTTTGGTTTGAATTTTAAATGTTTGAAAAATAAAATATTTTCTGACAGATTTAAGGTTTTAAAAATTTTATAAACAGAAAATTTTACTTTACAAAAGTTGAAAAAACCTTAAACAAATACATTTATAAAAAGAAAAATGAATAGCCACATATTAATATAATTAATGTAGTATCACCAATAAAAATATAATAAGCAGATATATTTAATTCAAATTTACAAAAAGTATGCTAAATATGATGTTTAATTTTTTTTGTCGGTACTGTAGTATTTAACCGAAATTTAAAAAAAATGAAAGTCTGGAAGGTTGTTTTTAAATCAATTTTTTAATGTTTTTATAACCTAAAATTTTAAGATTGTAAGCACCAGTAAAGTAGAAAAAGATTGAACTTTAACTTTTTCTAACAAAAAATTTGAAGAAAGTTGATCTTGTGGGAGATTTATAATGTTAAAAGGGTCCTCTATAGATCCTATAAATTCGTAAGCTGTGAACAGTCTCTCTCTCCTGGGATCCAGGCTTGTATGTGTGTCAGGCGTGATTAGTTTTAAAAATAATAGTATTCTATTCTATGAATTAGTTATAATATTAGTTTCTAAAATATGTATTTAAATGCCTACCTATACATAGTTACTTTTGTAAGTTACTGTTTACATATTATTATACCGTATAACCAAATCTTATGCCTTATGTAGCGTAACGTAAGTGCATATCAATGTACACGAATTAGTTCTTACGATCGCTACCAGGAATTCGCAAAATCAACAATCCGAAAGAATCAAATAAAATATTTCATATTAATACACCTAAATTGTTTGTTTACAGATATAAAGTGACAGTTAGACATGATATGTAAAACTAAACGTCAATGGTGGAACAATGTAAATATGTATATTGTATCTTATGTTGATAAATACTGTACTCCATAGTTGTGAAGCTATTTTGTGTTGAGTTTTGATTGAGAGTGAGAATATTAAAAACTCTGAAATTTGTTTTTTGTTTTGGTTTAAATTACAAAATTTTCTTGTCCTATTCTTTGATTTACATATGGTATGTGTGTTATATTCTATTTGGATTTTAATTGCAAAGCAATTTGGTTTACATCTTATATACAATAATTGTTTATGGTTTTAATGGAAATAGTATTTATGTATAAGTTCTATTTCCTTTTGCAAGTAACAAAATTTTTAATATTGGGCTATTATTTCAGAAATTTTATTATTACTCTTTATATAGAGTGGGAGGAGGGGTGGCTGTTTTATTATAGTATTAATAAAAGTATGGGCCTCATAAGACAATAATAAATATTAGTTGGAAAATATGTGTCTGTACATACAATTAGATATATATATATATATGTACCTACTTACCCACATTTGAAAAGAGTTTATAATTGAGATAGCCACTTATGTTACACATTATTTTGGATAATGAATATGTACATACATATGTATACTTTAAAGTGAAATTTTGGGAATTTTTACAAATTTAATTCCATCAGTGTTTGTTTCGACCTATTCCTAGATTTGCTAATAAAAGTGTTAATTCATTGAATAAAATATTAAAATCCGATTCAGATAACCAAAAACTAATTTAATAATAATGTAATTTTGATTTTACACATGCATTTTATTTCCAAAAGGATCACCGTGTAACAAGACAACAAAAGCGTATGATGCTGCAGCTGATGCGCGAAGCAATTGGATTGGATGAAAAGAAAGAAAAGGATGAACATTGGGAGAAATGTCAAAATATGCTAAATAAACTTGGGCCTCCGAGGAAAACATTAATTCAATGGAAAAAGGTACTAAACAATTAAAAAAAGGTTTAAATACTTTAAATACCTAATTACTAATTCTGTTTTAAGATATGGAGAGATATGCGATGCACAACTAAAAAGAAATTGCTAGAAATTAAAAGAACGCGCCCAGGATCACCTTGCCCTGTAGTATTAAATAGAGAAGACCATGAAATAATTGAAATAGTTGGAGCAGGATCTGATTATTTTGATGAAATTGGAGAACCAAGCGAATCGAATAATTATGGACTTGATGTATCTAATGAAGATAATATTAGCTTGGCTGAATTAGCACACAAATCTGTTAAAACAAAAAGAGAAATAAATATAAATGAAATGGATGCTTTGGATGAGCCCACGATAGAACCTGTTCAGCCTAGGAAGATAAAATTTATTCTGCCTCCTCCACCTCCACCAGAAGATGAAACAACTACTAGAAAAGTAACTTGTAACACAAGTAGAGCTACAAACTCTTTTGGAATGGATGACAAAGTTTTATCAACTTTGTTAGAATCAATTTCTGAGGCGAGTAAAGCGCAACGGGAAAGGCGAGAACTCCCAGATCCTGATAAATTATTTTTGTTATCGTTTGTCAATACCTTAAAATCGTTTCCAGAGGAATACAAATTTGACATAAAAACTGATATTTTGAATGTTTTTCGAAAATGGCACACAAAATTGGGCTATAAACCAATTGAAAAGTATGCAAAACCAAGTTCCACTAATGCTAATATAAATGCAATAACAGATAACTTAAGTAATACGGATTCCGACCAAAATTTACAAAATCAAACTCATTCCTCTAGTCATCCAACTATTAATCACGAAAACGGAAATGTTTCCTTTTAGATGCATACCTATTTTTATATTTTATATTATGTTATAATTTGGCTACTTATATGTATATTTAAATTAATTTGGTTTTGAAAAATTCGTTACACGATAATGATTAAATTTTTCTCTTAATTCTTTTATTTTAAGAAATCAATAAATTTTTAACACTAAACAAAATATATAAAATAATAGATAAATTGTTTGCTAGGTTTATTAAGTTGCGAAAAATATCTGGTTTTTTCAGAGTAGTTTTTGAATTATGTACTAAGTATGTACTTATGCCTGTATAATAATTTTGAGAGGAAATTTTGAAACCAAAAAAAAAAATTCGGTTAAGTTACGTTAACATAAACACTGTACTGAATTTGATACGAATATTGTACGTTGGTCTTAAAAAGAGGTTGCTGTATCACTGCTTTTGGAGGGGTTATACTTCTATTTTTGGGGATTGGCTTGAGAAGGGTACAACGTATAGATTTGAAAGGGGAGAACTAATGCTTCGAGTAAACAATTCAATTAGTCGATTGCCAAACTTTATCGCCTACAATAATAATTAGCATCAACCAGGTGGAGGGTTTTGTATCTAGAATTAAAGTTTCTTCCACAATTTTAGGAATTTATATTATAAAAACAATTGTTTTCCGACTGACTAATTTTCTCTTTAGAAAAGTTGTTTTCGTTGCAAACCTCAGGAGCATCGAATAACGATATTCAAACTTTGACACTTCGATATTCAAAACACGATTTGGCAAATTATAAAAACAATGTTCTTATGTATCCACGTTTGATGTGAGCACCTACACATTATGTTTATGTATACTTGCATGCTCATATTTTTCATAAACGAGTTCGTCTGAGTAGGTCACTATTAGAAATAAGTTTGATAGTGACTAAAATTTTACAATAGTTGCCATATATAGCACCTTAAATTATAGAAAAATGTAGTAACTGAAAAACTAATCCAATAAAATGTTAACAGGAACTCTAATAAAAATATAATGTACAGGGTGATTTAATTCTCATATAAATATCCTCGGGAGTGATTCCTTGAAGTTTGTTTTTTTCTCTAAAACTACCTCTAGACGTCCGGGTTTAAAATATCGATGCATGACTTGTTCTACCCCACAAATCAATTTAGTAAAATGTATGTAAATATAAATGTGCATATATACCTAGTGGACAGAAGCTTTTTTTTTTAATCTAATCTACGATTTAAGAGATAAGAAACTCTTTCAAAAGAAAGTATTTTTGAGTAAAAGATATTATAATATTTTAAGCTTTGATACAAAACACAGATGTTAATTTACTTATCATTAAAGCTTTTTCGTTTTATTATATTAGCGGAATAAGAAATTTTGTTTATCAATTTTGATAAGAATTACTACTTCTTCCAATTTTTGTTTGCTCTTTTGTATCTGCTTAGTTGACAACGATTAATCTGCGGGTATCATTTTCCAGTTTTAAAATAGTACGCTACCGCATAACATCTTTATTCGGCGTTTCCGAAATTGAATGTTTATAAGCGCTCTGTTATTTTTATAAATTAGTTAAAAAAAAAAAACAATAAAAGACAAGAAAAATAATTAAGAATTAAAAATAACGAAACGTACAATTTGTTGTCTAAAATAAAAATATCTTCTTAAAATTTGTTTTAAAACGCAGAAAATAATTAAATTACAAAAACCGTTTATCTTACTTTAATTACAATATAAAGAAAGTCTAAAAAAATTCAAAAAAAAAAATTAAATATTTTTATTTATGTAATTAAATAAATAGTTTACATACATACATATGTATTATACCTGTGTGCAATATTTACTAAAATATTTCTATTTTTACATACATGCTTTTGTATATACTGTAATGAAAACAATATAGCGATGATCTTTTATAGCGATCTTCTTTTATAAAATTTAATTGAATAATAATTCTAAATAATTTTTTATAAATTCATAATAAAAAAGGAAACAAGTCATAAGTGATAACTTAATTATTTATTAAAAAGAAGGAAATCTATTTAGGAATAATTATATATTAATTATATACATATAAAAACTATTTTATACAATAAAAATGCCAGAAGGTTTGTAAAAAAATTTTCATACAAAAATTATTTTTATTATACAAAATATTTACCCTTAAGTTGTATTATTTGACAATTATATACAAATACTTATATATAATATTAAGAAGAAAATTGAATCATATTTATGTATTTAAAATAATGATTGCTTCTTTAGAACGAGGCTTCAGTATTAGTAACAGTGAATAATAGATATTCAATATTATATCTAAAGTATGAAACTTAGATTATTTTAATTAAGATACTAAAAGTGAAAAAACGAGTTTTATTCTTTGCTGTTTTTTGTTTTGCTTTAAATTTAAATACCTATACTTTTATGTTTCTATGGATGTAGACAACAATTTGGGATCTTTTGGGTAATGTGACACTAGAAAGAAAATGTTCTCAGTTTCAATTTCGGTTTATTAATTCATTTTTCTGCCTTTTTCCACTCAGAAACGTCACTGTTGAAACAAGACACTTTGAGGCCTTTAAATTAATTTTAAATGGGATGTGGGAAAAGTACAATGTCTCATATATTTTTTAGGTGGATCAATTCCTTTACATTACAATCGATTCTCGAACACATTTTATTTTCAAAAATGGGAATTTCTACATACAAACAACCTTTTAAAATAATAATTTAAAAGATCCGGAAAAGAAAGCTGGTATTATTCAACAAGTATTTGATTTATTCATATTTATGTAGTTTATTTTTTAATCTTAAGTGGTTATGTATTTCAAAAAATAACTTGATTTACATCTTTATTGTTAAAGGAAATGAAAATAATAGTTTAAATACTCGTTAAATTTACTAATTTTAACATGGAATAAAAATATCTACATTTATTTATTGTTTTACCAAAATTAATAATTTGCAAATTTCAAAAGATAGCCATATTTAAAAAATAGTTATACAGAAATTTTTAAATATAATATATGTATATATGAATATGATACAATAATATAATAAGTATGTATGTATATGAATTATTTCAGTTCAAATGGTTCAACTTTAGCATGAAACAATTTCTTTTACATGCAATTACATCTTTCATATGCAAAAAATGATTGCGGTAATAAAACTACCGAAATAATGTTTTAATGTTGGTTATATTAAATACCCATGGTCAGAAATAATGTAATAATGTAAGTTAACCACAATCTTGAGATTTTTGACCAGATGGATTCCATATTAAATTGAATTTCAATTTTTGAAAACTAAATTAATTCAATTATTGCTGAAGTAAATATCTGACAGGTTATTTTGAGCAATGCATAATATTAATTCTATATATACTTTAAGTTTTGTACATACATACATACATATGTAAAATATGTAAAATTATGTAAAATTTCGGTGTTGATAGAGTTGTTAATAATATTAACAGAAGTGATTGATAACAGGTCATATTTTGTTTATACATTTTTCAATAATTTTTAAATTAAAAATAAAAATATTTACATAATGTTTGATTACAAATTTTTTGTATTGAGCAACAACAAAACCTTGTTTTTTTTAAGTCTAAAAGGATTTTTAAGTGATTAATTAATTTAATTTTTAAGTTTATTAATTAATTTTTTTGTAGTTGAGGCTCGAACCGTACTATGGTACTTAACTTTTTTTGGATTTGCTGTTAATTATATGATACGAATTAATTTAAATATAACAATTGTGGAAATGGTAAAAAGTACAAGTTTACATAAGACTGAATTATTTTCTAATCAAATGCAAAATGGATCAGTATATGATATTAAAAATCATACAAATTTTGATGAAATTATCGACGAAGATCTTCACGAGAAACATCTTTATAAAATAGAATCTTCAAATATAAGTTTAAGAGATAAAATTAAATTAGGAGAATTTAGTAAGGATAATAAACATAGAGCAACAATTGAATCGATGATATTAGATAAAATGGGGGTAAGTTATAATTTCTTTTATATACATATATATTCATTCGGTAAACTATTGAGAAATATAATAATTAACTAAGATTAACTGATATTGTTGAATCAAATTTTCGAACAGTTAATTCAGTTATATTTTTTTTCAGATTTCATACGATCGAGATGGGATGCATATAAATGAATATCAACAAGGTTTAATATTGGGATCGTTCTTTTGGTTACATTGGGTAACACAAATTCCAGGTGGTATTCTTGCCAAAAAATATGGAACAAAATTGGTATTTGGATTATCTAATGCTGTAGGAACTTGGATATGTTTTGTTCTTCCACTTTTGGCTTACATAGATTATCGTTTGTTAATATTTGCAAGAATTATTCAGGGTTTAATTTGTGTAAGTAAGAATGAAGAAAAAAATTTCTTAAAGCGTTAGGTAAATTTTTTATTGAATTGATTTGTTAAATTGATTGTCTTTTAATCTAACGAAGTAGATTTAAATGATAAGCAGATATTAAAGAAAAATCGATGTAAAGGTTGTTTTAAAAATTTTGTGACTTATATACGTACATAATATGTATAACATAATAAAGTTGGGTCAAACCAATGGTTTGTATTGTAGCACTTTTCCCTTCAACAAGAGAAAATTCTGCTTTTAAATACAGTCTATGTATACCTATCACACTATTAAAATTATTTTCATTCAAATACAAAACTATTTCTAGGATTGCATATATTTAGGATGACGCATATATGCAGTCTTTGAAATAAAGCAAAAATTAATATAAAAAGGGGTTAACACAATGCTCGATTTTAAGGGTTAATTGCGTGAGTTAAGAAAAATAATTATATTTTTTAATTTCATGGAATTTACCGTTAGCTTTTTGCGTTTATAAAAATTTGGAAAAGCTTGCGGTTTCGGAAATAGAAGGTGTCAAAAATTCAAATTTTACGAATTTCAAGAGGTGATAACTTGAGAGGGGGTGGAGATGGAAAAAAATTTTCTTCTAACAAAATGAACTATTTGTTAATATCTAAAAGCTCCTAAAATTTCAAGCTTCTACAGTCTGGGGTCTAGAAGAAAAACGACATCAAAAATTTGGAAAAAAAGGACTTTAGATAACGGTAAATTTGAACGGCCATTTTGTTTTTCTAAAGTTTAACTATAGCATACCACGCAAGGGGAAGCATGCCGCTGCCTTTCTGCGTTTGCAAAATTTCAAAAATGCTTATGGTTTCATTGCAACAAATATTTAAAAAAGGCCATTTCTAGGGTTTTGGGGGGGTATAACTTCTAGAGGGGGGGAGATAGGTAAAAATTTTGTTCTACGGAAATAAGTTTCTAGTGAAGATCTATGTACGTATTAAATTTCAGCTTTCTATCTTCAAAGGTGTAGAAGTTTTGTAAACAAAAAAAGTGTCCACGGACGGACGGACGGACGGACGGACGGACAGAGTGAAACTAATAAGCACTTTTTTCAAAAAAATTTTTGGAAAAGTGCTAAAAATTAAATTATATAAATCAATATCCGCTATTATCAAATTCAATTAAATTTTCGTAAATTTTATATTTACTTTAATCTTTATTTTGCATGTATATACTTATATACATACACATGTATTTTCTTTTTCCATATGAATTTATTAGTTTATTTTTAAAATTTTAATAGTTAATTTTTTTTTTGTAGGGATTAGCATGGCCGGCAATGCATCATTTAACAGCACAATGGATACCACCAAATGAGAGAAGTAAATTTGTTACAGCATATTTGGGTAGTTCGGTTGGTATTGCTGTATTTTATCCATTATTTGGATTTGTAATGTCATGGACTACATGGGAATTAGTATTTCATTTATGTGGTATTACTGGTACAATTTGGTATTTAGCATGGAGACATTTTATATATGATACACCAAGCTGTCATCCTAGAATAAGTGAAAATGAGAAAAACTTTATTGAAAAATCTTTAGGTTCAACTGTAGTATTATCAACCAATCATGGTCCAACACCATGGAAAGATATTTTAATATCAAAATCAGTTTGGATGAATGTTATTGCTCAATGGGGAGGTATTTGGGGTTTATTTACATTAATGACACAAGCACCAACATATTTCAAAATTATACATCATTGGAATATTAGAATGACAGGTTTATTATCTGGTTTACCACATTTATTGCGTATGATTTTTGCATATTTTTTTTCAATATTCGGTGATTATTTATTAAAAACAGAAAAAATGACTAGAACAAATGTTAGAAAATTAGCAACAACTGTTTGTAAGTTTATATCATAATATTTTTTTTTAATTAAAATTTTTAATTAATTTTTCTCATTTTTTTGACATAATATTATACATATATATATTTTTTTTATGAAGGTTGCATTATTAAAGGATTATTTGTGTTAGCGCTTGCATATTCTGGTAATAGTTCAACAGCTTCGGTTATATTTTTAAGTTTAGCTACAATGGCACATGGTGCAGTTTCAACAGGACCTTTAGCAAGTATTGTTGACATAGCACCAAATTATGCTGGAATTGTTCTTGGTATAAGTGGTATGATAACAGTATTACCTGGATTTATTTCACCAATTGTTGTTGGAATGCTAACATTAGGAAACGTAAGTATATTTTTTAATACATACTTATATGTATATAAGTATATTATTAAAAAATTAATTTTTTTATTAAATTTTTTTTTTTTACTATTTCATTTTAAATTTATTAGCAAACTGTTACTAGTTGGAAATATGTGTTTTTAATAACAAGTGGGATGTTAATTGGATCTGGTATACTTTATGATTTATTCTGCGATTCAACTTTACAAAGTTGGAACAATCCATCTTCAAATGTCATACTGTCAAATAAAGAACTTCAAATATTAAATTCAAATAAAAATTTAAATATAATAAATGGTTTTAAAGTTAATAATGATGATAATAATATTGAAAATGATAAATCTAAAGAGAATCAGAAGAGTTGCGTTAATAAATGCAATGAAACACCTTAAACATATAAAATTTTTTGTTATGAATTAAATAATGTAGTATTTTCAATTAGTTATTATAAAATTGTTATCAATATTAAATTGTATATAAAATACTTAAACGGTGATGAAAGCGAAAAAATTGTTGTTTAAATTTAATTCGATTAATTTAATATGAAAATATTATCATATAACATAAATCATTCTTTGTATTATAGATTATACAAATAATCCAAGTAAATAAAGATAGAGAGAATAGTTAAGTACATATATAATTATGATTTTTTTTTATATTACTATGTTTAAATAATAGTTTGTTTTTAATTAAAAAAATACATAATTTTTATTGTATTTTTTTTGTAATTAACGTGATTTAATTTAGGTTATATTTCATATTAATTTCATGCATATTGTAATAGCAATAATTATAAAATTTACATATAATATAAAATTAGTTGTAAAAATCTTTTTGAAAGCTGCAATTGTATGAAATATATTTTTTTTTAATTTTTTTTTTATTATACTTATATTTCTTTCAAATTTAATACATATTTAAATAAATTTTCTAGATCAAATAAAATAATGAGAGTTTCAGGGTTGAATTTCTTATTTTTACACGATTTAAAGTCTGTAAAATAAAAAAAAATTGATTTTGTAAAAATATTTAAATATTTACTTCAATTATCTTTACTTATATTCTGTATATTAAATACAATTATTGTACGTATTATATTATGCATTTAATGGTGAATGTACATATGTATATAATATTGTAAGGTTATTTTCTTGTACATAAGATTTTATTTAATGAAATATTGCCTAAATTATAATTTGTTTTGTATTTTGTTATAACTTTTATTTATTTACTATGTATATAAAAGGAAAAAAATTAAAAAATTAAAAGTCATTAAAATTTCATGCAATCACAACGTGAATTAAATTGTGTTTGTACATAATATGTATCATGTATTGTGTATTATATACTTATAAAAATACATGTAACAGTAAAGAAATTAATTAATTTAATAAAATAAAAATAATAGAAAAAAAAACTTTATCTTAAGTTTTTGAAAAAAAAAAAATAATTAAATAATGTTACATATGTATTATATGTATTACATATATATATATATATGTGTATATATGTATGCACATATGTATATACGATACAATAGTTATATACTAGGTATTTATTTATAAAATACAAGAATAATGTGTATTACTTTTTGTTTGTTTTTATGTTTTCGTTTTATTATTTAAGTTATTTAAATAAATTTAATAATAATTATATTACTATAAGATAGAATGAATTTTGAAAGTAAAATAAAAAGAAATATATATATATATATATATATATACTTAATATATGTATATAATATAAAAGTATTAAAATTATTTGTTTTATTTGTGACATCGCATTTACTATATATACATTATATGTAAACGGATCGCATTTGTATTTTTCTTTATTATTTCAAATTTAATGCATAAAAACACTTGTATATATATATAATTAAAACGCTCTTGAGATTTAGATTTCTTTGGATCTTGTGATAATAATTTCTCTTCTTCTACAAATTATATATGTATATATTTAAAATGATAAGATTAAATGGGCAAAATATTTATTTTTTATTATATTATATATATGTAATATACTTTCCTTATTGACTTTACTTTATATTTGTTTTGAATTTATAACAAGTTATTTACTAAAATTAATAAAACAAGATGTTGATGAGTATTATGATTCTCATATAATAATATAGACTTTTTGGTCAGGAAAAGTGTTTATTTGATTATATGAATTCTTTGTATATCTTTTTGCATAGAATAGAATAAGGTTTTTTTTTTTAAATATTATATTTTAGTATTTAATTTTTAGTTAAAACAAATGATAAAAATAATAGCCATTATATGACAAATAAAATATAAACAACATTTGTTTATTTTTTTTTTTTTTAAATAATGTTTAGAGAAAATTTATAGGGCATTTTTGTATAAAATATATTAAATAATCTGTATATAAATAATTTACTATCTATTTTATTTTGTCTATTTATATTGAAATTATAGCTTATTTATTTATACTTATAATTATAAAAAATCTTTTATCAAAATGTATGACAAGATTTATGATATGCGGTTGTTTGAGTAAAAAAGAATTTTCTTTCTTATGCATAGTAATTTATTAGTTTAAAAAAAAAATATTATAATTGTGTATAATAGTATTAGAAATTTCATTTATACGGGTGTTAAAAGAGTACAAGTTAGGCCTTTTGAATTTTTGAAAATTTTGTGTAACTGCCATATTGTTATTATTAAAAGAAAAAAAAATTTCAAAAATAATTTTCTAACTGGTTGTAGTTTTTAAATTAAAAATGCTGGGAAATTCGGTGTATGCTTGTTAAAATAGCCTATTGCACCAGTTTGCTAGTGCATATAGTAATTTTGCTAGAACAGTCAACAATTCTATTTTGTAACATGTTAAATATCTTTTATAATTGTGAATAATATGATAAGGGTTCTTAATTTTAATGTAATGTGTATATATAAATAATTATTATTCTTTGAACTTTTAAGTTTTATATTATATGACAAGTAAACATTTATTCGTTAAGGGTTTAGAAATAGATATTTAAATCTGTATTAATTTTACATTTTTAAGTATTATCAAATTATTAGAATAGATTTATTTAAACTTAATTAATCAATAATTTATTTATTTATTTATTAACAATAAAATCTAAGAGCCCCAGCTCCTTCAAATATTAGTTCAAATTTTTTTATATACTATAGAAGAAAATTGAATTAAAAAAATTATTTAAGAATTTAGAATGAATTTTAAATAATTTTGTATTTTTATAATTTTAAAATACACAAAATGTAACTCTATCTTTTAATTATGGGGTCTATAAATATCGAGAATGTTATTTTATCTCCTATATTGGCAAAATTTTTAATAACTTATTTTATGAAAAGTTTAAATTTATACATTTATTTTTAAATTTTTGATTTGTTTAATTAAAAATTAATAAAAATATTAATATATACGTAATAATGTCAATATTATGTAGATAATATTACTTATTTTAAAAATTTTCTCAATATGTTTTGTTTTGTATACAAATTATGTATATTTAAACATATTATTTCATATGAGTTTATAATTGGAAAAATATTTAATGATATGAAGAAGAAACACGTGAATAAATAGTAATATAAAACATAATTTTTTTGCTATATATAATGTAAAAATTAAAAAAAAAGAATACGAAAATTTATACTTACTAAAAAATTAATAACAATAAAATTTTTAATAATTATGCGTAATTAATTCATAGGGAAAGCGAAAACGATTGATTAATAATTTTTTTTTCTGTCTTAATAAAAAAATGAATATTTTTCCTTTGTGTTATTGAGATAAAGTTCAATAACCACAATATATGCATAAGGAAATAGCTAGAGATAATTAAATAAATTAATGATACGCTGTTACGAAAAGAAATTTCTTTGTTAATTTAAAATAATATTTTAGCATAATATTATCTATAAATACTTAATATTTTATTATATTTTTTCTATGTTAATTATACTCAAAATTATTATGAGTATAATATGAGTATAATATTATTCAGAAGTAAATAATTATTGTAAAAATTATATATGTAAGTAGCTGTAAAAAATTCCATTCATACAGCAATGTGATGCTATGATGAATTTAATTTGCAAAAATGAAAAAGAAAACAATAAAAATCAGTTCAAGAATATACAACTTTATGAAATGATATTATGCAGTACAATAATATTATTAAAAGTACAATATCTTAGTTTAATAAATAATTAATAATACTATTTTTGTACTTAATTTTAAAAATTCTGTACTTCAACACAACAAGGCTTTCCTGAAATAAAAACAAAAAATAACAATATCGAGAATCTCTATGTCAGAAGTGCTGAAAATGGGTCTGAAAAAAAAATAACCGCAGGGAAATTAAATCACACAAAGAATTCCACACTCTTATGATCAGTGGGAGTGCTAATATTATTTAATTCACTGATGAATTTTGCGTTGGTTTTCAGTTATTAAGCGAACAAATGTCCATCTATCTAGACTTCTCATTAGGACATTTTGTTCATAAATTCGTAGTGTAAACCCTTAATTGACACAGGAAAGTTTCAAAATGTGCTCTGAAATTTCCTTTTTTTTTTTAAATCTCCGTAATTTAGGGAGTAATTTCCAAATATGAAATTATCAATTATCCGCAAATATGTGTTTTCAAAATTGTTAAAATTTTTCCTGTAAGGAATTTCTACTATCTTCAAAAAAATTTTAGCTTGAACTCTGACACGATTAGGGTTTATAGTATAAATTGTCATCCTGTATAGGTGTTATATCTCGAGAGTACTACAATAACCTTTGTGTCATATAGTGATTTTCGTTTATTCGTTGCTATAAAGTTTGAATTTTTAGAATTGTGAGTGAAATTGTCGGCTAATATCGGGATGATTTGAATTATTCAATATTAAAATTCTAAATTTTCATTAAGTAGCGGTACTATTAACATGTTCTTTTTGGTTATTTTTTTTGCGAAATTGAATATAAATATTAAAATTTAGTTACAATAAAAGCTTTTTACTTTGATTGTTTCACATAATAGTATTCTTTTTGGAGATTTTAGAATGTATGGAAGGTATTTCTTGTTATGATTCAAATGTCATTGACTTATCGAATCATGTAGTAAACAAATTATATTTGTACTTTATATAACGTATGTGTGAATGAATATAAAAAAGCTTTTGTATCAAAAATTTCGTTTTATTGTTGTTATACAATTTATTATGTGACGAATAATATACAATAAATCTCAAAATTTGTTATAAAGTATAATTTGGAGTAATTGTCAACAATGAATGAGTATGACATGATAACGTAGTGACAATGAATCATTTTGTGTTTCTTAGTAAATTTTAATTTTTTTTTTAACTTCGTTAATATTTTTATAATTAATTTGATGGTGAAAGTTATTTACAAAAATCAAAAAAACAACAAACCATTTGATAGTTGAAAAAATTACTATTATTATTTATTGTATTTAGGATACGCAAATTCAAAACAACTGTAACAAAAAATCTGTAACAAAAAATTCTTGTTACAGATCTTCCTTTTTAGTACTTTTACAAAAAAAATTTTGACTAAAAGTGCTTATTAGTTTCACTTTGTCCGTTTCGTCCGTCAGTTCACAAAACTTTTACACCCCCGAAAATAGAAAACTGAAATTTCATATGCATATGGATCTTTACTAGAAATTTAATCCAGCTTTTAACAGCTTTTAGATGCTAGTAAATAGTTCATTTCGTTAGAAGAAAATATTTTTCCACTTCTACGCCCTCTCAAGTTATCCCTTCCTCAAATTTGTAAAATTCGAATTTTCGGCAGCATACATTTTCGAAACTCCAAGATTTTCCAAATTTCTATAAATATACAGAAAGAAAAAATGCTATACTTTACAAACCATTGTTTTGATCAAACTTTATTTAAGTAACAGTGTTTCTTGGTGAATGGCTCCTTTTAAGTTCTTCAAACTATATAATATGTTATTTGATTGTAAGAAATTAATGCATTTATTTAAATATTTTTCAGGCTTATACGTTGAGTATGAAGAGATAAAAATCACGCAACTAATTTATTATCATCAAAATTTATCAAAATTTAAAGAAAAAACCAAAAAAGCTTTAAAATTAAAAATTTTGATTGTTCGGATCACGTACACTGATTATTTCTAGATTGTTTTTTCTTTTTGATAAATTAAAATACAGAATTTTTTAAGCACACTTTCGACAATTTAAATAAGTATACAATTATCTAGATAGAAGTCATAATATTTATTTAAGGAATATTTAAACTGAGATTTCCAGTTTGTGTTGTTTTTCATTTAGTCTCTATTTAATTTAGTGAAATGGGATTAGAAAATTTAATATATGCAAAATAGCAAGTTATGTCAAAAAAAGCAAAAAAAAATTAAACAATAAATATAAAAACCCGTTATTTGCTAAATTATGACAATATTTTAGTATTAAATTTGAGGTCTATATGTAAACAATTGTATATACCATAGTGTAATAAGATATTGAATACCTATATATGTATGTATATATGACGAGACGAGCCATCTATAAATGGAGAATTTATATTTGTTTGCTAATGACAGTTCTACAAAAGCCATCTTATCTTGTCCGAAAATAGAAAAAATATAATATGAAATTTGAATTTTAAATATGTGTATGTATTTAGGTTTATAATTGCTAATAAGATTTTTTGTTGAATTAATTTCATTTTTACTTATACATTTATAATATAGTAAATTATAGTGTTATTATTTTTTTATTTAATAAATGTGTTATTATTTTTTTTTATATTTTAACAAATAATAAATGTGTTATTATTTGTTATAGTGTTATTATTTTTTTTTAATAAATCTCTTAACATGTATGTATAAACATATTGTCATATAATCATTCCGCTGCTCGTTAAAATTCCAACTAAAAATTATGCAGTTCTAATAATAACAAACAACATAATAAAGTCCTTCAGTATAGTTTCGGAAATTTTTAAAATTTCTTAGACAACATTATAAACACTTACTTTAAAAAGTACACAAAGTATCAGAGCAGTATTTTGTCATTGCTATTTTGGAAAAATAATTTAATTCCTTTTCGTTTTGAATTCAAGTTTTTTAATCAAGTTTAAATAATTATAACATGTTATTGATAAATTTTATGAGAGACAACCTAAAAGAATATTATTGTTGTCTAAATTAAATAAATTTTTCGATATAAAAATAAAACATTCTCTTATCGTTTACGTAAATACAATAAAAATCGTCATTATTATTAGCAATAATCTAATCATAATAATAATAGCAGTGTATAGTAATTATAGTAGCCTAATTATTACTAACGCCAATATTTATGAAATAAAACATGAATAATCTGAAGCTTCGAAAACAATTATGAATTATCAGTTTTCAGCTATTTCTTATACTTTGGAACAACCAAACTTTTTATTAAATAAACCATTTTTGTTTATATTTGCACTGATTTTTATACTCGCACGAACGTATGTTCAAAGAGTATAATAAATTTGCCTAACCGTTTGTAAGGGTAAGACATAATTCTCTGAGATATAGAGTAGACTCAAGTACGTATATGATTTAGATTAGCATCGAATTCTGAGTCGATTTAACAATATCTATCCGTCCGTACGTCTGGCCGTCCGTCCGTTCGTTCGCCCCGAAAATTCAAAAACTAATCGAGCTAATTCTTCCAAATTTCAAACGATTTTTTATATTAAATGTCAGAATCCTATTTAAATTGGATATGATCAAGAAGCTGGTTCGGGTAACTGCCATACAACTTCAAAATTCATTTGACTATATCTCAGAATTAAAGGAGCTAAAGTATTGAAATGTACCCTAAGCGAATATATTATAAGGGGTATAGTTTCAGATAAGAGTTGTTGAAATTTCTTGGCTCCTTCTGGTAGTTACCATACAACTTGAAAAGTTATTTGGCTATATCTTAAAAAGTGTTCAATCCACAGTACTGAAATTTTGCAAAACCAAATATAGTAGAATGGCAGCTATATTCGTTAAATATTGTTGAGGATTTTGTTAGCCTTTGTGATAACCGTCACATATCGCTAAAAGTTATTTGATCATATTTCAGAAATTTTTTAGCTCATAGTTTTGAAAATTTGCACGATCAAGTGTATAATGTTAGAGCGGTTATGTTTGATAAAAGTCGTTGAAATTTCTCCACTGCTTGTGGTAGCTGTCATACAACTTCATAGTTTATTTGTTCATAACGCAGAAACTATTATAGCTACAAAGCTGAAATTTTGAAAACTCTTTTAGATTGTATAAGTTTATATGGTTCTTCTTCTTCTTCTGGCGCTACATCTCGTGGTGAGATTTGGCCTTCTTTACAATTTGCCTCCATTCTGCTCTATTTTTTGCCTCTCTCTTCCAATCGCGAACCCCTAGTGTTCGCAAATCACTTTCTATGCCGTCTATCCACCTAGCTCGTAGCCTGCCCCTTCCTCTACTTAACAGAAGTTTATATGGTTACTACCATATATGTATGTATAAAATATCAGTAGACATATAAAAAGCAAGAGGTTATATGAAACTGTCTGTGAATTAAAATCATTTATTCGTACGGGTATCACAGAGTTGACGCGGTCAACTATATCTGTTCTCGTTTATATTATATCTGCTTCGTTTTTATGTATATAGAAACTATTTAACCAAATAAATTAATTGATAATTCAAATGGTAATTAGAGCTAAACATTATAAGGTATTAAGTGAGTTATGACAAAACAATTTACAGGTACCTATTCAATAAACAATAAAACAACTGGAGAATAGTTTTCCTATTCGATACATTTCTTAATTTTATTCTTAATGTAGGTTAATCTTGTATATTAGCGCATAGGTCTATAAAAATAATTTTTGTTGATAGGTGAATTGGGATGAATTTCATGTTATCAAAATACTCTTAAATTTTAGTCTAAGTTTATTAAAATGATTAGATAATTTTGTAAAATCCAAAATTTAATAAAGTTTAATTTCAATAATATTTATAATATCAATATAATTTCTATTTATGTATATGTTATTATTTTACATATGTATATAGTAAGAATATAAAAACTATAGATTACAAAGGTTAAAATGTGGGTCAAAATAATTAACCGGTTAAATAGATAAGTAATATAATTAAAATATTTTAATATATTGTATGCATGTACATACATTTGTAAAAATAATTTGGAATTGCCATATTTATACTAATTTAAGCAATTTGAATGTATTATAAATCGTATATATTGCATAAGTTAGAATTAGTACAGTTTCAATCAAATCAAATTTGAAGATATAATTATATTAACTCATGTTTTAGTCTTATCTATTTGTTTAGTATCAATTGAAAGAACTTGAAAATTTGCACTTATAAACATATTCAAGATTTGGTACATATGTACGTAACATTTAGTTTTTCAATTATTGTATGCATCGATTGTAAATTTATGGTCCGCATATGTGAGTGACTAAACTATTGCGGCAATACATAAATGTTACTATACATTTGAAAGATAGTTTTAAAACCATATCAATATTTTATAATTATACATATGTATTTCATGTATATCATACATATGTATATATACTCAGGCGCACTCAATATATAAACATCAAAACATCAATTTTTGAAAATTTAAATTTATATGTTTTAGTTTTATAGGATTAACAGGATCTTCATATACAACGTAACATAAACTATTTTTAACCTCTTCGGAGTAATCTGGTGTATAACTAAAAAACGTTGCGAGTGTTCTTATACCTATAAAAGCAACGCACTATAATTAGTGACAGAAAGAGTAAATCAAGGAAGTTAGATGGCAACTTGAATGAATATAAATTTTGATTCAGTGAGTACTATTTATATATTTTAAATACGCGAAAAAACATAAATCGCGATTCTGTTATACAAACATTTTTAAAAATCACACTAAAAATAATACGCATACACAATACACATAGAATAAAAAAAAGGATCAAAAATTCCCAATAGGAAAGAATTGAATTTTTTATACAAAAAAAAAAATATGAAGAAAGAAAAAAAAAACAGGAGTTCAGGTAAATTTTTATTATTATAAAAATTGTATTATTTTTTTTTATTATTCTGCTTCAAATTAAGATTTATTTAGATTTTGGTATTTATATAATGAAGCTCTCTGTATACTTAAAAAGGAGTAAAGAATTTATATACGATTTTACATTGTCATGAAAGTTATAATTTTAAATTTTTTATAGCTTCCAGTCTGATGATTCTTTTTTTATTCCATATTTGTTTTAATTTTCGTTTTTTTTTTTTGTATTGTGTAATTTGTTGGATTTAGCTAATTGATAAAATCTCATGTGATTACTATAACATAATAAAATAATTCGTGAATTTTACAAAAGGTTGCTCAATTTCAACTGATCTATTTTATTAATAGATGATGGTGTTGCTTCGTTTCTATGCATATAAAAAGTAATTTGAATTTGAAACTTTTAGAGAGCCAAATTTGAAATTATATACTTTGATACCTCAATAACATCGAATTTCAGTTGGAAATTCAAAAAGAAAGTTATTATTGTAGTACTCGTTACATTGGTAAATATAACGAAATATGTATTCTTGTGTTTTGTCCCGTTACATACGTATTTACAAATATGTATGTGAGTAATCTCTTAGATTGATTTGAAAATTTATTAATTTATTATTTATCAATTAAATAACAAAGATACATAGATTACAGATTATATACTCGTACGTTATGTGCACATAATATTATACAAAATTCAAATTAATTTTTAGGATGATTTAACAAACCCTCATTACATATACATACATATATTTAAATAAAATAATTTGCATGTTATTCGGAAAAAATATACATATAGTTTTAATATGACTATTATTTGTAATAATAGTCATATTAAAACTATATGTATATATATGACTAATATTTGTAAATTAATATGACTATTATTTGTAATATTAATTGTAATTTATTTAATTTCATTAATTAAGATTTGTGTTTTATAGACAAATTTGTAATTAAGCCATTTAATATACATGTATGTATATATACTAACACATAACACATGTATGTATATATACTAATGCTATTACGTATAGACCAGTTGCATCTCTGTTATTTAATTACAAACCAGCTGCCAAAATATAATTGTTTTTTTTTTTGCTGTACTGACCGAATAAATGCTGTAATGCAGCAACAATTTTAGATTAATGATGGCTCAAATTCGAGTTAAATCATCGAAATTTTTTTGAAACATGCTAAAACAACAATGTGATGGTAGAAAGTTAGTTTCTTAGTGGTTTTTGTGTCAACCAAGGGTAACAACCTGACTTTACAATTTGAACAACAGGTGCTGAGTAATTTATTTTTTTTTAAATTTAGCTTTGGGTAGGAGATTCAAATAGTGCTCCTTCAGCCCCATTTTATTTTACACTTCAATAACTTTGATCTTTTTATAGGACTGTGTATAACAACATACAGAAAACATATATTTTGCAATACTTGTATCGTTTGAAGAATTGAAAAGGAATGAGCCGGTGTGAAAAACAATTGCCATCGGATAATAAGTTTATTAATGAGGACCAGTTACACAAAAGTTTTGTTTCATTTTTATGATACATATTGTGTCAATTATTGTTTGTTTATTGAGTTCAGAAGGGTTAGCTCATTCGAACATCGAGAGTCATACATGCTCATAGGGAACATATTTTCGTGCCTTTTTTTGGATTCAGTTCAGCTACTTTATGAATTTGATTAAGATTATTTGTGTTTGTTGAATTGGAAAACGTAAACAATCAAGTTATTATAATTTGTTTGCAATTCTTACTTATTCTGGCAACACTATAATTGTTCTCTGTAGCCACTTGAATTCAGTCCGTGGATAGTGATTTAAAGACTTTTGCTTAAGAGCTTTAATTCAGTTTTTAGGAAATTTAAACTATTTTTTGTAAAATATTAATACAAAAAAATAACACAAAAAAAACAGTTATAATAGTATAAGCTTTATTTTAAGCTTAAAATTATAATTTTTAATTCGTACCAACATTTTTTAAGGACCTTATTTTAAGGAAAATTTTTAAAAACTTAAGCTTTCTTTGAGATATAACGAATTCTAATTTTGTATAGGTAGTATAACCACTCAAGAAATGGACACAAAAGCTTCTAAAATAAAAGTTAAATATTAAAATTACATTCGTTATTAAATACAAGTAATAATGGTTTGCGTGTTCAAATTTAATTGGATGGAATGTAGTGTTCACTATATTATAGTTAATTATGATTTTTCATGAAAATAAATTTAATTTTAAAAAAATTTTAAAAGTTTAGTTTTCTTAAAAATTTCAAATTTTAATAAAGAAAAATAAAATTGCCTAACGTGTTTTGCTTATACAAATTAAAGTATAAAATTTAATAGTTGAAATTACATGTGAATTAATATAACTACTTAAAAATATGTATATACAGGGTGATTCTGAAAGGTATACAACAACAAATTCCATTGGTTAGGGCATCGAAAATGGGTAAAACATTTGTTCCGGACTGGGTGCCAAATCTCAAGGGTTTCCGAGTTCCAGAAATTTTAACGAATTTTCACGATTTTTACATCTCCAAGTCTTTTTGATTATAACTTCCGTTCTGAAAAAGATGGCGACTTCAAACAAACAGTTTCCAAAAGGACTAGTAAAGGACTTAAAATAGAAATGCTGCTTGATTCTGTATTTTATGTACCTTCGGAGTATCAAGCATTTGAACTTTTTCAGTTTTTTCTAACTAGATAATTTCATAAGAAATTTGTTTTTATAAAGCTTAGTCTGAAAGTTACATGAGTTTTGAATTTTACTTTGAAGTGTTACGCTTAATTGTTAGTTAATTCCAAATTTAAAACTTTCTAATATAGTTACTTTCAATATTATTTTAAGCAATGAATGATACTTATTTCTTTAAATCACAAATTTCAGGTAAACATTAAAGTTATTTAGGATAGTGCACTATTTAATTAATGGAACAAATTTTTTACAGTAACCCTGTATTTATGAAAAATTTATTGTTTAATTTCCAAAGTGTCGTGCGTACAATAATTTTATTGGTAATAATTTAAAGAAAAAGTTTGTTTATTTTAAAATTTTGAACATGTATACAAATAAAGTACAAAAGAAAATTAATTATTTATGTCCTAATGTTAATTATGTAATTATAAAAACAAGCAATTTTAATATTGAATTTAAATGAAGAACATAAAGGTATCCAAAATTATTTTAGTTTTATTAAATAATTTTGGGTTTAAGGAACGTTCGCTGAATATTTTTTAGAATTGCTTAAAAAAATGAAAGGCCAATTTTTAAAAGAATCAAAAAATAAAGACTATTTGGAAAATTTATTCGAGAATTCAATCAAATTATTTAGAATATCAACACTTTGGCATTTAAAATCTGAAAAAAATCAAACTTTAGCTAAAGTTTATACATATGGATTAAGATTTATTGTAAGTTTTTATCTTCCACATGTTTTTACCTTCATGCACTCCTACACTATACCAATTCGTATGACCAAGGAACTTTGGAAAATTGCTTTAGAAAAATCCTGAAATATGGTTGGATTGCTAAAAAGAATAATGAAAACCGGTCGCTTCAGAGTTATAGCCAGAAAGTTGATTCTTTCAGAACTTTTAAACTCTGTTATATTAAAATTGAATTTTGACAAATGTGGACATACTGCGTATTGTTTCGAGGGTCTAGACGAGTTTAACACCCGCGATTCCGGGGAATAGGTCTTACTTTAAGAAATTTCGTACTGCAGTTTAAATTTTGATCATAACTTATTACTTTCTTTCTGACTTAATTTATAATTCAATTAAAGTTTAAATTTTTTAAATTCGAATTTACGTTAAATTCTACGGATGTTTGTTTAAGATAAGCTCGGTTAGTTGAGACGGTGAAAACTAGCTCAGTTGGACTTAAAAAAAGTTATCTTTTATTAAAAGTTATTGAAATTAATTTTGTTTTAATAATTTTATTTTTAGATTCTAATTTTGAATGTTATTCATTTCACTTTATTTATAAGTGGTGTAATATCATATGCTTTTATGGAATCAGAAAGATTTGTTGAAAATTTGAGTTTTCTACTTTCATCATTTCCAATTAAAGTAAAATTATTTATATTATATTGGAAATATGATCAATTTATTGATATTGTCAATCAATTAAAATTGAATATAAAGAAATTCAATAATAAGATTTATGTTTTAAATGGATTAAATTTATATCGAAAAGTTCATTACATTGGTAGTGCAAGTATGTTCATATCTGTTGGTGGTTATACATTTATAGCGCCATTGGTTGTTGCATGGTTTTTTAAAATGCATATTTTACCATTAATAATTTGGCCTGAAATTAATGGTTATATAACATCTAAACCAGCATTATTCTATTATATACATTTTTTACAATCATTTGTTGTAGTCTACGATACAACATTAATGTTTATATTCGATGCAGTAAGTACATATTAAATTAAATATAATTATTTATATATTTATACTATAAAATATTTAATTTTAATTAACAAAAAAAAAATAAAGTTTTTCGCTGGAATTATGATAACTATTGGTGCTCTATTGGAAACATTAAATGAAGAGATGGAACATCTGAATTTTATGAAAAAAGCCAACAAAGAAGCGAATTTTTTCATTATTATAAAAAAATATAAAAGTTTATTGAGGTTTTATGTTTTTAAATTTTTAATTTATAATTGTTCTTTAAGTTTAGAATAATTTTTCGATTTTATTATATTTACAGGATTTTCTCAATAGTGCAAAATACTTTTGCTCCAGTATTGATCTTTCATTTTATGCACAATTTATTTAGTCTGAGTACTTGTATTTATACAATAGCTAAGGTAACAAAATATTAACTTTATTATTTTCAGTTATCTCTTGTTTCATCGTATAATTAAGGGTTTTAAATATGTATTAGTACCTTTTAGTGACTGGCAGAAAGCCCGTCTCGCAAACTGTTTAAAAAAGATCTCTCATTTGATTATTCATTATCATCTTTCATTTGATTATATATTTCTTAATTAAATATTTCTTAGTTACTTTCTTGTTCATTTCTAATAAAGAGCCCTGATGTATCAAAAAAAATTACACTTTTCATTGGAGCATGGGCTGTTTTTGCACAAATGTTTATATATTGTAATTTCAGTGAAATTATTGCAGTTAAAGTAAGTCAAATAAACATATTGTTTTAACTTTTACTATAGTTATATTTTTTACATAATTTTAGGCTGAAAAATTTCGAGTATCATTATATATGGGCGATTGGTATTTGCAAACAAAATATTATAAATTTATGTTACTTTTCACGTTGCAACGTTTACAATATGAACCGTATATTAATGCAAAAATATTTGTTTTATCACGTGGAACATTAGTAACGGTAAATAATTATTTTTAATTATTTTTGAAAATTATTTCAACTATGGAAATTTTCACTTTATGCATTTTTAGGCATTGCGGCTTCTGTTTGCGTATTATACATTTGTAAGTCGATTCTAAAGTTTAGCAAATATTATTCTTGAATTTAAAATTTTTATTATTATGTATTTGAATACACTTTCATGTAATTTATTTCAATGTTAAATTCAATATAAAATTAAATTATTGTTAAATGTTATTTTTAAGTCTTTGTAATTTGATCTGATTAAAGCAATATAAGAGAACTTAATTTTGTATTAGAGACAAAATTAAACTTCTCTCACATAATATGGTCAATATAAACAATAGTGTCAAAACCGAAATGTAAACACATTTTGGTCGTTGAATGACAGCCAATGCGTATTTGCTGTCAAAAACTTTTGTATTTTTTTTAACAATGTTTATTTTTTTTACAAAGGATATTATCATTCTCTTTGGATTAAAACGTTTTCTTTATAAAATATAAAAATAAATTCATATGTACGTATAAAAGTTTAAAAAATAATTTTTTTTTCGAATTAAATAAGAAACACGTTTCCGTTTCTTACCTATTTAAAAATTTCTATTTCCCTCATACTATACAAAATTTAATTTATAATGTGATAAGCTTTTCTTGTGTTCGTTTTAACAATAATGTTAAAACTGGGAGAGTGGATTCCAATACATACCTTCATCAATTCTTTATGAAAAAGGATGAAGTGCAACCGTACCATCCAATAAATAAAAAAGAATTAATTTTTTAGTAATAAATCATTTTTCTATTTTGTCAGATAGAAAAAACCAAATATAAAATAATTTTTTACTTTTATTTGTGGTTTGAATATTAAAAAATTTTTTAGTAGCACAGGACGATTTTTTTCATCGTCCTTGATATGAAGACATCCGTAATACAATAAATTTCATTTAAGTTTTTTTTCTTTCTTTCATTGTTTCAATATAAAAATTCAATGTACAAACAAGGAATGTAAACTTTTCTTAAAACAATTTTCTTGACGAATCTCTGGAGAAAAAAAATATATAATTTTTTTTATCAAGTTTTCAAAATGTTGAAGAAAACAAAAAAAAATGTACAAGTCAGTCTATATATAAAAAAAATAATTGAATTAAAGTTTCCGAATCTTCTTTGAAAATTTGTAATTTTTTTTGGTAGAGTGTATAGGTTTTCACATGACATTTCTACAGTGCGGTCTGGAGGAGGGCTTACTCTTCTCAATTAAAATTATTCAAAAGCAGCTTGTCTCCCGGGTACGGCTCCTGGCTGTTGGATAGGGTGTTTTCATCCCTGAGGTGGGAAGAAGAGAAATTGTGTCCTGAGACATGACATGTTTTTCTTACTGAAGAGAATGGAGAAGGTAATTGATAATCATATCAGAAGTACGATGTTAATGGGGAAGTCGCTAAGCGGCAGTTGGCGATTAAGGGGTGTAGTACACCCTTTTCTTGGCTCGGAGCCCTTCTACGGAAGTGAACTATGTACTGTTCCTTAAGAACAAAGAAAGGAATCAGAGAGGAGGCAATCGGAGTGCTGAAGAAGTCTTCCGAACTGCGACAGGCCAAGGAGCTTTTGGATGATTATGGCCAGAAGTGATTTCATGAGATAATAGGGTTGGGCAAGAATCAGTTGAGAATCCTTTTCAGCATCTTGACGGGGCATTTCAGGTTTAGAGGCCACCTTAGGAGACTGAGTCTAGAAAGCGAAGGCGTTTAAAAATTTTGTGAGAATGAGGTGGCTTTAGTGCACCATCTGGCATATTTCGGGCCCCTCATCCATAAGAGAAAGGAAACACTGTGAAGCTACGTGCAGACTCTGGCGGAGTTGCGATGCACATGCAAACAAAAATATAGAGTTGCGCCAATTCTGAAGACCTGATACATTTAATTTTTTTTATTAAACAAAAATTATGTTGACAGGAATATATCAATTGTACATAAGTATGTGTCTTAGCATTAGCCTTCAACCGAAACTTAATGTTTATTAACTAACGAACTCTCTGCTAGTAAAATTAATATGGTAAATTATTAAAAAATTATGTTGGGTGTTTATTCCGGGCATTGATTGGAAATCTACCTTCACATAAAGTAGTAGACTTGAAGTATCTTTTATACTAATGGTTACACAAATATATAGTTAGTTATCTAAAATTTAAAAATTTTCTAAAAGATGGCAACTCAGATTTTTGGACACAAAGTATAAATATTTTTATTTTATGTTCTGATTGTGTTATATTTTTTATTTTTAAATTTGATAATTCCCTAAAAAGTGACCAAAATTCTTAATTTATTTGAGTTTTTCTATTTCCCGAATTAAAGCCTTAAGGTAAAGTAGCAAAAAAAACGTCAATGTTGTTTGTTTTATTTTTTTGTTTTATATGGCAATTGTATGAATATGGCAAATATACAAAAAATATTCAAAGTAATATTATTATTTTTGTTTTATTATAAAAATAAATAAAGAATTTGTGGTTCCGCATTTCTCCTGTAAAATTTAGTATGTACTCTTAAAAAGTTTCATTTACAAAAATTATGAAAAATTTTTTTTTAGAATAACATAGCTTTACAAAATAGTTTTTCGACCATTTTTATTGTTGTCTTCTCTAACTTGAAATTTATTACTAATAATATGCCGTTGAAAACTTTTTTATTATTAAAGCTAAATGTAGAAAGCAAAATTTAAATTACATCCCTTGACGCTTTCTCTTCAACATATTTCTAAAATCGCAATTAAAAAACTTATTTATAAGCGAACTCAGTTGTACTCTATCTCAGAGATCTTTTTGGCCTAAAATGAACCGACTCACAAAGGGAAGAAACCTGGGTTCTGTATAAATGTAGGTTTAAGCTCTGTTGTCTTTCTGACAGTTTCCAATATATAACGCTTTTATTTAAAATGTATATGTATTCATGAAAGTATTTTCATTTCTTAAAAAATAAATTTAATTAAACAATAGAAAAATGTGCATTGTATTTTAGTACAGTCTAATATTTTTCTAAATCTTTTAATAAAAGAAAATTTTCTTAAATATGAATTAGATTTTTTTTTAGTTTGAATTCAGGATAACAATCTTGTGTAGAAGATGAAGTTTCTTGTAAAATATTCTGGTCACATTTTAATTTTTTTTTATTTTTCTATTTTTTTAAGTCTATTATAATATATTTGAGCAAAATTTGGATAATATATTACAGTTACGTATATATGTGTACATTATGATTCCGTTCCATTTAAAGGAATATAACACTCCATTCTGGAAAAATAAAAAGTTGTTTGTAAATAAAACATTCTTGTTTTATATGAAAATCTTGTTATGAAGGAATTAAAACTAATCAATAGATTTGAATATTACTTTCGTTCATTTTATATGAGCAAACTACGTATGAGTATAGGAAAAACTGAACACAAGTATACGCAACCTAACTATTTTTTCTTTTTAACTTGAAAATTTTTTGATACTCGTATAACTTTTAATTTTTTATTTACATATGCTATTTTCAATTTATTTTTCCTTTCAGCATGGATTCACGTGCTATAAATTGGTATGTATTAAAGAAATGAGGTTACTCGTTTACGTTCATATACCGCAAAAAACCGCTTCACTTAAAATGTACGGACATAAATTCATGAATAATCCTATAATATAACACGGAAATAGAGTGTTATATTTTTATATTTTGCATAAATATAAAAATGTAAAGCCGTCTATTGTATTAATCAGCAAACTGAGGTACAGTTAAAAGTGTTATACACTTATTGATTATTGAGAGTGCTATTATAGCCTAAAAAGGAACGCAAAAATTTTTGTTTTTTATTGTAATAATATTTTTAGTTTAGTGTCAGAATATCTTTTGTTTCTTCTACAATATAATATTATCTATCATCTTATTATCATTACATTTTCGTTACAATTATTCTGGAATATAAGTGCACAGAAACAAAAAAATATGTACATATACACATATGTACATCGTATATATATTTTGTTTAATTTTTATACTGAAATAATTTTTAAATTGTTCTTATCATTCAAATTGTGTTCCAGTCTGGTGTATATAAATGAAGAATTTCTTATATGATTTTTTTTTCTTAGCTGATTCCATTACTTAACTTATTGTACATATTATTATATAATACGAGTATATATTTTATATAAAAAATATGAAATTAGAGTGAATATATTATTATCTTTTATTTATATTTAACATGTACATATATGTAAGTATAATATATAAACAAATGTGTACATCATAAACACATTTTACTCATATATAGAAGTATTTTCTTTTTATTATTCGTAGTGTTTATTTATACAATGCATACATATACATATATATATTTTCTGTTCTTTGCTATATTCTGGGGTAATTCACAGGAGAAATCAAGAAAATTGAATGCAGAATAGATGAAGAAAATACCAAATAACAAAAAAAAAAACAAAAAATTCATTTTTTATCCTTTTTTGATATGAGAACGCTTTTTTGAATATATTTATGTATATATCCTTCGAGTGCATATCTATATAAGGAATTATTATACATATGTATGTAGGATACTCATTTAGGTGGACACATTGTTTATATTTCTTTATCTATATATAAATATGTAATATGCATTAAGTTTAAAAGTTAAAATTTTGCATCAAAATGCATTTTCTTAATCGATATTTCTTATAAAACAAGAGATAATAAAAATTGTTATTAATTTTAATTGAAAATAAAATTTTGAAGAATTTGTCTTTTCTCATATTTATCTCTTTTGTACAATCATTTTTCTGATTATTTAAATTTTTCATTGCAAATGGTAAACACCACATGAATTTTATGGAATTTTTGAGGAATTGACCGAGGGATGTTACTTAATGCTTGAAAAATAAAAATTAAACGAATCAACCTATAATAAATACTTATAAATTTGATATTTGCATAATATAATAATGATTTTGCAGATTTAATAAAATTTACTGACTGCAGAAATGCT
Organism: Condylostylus longicornis; assembly: GCF_029603195.1. Lineage (NCBI taxonomy): Eukaryota > Metazoa > Arthropoda > Insecta > Diptera > Dolichopodidae > Condylostylus > Condylostylus longicornis. Next base: position 1,549,142 of record NW_026578043.1, read on the forward strand.
AGTATGCATTGTATACTATATGTAATTTTATAGTATTCAAAGCAGTGTTACTATACCTTTAATTAAAAACCATATAATCCGTAAAATACTGGTTTAAAACGCTTTGTAGAATACATGCAGTAATAGTTTGGTGTTGCACATAAAAATATTGAAGTATAACAAAATTATAAGATTACCATATTTGTTGAGAATTGTTCTGAGCCGAATAAATTTCTCTTGAGAACCAGCGAATATGGCTTCATTTTGTTATTTATCCTTTATTACGTTGCAGGCTTCATTCTTTTATAGAATATGGCTAATGTTAAGGGTTTCTATAGAGCAGCCGTCGGTAAAATGCTGCTCGTGGGCAGTATGCGACCCGTTTAACTTGAAAATGCGGTCCATCATTCTGCTTGCAAGAAAAAAATATAATCGATTAAGACCGATGAAATTTTTCAAAAAATTTTTAAGAACTCAAATACAATTTTATAATTTCCCAAAACAAAACAATCAATAAAGTTAGTTGAAAATGTTATTTCTTCTTGTAAGTAGGAAATGTAAGAAACACGAGTGGCCCGAAACTCATACTCACATAGTACATATTTGTCCATCACCAATAAGAAACAAAATCTTTCGTGTGTGTTTGTTTTCGTTATTTGGAGATTTTTCTTTTTGTGTCACATTTTAAGTGCAAGTTAAAAATTATTTTAATTGAATTAGGTCATATTTCTCTATTTTTTTTATATTTTTTTATTTATTAAATATTAAAAATATTTTTGGCCTAATTTTATTCCTTTTTTAAAGGATTATATTTTAATTTTTTTTGAAATTCATTGCTTTTAATTAAATTTTCTTACCTATATTTTTGCTGAATTTTCCATATTTTTTATCTATGGTTTGTGCATCTATATAGTGTTAAAACATTTGGGATTAAAAAATTTAATTTAGTTTCTTCATTATTGAGTTTTCTTAATTTTGCTTTTGCTGGCATTCCTAAAAGAATAATTTTAATTACTAATGGAATTCTAATTTTAGCAATGTATATAAACATGTACATATTTATATAGTTATACTTTTACTCCTATTTATGTTTGTATATTTAACTATTTCTCATATTATGCATTTAGAATACCGGATTATTAAATTAAAATTAAAACCATATTTAAAAATTAAGTTTGAGTATGATTTTTGTTTATTTATCGTATTGATTTAAATTTTCAAATATAGTTTCAGATTTTATACTCTACATTATGTATACATATTATATAATTTACAATAGATGTATTCAAATTTCAAAAATTGCTATAGTTCTATTAAAATTTTGTCATATGTTCTTTAATTCCAATTCGTGTTGTTTGAACAAAAATGACAACTAAAACCCCATTATGTTTAAGTAAATTGACTACTTAAATTACATTTAAAGTGAATTTCGAAAAAACGCTCGCCATTTATTTAATTTTAAAAATTAGAATCAATTTTAAATTTTTGAATAATTTTTATATTTACATTTTTATTTCATTCTTTTGACATTAGTTTTAATCCTTAATCTTTAAAAAATAATTTTTCATCAAATTTCCATTTCGATTTTGATGATGAGCAGACAGATTTAGCAGGTATGAATATATATATATATTTAATAAATAATTTTTTTTAAGGGTAATGGTTTTCTTATTTTTCAATCATACCAAAAATGTCATAATGGATTTTTAATATCCTTTAAAATTTTAAATTGAATAAGAAGTATTTTTTCTGCTTCTTTCTTCTCATTTTCTACTATTTTCAACGTCATTTTAAAAATTTTTTCCAAAAGAAAGAAAACTTTTTAAAAGATCTGTCAATCAGAAGGTAATTTCGATTATTTTGAAACTGATTTACTTTTGTATAATAAACGATATGATATGATGGGATTAAGATAAATGATTTTCGTAAACGGTTTAAAGAGAAAATTTTTAATGTAGTAATGATGATATTGAAAAGGTTTTTAATGTTTTTATGCTTTCTTAAAGACCTACGAAAAATTCAAATAGTATATATGTAGATATATATAGAATATTTGTATTTATTAATTTGAAATTAAAATAGATGGATTTCGTTTGAAAATAAAGCCTTATCAAATATAAGATTTGAATTATAGATGAACATTTATAGTCAGGCGATAAAATGGTATAGTTTTTTATCAACTTGTATAGAACTATGGTGCGAAGTGGTGGATTGATATATGGGCCGGATTATTGCTTTCAGGATATAAATTATTTCGCGAAAAATTTTTAAATTCACAAAGAAATAAAGCGTCAATATTACAGGATGCTGGTGCTGGACGATTGTTTAATTAATTTTATTTACTGCCTAAAGATGCAAATTTCATAGCATATCAATAGTTTTGTTATACTAACCATAAAATTATATTAATGCTTATAATATCCTTATTAAAATTTGAACTAAAATTATTAAAAGCTGCAATATCCATTTTAAGAATTGGAGACAGTAATAATAAAATTTGGAATTTTTAAAGTTAAAGAATATGTTAAAATTTTATTAAATATATTTTAATTCCTCGATATACTCTCTGATTTTGAAGTTAGTTTGACATATAAATTTGACATCTACAGTATAACTTATTGACAACATAGAAATCTTCAGCTATAGATCATTTTTTTATAATATTTTTAAACATTTGACAACATTTTTATTCCTTATTCATTGATTTTTTCAATTTTCAATTTTAATTTATGAAAAAATATGCATTAAATACATTGCCTTTACATACAAATCAATTATTTCCAAGTGAATGATTGTTTAATTATAAAGAAAACCTCTGTACATGAAGAATAAAAATCTTTTGAATACAAATTTTACCCATATACATATTTGATGAATATTGTAAAGGATATAATATGTAGGATAAAAGAATGTTCATTTCAATATCCTTTGTTTTATTCTCTTGTATGTTCTTGTATGTATGGTATCATTATGTATATAAGGTTTGTTATAGTATTGTTTCCTAGATTAATAAGTATACATATATGGAAAATTGAATATACTATATAGTATGTTTTGGTTAAAATTATTTTCAATTTGTTCATATATGTTTTTTCATTATTTTAAATTTCAATTGGAAAGCTGTGAAAATCATCACTAATGAAAATTGTTCATATTGTGGTTTGTTGTTTTTTGTTGTTTGTTTATTTAATGTTATGGTTTTAATTTTTCCTTGAAAGAATACACATATATAAAAAAGATTTAATAAAAATATGAAAAGATTTTCTTTGTTTTAAATTTTTTTTGTTATTTCTTTAGAGTTTTTGAATATTTTATTCCTTGGAGATGTATATTTACATATACAACAGTAGATTTTCAGAAAAAATGTATGTTACGCATATGATTAAGTAAGTACCCTTTCACTATATAATATTCATACATATACATACGTATATACTTATTCTTAATCTAAAGTGTTATTTGACTTGATTCACATGAAATTATGATAAACTTGAAGCGGTAATCATATAAAAAACATCTGTTATCAAAATCATACGTATCTAACTAGCTCACATTGGTTATAACAGTTATTATGAGATCAGAAGATTTTGAAAATTTTTGAATTTTCCAAAAACACCATTCTTTTTTATTGTGTAAGTTTATATTTCAACATATAATTCAAAAACTGACCTGATTTTCTTTCTTATTTCAGAGCATAATTATAAGAATAAGTGATTATTTCAATAATAAAAAAAACATTTAAAAGGCTCTCCTGTAAAATTCAATTTTATATTTACATAATGCGAGAATTAGTAGTTGCGATATTCATTTATATAGTTTAAGATAAATTTCTCAAATAAATATTTTACAACATATTTTAGAGGGAGCTAAGCTGCATCATATTTCATTATCATTTTTCATCATTTCATATTAAAAAGTTCTGTAGTACCGATCCGTTAAAGTGAAATTGTCTCTGTTTTTCTTGGTTGGCACTCTTTTTTAATAAGTCACATGGATAAAATTGAAATTAATTACAACGCGCTCAGTTTTTCTAATTTGCTTTTATTTTGAAATACATACAGGAACCGCAAAATTTTTTAAAATATAATAATATAAGCATAAAAAGTAAACTCGGTTGCTTTCATAGAGAGGCAAAAATAATAATTCTTCAAAGACCGCCGGAAATTGTAGTTTGAGCACCCTTATACGATATTATAAAGGAGTTTGCAAGACTATTTCACAAAAACACATTTTAATTCGTTGCATACCCCCGCTAATTTTATTTTTTTTCTGTATTTAATATGAATATTTCTACTAATTCGGAAGCTTAATATGTAAATATAAATTTAACTACAAATAATACGATTTTAATTTTCCATTTAATTTTTAAAAAAAAGTAATGAAAAATTAGAAAAAAATTAACATTGTATTACATAAAAAATTTGCATACTTTTCGGGTAACAATGTAAAATAATTTTTTTTAGAAATTTCAAAATAAATAACGTTTATGTATAATGTCCCCTTGATTTTTCAAAAAAAAAAAAATTATAGCCTGTTAATTTAATGAAAAATTGGCACAAATTTTTTTATATTTCGATATTTAGTCAGGATTATTCATCTTGAAATAGTTGATTAAAGTAAAATCAACGAACATAAAGCAATTTCTTTAAGTATATTTTAAAGAAATTAAAAAATTTGTAATTTAATGTATTTCTTTAGTATATTTCTATAGTATGTTTGAATTTATAATGAAAAATTAAATAGAAAATTTATGAATATCACTCTATACCAATCTCGTACATTATATATGCATTGTATAATTGAGATTTTCAATATTGTTTGTTTATATAAAGGCGGAGGATCTTATGTAAGTATATAATAAGTGTTTTATATACTTGTATGTAAAGTATAACAGAGCATAGTATATATATGTATAATTGTGTATGTAAATGTGTGTATACTTATGTATATTTTCTGTGTACACAGCATTACCATAGAATAGAAGAATGCTCTGCATTATATTAATAATATTTAAGTATAAACTCGTATATAAATAAATTATTCTTCTTTTTGTTATTTATAAATGAAAATTTAAAAAAAAACATAAGATAAAAAGAAAAAATATAAAAATACAAAAAAAGAATAGTACAATTTTTCGTTTTCTATTTTTTTAATAATTTTTAGGTTCCCTCGGTGCGCATTTGCGCACTAAAATTCCGTAATACTATTGGATAAGAATGAAAATTTTCTTTAAATACGCCTTCACAATGCTCTATAACAGTATAATTCCCACCCTCATATAATTTTATTATAAAATAATAAAAAATTTTCCTGTTATTTCAGAATTTTTTCTCTATTTTCTTTTATTTTTTTTTATTGTTTTTCAGTTTTAATGTTAAAGTGCAATTTTTTTTTTGTATACCATGTTGAAGTTTTTGGGGATATATGATATAGGTGTGTAGGATATTATATGATAGGGATGTATTCGGTGATATTAAATTAAAATCAATATATTATGTATAAGTATTAGAGAACCTTGTTTAGGGGATGGGATACGAGATTAAGGATAAAGTATTTATGTATTATAATATATAGATATATATGGTACATATTATGTATCTGTTAATCTTTATGTACTACACATATAATATTATATTTAGTGTGCATGATAAATGATTAGTTTTATTTTTGTTTTTTCTACTATATATACAAATTCTTTAATTATGTATCATGTATTTGTATAAGTTATAATTTGTATGTGTTCGTGTTATGGTATCCTATATATAAAATATTATTTTTTTAATTTTTAATATATACAGAATCATTATACATTTTATGATATTTAGAAATGTGTATAATATACAAGGTATATTAAATATTTTTGTATTTATATCTTTTATACTTTTAAATAATTTTCTAAATAATTTATGAACTAAAACTAATTATAATATTACGAGCCAATGTATCACCAAAATTCGTATATCATACAAATTCTTAGCGCACGCTTTCTAAATAAGCATTTAAGCTAAATACCTAATCTATTATCTTAAATAATAAGGATTTATTTAAGATATTTATATAATTTAAAATGAGAATATTTATGGATAATTCATAAAAACTATTATTAATAATTTAATAGGCTTTCAATAACGTATACGCTCATTCAAAAAATTTTATGCCACACGAATTTCAATGACGTTGGGCTCGTTTTTTTTATATATATACTAATAATTTAATTAATAATATTTAATTAAATAATGATGGATTAATAATTGATAAAAATACATATGCATTGAAATTTCGCCAAATAAATAGTTTTTTTATTAGATTTATAGACAAAGTATTTTTAAATATTTTGACATATACATGAAATGCTATAATTTAACAATATTTTAATTATACAAATGCCCTTGAAAAAGTTTGTATAACATGTACAGTAGATGTAGAATTGCTTATATTAAAATTATTATTATTTAAAATTATTATTTAATATTTAAAATTATTATTTATTTTTTGCTTATATATTGAACGTACTGAAAGGTTAATTGCAAATAAAAAACTGTTATACTACACTTCTTTTTTAATATTCATAATTGGGGGGTGGTATAGAAATCACTGAAATCATTCATATTTTGCTCACATAGGAAGTCTGTTGCCGATTCAAAATAGCTTAGAAATGCGGCTCTTTTTGATGAATACTAAAATCGGTTGACAGAATAGCAATTTCAACAAGTTTCGATCTAGTTTTTTTAACGGTGCTTAGCTCATAAGTTACTGGAAAAGAAAATTTGAGTAAAAATTTTGTTAAAAATTAAAATTATTATGCTTATTTTAAGTGCAACTAGTTTATTTTATAAGAAGACAACAATGTTTTAAATAATCGACAAAATAATTTTAATTTAATTATTTGTCGTTTACATAAAATGGCATTCGTACTTGTCAAAACTATCATTTTAATAAGGAATATTTCCTTTCTCTCATTATACTTTTTCTACATATATAATTTACAGAATTATCACTTGTTTAGATAAATGTATAGGTATTTTTTGTTATGAGTGTAGGGCCCTCTTTACATGCAAAAAAAATTGAATCAACTTTTCTCAATTTTACTCAATTTAACTGCAAATTAATTTACTTAATATTTGACATTTGAATAACCGAAATTTTGTTCAAACTCATAATAATTTGCAATATTTGATCCTAGTTTTTCGAATAGTTAGAATCGTTTACTTTATATGCATTCAGACTTGAAAATTTCTCATTAATTCATTTAACTTGATTAAACAAATTTCATTAATATTTTATGCTATGTACAAAATGTTTAAATAATAAAAATTTAATTTAAATAATTTTATTTTTTATATTCATTTTAATGGTAACTGCATTTTGTTTTATTAAAACTGGGGGGCAAACAAAATTCTAGGTTTTTTTTGTTCTGACTTTATTTAACTTTATTTATAACTTGTGACACATAAAAACAGTGCTCTATTTCAATTAATTTTCGAGTGAAATTTTAGTCTATCATAAAAAATAATTTTTAACAAAAAAAAAAAGTAGAAAATGAAGAAAAAAATTAAACAAATTTCACAAAATAATATTTGTTTTTTTTTTGTGTTTTTTTTTTCATAACACGACGCTAAAAACCTGCTTTGGGAAACGTGTTACTGTTATATACCGAGTCAGTACATTAGGTGGCACCACAATACAAATATTTGTGGGACCAGTTCGGATTAGACCTTATATTATTGTGTGGAACTTTATAAACTTACTTGAATAAATAGGAAACTCTCAAGGGCCACATTTGAATATTAGTTGAAATTTCATGTATATTATTTTAATGAGGTATTTTCAATTTTTATGGTATGGTTAGTTCTGATGACTCTCAATTGTATGTCCCAACTGAATATCAACTTTGGATACATGCCGCTCATATATACATGCCCCTTATGTACAATGTAAGAAATATGTCTGGGTTAATTGCACCAAATTTCACATGTTAATCTCTTAACGCGGATTAGTTTCCCCAGAATGTGAAAAAGCAATTCAATTATTATTGGTAAGAAGTATGTGCACTCTATTGGTAAGAAGTATACATGGAACCGTTTTGACTTTTTTATGAAACTCATTTTTATGAAAATTTTAATTTATTGTAAGAAAGTGACAAATTAAAAAGCTTTTGAGAAAATCGAATGTTATGAATTGTGACTTAAGTATGTCGCTTTAATATTTAAGAAAATATTTGAAAACTTTTTTTACATAAAATTTGTATGTATATGTGTCTAAAAGGATTTCATTGAAAACCAAAAAAACTTTTCGAATAAATTAGGGCACCTCGTAAACTTAACTTTTCCCCAGGAGTCGATTTTATATTTTGAAATCACAGAAAATAAATTTTCAATAAGAATCAAATTTGTAATTTTGGAAGTATTCTGATTATTAGGTTAAATATTTCCTTGGAATAAGCGCTTCTCTAAATCTGAAATAGGTGTACGAAATATATTTTTTCACAATATCATATAAAATTCTTTAAGCAAACTAATAAAAATAAGTTTATTGGAATAACTCGGAGACAAGTCGGTCGATGATGGGCTCATTTTTTTTATTTGCAGCATAACTACGAATCCGTTTACGTCCCTCCGTTTATGTTTTGAACGTAATTCATATTAGTGGACAAGTTACGTGAATTTCTATAAAATTTACTTTTATTTCTCTTCTTTTCTATTTTTTCTTCTCCAAATACATACCTTAGCGTCATATGAATTTTAAATTTAATTATAAGCCTGTAAGAGAGAAAAAAAAAATTAAAGGCAAATATAAAACGACCTCGGCGGTAAGAAAACAAAAAAAAAAAACAAACAAATAAATATTTTTAGCTTATACGGTTTATAAATTTGTTTATGTACACTGTTCAACATTGCTCTCTTTACGTATTCTTTCTTAAAATATCCTGCAGCAACATTAAGTATTATTTTTATATGTCCTTTTATTTCTGCAATGGGATTTAATTTAATTTTTTCTTCTTGGCCGAAAAATAACAATATTTTTTTTTTGTTTTGGTTATTATATCAAGTCAACAAAATACAAAAAAAAATTATATTAAAAATAAAGAAAACAAAAAAAAGCATAAGGTCATAAAATGATCCCGGATCTTGCAACCGAATATTTCACCTACCCCTTCCCTTGCCAGTTGTAATTTTTATCAAGTACTCGCACATAATATTATAAAAATATTCAAAATTACTTCGCAGGAAGTAAGAAAAACAATAAAAAATAAAAACAGAATTGTTTCTCTCGTACATATAGGAAAAGAAAATTTAAAATTATTTGCGGCTGAAAAAAAAATCATTGTGGGAGAAAATCTAATAAGCTGAATTTAGCAAAATAGTGGATGCGGCGAAACGATTTTTTTTTGTTGGTTATGAACAGTGAAATGAAATTCCACTTTTATTTTGTAGAATGGTATTCGGTTTTTGTTCGAAATGGGATTTTTTAATTTTAGGACACAAGGTAATGAAAAAAAAAAGAACTGAATGAAGGCATTTAAATTTTTTATATGACAAGAGAAGTAATACAAAAAATTGTAACGGCAAAAAATTCAGAATTGGAATATAAAAACAAAAAATTTGATGCAAAAAAAAAAGTACAAGGAAACATAAAGGGACTTGGAAATTTTCCTGAGTGTCAAAAATTTTTTTCTGTTTCTCCAGCTTTTTGTAATATTTCAAAATATGTGATGAATTTTAAAATATCTATTTCTGGCTATATAGCGTCCAGATAAGAAGTAGTAAAAACTGTGAGAAATATTTTTGATTGATGCACAATTTGTATCTCTTGGTAAAGGATATTAATGGAAAGATGAACGCTAAGGTATTAAACTCTTTGATTGTAAAGAAATGGAAAATTGTATTGTTTCATGTTTTTCAACTTCACAAATCTGATTTTGATGCCAAAAAGATTTTGACCAAGAGCCGTCGCTTTCAAGATAATGTAATAGGCTGTAGGATAATATTATTATTATTATCTTTGCTCCGCTTTGATGGACAAACGCTATTTTAAATTTTTTATATTCTATTCTTTTAAAACAAATTAAATATTGAATATTTATTATTTCAAACAGGAAAATTTTTATGAATGTGTATAAGCATTTTCATGTTTTAAAATTATTTTACGCATTGTAAAATCCTTGAAGTAGAAGCGTTTGTACAGAAAAGGTCTTATATTAAATTGCCCAAAATATGATTCGTATTTAGTGTCCTTAAATATTGCTTGGTTAACAACTATTGTGTATTATATAGGATATGGATTTTCTTAACTTTTTAATTTCATTAACGGAGCCGAGCAACCTACTATAGTTCCACTTCCATTTTGCTGATTAGTGTGTGGTTTCCCGCACTATTTTACTGACTATACTGGAACGAAAATTTTTACTTTTAACTATTGTTGTAATAACTTGATTTTTAAGTATATTTTGTAGCAGCGTTTTCTATACAGGCTTTAAATGAAATTTCATTAATTTTGGAAATTGAGAAATTCGGAAAATTTTCCCATCTTGTTTTTTTATGCAAAAGATTTGTACCGAATCAATCGTTTGTAAAATATCGAACTGCTTACAAGCTACTGTTATAAAATCTTTTTTTCTTCAAAACAAAAATCGCAATAGTATGGTTTTCTTCTTATTTGGCAAAACTAAAAATTTATGAAGAGCACTGTGTAATTGGTACATGTTTTTTAAATAAGTAAAATCTTAAAATATAATGTATATTCATATGTGTATATTTTATATATAAGGTATATACATATTTACCCACATATATAGATATAAATATACATAAATATATTAACATTATTTTGTAATCCTTTAATGATTCATTGTTGATATAAAAACCCACAAATTTTATTTACAAAATTTACTCATCAATTATGTAAAACCAATATATATATAATATATATAGGTTTATTGTGTACGTAATACTTATGTACATATTTGTGTATACTTAAAATGCTTACTTATATTTCAATTGTCATTTGACATGCTCAATTTGTGACATAATTACGTTATATGAATATTTTTGCTTGTTATAAAATTTATAACAATTATTATGTGCAATAAATGTGTTTTTGAATGTGGGTACGATTACATTTGAGTAAACCATATAGATATTATATGATATGAGAAATCATAAACAGAGGAAGAGAATTACAGCTAAGGGTTGAAATATCTTAGTTAATGTTTTGTCGATTTTATAAGAGATGAAGTTGTTATTTTTTATGGAACTTGTCAGTGCGAAATTTGATTAAGTGTATTTAATTAAATTTATATAGGTATATATTGATATAAAAAATACTGGAAGATATAATAATGTACAAATGAATTATAATTTATAATTTGGAATATGATAAATGCAGTGTTTCCTAAAAGGAAACACTGCATGTGAATTTTAAAGTTTTCCAGTATTAAAGATGTACTTATATATGAATGAAGTTGTTACGCCCATTCATTCTAGCAGCTAGCTTAATATTCTTATATGAAAAATAAAAGACAATTTTTTACGAATTACTCTTTTATATTTCTTCTTACTATTCTTTTTCAGTCTGTGAAAAATGCTGCATACACTGTCATCGTTTATTAGTGCTGCCATCTTGATTAGATAATACGTATTTATGAAACTGTCTAAAATGTGCAAAAAATAATTGCAAGTTAATTAATTTTTGAAGCAGAACAGTTTAGACGATTTATTTTAAAGGGAGTGAATCTGTGAATCTTTACAAATTTATTTGATAAATATTTATTAATTTTTGTTTTTGATTAATACTGATTTCACAGTTCATAAGACAGGGCCAATATTCAAATTGATTAAAAATTTTTCAGGTCAAAAAATGCTGATTGCACTTAAATTCTAATAAGCTTTAAATGATTGAAAAACACTGAATTATTTTGATAACAGTTGCATTGCTTGATATCTAAAAAAATTTTTCCAAAGTCAATGTACGTGTATTCCTTACTTGTATTTTATTTGCTTATACTGCATAATTTCATTAAAAAACGAATTTTTATTATTACCGTTTTAAAGTTTAACTTGAAGAAAAAACCGCAAGTAAAAAGTGCTCCCACAATTTTATTAAAAAATTCGATTAAGAATTCATTGGATACTTAAGGATAAGTCATAAATAACCAGGCCTTTATAAAGTATTATAGTTTAGCTGTAAAACCGAAAGATATTTGAGATTTTTATGATTTTTCATCCGACCACTATGAATACTTGTTTAATATTTTCTCTAACTATAATACGCTTATAATTTAATGTAAGTTTTCTAGAGCCTAACTTCCAGATTCTATTCTGAAGTTAGGCTCTAAGAGCTGTTTTACTGTACACATAAAATTAAATGAGGAATTAAGAAATTATCATCTAGAAAGTAAATTTATTTTTAATCTTATGAATGAAGTATGAAATTTCGTATACTCTCATAAAAATTTTGCAATTTAACTCAAATTTATGAATGTATTGAATAAGAGAAATTGTAAGAGAAATATTTAAGGTATGGTATAAAGTGAATATTGTTTAAAATTTCAATATAACACAGGCATTATATAATATCAAATTTTGAATAACAGTAATCTAAAAAACAATAATTAAATTAAAGGAAAGAATAATGAAGAAGGGAGCGAAGAATGATAAAGAATGAGTTAAAGGAGAATGAGAGTATAATCTTGTATAACAATTTACGGAATAAAATCAATATGAATCAGGATATTTTAAAATGAAATTGAAAATTTATAACAAAAATGATAATCATTATAATCATTATTAAATATTATTCAGCATCAATGTAATAATTATTATTATTATTATTTATTTTTATACCCTGCACTTCGTGAAGGGTATATTAACTTTGGTATGGAGTTTGTAACTACTTGAAGGAGTCATCTGCGGTATGGACATATATTCTTGCTCAGCGTAAAATTCTGCGTCGATTTAGACATGTCCGTCCGTCCGTCCGTCCGTCCGTCCGTCCGATCGCACGATAACTCAAAAACGAATAATGCTATCGACACCAAACTTTCACAAGTTTTTTCTTTTGTGCCAAGGACGAACCCTATTGTTATTGGACTAATTCGGACAACGGGTTCGGGTAGCTGCCATACAACTCAAGGAGTTTATTTTAAATATTTCGAAAACTAATAAAGCTATAAATATAAAATTTTGTATACATTTGTCCAATTATATTCTATACCTGCTCTAAAAATTATAATGGGATAGCTGCACCGGTTCGGGTGGCTGCCATACAACTCCAACAGCAAATTTTTTGTATTTAGCAAAATAATAAAGTCAGATTCATGAAACTTGGTAGTCATGTGTCAAATTATAGGTCAAATATATTTCTGAAGTTTTAGAAGAATTGCTTGACAGGTTCGGGTACCTGCCATACAACTCCAGAAGCTAATTTTAAATATTTGGAAAAACAATAAAGTGAGATTCATGAAACTTGGCAGTTGTGTGTCCGATTGTAGATCAGATATATTTGTGAAGTTTTAGTGGAATTGCTTGACAGGTTCGGGTACTTGCCATACAACTCCAAAAGCTTATTTTAAATATTTGGAAAAATAATAAAGTCAGATTCACGAGACTTGGCAGTCGTGTGTCCAATTATAGGTCAGACATATTTCTAAAGTTTTGGTGGGATTGCTTGGCAGGTTCGAGTAGCTCCCATACAAGTCTAAAAGCTTATTCTTAATATTTGGAAAAATAATAAAGTCAGATTAATGAAACTTAGCAGTTGTGTGTCCGATTGTAGATCAGATATATTTTTGTGAGGTTTTAGTGGAATTGCTTGACAGGTTCGGGTACTTGCCATACAACTCCTAAAGCTAATTTTAAATATTTGGAAAAATTATAAAGTCAGATTCATGAAACTTGGCAGTCGGATGTCCAATTATAGGTCAGACATATCCGTGAAGTTTCTATAGAATGACTTCACGGGTTCGTGTAATTGCTACATAATAACGAAAGGTGCAGGGTATAATTCAATCGGTTTATACCGACTGAAACGTTTTTACTTGTTTTCTTTATGTTTTGTTTTGTTAACTGTAAATATGATTATATAACTAAGTATAATTTTATTTATGGTTTTTAATAATTGATTACAAATTTCTTAAATAATTATGGAAAATTGAAATGTATTTTAATTGGATTTAATGGTGATGGTGATTGGTGAATACACAATTAAATTTTTAATTTTATTTTTCTCATTTATTAATGATATTCATATATATATCGTATATAATATTTAAATTAAATTTTATTGGAATTATTAAAGTTATTTAAGATGGCAAAAAAAGAGCAAATTTAATATTTTAATTTAAAAAGTTTTTTTGACCTTACTTTGAGTTCATTTTATAAATTTTAATCTTTAGGGAGTTAGACAATATTTCGTTTCGTTTCTATTTCTATTTCCTATTGAATATATATAATCTTGGTTTAATTAAAAATTATTGCGTAAAAATATAACAAAAAAATGTATAATACAAAATTTTTTATGCTACAAAATTCATTTCGTAAAAAATTCAGACCAGTTTTCATTATAGCAAAATTATTAGTATTAACAAGATTATTTAAAAAACTTTTGAGTTATATTGTAACTAGTTTTAGTGTTTCATAATGATTACTTTATATTTATTTAAATTCTTGTATTTCATAAATCCTTGACGGCTGCCTTTAATTTCGAAATTGTTAAAAAAAGTTGTAATAAAATATGAAGAGGATAGTATAAGGGAAGGTTCTTATTTAATTTAAACTAAATTATTTAATTTAAACTAAAGATTTTATTAATTTTGATCATTGTTCTATTGCTTTGGTATACAGTGATTTTTGTTTTATCCGTGCGTGTAATTTAAAAGCAATTCCTTAACATTTGCTTCCATTTATTTTATTAATCTTGGCTTAAAATTTTTAATGTTACCTTCATAATAAGGGTATAAATAAGCCTCTAAGCAATTATTATTTGACTAAAAGATTTTATAAATTAAATTGAATATTCATTAAGTTGTTTTCTTAAATTTAAAGATGGAAAAATAATTCAATTTTTTAGTCTTATATTTTATAATTTTTGTAAATATGGAAAAAAAAAATTCTCTTTAATTTATAATTAAATTAATTTCATCTTCTTTAACATTTTATTATGATCTTTTATGCACCTGAAGGCTCCTTTGGGAATTATCTCAGTATGTATGTGTATAAGCCGGTAGATATAATATGCATGTAGTGTAGAACTTTTCGAAACTTAAGTTGAAAGTTTTTCGACAAGAAAATTTTACTTGAATAATATTTTTTCTTTTTAATATTTTTTTTTATTGTCTTACAATTTGTATTATGTGATATTTTACAAGGTGTGTTTTAACAATATAAAATTTATTTTAATATATCGTTAATATAGAGTTATAATCGCGCTGTATATATCCGTTTAAATACTAAAACCTTTGATGCTGTTAATTCGTTTTACAACTGCTTTAAAAAAGAATTTCGAAATAATTATTGAAATTACATGTTGTTCACATTTTATGCTTTGAAAATTTAAGTCAAACAAGTCTTGAGAGACCGTCTTTCTTTTCAATCTCCCGTGATATTTTAGTAAAGTTCATCAAACTTTGACAAAAAAAGTAGCCCAGAAAGATGGAGATGCAGTGGTTTGTGGCAATAGAAAATTCTATAATTTATATAATTTTGTATGAAGTACCCTATAGTGTATTTAAAGTTTTACTAACAAATAATTAATATATTGGAAATGTATCAAGGTATACTAAGATATGGGTATACGAGAATATATGAAAATTTAGAAAACTTATGAAAAAGTATAGTTTATATAGGATTATTATTTTCTAAGAAAATATGATGGGTAAAGTTTAGATTATCTTGCATTATATATATGTTGCAAATACACACATACTCTCAATATTTATTAGAATCAAGCAGAATATTGTAGAGGTTTTTTCAGGACCTATGTATAATATTATATTAAAAATTTTATATGAATATCTTATTATCCATATATACTCGTACATTGTTCCATAAATAAAGTTATGAATAAAATAAAATTAGTAATTAAATTATTTTTATATGTTTACTTATAGTATAACTTTCGCTTATTTTGACTTGGGTAAATTTATTTTGAGAATAAAAAGTTTTCCAGAAGATATTTTAGTTTTCCATTTTGGATGTGTACTTTAATATTACATGACTTGAAGAAAGGAGGGCAAATATTTTTATTTTTGGTAGGAAAATTTCTCTTCGTACTTTAACTTTAAACTTCCTCATATAAAAATATAGTTTAAATAAATTAATAATGTCTTCATAGATCTCTATTACATACGCAAAGTGTATAAAATTTGTGGATTATCCAAGTTATAACAGTTGTTCTATTATCACTAATGTTCAATTTTTAAGAAGAACTAGTTTATGAAATATTTAAGAAAAAAACTTTAAAAAGGATTCAAAATAAATTTTGTAATATATGAAGATTTCAACCATATTACAACCATTCTTATTGCAAAAATTTTCAATATGCTAAAAGAATTAAAAATTCATTAATTTCACCTAATAAATTCATAGAATATTGAAAAAACTTAGGTTATCTAACAATTTTGTTCAATATTTTCAAATAATCTCAAGTTCGCAAGCTCTGAGTTAGTAATATAAGTGACAGTAACTATTAAAATCAAATCATATATATTATATACATATATATAATAACATTTTATATAAAGACTTATATGATTTTTAAATATATTTTTTTAGGATAAATAGCGAAAAATTTACTTATAATCTTGAATAAAATTTATTATAGCGTTCTTTTTCTTTTGACATTCTCTTTTTGGTTCCACAGTGTTGGCTATTTGCTTAACTTGATGCCATGGCCAACACATAGTTTCTCTAGTTCAGACCTTAAGGGTGTAATTTAAACATTCTTAAAGATTTACGCGATTTAAGTGTAGATTGTTGTTTTATTTTATTTGTTTTTTTTTTAAGTTTAAAATTTAATTTAATTTTAAGAGAAATTTGGAAAAAAAAAATTAAATTTGGAAAATTGTAAAAATTGATAATATCTGCGCCAAAATGTATGCAATTTTAAGCTAATTATAAATTTCCTACTGTCTATTTTTGACCCATTTAAGGCAGAAACCTTAAATCAATTAATTATAAACATTTGGATTCGATCATTTTATTAACTCTTCTTTGTTCTTTCCCCGAACCGTTGCAACAATTCCTCATTGTTATATTAGCCAATGAGAATAATATTTAAGAAAAATGCTACTTTATAAACCAAAAATTAGACCCGACTATATTTTTAAGGGCATCTCCGAATTAAAGAAATTTAAAAGAAGCTAGAGTGTCACAGTTTTTTCTCATTTTTATTTTAAATAATTCCGATTTAACTGTGATATGTTTACACTATTCAAACCTGTTTATACTTATAGTAATATACAAAAAGGAATAATGGTAGATTTAAAAAGCACAAAATACAATATTTCAATTGTTAATAATCTTATTTTAGAATTTATAACTTTCTTAAAAGCGCAAAGAAGAATTTACACTAGGGATGTAATAATCTTTAATTTTAGCTTTCTCTTTTTTTTTTATTCTTTTTAATTTTATTTAAAACTTCAAGGAGAAAAAAAGAGTATTTCAATATTATATAAATTGGAATTTAATGGAATATTTTTGCAATAAATTTAATTTATTCGCGAATTGTTTCACATTCATTTAAACAAGACTAAAATGTAAACAACAACAACAACGTTAACAACACTAATAACAATAATAAAAAAAAAATTAAAACACAAATAATATAGATCCCTCTCTTTCTTATGAGTTTTGTTTTGTTTATAAATTTACATTGATTGTGACTTATATGATGATGCATTATACCCTAATAGAATTGGACGGGAATGATGATGGGAATGTGGCAACGACAGATTTTTACGCGATGTACGAATTACTAGAAATACAAAATTATAAAAAAAAAAAAACAAAAAAGTAAAAATCAAATTCACAAAACTCAACCGAAAAAAAAAATATAGATTGAATAAATAGAATTGGTTTGGCTTAACCCCGTGCAACGGTTGACATTTTTTATGATAAGAGCGTGTGAAGTTATTTTCAATTTTCGAAGTGTAGAAAATTTTACAGTAGTGTATTTTAAAATTTATTTCTTTGTAATGGTATGTAAGTACATTCACATATAGTTCGTGATATAAGAAATAAAAGTGTTATCATGGTGTAATCAAATCGAATATCAGTGAGAGGATTGTTTTTATTTTTTGATTACAATTCAAGAGCAGGGATGACATTTGATAGCTCTTATTTTTTTCGGGGCGGCGAATGGTTATTCCTTTTTATTGGAATTTTCAAAATTTATTCGCATAATTTGTGTTGATTAATATTTAATTGCATATTGTAGGGCTGATCATGAGTGAATTTACATTGAGATAATTTTGTTTAATTTCAGCCTTTGTCTATTTCTTTATTTTATCAAGACAATTTTCATTACTGATAACACGAAGAAGCGTTATCGATGGAAAACTTGCTTCGTACAAAATGCACAAATTACATTTAATATTAACAGAATTGAAAGTTTAAGTGCGCCCCTATCACAAATTTTTAATTTTATTTGTTAACTTGGTTCTTGCTCATTGCTGGCACTTGTATTTAAAGATAGAACACGAAACTAAAAATATTCTAAGTAAAATTTTTTAAATTTCTAGAAAAAAGGAAAGATACAGACAAAAGACACACGTATGTATTTACATATTGTGTATGAACATACAAACAAAAGAACAAAGGTGTGAAAATTGTCTACTATCTGGCCCGGTTAATATGAATGTTTTTCTTGTTTTTTCCCTTTTATTTATTTATATTTTTTTTCGGTGTTATGTTTTTCTATGTTTCCGAATTATTTTTGAATTTATATTGCTCGCGATATGATCTCATGGGGCTTTTAGAAATCCTTTTGAGAGTTTACACGCGCCAACCGCGTAGTGTAAATCAATGAAGTTAACAAACGTATTTTTTGATTATTTTAAACAGATAATTTTTTTTTTTTTGAATTTAATATTAAATAAAAATTGTTTTACGAGTATATTTCTTTTGAAAACTGAAAATAAAAATCCATTAAAAATGGTAAAGGAATTTATGATAAATGTTACGCACATATTCGTTCCATGTTGTTAATTTCAATGTTTTTTTTTTTTTTTGGATTTTCGTAAATTATTATTTAATGGTGCATTCTTAAATTTTTTAACATATGTAAATTTTTTTGACTTTTTTTCTCCGTATAGCTTCTAATAAATATGAAATTTTTTTCTTCTCAGCATAAAAATGGTTTGAGAAGACATTTAGGGATTATTTTTTCTCATATTTAATATGAAGGAGAACGTATGTATGTATAATTAAAATAAATGATGGAAAATTGATTTGAAAATAATAAGATGAAAATTTAAGATGGCACAATTATCATATTGCTTTCACTATATGTATGGAAATATGTTTTGTCTATATAAATGTATATATATATGGTAAAAATTTCACATCTAAGGCTATAAATATTATAGAACAATATATTCAATTCAAAATGCTAAATTAATTTTAAGAACCTAAGCATTTCTTTTAAAATTATGTTAAGTTCTGTAAGATTTTAGTGCTGTAGCGGACAGCAAAAATATTTAAGAAATGTTGAATACATGAAGAATAATATTAATACAAAAACAACTGATGTTGGACAACGTATAGAATTTAGTGTCTTATGAGCAATTTCTTATTAGAAAGACCAAAAAAAGAACATTTTTTATAGATATTTGAATAGAATATCGTTATGCATTCAGATAAGAGAGATTCTAAATTTGAATGGAGAAAGAGCTATAGATTTTCTTTAGAGTTGTGATGATAAAGGAATTGAATAATGATTTGGAAATGTAAATTAAACTATACGTTGGGTCAAGCTCAATAAATTTCGTATTGAGTTTGACTCAACTGTCAAACAGTTTGGTCAAACCTAATAGTATGCTGAAAAAACTAAACTCTCGAATTTAAGCACAATTGCAATGCAATGCGATTCCCCTGTTTTTTTTTTCTTCAAATTTTTCCTTTTATTTTTAAAATCGATTTGGATTTATCTTGTAGAATTGCAGATGTATTACAAAAAATAATAATAATTATCTTAATATAAACCTTATACCATCGTATTTCATTAAAAAAGTTTTAGATCCAATTGTTTTCATTAAAAGATTCAATCGAAATTAAATAAACCTTTTATATAATGCTAATTTTTAAGATCATCCTTTCTAATTTCCTATAAACACTTTAATTAATTGCCAATATTTGAATGAATAGAAGGCATTTTATTGTTATACTTCTTTTGTGATTCAATATATATGATTATGACTATATAGATTTAGCAAAATGTGGTTTTACAACACTTAAGTATAAATCACAGAAAATATATTTTAAACACCCTCATATTGTAAATTATAAGTACTATATAGAGTTCAAGTTGAGATACTAGAACATTCAAATATTATTATAAACATGTAAAACCCCTAACCGTCTCCCCTTTCCTTCCAATTGTGGCTTTACTCTTTAAACTATTAACAATATTCATTGAGACAAAATTCTTATTTTGGGGTTTTCTATTTGAATGGAGAAATTATATATAGTATTTTACTGGTATACATTTATCTGTATATATACAAAAAAAAGTGGGGATAATAGAAGAAAATAAGAATGAAATACAATACCCCATGGGACAATCTTGTTAATTACTGAAATGGTGCTAGCTGTTACGTAATTGTAAAAATAAAAATAAAAAATATATAGAAAAAGAAATTTCATTTTGCAAAATATAACGAAAGGATTTTTGTAGTTCTTTTTATATAAATAAAGAAATCAGTGAAAAGTAAAAATTATAAAAAATAGCAAAAACAACAAAAACAAAATTAGAAAATCTTTGTTACTGGAAAAACTAATCAGCTGTCAATGCACGTATATTTTAATCACTTGTCGCTATATTTCAATTTTAATCAAGTTGAACGGTCTGTGTTTTAACGAATGAAGAAGAAAAGAGATAAATATATAACAATGATGAATGAATTTGGACTAACTATTCTGTAAGAAAAGAAAGAATGAAAATGAAGAAAAAATTTTTTCTCTGAAGAGAAATTGTTATAATTTTTTAAGATTTTTTTTTTTTTAAATTAGCACTTTAGAGTGGATTAATTTTTTTTTACTTAAACAAATATTTTAAAGATGTCTGGAAGACAATGGTCTGTTTAAGAACAAATGATAAATTAATGCATTGATGAAGTGAAGGATTGAGTTTAATTAAATTGCTATAAAAATTTTTATGGTGTAGAAGGAAGACAAAATTTTATAATTATCTTAAAAGGTTTGTGTTTTTCGTTAAAATAGAAAAAAAAATCTGATACGAGTATGATCAGCACATAACCGACCGCAATGTGTATTGTCTATAGTGTAGAAAGTGTTACAGAATATTATAAAAATGCTTGGTACATAACAGGATTACAGGTTGCTAAAAATAGTTTATTTACACTTCCCTACTATGGAGAAGTACGTTCCCACCAAAAACTCGATATTCAAAATTTGTTGCCATCATATAACCTACCTATTGCATACACAATACGGTCTGTAATGATATATAGAAACATTGTAAGTGAATTTTTTTTACAAAATTTAAAAAAAAAACAGAGTTAAACTGTTCCGTTTCTTTTTAGCACAAAATTTAACACTTTAAAGACGTTTAAGTACTTTAATGTATCATCCGGTCTATAACAGCCCATATACGAAACTAATTGGGAGAAGTATAATATTTTATTCCCGTAGATGGTTTTATATTTTTGTATAGGTACAAAATAAATGTCAAATTCACAATTTTTAAATTTATAGTTTAGGTTTTATTCATATAACAGACTTTTTATTTACAACGGCATTCCATTTACAAATTAATCGGAGTATTTGAGAAAATTGACTTTTTTAAGACGTTTTTCGCTTTAAAATTTAAGAAATTTCAATGTCAAATTATTTTTATTAAAAAAAAAAACATTTTTAAAATTTATAATCGAAGTTTTAACATTACTTTCACCTATGAAATTTTAAGATATTTCTTGCACCGTTGGACTTTATTTCACCCTATCTTTAAAAAAAAAAAATTTAAAAACTTTCATTTTTCCAAAAGGACTTTTATGAGAATTTTTCTTTTTTGTTTTACTTACTTTTTACGTTATTAAAAATTAACAAAAATATAGAATTTTTTTCTTTAAAAATTTTTATTTGAAATTTTCTTTTTATACTCACCAATATATCAAGAAACATGGGGAGTATATTCAAATTGTGAAGACGTATGTAACACCAATTATGAAATTTTTGGAACCCTATTATCTGGCATATATATTTTTCCTCAGAATCAAAATCTAAATTGATCTATAGCTGTGTTTATCTGCCCGTTTGTTCATTTGTAGTTGAATCGTTCATTTGAGAAATTTTGCACAGATATGTTTTTTAACTGCAGGCATATCGGTACTGAAAGTGAGAAAAATTAGCCAATTGTTGATAGTAATACTTGTACAAGGTGTCGGTAAGGGGCTTTAAAAAAATTTACCAAGTATGGTCATGCGGTATATTATTGAAACACATTCTGAGACCTTTCTGAGAAAGGCTTATTAAAAACTTGGTGTAATATGGTCATGTTGTTGCAGTTAACTTTGAATAGGCTGATTTTTATTTTCGGCAAACACCAAAATTAACTTTTTCGCATTTTACAAATTTTGTTTTTTTTTTTTCGTGTACCACAAAACAAGTTTACAGGATAACAAAACGTAGACAGTTTATGTTTTAATTTTTTATGTTTTTCCTTATTTAAATTTTTCTCTTCCATTTTTTTTCCTTTCTTTATTTTTGTTGACATTCTTTTAAATTGGGTGGAATATTGTAAATTATTAATGAGGAAAATAAGAAGTTACGAATGTCCTTAACCAAAAAAAAAAAAAAAAACATTTTTTTTAGTTAGTTTTTCTTTTTATATTTGGTTTTCTTTTTAATATTTTTTTGCACATTTTTTTTTTATTTTTTAAGGAAATTCTCTACATGTGTATAGGTTGATTCAAATTAATTTACATAAAATTGTTTGAACCATAAAAATAAAAAACAAAAAGGAAAAGAGAGCAAAACAAAAACACAATATGAAAACAAAAAGAACACGAAAAAATAAGAGAAAAATAACGAAAACGAATTGGATTTTTACGATTATTACCGGAAAATTTCAATTTCCACCCTATAAATTTTATATTCTTAATTTCGAAAATTGAAACATTTTATATGAGAGGGTAAAGTTTTTGAGGTTTTATCTGGTTTAAATTAATGCGTATTAGAATGTATACAGGTAAAAATTTAATCTTATTTTTTCTTAAAAATGCAACTGTAACACGGATTCTTGTAAAATAAGAAAGCGGTGAACAAAATTTTAGTGACTTTAAAGATATGTCAATTTCCTCAACTTAAAGTTCAAGTCAATTCAATTCGTTTTATTTACTTAAATTTACAAGTTTGAAAATTTGGGATACGACGAAAAAAAAATTTTACATGCCCATGTTATGTTGGAAGTAGCTCTTTCGGGTTTTTTGCCATATATTCTTTGTTCATCTAACACTTCTTTCTCTTTTAAAAATTTTAATTGGGTTAAATGTTTAATAGGGGCGCTTAAGCCAATAGTGACTGGACTTCGTTGTTTATTCAAGCAACGGAAAAAAATAATTTATTAGAGGGATATCTCTGTAAAACTAATTTTTAATAAACTAACATAAAGCGCTTTCTCCCGTATTAATATAAGTTGACTTGCATAAGAAATCAAAAAACATTTACAGTGCGATTAGTGACTTACAGTTTGGTTCCAAATTTTTTTGGTCTTATCTTTTATACTAAAACTTTGCAGATGAATCTTGTTCCTCCCTCTTTTTCGAAATAAGTTCAAACAGAAGAGAAATCTCTTGGTTTGTTTATAACTTGAATATAGTAAGAACAATAAGTGCTTTGCCGATTATATTGAGATTTTTCAACAGATTTTTCAAAAACAAACGATTCACCTTTCTTCTCCTTTCCTTAAAATAAAAGTACTGAATTTAGAAAATGGAAAAAATTTTCAAGACAACATTATTTTTATTATAAAAAATCCAGAAGTATTACAGCTTCTCCATCTAATAAAGAACCGAAGAAGAAAAAAAAATAAAATAAACCAATCCTAATTGAAGGATAATATCGTAATAAAGAAAAAACAAAACCGAACAACAATCTATATGTATAAGAATTATTTAAAAAGCGAATAAAAAAATAAGAAAAGATAGCCATTCCAAAAGCAACACAAAAAAAAAATGGACTTTTGATCCTTGGTATCATCGTACTGTTTCTTAAATAATATAAAATGAAATAAAGGTCAACATTTCAGATATAACAAAAGGCAAGAATAGTGCTCTTTCTATATTCATTTGTACAAATATATATAAGTACGGCACATATATATATATATATATACAATATAGGTACGTGAAAAAGGATAATATTGATTCTTCAATTTATTGATGTTGAGCTATTGATGCGGTGATTTAATATCTCCCATTGGGGGATCCTTAAAACATAAATGAGATATCAAATGCATTTACATTTAGCCGTTTTTCAATTCGTGTGAAAGGCTAATCGGACTCAATAGTATCCTTTTTTATGTATATACACAATATGTATATGTATATAAATAAATTCCTTCAAATGAAGGTATAAATAATCATTGTATATGTATTAAATAAATTATTCGTGATGTCATTTATTATTTCTTTTTAAATAATAATGTATAATAAACAAGACTTAAAATTGTAGCCAAATATTATAGAACTGAAATTGTAAAAAAAGAAAATAAGGATGAATAAATAAAAAACAAAATAAAAGAAATGGTCAAGTAAATCGAATTGAAATTGAAAATAATTTTCAATGTTTATTTTAGCTGCCGTAAAATGTATACATAATATTGATATGTATTAAGGTTAAACCACTGGACTTTACTTACCACACGTGTATAAACATTGGTATTTATTCGCATACATATAACATTGACGTGGATAAAGGGAACTCTCGTTCCAATTTTTCTTCTGTGTGTTTATTTTGCAATGGAAGCTGCTTTATTGGAGATGGAGAAAATATATGAGTGGGATAACTGTTTTACGATCGTATGTGATGAATTTTATCGAATAGTAAATTTTGTCTATTCAACATTCAGGTAGAATATTTGCCTTTTATATTCGCACTTATAGAAAAATTGGGATTATTAAAATAATTAAAGTAATAAAGTTTATTTTGTTTCGGTATGTGTAAAAAAAATAATTTATATTTAATTTTATTGAAATAAAAAATTAATTTTCAAATTAGACATAAAAAGTTTATGATTAGAAAAATAAAATTAATGCAAAATTTCATTTTTTGGGTACATTTTTGGTGACAATTCCGATATTTCAATAACTTACATACAATCATTGGCAATAACTTATTCATTAGAATAAAATTAGTGAAAAACGAGAAAAAAATAGAGTTGACCTTGTCAACTCTGTGATACCCGTACGAATTTGTTATCCTATGTGCGAATAACTAATGTGCCATAACTAACTATGGGGCAGACTATGACTTTAAGTTGCCGTATTACCATATTAATTTATGCAAAATTTCAGTACTATGTGTTATTCAAAATACTGGTTGTGCCAAACTACTATTGATGTTGCATGGCAGCTACCAGAAAGAGCCAAGAAATTTTAGCGAATTTTATCAAGCACATCGGCCCTACTAATATACTCACTTGTGTGAAGTCTCAATATCACAGCTTTTATAGTTTCTGAGATATAGTCAAATAACTTTTGAAGTTGTATGGCAGGTACCAGAAGGAGCCAAGTAATTTCAATGACTTTTATGAGACACATTGGCCCTACTAATATATTCGTTTGTGTGAAATTTCAATACCATAGCTTTAATAGTTTCTGAAATATAGTCAAATAACTTTTGAAGTTGTATGGCAGGTACCAGAAGGAGCCAAGTAATTTCAACGACTTTTACCAGACACATCGGCCCTACTAATATATTCACTTGTGTGAAATCTCAATATCACAGCTCTTATAGTTTCTGAGATATAGTTAAATAACTTTTGAAGTTGTATGGCAGGTACCAGAAGGAGCCAAGTAATTTCAACGACTTTTATGGGGCATAATGGCCCTACTAATATATTCGTTTGTGTGAAATTTCAATATCATAACTTTTATAGTTTCTGAGATATAGCCAAATAAATTTTGAAGTTGTATGGCAGCTACCCGAACCGGTACCCCGATCATGTCCAATTTAAATAGGGTTCTGGCACTTACTACAATAAATCATTTGTGAAAATTTGGTGAACTTAGCTCAATTAGTTTTTGAGTTATCGTTGCGACGGACGGACGGACGGACGGACGGACAGACAAAGCTAAATCAACTCAGAATTTGACGCTGATCAAAAACATACACTTGAGTCTATATCTAACACCGTTATTTCTTAGCGTTACAAACGGTAAGGCAAATTTAGTATACCCTTCGAACATACGTTCGTACGGGTATAAACACCAATTGTGGTATCGGTCGTTCAACAGAAACGTCTTGGGATTAAATCACATGTATATATTGTAATTTATGAAATATATTATGTATCTAATAATATTGCTGTTGCCGTGTTACAGAAAAAGGAAGTCGCTAGATTATATGATGGCAGAATTTTTTCGCGTATTTTGTTCATTCTTTATACAGACTTATACTATATCAATTAAGGCAACAAATTATATAGGCTATACTAAGTGCCAAAATTCTCTTTAGTTTACTTGAAATGCTTACTTATGTCTTGTTGTATTTTCCAAATTCCAGGGTTGCGGAGCCTGAAAATCTTTATTTTTTTTAATAAGTTTCAGATTTTATGCGCTAATTTACGTATTAACAAAAAATCTCCATGTTGTCACAAAATTTTTTAAGAAATCAGTCTCATTACTTAAATCCATTATTTTCAAAGATTATTTTAAACCAAAATCTTGTTATTCTTTTATCCTTCAATGTTCTTAATTTGTTTACAATGGTGCAGTATTCAATTTCAAGTCTATTATTTTGGTTCAATTCAACTGATTATGTAAATCAGTAATTTTTGTTTATATTATTTACTTATTTACCGTAACATATTCAAAAAAAAAAAACAAGTGAAAGGATTATTTTTGTAAAAAAGAATTTAACAATAGGAAAATTTATTTTACTCAAATATTTTGTAGAAAAAACTCAAGTTTAATTTTAACCGAAATTCATTTTTCCTATATGCAATTTATTTAAAAATTATACCGTGTTCATAAGAAATTATTAGTATGTTTGTATGTTTGTATGTATTTGAATGTATATGGGGAAATAATATAGAATATTTTCAATAAAATATAAATAACCTATTTTTTTTCTTCTATTCTTTTATATTTTCCTATTCTACTGTTATATACATTTTGTTTTTTGTTCCTTTGATAATCCTTTGTATAAAAGTGACATTTGTTGTGGGTAACGTGTATACAAAATATCAAAATTGTTCAACCGGAAATTCGGTATTGTATGCAATAATATAATTGTAAAAATATATGCATTATAATATACGCAATCACGTTATATACACATATTAGTAAATACCATAATGTTTATTGTAAATACAAAATAAGGACTTGTTTAGTATTTAAAAGGAAATAACAATAAGTCTTTATCCTTTTTATAAAAAGTCAATTCTTTTAATGTTATGTCGAATTTTATACATTTTAGAATATTAGTTTACTGTTCAATTTATTTTGTAATATACAGACTTTAAGTATAGATGATGATTTTATATACGAGTCTTATATTACAGGTTTTCGCATTACTTGTTTTTGTGTTCATTTTAATTTTTAAAATATAGGTAAAAATTATAAATGATTTTTTTTGGCTTTTAAAATTGTAATTCAAAAAATGACTACAACCCTATTTTTTTTTTTTTTAGAAAATTAATATAAGTGTATGTTGGAAATGGGGTCTGTGTTAAAGTTTTTAAATTGGAAAATGTTTTAGGAAACTGATAAAAATTACTTAATGCTTTCGAAATGCCATTGAATGCTTTTCACATTTTTTGTATTAGGAGAGAAATTTTTAACATTATTGAATTACTATTGTTCAGTCGTTCAGAATAAAAGAAATGTAGAAATTACACAGATTGGGTTAAAATTATTTCTTACTTACGAGATTTTCTGAAATTTTTTTCGCTTTTCTAGACAGATGACTCCAATTGAATTAATTTTCATACATAGAGTGCTATAAAAAAATTTTTAGATGGCGCTTGCGAAATTTCTCCAGATTTCTGAAGGACGCTGAAAAAAAAAATTTGTACAGTATGTATTTTTGAAATTTTTCAATACTTCTCTTACGGCTCTGTAGCTAGACAACATATACTTCTTTAGGAGACTCTTCGCTGAATTGTATTCTATAATTAGAATAATTAATAAATGTTTTGATTATAAAAGCTTAATAAAGTCTATATTAAGTCGACAAGAACAAAAAATAAATTTAGTATTTTCTTATAGGCAGGTTGTAAATTTTTTCAAATTGGAGTAAAAATTCCTTTTACATGACTTTGAAAAAAAAAAATTTTAAATTTTATTAATATCGGAAACTAAAAAAAATTCATGCACGTAAAAAATTTTCTTGCATAATTACTGTTTTGCCATGCCAAACTAAAATCACTTTCGTTCTCGTACGTCACGAATACTCTATTTTTCTGTCTCCCTCCTTCTCTTTCCCTTCTTATTTAACTATATTGTGTATCACTGATATTTCAGCCATATGTTAGAATTGATCTTTGCGGGTTGATGATTTAACGTATATATAGGTATACTTGAAAATAAAAAAAAATTCTTTGAAGAAATATTCCAACTTGTTATTTTAAACTAACATACACATACATGTATGAATTGCAATTCTTGCTATCCTTCAGATTCCTATTAGATATTTATAAAATTTTTGGATGTTAGTTTTTTTTTTCTCCTCTCTTGCTTATTTCAAACTAGAATTGAATATGATGAATTAGTATTTTGTGCACGTACGAAATTATTGTATGATTTTTCCTCATCATCAGATTTTTCATTTTACAATGGAGAAAAAAAAAAAGTAGGATTTCTTGCCACTCTTATATTTTGTAATTCTATAACGTTATTATTGCACATATTTACAATTATGTTATACAATATGGTAATTTTTTATTTTGTTTTTATTTACATTAAATGGAAGGTAGAAAAAAGGTTCTCCTATTTTATTTATATAATGCAAAAGGATGCACTCTTTGTTATTTTTTTTTCTTTTTTTCTTCAATTTTGACATAATTGATAATGGATTACAATTTAAATTTAATTTTTAGTATAAATTTTTCTAAAATATTATAAGAATGGTAATTTAAATATTAAAAGAAAAATAAAAAGGGGGAAAATATGTACATATTAGAGAAAGAGAACTAACTAACTGTTACAATTTGACATTTTGTAATCTTGTTTTATAATAGTTTGATGTGTCATTTAAGTGATACTTCAACTTGTCATATTAAATGGACTGTAAATAATTTTAAATGACTGTTGTGAAAAAAAGCTGTTGAATTTTAATAATTATTTTTTTTTTTAAATTCTACAAATTGAAAAATTTTTTAATGTTTTATTAAATTTTTATTTCACATTGAATACGAGTAAATCCATATTCACATATTTAATTGACATTTAGTTTCTGAATTTTTGCGATAATTAAGATGCTTTTGACATTGGGCGTAAGTTTCCATAATAATAAATTTCATTATGGTTAAAATCAATAATATTATTCAGAAAATTAATGCTTCAAAATTAGTTCTTTAATTTCTAGAAAATCGCACGAACAATTTTTCATGAAATTAATAAAAAAAATTAACTTTCTATTTGAACTTTTAGTTTTGTTTGAACATTTTGAAAATTTACATCTGATATTGTATTTTTTGAGATTAGATTTAGATTTTGAATACATTTTATTTTAAATTTAATTAAAATTTTGTCAAATTTTCTTATTATATTTTTTTCCAAATGTTTTTCTAACATTTTTAATAAATTTTTAATTAAATGGATTTTTTCTGAATATTTTTATATTTTTAAATAAGAAAATAACGTTTAGCAACAAAACTAAAATTTGTTCTTCAAATTGGGTAAAGCAGTGTTGGACGAACGCAATTAAAAAATTTTCTCAAAACTAAATTTATGAATTATAAATTTATGAAACATTAAATTTTCATTAAATAAAATTTCGAATTGAAATTTCGAAAATCTTAAAATTCCGAAATAAAATTAAAAATGGAGAGGAACTGGGTAAGGATTTATGCATAAATAAATTGAAATCATAATTGAGAGTGCTTACATAACAAAAGTATATTTAAAAATAAAAACTAATTAAACTTTAATTTTAATTCTTAAATTATTCCTAGCATAATTTCATTATATTTTACATATGTACGTATATCTTTATTATTAAATTATTTTTTCCAAAATAAAATATTTAACCCAAAAAATTTAAAAAAAAGAAGAAACAAAACCCGATAATGTAAGAGGTTTGCGATGACCCTTGTAATGTCTTATCGTACTAATGAAATAATTTAAAGATATTTTTGATTAAAATCATGATGAAGGTCCATTAAAAATTATTAAAATATTTAAAATTTATGCTAATATAATATATTATACAAAAAGTTTTCTAATATAAAACAATAATCTAAAGAAATAAAGAAATTTTAGAAACAAATAAATAAACTAGGGTTTTTAAAATTGAATTTTTACTTCCGTCTATATACTCGTACAAAAACACAAAGTTATTCAATTGCGAATTTGAATTATGGAATTTAAATTTTATTCGTGATACCTAAAATACTAAACTTTTTGGCGTTTGAATTATGGTTTTGTAGATTTAAAATAAATTTTTAATAAACTATCCAACTTAGTTTGAAAATTTTTCTTGGTTTGTTTGGCCTGGAAATAATACTCCTGAGTTGTTTCACCTTCAAATCGCTCTTATTAGTGTAAAATAGTTGCAATATAGGTAAACTTTGTTGTCTTATTAATAATCTTTCGTAATTAAGATCCCGATTAATTAAGTTTTCTGTTATGCGTAATATAATTTAGATAATAGGCATTTTAAAAGAGGTGGAACGTTATTGCCAATTATATAAAGATGGCTAATAATTATCTGATTATATTAATTAATATATGATTTTATTAATCATAATGGTTAATTGATTTTAGGGTGTTTGTCACATTTTATTACAAATAAACTATCGCAAAGCTTAGTCAAATTTCGGTGACATAAGTTGAATTACAAAATTTAAAGTAAATCTTTCTTTTCAAAATTACTTGAAAATGAAAAATCGTTATTGTTTTTTATATTTAATGAAACACTCAGTTTATATAATGAAAATTCAGTCAGTTTTATTAAAAAATTTAAAAAAATTTTTATGTTGGTTTTGTCGTAGATCATAATTGAACCATTTATTCACATAAATAAAATTTTTCCTTCAATTTATTTTTTGATTTATTTTAGTTTTAAATATACAAAACCTTTCCTTTTATCTATATAATTTTTAAAAAATAATAAAATTAGATGAAATTATATAAAAAAAAATATTATTTTCTAAATACTAAAAATAAACCCTTTAATAAGTCGTGTACATTTGTAATATCTTACCTCTAATTTAAAAAATAATAATAATAAAAATAAAAAGGACAAATATAAAAATTATTTCATTATAAAAGTATAAAAAGGATTTCTGTTTTTTTTTGTGTACATATGTGTGTGTATGTATAAATTTTGGACATTAAAACGAATTTTAATAAATAGCACTCTGGGGATGTTCAAGGGTCACACACAAAAATGAAACAATAACAAAAAAATGAAGTAAGAAAAAAAAAACAAAAGCCACACACATGTGTTAGCCAATTTATTTTGAGAGAAAAAAAAATGAGCAAAAAAATAAATATTTGACGATGGTCAACCAACCGGCCAGTAAACAAAAATAAACTTAGAAAGAGTGACAAAAACAGAAAGCAAACCAAAAAAAAAGGTTATTCCTTTAATGTATAGAAGATTTACCAAAAACGGTAAAAGAGTGATCTAAATTTTTGCAAAAAAGGACCAGTCAAAAGATGTCTTTTTTTTTCCTACTGATTACAAAAAAAAATAGAAAAATAAACAAAAAAGACAAAGTAGAGAAAGAAACAAGGACATTTTAGTTGGTCACATTAACTGTAGGATAAAATTTCTTGATTCCAATTTATTTTTAATTTATTTTTAATTTATTTATTATAATTAAAATGTTAATCAAAATATTAATTGAAAATTGAAATTTGATTCAAAAATTTCGCATTGCCGCAAAGGCCAACTGAAATTGTGTCGCTCGACAATTTCCATTTCGTGATTAACATTTGTATAAAATGTCCAACATAATGAAAACAATTTTTTAGTTCCAACAACAACGTACGCGTAGTATTGAATATTTGAACCCTATAATTTCACAGCAATTTCGGTGTTGTATAGATATAACACATTTAATATAACACTGCTTACCTCCGGTAAGTTATTAGTATCACTATTTATTTTTTAATTATTAATCTCTCTATTAATTCGAACTTCATTTGAGCATTTTTTTGTGAAGCTGTTATAAAGGAAAAATAAATATAATGTGTATTGTATTACAAAAAAATTTATTTTCAGTTTATAGAATATAAAAAATTACAGAGAAATATTTTGAAATAGATGACCATATTGGAAAGCCCTCTTTTAAAAAATTTTCTACAGATACAAGATAAATGTGAGAGTGTTTATCCTTTTGGCGAATATATAAATTATGATAAAAGTTTTATTATATAAAATTTAATACTGTTATATATGCTTGAAGAATTTTTGTAAAAAAAAAAAAAATAATCAAAAAAATAAAATATCTTATTTTTTTTTCAAAGTTTCCGACTGTGAATATCATTTTCAAAAGGTTTTATATACGTTATAACAAAATTATAACAAATAATTTTTAAATTTTTTGATTAATGTTGAGAAATTTTATTGAAATTTTCAATTATGGTAAATTTTTGAGCATGAACCAATTGTACAGAATTGAGAAACTGAATTTTTCGAATATATAAAGAAAAATTTAATATACTCGTAACAGTTAATATTTGCAAAAAATGCAATGTGAAATTGTAGAAAATGAATTCGAAATTATCATTTGTTATTCAAAAATTGTTAAAAATTGCATTTTTGTTTTCAATATTTAAAAAGCTGTATTTTTTTCTCCGAGTTTTTAGTTTACAGTTTTCGACATACTGAATCGAAATTAATTAGCTTCAACCTAATATTGAAAAAATAATTTGAAGTTATATTATATTTTTTGTTTTGCTCATTAATTTTATTATATATACATATACGAATTTTTGAGCATAGGGCAATGATTGAACAACAAAAAAAAAAACATAATCGAAATTGTACTATTCTGTTATACTAAGTGCGGTAGTTTTAATTATTATACAGTTAACGCGAAGATTAATGAAATAAACTGTAAAAATCTACTTTACCTTCTTTTTATTAAACTTTCTCTTTCTAATGTATTTTCTTCATCATTATTTTTATTTTGATTTTCTTTTTTTTTCATTTCATTATTATTGTTCAGACCCCTTAGGGAAATATCAACAAGGAACGAAAAAACAAAAATTCGTTAAGTAAAAAAGAAATGATTTACTTGGCTACGTTTTAATATGTGGTTATTATAATGCACATGCATGTATGTGTGTGTACAGATATTCCAAATAGAAGCCGAGAGTCTGATTATTGGTTTTGCAGTTTATTATTAAAATTCTTAAATGAAAAATCACTGCAAATTCATTGTGTATTTTCTTATATTTAATGGTTAATTTCCTTGATTTTTTCCTGAGTTGTGATTCTCTGGGATGTGATACTTTCCAGACTTACATAGTCTTATCCTTATGAGAAAATGAAATATTCCTTTATTCCTTTGAAATATTCATTTGGGTGAAAAAAATATTTTTTTTTTTGTGAAAAGGAAAAACTTGAATTGTAGGACATGTTGGATTTGCCTTTCGATTTATAATAATGCAAAAGAGATATTATTCTTATTGTATTCTTAAAAAATAAAATTTTTTATTAAATAACAGCAAGCTACCTATATATCCATGGATCTATGGTGCACTTCTAGTAGTTTTCCTTGACTAATTTGCCTTTGTTTCTGACAAATTTCAGTCTTCTTTCCAGGGCAATGTTCCGTATAGACGACTCCACTAGATTGTGTCCAACTAAATATTTTACTTCTCCTATGAATTAAATTATTTGGTTATACATATATCCTATATTGAATAATGTGAATATTCAAAATAACGTGTGGCGGACACCGCAAGAGCTTTAAGTTAAATAAAATGCCCAGCATTATGTTATGTAAACATAAGGAAGGGTTCTTTTCGCAATATAAATAATATAATTATAGAGGCATCGCATAACCAATATGTATAAATATACTTCAGAATAAATAATAGATATAAATGGTTGGATTTCAAACTGCTCAAAGGTACCCAAAGTTCAGCTTGGGAAAAATTCATTTTATTAGGAAAAAAATCAACATTGCATTATTTGTGAAAAATTCGAAAAGTATTTCCTTAAAAAAACTCTATTAAAGTGTTGAACAACTACCGCTCGTTTTCCTAATTTATCTTATAAATAAAGTTAAACGAAGCTGGTTTAATGAAATTGCAAGTAAGTAAAGCAAGAGCAAATCAGTTATAATGTCAATTTTGACTCAATTGTAATTTATTATTGCTGAAAATTTTTTATTTCTCTTTTTTTTTATTTCAGATTTTGATTTGGTAATTTAAATTTTTTTTCTTGAAGATTTTTTAAAAGAAATTTAATATTTAAGGAATTTTTTGCATTTCTGTTAATATAAGTATAGAACATATTTACATATAAATTTTACAATATTGTACTAAAATGCAGGGGCACTAAATAGTACTAAAGATCTTGAAGTATATTTCACTCACTTTTTAATCAATTTTGTTGTTGGTGCTTAAAACTTCTGTGATAATATTATCCACAAATATACGTTAAAGAAATAATTTTATTTTTGATAATTTTAATAATATGGTGATGAATATTTTAGTATGAAAATAAATCATATTTTTTAGTTATATAATAACAAAATGTTCAAATGTATATATTTTCAGAACACAATAATAATATTATGTATATATGTTGGAATTTATGTATGAAATGTGTATAAAATGTTATGAAGTTATGATTTTTTCAGATATAATATGTTAAATAAGCTTGGGGAATTTAAGGTCTCAACAGGCTCTCGCACTTATATGAGAAAATAACATTTCTACATACATATATGTATATATGCATATAAAATTTTTAATAATAATATGTTGAAATGCTTGTGTACATATATATCCGAATAATTCACAAATTAATGTATACTCGTATAAT
Source organism: Condylostylus longicornis (assembly GCF_029603195.1). Taxonomy (NCBI): domain Eukaryota; kingdom Metazoa; phylum Arthropoda; class Insecta; order Diptera; family Dolichopodidae; genus Condylostylus; species Condylostylus longicornis. The sequence goes on from NW_026578043.1 coordinate 1,584,745, forward strand.
ATCTTTTTTCGAAAAATTTTCTTCTATTGTACAGAATTTTGTATATCGTAAGTATGAATATCTTATATTTAATTACATTTACATAAAGATATGTGTATGTTTATTTAAATAGGTACATACATATATAATAAAATTTGGGTAAATAAATGAAATTGTATATGAAAATGTGGTATAAAAGTTTGGCTATGCTATTCTTTGCTGTTCTAATTTTTTTGTTTGCTCTCGTTGCGGAATGTTTAAAAGATGAAGAAGTCACTTAATTAATAAATCTTCTCAACTTTAATTAATCCATATTATTTTTGATTAAAATTCATAATTAAATGAAAATACGTGCTTAAAAATTTTATGCGTATATACATTTTTACGTATATATGTATATGCGTATACACATGGTACATGAACTGTATAAAATATAATCTTTCTAATGTACTAGGTGTTACCTGAAGAAAATGAAATTACTAATGTAATTTTAAAAATATTATCGGTATGAGATAATTATAGATGTTATATAATTAGGTATATTAAAATTCTATTTTTACAAATACCTTGTAATTCCAATAAGATTAGCTCCTCTCCCATGTCACTAATGCAGAAGTTGTCAAAGTTTTAAAATGTCGAGGGGAAGGTAGGTAGAAGGGATAGAGCCACTCACCGAAATTTGATTTCATTCTATCACGTCCTGACATATTCTAAAACATCTTCCCTGCCACTCTTACAGATAGAGGCTTAGGATAGGAAATTCAATTAAATACACATATATTTTATTATCTACATAATATATTTTATACATAATAACATAATTGAATATATACATGAATATTCATTTATGTTGTTAGCTGTTTGACATGTAAATTTCCAATCGAGATTACGTGATTTGGCGCTTTAATGTGATTAGTGCAATTTTACTTTGGGAGTTATTTCCTTTTGAGAAGATTTAGAAAATAACTAATAAATAATTTTGGCGAGATTTAGTGAAGATGTAATAGATCACATTACAGTTGAAATGTGCAAGAAAAGTTGTCTCATAATTTAAATTTTGAAATGGACTGCCTAAATTCTAAAATAAAAAGTAAATGGCAAAGCAAGCATGCACTTTTTTCTTTAGATTTAAAAAATAAGCGCATACAAAACCGCGCTTAAATCAAAATATCGTTTATTATAAAATATATGTTCTGGCTGCGTTACACTCCGTATATCTACTTATGTATAATGTATTATTTAAATTTATATACCTACAAATATTATATAAAAAATATTTTTTTTATATGTGAAAAAGGTTTCTAACATTTAAAGATGTCTTTCGAATTTATTTTAAAATTTCAGATATGAAAATAAGCGACATCTATAGTTATTTATATACATATATAAGTTTTATGGTATATTACAATATAAGAAATAAATTATGATTTTCATTTTTAATTAAAATGAAACAAGACAAGTAAAAAATATTTATTTAAAAGAAAATGGAAAAATTTTGTTATTTAAAAATGAAAGTTGGTTTTTCTTTCTGTCTTATGAATTAATTTATTTTATATTAATGTACGCGCGTATAAATCATAACTAGTGAAAGAAAGTTAGTATGACATACGTATAGACTTAAGATTATATAAAAAACACACACACACACAAAAATGGTGTAAAATATGAATTTTTTCTTTGAAATTTAATTTAGTTAGGTACTAAAATTTTCATTATTATTTATAGAAAACGTGAGCTGAAAAATAGAATTTTACGTAGGAATTTATATTTATCAAAAATTTTATAAAATATAAAACTTTTTAGATGATTCGTGATTGAAGTTATACTTTTTAAAAGTGACTTGTCGCTATGCATTTTAATATAATGTAAAAATATAAAATTCAAGGTTACTTCTTAACCTATAATATATTTAAAAATTTAATATCATAATTTTAATTAAAATCTAGTCTAATAATGAATAATTATTATTTATAAGTCTATAAAAATTCTACATGGTGAACTTATAGAAGACGAACTTTGAATTTTTAAATGTGAAAGTTTACATATACTTGTAGAAATTTAAAAGTGTGTTTAACAACCTGATTTTTTAGTTTTCCATATTTATAGTTTAAAAAATAATTATATAAACCAATAATTTCAATATTTTACAGGTTCTTATTAACTAAAGTCATGTTATGCGTTACTTAATTATATATAATATGAGTAATAACTTCCCTTTAAATAAAAGTATACAGTACATCATACTTGACTCATAAAAATAATATTTTTGTGTCTATTTAAGTGCCCTTTAACATATGAAATTTTCATATTGTTATATAAATTAGTTGACAAATCAAATATATTTAAACTGATATTAAAATTTTATATTATATAAAAGTGTAAAATTTCATCTATATAATGAGTTCTATATATAGAGTTCAAAAAGGAGATTTTAAATTTTTTTTTTATCTGCCCATTTTCGAATTATGTCCGAATTGTACCCATGGGTGTTGTTTCATCAATAAAGTGTGGGATATTTTTATTGAGTATTATCGTACACTTTTTTTAAGGAAGGGGGAAGAAAAATATCTACAGAAAAAATATAAAATCAAATTTTTTGAAATCAAAAATATTTAAAAATTTTAATTGCACTGTATGCAGTCAGGGTCGTATTTGTATTAAGAAAACTGTATTTTTAAATTGAATTTGGAATTCATATAAAAGATCTAGGTAGAGTATGGAAATTTAGAACCGCCATAATTTATTGTCTTTTATTGTCTACATACATATGTGATGTAATAGTTAAATTAATATACGAGTAGTATAAATAATATACTAATAAAATATAATAATTGAAGTAGTTTGCAAATAGAACGTTATTTTCTGTGAAAATTCTGTTATACACATGTAGTAGAAAATAGTTATCAATGTGTGTATGTCTGTCCTTTATGCACTATTATTTTGATCATCATAAAATTTTGGAAAGTTGTTTAGTACCGCGGTGGTTTCTGTCGGAGTCGAATAGCAAAAAACTAGGTTTTCTGAACTCTTTCTAATAATGTTCCTACCTGTTCTAATATTTTCTAAAATAATTAAAACGTACTTCTTTTTTTCTTAAATTTCAAAAACGTGCCACGTTTTAGCTAGTAAATAATGAAGATTTCACATTTCATTTCCAGATAAACTAGTTAAGCCATTTAGCGGAATATATGTCTGCCACTAGCTCACTTCATGCTCAAAAGCATGGTAAACATTCTAAAATTCAAAAAATTTTTAATATTTAAAAATTTTTTTTAAAATTTAAGAACATTTTTAAGTAAACCATTCCGAATACAGTTATACTACAATTTGAGCCTGTTAACTCAAGTAATTTCTTCAATTTCAATACAAAATTTTTAAGAGCAATATAATATTTACGGATATTAAATATCAATTTAACTTTAGATTTATTATTAAAATATAAAACCAATATAATTTCCCAAAATAAAAACGAAATCATTAAATTTTCAAAATTATTCATATTACATACCTAAAAATGAACAATTTTCCGGAGAAAATAAAAAAAATTATAATAAAAAAAATCATTATCTGTGAATTATAAATAAAAAGAAAAACTGATACGATTATTTTTTTTTCCGATATTTGATAACAATCGATTGCCATTTCATTGAATGAAAATCCAATATACAATTTAGTGCCAGTGCCAGTGGAAGTGTCAGTGCGGGTAAGTGAAGAAATACTTGATATACAAAACCTTATTTAATAGCGAATTTTCTATCTTTTGTTATTACAATACATACTCGTATTGTAATTTCTTAAAAAAAGTATAGGGGGAGTACAGATATAACAACTTAAAATTAACATTAAATTGTTGGATTATTTGCATTTTAAGAAGAATTCTTCAAAAAAATTTGACTTTATAAAATAGAGAACATAACAAAAAAAACGCAACACCGATATTAAAATATGTCTTTTATGGAATGTTAGGATGAGGTTGAATTTGATTAGGTAAGCAAAAAAAAATATAACATAAAAGACATAAAATTACCATATAGATAAAATTTAAGAGATGTAATGTTACATTTTAATCGACACCATCTCAAGGGTACCATAAAACTTCCATTGGAATATTTTTTATTTTATTTTTTTTCTAATTTTTCTTATAATTCTCGTGAATTTGTTGAATTCCTTATAAAAACAAGAAAAAATAAGAGTAAAAATTTCTTAAATTTCTACAAGTTTTACTTATGTAATATGAACAATTTTTGTGTTTCTACCCTTGTTCTGATAACATAAAAGAAATATACGTACTCAATTACTTTAATTTAAATAAAAATTTAATTTACTTATTTACAATTAATCTAAGTATACAACAACTATACTACTTTAAATTTAATTACACTTTTTTTTTAATAAGATTTTCCTACAAAACTTTTCAAGGAAACAAAAGTTTGTTCTTAAATGAGCACTCAAAATTTATAATGTGTGCAAAATTGCATTAATTGTAATGTTCTTGGCAAAATTTATTATTGGTTTTATTGGTATCAATATTAGATAGTTATTATTGGTATCAATATTAGATAGTTGAACCTTTAAGTGAAAATTAAATGTGAAATTTTTAATACTTCCATTTTTTATAAATTTTTGTTTCAATTTGTAAATATATTAGGATTTCTAAGACAGTATTCCTGGGTACTTTTAAAGTTACGTTATACTCCGGGAAAAGGATCTGTCGGATTTATATATATGGTTTTATTCAAATGAAAGCTATCTAAAATATAAATAATTACATTTATTAATTGGCCTTTCTATAGGTTAGTTTAGTTGGAAGTGTTATACACGTAGTGTTATATTATATATAGTTTTGGAGTTTTACCTAAGGTCATATACTTTATCTGACTTCAAATGAAAAGTTATAATTCATATAAATCAGAATGGGAATAATGATTTTTGAATTAAAAAATTTCTTTTCCATTTCAATTTAAATTTAATAAATTATTAATAATTTATTAAATTTAAATCTTATATTTAGGAAGAATAAATGAAATAACTTAATAAAAATTTTATTTTAAATAATTTGTTAAAAATTTCATATGAAGACGGAATTCATTTAGACAAAATACGGACGCTGTATCATTTAAAATTATTAAAGAAAACGAACCTTTATTTGAGAGACAAAAACTATAAAACCATTATCCTCAAATATTTTCTCTACATTAATGTAATAAATTCCTTTAAGAAAACCATAATTTCATATAAAAAATTATAAATATAATTTATTTGTAAATTTTAAAGTGCGTGCGTATATGTACCGTAATGGCAACATGTTTTAAATTTTGTTTTATAAAATTTTATAAAATATTTTAAAGGAATTGAAACGTATATTATTCTTTAATATTATTATAATATTCTTATGTCTCGATATAGTGCTCTGGGAATTGAATATCTCAACAGGTTTATGCTTTTAAGCCTTTTCTTTTTATGACAAATCAATAAGACTATTTTCAATATTTTAAATAAAATGTAAAAATAATAATAATAAGAATAAAAAATAAATTTATTTGCAATTTTTGTTTTTTTTTGTGAATTTTTATAAACTTTCGCTAAAATAATTTTAAAAATTCATATTAAATTTTTACTATTAAGGTACACTTTTTTTAACTTTAAAAATGGTTGGCTTATAAATTAAATGTAATCATAAAGGAATCATACTTTCTTCTAGAGAGGTAAGTAATTGAGTTGAATTAATTTTTTTTTTTTAAATATTCTCTTGGCTCATAGATTTTTATTTGTCATTGAAATTGAGAATTGAAAATTTCTTATAATTGATTCTCATTTTTCGTTAAAGCATTTTTGAATGTCTTGGGTCATTTGAAGCGATTTTGTCATCGGTTTTCCTTAAAAAATAACCTATTCTTGCAAATCTTTGGTTTTCCATTCGTAAACGAATGAAAAAACAAATTGCTACACAAATGGAGGTAAAATAATAAGTCGAAATTATAAATCACTCACTATGAACGAACAACTTAAAAGAATTTGCATTTCATATTATAAACTTTTTACAAACTCTGCAGGTTCATTTAAAAACTTCCTTTAAAAACCAATTTATTTTGTAAATTTTTACCAAAAAATTGCAAGTTGTATAAGAAAAACTAATCTTTTATGAATTTAACAAAATAAAAACAAATGTTCTTATTCATTTATTATTCATCCCAAATATTGTTTTTATTTTTTTTTTAATATTAAAACAAAAATTGTTCAATAAATGACGTTCTAATGAAAAAACAATTGAAATTAAACTGAACAAAGGAGAAAAAAGGAGTTTATTAATTAAAATCACTCGCGATATAGTTAATTAGGGTTAAAGAAAATGACAATAGATTTATTGTCAATATATAATATAAGAGAGATGAAGGTAAAAGAGAATATAAAATAATCATTCACAATTACTTGAAATATTCAGAATTTTTTGAATAAATCCTACATGTTTAAAACCGCAATATGTGTAGTAGGATATGACGTGTATGTCATAACAATTGAATTCATTACGAAGTATTAGTTTATCTGTCATATTATCAACCTAATAATTAGTAGTTTATGTATAAAAATCAAAGTTAAGAGGTTGTGTTTTAAATTCGTTTGAACTTTTAAATTCTATATAAAGTGTGTAATATTTTTTAAACAAATAAATAAATAAAAAAGAAATCATTCGTACATATGACATTAAATATTTAAGAAATATATATATATATTTGTATGTACGTATTAAAATTAAAATTTCATTCATTCTTTAGCCCATATATTCACATTGTTTGTATATCTTAAATGATTTTAATTCATATTGAATAATTGAAATCCTTTTAAATGGATCTGGAAACCCATTAAAATTTGTTTTCATTTTAAAAAGCAAAAAAAAGAAAACAAGTAAGAAATGTTAAAATTTTTATATAAGAAAAGTTTTGCCTCGATGAAATGTTCCTTAGAATGACCGAAATAAAATTTAGAATAACATGAATTCTATATAATATTTTTATACATGCATATAAGTATGTTATTGAGTTTAGAAATATGACGAAGGATGATAACTGAATTACCATTTTGTAAGTATATATTTTTTGTTAAGTTTTAAAATACAAAACATACAAATACATGAATAATATATGTTAATATGTAAATCACAATAAACAGTACATATACTAAATGCATACGTATATATGTATATAAAAATCTCAGAGGAATTCTTAGATAATTTATTAAGAGATCAAAATAAATTTCAATGTTTATATATTATTATATTTGCATATGTTGTATGTATGTACATATATACTATATATATATATATATATATATGCCATATATAATTATATTGAATGTAGTATGCTAAATTTTCGCTTATTTTTTTTTTTATTATATTCATATTTACTTATAATTTTCTTATCCTTAAGTATACATGCATTATTGTATTACTATGTGAATTCCTTACAAAAGTTAAATCAAGCATGGAATTCTGAACATATTAAATATATAAAAAAAACTTTAGAATTTTATTAATAATATTATATGTATATATATATATATATATACATATTACACCATTATAGGTATAATGTTTTGGGTGATTTGGTGACCAAAATTTCTCTAAATATTGAAAAGGACGAACTACTTTATTATTCTATAGTCACATAAAGAAATTCATATATAATTGCCGTTAAATGTCTTAGTAAACAACTTGTAAAGCAGCTTTAAATATTAAATAGTAAGTTTTTAAAGAAAGAATTTATTATTTAATTTTAATAAGTGCCTGAAAGAAATTGTAAATATATTAATTATATTATCCTAGAATTAAATTTAAAACAAATTGACATTTTGAATTTAAATCTTACTAAATTTATTAAGTTACTATATTTTTTAGCCTTCCAATAATAAAAAATCTATGAACAATTTTTGATCTATATATTATATAGATTATGCCTCACAGTTTATATTTATTAAGCAATGAAATAATATTGAATCAGTGTAGTATGGTCACTTTATCAATATAAAACAAAACTTTATTATAAAATGGACGTGAAAGTCAAATATTTCTTTGTACAACTTTATCGGATACACAATTTCGGAAAATGCCGATACACAATTTTGGTTTTGTGTATATATAATACATATATATATATATATATATATATATATATATATATATATATATATATATATATATATATATATGTATATATATATATAACTTTTAAAGACAGCCAGAAATATGTATGAATTTTTAATAAGGATACTTCTTATTTGAAACAAATGAAAGAAAACTCATCCCATTGCTATTGTTATACATACTATATGGTAAATTGTTATACCAAAACAAAAACCAACCTTCATCCGGCGAATATTTTCATTTTTAAAGTCCATATGTATACTTAGCCCTATTATACATACGAGCATAAAATGAATTTTGAAGGAAAAACTAAAGTAAAAACCAAAAAATGGAAACAAAAAAAAGTTCCAACTTGCGGTATGAGAAGGATATTATTATACATTACAAATTAACTAAAGGATATGTTGGAAAAAAAGTATGTATATGTACATATATAGAGAACGAAATTTCTTATTTTATTATGATATGATTGGATATTTGTTTTGCATTATTAATGAATGACTGCTTGACTTGATTAAGGTTATGTTATGATATATTTTTGGTTACTTGCATTTAATGTGTAAGTATAAATATACTTAGTGGTCTGAATTTTTTGGTCAAAGCATTCATGCAGGAAATGAATTTATTAATATGTTTATACATATACATACTTATATATTTGTATTATGATTCTTGAATAATGAAATAAAAATATTCTTAATAAAAGTAACTGTATCAGAAAATTCCCAGAAAGGAAGACAAATACAAATTCTTATTATTTTTTAATTTAAAGAAATGTAAAAACTGTTCTGAATTTTAAGATATTTATATATATATAAGTCTATATAATTCTGATTACCGTAAATATATGTATATACTAAACTTAAATGCATAACGCATAAACCAGAAACTTATAGTATATGAGTGCAAAAAGTATATTTAAAGGAAGATGTAGTATTTAGTATAAGCCTTTTTTGGTATTCGCAATATATTTTTCACAGAAATTTTGTTTTTAAGTAAATATTCTAAATTATTTGACTAACAAGATAATATGAGTTCCTTTTCTTTAGTCTAGCTCACCTTAATTATATAAATGAATGAATTTATTTTGTTCTAAATTATTTTTTCTTAAAAAAATTTTAATACACACACAAATACGCTACAGATATGAATTAACCAATCTAAATCAGTATTTTAGTACCATAATGCGGCGCCAATAGGTATGCAATTTTTAAACATTTTAAAAATATACAATATTGTGTTCGTCATTCTACAAATTAACATTTTAGTTAAAAATTTAATTGTAAATAAAAAAAAGTTTAACACTAAACGGAAATATTAGAATATTTCAATTACTCTTAGTGTTCAATAACACTTCAAGTATTTTAAGTAGTGTTCAATAAGTGTTCAAATTCAGTAGTGATCAATAACATTTCAAGTACTAATTTTATATTATTTGAGACGTGATTTTGAAATTTCATACAAAAATATATATAACACTAAAAATAATTATTGAGTCTTTCCTTAAATTTTCCTAAAACCAAATTTTATCGAATAATTTATTTTAAAACATTACGAACTCGAAAACATAAAGTCAAAGAGAAAGAACAAAGAGAAAAAAACAACCCTTTTTTTATTTTATTCGAGAAAAAGTGTGTATAATAATAACGGTAAATAACAGTAAATTAATTAATTACGAAAAAAAACAAAAAAATATATAATTACTTTTATCATCTTTGTCATAATAACGGTTATTATACCTTTATATCTTTATTTTTATTTTAATTTTGTTATTTCTTTTCTGGAAGAGAAAATTATTAAAAATTTAAAATTCTATTCAAAGTCAGCTCTCTTTGCTTTTAAAATAAAATAAAGGTTCTAAAATTTGATTTTAAAATTATTCAAAATCTTGGTATATTAATTTTTTAAATTGATGGTTAGATTGTTAAGTTTCATTTGATAGGATTAAAAGTTGACATGAAATTAAATGTCAAATGTTACTAGATTTTGTATAAGGTTTATTCGACCTGATACTAAAACAATTTAACACTCAGTCGATTATGTTCAAGAAAGGTATACGAAGAAATATTACATATGGCATGTTGAGAATAATAACTATAACTTATAAGTCAAAAAATATATTAAAAACGACAATAACATTTAAAACCGCAACTAATTTGACAATAATTATTCAAGTACTTGAAAACGAAGTGCTGTTATTGTACCACATGACAGCTGCCTAAGTTTAAAGGCAGCTGTCATATTGTACACGTTTTTCAAATTTTAAAGTGACTTTTCACCATTACACTGTTAAGTTGTACATTTAAGAATTTTAATTACGCTTTTAATTAAAACAGTTTGAAAACCACTTTATAAATGAAATTCATTTGTTTTTGCTTGATATTTTTATTATAGGAATATGTGTATAGGTAATTTAAATATTGTCGCAGTACAATGAATATTAAAGCATATTTAATTAGAAAGAGAACGCTATAAAAATTAAAAATTCATTATGATTATCCTCTTCTTCTTTAAGTTTATAAATTATTCTAATAAATTAAAAAACCATTTTTTTTTGTTTTAATAACTTTTAGAAAACCAAAGTATTCATTTATTTTAGTGGGCGAAATTTTAAAATTTTATTATAAATTAAATGACAAAGTAATGACTTGAAGATTTTTTGTTCTTCAACTATCATTTATTGAGATTCAAACTTTAATATTTTTAAAATTTTGAAATATTTTACATATTTTTTTATTCTTTTTCTTAAAATATAAGAAGAATTTAATAAATAACGTATATAAGCAGCTAGAGCAGTTATTAAATTGGATATTTTTAGACTCAAATAAAATATAATTACGGATTCACATGAGCCAAAAAAAATAAGATTAAAACTTCATTAAGCTGTTAAAATAAAACCAGTACGCCATTCGAAAAGTGTATTGCTGAATTTTTTTCAAGGAACTTAAGTATAACAAAAAAGGTTAAAATACAGTACAGCGATGCAGCTCAAAATGTAAGGTCGAAAACAAATTGCGCCGCTTTTTGGTTATCAACAGTATAGTTGTCAAGAAATCAGAACTTCTTTAGTACAGGCGAGTTTCCTATATAAGTACTTAAATTTCTGTAATAAATACGATAATTGGTTTAGTACATAGTTGTTATATTGATTATGCAAAAAATAATTTAGTATTTACTTAATGTTTTTAATATATCTACATATTAATTAAAATTTTCTAATTAATTGAGATTATTTCACACTTCAGTAATTAAATAGAACTTAAATATTTGTACATACAACATGTTTTCCCATTACTGCATCGTCTTTTAAATGTATACGTACATATAATTTAATTTGTGTATATAGAAAGAAGTATTTCAAACCATATAAAAATCTATACAATAATTATTTCTCACAGGTATATATGTATGTACATTGTAAATACAAAAATTTTATAATAATATGGCGTGTCCAGTTAAATTATCCACACATCGTTAATTGTTGACATCATATGTAATAATAATTAACAATTTTATAAGGAATTTTAACAAATTATTATACAATTTGTACATCATAGTTAATGAATAAAACAACAAAATGTAAGTCCTTTGAGTAATTTTAGAAATTATGCTTTTGAAATTAAGGTTGACTTGAAGTTTTTATTGCAATATACATACATACATATACATATTTATAACATGTATAATACAAAATGTTAAATTTAGTTTTCTATCCATTCATTTAGGAATTTAGTTAGTTAGTTTAACTATATTATAGCCGGTTGTCACTAACAATTTTTACATAAATTATTCTTTCAATACATTATTTGACATTTAGTTCAACCCATAAACTATGTACATATGTACGTATGAACTAGATATTTGTATATCATCATGATTATCACGATTAATGTATAACAATCTGTATAACATTATCCTTTTCCTCTTCATATTGTCATAGTCATCATCATTAGAATAGAATTAATGACATTTGAGAATTGCAAATTAACGACATGACAATTTTGTCAAAATATTTTTGTACTTTGTATTTAATACTATTATTTAAATATATATAGACATAAATCCCGTTATTTTTTTAAATGTCAGTACATGTACGCAATATATAAATTATGCGGTTAAGCAAATATACTATTGAAGAAATTATTAAAAAATATATTTATGTTTGCAATTAAGTGACTATAGTTATTGTGATTTTAAAGCAAATTAAGTGCAATATAATAAATAGTCACTTGAAATTTTATTAGTGTAATAATTTTATAATATGCAATTTACTATTTAACATCTTGCAATAATCAAGGTTTGCATTGAATTGGTCTACATAAATTCGAAAAATGCAGTAAATGTGACAAATGTGACAAGTTCGGGAAATGCAATAAATTTTGTAAAAACCAAACAGAGAATGTTAAAAATTTTAAATTTACTTTAATATCAAATGGATGTACTTTTCCGCTGCTCTCTCATATTACCCCCTGGCTACATTTATTCCTAATTAGGTATTTCACAGTTCCTTATTTCTATATTTTATTTATATTTTATTCTTTTAAACGTAGCAGTTGAAAATTTTTGTATTTTAAATCATTTTTTTTTTGCTGTATAAAATAATTTTTAAAAATTATTGAAAAATAAAATTCACACAAAATACTAAATCGAATTTCTTGTTAATATTTGTTGTTATAATAAAGATTTCACAAAAATAGTTTGGGGTTATTTTGGATTCCTTAAAAGAAAACAAAGAGCAAAATGAAGGAAAACAGGAATTTATTTGAATCAATTTGGAAGTGTTAAAAAATTATAAGAAGTATCCAAATGAGGGTAATATTTTTATTTTATAAATATTTTTCTTAAAATTAGAAATGCAAATATTTGAAGAAAAATTTTATTAGTTTTGCAAATTTGTTGCATATATTTTCAATATTAACATCGTGAAACTTAAATAATGTTCCAAAAAGCAAAAATATAGGTTTGGTTTGAAAAAAATTTTGGATTTGACTGGATTATGAAATAGGTATTCTATTTTCTTGAAAAGAAAATTATGTATATATAGATTACAACTATTCAATTTCCATAACAAAAATATCTCATTTAGTAGATAGTAGAAAAACTGTCCCATTCCTTTATCAATTCAGCAATTTCAAAGAAATAATCGAGAAAACTTGCGCATTGGTCCAATTTACAGATACAAACAATGGATTCGGAGTCTTATGATTCACCTTATTTGCAGATTCAAATTCAGGCACTGCTTGCCGTAATTTCAGTACTAAAAGTTATTAGTTGTCTTCAAATGTGCCCCCCTATTATTTTACATACTGCTTATTTTACAAACGATAAATCATAATTTTATCGTTCGTATATGAACTAGTAAGGATATATGTAGTTGCTCTCTGGACATTGAAGACCTTCTGGCAAGGATTTTCTCTAAATTTTTTTTTATTTTTTGAAGAAAAAAGAAAGAAAATAAACCAAAAGAATAAGTTTCTTTTATAAATTCAAAAATTCAAAAAATTTTGAAAAAATAACAAAACAAAAAAAGAATCAGAAATTTCAAAACCCCCAGAGGTTTCAAATTTACAAAAATGGATATCCATAAAAGCATTTTAAAGAAACATTCAAGGAAAAAAAAAAGTGATTCTTTTCCTTTTTGGCAGAATATTTTTCATATTTTATACAAAATCGAAAAAAAAAACAAAATATAAACACAATAATTTTGTTTCCTTTTATTTCAAGGATTTTTTTGGAAACTATACTCGAATATCGATGTAGAAATGATTTTTGTTTGATAATAATCGAAGTGTGGAAAATTTGTTAAGAAAGGGATTCAATTTTAATATTTGAGTCCACAAAAAAATAAAAAATAAGCATGACCAAGAAAGAGAAAAGAAAAAATTTCACATATTTACAAATATGCGGTTAACCACAAAAGAAAACTAGCAAAAAAGGAAACTGATTTCAAATTCCTGTATATCCTTAATTTAACTATATAGAAAAGAAAAACAAAAAAAAAAACTCATCATAAGTATTCAATTCAATTTGAAAATTCAAATTCAAAATACAGTAAAACCCTCAAATATCAAAAATTTTATGAATATTTTAATTATTCCTTGTTGTAAGGCGAATTTTTATATAGATTGGATATAACAGATTTGTGAAAACTAATTTTAACATCCTATTTTCCCGACGCCTTAGAGAACAGTATATTTTCTTTGTGATGCAGTATGAATATGATAGTATGAATATGATGTATGTATATTCCTGGTCAGCGAAAGATTCTGCGTTGACTTAGGCATATCAGTTTACGGGTTTGCACGATAACATAAAAACGGAAAAAGCAAACACCATGAAACTTTATAAATTGCTTTTTTTCTGCTCTACGATCAACTGCTATTGTAATTGGAACAATTCGAACAATGGGTTCTGGGTCTTATAATTCATCTTATTTATATGAATTTTTAAATTTTTGTCAAGTTGCACGTTTCATTAGAAGTTTACTTTCATGCACCTGATTATCCTAGAAAATTTATGCGATGATCTGTATAATCAAATGAGATTTCAAGAAAATTTGTCAATAATCATATAAAAATGTTATTCAGACAGATAAGCAGACGTTTTTCCTAAAATAGTTTATTTATAATACAATAGCATAGGGAAATGTACTTCCGTTGAAAAAATCGACAATAAAAATTTGGTGTTATCATAATACCAAAAGCAGTCGGCAATGGTCTTTATCATAAGGATTTGCAATGCAGTCGGTAAAAAACAAATAACTGTTGTTATACTAACTACCAAGTAGATATGGTCCAAAAAAACCAAGAAAGTAGATTCATCGCGATTTGCACTTTTTGAAGCTTTTTCATCTCACATCAATTACCAAATGGCAATACTTAAACAAATTTTTTTTATAGTTTCTTATATCAAAGTTTTACTGTAGAATAGTGAAAATTTATCAGAAATGAAATATTTTTTGGTCGAAACTCTGTTTTTTTCCTAGTATTAGAAAAAGAAACTAATGAATATATTCAATTGTTTGAAGAAAATACAAATGATCAAAGCTTTAAAATAAATAATAAAAAACAGACTCTCAAAAAACACAAACAAAAAATTTTTTTGAATAGAAAAATATTTTTACATCTCATCCCGCCGTCAAATCTAATTTAAGGATTTACATTTTGACTTATTGTCACACGAAAATCCCCCAAGGATATTTACATTCTCAATCATATCAACAATGATTTTAGCTTTTTGTTCATTGAACACAAACGTATACACTAATTCTATGCTACGTTCTGTTGTTTTGTTTGGCTAGCTACACCTATCGTACGGCAGCATTTGCATGTTTATACATAAACAACTTAAAATACAAAAATAGGTATTTTATATAATATAGAAAACATTTTCAATGGATGCATTTTGAAGACAAAAAGGCAAATTCAAAACACGGTCTATACAAAAAATATATAAGTATGTATATTTTTTAAATTCGGATACAGGACAACAGTTTTAAATTAATTTAAAAGGTTGAAAAGGAAACAAAAAATCTTTTTGCAAAAATATAAAATAAAATGTGGTCGCTCCATAGAGATTTAGAAATTTCTGTTCCAATGTATACCGTATTTTTTTTCGGATAAATATGGTTTACATAATATATATACATATAAATTTGTAAACATGTGCTAAAAAATTGCATAAATTTCTAATATTGATTTAAATTACTGGTGCTATCAAAGATGACAGTTATGAGGAATTTATAATGTAATAAAGTGGGTGTTTTAAGGTTATCTATTTTTATGACATAAGATCGATCCCATAAAATAAATTTTTTTAAATTATCAACTTAATTACTGAATTTAATGAATTTATGAGATAAATAACCTTATAATCTATTCAGGTTAGTAAGACACTATAGATCCACAATTTCGCTGAACTAGATTAGTAATATTTCACTATGTTAAATCTACATTGTAGGGCATTTGCGGAGAGGAGGAGATGGACGCCCTTATAAAGTTTGATGCGACACCATCTTGCGTATGCTCTATCTAAATTTTCCCTAAATGTTACCGACTCGATGATAATGGATTGCAGACGGAGAATCAAATAGGCAAAATTTTTCGTTGATGGTTCATTCATAAAAGTGCGAATAAGTTGTTCTTATATTTGACGCTGTAGAATCATGATTAATCTTTTTGTCGGATATCGAAAATTTGGCTATCATTGTTCCAATTTTCATTTCTCCATTAGTTGCGGAACCGTGTATTGATTAACCCGACTAAATACAATAATTTCCACATTTAGTATTAGGTTTCGAATTATATATTTCTTCGGATATCTTAGTAGTTATCCTAGTTCGTTATTTACACATTCCTACAAAGTTCGTTCCTATAAATTTTCAGTTCAAATCGCGTTTAATATAAATTCGAATATCACAAATTGCTTACAATTAGCTCAAATTTCTTAAAATTAATTTTTTAGTTTAATATTAGAAACAATTAGAATTCCATATAAAAAAGAAAAAACAATTTTCTGTTTACTTAAATTTTTTCATTTTCAAAAAATTTTAATTTCAACTATTTTGAAGTGGAATGGTTTGTCGAAGGTTTTTATTTTCATTTTGAAAATATTCACTAGAATAATTATGAAGACCGCCCACAATTAATCAACAAATCCAATTTAACATTTTTTTAAAAAATTTTTTTTTTTCATTTTTCACTAGAAATTTCATGCTTCTAGTGTTTTTCTTCCATATACACAACGAGTACACATATAAAAAATTACAAGGATAAAAGTGATATACAATTTTTTTGTTAGAATTTATTGATTTGGAATTTTCACTGTAGGGATGAGGTGGAATGATAGAGAAGATCCTAAATAAAAGAAAAGTATGTAGTTATGAATGTGCAAGTACATAAATAATTTGTTCCTCTTGTTTTTTTACATTTTCTTTTTCATCGGGCGGTGCTGAGAACTTTTTTTTTTCTGTGCTGCTAACAAAAGAAAAAAAATTTGAGTTTGCGTATTAGAAAATTAAAACAAATTAAAAATAAGAAATGTTAAAATGAAAAACAAGAACAGCATAAAAAAGAAGACAAAGCAAATGTTTTTCCCAGGACTTTGTCCTTTTTCTCTTCATATCTTTCATTTTTAAATTTATCATTTTGTGGAAACATTTTAAATTTAAAATATTTTTTGCTTTACAAGTTCTATTTAACTTTTACAAACTTTATTAAAACAAAAGTAAGAAAACAAAAACTTGAAATGTCAAATTTTAATTAATATTTTTTTTTTATGTACCCAACTACATATATTTGAAATATAACATTTCCAGAATGTTTTCAAGAAATATAAATGCCATGTTTAACATATTAAGTGACATATTGTGTGATGGTGCTGCCATAACAATAAAAAAACAAAACTAAATAATTGGAAAATTTAAAAATGGGAGCACACAAAGTTGTTTTGATTCAGATTAATTAAAAACTTTGTTATTTTCAGGCTAGGGTTAAATATATTTAGTGTTTTCAGCCATTGCATATTTCGGGGTGCATTTTATCGAAAACGCTATTTTCCGCGATAATTCTATGATTAAGTAGTTTAGATAGTATTTTGTTTTATAATGATATTTTACTTTACTCGGCAGGCAATATAGTGAAAGAAATTGAAAATAGAGTTCAGAAAAAATGTAATCTAACAAGAGATTATACCAAAGTATGGGCTTTAAAGATTAATTTTTAGAACTGATAGAACTAAAATTAGAAAAAGGAACTAGTTTTTTAGAAAACAAAAATTATCGTTAAATATCTGGGTATCCATTGACACTGAAACTTAATATATATAGAAAAAACCATGTAAAGAAGGTGCTAGGAAAAGGTAAATAGGTATTGGCGGCATCGAAGAGCTTATTTTACTGTAAGGATATTAATAGCACGATAAAGATAATTTCATATATAGCGCTTATTCGATCAGAAATAGCATATATGCCGTACCAATTTAGTATAATATTAGCGCAAGTTTGATGGAGGAAATTTGACTGTTCGAGAGGAAATGAACGAGAGTTTGTATAGGGATCAAAAGAAAAATTGAAACGGAATACCAACATTATTATTCAAATAAATACATTTATTAAATTGCCAGTATAAATAGAATAGATAATTTTTAAATTAAATTAATTCGTATAGAACGATTTAATATTCAATATATTTTACCGCAATGAGGAGTATATTAAACAAATTTTAATACTGGGTTTTATCGCAACCAAACATTTTATATACATTAATAGCAAAGGTTACGTCAAACATGTTGCAATATTTAAAACTTTGTTTGTACACTTCAATTTTTTTCCATTAATAAATTTCGATTTTTATATAAATCACTTAGCTTAAAATTTCGAAAATTCGTAATCTACAAAACACATTTTTGATTTTAACTGTTATGCACATTGTTGTAAATTTTTTAAAATAGACATTTATGAAAATCATAAAAAAGATCTTCCTATTTTTTCGTTATGAAACTTATAGATATTCTAATTAATTCAGTTTTTTAAAATAATTGGATGAATTCATCACCAAATGCTTGTTTATTATGAACAAATGGATCCAATCATTCTCAAAATATTTTAAATTCACTTTATCACTGTAAGTTTTTTCAAACTGAACGAAAAAAATTTAATCTATATGACTTTTAAATACTTTATATTACAGTAGAACCTAATCGTGTCATTCAAAATAATAGTTTTATTCATCATTCGACTAATAATTACAAAATATTTATGGAACATATCAAGTCTCTTGAAATCAAGGCATAAATTTTAATATATTTTTTTATTTAAAATATGTACATGGTCAAATTTTTGTATTTCTCAAAAACAATTTGACTTAAACCAAAAATTTTCAATAAAGAATCCAAGCCCGGTAGCGTGAGGAATCAGAAACAAGTTTTTAATTTTTTGTGTTGTTATTCTTTGTTGTTCTTATACGAGTATTTCCATAGTCTTCATCAGTTACTTATCATCATCTTCTTCCATAGTCTTCTGAAGCCAAAATGAAGTAGACCCTTTAATTTAGCTCTACTGTTCTAGCCATTGAAAAGAACAATGATAAATTTATATTTTATATTCTTTCAGCATTTTAAATAACTATAGGTATAAGTCTATCTAGGAATATGTCACAATAGGAATAGATCTACCAAATATATGGACTTTACTTATGCATGTTAATACAATTGTATATAAATAAATTGTTATATAATATTGTTCAGCACTTACATGCAGTTATTGTTTTGACTATCTTTGAGAATTTTAATTTCACCTATTGAGTCGTAATTTAAATCATACGATTTTTTTCCTGAGATGCGGAAGATTTCAATAAAGAAAAAAATAACGCGAAAAAAACAGTTTTACGTGCGAGTATTTTCGTTTTGTACCTGTAATATTTTTTTTTGATTTTCGCTATTTTGATTTTATTTTTGTTGTTTTATCAATTGTTTTACCGATCGTTATGGATTATTTTAATTCATTTTATGCAATTTCTAAATATGGATTTATTTAATCAGTTCCAATTTTAAATAAGAAAATATCAATAAACAAAGAATAGGAAAAAAATAAAACATGAAATCTATACTTTCTTTAGAATCTCGAAATTTTTGTTGTGATGCCGCCATAGTTGTATATTTTAAGCGGTGCGGCGATATTCATAAAAAAAAATTGATTTTGTTATTTGATTGATTTTTTATTTTTTTTTTTTGTGGTATTTCTTTTATTTATAAATGAATGATAAACAAAGATTGAAGATGTTAGTAGTGCTGATGAAAAAAAGATTTGAATTGATTATGAAAAAAAAAGTAGAATACACGGAAAAGTTTACAAAAAAAGTAGAAAAATTTTTCCGTATTTTAGCATTGATTTGTTAAAAATAATGAAAAATATTTTTACATATTACACGCATGATAATGAACAGTCAACGTTAAAAATTTATTAAAAAAAAAAATTGAATTTCAATATGAAAGTTTTATTTTTTTTTTGCAAAAAATGTTGAAAATTTAAAAACCAAACTTCTAAACTATTTATTGTACTTTTACCGAAAGTATTGAATACAATAAAGAAGGTTATGGTCAGCAGCTCTGTGTTTTCATTCGTGTTTCTCAATTTTGGTCGAATTTCGTTTTGGATTGATCATCATTTGGGATCCACGTCTTGCTGGTTAGGTTCTTATTACGCATTGATTTTACATTTTTGATAATTTCTAAACAAATATTGACTTGAACAGATTAACTTCAAATTTTATATTTATGTTTCATTTGAACTTCCGAAGAAATCATTTCAGTACCCATCAGTACTGTAATTCAACTACTGTCACCCAAGTAATTCTTTTGATATGGTCAAACACGGTACTTTACAGAATGTGCTTTGTTAACATTTTCAAAAATTCATGAATCTCAATATTTTTTGATGGCACCGTTCTTATAAATTTATTCCTAGTTATTTCTACTTATTTGGTGCAACGTTTTCATGTCAGGTTTTAATTAACAAGTGACTTTACTCATATTTTATACTAAATAGATAAGATTATTTACTAAATTCTATTTTGTAATAAATTTTACTATGTAATTAATATGTAAATAGCGTCATGAATTCCAATTCTAATTGCATGCGCAATTGATTGTCTTTCTTTTAAATTTTTATGTGTTGTTGAGTTTTGAAGAACATTTTTAGTCGATAGCCATCAAATAACTTCAAAAATGCAGAAGTGTGTAGGATACGGGCAATAATCTGAATTGAATTTAAAACGAATTCAAGTTATTATTATTATTATTAAAGATTTTTTATTTTACCCTTTTAGATTTTATCAGACCCCGCTAACAAATTTACATAAATTCAATTTATTAACGTCTACTTAGAAATTTTTAGAAAAATTTTAAAATTGTTAATTTTTAATAGATTTTTAAATTTACTTAATCTTTATACTTACTTGCATATAATCTTAACAAAATTTATGTCAAATTTTATTTGTTGTTAACAATGTACTCAAAATCGTTCTGCCTTGATACTTAATTTTTTTAATTTTTATTTTGTATATTAAACCAGTAAAAAAAATTTTATGAACTGAAAAAATTTCACACATTCTTAAAATTTAAAGTAAATGTGAATAAGAGGGTTTGATACTTACTTATAAAAAAATTTGGGGGATATTAGAGGTTTTGTCTATTTAAATTTTTAACATATTTTGCATATTATATAACAAGTTCTTAACTTTTTTTCCAACTTCTATATTACATGAAAATAGTAAAATCATATAAAAACAAAAAACCCCACTTAAAATTCATTGATTAAATTACAAAAGCATGAAATTACCGTTTAAAATTACTTCAAATACATACGTACATATTTGTATATAAGGATACCTAACATACAATTTATTAACACAATATACACAAACACATAACACAATATGAAATTAAATATTGTAGGCAGAGGATTTAATTTTTATTTAGTTTTTCCTTTCCTTTACGAAATTTTCAGAAGAAGAGGAAAAAAACATTCAATTCTAATATTATCCTGATTTTATGCATCAATGCTGAATGGTTACAACTTTTAGATCTACAAATATATAGATGTATATTTATGCATACGTATATTATTTTAAGTACATTGAAAATTTCTTTTATGCATAACCATAGAATGCATCCCGGAGGAACCATAAACTTTTTCTTACATAATTTTATTCTATACATACTTTTACATATATAACATCTATATACATAAATATTTTTGTCAGTTGTAGCTTCTGTATAGATATGCAGGTAAAGTGAGCTAATGTTATCAGTCCTATAGAATGATGTGAGAGTGATGTTAAGTAAAGAAATTCTAATCAATATTCAATGCAATTCTAAATGAACATTAGAAAATTAACTTGGTAGAAATCAGGAAGAAGAAAAATTCTATTTTAATTCTTTTTTTTTTCTGTATAAAATTAAAAGCAGACATTATCACAAGTTATGTATCAGTTTCAATGCATACATACATGTAATTTATATAGAAAATTATTGTATATATTTGCGACTAAAAGCACAAACATCTTTGACAGTTTGAACATACTATGTATTTAGTTTTGTTGAGAGTACAAAATTATTTGTTAATTTTAATTGAACTCTCTATATATTTGTATATTTCCTCTCTATATGTACTCGTAAGGTATAGATATTTCTCTTTTATGTTAAGACATTGATATGGAAGATTGAAGTATAAGTATGACATGAACACATAAATTATGTTCTTTATAATTCAAATTTTTTTTTAGTTTTACATTTATATAGCTATGGGGTATTTTTAATTTCTTAAAATTACTCTAACAGTTATACCATTTCAATCGACATTACCAAAATAAACATATCGAAAACTTATTAGAACATTTTTGAGGTTACCATTGATTTTATTTAGACGACATAGATTTGCTTAAGAAATAAAGGCAATAATTTAACAATAAAATAAAGTTTACAATAAATAGGTTTGTCTAAGATAATATTCTCCCATAAAAATTCTGCTCTTGATAAATGTATTTGTATTTAATAACCATTAACTGTTTCACATAATCATAATATGACTGCTTGATATATTTTTCTCCTGTAACAAATTATTGAATGAAACGAGAGAGAAATGATCACATGACATATTTCTCTCAATTTTCGTGTGTCACATCCTTCTTCAATGCTTTTCATTACATTGCATCGTAATGAACTGATATTGCATATCTTGGACAGACCTCACATTTTTGATATGAATAGAGTAAGTTCTTCTTCGTGCACCGGAATAGAACCTTTCATTTCTAATTAATAATGAAATAAAATGAAATAAAATGAATTTCTAATAATTTGCAAAATTTAAAAAATAAATTTTTTTTTAGACTATTTCACAATTCCCCACTAAAATTGTAAAAAAATTTATTATCGGGCTTGCATTTAATTTCTACTAGATTTACCAAAAAATCTATATATTCTCCTACTCGTACATATACTTTTTCATGTACAGGCATATACATATATATCTAAAGTATATATATATAAGAGTATGTTAGAATTACAAAAAATAGACATGAAGTTAGAGTGATAGTTTTTTATTAAATATTCAAAAATTGTTAGGATTGTAATTGCATTTTCCAATTTAAATTATATTTCTATATTATGGTTTCTACATCCAGTCCTGTCAATGGTGATAAGTAGGTACATATATATTTGCTATACGTTCACGTTAAATATAACTTTTTATTGTTACTTGCTAAATGTACAAAATTTGTATAATTTTAAATTTAAATAAAAGTTAAAACAATTAAAATTTTCAGTACAATAGGATTGTGTTTTACCTTTTCCGAAAGATTAAACTAATATTTTCTCATTAAATCCAATTTTACTATATCACTATTTTTGTATATTATTGACTTAAAAAATCAGTAGTGAAAATATCCTTGTTATATTTTTGTTATATTTCAGTACTTATGGAAAGTATTTTTGCATATAAAACTTAAGGTGTACATATAATATGATATTGCTGTTATAATGCTAATTCGTAAATATTAAAACCAGATTCGCGATTTTTCATTAACTGCCGTGTTAAACCACACAGCCACACAAAAATCACAGTACACGCAAATAACAATTATCAACAGTCATTAGTTTCAATTTGAAATAATTATAAAATTTTACGATATAGACCACTTTTCTGGTCAATTAAATAACAGGATATTATCTATACTATATATACGATACGATATGTGTAAAATGTAGTACAGTAAAAGAGTGTGAGATAGAAAGCATACAAGTTAGTTAGGATATTATGAAAATTTGTAACAATTAGTGAGTAAATTGATTTTGAATTAAAAAAAACAATAAATATAAGAATATGAAAGAAATTAGTTTGCAAAATACTCTGTAAATTATTAAAGTGCAAAAATGCTGAAAAACTATACTGAAATCTTATATGTTAAATTTTGGTGTATGGATTTTAAATCCGTTTACCTAAAATTTATAAATTTTTTACGAAAGTGAACAGTTTGCTCTTCAATTTTTCTTTGGTTCATTTATTTTTTATAAGTTTCTATTATTTTGCCATTTCAGTTGACTAGGTGTCTGCTCTATGACTCAATGTTTGCCCCCATGCAAAATTGCTCTTTCACAAATAAATCAAAAACTATGTTCTTGGATGAAATTTCATCTTCGCCAATTGGATATGTTCCACGAATTCTAAATTTTATACCATATTTATTTCTATATATAATTTACTCTTTCATTTCTTTTCTAACAGTTTTCATGCTCGTCTGACTATGCTTGTTGGTACTTTTGTAGTGAAGATTATTATTTCTGGATTAGTTGCAACTAGTTTCAATATGTGGTCTTTCATCTACATGTATATCATTTCGCCGAGCTGTACTTAATGTTAAAGAAGCCTGTGTATCCTGCTTATTGAGTGTGTGCAAACATTTTTAATTTTTTTGATTTCGTGTGTTGTGCTGTGCAAACTTTTATATAAGCAATCGTACATATCATTTTTTTGGTGTTGCTGGCAGAGTTTCATTCATATATTGAGAAATCGGCATTTTTTTTCCAAATAGTTGCTTGCAAAATAGCTTTTTTCAACGCGCAAACATACATAGGGTGATGGCGATAGTTACCTTTCTTCGTCCTTATTAATTAGTTCTAGTTTTGCCCAATAATTTACTAACAAGTGATTGCGGCAAAATGTAGTAATTCTAAAATTTTTAATGAATAACAGCTTGATTTTCAATCAAATTTTGTTTTCTAACTAAACCTGTTTTGAATTGAAAATTGTAATACTCTTATATATATATATATTACACTACACATATAAAACAAACATAAAGCAATCAATGACTTTTACATATTTTACATTTATAATTTATGCACAAAGATTTCAAATTTAATCCTCTAAGTTGTTGAATTTAATCTTTTATATAAATAAAAAATTCATTTTTAAGTATTGCAGTTTTGAATTTAATAGTGTATAAGATGTCTACTTTTTCTGATAGTGTTGTATGAAATAAGGAAGGCATTGCTTTCATCTCAATTTGGACAAAAAATTCATTTAATTTGAATGATCAATTCGAGGAATGCAATATTGGAATATTATTGAATATTAATTTGAATTTTCCAAGTTATTTTAGAGGACGATGAATGAATATTGGAACGTTCTAATAAACTAAGAGGTTAGCTTTATATGTTTGAGAAGTTTAACGGCCAATAGTTATCAAATAGTACTAGCTGTTTGTACAATTTTTTCTTTAGAAAACGTAAGTTTAAAAATTTGACACCTCTGAATTTATTATGAGTTGGGGCACTAAATGTTATAAAAATATACGTATGCTGTTCTGGCCACATCACGCTTTCAATTTCAAAATTAGTGCTTCGTTTTCTCACAGATTTTTTTTATATGAACATGGACACTAGCCTGCATTGTACTTATATTTAATTTGAATTTCATATTCAAAACTCATACTCACAATATTTTCTTTTTATATTATTTTTCACTTTTGTTTTTTTAACTTGATTAAAATTCACTCAATGTACACACTTATAATAAGTATGTATGTATAATTCAATTCAGTGAACGTACATTTAATGTTATCGGTAAACAAATCAGATACACCATAAAACTTGTCCTTTTATTTAAAAAAGATTTGCAACAATTTTTTTATTTTTTTTCCTTTCTCTTCTTATTTGTATTTATTGTATATAAGGATAATAATAATTGTAATTTAGTAAAATTGAAGGGTTTTTCTTAATTTAGTTAAAAAATTATCCTGTTTGAGTTTTTTTTTTTTTTTGTTATAGAATATTGTTATTACTTATTAGGTCGGATATAGAATTAACTGCGTTCGAGAGCAATTTAAAACTATTTAAGCGCGTATATATAACATACAGGGTAGAAAAAACAACAACAGAGAAAACATTATGTAGAATTGAAAAATAGTAGTTTATTACAAACGCTTAACACGTGTCGAAGTCACGTGTTATATGTGTATATCTGCACTATATGGAATAAGATGTAAAAGGCGTATCGGAATATCGGTTTTATAAATTTTTTCTTTGTATTGTGGATATGTGTGTGTTCAACAGGATACTAAATATAAAACCAGTATTTTACTAGATCCTTCCTGAATTTTTTTGATGGTTTTAAAAATTATTAACAAAAGTGTTTAATTTTTTTTTTCGGTGTATTTTTGTGTTACTTTGCATTTTATTCTATTTTGTTTGATTAGGAATGGTTTGATATTGTATAATCGGTAAAATGGGCGTGAAAATTGTGGATGAAAGCAAATGTAATGTTCATAACAAGAGCAGATTAAAGTTCATTTGTTTTTTTTTATATTTTTTGATTCTAATGTTGTAGGGTGTAATCAACTTGTTTGATTTTCCCAAGGTAAGTGAGATTTCTTTATATACATTTTTTTTTGTGATTATTTCGATTAAATTGAGAGGGGGTTTCTTCGTATATAATGGAAAAACAATAAAAGAATGTCCTAAATTGATGTGAATTTTGTATTTCCATTCTATCTCGTACATGGTAATTGCAACTTTTTTTTTTATTTTTAATTAAATTGTTAATATGTAACTGCTCAGAAGTTAATTTGTTCTCAATTATCAAATATTGAGAATATAATATGAATGGAAAATTTTTAGATTGTTCCTTTGGGATTATGATTTGTTCATATTTTTAATTATTACAATGTATTTAATTTGTTTTTTTTTTATTTTTACAATGCAATTGTTTGTACATGTGTGTAGAACAATGTCTTTGAGGGTTGAAGGATTGAATAATAGTGGAGTATGCCTTTGTCTTATTTTATCTGATATAATAAATATTATAATATTTTAATACTGACTTCAGCTTTCATGCATTCGTGTATGGTTTATAATTTATCAAATTTCCGAAAATTTCCGAAAGTTTCAATAAACCAATGCATTTTAAGAATTTCATTTATGAAATTTTAAATTCTTTAAGGTGATGTCAAATTAAGGTCAATTCTGCAGTGTTGGCACATATTAATCACGGTAGATTAAGCAAGTAGTGTCAACTAGTGACTGTTTGAAAATTTCTTACTTAAAATGAAAAAATTCTTACCACTTTTTAATTATTTGATGATTAGAAATTTTTTATTTCCAATATTTGCCAATTTTCAATTATTTATTCTTCATATGTGAATTCCCTTTAACTATAATAGAACAATCAATTGTCACCAATTTTTATTTTTTGTTCAAAATTTACCTTCAAATCATACAAGCCTTAGCATATAATTTTAACTTACTTATATATTATATTTTTTGCATATAGAGTAATGATTACTAAATTTAATTTGGTTTTAAAGTAAATGCGACAAATAAATTTTAAGAAATCCTTTCAATTTATCATATTAAATAATAAAAAAAAAATCGCTTAATAGAATTTTCCATTCTAATAACCCTTCTTTAAATAAATTTTGTACTTATACTTTATACCTTAGATTTTCATAAAAAATTCAATTTAAAATTGAGAAATTCAATCCTTTCATCATTATTTGAATCCTTTATATACGCGCGTTCTTTTACCCAAGATGCTTTTACAATCACTGTATACGTGCTTATAGACATCGTAACAAGAATAATTTTGATTGACATCTTTAAATAAACCAAAAAAAAATAATAATAAAGAATAAGAATATTAAACAAGTGGAATAGAACGTCGCTAAATTTGGAAAGAAAGGAACGAGAAAATTCAATTTATAAATTACTTCATGAAAGGTGAAAATCTTAAAAGATTTTCTTTTACCTTAGAGAACATTTTCAATTGCGTATATATATAAGGATAAACCTATTCACGATATAAAGGTGAAAATATAATCATTAGAAGACTGTGTATAAAGAGATTTTCGTTATTTTTAAATCAAAACGTTTTGTTTTTAACTTGGATTCAAATCAAATAATTTCCTTCACACTCCATCTTATTTTAATAATATTATAAAGTTGATGATTTGTTGAGTATGTGATAGAGAAAGCATATGAAAAATATTCAATATTATTTTAGGGTATATATACGAGAAATAGAAATGCATTTGAAAATACTGCAATATATAGAAAATTTTTAATAGTATAAAACGTACACGATAATTGCATATTATTTAAAAGTTGCACGTTTTTCAAATTTTAATGTAAATTTTATTTATTTCGATTATATAATATAGTAAGTAAGAGAAGGTTAAAATTGGAATAGAATTATGCGGCGGCTAACGTTTACGGTATATAATTTTTCAATATTTTTGTGCACATACACCTTTACATAAAGTCGATTAAATTGATTTATGTATAGGTATAGGTAAAGTCAATGTAGTACATCAATAATATTGAAGCTTCTGGTACTTATATAATTACACCAGAGTTACCATATAAATGGTCCGTCCGTCCCAACGATAACTCAAAAACTAATTGAGCTCACCAAATTTTCACAAATGATTTTTAATAGTAAATGCCAGAACCTTTTTTAAATTGGTTATGTTTGTGATACTGGTTCGGATACCTGCCATACTACTCCTAAATTTATTTGGCCATATCACAGAAACATTAAAAGCTATGCGATATTTAAATTTCACACAAGTGAATATATAGTGAGGCCAATGCGTCGTTGATAAAAGTCGTTGAAATTGCTTGGCTCCTTCTGGTAGCTTCCGTACAACTCCAAAAGTTGTTTAATATTATTCCAGAAATCATTGGAATTATAATAGAGAAATTTCCTGAAAGCAAATTTCGTGGTAGGATAACAAATTCGTACGGATATCACAGAGTTGACACGAGTGGACAACTCTTTCTTTTCTTGTATTTTTAACTTAAAATAATTCAATTGTAATCTATTTCAGTTTAAATTTAAGTTAAAAAAATATTAAGCACCTTTTGATAATAAAAGGAGGCAAAAATGAGTCAAGTAACATAATTTATTTATTTATCCAGAATAATTTTCTAAAAAGAATCTTACACCTATCAAGTTTTCTAAATTGAACTTTTGGTAACACCATTCATAATCTTTCTTTAAAACTTTCACAGTTTTGTTTTAAAAATTACTTCTTGTATTTCTTTTTGCTTTTTTGGTATATTCCAACGGAATAGTGTAGTTTAGATGTCATTTTATATTCCCATTTGTAGTTTTCAATTGAATTTATATTACTTACTATTAGAAAAATATTGACAGGTCATATTCTCTTTCCTCTCAATTTTGTTTATGAAGTTGAGTGTGAATATGCTTATATATGTATATACATTTAATGTATATTGGCACGTTCATACCGCAATATTTTTCATATCAAATGGATTAAGTTTTTTTTTTTAGATTTGAAAATGGAAAATCAAAAGGTAGAAATTGTTTTAAATTTATATTATTAGTATACAATTTGTATTTTAAGTATATAACGAAGCTCACGTACAGATGTCGCAGAAGTCTAAATAAATTTTAATCTTATAATATTGTTGTTACCTTATAGACTGGGATACTGTCAATAATGTTAACCTTTATATGAAAATTAAAATTTGAAATTTGAAACTTACAGCATTAGAAATAGAAAATATGCAAAAAGTTAGAAAAAATAAAAAAGGAAAATTTGAAAAAAATTGTCTTTATGACAGCACATTAAATATTGAATTTTATTGAATTGAAAATAGTTATTTAAAATCGATTTTGATGTCTGGAATTTTTAATATAGTTAACATTAGTGTGTTTTGCAGTGAAAGATGATATTGCAAGAAATAATTTCTATCATTTTGGAAGTTGTGCTATCATAAAAAGCCTTCAAAAAATGGGGTATGTAAACAAATATAAAATTTTAATTTCAGAGGGAAAAATGGAATATTGGTTTGTTGAATCAAGTCCGAATTTCATTATTTCCAAAGTTAATTACTTCACAAACCTTCAAATTTATCAACAAATATAGTTTTTAATAAATTTCAAAATAAATTTTTATTAACAAAACGACAAAAGTAAAAATTAAAGAGGCAATATTTAGAAATAAAAGAGCCGTTTTTGAATTAAAAATTCTTGTAAAGAAAATAAAAAAGTGGAAACTGCCCAGCAGATAATGACAAAGTCGAGGAAATTTATGGAAAAGAAGAAATGTGAAGAACAATTGTTGAGAAGTACAGAATAAATATTAATGCAGATTACGCACAGTCAAAGTTCGGAAAAAAAATTTAAAGTGGATAATGCATAATCAAAGAATTAATGATGTTGACGAGATTATGATGATGATTATATGTTTAGCGAAATATACGTTATATTTCTTAAATTTAGTAAATTGTCAGGAACTTGGACAGAAAAAAATATACGCACAAAAATTGACAATTCCAAATCTTTAAGTACTAAAAATTCACAATATTCCTAAAATTTTATAAAATTGTTCCGCATATTGTATTGTTTTTTTTTGTTCATATCATAAAACAAAAAATCTTTTCAAAAAAGGTGCGAAAACATCAATTCTAGTTAATTTTTTGATGTGTTAAAATTGATATGTAAATGAAACTAAAAACAATATGAGACAATATGAATTTCTAACCTTTATACTCTAAATTTTTTTTTCTAATAATGAATTTATTTGAGAATACATGAAAATAAAAACTGAAACCTCATCATTCATTTACGAAAACAAGGTGCTTAACAAATTAATTCACAATTTTCCCATTTTAATTTTCAATTATACAATGTTAGAGAAAAAGAGATGGAAAAATAGAAACAACAAAATATAACAATGAACCCAATGTAAAAATTCCCTGAAGCATGTTCCAATTATGTAAATCAGTCAGTCAGTCAACAGATCGTTAATCTCCATAATATTCTATAAAAATATTATTTAAGAAAAAAAGAGAAATTAACCCAACCTCTTCGTACATATCTACTTACAGCACTGTAAGAATCATTCAATTGGTAAAAACCTTAGGAAAAACGAAAAACAATGAAAATATAAAACTTTTAAATGGTGAAAACTTTTGTGGCAAGTTTATTATAATGAAAAGTGATCTGACCTCAAGTTAAAAACAAAAAAAAAGGCATATTAATTTGTTTTTCTATTTTAGGTTTGAAAATTTTTCTTTGGGCTTAACAAATCACATGTATAAATGTACATACATAATGTATATACTCACAATATTTAAAGAGATCTCGTACAAACTAACAATGTGAGTGGATAGAAAATCATCCAGGTGAATAATGTTCTGATTTTATCTTTTAATTTAATGAAATTAACACGAACATTTTTACCTTTGAGCGATTCTCATTAATTATCATACGTTTTCTTTTTCTCTTTGTCTTTCCTTTCTCACTACTTTCAAAGAGTATTCTATTTCTATAATGTTTTATGTATGTATGTAATATTTATGTGTGTGTTTCGGAAATTGTTTTAATACTTTTAATATATTTTTTTTTGTGGCGCTTACAATTATTTTTATCTTTAATTTTCATCTTTTAATTTTTAATATGACTTAGGAAGTGATAATTAGGCAAAGTAATCCGAAACAGAAAAAAATTAAATAAACTTTTACAGTATTGTTACTTAGATTTGTGAGATACGGATAATTTTTAGTTTTTCGAGTTCGAGAAATTTTTAGTGTAAGTGCCTAACTTATAAAAATTAGTGTTTGTCTTTAAAAGTAGGAAAAGCATGTTTTCGAAAATCATATGCAATTTTAATAAATATGACAAATCATTTAAAACTTCCACTCCCCTTCGAAAAATAAATTTGTATTTCACACCAACAATTAAAAATGCTACTTTGCGCTTGTAAATGCCACTTATCCTTAAACTAGTTAAAGTACCCCTTTTAAAAGCAGTCTACTATGTACATTATTTAAATATTATTTCCACTCATAAATGTATTTAAATTATATATAAAACTATTGCATACATTTAGGATGAGGAAAAGAAAAAAATTAAAAAAGCATTAACATAATTTTCGAAATCAAATGTTTAATAAGTAAGTTAAGAAAAATAATTATAGTTTTTGAAGGCATGACATTTACCGTTAGCTTTTTGCTTTTGTTGAAATTTGAAAAAGGCTGCGGTTTCAGAAATTACAAGGTGTCGAAAATTCTAATTTTATGCATTTTGGGAGACGATAAAATTTTGGCATTTATTTTCTATATAAAAAAATATGAAGTCAGTTAGAAGTCTAATACACCTGTAGTGTTATACGTTTTATATGCCTTCAAATCATATGTTATGCTCTTTCATTGATCCGCGGCTGTATAACATATGGTCGAGTTCTAAAAAAAAATTGCTATATGTCAATGT
The DNA here is from genome assembly GCF_029603195.1 of Condylostylus longicornis. Taxonomy (NCBI): domain Eukaryota; kingdom Metazoa; phylum Arthropoda; class Insecta; order Diptera; family Dolichopodidae; genus Condylostylus; species Condylostylus longicornis. Next base: position 1,617,153 of record NW_026578043.1, read on the forward strand.
TATTGAAAATATTAACACATATTACGACTATATAAATTGAATGTGATATATTTTACAACAATAAAGCAAACTTTTTCATATTGTTAGTAAGTGAATTGAAAATAAGTAATAGAACCAAAAAAAAAATAACTATTATACATAGAACGATTTAAATTTTAATCACATTTAACAAGAATTCAATCAGTCAAAAAATGTCTAATTTTTCATCTTGTTAAAAACTTTTACACTTTTTTTTTTAACTTTTTGGGTTGCAGACGCACTTCTATTAATTCTTTGCTTAAAACCCTTCTGTGGAAGATGGAATGTTTTATGAGTTGTCTGTCGTGAACAGAATCAAAATATACTGTTAACATTAAAAAATATTTTATTATTTTTATCGCATATGAAAAATTTATAAATAACAAGACTTCATAAGCCCACCATTCATTTCTTAAAATTTATATGAAAAAATAAATAATAAAAAAAAAGGAAAAATTTCATGGTTGCAATTTCTTTTAATTTTTTTACCATATGTTTGAAATGTTTCGCATCATAAATTGAATTGTTTTAATATTAAAGTGTAACATTATTCGAATCGGACCTGCTAAATTTTAATATTCTTTATAGATAGTGTTATAGTTAACTAGTATAAAATGGGACACTTTTTGTTTTATTTTTATTACTTACCATTGTTTTTTTCAATTTAGTAAGGGTACATGATTGATTTTTTATTTTTTTTATTACTCTTATTCTATTGTCACCCTATTTTTTGACATTTTTGTTTTTTATATACATAAGCATATATTGTGTATGGGTTGGTGGTGATTGCAAAAAATTATCTGTGCAATAAAAAAGATAAAAATTAAATAAAAATAAAAACAAAAGTTGGAAAATTGGAAAATGACTTCATTGAATTGCACTTTATTATATCTGTGCTTGTTTGTATGTATGTAAAATAGTTAAATTACCAAATAAAATGTCACGTGACTCGAAATTAAAGAAAAAAAAGTTGTTAGCACACTAGCTTTGTTTAAGGGCTAAAATATGACTTCGAAATTGTTTTGTTACGCAATAACACAGGGCGGTACGGATGAAGACATAAAAAAAATTTTGGTTCCATTTCGGGTTGTACTCTCTTTTTTTTATTACCCTCTTTGCAATTGTAATTATTGTAAGGTCTTGGTTGTTTCTTCTAAAATTTTAAGTTTAAATTTAAGGTTTACTTATGTTTTACTAAAAACTTGAAAAATTATCGCATTTAGCAAAAAAAATTGTTTTTTTCACGAATTAATTGTATACAAAAAAATCCTCGATTTCAGCAACATTTTAACCGCTGAGTTTTAGTCGTAGGCTTCTTCTTTAGTATACCTTGAAAGCCTCAGTAGGTTGTAAAGAATATAATTGGAGGATGAACTCCCTCCAAAAGATTGATTTGCACTATTATATTATATTAATCATATAGTTTAGATTCAAAATATATACAAACAGACCAAATAAGCCTTTACGACTATAATTAATTCTGAGATTCACTCTTTTTCACAATACCGCTACCGTTCTAATAATTTATTAGAATGAAATTTCTTCAGAGACACAGAACATCTTGTGCATACATATAATTTTGTATTTGTATTTATATATAAATATAAGTATGTGAATGACACTTATAAGTAAATAACGAGATTAAAATAACAAAATGAAAAAAAAAATAAAGAACAAAATTATCACTTGAGGCTAAAAAAACAAATAAAATAATCTGTTACTGTTATTATAACAGGTTGGCTTGCAATAATGATATTGGGGGGTGAACGCAACACTATCAATTTCATACAAATTAATCAAATTTATTCAAAGACAAAAAAAAAATTAAAAAATTTATGGAAGAGAATCGGAAAAAAATAATTTTTGTGTTTATAGGGAAATTAAAAAAAAACCTGCTAAATTCCATATACAATTGAAAAATAAGATAATTTGCAATATACGTGAAATAATTTGCAAAAGTGAGATAATTAGATGTCTCTTATAGGCCAAAGACATTTGAAGCCCGCAAAATCTACAACTCGAGCAATGTAATTTATGCTGCTTTAGAAAATATTGAAGCCTCAAGTTTTTGAAATATTTTTAAAATTTTGCCGTCATTTGAAATTTTAAATGTAAATTTGAATGTAAACTAAAGACGTTGTTTTTTTTAATAATGTAATATAAAATTTGATAAAATCTGATGCCTTCCAGTCCGCGCCTGCATATACCTAAGGCATATGGAAAAATATATATTTTTTAATTAATATCGTGCCTGCTGCCTTTAACGAAAATTTAAACTAAATGTGATTTTTTTGTATAAATTTAATATAATTTTTTTAACGTAAAGTGTTAATAAAATGTGATCTAAGATTGAAATCAATAAATACCACTAAGAAATCTTTTTAAAACTAAGTTGGCATTCTAATCCTGACGACAACGAACATTTTTTAAAAAAATTTAAAAGTTCATTTCGCATTAAAAAGTTCCAATCCCATTGCAAATACATTTAAAAAACCTGTTCATATTTTTATTACAATAAATTATTCCATTTTATTATTTATGAAATTCATAATTAATAAAAAGAAGAAAATAAGATGAGAAGACAATTTTAATAACTTTTAATATAAAATAAAAACCTATTTAAAATGTCATTTAATAATTTTTAAATCACCTCTTTTTCTCATTCCCAGAGGCAATTTCTATACCAAAATATAATAAAAATAACAAGAACAACAAAACGCAAATAAAAAAATATCCCTTTAGAGATTTCATTACAAGAATAAAAACAAAAGAATAAAAATTGTAAGGAAATTAAAAATACACAAAAAAAAATTATTAAAGAAATTATCCTTTCTAAAAATTTGTTATTTTTGTTGATTTAAACTAAATTTTATCCTACTTTAATGTATAAACAAATATAAAGTTTAAAAAAGCCCCACTCAACAGTTCAACCCTTTCATTTCGTGATGTTCAGTTGAAGAAAAAATTTATAATTTTTTTTTTTTGTTAATTTTATTTGAAAATAAATTGCCTGAATGAATTATAAAAGATTAAAAAGTGCTAAAGGATTTGTTAACACACAATTCGACAAGAAAATGTAAGCACAGTAAAAAAAAAAAACCATAAAAGAAAGCCCCCAAAGGAGTATTCTAATCATCTGGTTTCGCGTTATAATTAGTAACAGCTAACGATAGAACTCATCGAGAGCAGATGGCTTTTCTAATAAATTCAAATTAACTTTTTACAATTATTTTCTGCTTTTGTTGTTTTTTTTTTATTTCACTTTTTCTCATAATATTTTTATTTTCTTTTATAAATATTTTTTAAGTATTTTTAAATTTTCTTTGAGAAATTTTTGAAATCTCAGGTTTTTAAATTTTTTTTTGAATATTTTTTAAAATGGAGATTTTATCATACTGTTATTGAATTAATTTTAAATAATTCAATTTTTTTGCATGAATTTTGAATTTTTTATAGGATAACGCTTAAAGGCGAACTGTGTACGAAATAAGGCTCTTGAGAGTTTTGGTTTTGACTTAATCAGTGGGAGAAAATTGCCGAATTATATAAAATTATTTTAGGATGAAAAACTCGTCAATTGGTAAATTTTGATTTAGTTCATTATATGGAAATATTGTGGTTTTCTACACTATTATTAATGAGTTTGGGACTATTTGAGATCAACTTTTTTTTACAAAAATAAATAGTAAATCATAAGAAAATTTGAATTTGAAATAATTTGAATTGGAAATTGAATATTATACTAGAGTTCAATATTCATTTTTGCCTTTTTCTCAAAACCTGGTTCTTTTTTCTACATTTTAAAATTCGGCTGAAAAATTTTCAAAAGTTCCAGTATTTTACATCATATTGAAACATATTTTCCATATTTGAATTATACATGTGCCTTAAAAAATTGAAAACGTTTATTTAATGTTAAACTTTTAATAGTTGTTATTCCTCATATCTATGTGATATTTTAAATTTTTTATTTATTATAAATAAATTAAAAAAATGTTAAGTGAATAGCACATAATCGATCGGTCTGTTAAATTTTTGTGCATAAGGTTATGAAAATGTCCTTGAAAAATTTATTTCATATTAGAATATGAACTTACATAGATGTAAGTTAGGTAGCCTTCTGATTTTCCTCTAAGGCTTCCAAAACAATTTCGTTAGCAAACATATTTCAAATAATAAATTTCAAGATTTTTCGGCAATTTATATATAGTAAAAGTTGTTCTTTCATATTAGCGAAAAATTAACTTGTTAATAACCGGTCAGTATTTCAAGACTTTCAAGTAAATTTATTTATGTCTCTGTATATGAGCAAAAATGTAAATTTGACCCGCATACAGTAAAAGTCCATTTTCTCACTCTTGATTTCGTTGTCGCATATTGTTAGACGGAGCTTATATATATATAAAATTATTTTTGTTTATTTGTTGCTGATTATTTTTCTTAAAAATAGCGAAAAACGTAAAATTGGCTCCGGGACATAACATTATCCAAACGCTGATTAAATCGTAGAGGTTTTAATTCCGATTTAAATTTTCATAAAAATCGATTAAGCCGAATTGAAGATATGGGTGTGCTCACAAAGACTGATAAACGGACAATTTATTATATTAACAAACAAACAGACTGACAAACAAGCATGTCGGCACACCGATATCTCATTAAAAAAAATTTACGTTTCCTTACTATGCAGAAGTGCAAATCCGCCGACATGCGAAATTTAATGTCATGCCATAATTATAACCTCTCTTGTTGCATGCAATATGCAATCTGTAAAAGTTTGAACCGATGCAAAAAAAAAAAACACTTTATTGGCTAAAATTATTTTAAAGATTTTCCATTATTCATTTATTTTAGAATTTTATTTTCAACTATGCAAAATTAACTTAATTTGAAATAATATTAATTTAAAGGATAATATTATTGTGTTATTAATGTTAATTAAAAATTAAATGACACAGTGTTGAATGTTTCATTCAGATGTTTTACAAGCATATTTTTGCTGAAATTAATTTTTTTTTCTGCTGTTTTTTCTTTAATCCCATAGGATAAAATACAAATAAATTTTTTTGTTTTGTTTTTTTTTTTTACAATATATGTATAGGTATTGCAAAATTATTCGGAATAAAATGCATCAGTAATTATGTAAAACTGTTGTTTGTGTTCAATTTAAATTTTTCTTTTTTTTTTTTTAAATACTGAGAAGAATTTTGTGTTCGTTTTAATTTTTTTTATTTTTTTGGCCCAGTACAATAATCCTGTACTTATTCCCTTGATGGTAAAAGTACTGTTTAAAAAAAAAAATATGTAAAAAAAAATTAAAAAACAATTATTATAGCATGTCAGGAATTTTAAATAGACTACAAAAAATATTAACTTACCTATATAAACTTTAATTTATACCTGCGTTTTTATATTATATTGTGTGTAAAAGGTCCTGTGTGATAAAAATTCCATGTGTGCTAAATTGTAACTTAATATCCTGATGATGTGAAGTTTATATATTAAAAGTTGCGGGAATTCCAGCTCTCTTTCATTTGCTATCTCTTTTTTTTTGGCCATTTTTGGTATTTTTTTTTTTTGTTTTATTAATTGCAATTCAATAAATTTAATAAACTTTAAATGGTTTGTAAATATTTAAAATTGATTTATTTAAAAAAAAAAAAAAGAAAACAAAAAGTGAGAGAACAAAAAATGAGCTTACATTTTATTTGTGTATTTAATGATCAGGAATGAAAAAGAAAACAAAAAAAAAGGAAAAAAACAGTAATAAAAAATTACAATTTAATTATTTCAGTCAATTAACACCTGTGTCGTTTGTAATTAACAAAATGGTAGATTAATGAAATGAACAATTATTTAATTTTTATTGAAAATATACAAAAAAAAAATATAAGGATTTTTTTCTCTTATATTTTTTTTTTCTCTTTAATTATTTTGTTGTTGTGTGTTGTTTAAATTTATTTCATAAATGAAAACTTCATTAAATTCGAGGAAATTTTTGTTGGTACTCAAAGAAATTTTTTAAAATTTTTAAAATATTAAAGTTTTACTTTTACATAATATGTGAATAACCAATTTGGACGAAATTTTTATAATCACAATTTCGATCATAGGTCGTGAGATTAATGCTACAATTAGATAACTCGCATTTGGTGGCTTAGAGATGTTGACTTTTAAACACACAAAATTTAGCAATAACAAATAATTTAACATGAAAACATCTAGTTTTCGTATTATCAATTTCAGGTATTTAAGAACACTTTTAAGTTAAGATATTGGTCGCAGATGAAAGAGCATTTAATTTTATGACGCCTAGGTTAATTATTTTCGAATATAAAATTTTAGAGTTATCTAGTTGTAGCAATGACCTCACTAGATGAGATATTATAAAGGTAAATTGACAACCCAAACGAATTCACACGAGCGCCATGATTTAGAATTAAGCGTAAACGAATTACTCGTTATTATTAAAGCGATTAAAACGAGTGCTCTTAAATCAATTTTGAATATGTATTTCAATGACATAGATTTTATCTCAGTTCCTACAATAGGAATAACGCTCGCAACTAGTTTGAAATATAGGTTTTTAAATGGAATGCTGTTTTGTAAAGAAATCTTGTATAAAATAGAAATTAAAATTGTTAATTTTGTGGAATAAATGAGTATGGTTACTCTTCTCAACTACTCTTTTATATTGGTTAGTGTAGTTGAGTGTGAAATTAAATATTAGCATTAATGTTAAGTCAAAAATTCTCACGTTGCATTGAATGACACTTACAGTTATAAAACATTAATTTTTAATAAAAATTTTCGAAAAACATGGAATTCAAAAAATTTACTATTTTATTACTGAAAACTTTCTTAATAGAATTTAATGGAGAAAAATTTTTTGCAGTAAAACAATAATTACAATTTAATTTAATTGAAAATATTGTAAAATAATTAAATTAAAATTTTATTGAATTTCACATTGAATAAAAAATTAAATTTCTATATAATTTTTTTTCTTTCTACTAAAAACAAACTCTATAACAATTCATCATAAAATGATTGAAGAGGGCGAATGTATATATATACATATAAAAATTACAATTTATTCTTTCTTAATAAAAATTTAATGAATCAAATATAAAAGTTTCGTTTATTAACCCTTTCTTTTTTTCTTTGTACTGTTGTTATTTTGTATATGCCTTTTTGGTAATTTGCTTTTTTTTTGTTTTAAATTAAGAAATTGATTGGTCTGAACTCATGTTTATGACTCTATAGTCCTAGTGATTCAAATCAAATTTAATAAAGGTGTTATAGTTTTTGGAATACGTTTATGAAGCCTATTTTAACTGTATGACAGATTCAACAATATGAATACTAACTGATTTTCGAATACGGCAGGATTCGTAAACAACGATATTTTAAGTCAGTTTTATGTTTAACTCTTGGGGTTTCTGTCTTAGGCAAATAAATTTATATTGTTTGCTGAAATAAAACATTTGAATTTCGGCATAGAATTAACATGTCAGGTGACAGTATAGTGTGTGACAGGACGTAAAATTCAAATAGTTTTTGCTTATTTCCAAATCACCGTAACGAATAACATTTATTTTATCATAATAAAATGACCGAAAATTATTTGATTTTCCATTTAGGTTTGAAAATTTGACTCTGTGATTGAAATTCTGTGTATTAGATATATAAATGTCATCGAAAACCTTCAAAGTGTCAACGTGTTATTAAATGCAAGTACAAGAGTATACGACTTTAATTAAATTTCTCTAGAAATTAAATTAATTACTGCAAATAGTAGACAGCAATAACTTTTTTTTATTATTTTTAAATAAACTTCTTTAGTTCTCGTTCCAATGAAATTTTTATTTTATTTGTTATTTTGTTGAACATGGAAAAAATTAGTTCACCGCAAAAGTTACAATCAAATTACTTTTACAAAAAAAAAAACAAATTTTTTTTCTAGCTCTTACCCCAGCATTTCAATTTTTTTTTCTTGAAAATTTCATTTTCTTATAATTTCTATTTTTTTTTGCAATTTTCATGTTTTCTGTTTCTGCAACTTCGGGATCCTTTGGGAAATAAAAAATCACTAAACGAAAATAAATGACTTTCACTGACTTTTACCCTTTTTTTTTTCTTTTTGTTTTTAGTGCCAGCGTTCGTTCTATTCTATTTTTTTTTATTTTTTCATTAGAATTCATCTTTGTGTACGACGATGAAAATTAACGATTGACCCAAGAAAGGATTTTTATAGAATGTTAAGAACAAATAAAATGTGTAAATAAAAATGAGGAAAAAGAAAAAAAAAATTATTTACTTTGCAGAAAATTAACTTCCGATTTCTTTATAAGTAAAAATTAAGTAACTTGAATTGGATCATGTGAAAGGGAGAGAGCCATAACTAACAAAGGGCTATTGTTAAAGAAAAGGAAAAAAATTAAATTAAATATCAGAAATTTTTAGAAAATTTTGAAAAATTGTGCATGAATAAAAAAAAAATGTGCATGAAGTTTCATTTTGAATGATTGCAGCCGAGATCTAATTCTTAATTATTTAAAAATTTTTATATCAACTAAAATTTGTGTTCTCATCCTTTTCTTTCAGTAAATTTTGCTTATTCTTAACATTAAACATGAATTTAGGAACTCATCAACTCACCAATCCTCGAGAATCAAATTAAAAATTAAAAAAATTATTTTTTCAAAAATTAATGTAAAAAAAATTCAATACTAAAAACTTTGAAAGTTGATTTTAAAAACAATTCAATTGTTTTACAAATTGAAAAAAAAAATTGATAAAAGTTCCCTGGGAACTGGACTTTTTGTTGGCCTATTTAATCTTTTTGCGTATATAACGAGAAATAATTAAGTGATTTCCTTGAAATTTAATAAAAATTTAATATTTAATAATTTTAATATTTTAATTGACGCAATTTGTTGAAATTCAATATTTAAGTTCTAGCTATTACCCAAACTAACTGAAAAACTCTTCAATGAACTCAAATGCCATAATGCAAAGTTCTACTAAGAGTCAAATTTAAATTGTTCTAGGGATTTTAACTAAGAGCTTAGTAGTGTAAAGAAATATTTAAAACGCATTTTCATAATCTTCTGTAACACTTTCTTTTACCTAATTTTCCTAATTTCCTGTAACACTTTCAAATTTTTTTTAGTTTTACAACCAAATACTCTTATTGAAGAAATTGTGGCGTTTTTACTACAAAATGACAGCAATGTTACGGAACTATGGTTCTCATATTTTCCCAATATTGGATTTAACATCAAAAATGACTTCCACAACAATGTTTTGGAAACATATTGCTGCAACAAAAAAAGCTATTTTAAAAATATTAAGTAAAATTCCATTTTGTATTACATACATACATACATGAATGTAAATAATGGGAAAAATTGTATTTTGAGTAATTTTTACAATTGCAAGTTAAACTACATAATTTTATTTGCCATAGTTGAATCAATAAATAGAATCCTTTCCTGGCTATGGCAAAACTTTGGGTAATTCGCCTAAGAGATCCTTGTTTTAAACTCCTTCAATAAGTGAATTTAATAAACTTAAAGTTTTCAACAAACTTAAAGTTTTCATTATAAGAAAATGAAAATTATTTCCTTTAAAAACAAAAAATTTCTAATCTTTTATTTTTAAGTTAAATATTTTTTTTTTTTTAGTAATTTAACAATTCTTAATTTTTTTTTGTGATTTTTTAACTGACATGTAAGATAACGTGTAAGTATGTGTAATATACTAACTAGCAAGTGTAAATTACCCTCAAGAGAATTTCAAATTTCTTTATCATCACCAATTTATTTGATATTCTTATAATATATGAAGAAATGTGTGTGTGTCCCACATATTTGATAGTGCGATCATATCAAACTCACATAATTGGTTTCCTTTTTCTTCAGTTTTTTTTTCCTGAATTTTTTTTTTTGTTTGTTAATTTTCAGTACAAAGGGCTTTCTATACCAAATTCATTCAATTGTTGTTGTCTTAAGTTTACTTAAAGTTACAAATGAATACATAGAGACGTAAGAACTAAGAACTGTTATATAAGAAATTACGAGGAACAAAAAAATCTTAACCTAAAAATGAGAAATTTCATTTTTAGTATTTTCTTTATAATAATAAAGTTTTTCTTTTTTTTTTTTATTTATTTATTCGCAGACAAATGGACATTAACAAGACAATAAAAGTAAGTAAATTTGTGCAAAAATAATAGTAACAAACAGACGTTATTTTATAGCTGTGTATTTTTGTTAATGTTTCCAATTCTCCAACTCAAATTTTAACCAACTCCAACCTATTAACAATCAACTGGATTTATATAAGAAAATAAAACGAATAGTATTTGTAGTAAATGAGTAAAAAAGGAAGAAAAAAAAACAAGAAAACGACTGCATAATGAGAAAATAAAATAGAGCGAGAGGAAGAATGCCAAAAAAAAAACAAAAGAAAGAAAGAAAGAAAGTGAAAAACGAATTACTTTTAAGGTACAATTGTAATAGCCTTAACGCTCCCCTTGAGTACTGTTAAATGTATATTATAGGATGTTAGATGGTTAACCATATCATCAAATTGTTTGATATCAAAAACCAAAATATAGTCTTTCATTTACTCTCGATTTAAATCTTCTATTAAATTTTTATTATATCAAAGTGTATTATATAGTATAGCTATTACATATTATGTACATAAGCCAAATTTGACATGTTTTTCGACTGCAATACAGCCTTGCTCGCATTCAATAGCGTTTTACCCATACCGACGACTTCTTTTGAAGTAAATTAAGAAAAAAACTTGTATGATGGTTAAATTCTGTATAATTAATTACTTGTATGGAAATCACCTGTATGAAAATGAACTTTATTTCAAGTATACAAAGAGTGCTGCGATTGTAAAAGGAAAAATGCGCCGATGCTCCGATGTAAGACTAGCTTGCACTGTTATACAAAGATTCTCAACATATTAGTAATGAAAGCCGTATTAAAAAAAAGGTTACTATTCGTAGGACTATATTTAACAAATCTATGTCAACAAATTGTGAAGTCTAACTAAATATTATTTAAGTTTTTATCTTGTTACAAGCATTGTACATACTGCACACATATCCAAATTTAAATTTTAGGCTCTTTTCAAAAATTTTTTGAAAAGTACTCATTAGTTTTTCATTATTTTCAATGTGTCCGTCCGTCCGTCGACATGTTTACAAAACTTTTACACCCTTGAAAATAGAAAGCTGAAGCTTTATATGTACTTTATATTTTATATTTATAGATCTTTATTCGAAACTTATTTCCGTTGAAGAAAATTTTTTACCTATCTCCTTCCCTTTAAAAGTTATGCCTCCCAAAACACTAAAAATGGTATTTTTTAAATATTTATTGCATAATTATGACTTCTTCTATCGCGGTATACTATATTTGAACTTTAGAAAAACAAAATGGCCGCTAAAATTTACCGTTATCTGAAATCCGGATTTTACAAATTTTTCATAGCGTTTTTCTGCTAGATCACTGGTTTTAAAAGTCTGAAATTTTAACAGCTTTACACTAATAAATAGTTCATTTCGCTAAAAGAAAATTTTTTCTCACCTGTATTCCCTCTCAAGTTATCGCTTGTTGAAATTTGTAAAATTTGAATTTTTGGCATCCTATATTTGCCAAACCGCAAGCTTTTTCAAATTTCTATAAATCCTTCATCCCAAATATATGCAATTTTAAGCCAATATATTCTTATATTAATGAAAGTAATTTTTAATAAGGTAGTGCATCGCTAGATTGTTTTTAAAACCTGTATTTTCACTTGTTGATGGGAAAAGTACTACAAAATGCAAACCATTGGTTTGACCCAACTTTATTTTATTCAACCATTGTTGAAGTTTAAATAATTGCAAATATATTGTGTAAACATAGCAAATATGTTTCATACCATTTAATGTACATAATATACGACGCGCATATCATGTACGTACAGTCATATTTGTTTTTTATATGATGAGCTGTTTATATTTGTGTACTTAAAGTTACGATTATTACTGTAATAACAACTAAAACTTTTCTATTGTATGACGTCTAAGGCAATATTTTTACATGTTGTTTAAGTTTTCATTGAATTTTTTATTGGTACATACATACTTTATTCCATTACACTCGTATATTGTTATTTTTAATATGAAATAACATTGGAAAATAGAATATTTTTATTTTTTTTATTGCATGACATTTATTTTCATGAACAATGTCAAATGTCATCATTTTCAACGCTTCCTTGAATGTGAAAAGGAAAGTGACATTATGTTTATTTTATAACTTTGACAATATTTATTGTAAAAAAAACATGTCATATCGTAATTTTTAAAGATGAAATATTAAAGATGGTAATGTAAAATAAACACACGCATATAACAAAACCAAGAAATTTTGTAGATTATAATTTAAATTTAAAAGTTTAATTCGAAATAAAATTATTGCGAGTTTCTTTAGAACCTTGAAAAATTTTAATCTTTTTAATTTGATTAGAAATTTTTTTATACTTATACAAACTGTATAAGTATCAATTATACACACTTACGTACATTAACTATTTTATAAAAGGGAGTCCAATAATTCAAAATCGAAGTATGGTAATTGGTCTCACTGGTTTAGAAGTATTAAAAATTTTTTAAAGACATTTTGAAATTTGAGGAAATAAAAGTAGAAAAATCAAAATTTTAATTTAATTCTTGCATTTCTAAGAAGAGAAATGTATACAACAAAAATTTTTTTATCCTCAAACTCCATTAAAATGCTCCGTTTGGGACCTATAACCTTTTGTTTTTATTTTTTATTTTAAAAGTTTAAAATAATGCGAATTTTTTTTTCAAAAAACAAGAAAAAATCAAAAAAAATATTAGAAAATATCCTTGATCCTTACACATATAAAATAATTGTAAGCGCTATTTTGATTTAAAATCTTTTTTTTTCTTTTCAGTTCGTTTTGCTCCTACAAAATTTTTAACATTTTAATAAAAAAGTTTTTGCTCGTAAAATTTAACATCGAAATTTTTTACAAAAAAAAAAAAAAAATTTCTATAATTTACATATAAAAGCTCTTAAAAATGTAGAGAAAAAGAAAAATAATAGAAAAAAAAAATTTTTTTTTCTGCTTTGTAATTTTCTTTATGAGTTTTTCGTTAAATTGCCATTATCAAAGGACATTTTTGAAAGTTTTTTTTTTTTAAATATTTACGATTAATGGGAAAAGTTTTGCTTTTGTTTTATTTTTCAACCATAGCGCAAGAGAAAACTTTTACTTTTCTTATGATCAGCAATTTTAGTTTTTTAGTCAAATTTGTTGCGATTTGATAGTGCCTTTCTTATAGTGCCTTTCTTCTATGCTTTAATTCTCAAAAAAATCTTAAGATTCTTAAAAAACGCTTTTAATATGCAAATATTTTGTAAAATAATCTGTTGTTTTGCATAAAATTTACTAAATGTTTATCTAAACAATTATTCCCATTCGGCTAATTTCGGGAAGAAAAAAAAAAACGAATTAATTTGAATGATTGAATTTTAAAAAAATCTTTAAAAAAGTTTTAAAAATTTTTTATTTTGATATTAAATAACGATAACGTTAAGGAACAATATTTTATTATAAAATAGTTTCCATTTTTGAATTTTGAATAATTTTTATCTTAATAATTTGAAAATAAAATATAACAGCAATATGAAAGTTATTTTTGCCGGAATTACACTTTTCTTGCGAATTTTACGCAGATATTAGAAAAGCTTCCGTATAAATTTTGTTTCTAGAACAATTGCATTTTCTGTCAATTATAAAATGAAAACCAAATTCAGTTCAACTTCACCAATCGTTTTCCATTAACTTATTCAACACAACAAAACATATTCATGGTGAGAATAATAAATTTAATTTAAATTTACCACTTTAAATTCATTTATGATCTCATAACAAAAAATTTTGGATACATTTAAAACGGTTCCTGCAACATTTAAGATGGTTTTCAAACTACCCGGAACAGATTATAGATTTTGCTTGTAATTTTAGTAGAATCGTGAAAATTATTATCCTATTTGGTAACATCTAGCATTCTTAGTAAAATTTCGAATATTATTAGTAGAGCAATACATGCATAATTTATTTTGAGTCGCTTCAGCAATCATTTTTTTGCCGAGCTTAATTCCAATTTGCGAAAAACTTCAAGTATTTACGCGAAATCTGGTAACCAAAATCGTCTTGTGTATTTATTTATATTTAAATATGTTGTATAAATTGATAATGGAAAAAAAAATAAAAAAATCCTTTTTAAAAATTTTTAATATTTGCATATTAAAACAATAGCAATTTTGCTTACAGGCTTTCTATGAACTATTGCACAAATGTTAACATTCATAATATAATTTTTATAAAATTTTAAACCATTTTTATTGCCCTCTCTATAAAAGTACAAATTTCACCCTTTTTATCATAATTTCATAATGCAAATGCAATTAAAATTCACTATGAATGAAATATGTAAAGCACTAAACAATTACGATTAATTAGTTGAATATTGTAATATTCTTCATCATCGTTGAACAAAAAAAAGAAGCAAAATATCCTTAGGATATCATAACCAGTTAAAAACTATTATAAAAATACAAAAAATAACATTTTATGAGTTTCAATAACAAACACAAAAATTTTTCATAATATTGTTTTTCTCTTTTTTTTCCAAAGAATAAAAAAATTATTGAAAATAAAGGAAAAATTTCTTATCTGTGTGTAGTGATGGCGTTGGTGGTGGCAAATAAGTAGGTAAATGATTTTTATTTAGACATATGGCACACCCATTTTATCTAATCAATTTCTAATTTTCTAAACAGGCTGTTTGGAAAGGACATTGGTATATGTATATACGTGTATGTGCTATTTTATTTTAATACATTACTAGAAATAAGAGCAGGAACACCCTACAATTTAAAAAATCTGAATATTTTATTAACTGTAACTTTTGATAAATTTTGGTTGAAAATAGAAATAGAATGCAAACTGTCAAATCTTTGTTGCTTCAAATCAAAATACGGTATTAGGCTGGCTAGTTTTCTCAAAATATTGTGGAACAAGTTTCCTATAATAAAATATGTAATGAAATACGATATCAAATTTCCAAGGCTGTTTATTTAGCGATCATGCGAACTAATCGCTCTTAACGTCACAGTTCTGACATAGTCGCGCTCCAATCACTTTTCAGGACAACTCTTTGACTACTTCGACTTCTTTGACTCTTTGAATCTAAGGTGAATTTAAAGAAGACATTTGACATAATTTGTAAAATTGTAAAAAATGTTGTAAACAATAATTGTTTACTTAATCAATTAGTTCAAATTTTTAATTTAATTTGATTTTTCCAGAACTGTACTTGTATATGTACTCTTATAACATACAATTTCTTGTAGAAGAACCTTATAATTGTGGCAATAACCAAAATTCAACTTCGTCTACTTTTACTATAGCAACGCGCAAAAAATATGAACTAGGTTCTAACTGTTCTAAAACAACAAATTTTTTGATTAAAATTTAACGTAAATAGGTAAATACGCAGGAAAATTACGTAATCATTTGCAATTGTAAGTTTGTATATATGTAATTGAATAAAACAAGTACGCCCGTGTGTATATATTGAAGGTTTTTTGATTTGACGGTAATAAATGGAAGTGTGCTCTTTATTTATTTTTTTTTTTTTATTTTCATTATTATTGTTATGTAAGTGAAGGGATAAATTTCAAGAGAGTAATTACGTTAACATATGTAGTGATGTTCATATTCATATATAAAACGCGCCTTTACCCATAGTTACAAAATATCCTATTGCAAAGTACCAACTACAGTGTACTTCATAATACAAAGTGCATAAACAAAACCATTTTACGCCTTTCTGAAGGGGGTGAATTTTAGATTTAAAATAGAAACAAGTAAAATGATAATGATGCTTCCTTGTTATATTCATTGTTTTTTTTTTTTTGTTTATTGGATTTTTTGAACTGATTGCATTTTTAGACGTTTAGCTATTCTGCGGGTAAAATTTAATTTTATTTTTATATTGTATTATAAAGTCACGTTACCAGGGTAAGCAGGAAGATTAATTTTTATGTTGTAATGCAATGATTGGTGAACATTTTTGGTAACATGAAAAAAAAAAAAAACAATTTTTATTATTTTTAGTGTCATTAAATTTGAAATTGATTAAAACCTGTGCATTCGCATTCATCAATTAATATATGACATTACATGTATGTAAGTATGTTTTTAAGAAAATGTAAAGTTGAATAAAATAAAACCAAATAATGAATTATGAAACAATTGTGTGGGCTTTTGGCAAGTATAATAGATTAGTGAGCATATGCAATTATTTTTAAGTAAGAAAAATAATAATAAAAGAAACCTGTTACTGCTACTTGTTCTGCGGACAGTGTATTGAAGAGAAAGATTAATACTTTTTACACAAAACGAAGAGTCTAAAAAGATAATCTGCATCAAATTTACGGAAATTTTGATTCTTTTGGTTTTCATTCGCATTTCGGCAAAAATGAAAATTTAATATTGGCTTTATACATCAAGTTCTTGCTAAGCAATAGGAGGTAGAGGTTCTTTTTATCAAATTCTTAAAAATCTCAAAATCCTGTGATGCTGTGGTATAAGAAATATTGTACCGGAATTTTGTACAACTATATTTAGCGAAACACATTCTAAATTTACTTTTTTTGTTTCATATAATTCATATTTTAAATTTTCTCAAGTATAATACATTTTTATGCCTTAATTCGATCAGCCATTTTATTTAATAAATTAATTATATTTATAGCGACCTATTGCATGAACGGTACATGTTCGATTGTATGTTGTGAAAGTCAAATATTATTCTACGATTTTCATGTTCAAATAATCTATTTACAAGTAATTTTATTGAAAACATGGTTAATATTTTCATATGAACTCGTTAGAAGATTTATGTGAATAAATTTTAATATCAACGCAACTTAACTAAATTTTAAATGAGAAAACATAGTGTATCAATTGATATTTTGGGAGATTTAATTTTTTTTATTTATACGCACTATGAAAGGTAATTAAAATTTTTTGAAAACTACTTAATTAGTCCCGTGCTTTTTCTCACAGGACTTAAATAACATTTTTAACAAAAATATAATATAAGAAATAAAATTATTTATAAAATTATTAATTATATATTCGAGGGTTTCATTGATAAATAAAATATTCTGAATGAAAATAAAAAATTCCAACAGTTTCCGGTGTTTTAATTATCTTTCACTATCCTTCTTGAACTTTATTCTTTTAAAGATTTTTATCTATATTATGCGACTATTATTTCAAGTTCTTTACAGATTCTTTTAATATAATATTCTTTGTAATTGTATACATTTGAAAATTAATTTGCTAAATATTTTATTCTGAAGTAGAAATAAAAAATGAAAATGTTTTAATAAATTCCATTTTATTGTGAATTAATTTTTTCACACATTTTTATTAATTTCATTGTATGTATTTTATAGATATTTTATTCGTATATTCATGTAGATAATGGTGTCATGTCCGTTTAGCACAAATAAATGGTGTTAAATGGTGGGATAAAATAAGCACTCTATATATAGGTAGAATTTATTGCATATTAACAAGTATAGTGTACAAAAGATAATAGGTGTGATACAATAATTGGAATTTAATTAAGAAAACAGGAACGAAAAAAATTCTTCATTAAATCAGAAAATAAAGTATAGGAAAAGTAATTTTTTTCTATAGTACGAGTTTGGTATACTAATGAAGATAGGATAGCTATGGTGTCCCATTAAATATTTTTGTTTTTTATTCAATAAAAAGAATTGGAATATGAAATTGCTCGTTGTTAGAAAATAAATTTGTAATAATAAAACTAATTTAGAATGAAAAAAATCCTAAATTAAAAATACAACAAATTACTTTTTAATTAAATGTTTGGATTAAAACATTTAAAATTCAGTTACAAGCAAATACAGTAGAATCTCGGTCAAATTACCACTGTAGGGTGGAATAGAAATTGTAACCAAATTCAGGGTTATTCACAAAGGTTCTATTCTAATATTTTCTAAATTGCCTAAGGAAAAAATTTCTACTTTCCCAAGTTGTTTTTCCTATAACTTTCCTTTCGAAAGAGATAAAAGCTTCAAGCACACAGTTTCTGAAAGGAAATTTTTTGAAACATTTGAATTTTTTTTACTGCAGAATTTCGCCCAGCTACTTAATCTTCAATTTAAATCATTAAGCGTTAAAAGGTTCAAGGTTGTTTTATTAAAGAGGCATTTTTCAATGGAAAAACGCTTCTTACCTTATTTGTAGTAAAAATCTAGTCAAATGGTCTTGTTATAGAAGCGAAAATATATGGAGGTTTTACTGTAAGTATATGAAAATTAAAAGTTTAAATATTTATTTTGTAATTTCAATTGCAATTTGTAGCTACGAGTATAACACTTTGCAATAGTTAGAAAAAAAAGGTATAATAGTGATTTCCGTTTAAAATGAATTCATTTACAATAATTATAGTTTTCAGGTAAATAAAATTTTTATGATGTGTTTGAAATTAATTTCTGATTTTTTTTGTGAGAATCTATGTGAGATTCTAAGGAAAATGTATAATATAAATATGCCTAACGAAAATTATAGCTATAAACACATGTCAAACCTTTACCAAATGACACTCATTCAGATTTCAGTCAAGTGTTAGTAAAATTTTTTTTGTGATTTTCTTGTTTGATTTTAATTTTTTAGCAATTGAATTTTATGTTTTAAAATAAATGCTCATACAAAAAAAAATCTGCAGCTACAAGCGATTACTGTCTATAGAGTCCAGTTTGACATTTTCTTAAATTTTATATCAAATGAAAGCTTGACTTAGTTTAATTTTAATTTTTCGAAAATTTTTTTGAATTTAAAATTCATGACGTATAATATTGCTTGTACATTAAATGTAAAATAAATTCTTTGGACGATATCGTAAGTATTGACATAACTATTTATGTCAATTATGATTTGATTAACAATATTGCGTTTATGATCCAATTCGATTCGATTATTATGGTGTACTTAGAATTGTAAAGTACATACACATCTGCTCTGTCAATATGATATAACCTCATTTTGTATTGTTTTAATTTCCAAACTTGTGTTATATGAAAAAAATGTTATAATTATTAAATTTATAGCAAATTTATTTATGCACATAAAAATATTGAAATCAGTAGTTCTTTAATATGCCGAAGGAGTTAAAATAAAATATGGCTATAATTAATGAGAAAATGAATAATTATAGAAAAAAATGTTCTGTTTTGTAAATTATACGAATTATGTTGTCAAACAACTTTCAAAAATTTTGTTTTTATTTCATAAATATTGCATAAATATACATACATTATATATACATAGTTACGTATATTGTAATTAATATGACAATATTTCTATAAATTCTCAAAAAACGACTAAGGGATCAGAAATTCTTTTAAATAATTTTTGTAATAAAATAAATAATTTTTCACTTTCCCTAATAGAGTATCCACGTTTCAGATACTAATAGTGTATAGTAGCCATATTTATGATCCCATCTTTTCATTTGATTTTTCTTATATGCTTTTATGATTCTTTTATGATTATAGAATCAAAGTCAAAAACTATGATAAATTCCATTCATTTCGCATATGTCACAATACTTATATTTTATAAATATATATAAGAAGAAATGAAATAGTGGGGTATATATTGTACGTATAGACTGGTAGTTTTGAAAGTTTTCACAGTCAGACTTTGTATTATTCTTCTTTAACATTGCGTTACGTTGATTTAGATTGTTACAACATTTTTTTCTCTTATATATATATATATATATATATATATATATATATATATATATATTGATATATTATTCATTTAAGTAGTTGGATCATCATATTGGTATAATAATAATAATTCACCATATAACCCAGATATACCCATGGGAGGCTATAGGGTGTCCACTACTCTGGTGGTCGTACATGTTTAATTTCAATTCTTCAATCATATAGTGTTATTACTTATTATGGTATTAAAACTATTTTCATCACTATCGTCGTCATCACTATCATCAGTGTCATCATCATCATTATTATTGTTATTATGATCCTTCAATTTAAATTTTTATTTTATTCTGTTTTCTAGTATTTTCTTAAGAAGTCATTGTAGATATTTCTATACAGTTACTATTGCTACTATAGATGATATGCAACAACATATAAGTTAAGATTTTAGTTGACAAGCGAAGAAATACCTTAAACATTGCATTAATAATGATGATGATGACGGTGATGATGATGGTGATGATAATAATAAGAAAAAATATCCAATAATATTTTTGTTGAAATTTTTGCATTTCTTGGGATTTTTATTATTTTACTTAGGCCATATTTTTGCTATTATTTTGATATGATTGTGACATTTTAATGATTTGTTTAGTTTTTAGAATTTTATATAAGTATGTATGTATGTATATAGTTAAAAATATGTATTAGAAATTATAAAATGTTATACTATACATATTTAGTAAATAATAAGACAACCATAGAAGCGTTGAGCATAACAAAGGTGTAATAATCGCATGTAATCATATAAAATAAAAGGATGAAGGAAAATTAAATTGAATTTGTAAAAGAATAAAAGAGAAAAGAAGAAGAGAAATTTAAAAAAAAAAAAAAGAGGAAAAAAATTTCTTATTTCTCTTTTCTTAGTCATTTTTAAAATCTGAAGATTTTAAAAATGACTAAGAAAAATTTTAATTTCTTTTTTTTTTTTTTTATTTCTTTCTGTTTTAAGAACAAAATAGTTTTCATCCTTTGGATTATTTTCTTTATGGATCTATGGATTCTTTTGACATTACATACATTGTATACGCACATACAAACATACATACAACATACGTACAATTTATAGATAAAAAGTGCACGTACAGTATACAATGATGTATAAGGAGGTATTTGTGTGTGCTTTCCCATTCGTGTGTATTTTGATTTATGCTCAATGTGTCATTTTTATAAAAATTATTTTATGATTTATTAATATGCGATGACTGGTCAAGAATATTTTTGTTTTAAACTTAAAATACAGTCGTATACAAACTTTATATACATATGCATTTTAATATAATTGTTGTCTAAAAATATTTTATATAATATTTTATAAATTTTATGAAATTATGATTTATTATATTATAATTTTTATACAGTACGAACTAGTTATTAAAAATTCAAATCAAATAATAGGATTTTATGGATAGGATCTTATTTAAGGTAATTCAAATATAGTATTGAAGACTAAGCAATTAAATTTTGAGCCATTTCGTATAGGAAAAGAAGAAATAAGATTTTAACATTATTGAATGCATCTTAATATTGATATGCAACTTAAAAAACTATTAAATTATATCAATAATTTCATAGTCTCGAACATGTTCAATGAATATTGAGAGTGTTTAATTAATCTTTCACATATAGGTGGTTGGTTGGTCGTGTAAATATGGCCGTAAAATTACCTCAATGGTGTCGTTTTGTAACCACTAGCCCGTAATCACCAAACCATCATTGAGTGTACGATTACAGGTTCTCTTGATTTCTCTTGAGAGATCTATCTTAATCCTCGATACTTATCATCGAATACGTACATTATAGATATTTTGTTAATTTTTATTCGCAAACTCTAATTTACCATATAATTTTTACATTTCACTATACTGAATTCTATTTTTATTTAACTAATTATTCCCGTTTCATTTAGGATAAATGCAAATTTTGAATAAAATATATTTATGTACTAATCATACAAAATGCAAACCCAATCGAACTTCTCAAGATATTCAAATTCTTATTATTATTTTTCTGGTTTACAGATTTTTAGCTGAACCGAATGAGAGGTATAAAGTTATAAACTTTTAGACTTATGGTACACATGCAGTTTTTATTTTGACATAAGTGTCTGAATGCAAATTGATGATGAGCACATATAATAGTAAACATATAATAGTAACTACAAAATTACGTTAATATAAATCGATTGTATTTGCCAAAAGTTGTCATCAAATATTTTTAGTTCCAACTGTGGACAATTTAGATTTGAATGAAATTAACATATATGTTAAAATGCCTAAACACTTATATTTTATTCTTTTGAATCAAAAGTTGTTATAATTAAGTTTCACTGTACATGAGTATGAAAATATACAATTGCGTATAACTCGTATGTATAAATTCATAAGACGTGTGTATATTTAAACATAACTTAAGCGTCTTATAATATTTAATAGGAATTTTGTTAGAATTTTGCGTGCCTTAATATTTTTTCTTTTTCTTTTTGTTTTTCTTAACAATCTAGAATGATTTGTGAAAATTCTTTTATTAAAATATAAAAACGAAAAAATATGAAATTATTAAATAAATAGAATAAAGGTGTAAATATTAAATAATTTTAAAATAAAAAAATAAGCAAAATAAGAAGACAAAACTAAACGTTTTTGAATTTTTTTTATATATAAAAATCCTTAATGCTTCTGTCAATACAAATAAAAATAAGGATAATAGCAAAATAAATTATTTTAAAAAATATCATGAATAAATGAGAAAAATTGTGAAGAAATATGAAATTAAGAATAAAAAATATTTGATTTAAATTTGTTAAGTTCCTTTTTTTCTAAAATGTTTAAATTTTTTCTAAACTAGAAAATGAGGTTATGATCCAGTTCAAATTCTTGTAAGTGTATAAATGTACCACTATATTAAAATTGTTGTTACTTGAAATAAATTAAAATTATATTAAGTATGTTGAGCACACACGTTAAAACAAGATAATCGAAAGATTCGATTTGACTTTTTCTTAATTTCTTAATATTTCTGAATTAGAAGTGATGAAGGATTATTTTTAATTAGTTGAAATACACTTAAAAAGTTTTATAGTTGCAATATTTTTTCGAATAAACTAGATTTTATTATTATTTCTTTGGATTTTCACAAGAACTTGTACGTAACTCATGCTAATGAACTTCCTTTCGTTACAATAGATATTCGTTACAATAGATATCTTAGGCAGCACACATTCCGATATAACATTGAATTATATGTTTGTGGAATTTTCTTTGTTCCATTATTCTAAATTAATTTGGTAAAGAGTCTGTAACATCACAATAAAACATTCCTATTATATAAGAACGAGACTGAAGACAAGAATGTTCTGTATATTTCACATAACAATTAAATAAATTTATTTAAGAGCTAAATGCATACTTGTGCGTCACTTTTGATTAAATACAAGATTAAATTAACTCATGCTTTTCCATACCGTATTTGAATTTTTTGAATGTGTTTTTTCTGCTTACATCAAAATAGAGAACGAGTTAATCATAGAGAATAAGTTTACCACTGATCAAGTCGAAATTTGTTTGATAATTACTTAAAAGAGATAGAATTTCAGTCTATTAAGTTACACAAAAGTTTTAAACTTCAGATTTAATTGTTACTGCAAGTATAAATGATATTTGTATAGAATTAATTTTTTAAAAATATGTTCTAAATCTATTAATTGCTTCTTTCATATAAAAATAATAAATAAAATTATGAAAATTAGTTTTTTTATATTACTGTACTGAACAGTATTTCTAAATTATTAAAAAAAAAACTGGAAAAAATTCATTAAAATACAAAAAAAAAAAAGGCATAAGGAAATGAAAATTTATATGCTTCGGCTTATTACACAAACATATTTACATAAATTAGTTCCATTTTTGCCCCTTCAATTAAAAAGTCAAATGAACAAAAAATCCATGTAAAAGCAAATTTTTGACTAAAATTTTTGTCCATTTAATACCCAAGGATGAAATTCTACCAACACCCATTTGTTTATCGAATTTGAGTTTTTTTTATTAAAAGGCAGTGAATAATACGCATTCAACGATACTTTATATAAGTGTTAATTTCCCTCTCAATTTTGTTTTTATGTTTCAGGTAAAAAAAAAAATTAAACTCTTAAGCAGTAAGGATTTTTTTCGTACTCGTGTTTTTTAAGTATCGTGAATTGTCCTTCTAATATCTAGAGTATAAATGCAAAGAAGTACGTGCATTAAAAGAAAAAAAAAATATTTGTTAGGCAATTTGTAAAGAATTCACTTTTATTTAAGTGATTTTGTATGCAAAACGTATAAGTCATGTACGTTACTGTAGTTGTACGCCGAACAAAAAAAAAATATTCTGTTCACTGACTTACGGGTTTTTACTTGTTTTTATTATTGTTTTCGGAAAATGATATATGAAGTGACAAAATTTCGAAATTTTTATTTGTTAATTATTTTAATTCGGTTGACTATTTAAATAAAGTGTGACTCATTTTGTCATAATTTTATTTATTTTGTTTAATATTTTTTTATTTTAATAACTTTTTTTTTTTTAGTAATGATTTGTGTTTCTGTAATTTGTTGAGGATTTTGTTTTAATAAAAAACGAGGAGTGAATCAAAAATAAAATAGCAAAATGAAAGTAAACGTAAATGAAATTTTGACACTTGTAGCAAATTAAGTTAAGTTTGAGTTTTATGATATTCCATAAGTGAAGTCGTAAAATTTGAAAATTTTATTATTACTACGAATGTCAATGAATCTATAATATACAAAATGCTTCTCAGTGAATCCTATTCCTACAGATGGAAAAAATTTTGCTTTTCGTTTAGTAATATTTTTTTCTCAGCTTCACAGTTCTTTGGATATTTAAAAATTGCAGTGTGCTAACACTGTTATTTAGTTAGACCACTGTTTATTTATTTAAATGTTTCTCACAAATTAGTCTTATGAATTTAACGTTCAAATTCCTAACCCTTGCAGATGTCAAAGTTATTAACTCTCAAAATAACTTGAGTTCAGTGAAAATTTTAATAAGAACTTTTCAAGCCTCCTCATAAATTTCATTTGAGGTAATTTCTCTCAATAATTTTGTAAAGAAAAAATGTAATGCAATTCTATATTATATACATATTTTTTCAGATGGAAAATAATAAATAAAAATGCGAGGCTATGTAAATAAAACCGAAGTGAATAATGCTATAGTGAAGTAAAATTTTTTAAATTTTATTTTATTTTTAAAAAATTTGACTAAATGTTACCCTGTTTTCTTATTGTTTTCAGATATAGTTCCAGAGAACTTTCAAAAATAAGAACACACATTTTTAGTTATGACATGCATTTTGAAAAAAGAAATTAACTTAAGTAAATCCTTTCAGACAAATGTGATGAAGCTTCACTTCTCGGTTCACTTCGTTTTCCATTCATTTTTCTCCAACTCGATGTTGTTTAATTTGACTTAATTGCCCGGTACCTGAAAAAAAAATGTGAAATAATTTATTGGTTCAGTTTTTTTTTCTCAGTATTTTTTTCTCGTTTTTTAAGAATGAAATTAAAAAAAATGGTCTGAACTGAATTTCAAATTACTTGAATATGCCATAAAACAAAATAACAAAAAAAAACAAATGATTCCTGCGAATTCGTTTTGACATCTTTATTCCTGCCTTAGTTTAAGTAGCGTTACATGCACTCTAATTTTTTTCCTGCTCTTTGATAAAAAAAAAAATTGTAAAAAAAATAAAAAAAAAATTGTTTTTTTTTTTACCAGATTTTAATTTTTTTACAACAACTCTACAAGTCGTTTCCTTTTTTTTTAACTATTTTGACATTAAATAACAAATTCTTTTATTTTTTGTCTATTCACGGAGAAAAAAAAATGGAAACTGGAATATTCAAAAGGATGCCTCAAAGTTAATTTACATTTATATTGCGAAAGGTGTCAAGATACCAATAAAATAATTAAACATTTAAGAAAAGGCGAATAAATTTTACGCGTTTTAACTGAGTTTTTCCTTCCTCTATTTCTCGTAACATTGTTAATTTTGTTCTCTTGAATAATTTTAAAAAGAAAAAATAATTTTTTTTTTATGTTGTTGTGTACAAAGTCATAAGTTAAAACTGAAAATTCAACATCTTATAGAATTGGTATAAGAAAATATTTTGTGTATACAATAAAACAGCTCCAAAATGTAAGGACAAAGTTTTATAAGTATGAGAATATAAATTAGATCAAGAAGTGTTGGAAAAGAGAAATTAAAAATGTGCGAATGTAATAAACTTATGAATATGCAGAATTATATATAATCATGTAAATATTATATGGTTACAGTCTGTATAAAATAAACAGGGCCCTCTCAGAAATTTATTTATAGCAAATAACAAGAACAAGTGGCTCGTGGCTACCTTAGAAATTTATTGATAACAATGATTCTCTGCATGTTAATTTAAGTTTTTTACAATGAAAATTCAATGAAAAATTTCAAGAAACTTTAGTAAATTGGTTCAAATTCAATGTTTTTTAAGTAAATTTTTAGTGACGGATAAGCTTGATTTGTTGGAAAAATTATATACGGATCAATTTTATAAACAATGCTCAATCGAGAAGGTTTTGAACTTCTTTTCTCTCTTATCACTCTTCCTCATGGCTTTTGTGAAGATAGCCATAGATCGTAATGTTGACGATTGACGTATAAATGACAGTATGTTGTATAAAAAAACCTTGCACACTAAAATTCTCTTTAATTTTATTATCTATTAGTATTGACATTATATTCTATTGTCAGATTTATTCAGCATAAAATAATGTTGCAGACAATTCTATATAAAATAATTAAAAATTAAGTATGTTAAAATTAAAAGGACAGACCGAATTTTCCTGCCCACTACTGTATATACGTAAAACATATTCAAAATAATATTGTACCTTTATATTTTAAAAAGACGGTACAGAGTACACAAAATGAATAACTTGATGTTCATAAATCTGATTTCCCATGAGAATATTTTGAATTGTGGATTTTTTTTTTCTCTACTTTTATAATGTGGTAGATTTCAGTGTCAAGTATTTTTATTATGCAAAAAAGTTTCTTAGACATTGTGACAATATTCTTCTTCCTGGGTGTTATGTTATTCTTATTATTTAAAACAAGTGTTATGAGAGCCAGAATAGTCATAGATTATAAAAAATGTTAATTTTTTTTGTATTTTTTTTTGTTTTTAATTTCTTCTATCTTTATTTTAATATTTACATACTCCCATGACCGTTAGTTGCTTTATTATCAAATAAAAATATGAAATTATTGTTCAAAAAGAAATTCTTATTTTTTTTTAGAAATTTTCTTCTCAGAATGTAAAGTAGTGAAAGAGGAGGGAATCTATAACTAAGGAACATTTCAAGTTATTCCAAGTTCTTATATTTAAGGATTTGGTATGAGTTTCCTTTATGGGAAACTACAATTTTTTTTTAGTTATTAATAAGAAAATTAAATAAAATAAAAATTTTACATGTTAAGAATGTTTTCATAGCACGAAAAATAATTAAGTTTAATTATTTCGAAAGTAATTAAATTAAAATTATTGCAAGGAAGGCGGAAAGAATATGAATTAAATAATTTTATTATCTTTATTCGTGAGGTTAATGTTACAACTAGATATCTCGAAAATTTTATATTTTTAGATAATTAATCTAGGCGTCATAAAATCGAATGCTCTTTCATCTACGATCTATATCTAACTCAAAAGTTTTCTTAAATATCTGGAAATGATAGTGCCAAAACTAGATATCTTCATGATAAATTATTTATTATTGCTAAATTTTGTATCTTTAAAAGTCAATATTTCTAAAACAATAATTGCAAGTTATCTTGTTGTATACCATTAACCTCACGTGTTTATAAAAACCAAGAGGTTGAATGAAAGCTTTAAAAAATTGTAAAATGTGTAATACTCTGATTTTTCAAGGGTTGCCGTGTATGATTACTTAATTAACAAAAACAGCCATAGCCCCTAATTCCTCACTTCAACAATCAGAATTTATGTGGGGCAATGAAGCAAAAATCCTAAAAAAAATAATGCAAATCAATTTCTAAAAAGAAGTAAAATTATTTCTATAAAGAAGTAAAATTACAGTCTTACCATATTCTTGCTTGCTCCTATTTCAAATAATTTCCTTTCTCATACTCGTATTAATTCAATTATTGTTTGCCGCAATCAAACAGGTATGTACCTACGCAATTTTGATTCTATGCTTGAATTTAATTGATTCAAATTCCATATAAAACTCTTATAATTAATAGAATTAAAATATTAAAAAAAGATTAAAGAAAATTAATGATTTTAAAGTAAATAATTGATCTAGCAAAAATTACAAACAAAATGTAAATAAAATTTGTGAATAATAATTGGAAAAACAAATTATTTTTGTTTTTTACTTTTAATTTTAAAAAATAAACTAAATAAATAAAAAGAGAACTCACTCTTAGTGTCACCCGCATTTAAAATTTTTAAAGATTTTCAAAAATTAACCAAAAATAATCTCATAAATGTTGAAATTTTATTTTATTTCGTATAATAATCACACACATTAAGACATAATATACGAACATAAATATTTCCTCATCTATATACTCTAATATGTTCGTACATTTTTATGTGTGAATGAATGTGTATTAAAATATCTTAAAATAATCCTTTTACTTAATAATAATCAAATTTATATGCAACGTTATGAGCCTCCACCTTTTCTAATTTTCAACTTCATACTTATTTCTTCACATTCATTATTAGTTATTATTTTGGGAAACCTTTCAACTCTCTTTAAATTTTATATAAATAAAAAAAAAATTTACTATATGAAATGTACTCCAGGATACATGATGGTTTTGATTTCAAGGAAAAAAATTAATGAAAAGCTCATGCACATATTTCACATTCAATTTTGACGATCATATTTTTGTAAACTTTTGAATCCCTAAATGACAGTTCTATTTTTCATGGTATTGTTAAAGAATTTGATTAGTTAGCATACGTGGAGGATGAAAAATTCAGAAGAAATTACCTCACAGCTTGATGGAGCCAAATTGCCGATTCCGAGCGCGTATATTATTGGATTAGAACTGAAATTTTTCAACCATTCTTAAAATTTAGAAAGGACTGAAACATTAAATTTGTGAAACAGTTTCCCTATTCATAACATTACAAAAGGAATGTCAAATTTATTACATTATTTGAAAGCATTGTACTAGAAAAAGTCGTTACCCCAAATTTATTTGTCCAAAAGAGATGACTATATTTATGAACAGCCAAACTTTCATGATATAGTTAATTTTAAATATTAAATAAAATATACCGCATTTAGTTTTTAAATGAAATTTGTTTTAAAGGACATTTTATATTTTAATGTCATACAAATCTTTAAATTTAAAAGTTCTACATTTCATTATTATGTAAGTATTTCTATAAATACATATACTTAAATTTTATATAATTTTAAAATAAAGTTGCAGAGAAAACATATTAAAAAAGGCTAACAGAAACAAAATAATACTCTCTAGAGATTCAAGAATATACATAAGTAGAACCTTATTTTAGAAAATTAATTATGAGTATGTGATATTTGGAAGACAAGATGTATGAGTGAATATACAAGTGTACATACAGTATAATTTATGTATTTAATATTATTGTAGTTCTTTGTATAATTAAATATAATTTATAATTTTATTTTTAAGTATGTGTATAAGAATTAAGAAATTTGAAATTTTCGTGCTTTTCGAAATTAAATGAATGTTCTTATTATAGTGATTTTTCATTTTGTCATGTAAAAGCAGCCCCAGTTTAACAGGCAACCTACTTAGTACATAATTAAGTGCGTATATATGTATGTATATAACACATTTATACGCGCATGTAACATTTATGTAACAGACGGAGAAATTTACGGTTCTTAAAAAGGGTATCTTTACAATAAGTAATTTAAATATGTGTCTCCAAAATATTTTAAACTATCTTAACTTTAAGAGTCATGTTTTCACGAAGTATATCGTATGTCTAATTTTATGAAATCAAAGGAAATTTTATATTACAGTAAACTGTTAATTTTGTATTTTTCAAATATTGCACTATAGACTTTTAATTCATTTGAAGGATCGAAGATAGAAGATGAGGGACACGACTATGATATGAGTCAGGACATCCATAAAAATTTTCAAAGAGAATTTCAAATTCAAATCTTTTTTTTCTTGCAGAGTTTAAACAATTACTATTACTAACTAATTTGGATTTTACTGTAGGAATTTTAATACAATTTGGGGAAATATTTATTATATAATTCCCACAATTTTATCGTAAGGGAAAATAAAGGTTAATATGCTGGTTTACGATAACTATTAACTTTATGTATACCCTCACATATTTGTATATAACAATAATAAAATTTAGTTATTTTTAATAATTACAAAGTTATTTTTTTATTTATTAAAAATTTAGATTTTTTGATATCATCAAGTTTTCTAAATGAAAATATAAACTGGTTGTATAAGGACCTTTTAAAAATTATAAATAGTAGTCAGTAAAATATTTTTACATATAACGTGTCTTTTCCAAATTTTTTAAAAAATTTCTTTGAATCTTTTTATTTATTTCATATGGCGCCGCGAATTTTAATTTTTCGTCGGCATTTTCCATTATTAAATGTGGATTCATTGTTTGGTCTGTCCTTTGTATTTCAATCAGAATTTTGTAATTAAAATTTTGCAAATTTTCAGAGTGTTAATCAATCCACCTTAAAATTTTTAACACTTCATTAAAAATTAAATACATACACATAGCTTTTTGCTAATATAATTATTTTAACATTTTGAACTGGCCAAAGGAAGTGACATTTAATTTTTCACCCTCTGACTTAAAATATACGTTGACATATTTTTACTGCCAGAAGTGATTTTTGAAAAATTAAAAGATTTATTTTGCCTTTTTTTAATTTTTAGGTTATATTACCAATTTTTTTTAAATTTTCATCCGCAAAAGAATTTTTCATAAAATATGTAAAAGATATTTGACTTCCGAAACCATATCTGTGATTTTTGCAGTAGCTTTGATGGTAAAGCTTTAAGACGAATTCGAAACCACACTCATTTCAAAATTTAATTTGGGTTTCTAAAACCAAATTACTTTCATTAATTTAAAAATAAATTATTTAATTACCTTTTACCTTATTTAATTTTTTATTTTTTTCTTCTTCATTAAGATGTCAAAATTTACATTAAATTTTACATTTGTTCATTACACAAAAATTTCGTTTGATTGTTTCATTGTTTTCCAAATTAAAAAAAAAAATTTTAAGATTAAACAGAATAATTATTATATTTTTCTTTTCCGCCATAATGTACACAAAATTAAGATCCTTTTTCATATATGTATGTTTGCATGCATAATGAAATATACGTCATTAATGATTCCCTTTTTTTTCGACAATTTCTTTCAATCAATATACGTACATATAAATAAAGTTTGTATTTTTGAGTAAAATTCACCTTATTTCGCGAAAAATACCGCGATTTATCCATTAAAAATTTTTTTAAGTAAAAATTAAAATAACAACAACAATAATAATAATAAATTGATAGAAATGGAAAAAATTCTGACAGTTGTCTGTCAAAAATTGTTTTTTATTTGTTTTCTTTTTACCGCTATTTCTTTTTGTATTTTCATGAGTGCGTGGATGAAATATTTTTTTAATGTACGTTAAATTGGTAAAATAAAAAATTATTTTTTTTTTTATTATAATTTTCCAAATGGAAGAAAAAAACATATAGGAAAATAAAAATGAAATTTGCATTCTGACAATAAAAATAAATAAAGAAAAATGAAAAAAATGAGACAAAAAAACAAAATTAAATTATTTTATTTACAAACAACTTGAAAAACACAAAAAGAAATGAAAAACAAAAACATAAAAACAAGCGCTCATCATTCGAATAACAAAAGCCCATCATCAGCGAACAAATCATCCGTCAAAAACAACAAAAACAAGAGAAAAACAAAAATTTTTTTTTTGTAATTTTATTTTTTCTTAATGTAAAATTCCACTCTTATTCCGGCATTCATTATCCTTTTCATTATTTATTTCGTTTCACATTATTTTGCTGCAAGAGTAAAAGAATAAAAAATATATCGAAAAATATCAAATAAAATATGAAAAGATTTGACCTTTGTATGCTTCTTCTTGTTTTTCCCGATAATCAAAAAAAAAGAATTTATGTAAAAGAAGAAATTTATTCGATAAACACAGAACACATATATATATATACATAAATGTATCTCATTACTGTAAGACTACATAAAGTATCACTGATTACACAACATCCTCTTAAATATTTTACGTTTACCGAATATATTTGAGAATAAAAGTAAATCAAGGTGACTATGACTGGCTCTATGCTTTATTTAAATATGATTTAAGAGGTCATACTGCAGGGTTAACATCATATATTTTTAAGTTTATTTAATTTTCTTCTAAATAACTACTACGAAATCATATAATATTAAAGTTGCCAGATGAATAAAATATTAAACAATAATTTATAATTTTTCAGATTAAATTTTTAATTAAAATTTTAATATTAATACTACGAATGTAGACATGATTTTTTTTGGAAGTGCGATGAAAATTTTATGAAAAATTGTGGGGTGATCAATGGAACTTGTGACTAATCTAAAAATTCATTTGAATATTAAAATTTATAAAATATCATTCACTTATTTCAAATTTGCAATTGTAAATTTTTTAAATTAAAAAAATTTATTTACCGCACAAAGTTCTCGAATTACGTGTATTTTAAATTAAAAGATTGACTACCAAAAACTCAATTCACACTTGAATCATCATTAAATTTTTTTACGAATTCTGGTCATCTGAAACCCAGTCAGAGTGGTGTAGTCTAGAAAAGAAATTCATAGATTACAAAATGCCTTTTAATAACAAATAATTTTTTTAAGGATATAGAATTGTAAATCGTTGTAAAAGGACGCATTATAATAAATAATGTTGAAACTCTAAGGCTAAAGTATGCATATGATACCGAAACAAAAAAAAACAAAATAAGACTAGCTATAAAATGATAAAAAATAAAAAGAAAAAAAAATAATAAAACATTTTTATCCCTTCATTAATTTACGGTAATATTTTAACATTTTATATCCTTTTTTTTATGTTAAGTAAAAAGGTCCTTCCTATGCAATCTTTTGCATATTTACTAAAGCAAAAAAGTGTTGTGTATATTTTTTAAAAAATAAAATAAAAAAGAATATTGACGATGAAAAAAAAAAATGTAGATTTGTAGGGGAATGAACAAAATGTTTTTCTTTTATTGAAAAAGGTAACGGTGTAGATTCTTAAAATTAATATTCAGTTAATCCTCTATATGGAAAGCATAAAATAAAGAATGATTTTTGACACTCTGAGTACATAAAAGTTGAATATGAAAAAAACAACAACATTTTAAAACAATTGAAAATCACGATTTTGTGGAAAGCTAAGGAATATTCACTAAGAAATTAGTTAACAATTCTAGAATTTTCCAAATCTAGTTTTTAACTTAAAATTAGAAGTTTTCTAAATCGCATTTAGAAAAAATTCACCTACCTATCCGCGTCCGGACGTGTACGATACTCTCATAAGCTCATTTGCAAGGCGTTCTAGAACCATCAGGATGCCATACTTATGAATCAATTTTTAAATAAACCCTTATATTTTCCTATACGTATTTGGATGAGGAAATCTTACACTCACTTTTTTACCTATATACGAGTAATTGAAGTTATAAGCTGATAAATGATTTGCGAAATTTGGTACCTGTAGGATGAAATCATCTACAACCCATCTTTTCTAAATTCCAGGCGGATTTCTAACGAGGTATGTGAAATAGTTATGTGGTTTTGTTAGTTGAGATTTTTCAGAATGCAGTCTTCATGGCGTAGATAGCGGTAATAAAGAATTATTTTTCTTTGTTTGTATACGTTTAGTGAATGTACCCAGAATTATTTTTTTTGGGATTTATATTTTCTCAAATGGTCTTTTGGAAGTGGTTGCCTCTTCGTTTCTTAGCTCTTCATAGGTTTAACTGCGAAAAATCAAAGGTTGCCATTGAAAATTTTTCCTGGACAACGACTGCTACAGTGTTAGGATAGCTCCAGACGACTGCCAATAAGTTTTGATTTACAGTAGATTATACAAAGTGTGAGGATATAGTACCCTAGTCGCCCTATTTTTCTGCCTAGGTTTAAAGTGCTTCATCAAGTGTTATGATTGAGAACAACACAAATAACTGATTTGAAAACGCAACTAAACGAACTTCTTCTTAATAAATTTTCCTTTTTTTTAGTAAAAAAAGGGGTCAAAGTAATATATACATATTCTATTTATTTTTTAAATATATTTATGTACCAAAAATTACTAAAGGATATTTTATGTACATACTCTCTCTAAAAATAACAAAAACCCGCAAATATACACTCTTAGCAGTACAAAGTAATAGAATACTGTAAAATATCAGGAAGGATACTTTACTTATTGTATTATCCTGTACATTTATTCTATCATATGTTAAACAATTTTAAACATTTTTAATGCATTTATTTTTTTAATATTTGTAAACGTACATAGGTACAACATTTTTGCTATATATGAACGAATATAGTGCATGTTATATTGACAATCAGGAAAAAATAAGGGAAAGGGAAATTGTAATTTATTTGTTAATCCACTTCGGAAGAGATTTTTAGTCTCTTAATAAAATGCAACAAAAATCAACTGAAATCAACCGAATATTGTTGGAATATAGACTTTGGTATATACATACAATTAGCACCCCTTCCTTTTTCTTTTTTGAATATATATTTTAAGTAAAAATGCCGTTTTAATTTTCCCGAGTAACGATGCGAGGAAGTAGAGAAGGTTTGAGTGATCACACTAAAAAAAAGCATAACTGCTAGGCAGAAGTTAATTGCAGATACTGCCGTAATTCATAAATTTAATGCAAATAACAAAGTAAAATTGGACGAGTTGGAAAGAAAGGCAACAGCCAATAGATACGAGGATGGGATAAAAAGATTAATTCAGTGTCAACACAATGTCCAGTAGAAGATGTGAAACCATTTAAAAAAGGTTGGGATGTAAGGATATGCAAATCAAACCTAACTCACAGGGTGCCATCATAAATATTTGTCAGATATTTGTCAGAGTATGAGCAGTTTAGAAGTTACTGTACCTCACAAGAAATCCATACTATAGAAATACATACATAGCATATATTAAGTCGGTTGTATTATGAGATTAAGAAACCAGTTTGGCATAGAGAGACACAACAAACATTTTGTGGGTGTTTCTGGGCGAGAGACTTTAAACAGAATATGCTTGATGCTCAATAAATAGATAATGCTACTTTTGTGGTTTATTAACGAAATAGTTTTCAGGCAAGCATCGAATTGAAGAGGAAATGTTGAACACCCCATACAATATAGTGCAGGCTCATAAATAATTAAGAGACATCCAGAAAAAATACTGCATTTCCAGAAATTGAAAGAATGGTATATAACAAACTGCGATTGTGTGAAATACGAGTATTGTAATGACCAAATAACAAATAAAAAAACCGAACGGGAAAATTTCAAATCGGATTTATTTACAATTTTTTGAAACACACTCGAAAATACGAGTACTCATATATAAGTACCAATACACATAAACAACAAGTATTTAAATAAAAATTTAGATAATTTTATTATAAGTTGCAAACTGTAACCTGGGTTAAAAAATAGAAATTTTTTGATTCTCCTTTTTTTTTTCTATTTTTCCTAATTATCAAAAAAAAAAAAATAAAATCAACAAACACTTGAAACAAAATGAAAAGTGGGCCAAATTGAGCTCCATTGTTATAAGATAAACTAAAGAATGACTATAGAATGATAAATGGGTTTTCTAATACATAAATAATGTGTTTGTATGGTATTTCAAGAATAGTGCAATGCACCATTTTATTCTGCATTTAACTAAGTTAATGAATATTACATTAAAAAAAAAAAATAAAAATTGATCAATTGAATAAAAATTTCGCTCAAAATAATAATAGAAGGATAAAAATTTAATAGAAAAAAAAAACAGAGAACTCAAAGAAAGGATAACACAAGAGAAGCACCAAAAAAAAAAATTGATTGTGTGCAAAACAAGTGTTATTTTATCATCCTTATAGGATATTGAACGTATACATAAGTGGTTTTAATAGTGTTTATATACGCACTTGAAATATATTTCAAGTATAAATTTATATTTTGTATTATCCTTGATGAAATTAAATATAATAAATAAAATAATAGAAAAAGAAGAAATATTGTGGTACGGCCAGCTTGCGTATGATTTATAATATTAAATTTTATACAAAATTACATACGTGTATTTGTGTGTATATTTTGTTTTGTCTAAAATGAATGAATAGTTGCGTTTGAAAAGTAGTTAAAGTTGACAGGTTGGTTGGTTTTTATAAAATAATAAAAACAAGTTGGAAAATTAGAAAAACAGAATGAAGAGGAAAAAATTCGCCAAAATGTGGTATCAAATTATTATCTGTATTTTATTTTTTCCTTCTTTCATTTAATTTTGCATTCACGAATGTTAGACAATACGATATTCATTCAATCGATACACATGTCCTTTTTTATATACATTCTTGATTAGAATTAAATTTCATTTACTTTATTTTGCTCAGTGGGCTCATTTATCATTTTATCTTGTCTTTTTATTCACGAAAATAATAAAATAAAAACAGAAACGAAAAAATTAGTCTTTGTATTCATACTATAGTTTCGTTTCGTGTAATTAATGATTAGCGTTGGAAAATTTTTTGCAAAATATTTTATTTACCGCATATTGGTAATGGAAAAATATTTTTAAAATAAATAGCAATAAATTTTGTGAATTATTTAAAATTTTAAATTTTAGAGAAAATATAATTTAGTTTTATGTAATGAATTTTGTTTTAGAATTGATTCTCATGGCGTTCCCAACGTTTTCAAATCTCTGAAAGATAGTTTTGACAATTTAAAAATTTAAAATTTTGAACATTTGTTCATTTTCTCTTATGTTACCATTCATTTTTTAGAATAACTTTAAAAGAGTCAATGAGAATAACCGTAAATCTAGCAAAAGAGTAGTAAAAGAGTAAGAGAGCAACGTCATACTACTCTTCCTCTTCCCTAGTAAATGTAAACTAGTTAAACTCGTCTTCAATTTTTATAATGCAATTTTAAAATAAAAAGTTTTCAAAATCACAATAGAATACGGGGAGAAAAAGATATCACAATAGAATACGAGGAGAAAAAAGAACTAAAAATTAATTGGTAATAGCAAAATTAGAAAATTCAAAATTTCCCAGTGAGATAGAGTCACTTACGCTCGCTATCGTAATTTTCGACATCATTATTTGATTTTGGATGTTTGTAATAATATTTTTGCGTTGCAGGCGTGACATTGTATATTTTGCTCTGTTTATATGAATTCTAACAAAATCTTCTCTCAATAATTTATAAGAGAGGTATTTCAATCTCAAAGATTTGGAAAACTAGTGCTTATAAAAAATGGCTAATATATTTTACTCACAACTAAATTTTAGTTGTCAAATTTATGAAATTTTATTTTCAAAATTTCAAATGCGATTATTTTTTAATTATTTAAATATGTGATTGCTTGACCCCCATCTAAATATCTTTTTTACTATATGAAATTATTCTTAAAAAGTGCTTTGATTGAATAACGCGAAGTTCTTTTTTAAATTTAAAAGTTTTATAGTTGCACTTGTCTAATAATAGAAGAACACTTGTTCACAGTTTTCTTTTTTATTTTTTTAATTCATACCAATTTTATTTTTACCCTATGTCGCATCGCGATGATTGTCATATGTGATAATTGAAAAAATTTTTTTTTGTACTTTATGTTTAAATTTTTTTTTTTGTTTTATAATAAAAGGTTAAAATTTGGTTAATCAAAAATAAGTGCAGAGCAATCGCATTAATTTAAATCGTCAGTCTTTGACACGTGTTCTTTAGTTGACACACGTTACCTTATTTCTTTTTGTTCTCGTAACTGAATAACATTTAAGGATCATTGATAATTGAATTTGAAATTTTGTGTGTGTGATTTGCATATATTATAGTAATTATATTAAAACTTCTAATGTGAATGCTATGCAAATTATTTGTTTTTGCCTTTTGTTATTTTGCTAAACCTGTTTTCACAGTATTAAATGCATTCGATAAGTGCTTGAGAAATAAAGACGTGAGATGTAAAAAATTTAATTTCATTGAAATCATAGCAAAGTCCATTGTTAAAGTGAGTACATATAAATTGATTAAATCTTACTAAACTAGATTTATGAACAGGTGCAAGGATTTGAGATGGCAATGAATTTCTCATAAGCCTACAATATAAGAATTATGAGTTATTAATTTGTATACAACATGGTATTATCATAGAGCAGCATCTTGTTGGATCTATTCTAATCAAAATCTCCTAATTAGTTCTTTTGATAACAGAATCTTTTAATTACTGACTAAAATTTCAATTGAGCTTACTCAGCAATATTACAATAATTACAATAAAGCAGTAAGTATTTGATTAAGAAAAAATTCATTGTAGATGTGAGAATCGTAAAATTTTAAGCTTATTTTTGAAACATGTGTATTTTTTAAAAAAAATCGAAATTTTTCATCTGTCTGTTATTTGTCTGCTTCAACGCGTGATTTATATTCAGCAATAGCTTAGAATTCAAAGATTCTATCTTTAGTTTGATAACTTTATAATAGAGCTTTAAGTTTATTGCGTTTTAGGACCTAAACTCTGGTTGATTCCTTTTACTTTGAATGAATTTTTATTTAAAGCAATATGCATATTTGTTTGAGTTAAAATGTTGAAAATGTTGTTGAATAATATTCAAAATATAATACGAGTATTACTAATTTATTTGCATATTGTCATATTCGTTAAGATTCGATTAAGATCTCTTGCCTAGAATAATACAAAATTATATAAAAATGTGTGGCATTAGATTAAAACGTATAATTTAAAATGTAACAAAGTGTCAAACAAATATTTTGTCATTTTACACATTTAATTCATCCACACCTCATTTTTATTACACCATATATAAATTTTAATCTAATCATCTTTATCACCTTTATCCCCTAATAGCTAATTTCCGTTAATTTACCTCATAAATTTTCTTCTTAATTAGTTGAAATTACAAAAAAAAAATACTTTTTTTTTTTATTTTTATTACCAAACCATCAACATATTGGACATTACAGAAAAGATAAATTAACTCTTTTTTTTCTGTAAACATTTTATTTTAACCCTTTAAATACCAGTATAATTTGCTGGACATTGTCGTTTAATTGAATTAAGTACTTAGCAATCCATGAATCAGATTAAATTACTTCATACAGCCATGTCCATTCGTAGAATTTCAAGAAAAGATTTTTTTTCGACAATTAGACAATTACGGTACAATGAATGGAAATATATAGAACCTTCCATTTTTGAGATAATATTTTTTTACGTTTTCCTTGCCGTCGAAGCTCCATCACCAACAATATACAAAACTCAAGCAACTTAAACTTACAAAGAGCACGTCAAATGTTTCGAGAACTTAACAGAAGGTGATATTTTTAAAATATTACCGAAATATTCAGTATTAAAAATATTTACCGAAATTTATTCGAACAAAATTTATTTCACCCCCTTCTCATTCACTTTAATCTAATATATTATATACAAATGAACCTGAGAAAGGGAAACTCCAACAAGAGAAATGATTTTTGTACTTCCTTGAAATAATTTAACAATGCAATTCTCATGGCTAGAACATTTTTACGATTAATTTTCTGAATTAGAGAATAATAGTTATTAGAACCACAATGACAATATTTATAGTGAAGTGAAATAGACCACTCGGTCACTTGGAACTGTTTTTATTCAACTGTTATATGAAAAACGCTTGGATTCTCATTAATTCCATAGATCACTTTCCTAATAAACGTTTAAATTTTCATTTTACATAATTTTTTATTCTTGTCTTCGATCTTATAACTAAACCAGAATAAATATATCAATAGAAGGTATATGGCATTAAAAGGGTTAAAGCCCCATATGTAATTACAAAATTAAATACAAGAGTGATATAAGATAATAAAATGTAAATGTGATAATTAAAAAAAAAAAATTCTAATAATAAAAATAATAATAAAAACCATTGTCATTAACTGGACTAAAGCCAAAGTTAATTTTAATTCTTGATATTTGAAATGGTAATTTGGAATTTTATACTATGTTCGTATAGGCTTGATTAAGTCACCTTAGCTTATACATATATTATACAATATACATACATGTGCATGTTATAATTTTGTGTGTATGCCCTCAAATATTCAAGCATTAACTTTACACTTGATTATAATCTGAATGTTATATTGAATTAGAATTTCACACTATTTCCAAATAATATTCTCATCAGGACATCATTGTGGCATGGATAATAACATTATATTCTTGAAAGTCATCATTATATAAAATAATAGAAATTGAAATACAAGGCTAAAATTGTAATCAAACATTAAAAAAATTTATAAACTTATTTTTTATATAAATACATCATATTGTAAATATATTAGTATATATATGCGAGTATAATATAAAAAAGAAAAACTTTATTTTAAAAAAAAATTTATAATATATTTTAAAAAAAAATATAAGAGAAAAATGTGAATGGTTTTTAAGGACTCCCAAATGAGTCCTAATAAAATGTGAATGCTAATATTGTTATACGTATTATACCCACATGAACTAACATTATAAATGGCATTTAGAATGGTGTTAAAATGCACATACACGCATACATAAAATATAAAATTTGAATTTTGTGTTGTAATTTTGATGACCATTTAAAATATTTTAGAATAATATAAAAATAAAATATGTAGGATCAAACCCTTGGTTTGTAAAATAGCGCATTTCCCTTCAAAAATTTAAGTTTGTGAAAGATATTTTACAATAGTTTTAAGTTTAAATAATGAAACTGGTATTTTATGAAAATAACTCACTTCATTTCTACATAATTTGCATACTTTTAGGGGATTATAGGTTATATTGCATAGATTATACTAGAAAGAAGTAGGCTAGCATTAAATGTGAATTAGATTCGTAACTAATTTAAAAAAGAGCAGTTTTTTGCATTAGAATGTCGAGAACCTTTCCATTTTTACAAAAGTTCGATAGTCTCAGAATTTGGTGACCGAAAATTAACAATGTTTTTAAATTTTAGGGGTAAATAAATTGGGAGGAAAGAAGTAAAATAAAATTTTGTTAGTAAAGTAAAGCATTTGTTGATATCTACTACTTTCATTAATATAACAATAAGTAGAATATTGAATTCTATACTCTGTGTATACGGACACCTGAGTTCAGTTAAAATAAATTTAAAAGAAATTTGAGATTCAAAATTAGCTGGTGAAATTTTAACTGATACGAGATGCCGTGTAGTAGAAAAACAAACAATTTTAGTAGAAAAACAAAATTTACATGTTGTCTTTGGTTTGGCTACAATAGGCTAACAGAAAATCGACGAACAGACAGATTAAAACTGATAAGCGTGTTTTACCGAAATTTTTTGAAAATATTGTAAAAAACAAAAAAAAAAATGAAACTCACATTTTATTTGCATATCAAAAGTGATCATCTCTTCAATTACACTTACATATATGCGATATTTAAGTAGAAAGAAACAAAAATAAACGCAGGGCCAAGTTATAATATGTACTAAAAACAAATATATGTACATTATACATATGTACATATAAGAGCATACATTGTTGTACTTGAGTAATTTTCTAATATAATTTACACCCTAAGGTCATATCATTAGAATAAATACTTTTAACATTATCCATACATAATAATTCTAAAAATAAT
The DNA here is from genome assembly GCF_029603195.1 of Condylostylus longicornis. Classification (NCBI taxonomy): domain Eukaryota; kingdom Metazoa; phylum Arthropoda; class Insecta; order Diptera; family Dolichopodidae; genus Condylostylus; species Condylostylus longicornis. Next base: position 1,659,134 of record NW_026578043.1, read on the forward strand.
GGAAATGGAGTTGAAAAGAAAGGATTCATTCACAAAGGAATCATACCTGCACACACGCACACATATGCGTTCATTTACAAATCAGTCGAGTATATATTACGAACGGTAATATTATTTTGTATTTTCAGAAATTTAATGAAGTTTAAAATTTTTTTTTTTTTGTAGCCTCTATAAAGATTTTAACTAAAATAGTAAATGAAATTACTTAGACCACATTTATATATATAGATACAAAAAAGGCGTGAAAAATATATTTAATTTTACATTGAGTATATTTTATGGTTATTTATTTTTGGTTTTCTTTTTTAATTCTAATTTACATAATAAACGATTTGAATGGCTATAATCTTTGTATCTCATTCCAGAGTCAAATTATACTACATAAGAGTAAATTAAAAGGAGAAAGAAATTAAAAGGGTTCTTTTATAAATACATTGACATTTTGAGAAGATTTCATCAGATTTATTTATCTCTTTCTCTCTCTCGCTCTTAATAAAAGAAAAATTTTCTCACAACTGTTATGATGACCGCTGCTAGTAAACAGTGGGTAAGCCCAATTAAATTATGTAATTACATAAAATTTAAGTATTTGGATAAGAAATGTGTGACAAAATTAATGCAGTTTTGAATTAAAAAAACTTGCGTATTACAGAAAAAAAAAATTAAATTTAATTAGGTAATCTGTAATAATTTTGTAATAAGTAGGTGAAATTTGAATAGTTTGAAAACTTTATGCAAGATTAAAATACCTTAAATTATTTGTATTCTTTAAAAAGTTTTGGTCTTTTGTTAGTAAAGATTTTTAAATTCGTTTTCCTAAATTGAAAATTAATATTACTTAATATTATAAATGAGCGTGTATATAAATCGAAATAGAGGATAAAATATGAATATTTGGCTCATTTTAATTGTGGCTAATTTTCTTAAAATATAAAATTAATAAATTACTAAAGAAGTTTCTGTGCTAGTGTGCGCTTTGTAATTATTCCAATAATTTTTTGAAATTGAACTTAGTTTTTAGGTATCATCTATGTATATGAAAAGACTGTAAAAAGTGTTGATGAGTTAAGAATAGTTGAGAATTGAGAGTAGGTCTGTTGAAGTAAAATGTCCTAAATTCTAATTTACAACAACTTGTTTTTGACTAGTCTGCCATGGTTGGCAATGTGCAAAAGAGCTCTAAATTATTCCATTAATATAAATTTTATTTTTTGATTTTTGTATTTTAGAATTTATTCATTCACATATTCGAAAATTTTTTTCGATTATAAATTTATTGTAGCAAAAATTCCAATTAAATTATATAAGGTAAAAATACAAGTATATTTACGTATATACAGGATGATTTAGAAAGCTATATAACAACATATATCATTGGTTAGAAGATCGAAAAAGGGGTAAAACTTTTGTTCCGGACTGGGTGCCAGATCTCAAGGGTTTCCCAGTTCCAGGTGTTTTAACGAATTTTCACGAAATTTTTACTTATTCAAGTTTTTTGGATTTTAACTTCTATACCGAAAAAGGTAGGAACTTAGGAAATAGTTTCTAAAAGGCCTAGTAAAGGACTTAAAATAGAAATGCTGGTTGATTCTGTATTTTATGTATCTTCGGAATAACAATCATTCGAATTTTAGGAAAAATCAAATTTTACTCTTGTTTTATTTTTTCAGTTTTTTCTAACTAGAATAATTTCGTTAGAAATTTTTTTTATATAGTTTTGCCCAGCTACTTAAATTTTAACTTAAGTCTTTAAACATTAAAACATTTTTTATGGTTCAGAAAATTTAGCACAAAAACCATTTCTAAGTGAAGATTTTAAAGGCCTTATTTTTCACTATTTTTGATTTTTATTGATTTTAAGCGTTCTAATTATCAACTATCATTAAGATTGGATGATAAGAGTCACTCAAAAAAAAACAGTTGACATTTTAAAGAGCCGTTATTTTGTAAAAAATCTGAATTTTAATGTTTTTATATTGAAATTTAACAAATAATAATAAAATTGAAACGAAATTTTTTACAAAATTTTTAATTGAAAAACAAAAATTGAATTTAAAAAAAATTGAAATTTTTAAAGAGAAAAACTAGAATTTTGTTTTAGGAAAAACAAAAAAAAATCTAGTAACCAAAAATTTTTTTTCGAAACTTTTCTTGGTAAAAAAAATTGATAGGTTTTTTATTTTTGCCAATTTTTATAAGAAATGGTACCTATATGGTTTGAAATTTTTAAATGCATTTTTCTCAGATTGGGTGCAATTTAAAAATTTGAAAAAATAATTTCCGGAATCTAGACACCATTTAGCATCTGAAGTTATTAAAATTATCCAGCTGGAGCGAATTTTTAAAGGTATGCCATACAAATTTTGACATTTATTGTAATAGAAAAAAAGTTTTTTTCAATAGGAAAATTTAATTTTTTGAACAAAATGGAGTTTGTGGTATTAACATTATGATGATAATAAATAATTAATAAATAATTTAAGGGAATTAATAAATTTTCAGCAAATTTCTACAAAAACTAAAATTGGTATACGGTTGAGGCAACTAAAGAGGATTTCCAGTAAAGCAATTAATCTGAAATATGCGATTGAATAAAAATAGATTTGAAAGAAGAAAACCATTAATTTTTTCCGAATTAGGTGAATTTCATAAGAAAATTTGGTATTTATTTTGTGAAATTTGTAAAACTTTTTGATAAAGGAATAATAAATTGAATTGAATTTTAGTTTTATCAACATCTGGTTTGATTTTAATTGAATTTGTGGCTAACAATATTTGTGTTTTTTGTACTATATCTTCTGTACCATAAAACTTTTTTAATATTTTTTAATATTTCCCAAAATTAAGTCTTTCTCCATTAATTATGAATCCAATACGCAACCACTTAGTTCCCGATTTCAACAGAATGAAATTAAAATTTAAATATTTTATCTCTGTTCTTCTTATTTTTTTCAATTTTAGATAATTAGTATAGTAAGCAACAAATAATTCGGTAAAATCAACTTGAACATTGACACAATTTTCACAATAATTTGGTACCGAATAAGTCAATTAACGTATAGCTTGATCAAACTACCATGGCAGTAAACTTTAAAAAATCGAACGCATGGAATATTTCTCAATTGATCAATAACTTTTGATTTAAGATTTTCACTTAAAATTTTAATGTTGCATAAAATTTAATTTAATTTCAGAATTATTTTTTAAGTACTTTTTTAATTTAAGTCATTTATTTAAGTAGGAGATTTTTATGAAAGGCAAATGACTATGAATCCAAACACGTGAATTCCTAAATAAGACTGACTTTTTAATGAAATTTTACGAAAAATAATTCCTGCGAAACTACAGATGCTAATAAAGGATAACAATTTATTAAAATTAGTTTTTTTTCTATACAACAATTAATTTAAGGAACTATTTTTTAGGAATTCCTCAATAAGAAATTTGTAATTGAACCCAATTGCAAATTTCATAAAATTTACAATCTGTTTATTATTTTAAATGTAATTGCTAGTTCGTGTAAGCGAAATCCTGTTTTAAAAACAGACTAAAAAAAAAAAAAAATTTATGAGTTGTTTAAAAGCTATGGAATATTTTTTGTTTTCTTAACATTTAATTTTAATTTTTTATTTATTCTTATTGAAAATTTTTTACAGTGCGAATTTTTTATGCTTGTGTCAAAATTTCTCTGAAAATTCATGTATAAACACTCTGTTGCTATTTGCTTTTATTATATTTTTAGCGGAATCCTTAAACTTCATAAAAGGAAAAATTGAAAAAAAAATTTTGAAAAAAGAAGAAGGAAAAAACAACGGGGAGAACAACAAACGAGCAGGAGTAAATCATTAATTTTACTTATCCGCACATTTATTTTTATATATTTTGCAAAAGGAATAAACAAAAAGAAAAAAGCGATTCAAATAAACGGTAAATTCGCATTTCTTACATTTTTTTATAGTTATTATCCAAAATTTATTATTTTATCTCTTTTATTTTTAATTTTTGTGTTATTCATTCTTCTTCTTTGCAAATATTACGAAAATAAAAAAAAAATATACACAAAATATAAATGCAAATTCCCAAAAGGATTCTACTGTATATGTTCACATTTTATCCTTTTTTAAGAATGTTACAATATGCACACACACATATTGTGTAAGGGACAACGAAAAAAAAAATTAAAAAAAAAAAATACCAACGAAAAATAATAGAATCTTAACCCGCCCATTTTATAAGGAAACCGTAAGAAAATTTCTCAAAAAAATTACAGTTAAACAGCAGCAGCAACAGCAACAGTAAAAGCGTTACAATAGAATGAAAAAAAGTAAAAACAGTAAAAAAAACAGCAGTTTTCACTTTTTACTCTTTGTTTTTTATTAATGTTTTCGTAAAAAATGAAAAAAATTCAGTTAAAATAAGCGTAGTGCTCAGTTTTCTTTTTTGTGAAGTTTTTTATAAAAAAATCAAAAAAATCATGAACGGATGACAAAATCTGTTATTTGGGAAGTTGGTAAAATTTTATGAAGCGAATGATGGTAAAACTGCTGGTAAAAATAAAAATATTGTGATCGAAAAATTATTAGCCCTTAGTTTAGGAACTCTTATAAAGCAGATTGCACTATTCTAATGTTAGAAGATCAAAATTAGTGAATTATGATAAGAGAGAAGAGGGCTCAGAAGAATTAAAGAATAAGGAAAATTAAATTTAATATAGCGAATAAAATGAAACTTTTAATGGCAATCTAAACTGGGAGGAATCTCATGGCTCCCCTCTATTCCATCATTGAACCACTCAATATCAGATGCATATGCAATTTTTGCAAAGCGTTTTTCTTATTTCAATTGGTATGTAAAATTAAGAGAAATTTTTAGTAGATTGCTGGTATCTTTGTAAAATTTCTGGGATTACAGCATTCTAATTTTAAACATATGTGGGAATTAATCGAAATTGACTAATCAAAATAAATTTCTTTAATCGTTGGGATTTTTTAATAGAACAATGCGCGCGGAATTTTCAAATTTGCAAGGCCGCAGCCATTTCTAATACGGTTGAAATTATATTTGATTTCTTCCCAATGTGTAGCTTTCCCATTTTAGTGATTCCTTCCCATATTAGTGAAATTTACACGTTCTTCTTTCTACTCTATTTTTATCATTTTAAATTCTAAACATTTTTGTTTTATTTGAATATGTTTAAAAAACAATAACAAGAAAAATAAGTAGAAACTGAATGAGATACAAAGGAAAACTAAACGAGTTAACAGCGAAATAAAATAAGGAATTTTAAATGAAATTTATTAATATTTAATGATTTACAATGTCCTTTAAATTTTATATGAGGATATCATATAAATGTAAACACAAAACACACATACATTTATCTACGTATTTATTTCAATAAAATGAAAAAAGTTAAAAAAAGGATTCACCTACTCCTTCAGGCGAAAGTTATTTTTTTCTTATTTTCTTTTTTTTTCCTTTCTCTTTGTATTCTTTGTAAAATATTTACTTATGTGCTGTTTATTTGCATTTAGTTGAAAAATTCATGCGGACATATTATTTTTTATTCTATAAGGACAATATCTCGTTATTTTATTCATTCATTCAAATTTTATAAAAACGAAAAAAAAAAAACAGGAATAGAAAATATCCTTAAAATATCCTTGCATTTTAAAAAGTGATTTATGAGATGTTTAGTTGCAAAATATTGTTTACATTTTATATCCTTTTATTTGTCCTTTTGAAATTTTTTCCTTCCTATTTTTACTCTTTTGTTTTCTGTATTTATTGAATTTCGCTTTAAATTTCGTATGAATTTTTGTATTTGTTAACAAATTCGTTTTAAAAACGAAAAACAGCAGAACAAAAATTTAAAGTTTGTTTACTTTTTTTGACAAAAATATTCGTTGTAAATGCACAAAAGCGAGTCTCTTTAGTAAAATAACTTTATAATAAAACGAAAATCCTTTGAAGTCCTTTTTTGTTTAAAATGCATGATTATAACATCTAAAAGGATCTTTATCTGAGATAAATATGGAAAAAAAAAGAAACTGAACAATAAAAACGATAAGAAAAACAAAGAAAATGTTAAATTGATTTGCTTAGAATTTTTTTTATTTTCCACATGTTTTGACTCCATTTGTGTGATTTTTACCTTTTATTTTTTTTATTTTTATGGTTCTTATTGCTTGATGAATTGTTTAAAAGCTCATCGCTCATAATGATTTCAAATTATATTTTTTGTTATAAAAATGTTTACAAAATTTCATGGTAATTTAAAGGTAAATAGGAATTTTTTAAAAAATTAAAAATATAATAAGAAAAAAATAAGAGATTAAAAACAAGGATAATAAAAGTAATTTTGTTAAAATATTGAAAATTTTGTAAGAATTTCAAAAACAAATATGAATTTTAATAAATTATTTAGTATAGATTCTGAAATGTTTTTGAGCAATTTAAATAAGAGATTTGATTCAATAAAATAATAATTGTAATGGAGCAGTAAAAAGCAGTAAAAGTAAACAGTTGTGGGTAATGAATATATTTAGGCATAAGTTGAATTCAAAGTATTTCAACTCATTTTATCCGTACGATCGTATGTTCAAATAACTTTTGTGTTTGATAAAAGGCCTTGAAATTGTTAAGTTCCTGCTAATAGCTGCCATACAATTTCATAAGCTATTTGTTCATAGCTTAGAAACTATTGAAGCTACAAAGTTGAAATTTAAAACAAACGAATTTAGTGATATGGTATTGTTAGTCAGTAGAACTCTTTGGGATTGTATGGGTGTATATGGGAACTACCACATATATATAAATAAGCACATAATGTTAATTATCTCTAACATTTTAAATCATTTATTCGTACGGATATCACACGGATTATTAGTTAACATCGTCAAATTAATCTATTCTCGTTTTTTAATTAAATGTATACAAAAATGTACATGTTTTAATTTCAATAATTAGTATCCAAATGGAAAAATAGAATAGCGTATAAATAGAATGCAATTTACATGAAAAACCATTTAAAATTAGCTTCAATCCGTCGGAAATTGAATAAAGAAAGAATTCAATAATATTAGAAAATTTTGAAAAATTAAGTATAATAAAAGTTCGCAATAAAGTAAAACATTAAAATCAACAATTTCTATAGCAGCGAGATTAGAAATGAAATAAAATTGAATGCAAAGCGGGACAATTTATGGTAGCACAATAGGATTTTTCATGCAATGAAATTGGAACTCTAAACAGGTCGGTGAAATGAAGCTATAAAACATGAGAATATAGTTATATAATGAGACTATTTGGAACTGATTTTTTTTTTTAATTTTGCTTCATGTTCATAATTTTGGAACACCACTGAAAATATAAAATTTATGGAACGAAAACTTATAAAACAGAGAGAACGGACAATATTAGAGAAAATTTTTTATTTTAAAATTATTTTGTGTTTCTTCTAGAAACCAATAGGGGAGGGGGGACCCAATCAATTCATAGTTAATGAAATTAATTAATAATTAAGAATAATTTTAATTATGAATATTTTATGTGAATCTATTTATTTAAGTTTCAAAAAAAAATTTCCAACTCTAAATGCAATAAATCTTAAAGTTTGAAATCTTAAATATAAAATCTTATATTTTGATAAATATTCAAATTAATTTTTAATTTCAAACAAATTTAGTTATAAAACATAAACGACTTTAAATTTCTAACAAATTAATTTGTAAATAGAATAATGGCAGGCTTACACAAGTATACAGAGGTGATACTAATACTCACTGCGTCAAATTAATTTTAAATATAAAAACTCTTTCAAAAATTTATTGAAATTTTAATTTAAACATATAGGTTTGTTTAAATTCAAATATTTAAAAACAAAATCTTATAAGTTCAAATTGTTAAATCAATATTAATTTAGATTTTTTCTCTAGAGGAAAATAAAGTCACAGAAAAGGGGAAATAGAAAATAAAAATTCTCGTACATTTTAAAATTAAAGAATTAAAAAATTACAAGAATTCTTAAAATTTTGGAAAAATAATAAATAATGCTCATTATAAATAAACATAAAATATTTAAAGTATTGAAATTTTAATATTGAAAAATATAATTTTGTTTGGTATTTTAATAATTAAATTAAAATTTTTCTATTAATTATGCGCTTATTTTTATAAAATTAAAAATATTTTTTCTTCAATTGCATTCAAAATTCTTCAACTGCATCTAATTAATTAACTATATATGTCTGCTTTTTAGATTTTCTAATTATATTAACACTTTATTATTTTAATAATTATTATTTTTGTCCTATACATAGTGGGAATTGAAAAGATATAAAACATGTACAATGTATATTTTTTGTATATGTTCAAGAGTGACATACCAGGGCATATACTCGTATAGAATGTATTACAAATATTTATTACATTTCTATATTTTGTTTAGGAATCATATTTTTACTTAATAAGACAAATGAGACTTACGATGAATTTGAAATTTTGTTATACATATATTTTCATATTATATTTATAATTAGTGCAGTGATATCAGCAGCATCATTCATTTGAGAAACATTAAATTCACAAATTGTATACATATTATATAATCAAATAGATTAGATGGCTCGTTGCATTAAATGAATCAAAACAAATTTATATGTACATATAGGTGGTGGATAAATGGAAGGATATTTTATTAGATTTTTGTATTCAACACATCATTATATAATATTATGTGTAAATTGTATAAATATGTATAGATGTTTTATGTATATTATAAAATATAAGGTTATATAAAATTCCCATGCTAATTAATAAAATATAATGAACGAATAAATGCGTTTATCACAATGAGACTTTTTATTTTATTTTATATTACATAGCTATGTTTTTTTTTGAGGAAATAATGTTGACGTCTCCTAGAAATTAACTATTTATAATATGATATAATTTGTATAATATTTATATACATGCATACAGAATAATATGTATTGTATATTGATTGCCTTATACTGAGTAGAATATAGCAATAATAGCGCTATAATTTTGGTAATACAAAATTTCTATTAAGTATATTTATATCGATTCTCTTCATTCAAAACCTCTTGGATTGAATGTTTTATCACTATAATAAATCTGCATTCAAAATTTACATATGTAAGATGTATTTTGATGCCAATAGGGCGGCTAGAATTTATAAGATGTTAAGAAATATAAGATATAATTTTGAAAGAAGATATTCATCTTGCAAATCACATTAAATTAAAGCTACATTTTTCTGTATATAATAGACTTTATATAGCGTCTCATGTGGACCATTTCTATTCTGTATATGCGACAATTTCGCTTGTTAACGTATTTTCGATATGGCAACAATATTATCTTCGAAAAAATTAGAAAACAAAATGAGAGAAATGAGAGAAATTTTTAAAGAAAAGTAAGAGAATTTGATAATATTATTTGACGACAACGCAATTTATTGATAACTATTAGTTAAACCTGTGTTGAGTATATACTAACGCTAAATGTCAAATATATAAGAACAATATGACAGTTCTTTTGACAGTTAGTGTCTTAAGATAAATGTGCTCAAGTCAAAAAATTTGCTTCAAATAGATTGAATTGAAAATTTAGATTTAATTTCAATAAAAATTCTAATATATATTTTTTCGAAAATTTCAAATTCAATTTAAATTAAAATCTAATTTGATGATTTTTAAAAATAGTTGAAACTTATTGCATTCTTATCCATAGCTTCGGAGACAATTTAAATAGTTTGAACTGGTTTTGACGGAATATATGCGAATGAAACTGTAGAAAACTGTCGAATTTAGAATAAAATTGTAATCTGTCATCAAATCAAAACTTGTCAAACTCAACTTAAGCAGTTTTTAGTTGTAGCCAAAAAAATATTTTCAAATTATCTTAATTATTAAATGGACTTAAATGGAACACTCTGAACCTTATTGCAATTTGTAAGATAACATTATTATTATTTCTAATATAAATTGACGGTTTTACGTTATAACAATTAAATTCAATATAAATGGATTAAAAGGGGCGGTTTTTTTTTCGGTTTTTAGAGACTCTATGAATAAATTTTGCATTCCAGTATTTACTCGTACTTACATTATTTTCTCTTGATGATTATTATATAATATTCATTATATATAATATAAAAATTCAATAGAATGTATTAAGTATCTGCGTATAGTTTGTATGTGTTGACTATGCAGTGTTAATCTATTCAAATTTCCTAAAATGTATATATATATACACATATGTATGTATTTAATAAATGCATACATACTATATTTAATATGCAAATGCATATATAGTTAAACAATCCTTGAAAATGTCATTAATAATTTGTTACTAATCTACATGTATGCATACACATGCAATGCACAGTTAGAATTACAATTTGATTATATATTGCGGGTCTCTTTATACTTCATTTATTGCCACTTCCTATGTATATAAATACCAATGTGTGTACTTACCAACTACTTATCCCTGGATCCTGAGCATATTATATAGTATTTTCAGCACACCACAGCATCTACGTATATAACAACAATATATTAGATTCAATATCCTAATATATCACTCTGAATGCAATGATAACAACAACCAGATGTACATATGTATAAGAACCAACAGAAATATAAATTCTTTAGAAAATTTGAGATAATTCACTATGACGATATGGTAATTAATTGCTAACCGTAACTAATTTTTCAATGTTGATTTAATGGTTTATTATAATATTTTACACGGATAATATTTTTGTAACAAGGATTTTTCAAAAAATTCCATTGTGATGAAAATTTATGTTCTAAAAGTACTGCAATATAGAAATAAGAAAAAAACAAAAAATAAAATATAATTATAGAAAAAAAAATCCAAATTTTGAAATTTAGAATATAGATACTTTACATAATATATACGGGCCTTAATATGAAAAAACGTAAATGATTTTATGTTTAGAGAATCCTTTTTCTAATATGATGAAAAAATATTCAACAAAAACTATTAACAAAATGAGTGCTCAAAATATAAGGATAGAAATATCAGACAATTCAAATATGAATTCCTTTACTATTACTGTGGCTGAGGATTTGTTTGTAAAAATCAAAACTTTGCGCCATGCTTTTCAACGGCATAGCTTGGGAAATATAATTCGGACCGGGGAAATATCAATTACAAATTGTGTGCCAATTAACGCTTCATCTACCTAATTGATTGCCTGAATTTGTTTCATTTTTCTAGACCTAAGGTATAGACCGGCTCCTTTGTTTCGTTTTGAAACTTTCTTTTTACTTAATTAGGGAGAACGACTTAAGATCAGTAGATTTGTAGAATAATACTCATAAATGTGTGTTAATGCAATTTGTAACGCTAAATTTTAAACGCTATTCTTCCATTGAAGTTGTACAATAAATAAATTCTGTAATTAATATCCGAAATTTGACCTGAATTTAACTCTCACAATAATGTATATTATTTTTCATCATATCCTCATAGATGGCACTGCGGTTTTCTTGAAAGCTTTAATATTAATCACGTTACATTTCACAGAGAGAGTGTGTTTGAGTAACTAATGATTATTGATTAAGTTTACACTATTTGCAATGCAAACATCCAAAATTTCACTCAAAAGTGTACTACTCACCGAAACTGGAAAAGAAAACATGTTAAATTTACAGAATAGGAAGAATTCAAAAATTTCGACTCTGTGGTAAATCAGCGGAAATTAGCGACTTACCTTTTTCACTTTCATTACGTGCGTTTAATTTGAGCACTGCAATGTGTCAAAACGATTCAGTCAATTGAGCGCAAACATTGCATTTGTACATGAAACGATTTGTAACGTTCAGACCATCCATCATTTAGTATATACTAACAACAATGTAATTATGTACTAAATAACCGTTCAACTGCCCTATCAGTTGCTTCTTTATTATAAAAGCTAAAATTTTCATAGTTATTCAACAATAATTGTGTAAATATCATAATATTTAATAAGAATTTTTGCTGCACATCCTTAAAACACCTCAAGCACTCAAATCTATATAATTTACAATATGGCTTTCTGTGGCATTGCAAAGTGTGCCTCTTGTAAAGGAAAAATGCTTACAATTTTGTATATATAATTGAAAATTCTTACTCGATTTTTCCGCCATTCAAAATATGCGCATAAATTTTGTTTATTATTTGTAAGCATCTACACTTGTCACTTAATGTAAGTATGTAGATGTATGTAAACTAGTGTCAAGATTCCATATATAAATGAAATTTTTTAGTTAACCAGTACTTCAGTCTAGAATATCATAAAATATTATAACTTTGCACTAATTAAAAATTAGTAAATAAATAAATATTTACACCTTTTAAGAGTAAATACTCAACCGGTAATTTTACTATCTCGTGAATTTCTAAAACATTTTCTTCATATTATTTTAATATTGAATTAATTTTTAATTCAATATGGATTCAAAATTCACTTAGGTGGTCTATGTATAAAGAAATTTCTAAACAACGACTTTTGAAGTCACTTTTGAATGCAATGTCACAATAATGCTTTTTTTCTTCTTTTCTAATCACCTTAGTGAATTAATTTCTTTTAGTTGAGTTCATTGAATATAATTTAATTCTAATATATACTTACATATTGTAAATTTTATAAATTACATATTTTATAATTTACATTCTAAAATGTTTGAATTTACATTAAAATAGGTTTGGTATACACCAGTTTTATAAAGAGTCTTTTAGGCCTCTGGCGATTTTCTTCATTATGTAAATATTTACAGGGGCATTTTTTTATTTTGGTTTTTTTTGTATATAATTATAAAATTCATTAAAATAATTTCTTAACAAACCTTAAATGTCATATTTTCTCTTCAAGAATGCACTGCGCATAAAGACCGTCCCTTTTGTGTTTTTGTATATGCGGATGAAATCTTCTAATTATTACTAAACTAATAGTTAGAATTCTATTTTAGTTAAAATGTTTCCATATTAGAAAAGAAATAATTTCTAATGTTGTTTTTTGTTTTTGTTTTGCGTTAAATGTCCCTATATTCTTGTATAATTAAATTTAATTTTCCGTTTAGAATAGATTATGGAATTTTGTCAGGGGAATTTGAAAATATTTCTTTCTCACTTCTTTAAAAAATATTTTTTATATATTTTTCTTATATTTTTCAATTTACTCTTATTTACCTTATCATTTTATTATATATAATTATGGATGTATAATATTGACAGAATTGTCATGAAAATATTCACGCACTTAACAGAAAAGAAAATGATTGAATTTTTATAAACACAGAAAAGCCGACGCTAAAAATACTCTCCTCAATTCACTTTGTGTTTCACCTAAACTACCTTTGTGTTTATATTGTATACTTATATGCAAGAAAACCTGTTACTATAAACTACATAATATGTATGAATGTATGTAAAATTTTCAATAAGGCACACCTTTATAAATTTTAGTACATAATAAAGTAGAACTTTTACTACGGAATTAGAAAAACGACTTGAGTTTTATAAGCAAGAAATGTTACAAGACACTGATTTACAATAATTTTGAACAAAATTGGGTTTGTGTTATATTGAGATATAATATTAATATTATGCATTAATTGCTTGTTTGTTTTTCATTGGAAGGGAAACGGGGCAAAACCTTTAAAATTAACAACTGAAATTGCAAATTAAAAATATGTGTAACAAGTTTTGTTCTATTAAATGTTAGAGACAAATTTATTTTATAATGCTATAGAAATTTTAAATGTAAGAATTTATCTTTAAAGTTTAAATTATGCTATTGCTATTAACACCGAATTAGACTCAGTTTATTATAATAAAATTAAACCGGTTTATATAATAATTATAACTTAAATGTAATTAGTATCACTTCTGTTCACAGGTTGCAAACGCTGTGTGAGAAATTTGAAAGAATTAATAATTTCATTATTCACTTTGATTAGATTTCTGGGATTAGTACAAAAATGTAATCAAACATTTCCTGTTCCTTTAGATCTAACTTCTTTCCTGTATTTTTCAGCCATTCCTGTGGCAAAGACATTTGTGTTTACATTTCCTGTGTTAAGAGAAAAATGTTAAAATTGAACAATTTTCAGAAAGACCAATATAAATAAATCGAAAAAAGTGGTCTAGAAACGAAAATGTCATTTGGTGGATTTTGTTCGTCTGGGCGCACTATTTCGCTCTGATTTGGGAGTGCCGTCAAGTCTTGGACAACCGTCAAGTCTTGTGTAGAAATTTATTATTACTTTCATTTTTATAAATTTGTTACCAAAAAAAATTCAATTTTACACAATAATTAAAAATTTTTGAGATTTGTAATTTCGAATTTTTTTTTATATTACATCAAAAAAAACAATACTAATAGGTGATCATGTTCAAAAAACTACATTTGAGAGGAAAATTTACTCTAATCAAGTTATAAGACAATGGCGGGTCTTGTTCAATAATGTTAGCGGACTCATTATTGAACACAAATTCAGGTTAGGTTTGCCATTTTTATTTGCAGAAATCTGGCTCAAAAAATTTCGATTAAAAACATAAAAAATTGGACAGTTGTGAGAATAGCAGAGGAACTGATTCGTACTGTTGCAGATAGAGACGTTTTTTTCAATATAATTTCTAACATGTGGTTCGCTTACATCCTGAGTAGGGAGCAGAGAGAGAGAGAGTAAAAATACTGGAATAATCAAAAATAATTCAACAATTTTAAACTTAAAATTATTTGACTTCGCCTTAAATTTAATACCCTAGTTCTACTTACCTTCAGTTTTTCTAACTCTTATATATTAATAATTTCTATACCAATTTTATTTTCATAATGAAAACACAGCTTAAAAGACGGCAATTTATGAGAGGTTGGGAAAAGGTAGCTGCTAATTATTATTAAACCGTTTAAGAACCATCATAGATTCCAAATAAATTCACCAAAAATTTTGAAAAAAAATCTAATTGATTAAACCATTTTTAAATTAGATAAAAATTTCTACGCTTATTTAAATTACATTCAAAACAAAAGAAATAAATTTTTCTGTTTGATTTTTCGAATAAAATCGTCAAATTAAAATTTTCACAATCAAATTCCTGAGTCCTCAGAATTAACAAAAAAAAAATTTTTTTTTATTTATTTTTCATGTTATTATTATTATTTTCTTTTTAACATGCAATAAAGTTTGTAAATGCCAGTTAAAATTTCATACTCTATACCTCTAAAACAAAGCCACCCTCGAAATTGTCACCATAAAATTTGCAAGTAATTGTTTGATATTTTGTCAATTATTTTCTCATTTATCGTCTCTTTTATCCTGTGATTTTATAACAAATCAAATTGAAAAGGATAACTGGAATCTGTATATATGCATACGTTCATGAATTCATAATCTCTGTGTGAAGTCAAAATTATTTATGCCTAGCCTGCTACTTCTCGTCCATTTGATAGTTAAATTCATTTTTTTTTTGTTTTTTTTGTGTTCATTACATTATGAGTAGAATTGTATGTGCTCTTTGCAAAAAAAAATATATGAAAATAAAATTTTTTGATTTTAAATGTGGTTAGTTCAAATAATCAATTTGTATTTAAAAAAAAAAGGATAATAATAACAAATAATAGAAAAATATAAGAAGAAAATAAAAAACAGAAGAAAAAAACAAAAAATTCCTAAACATATTTTCCAAATACTCATATACTAATAATCAAATTTAGATTCAAATTTGGAAAAAAAAAAAAAAAACAAAATATGATGGCTGGCTGAGAAGAAATATTTTACGATCAGTAAAAAAGGATAATAAGAATAACAAACAACAGAACAAAAAAAAATAAAATAATAATAACAAGAGCGTAATAACCAGAAAATTTTATACTTACATGAGAGATGGAAAACATTAAAGGGGTGTGGTAATCCCATTAGAGAGTTACGCCGACATTATCCTGTCTATCCAAAAATAAGAAATCACAAAATAAGAACAATAAGTTGAACAAAAACAAAATAGTAAAAATTATTATATTTTGTCCTATATATAATTTTGGTTACTCACATAACAACATTAACATTTATACAAGAGTTTCATTATTTTTTTTTTTCTAAATTTTTAGATCATGGTACAATATATACGTGTATACTAGTATATGTATATAAGTAAAATTTGTAAGGCAGGCAAGCATCAAGTATAAAAGAAACCACAAAGGACAATCACTTTGGGACCATAAATGTGTTAAAAGTTGGTTACTGGTATACTGGGTTTTATGTACATTTTATGAAATCTGTTTGGTCTCTTCTTTTGTCGTTTTGCTGAATTTTTCATAGCTTCCTATATACATAGTGTATGTGTAGAGTCATTTCTCTAAAGTATAGTAAAAGTTGTTTAGGCATAAAACCAGTTAAAATGTGTTGGAATTTTGGTTTTTTTCTTTTGTTTTAAATTTTAAATTTTTTTTGAAAATTATAAAAGGATTTTTAGTTGTTTTTATGCTTTTGTCGGTTTTTATTTTTTATACAAAGCTAACATCGAAATTCAATTTAAGAAAAACATTTTTTAGTTTTTTTAAATTTTTAAGAGTTTTTCATATAGCTTTTGTCTTTGTAAAATATAATTTTAAAGTATGCTGACGAAAAAAATTATTATAAAAAATTTTAGATTTAAAAAAAAAAAAGAATCAATATTTTGGAAAATATTTGTGTCCGTATTTTTTAAGGACCAGTATGGAGTACTTGTCATATGGTAAATTGTCATATGGTCAATTGTAATAGGAGCTTGCCATATTATGCTCAATTTTAATTACGGTCACACAATTAATATTTAGAGTAATAGTAGAACTGGGTTTTTTGAAAGTGGTATAAGTCCACTTGTTAAAAAGGCTAAGTTAATGGTATTTTTAGTGATTTATAGACAACTTCTCTCCACTATTTACAATCAAAATTTCAACAGAGTTCTATGTAGACATAAAACTAACAAATTATGTTATTATGGCCAGAATATTTAAATTGATTCAAACGCAAGCCCATAAATATCTGAATATGTAAAGAAATGGACTTATACCACTTTCAAAAAAACCAGTTCAGTTGTTATTTTTCTTACATATTCGACTAGTATGTCGAATATTTCAATTAGTATTTTATAGTCTTTTTCATATTATTTGACTCATATTATTAGTTATCAGCGCATTTAGACTAAATATGTCTAAGTATAAATCGGTGTTAATTTTCAGAGTCATTTATTTAACGAAACAATTTTTAATGGTGGCAAAATTTAATAATGTGTTTAAATCATGAACATTTAAGTATAATGCAAAAACATTAATTTATTTAAAATTTTAGAAAATCTGTAACAATCTGCACAATTTTCGTACATTATAGATAAAATGTACTGGTGCTTAGTATAATACAATTAATAATAATAATAAATCAACTGAAATTACTAATTATAACGCCTAAAAGTAGGCAGCAGATGAATCGTTAAATATGAATTATAATTTTAACTTTTCAATTTACGTTCTATTATAAAGAAGGATTAACATCAGTCAACATAAAATGTTTAGTTCAGAGTATTATGCACAAATATTTATGCACAAATTATTTATCCCGATAAATGACTTCATATTTTTTTATGGCAAATGAATTAATTTCAAAATTCTAATATTTAAATTCTATATAAATTAGTTTTGACCTCTACATATGGTAAAGATTTCTATATTTAAAATATTTTTTTTTACAAACTGCTCTTCACTACACTGAGCCGGTTTATAGTGCAGGTATATACTGTTACATGCGATAATCTTTAGATATATAATTGAGATAATCTCAAAATTCGTGTTGCAAAAAATTTATATAGATTATTTTTTTTGTTTTTTTTTTTAAATTCTGATTATAAAACCTAATACATCCAATATTAATTGAAACCTAATATAATACCTAATGCAACTCAGGTTTATTGTTCAGAACTTTTGTTTTATAATTCTTATTGCATTAGATTTTCTTTGAATTATCATCATTTCAACATTGATGCTAAATACAGTGGAAAATAATAATTTAAGATTAACTCATTTCAACTAAAACCAATTTTATTTGTATTCAGTACCGAATTTTGATTAATCATAACTATAAAGCACAACTAAATAAATAGTTTTATAACTATGCCCAAACTAAAATGTGATTATTCCCTAAATACTTGTGACATAGTAGAACTACACTTGGTATTGATTCAATAAGGTTACACTTGCTGGAACATTTAATTACCTTTTATTGCACAAAAATGAAACCCAATTTAAAATTTATAAATAAACACACACAACACAACATGATTATTAAATAATTAAAAAATAATTTTGCAACAAAATTTTTTTTCATTTTAAACTGGGGAATATTGAGAACTAAAATTTATATAATAGTAAAATTGAATATTAAATACGTTCCCATACTATTAGAAAAATTAAATCAATGAAGTAGACCTCAACCAATATGAAATTTCCTTGTACAAAAACAAAAAAAAAATTTTTTTTTTCTTATATTTTTTCCTAAACTGAACCAATAAAAAATTCATATTCGATTTTAATATAAAAAAATAAATAATTTCAACATTTTTCATATTATTTTCTAATAGACCTTCATTATGTCAAGCCTAATTGAAAAAAAAAATTATATTTTCCCACACTGTTCAATATTTTAAAAAAAAAAAGTCTCAAGTTATAAAGCACCCTACTATAGTATTTCTATTACCATAGGGAACTAAATGTCTTTACTATAATTTCAAACACATTTTTAATTACATATATATATAGAAAAGAGGATGCAATTAAAATAATATAGACTATAGTATGAACCTCCTTTTAGAAATTTGTGTGTGTGTGAAATTGTTATATAAAGGCGTTATGACTGTTGCTAAGTACATTATGATTAAGTTGGATTTTATATTTAAAATTTCATAGTTTTCTTCCGAAAATTTTAGAATCTTAAAATTTACATTGTATGTTAAGTAAATGCATAATTATTGGTTTTCAAAAATACTCAAAATAAGAAAACGATGTAGTGAGAAAATCAAGATCGCTTTTTGTATATTTTCGAATAAAAAGATGCGAGAATTATGCAATTAAGAATGTTTTGTAAAGATTTTAAGAAACAAAATTTTTAATTTGTAATTTTTTTTTTGTGGTAATCGCCACATTTTTTTTATTTATGGCTTTGATTTTGCTCGGAATTTAATAAAACATCATACGATATATTGCAATTTATTCAAATGCAAATCAAGAGCTGCAATTTCCTCTTATGGAATGCAGAATATTGCCATAAAAACCACTTACTTTTGCTTATATTTTCTACTGTATAGCCATTACCAAATTTATTTTCTATTGCAATAATATTTCCTTTGCAATAGCATTCTGAATTAAAAATTATTTGAAAGTTCAAAAATTAATATTGTCGAAATATTATTCATTTTTAATGAAATGCAGTATCATCGGCATTCAATAATAGCCCCAATATGCATGGAAACAAAATCTTAAAATAAAATTTGAGAAAAAAAAATTTTTTTCTTCTTAAATTCAATTTTATGATTCTTCATTAATAATATGCTACAAAAATAAATATACAAAATAAATTTCTCAAATATAAAACATGTATATCGATATTATATTTTTGTTATTAATACATATATATATTTTATATACATACTTATATACATATAGTTACCGCATGGGCATTAAAAATGATTATGAGATCCAATTAAAATATTGCAGAAAAATATAATCGTTTGGGAATGGTAAATTATAAAGACATGCCCATTGGTAATTAAAGGCGGTGACATTAATATTTTTATATACTTACATTTTCCGCCATATATAAATACTTTAATATTATTATCTATGTATGTATATAAATATCGTACAGTTTAAATGTATATGTATGTAAATACGTATTCAATAAGGAAAACAAAATAAAATCCCATCTAATATTATACAATACGATCAAATGCGAACAATCTTTACCTTCACTTAAATCTTATATACGTTCACAAATCTTATATACATTAAAAGTATAACAGAATAAGAAAAAATGTAAATATCTCAGCCTATATATGAATAAGTAAAATATAACAATAAAATATATAAAAGATAGACTGAATAAGATATAAGTACATAAATATAAAGATGTAAATTGAAAGGGATAAGAAGAAACAATGAATGAAAGAAAGAGAGAATAAAAGAAATAAAATCACAATAGTAAAATAAGTATTTTTTGACATGACAATTGGGATTTTGCGTATACCATCAATTTTTTTTCGAAATACAATGCATGTTATGTATGTAAGGCTCTTAAAATTATTATTGTTCTCGAAATGTAAATGTGTTTGTAAACTATCAGAAAAGTAAAAAAAAAATATATTATGATTTTGCATGTATTTATGCACTTTTTATATAAACATTGCGGTTGTATTACTTATTTTAGTGGATGTGTAGTAGTAAACTGTTATACACAAGTGCAATATTAAAAATTCAACTGTTATACAATTTAAAATTG
This sequence comes from Condylostylus longicornis, assembly GCF_029603195.1. NCBI lineage: Eukaryota > Metazoa > Arthropoda > Insecta > Diptera > Dolichopodidae > Condylostylus > Condylostylus longicornis. The sequence goes on from NW_026578043.1 coordinate 1,679,701, forward strand.
GTTTCCTTAACAGACATATTACATCCTTTTTTAATACCTATAAGATTTATGAAAGTATGAGTGAATATTTTATATGTAAATATAAGTATATAGGTAAAAATAATAATTTACCGTTATATTTATGACTTTTATATATGCAATTGAAAAATATAACAAAAAAATTTTATATGTATTTACTTTGTTTATGAAAATTTCAACAGGTCTGGCAATTTTTTGAAAAAAATTTAAAAATCATGTAAAAAAAAAATTAACTTTGTTTTACAAGGAAGGATTTTTTGAATTTACACACAAAAAAGAAAAAAAAACAAGAACAATAAAATGAAAAAGTGGGTAAATATTGTAAAATGTTTTTTTTCGACAAAGGGTTATTGAAATTCAAATTCCCAATTGGAAAATTTTATTTAAAAGTCCCTGGGAACTATGACAAAATTATTTGTTGAATTTAAACAAAAATATCTTGTTTTTGGTTTGTATTTATATAACAGATTATCTAGGTAAATATTAAATTTTTTTGAAAATTTTTTTTTAGGTAAAAATATGATTTGAAAAAATTATATTGACAATTTGTGTTATATATAATTTAAATAGTTATTTAATATGTTATATATTTAATGTGTTATATAATTTAAATAATATAACAGAAACTGATTTATTTTTAGGTCACAACCATCTAAAAGTTATGATTAATGTAATTATAAGTAAAGAATTTTCTCAAACATGAAAATTGTAAATAAAATGCTACTGACAGGCAAGTGTAATATGTATAACAATTATTTTATTTCAGGCGGTGATTACGTTTTGTTAAACAATAAAAAGATTATTCGAATGAAGAGCATTGGTATCTGTTGCATTTTTCACAATTTTTTTAATGTTCTCTAGCTGAACTTGATTTGAATAAAGCCCTTACGCATATTGAAATTTTAGAATTTCTCAAACCATATCTGCAGTAGTTTAATTGAATTAAGGCTTAAACATACTATTTTGCAGTACTCAACAACCGCTGAGCCTATATACAGAGGCTATATATAAAACAACCTATATACAGAGTACGGTTCGAATTAAGGAGGAAACCAATTTGATTTTATGACAAAATCATTCCTAAATTTGTGAAATAATTTTTTTAAATTCTTCTCACTATCAGAGGACGTAAATATCTAGGAGCGATTGAATGTAGACCTCTAGTTTTTTTTTTATTTATTGATAATTTATTAAAAAATTAAACTGAGAAAAACACCATGTTTTATTTTTAGTTTTTACTAAATCCCATATCGTAAATGACCTTTATTATTTTAATATTATATAAAAAAAAAAAAATAAAAATTAAATACTTGCAAAATAAAATAAAAAAAACGTGTCTAAATCTATATATATACGTACAAATAAATATGCATAATTCCATTGTGAATTATTATTCGATTTAATTCACTTGTACCGTTATAATAACTAACACATAAACAGAAATGAATGAAATATATCAAAAAACATAGTATCTTAAAAAATAACTGTTATATTTAAATGAAAAGAAGAATAATAGAAATAAAAAAAAAACAAAACTATCCCACCCACTTTTATGAATTATTCCAATAAAATGAATACAAGAATAAATGGCACTAAAGGCCCCAAAGAAAAATTCATATAACTAAAATGTTAAAATGTGCACTAAAATATACTGAAACATAAAACACTTATACATACTTAAATAAATGCATATATATTCATGAAAAACTTACATATTTACACACACTTACAAATAAAATTTTTCAATTGAATTTTAAAAAATTTCATTTTAGTTTTCTTATAATTTATCATTGTCTTTATTAAAGTGTTATATAATTATTGCTTTTCTTTTTTTTCAAATATTTTTTGTTTCTACCTTTCAGTTTTAGTCTAATGACACCGCATGACTAAAAGTCTTTATGCATATTTTGTTACTAATAATCTGTTATTGCACTAAGAAGCTGTTACTATCATTATGTCAACGAGTTACATATATATATATCAATATTGTTATACTCTATATGTATGTGTGCATATAAAAGAAAAATAACATTATTAAAACATTTATTTATTTTTTACCGTTACCAGAGTATATTTTAGTAACAGATTGAAATGTTATGTTATATAAATTCTTTTATAATATTATTGAACATACAGGCAAATGTTAAATTAAATTTAAACATATGTTTTAACATATGGGCAATAAGAAATTTTTATATAACAGTTTTAATAAACAAGAATAATGTTAACTATATGTAACAATTTTTATATAAAAGTTTTAATAAGAAGAATAATGTTAAATATTGTGTGTAACAATTATTATAAAAGTTTTATAATAATTACTTATATTATAAATTGTATAACAGTTTTAATAAATATTCATATAAAGTTTTCCATTTAATTTTAATATAAAATAAAATTTATATTCTTTTAACTTATATTTATATTCTTATTATATAAATTAAATGTATAAATCTTAAAATTTATACTCTTATTGTAAAAGAGTTATGTATATCAAGATATTCTGGAATAGCATACAAAATTTATTGATTACGCATTTTCTTAAAATCTGACCTAAAAAAAATGACTTATAATTTCGTTATAATTATTAATTTCTAAACATATTAAAGCATTATTTATAAAGTTTTATATTTTAAATATAATATAACAGTTAATATACACTATATTTCATATACAATTCATAATGATTTTATTTTCTTTATGAGTCAATGCACATTATTAAACAACCTTTTTTTTAACACACACAATGTAATTGCACAAAATATCAAAGTGCTAATGCAATAAACTGTTAAATACTGTTATATTTTATAAAAATATTTTTTCTCATTTTTAACAGTTTAACATAATAATTTTATTTTAACAACTATAATAATAATGAATAAAAAAATTTAATAAAACAGAAATAATTAAAAAAAAAGAAAAAAAAAGGGGCCGATATTATTATTTTGATTATACTTTGAATTGAATGAGTATAGCAGTAACAATAAACTAAAACATTGTATAACAGTATATGAAAAACTATACAGAGGTGTTGTATATTTGTATTTTATATTTTAATTTACCTTCCTCTTTTCATTGTATATTCTATTGTATATTCTATTTTCTATGTGTTAGTGGTATTCTTTTATAAAAACCAATACATTGTTATGCCTATTATATGTTTTGTATGTTGGCCAAACATTCAGTACGGGAAAATTTGTATAGCATTGTATTTGTTGTTTTATTTTTCTTCATTTTTTCTTTGCTTTAATGCCTTTTTTTGCCTTTTTATTATTGTTGTATTTTATATATAAAAATACAGTCAGTTGATTTAATGTGTGTACATATACAATGTGTATAATAATAACAATAATTGAATGGATATGATGAAAAGAAGGCGCGAAGGCAGTTACAATTTTGTATAATGATTTTCAGTCGATGCTCGACGGTGTAATATAACGTGTGTCGCTACGGGATTTCAGTTGGGGTTTTACAGCCACTCGGGATTGACGAAAAACATTTCGATACCTAATTTTTGTAATAATATAAAAAAAATTTATAATAAAAATATTGTAACAAAAAAAAAAATCAAATTGGTTTTTTCGCTTCTTACTTGTACCCAAAATATAATAATAAAAACAAAAATAAGAAAAAAAAAATCAAAATAATAAAAATAAGAAAAAACAAAAATTAAATTTTTCTTATTATAAAAAAAAATTTTTTTTTTTTTTTGAAAAAAATTTGAGAAAAAAAAACAAAAAATATCAAAATATTTTTGTTTTTTTCTGAATTTTGTTATTATTTGAAATCTCACCGGAGAGTTTTCGAAAAGGTGAAAATCATATTAACATTTTTATTTGTTTGTCATACCAAAAATACAATAAAAATTCAAAATTAAATGACAAAACGTCAATGTCAAAATAAATAATAAAGAAAAATTCAAAATAGGAAGAAGAATTTTTTTTTTGATCTCATTTTTAATTTATGATCTTTTTTGTCTCTTCTCAGACGTCATTTAGAATTTTCTAATTTTACCGTTATTATTTTCAAATACCTTTGCCTTAATTCTGTTCTTCTTATTTTTTTTTATTTTTTTAATAGCTCTTCTTACATTTTTTATTAGCGTAAAAATTTTTTTTTGGATTTCTATAAAAAAAATTCGAAATGTTTAAAAATTTGAATTTATTAATTAAAAAATTTATTAATTAAATAATTAATTTTAATTAAAATTTAAATTTAAAATTAGAAATTGTCAAAAAAAAATCGTTCTCATAATTCTTTTAATTGTCAACTCCTAAGATACAATTTAATTTTCAAATTTTGATTTTTTTCTCTTCTGAAATTTTAATTTTTGAATATTCTTAATTAAATTATTAATTTTATTTAAAATTTTAGAAAAATCTTAAACACACACATATCTACATTCTATAATCAGAATTTTATCAGAAAATTTTAAATAATCACCAAAATAGTAAAATTATAAAATATTGAAATAAAATTAATTTTTGAAATTAAAATTTAATAAAAATAAAAAATAATAAAAATAAATAGCAACTTTTCTATAAAGTACGCGGTAAAAAAAAATAAATTTAATCTATGCAATCGTTTACAAATAAGTGAAATAAAGATTAACGAAATAAAAACCAGTTTTAAAGAAACTGTATAAGAATTAATATACATACATGTTCACACATGTTGATGTAGATATTCGTATATATACTTGTGTCACATGTCAATAGTGCACATTATACATCAAACTTGAATTTAATTTTTTTTTGTGAAAAATTCAATAAAATACGCGGTGGTACTCAATAGAAAAATAAGTTTATAAGGAAATCAAGAAATAAAAATAAATGTAAAAAAATAAAATAAAACAAAAAAAATTGTTAAATGCAATAAAATAACACTTTCGTATTATTTTCTGTTTAATAAAAAAAAAATTATTAAAAAAAATAAAAATATATTTTATACAAACACACACGTACGTACATATTTGTGCTTTAGCAATACTTGTAAGTTTGTAATAAAAAACAAAAAAAAAAACAAGTAAAAATACCGCAACTGCAGCGCCAACTATGATGTCAGTTTAACATTTAATTGGTTTATAACAATTAATTTATTAGTACCGTTTAGTTAAAAAAGAAGAAAAGAGAACAAACATAGAGTAACAGTAAAAATTGAAAATTTTCAAAAAACTTAAAATTTTTTAATTTTCTCAGAAAAAAAAAAGAATATTTTTTTTTTAAAAGAAATATTAAAAAATTTTGAAAAAAAAAAATTTAAGATCAAAGACGCGTCACTTTAATTTTTGTAATTAAAACAATCAAAAACAAAATTTTTGTAATTTATTTTTCTTTTGTGAAACGGGTAAAATAAAAATTTTTCAAAATTTTTTTAACCGCGTGCCAAGAAAACAGCTTCAATCTGCGTTCAGACGAACCAGTGCCGGGCTTTAGCTCGGCATCACCATGGCCCACATTAGAATTAGAATGGGGCAGAAAATTATATCCATCTGGTGGTCCACGTGCAGCTGGTGGTCTTATGTTTGGATTACCAACTGGTACAGATTTAAATCAACCACGTGGACCGATGACATCATTAAAAGAGGAACCATTAGGTGCTAGAGCATGGATGCAACCACCTGATCAAACAAAGTAAGAAAATAAATTTATTTTTTTTTTTTTGTTTTATTGCCAGGATAGTAAACTTGATTTCTTACTCGTTTTGTCTTCTCAATTAAAGAGAATGAGAAGGTGGACTTTTTGACATTTTAAGAAAATTTGTTTAATTCTTATGGTACGAATTTTTAGGTGAAGGAAATAGTCTTTCTCTCACTCTTTTTCTCTCTATCTTGTGCATTTTCTTACAAATTTTATTAGTAGTTATCAAACAAATATTTAAAATAAAATATACGGAAAATATAAAGTGTGTATTAAAAATTTAATATTCTGTCTGGCTTTAGAAAAAAAAAAGACAACAGAAAAAAAAACAACAAAACGAAATTTCCTCTACATATTATTGGTTTTTTTTTGTCAAATTTTTATTAAAGTCGTGGAATCCTTTTCCAATATTATATGACGTTATCCTTTCACTTTATTCTGCTCGTTCCATTTTTTTTGTTCCGTTATGAAAGAAGAAGTTAGATTTTATGATTATTACCTATGACCACTTCATTTATAATAACAACGTATAAAATACGGTTACAATTTTTATAGAAGAGTCGAAAATAACTTGAATTGTTATTATCGTTTCTTAGGCTTCCTGGTCCCTTCTCTACTCTTATAACTTAAGTTTTCATTATTCTTTTCCTTATCCTTGTCAGTTGTTATTGTTTTTATGGACTTGCTATTTTGTACTATCTTGTTGATTTTTTGTTTCATTTTCATATATTTTTGTAACTCAAATTTGTTGGCTTTCATTATTATTTTGATGGTGAAAGCTGTAAACAGTTAAAAATATCAATAAAAAATTCAAAAAACGTTTTGGTATAATAATCACATTCTCAATGGTGTGTACAAAAATAAATAAAATAAAAAAAAAAAGGCACAAATAAAGGAACAGAAAACAAGTAACATAGAACAACGTTAAAAAAATATGAGGACACCATAACAAAAAATTATTGGTTATAAAAAAAGCTAAGAAGAAAAAGTATTGTAACGGTATATTTTTTTATCCTTATTTTAAGGATATTTTCCTGCGTTTCTCTTACTCGGTTTTTTTTTCTCTCTGTTTTACTAAACTTTTTGTGTGATTTTTCAACTTACAAAAAATTGAAAGTAATATTGTTGAATGTTTTGGACCGGCAATCTACAAAGCTTATGATATTTTTAAATATATATATAAATAAAATTTGTACACATAAGCTTTGTGCGTGTATATAAATGAGAATGTGTAAATTATTTGTAATACACGTAATACTGTAACAAGATTCTTATAAGTTTGTCAAATTTGATTTAGTCATATTAAACTGCGCGTAAGTTCGAATACGTTTCCAATAAAAATCTTTCAGAATTTTAAATTTTATACTCTCATTTTGTAGGTTTATTTTAAGATCTTAGATATCGTGTTACCAATAAAATTTTCATATAGTTGTCATTCAAATGGCGAGTGAATATTAGGGTTAAAAGAATGAATGTCAACGCTTTTTACTGGCATAATATTGGAGCACATTTAAAACCTTTTTATAAAAATAGTTCTACTAATAAAATAATTCATAAAGTTTGAATAAATCTGTTAACCCTATTTGTCCAGTTTATTGAATCAAACAAAATTTATTAAAGAATCAATTCAAAATGTAATTTAAAAATGATCTTTAATATAATTTACAAATTTCTGAAAATATTGATAAAGTTGGAAAAAGTGTAACACCGTCGCTAAGTATGAAATGTACAAATTCTTTTTTTAAACGTAAAGAGTTCTCTTTAACAATTCTGCAGTTAAATTTAAATACTAGACAAATAAATTTAACAGTGAAAAAAATAGAATAACTCATTTTTATACCTTGCATAAATATTTGGGCAACTTTAAAATGAACGAGAACGTGACCTGTAAATATATGAAATTTTGAAGGGTTTTTCTTTCAATTTTCGGTAAATTAAATTTCGAACTCCTCTAAGTCTCAAATAGTTTTGATTTAATATATAATTCCCCTTAGTTCGTTTGAACTCTTTAAACCAGTAGGATTAGAAAGTCAAATTTTAATTTTGAATTAAAATAGAATATTAAACAACATAGGCTCGCTCAAATTAAAGATAATTAATTACAAAAGGAAAATGTATAATATTAAAATTCTATGCGAATATTAGAGTTTGAAAATTAAAGCAAATTTTAAAGTAAATATTAATTTCAATCACTTGAAAGAAAGAATTTCGATAGCAATTAAAAAGAAGGGAAATTTCCGCGTTCTATAATATTTTCTTTATATTAATAGCTATATTGTTATAGCTTATAATATATTATAGGTGTAACAGCTTATTGTAACTGCTGCAATTTTCGTCGTTTATTAGAACATACACTCAATTACTACTGTAACGTTTAGAATACTCTGGATTCCGAAAAAAATTCTTCGCAATTACATCTACCAGATTTCCCTTTGAAAATTGAAATTGTGTAAGATCGAACACTTTCCTATCAAATAAATTTTTAAAAATAAATAATTACTTCAAATCAAACTTTAACCAAATCATTACTAAAAGTTAATAAATTTCATCATAATTATGGTTATAGAAGTAACTTTAGCACCTTCATTATTATAAGGAAACTAAAGTAAATTATTCATTTATTTACAAACTTACTCATATATCTGCATACCGAAGTAAATACCAACTCATATGCTATTATTTATACAAACAAATGAATATATAAAATACATCATAGTTATGCACATATTACTGTTATATAAGAGTATGTATTGTTCGACCTTTGACATCATGAGAGAAGTTAAATTATCACAACTGCGTGAAAAAGAACTTTTTTGATACTTACATTTATACTCTTATCTTTACTTACTACCGCGAATGTATATGTATATTACCGACTAACAATACCCACCATTAAATAACATTTTATTTTGTTTTTTTATTATTGTACAAATAAAAAGAGAACAACTAAAAAAGGATAAAACATTTAACTTAAATTCAGTGTTAACAATTCAAACATTTGTCGTTACATTAAATGCCATCTATATTTCAATTTACAAACCAAACAAACCTGTGAAATCTTTTAGCAAAAGAGGTTTCTCTATACAAGAACTTATTGCTTTTTTATTTTTCCATAAAAAGCAAAACCATCAAACCAGTTTATATTGTTTGACGATTTTTGAGCCAGCCGCAATATTTTGCTTAGACCAAATTTCAAAATTTATTCTTGCATTAAGTTGTAATAGTAAAAGTTTTGAGGCGACGCAAAAATTTTTTGTGAATTTTGTTTAATTACCTCAGAATTTGGATGGCACTCTATTTTTTCATGAAAGTTTTATTAAAATTTTCAAACAAAACAAAATTCATTAAGATGGTGCCCGAAGGCGTGTAAATTGTGACTCAAAATCTTCTAAAGAAAATTTAGACTACATTTTTTTTTCTTTAAAATTTTCCAATTTTACCAATATTTATGCGATTGTTATGAGAAAGCCCCCAAAGATATGCAATTTACTCCTTTACAAATTCAACTTTAAATTTTATTATACTAAATTTATCTTAAATATTCAAATCCGATTACGAAATCAAATATTAATAAAAAATTTATCAAATAGACCCTGTATACATGAACCTCTTAAAAAATTCTCACCCCCATATTGCGTTTCACCCGTCGGTATTTATTTTTTTCAAAAATTTCTCTTTTATTTTTTTCATATTACTTTATAAATTGTTGAATTTCTCATTTATTTATTGAGCAAAAAATTAAACAGTAACAGTAACAATAAACAAGATGGACTCTCACACAAAGGATCTTTTATATATGATATTCCTTGAGAGCTAAAATTATACTTTACAAAAAGCTAAATAAAAGTAAACAAAAATATGCTGCTGATTATTAAAAAATAAGAATAAAATAAAAATAAATGAATGTGTGCGTAAATATTGGCTCTCGCTTTTTTGTTTTTTTGAAGATGCTTTTTGCTTTTTTTCTTATTTTTGTGATGATTCCCCATTGAAATCGAAAGTAAAAGTCTCTATGGACTTTTTAGAGTGCGATTTCTCTTGAGATATTATAAAATTTCATATGTATTTGTGTAAATGTTTATGTCTACTATTTATGTATAAAAAAATGAAAGGTGTTTGTTAGAAAATATAAGAGTAAAATAAAAGAAAATCAAAATAAAATCCTCTTAAAATTACTCTATAGTAGAATTTTAGAAGCTATTTTACATTTATTAATAAGGAAAATATTGTTATATACAAGTAAAATAAAATTAAGAGCTTTGAGAACATATCCTAGAGAGCTAAACACCACATATAAAGATTTGAAATTTTTAAGAGTTTTGATTTTAGTTAAAATATTTAGAATAACAGTTGGTTGCCTTAAAGGAAATATTGCTGTTTTTATATAGTCCTTGTATATTTTGGGTATCAACAATTGGTATAACGGATATCGCGTAAATTGCGTTAGCTTATATACGCTTTTTTTATTTTTTAAATAAGAGTATAAGAAAAGTTGTAAGTTTTTATTATAAAACTTTTGTTTTCATTAAAAATATTGTATTTTGCGTGAAGTCCCGCTCATTTTTTGCTTATTTATTTTGTATACTTATTGTAGATGTCTCTGTTGTTTGGAAAAATAACTTTAACTTGTTTTGTTTAGTATTGGCGCGGTTAAGAAATTTTATGATTAGAAAAATAATCATTGAAAAGAAATGAAATTTTAAGAAGGACAAAATCTTGAGAAATAATTTTTAACACTATGCTTTCACTTTTTTATTTTGTTTTTTTTTTTTTTTAAAGAAAGCTTTAGAATTGGTGATTGTTTTATTTTATTTTTCGTTTGATATTTAAAATGTTGATGACAATCAGATATATATATATATATATCAAAAATAACAAAAGAGAGAAACAAGATTTTGAAGCTAATGTAAAGTTTTTTAGTTAAGAGTTGGACGATGTTTTGTAAAGAAATAAATAATTTTACGTCGGGTTTTGGTCGAATAACAAAAACCTCATCAAGGTTCGTAAATATTTTTTTTTTTTGCAGTTTTTCATATTAAAGGGAAAATATATAAAAAATTATAAGATATTTTGGATTTTGTTTTTTCATTTTGATGAAAGATAAATGTCAAATTTTGGTTGAAATTGTCGCTACTTTTATGAGATTTTTAATATTCGAAGCCTAATTAAAATTTGTGATTTACAAGCAATTTATTGGATTAAACAATATGGAAATAAAATGCAAAAAAAATTGAAATTGAAAATTTAAATAAAAAATTTAATAAAAATGAATTTTTTTTTCTGATTCTTAATAGTTTGTTTTAAAATTAATGTGTAAACAAGTTTGTTTACAAAACATTGATGTTTACTAGTAGTTATGTATATAAAAGTTTTGATGATTATTTAATTTTCAAAACATGTGCTTAAAATAAGTGTTATATGTATTGATATATATGTATACATATACATATATATATGAAGAAATACAATAAATCAAAAGTATTGAAGTGAATGTCATTAATTTTTTGATTGCTTTTCAGTTTGGTTCGAATTTGTGATTGTAAAAGGCTGGATCACATTAATTTCTATGTCGTTATTATCCCTATTAAAACTATTGTAACCTTATAATTTTTCGTTTTTGAATTGAATATAAAATGTGTAAATTTTTGTATATATAGGGATAAATGTAATTGAATTAAATTAATTAATTATTTTATTGTGAAGAAAATTCTGAAAGGGAATAGAACAGTTAATCTTAAATTAAATTCATATTAACTGAATTATGTTTAAATACAATTTTTTGAGTTGCACGCTAATTAGTTGAAAATATTGTACAAAATATTTAATAAATGCTCAAATTTCATAACTTCATTTCAACTTAAAATTCATAACTTATCACCACATTAAGGACTTCCTTATGATTGCTTCTTAACATTTCTTATTTGTAGACAACATTCAAAATTTTGGAAATAAAAATCGGAATAAACATGTTTTAGTCCAAAATATCTTACAATGAATGTGAACTCCTCTAATATTTAAGGTCTTAAAATTATAGTTTATTCTAAAATTGAACACCTTCAGTTTAGTAATGAAAATTTTCTCATTGAAGGCTATACTAGGAACATGTGGCAAATAATAAAATTATGGAATCAATTGGATGAAATTTATTTGTTTGAAAAATTTCCCATTTAATTTTATTTTAAAAAATTTTAAATAAATTTTAAATTATAGAATAATGGTTTAAGATATGGAATTAATTTAGTTTTAAATTACTTGGCAAATAATATGGAATTTTGTAATTTATTAAAATACAATCAAAATTATAAAATTTTAATTTGTGAAATTTAAATATCATTTCAAGACAATTTGATTTTAAAATCAAACCTATTATTAAGTCTTAAAATATTAGGTTTAAGAAACAAATTCTACAATTAATAATTACAAAATCTAAAAAATTAATTCTGCTATTGTAAAAATACCGTACAATTTTTGCTACTTTTCTAAATTTTCTTCAAATTTTATCAAACATGACACAATAATCAAGTAATTCTATCTATCAAAAAACACTGTACCACAAATAAATCAACAAAGAATTGTTAAATTTTAAGTCTGAGATGCTTCTTAGCAATATTTATTAAAAGATATTGCAATCCCAATATTGTTAGCAACCTTTCGAATTTTGTCACTGAAGAAATGTAGCAATTCAATGCTATATATGGCAGTTCAAGAAATATAATAAGAAAAAAAAAACAATTTTCCCTACAAAATAAAATTTGAAATATTTTAAATTAAACAACAAAATATGCAAGAGTTACTGACAATGAAAATTTTTTTCAAAAGTCTTATAAGCCCTAAAGTATACTTCAAAAAATGTCAACACAATCATATGCAATTCTTATTTTTTATAAAAAAAATTTGGTTTCTCATACGTTCCCACATGAACTTTAAATATAATTTGAACCAAAAACCAGAAAAATTATATTACTTACATTCATAATTTATTCAAAATTTTCGCTAGCAACCCCATTCACATAAATCATATACAATAGAATAATTAAATTTAAAAAAAAAAAATATTCACCCATTTCTACATTACAAAAAAATACAAAAATAATGTCCAGATTATTTAAATTAAAATTCTTATATTTTATTAAAAAATATTTCACTTTGTCAAAATTAATTAATATTAACAATTTTATACTTATAAACTATTGCATTCATATACATGCATGATATACAAAATATTTTCGGACATATTTACAAATATACACATAGGAGTCATAAGAATTAATTAAGATCGTACACAAGCCCATATTATTGTAATTTATCAAAAAACCAAAATCTAAGTAATTAAAATTTTTTTTTTTTTTTGCAAAACAGTAAGGTACAAAAGTAATATACTCACATAATCTATAAAAAAAACAAAAACAAGAAAAAAATTTTAACTTGACATTTTTTTGCGATTTTTTTAAGCATATCATGTAATTATAAAGTCATCAGGAAAACGTGACTTCAATATTATTCGCAATTCCATTCTATTAAAATATTGCAATTTCCATTGCATTTCTAATCATTCTATATAATATGTTGACTTTTAAAGGTGCGATCTCTGTTAAAACAAAAAAGAAAAAAAGAAAGTGCGATTTTCATTTAATAATTTATTTTCTAATAAGCGTTTAAAACAACAAAATTCATTCATATCCTTATTCCTTGTTCTCATATTAAACATTTACTGATATTTTTAATTTAGTATAAAAAAAAATTTTTATAGAAAGTCTTTTTTAAAAGCCATGAAGGTACTCTACATAATAACTCACCCATTATTGTCTGCACGCAATGTCATTTAGTTTATTCATGTTCGAAGGATAATATTCAAAAAATAAAAACACCAATTTAAAGGATACAAAGTAATGTGTACGTATATTAATAGAAAAACTTTAATTTAATTTAATATGGCAACTAAGTAAATGCGGATTTTTTTACTTTAAGTGTTTTTAGTAATTTAGTTTCAAAAATTGCAAAATGTAAAGGAAATGTTAGGCATTTTTAATTGAAAAACTTAATTTTTTAAAGTAAACGATTGAAAATTTTAACACATAGTAACAAATTATTAAATTAAGTGCATTAAAAATTTCTCGTGTTAATTCAATGATACTCCCACACGTTCTTCTCACTCAATGAGTGAATCAAGTTGAATTGCACAAAAAATAAAATTTCTCGGAGAGGCAAAATTTTTTCCGAACATCCGAATCAATTTAGTTGCCAACGAAATATACATTAACAATTCAAAATTTTATAATAATCTAAAACGAATGTTTTTGTCCAAATAATTAGTTTTTAAAAGGTTTTCACATATTAAACAAAAACGCTATAAGAAATCTAACCTCAAAAAAAAAATTAAAACAATTGTTGTCCTGTTGATTTTAAACAAATTTCAATATTGCGGTGCACTTTTTTTTGGAAATTAGAAAAACACCAAAAAGCTGTAACAACAACTAAACAACTAAATAAAGTTGTTAAAATTCAAACCAATTTAATTAAAAAAAAATTGTGCTTAGAGTTTTTTTTTTATTTTTTAAATTTAAAAAAGCATGTTGATCGATTACAACTCATACTCCAACTACAGTTAACACACATCAGTCAGTACCAAAAACTCATCTGAATTTTTTTATTAAAAAAAAAAATTATCAATTGTAAAAAAAATTTGAAAATAATATTTTTTTACTATTGTGTTCTTTTGGACTTTGTTTTTGGAAACAAACAAAAATACTGTAAAATTTGATAATGAAAAAGGTTATGTAAATTTAAAATGTAAATAAAATGGTGAATTAATTGAATTAGTGGTGAATTTAATAAATTGTCATCTAAAGCGGTTGATTATTAAAAACGAAGTGTTTTGCCATTTTTATTGTACTTTACAAATTAAATTTTTATTCTAATTTCCAATAATTTTCAAAATTGTTATGTCAAGTACAATTGTGTCAAATTCTTGTGTTATATACTTTGATAAAAAATTTTTGAATTCGTGAATTTTTAGCAATTAATAACAGTAAGAATATAATTAACTAAACTAAGTAGTTTTATAAATAAAATTCAAAACATAAACTTTTCATATACCAATTTTAATAAAATTTTAATAATATGAGCTGGTTAGTATAAAAGACGTTTAACTCTTATACATTTTGTTCATGTAGAGAAATTCAAATCAAAATGTTGTTCCTCTAGTCGTCGTCGTATTTATAATTTAACTTGAAAAAAACTTGATTATTTTAAGTTTGAATTTTAAAATGTTCTTATGTATTGAACAAGAAAAACACATACACAAATTTTTATTTCTAGCATAGCAGAGAACATTACAAAAGTGACTTGGGAGAATTTGTGAATAGGACCGGTTTTTATATAGAATTTAACTCAAATACAGCATGTATGTAAAGTAGTTTAAACGTTCTGTTAATTCCATTTCAAAATATTTTCTATGTAAATCAAAAAACAATTAACAGCTGAAGAAGTTCCTCTAAGCCTAACAGCTTAAGAAGTTTCTTATATTGAAATTTTGTTTTCATATTCAATTAAATGTTTTTCTCTAATGCGTAACTCCAAAAGATAATCTTATTTTAGTTCGCTACGGCTACATAAGAGAGCGCTATCTTTATGCGAGTATATATAGCACGTACGTTTTGTACTGTAAGTCTCTTTATAATGTACGTAGCAGTTAAAGTGGTACAAGAAAATCAAAGATTTCATAATTATGCAAAATTAAACATTACCTCGCACAATTGTCATCTTCATAATAAAATTAACTTGCTTCAACTTATCTACTCACTGCTATACCATTGGTACAGAACTGTGTGCACGGAACTGTGTTAAAATTGTAGCACAGTTAATTAACATTAAATTTTTAATAAATACTGCTATAACATTAATAATACATACTTTAACTTAACCATAATTATTAAAAAACTGAATTTTTTGGTAAAATTTCTTGGAAAAATTCACGAAATTTCTTCTTTACTTAATTTAATATATGTAAACCAATAAACCACATTAAAGTGTTAAAAATTATTTTAAATTATTAAATAAATTTTCATTTATTGATTTTCATAAATTTTTAAATTTTATGTACCCAACACTTGAACAATTATTATGAAATATTTGCATGAAGTTTTTCTATTAAAATTTTGTATACCTCAATTAAGTATACGCACTTCATATATTTTAAATACATATGTATGTACATACATGGCGTATAATTATTTACTTAAATATTAAATCCAAACAATTATTTTATTTGAATTTTTAATATTTTTAATTTACTTTCACATTATCTAGACTCGTTCCTAATACAAAAAAAAAAAAAGTTATGCAAAATTTGTATTTTTTTTTTTTATATAATTTTAGTTTAATTTCAATTTCTATAATAAACAAAGCAACAACAAAAAAAAAACACAATACCAAAATCAAAAAAAAAAATCTAATTTTTTCCCAAAAGGGAATAATGGGGGGCAACAACAAAACACAAAAGAATAATTTTTTTTTTTAATGAAAGGTTTTAATGTTTATAGCCAACCTTCTGGGAATTTTCTATATATATAAAAACATATAAGAATAACAACAACAAGTAAATCATTAACCTTCCTATCACATTTTTAATATTAAAATATGCAAAACTTATACCAATGCATATGTAATGTATTAACAAACACAGCCTCTAACACAAAATATATGTTATCATTGTACTTAAGAATGACAAACACTAAAAACATTATTACTAATAATAATTTTAAAATTTAGTGAATTTCAAACTTATTTCCACATAATATAACTAGTGATAATTGAACTATTATGAGGGGTTTAGAAGCAGAGTGGCGTAACTAACAAAAAAGGCGGATTTTTTAAAGTTAGAGTAAATGTGTAATAAACCAGCTGAAGTACGAAAAAAATATGAGAATAACAATAGAATGTTTCAAGTAAATACAGCTGTTATACTTGTATTGCTGGCTCTTTAAAATTCCATTTTTTTCAATTGTATTTTCTGCAAAATAAATTGAATGTGAGATATGCCACTTTCCTTCTTAGCTCCTCATTAAATAATATGGAAAATTACTAGAAAAATTTTAATTCTGATTTTATTGTTTTTAATTTTAATTTTTATATTTTGATATATTGAAATCCCAAATGTAAATTAAATTCATATATAGAAACTTAAAAACTATAATTTTAAAGAATAATTCTATTAGAATATTATTTGAAAACTTTAAAAAATAAAAATTAATTTAAAAATTATTAAAAATAAATTGTTCAAAATAATGAAACACAACCATTATAATCTAATCAACATTAATTTTAATTGCACGCTTTAATTTTAAAATTTTTATTTTATTTTGAAAAATTGAAATTTTCAATTTATTTTGCATTAAAATAAAAATTAATCCATTAAATATAAAATGTGGGGAAAAAATACAATTTTTTTTAATTAAAACTTAATGGTTATTCATACCACAACTAATAATTAGTTACAATTTTACATATAATTAACAAAGAAATTATAGAATGTAGGGATGAAAGAGCCCATCATTAATTTTATGGTTTTTTCTGTGTATTTATTTGTTTTTCCGGAATTTAATAAAGAAATTTTAATATAAGTGAAAAAATAAATTGTAAATTAAAATAATAATTTAATATAGAAAGCAATTTTCTCAAAAATATCAGTAAATTATATAGTTTTGAGGCATTTTGCCAAAAAAATTTTAACATACGCCTAAAAATATGCAATTTTTATTTAAATAAATTTTTATAATTTAACTTCAAATATACACTCAAACATACTTATATAGATGTAAAATACCCCATTTTTGATAATATCATTGAAAATGCAATTAAATCCGGCCGCCTAACTAGGCTCATAGATAATATCCAGTACAGATATTAGTATTGCAAATAGTCTTTTGAAGGTGGCTAAATACTTGATGTAGATTACTTATAGAATATTGCAAGATGTACATCATATTATTTATCTTAAAATTGCTGAAGGAAACTGCTCGTATTACATTACATTTTAATCATTATTAATATTAATTTTTGGTACTACTTATAATAATTATATTATTAAAAAGCAAGCACAATATTTTTAAAAAATTTTCAAATTTCTCATCACTTAAAATGAAATTCTATACATAGAACGGATAATCAATAATTAAATATTTCCTAAAATATATTCATAAATTTAGAAAATATGAACTGTTGCATACATAATACGATATTGTACATATGGCATGTACAATTGAGGTATAAAATCTTTATTGATGAATGGTCCATTTAATCAGTAAATAATTTTTAATAGCTAGGCAATTACTCTTTAATATAAATACGCAAGACCATTATGATAAAGAGCAAATTATTCTCTAAGATAAAGAAAAATTTATTTAGAATAAATTTTCATTTCTCATCCTAATTGCAATAATCTCCTTATCCAAATTCAGCATAATTTATATCTGAGTACATACTAGAGAATGAATGGTAACTGCATAATGGTAACTAAAATGACTTGTCTTTATGAAAAAGACTCAGAAGTAATACATTTAATAGAGTTATCCCATATTCTTCTTCAATAATCTATGCATTATAAATCAGTTTATTCATTGTTAAAATGATAACCAAATAATTTACCTTAATTTTTTATTGCAATTATCTTCTAAATTTCGTACTCTTAGACTTTATTATATTTGGTTATAAAATATCGATATACATAATACGAGTATGTACTTGTAAATATGTAAATTTTTTTATGATTATTTTTGTATAATAAAATTTACAAATCATGAAATATTCTTTAAATCTTTTGTACAATTTTCTTTATAAAAAGCCTATAAAATAGTAATAACTCTTATGCAGTCGATTTTTGCCAAACGACACAAAATATAAAATTGTTTTTTTTTTTGTATTCTGTTTGTTGAAGTCTTCTATATGCATATTAAATATGGCATAAAAAATAAGGCATAAGAAAAAGAAGAGAAGAAAAAAAAAATTATATTTTTATTGTAAATCTTTTGATTATCCTTTGTTTTTACATACTACACGTGCTTACATCTTTCTACATGGTATGTACCATAATTTCATAAAAAAAAAGTAAAAGGAATGAAGCCTGCTTTTTAAACTGCATAATATGAACACTTTATCTCAGTCAATAAATAAAATTTTATTTTTTTTCGTTCTACTTTTTATTTTAAGATAAAAGTTCTTTTTCTTTTTATTATAGAAAATATCCTTGATTTATAACAATATTATAGAATAAATTTCTAGGTTTTATTTTATTGAACCTACAATGGAAATTATTGAAAAGAATTTCTCAATAATATTTCTAGTAAATTATTTTATAGCTACTTACATTAAATAATATAATTTAAAGTATTTAGAATAATTTTAAAAGAGTTCTCTAAAATAATAGAAATTTCAGGACCGATTCTACTTAAACACTTGAAAAATCTTATGTTCGGGTGTCAACACAAAAAAGGCTTAAACGAATTCAATTATATTTCTAATAGTCTATTCTATCTAAATATATACGGAGAGGAAGTTGCATGTTCGGGCGCCAGCAATAATGGAATTACCATTATGATCTCAATTCTATTTTTAATTTAAGTTCTAAACAGTGGAAAAGCGAATGAAAACTAAAACTGAATATTTTAACATGGTTGCCTTTTAGTCTACATATTAATTGCTGATTATTCCTGTAAATCAAACATTTAAATAATTCTAAACTATTTATATTTAAACTATTAAACATAATCATTAATTACTTGACACAATTTCCGAGATAAACTCAAAATAAATGACATCTATTTGCGTTTCACAATGAATATTGCTCATAGAAATAATGTAAAGAACAAAGAAAATGGGAAGAGAAAATAATAACAACAATGGGTTGGTTGAAACGGCGTGACAATGTAAGGAAATGCTACATTTTTATGATTTTCCTTACATTTTTATCTTATTTCACAAACTTACACCAAAACTAAAAACCCTTCAATTTTACTTGTAGAATTTTAAAATATTTCAGAACTTATTTAAGTCTTAATTTTTTCATAAATATTACAAGTACAAAAAGCAATTTAATTTCACTTTAACAAACCTACGTATAAAAATTTTAAAACTTTATCAAAAATTTAGGTCTAATACAAATTTATGAATTACTGTGACATACACAAATTTCATGTAATAAATTCACAATTGAGTAATTTATTGTATAGATTGATCTAAAATCAATAATAAAAACAAAATGTACCGTCGCTTACCTCATCTGTTACAAATTGTTCTTAGCACAAACATGTCAACTTTAAATTTAATTCATTTAAAATTTTAAAGTTTTTATCACAATGTTTTGCCGAAAAATATGCAATAAAAATAAAAAAATTGAATATAGTTTGTCTATTAAATGATCAACTCAAAATACTTTTCGTTTTTTTAGTTGTTTTTTGTTGCCCAACAAATTATTTGAATAACCTGCAAAACTATGGTATATTTATGACCATTACTAAAAGTCATTGGCATTCAAAAATAACTTGAAAAAAATGAGGATTTTATCACGTGAAATTTTTTTGAAAAAAAAAACATGTTTTTATGTTATTCTGTCAAACATGCCAAAAAATTTCACTTCATTGCCAATTTTTTATTTTATCTTTTTTTTTGAAAATCATGTTACAATTAACTGTACATGCACATGTACTTATAAAGAGTTATGTTTAATCTGCACACACATTGCATATATACAAAATTTACAAAATGGTTTTATTATTTTTTTTTTTTTGATTTTATGGTTTTTATTCCTATTAATATCCTTTAATATCCTTCAAAACAATGCAAAAATCATTCATTTATCCGTTTTAGTTTTATTACAATTACCTTTAATACTATAAATATTAAACTATCTATACATTATGTGGATGGCAATAATACTGGAACAGGGTGTTTGTTTAGTAATTTAGTGGAAATTAAATAAAAAGTTCATGAAAGTTCACTTGAATATTTTGTTAATGTGACAACAAATGGTGTTATAATTGTAATAATTAATATTGTACTATTCCGCATGCCCCCATAACTAGACTTTAAACCGTCGATAGGACAATTAATTACCTTGGATAGATGATTCAGTGAACAAAGCGCTTAAAAAATTCTTAATTCTAAATTAATGGCGACATTCAAAGAATTTTTTGTGTTCTAAATACAAAAATTATGAGCGAAATTTAATTTTGATTTACCATGATCCAATATCGAAATTTGCTTGCGAACTATATTTGAATGCATTCCAATTAATAATTGGTTTTTATAAAAAAAAATTCTTGTTTGTTTATTAGGGTTTCGAAATTATTTAAGTGCTAGCAGTTTTGAAGTTTTTTTAGCAATGTCAATATTCACAAGATTCGAATCTCAAAATAAATTTTATTCAACTCTTAAGCCCAAATTTTGGATTTCTTAACCAAAGGCTAAAATCAAAAGTCCACTATTTTCTGGAGTTCACCTTTAAAGATAATATAAAATTAACACTTTACTATACCCCCGGCTTAAAAACTTATGCGGTAAAAACCTAGCTTAAGTACTTTTATTTATAATTTATTAGTTCTCATCTCTCTAACACTTGTATTAGCAGTAGTATACAACATTCTTATGTATTACATGCTAGATGCTAGTATATATACATATTAGATCTGTAATAAACTTGACTCATGTAGAAGCAATAAACATCATCTTTAATTTACAATATCTTAAGGATTCATCAGGAGTATACCATACATACTTTCATAACTGAATGAATCAGCAGATTATTTAGATTATTAATTTTTACTTTTTCAAGGTTTACCACAGTTAATAGCATTTAAAACAACTCGAAAATCTTTAGATGTTTTTCAATAAATTCATGCTCAAATTCCTGCTGTTTTAATGATATTACATATAGTTCGACGCCTAAAGCACCATGTCAATTCTTATAAAATAATATCAGCTATATTTTAGGTCTGTTATAAAATGTATAAAATGTACTAAAAATAAAAAAAAGAAATATCAAGAGCCAAAAACGACAAACAAATGAAAACGTAAATGAAATTGAATAAAAAATCATCAAAAATGGCATGAAAAAGGTACAAAAAAAAAGCAAAAATAAAAGAACAACAATAACAGAACAAAAAAACATTATGATTCTTTTCGACTCCTTTACAACACCTATTTTAGTAATCGGGATAACGACTTCAAATAAAAAGGACTTCATAAATTTATAGATTCAATTCAAAAGGTTTGGAAAAATATTGGGATTTTCTGGTTTTGTTCTTTTTTCATCGTCTTGTTAAATCGTCATTGAAATTTACGGGAGAGCACAACGCGTTTCAATTTTTGATTTTTCTATTCTGTTTTCGCTTATACTACGTACTTTTTTTCTCGTTTATTTTTCGGCATAGTGTTACCATCATTATTATTGCTTTGTAAGAAATGTTTTTTTTTTATTATTTTTGCTTTTCTTCCTCTTTTTGGTGGTGTTTGTTCTCTAGGACTCAACAAAAAATATTTGTGGCCCCATTTTTTATTCTATCTTTTGTTTTTTTACATGGTAATTCTAAAAGCAGAAAAAAAAAAACAAGAAAAAAGCGAAAATAATGAAAAAAGAAGCTAGCAGGAAAAAGCCAAAAAAAAAAAAGACTAAGAATTTTTTCTCGTTTTCATTTTTATTCTTTTTTCTTCTTTTCCGACATCATTTGAAATTTTTGATGTTGAATTTTCCATTGAACATTGATAGTAAATGGTATTTTTATGGCAATCACTTTTAACATTTTTGATATTACCGTATATGCGTATGACTGTGTGTATGTGTACATTGAATTTTTAAATTGGATACTAAACAAAAAAAAAAAAAATTCAAGATAATTTTTATCATTTTATTTTGTATAAACGCCGCCAACATTTAAGACACACCAAAAATAATAACAATAATAGGAGAAATTTTACTACAAGTACAAATATTATGGAATTTTGTAAAAAAATATCAGAGGCGAGGCAGACAAATTGAACATAAACGTTCAATAAATATGATTGCTATTTTTTTGTTTTTATTAATTTATTTTTCTATTTTTATTTTATTGAATAAAAAGAATTTCAAATTTATTTTGTCTTTTATTTTTTTTTTAATAATAAATTCAAAAATATTTTGGTTTTGAATTTTTTTGGTACGTTTGTATGTTTTTACGTAATGGTATATAGAAAATTCGTTTATAGGCAGGTACATAGTTATATACTTTAAAATTTGTGGTTTTAATACTTGGTGTTAGCCGTAATATACAAGTAAATGTGTAGATTATTATTTGCATATATACAGGATGATCAAAAAAATATTTTACGTGGAGAACACAAGTGTTGTGTGAAATATGACTTAATGGTAAATGTTTAAAATTAATACTATATGAATAGATCTGAATGCATATTTGGTGTAGCAGCGAAAAGACAGTTCTTCTAATACACTAATGTAAACATACATATTATAAGATCTATATCAATATCGAAAATTTATTTTTGAAATTATATAGATATTAAAAATAATCGTAGGGGAAAGTTCAAAAAATTTATTCACAATTTAACGATTTGGAGGGTATCTAGTAAG
The DNA here is from genome assembly GCF_029603195.1 of Condylostylus longicornis. NCBI lineage: Eukaryota > Metazoa > Arthropoda > Insecta > Diptera > Dolichopodidae > Condylostylus > Condylostylus longicornis. The sequence continues at coordinate 1,702,975 of NW_026578043.1, forward strand.
TAGAGACAATAGCATTGCAACGACCCAAAATATAGGAAGCATTCATTGTTGTAAACTAGCTCAGATGCAAATAGACAGTTGTAGATTGAAAGAAATAAATTGGCAGATCAATTATCGGCTCTTTTTCTTAGATGTGTTTCACTTTGTTTTTATTTCATTTGACAGTTAAATTTTTTAAGTTTTATTGCAACATATTCGTTCTACATTACATTGTACATTTAAATAAATTGTTGAATGAAAACTTAAAAATTTTAGTTACTTGATAGTTTGGATTATATAGAAAATGATTGTTTTACTCTATCGCGTTGACAGGAACTAAAATTTAATTTTTGACTTTGAAAAATAGCACTATTTATTTATTTTTGATAGATAATCACACTTAAATAATTAATAGTGTTTATTACACGTTCATTAAATAATTTATGAATTCGAGTAATATAATTTCGAAAATAGTAGTAATGCCATATGTTCGGAAAATGTTAGGTTTCGACAGTTTATAGTCGCCTAAGACCAGACAGTGTTAGGTTTCATAGTCGCCTAAATGTATGCAATAAGAGGTTGTTAATAAAGAATATTGATACAATGTAACAAAATTTTTATAGGAAATGAGCTACTTTACAAAAACCATTCGTTTAAATTTAGCGGAGCTACATATTACAAAGAATATTGCGCCTAAACCTGAGAAACCAATATTGAAATGTTGTAAACGTTAAAAAAAAATGAAAATAAAAACCAAAAATTAGAAATTATTTTATTCAAATATTTTTTTTTTATTATTTCTGTTTTTCTTATTTTATTTTATTTCTTTAACTTACTTTCTTTTTTATTTTTGTGATTTTTTATTGAAGAGGATCAAAAGTATCAAACGACTTTAAAGACTATAAAAATAATCCTCGCAAAAATATTATAAAAAATAAAATAATTTTCAGTTTTTATTTGATTTTTATTTTTTTTATATTTTAAATTTGAAATAAAAAAATAAAAAAAAAAAAAATTTTTATTTTAACCTGAAAATCAAATAAAAAACATTTAAAATGTCTGTTGTGGCTTTTTTACGAGGAGTTTGTTTGTAATTTTTATATTTTATTTTTTTTATGTGTTAAATTTGCTGAAAATTATCTGAATATGATGATTTGTATGTGTGTATAGAGTAGAGTGTACGAATTATATGATAGCCACACTTTTCCTATATATGTGGTGCTCTTCCATTTTAAAAGCAAAAACAAATTTCCACTTTAAGGATTTCCGATTTTCATTTATTCTTCCTGATATTTAAGAGAACAGCAAACGCTAATGTTCATCGTACTCAAAGAGTAAAATAAAAAAAAAAATATTTTTTTTTTAAATAAAACTTTCCAACAATTTAAAATCTGGGCAATGATGAAGAACACCACTTAATTTTTTTATTGAGTTCTTTTAACAATTTGTTAAGCTGTTAATTTTAAAAAGTTTAATAATTTTTAAACAAATAAACAAAAAAAAAAAACAAAGTTAAACAAAAAAATTTTTTATGGTAATTTAAGTGTGATGAATGAATGACGTCTTTAAAAAGGTGTTGTAAAATTTAAAAGCACACGGTTTGTTGCTTTGTAATTTTGTGGATTTTTATGGATAAAGGTTAATTTTGGATTTTTAAAGTTTTAAAAATACGATTTTAGAGGAAATATAAGTGTATGTACATAGATTTTTATATATATTTCTATTATTAACTTAAATATTTATATTAATCGTCACGGTAAAAGTTAAAATCGAAACTGACCTAAAGTATCGTAAATAAAAATCTTATTTATTAAAATATTTAAAATCAAGCTATAGGAATCCGTGTACTAATTATTTTTTTTTAAAAAAATTACCTTTAATACGGAACATACCGGAATAAGTATAGAAAAATCAGTTTAGAACGTGAACTTTATTAAAATTACATTCTAAATATTTAATAATTGAAGTCTAGAAATTTTCTTCATTTGTGCAATCGGGAAAAAAGTACATCGTAAGCATGTATAAAATTTTATTGTGCTTAGCTCTGAGTGCAGAGTCTGTCTCTAGAGTATCCGCCCGAGATCCACCTTCCTGATGAACGCAAAGACTTTGTGAGATTGGGAGCATCTTTGGAGGCCTACACTGAGTTGAAGTCTAGATGAAAGGGACAAAATTTAAGAGTAAAAAAAAAACCAATAACTTTGAAAAGTTTTTTAAAAAAAATCAAATCTTTTTATTAAAAAAAACACAAATCTTTTGAAAATTTTAATACTATTCTGGTCTCCATAACACTATAGAGAGTGTGAAAGCTATAGGAAACAACTTATGAATTCGAGCTCTTAAAAAATGCTTATGAAAAACTGAAACCTATCCTAAAGTTTTATCCATTCTTTAAAATATAATAAATTTATTTTCAAATTACAAAATCTTCTTACACAATCATGTTAAACGGAAAATTTTGCAATATTGAGAGTCTAGTTACAACATTGCTTCTTTCTCCAACAATATTTAAGCTAATTAAATTGAAATTATTCTATATATTAGTAAATTAGAAAAAATATTTAGTTAATTTTATTATATTTAATTATATTTCTCTTAGGAATTTTATTTCAAAAATTCAATGAAAAAAAAGGCCTTTATTTATTTAAGAAAAGTCATAAATGATTCGTGGGATTAAAAAAAATGAATTAATATAAAAAATTTGGCCTTGTCAATATTCTAACAATTAAAAAATTTTAAAAGAAAAACTCAAATTTTTCATATAACAATTAATATTCAAAATTCTAACCCAATCACAAGTCAATATTAACATATTTACACGTATACCTAACACTACAAGGTTGACATTGTATTCTTGTATTTTATAGACCACACAAATATTTACTGACATATTTATTAGTATAATGATGGATTCATTATTAATCTCCATTTAATTTGATATTAATGCTATGTAAAACCGAAATGATAAATAGTCTACACACATTCATACATATACGTCACATGATATAATTAGAATACCCTTTCAACAAATAATCGAATATAGATTGTTTAACAATCATATATGTATATAAACTTACAAATATGTAAATTGTTTAGGTACACATACATATATGAATACATGTGTACATACATTTTATATTTTGTTTTCAAATTAATAATTCACAAATTAAACAATTGATATATATATATATATATGAATAAAAACGGAGAAAAAAATAAAAGTAGAAAAGAAAAATTTTAATATTCAAAATTATTATAGGACCTCCTAAAGCTATTGACCATTATTATTGGATTGAATCAATATTTGATATTTGGGAACACACACCTATATTCTAAATGTAATAAAAATGGAGAATTTTATTACATTTACGTATATCCAATTACGGCGTTCCATTTAAGAGCATATGGCATTCTAGTGTTATACTAAGTGTAAGTAACATAACTAGAATGCTATATGTTCTTATACACACTATACACTTAGAATATAATATTCTAAAAGTATAATACTAGAGTGCTATATGTTCTTAGTATACATGTAACACCCTCAACTATTAACCAGCTTATAAAAAGAAGTTATGCGTAACCTTAGTAATCATTTGGATTACAATATAGCTCAGTTGGTAGGTCGTCCGCCTAGATAGCGATAGGTCACTGGTTCGAGTCCAGTTCAAGGAGAAATTTTTTTTAATTTCTGTCTTTAACTCGTTCTTTTCATACTTTCATGTTCAACGTCATTCATTTGATCTGCAGTTGTATGAAAAAATTTCTATTAAGTTAATAGGAGTTGTTCGTATTTATTCCACCAGATGTCTCTGTATTTATATATAAATAAACAAAGGGCAAATCTTCAGTGTTTTAATTTACGAATTAGTTTTAATTCGTGTTTAGCAGTTAGTTTATACTCGTGTTTCCATACAAAATAACGTCCCATTTATAAATTACTTCTAACTACTTAGTTCGGAATAATTTTAAATGTTATATTTTCTTAAATAAGTAGGAACTCACCAAATAAGTACGTAATAGTGAATTATAGAATAATAGATTTTGTACGTAAATAGTGAATTATTGAAAAATAATAAATTTTAAGTTAAGTGATTTAGTATGGGGATCCAATAACAATTTCCATACGAAAACAAAACAAACAAAATAAATAAAATCTATACCACAATACAAAAATAATAATTTACCTCATTCATCAATAAAATATTGGGGGCATATAGGTATAGTAAATGAGTGAGTATATGTACTTATATAATCCTTGATTTTATATTATGTAGAAGTCAAATAAATAAACAATAATCGTTAAAGTATTATTATCATAATTACCTGTTAAATTTACCTTTAAGGTGGTAATTTGTTACCATATAGATTTCCAAATTATATGTATTTTTTTTCTTGTTCTTTGATTTTGAATTTTTTGATTTAAATCTTTTCTTAAGAATAATGAGTTTCTAATTTGGGTAAATAAGAAATTTTTATTCATACAACACGCATAATACAGAGAAGTACACGAAATATTTTGCTTGAATTGGAATTTTTCAAAAGAGCGATAAAATGCCAAAATTTAATTCCTTTCGATTATTTATATTTTATCATTTTAGATTAATCGATTTTTCAATTCATAATAATTTTCGATTTATTTATTCACTTAATTTTTTTTATATTGGTATTTCGTTTATTGTGTGCCCACCTATAAATTATGCCACCCAAAAGTTTATTATTGTTAAATGAAAATCCAAAAAAAAAATATCAGAAATTTTAAAATATAAAAGTCAAAATTATGATTTGACATATTTTTGAATTTTCAGATTTTTGTTTTTGTTAGAAAATATTTGATAGGAAGGAAAAAAAAGCGCTACGTAATGCAATTATTTATTGATCGGAATTTTAGTTTTAAAGTGATGTAAATCATAATCATATAGATCCAAACATATCATGAATAAACATATTCTTATGTATGTATAAACATACACATTTATATGTGCTAACTATTCTTTAAAATCGGTATTTGAAGGTGCTCTTGTTTAAATATTTAAAATCCAATTCGAAATATCAAGGTTTGAAAATTTCTAACAAATTATCTTACACAGTATACCTTTGATTCACAGATATACTCTTCTTTACACAAAATTTCACTTTTCCAAAAATTCAAAAAAAAATGTTATTTTTGCGCACCCTTCCAAAAATTTCGAAATGCAGGCCTGAAATTGATGTTACTTAGAAAATTATTTTTCAAAAACAAAATTTTTACTTATCTCTTCACAAATGTTATGTTAAAGTTAGTGTTCCTTTAAGCCTCACATAATTTTTGGGAGCCTTGAAAACGCATAAATTGTTGATATCTAGCTTGTTGTATTGAATTAATATAGAAAATTTTCGAGTTCGGCAAAAGTTGAGTGCTTCCTACTTTTCTCTTCTATTTAGAAGAATTATCACAGAAATTGTTAGTATATGCCAAAATAGTTTTTAAAATTAACTTTTATTCTTAAAAGTTTTCCAACACATTTTTCTTCCAAACGGCAAATCCAATATATTGAATAAAATTGTAGATATGATTTTAACTCTACTAATGCAAAATTTTTATTTAGCAGTTTTATTTCTATGATTTTGGAATTTATTTGGAAACCTTTTTAATCCGCTAAAGACGATATTGGTATGCTTTATTACATTTATTGAAAATTGTTATTTATAGATATATAGAATTTTTAATTTATTAACAACATATTAATTTTAAAACTTTATTTTTGTCAAATTGTTTATAAAAAAAAATTATTTTTGCAGTTGCGGTGTTGGTCGGGCACATTTTGAAAAACAACCACCAAGTAATTTACGTAAATCAAATTTTTTTCATTTTGTAATTGCATTATATGATCGTGCCGGTCAACCAATTGAAATTGAACGTACAGCATTTATTGGTTTCATTGAAAAAGATCAAGAACCAGATGGACCTAAAACAAATAATGGTATTCAATATCGATTACAGTTATTATATGCAAATGGTAAGTTATTAAATTGAAAAAAAAAAATTGTTAAAATATTGAACATATTTTTCTAATAGATTTTATCTACCCCTTTTTCGGCATAACATTTGTAGACATTACATAGATTTTGTTATAAAAATGACATATCGGAAATTATAATAAATCATTTTACTTGAATGCACAAATAATTAATAATTATTCTGCTATTATTAAAATTCACTGACGCGGAGGGGGGACTGTTACTTTTATGAAATTTAATAAACTCACAAATTGGCGTCTGTGACGTTTTCACTACAGCATTAATTAAAACATTGCGATTATTAAAATTATTAATAAGAGAAAAGAAAGCAAGAAGAACAAGAAAAATTATTGTAAAGTAACATTTGCCTTCGTTAATCTCTAATTGTCAAATTACTTTCATTATCTGTCAAATTAATTACTTAACTTCGTTTTTCAAAATTTAATGAACTAAATTATGGTTATTAAAACTGTTTCGAAACAGCAGAGCAGTGCAAAATTTTAAATAAAAAATTGCAATTATAAATGATCACAAACAAAAAACTCTTTTCTCTTACTCTTTTCAAATATACAAAGCGCAGATTTGTGAGTAAAATTCGAGTCTGTTTGTAGAAAATATTTTAAATACTTTCTTTAATATTTTTTAAATTAAAATTTTCATTTGTTTTAAATTTACTCTTACAGGTGCTAGACAAGAACAAGATATATTCGTACGACTTATCGATTCGGTGACCAAACAGGTAAGTGCAATAACAATCCAATTAATATATTTCTAATAAATTTAATTACATTTGTTTGTGTATGTATTAGAAAATTCTTCAGAATTCTTTTATATATAGAAATGTTAGAGCACTTCTAACAATATGGTTGTTAAAATAGTAAATTTAGCACAAAATTTTTACGTGAAAAATAGTCTCAATTTTTTTTTTTCATTTTCTCTTATCCTTGCGAAAAAAAAAATATTTTTAAAACTGTGAATGCGGTACATATGCACATAAGTACTCAACATGAATTACATATAAATATTTTACATTGCAAATTGGGCGTAAAAAAATATTTCTTTTAGACGTATGCTTAGTTTTCAATTCTCATTGAACATTTTGAGAATATTTATTACTCTTTTTAAGGAAGGGGCCAGTAAAAAATAATGTAGAAATTTCAAAAAAAAAAAAAAACCAAAAGGAAAATTTCAAATTATTTCGACTTTCTAATACTAAAAAGAAATTTACAAATAGAATATATACCATAATAGAAGTTGAAATAAAGTGAAAAAAATACTTGTATACCAAAATTCAATGACATAAGGTTCCATTAATAATTGATTGTCGCACTTAATTAAGTTGAATTACCAAACGTCTGCTAGTCATACTTCAATTCATTGACATTATATACACCACATTATTTTCGATAATAATGCATTTAAAATTTAAAAATAATGTTAATAGTGTTAAAAAGGACATTCAGGTTGCATATAGTATAAGAAATTTTATAAAAAATATTGATATTTGGAAATAATAATAATATTGTATAAATTATTCAATTTAGGAATTTTAAGAATTTAAAAGTGTTTTGGGCAGTATACTAGAAATTAACAATAATAATTATTAAATATTTTTAATGTTTACCTATACAATTTAAAAAATATTACAATTAATACAAAAAGACGGTCACACGTTCTAGTATTTAGAGTGTTTAATATATTGGCAACTATTTTATTGCGGAGAATTAACAAATTATTTAGCAGTGACGAAAATTGTTTTAGAGATTAATTATGAATCTGAAATTTTCAGAATATTGAAATATGTTTATTAGAAATTATAAAATAAGTTCTAAACGAATTCAGGAAGTAAAAAATTTTATACAATTTTTATGTTTTGTGTTGTCACATTTTTAAGCGTACAAATGAATTATTTAAAAATATTTGAAGTTCATTCATATAACACTGTGAGATTGTTAAAACAAGATTGGATCATATTATTGTAACTTATCCGATTTTATCAATGTAATTTATGTATTTTATAATTAATTGATTCTTAAAACTATAGTTAAAAAAAATTACATTATATCCCAATGCTATTCAGCATATTGAAATAGCTAAGGTTGGACAACTGTAGTTATACTTGGTCTGGACTTGTTCAAATAATTTCGCGTTGTTATGACTGAGCTTTCATATATAAACTGGAATTGAAAAATAAAATATTTAAATTACAAATCAGATTTTACATTATTAACAATTCTTACCAGATAACCGACGCCACTGGTAATTATTTATTTGCCAAGTACTTTAAATGTCTGTAATTAGAATACATTTAAATGTACATATGTGATTAATTTTTAATTTTTACTTCAGCCAAACAAAAAACAAACATTACTACATACTTACTAAAATAATCAGATATAAAATGTACTCTTTGATATTTACACTCCCGTACTTATACGAAAAATCAAATTATCTGGAGGGAACTTATAAATTGACCATATGTCATACTCTCCCTGATTTGATTGTCCTTTTTTTTTTGTTGTAATAAACATAATATTTCAAGGACAATTAATTTCATTTTATATTGTATATGTACATATGTATGTATATATGCACTTTAATTTAATATTAATTTCATTGTTATATTTTATAAGTGTTATATTAATATTTCACATCGAATTGAAATTTGATTTACTCAAATATCCAATAAATAATAAAATCAATTGTATTTTAAATACATACATACTTACATTCAATATTATTATAGTATGTTATAGAAAATTAATAATATAGAGATGAATGAATATTATTGTTGATGAAATATGAATCGAATCCTTTCTTTTATATACAAATCAACCATTACAATATAGTTATATGTGTAATTAATTACAAATCGTATAATATAATAGAAACTGTTTTTATATGATAATAAAATGGAAAATTGTTGTTAAGGTTTATGTTGCCCTTATATCTAATTGAATAGACCTTGTATATTAGTATATAAAATTACGATATACACTTATATTAGTAAACAGACAATCCTGGGAAAAACTAATAAATTTAATTTACGAATATAATCTATATATAGGTGTGTGCATAATTTGGATATAATTCCTAAATATAGTGTTAAAAATTGAGAATTAAAATTGAACTTTATCATATATTGAAAAATAATAAGTGAATGTCATAATTACAAATATATGAATAAGCATGTCATTATTATACGTATTCCCTTATTGCAATTATAGTTGTAAGATACGAGTGGTATAGTTGTATAACAGAATTATAAAATTCCAAAATACTGATTAATCAATTGATTATGTTTGAAAGTAGGGGATTGAAAAGAAGTAAAGGGTTAAGTAAATTTGATACTCGTATTTATTTCAAATATTGAATTGTGCTGTTAGAAAATTTTATTTAAATTGAAAATGTTTATTGAAAATATAATAAATTGAATACAATGAAGTAGTTTTATATATGTAATACACAAGAGAACCTATGCAGACCCCATTACGTCGAAAAAAACGGAACGTTTCGTCTAGTATGGCCATCAAAAACGAAGAAAATTTCTTAAAAAATGGTCTTAAGTGGAATATTTAGAGTGACACTTGTCCGACACTGGCACGCTTGCTATGATGTGTTTCAAATAATTTCCGAATATAATAATATGTGCAATAAAGAAAAATATCGAATAAATTTTGATTTTCTGTAATGCAATAAACTTCATAGAAACGTTGTTATAAAGCTTTCTATTATCCTACTGGGTATTATTGTAATTTATACGAATTAAATGTTTTTTGACAATGACACCATACTTATCGAATTTAAAAAAAAATTTTCTATTAAAACTTTGCAATTAAATTATTGAGTAGCCATATTTAACTATACTTCTAAGAAAACAATAGCTATAAAATGGAGACCTTTCTATTGTACATCTCTGTAATTATTTATGTATGTGTGTGTACAATATGTAAAATGCATACAATTAAATAATTCAAACGACCTAATTGCGCAACAGAAAATTATGTTTTCTTTGGCCATTTTTTTTTTTTTTGAATTTTTTTTTCTTATTATTATTTTTTTTATTTAATTTTTTAAATCGCCATTTACATAATATCATTTAATGGGCGTTTGCATATTTTTTTTTATTATTTTTTCCAGTTAAAAATTTTGCTTTAACTAAAATGATTTTATTTTTGTCTCTTTTTTTTTTTATATGTACCTCTTATAGATTTACCGGTTTTTGCATAAGTAATGTATGTATATATGTGTGTATGCATGTATTTGCCTAAGTACTTATAGTTATTTGCATATGCAGAAATGTGATTAACAGAAAAAACGACGAAAAATAAACGAAACAAAATATAAGAGATAAACAAGAAAAAACAAGAGTTGAGAAGAGAGAATGAGAATAATTGCAAATTTTTTCTATAGATGGTGTGCATTTTATCTTGCGTTTTATTTATTCTTTATAACATAAAATTAAAATATATTCTATCTCTTTCTCTAATATTGAAATTTGTTTTCGTTCCCCCTCTCTCTTTTATTTTTTAATAATGCCACTATTTTTTTTTCTTACTGATGTTATTTAGTTTTATTTTAATTTTAATCTCTTAAACATTGCATTTTTTATATGTACATGCATACACACTTCCATTCATTTATTTTGTATATTGTGTTGTGAGTTCTGACCATATTTGGGTAGGTGTATAACTGTTTATTATTTAAATAATAATAAGTGTTATATACCAAGTAAATCTAGGTATTCATGTGCATATGCAAGTGTAATTTTTTTTTATTTTAAATTACAGTTAGAGTTGCGGTATACATACATATACTTATACATATATATTATGCACATACTTTGTCTTTCTCTTTTTCATATTAATACTTTAAAAAACAAATAATATACGCTAGCGTACTATAAATACCGTTTAATTCCCTACCATTTTTCATTCTTATAAAGCAGCCATAAGCTTATAAATTTTGTGTTGTTGCACACTAAAAATTGCATTTTTATTCATTTAAAAAAAAAAAATTTTTTTTTGTTTCTTCTTTTTATATTTTTATTATTATTGTTGTTATTATTTTTATTATAATTATTATTACATTCCGTTATATTACTGCAGTGATTTCATTTTTATAAATATATTATACAGTTATTTTATTATTATCATTTAATAAAATTATTATTTTTTTTATAGGGTGTATACTATAAAAAGACGACCTTTGCACATAACTCTTTATGGTGCTAAATTTTTAAAGGTTCTCGTAATTTATGTATGGAATCGTAATACTATATGTGTGATTTTCTAAAATTCATAATTCTTGCGGTTAAACTTTTGTAATCGCGTAGAAGCAGTATTAATCCATATACTCTTAGCTATTAAATTTTTGGGAATACTGACGGACTCCACCAAATTTTTGGTTGTGCTTTAATTATACCTAAAATGTACAGAATTTTATTTTCATTTTTAATACTTTTTTATTTTTGCTTATTTTGTTTCATCCAAAATTTTCAGTTTGTTTCAGTCATTCAAAATTTTAAACCGGCAGTGTGCGCAAACTCGTTAAAGTATCAAAAATACATTGTCATTTTATGGTTTTTTTGGCTTTTCAGCCCTGGATCAGGAGCTTTACTTTTTAATAACGCAATTTTAACAGAAATTCAATATCACGATATTTGTTAAAATTACATAGGATGTGGTTGACTACAAAACTATATTTATTTAGAAAAATTATTATTAATGTAACCGTTTACCCAATCACCGCCCCGCAACTCAATTTTCATTTTTTTGATAACAAAATTTCCCCTGTAATTGAAATTTTAATACATAGAAATCTTACATATTTTCTATTGAAGTCATTTTTATAAAAACTTTTGAACTAATTTAGCTATATATTAGATAAATTTAAACCGAAAATGTAAAATTTATATTTGCATTGAGATTTTGAGCTAATAAACTAAGGTTACACATTATTCTCGCTTATAACTGCACAATTTTCTATTCTAAACGAGATATTCAAGTATGATAAATGATTTTGTAAAGAAATTTCGGAAAAACCCTTAACATTAATCAAACGGAACACTCTGTCCGTATTTACTCTAAATAAAAGTATACATGAAACCCTTTCAATATAAGCCTTTATGTTTTTTTTTACAATATACAAAAAATTCTTCGGTTTTATTATTTAATTGTTTTCGATAAGAATGCCAAAATCGTATCATGCGAAATCGTTTATAATATATTACAGCGTATATATAATCTATATATACATATTTACTTGTACTTAATATAAATATATTTATAAAAGAGCTAAAATGTAATGTAAAAAGTATTTAAGTTATGCGATACAATTTTCATATTTTTTTTTTATTTTATTGTATTTTTAATTGGATATTATATATTTTCGCGCGATATTATTAAACGTTTCGCGATAATATTTAATGGTTACTGTTATTTATATTTAATGTACAATTTGTGTAGTACACTATATATGTCTATTATAAAAATTAACGTTTCTGTATACTTAATAATTATTATTAATATGTGTATATGAATAAATAGTACAAAAGCAATAAGTATATTGGAAAATATTTTTAAGAACTTATCTTTATACTTTAGTTGCCCCTTCATTTTATTATATTATTTACTATTATATTATTGGCGTATAATATATACTAATGTATAAGTACATAAATTCCATATAATATATGTATAAAAAATTATCAAAAAAAATTAATAATTTATTTTAAAATTGGGTAATAATTGTTATATTCTTTTTTATAAAAACTCTCTTTTAGTGAGTGGTTAAAATACAGAATATTATTAGATTAAGTGCACTATAGCATATATTTTTTTTTCATTACGTCCTTTGATATTTAATTTAAAAAATGAAGCACATTCTAAATTTGAGAATCCACGAGAAAGAAAAATTAAATTCTATTATAAAAAGAGAGCACAACAAGAAATTTTGAACTCTTTTGAATTTCTACAAATAGCTTAGACCAAAAACAGGCTTAATACATTTGGAAAATATTATCGGCCATAATTGGCTTTATTACGTTATGGATTCTAATCTGTACGGTTCACATATATTTTGCTTCCACTAGAAGTATGCATAAATATGCAAAATTTTGCTACGTTCTTTTGGAAAACGGCGTATCAAGTTTTGTGGGTATATTTTAAAATTTAAAGAGAAAATGTGCAATCAAATGAAAAGAATAAGAAATCTAATAGAGAAAATGAGAGCCCTACTAAACCAATATTCTTCTCACTCAATAAAAAGGAGAGATCTACAGAATTAAACATCAAACTTTTTATCTAAACTGCAGAAATAATTTAAAAAATCTTCGCTATTCCAGAATAAATTTTATAAAAGAATTTCTAAATAATTAATAATTGAAAATCACGTGACAAAATTTGTTCATCCTTCATATTTTTTGTAATTATGGCCTCTTTAAATACAAACTCTTTTGTTGCCGATTATTGTAACAATCTAAAAGGTATTATTATGAAATATGATCCTATCACTGATTGTTGTTCATTTATTTTTTTTTTTTTTGCTTTTATCTTTATTATAAAATTATTATTTACGTGTACCACTTTGTTTTCTTCCTTCTTTATATACTCTTAATGTTACAGTAAACATTATAACAACAGGATAATCATATTGAAGTTTATTTCCGACTCAAATATACAATAAAATTTTTAAAAAATTTCATCCCCTTTGACACGTTTTTACAAAAAAAAAAAAAATAAATATGAGTACATTGCCAACTAAAACTAATTATTATTAAAATAGAATTGAAACCTTATTAAAGCAAAATAATATTAAGGAAATTATAGGGTTTGCAGCATCGTTGCCTCACAAACGAGGTAAAAATACTGCAAAAATTTCAAAACAGCTTATATGGACTTTGAATTTTAAATGCTGCTTTAAAAAATACGGAAACTCATTTTAAAATTGAAAATAGTTTTGCTTCAATTAAAGCTTTAAAATTTTGGATATGGCAATCGATATTCTTGCTTTGTTTTTTTTTATAGCTTTCTTAAGCTCTGAAATTCTGATATTGAATATTTTAAAAAGACAATATACAAATTTGTTATAGACTTGCAATGTGCTTGTTGCTCCCGTTTTTTGTAATGTCATTAACGGAACATTTTCGGAAAAACTGTATGTAGCAGAAATTCGGAACCATATACAGATTGTTAGCAAAAAAACTCTGTAGACAGTTAAATTATTTCTTATAATATTATCCTTGACTTTCTTGTACTATATTAATAAATTTACTTCAACCAAGATTTGTTTAGTCATTCTATTTGTATAGGATTTTAAAGCTAAATTCATATTATACCGTTTCATACTGTAGACTTTGTATATTCATTGTATTTGCTGGTAAATGCAATGTGTATTAGAGAAGATATCTTGATGTTAATATAAAAATAAGGTCGGATTATAAACCTTTCTTAAAATGTACTTTTTGCATTCTTTTCAAATATGATATCAAAATAACCCTCTTCCAACAATAATTACAGTAACACAAAAGTACAAAAAAATAGAGCAGTAAAATGAATAATTTTAATAATATATGTAAGTATGTATAAAAATTTTCATTTTATTATAAAGGGGTACATTTAAACAATTTTACCTCAGTTAATTTTTAGTTTCCATTCTTTAATATCTACGTAAATATAATATATAGACGACGTCGTCTGTCACAATAATTATGCAACGACGCACAGATAAGAGAACATACATAAATACATATAAATATATATATTTATATTTAAATATAGTTATTATACAGGTTACGTATAAGAACTATTAAGAGTGTTTTAAATCAGGAATAATGTCTATTGTTAGTGTATAAGCTTAAGAGTAAAATCTTATCAGAGTCAAGGATTAAAATTGTGTCATATTTCATAAATGTTACGTTCATTTTCATTTGTTTTACTTTTTTTTTTTTCGTTAGACAAAAATGATAAAGAGTAGGTCAAAAATCTTTTTTTTTTATATCGTTTAACTTAAATAAAATTTTTGGAATAATTTTACATTACCAATTTAAAATAATATTAGAGACGGTATAAATATTATGAATTTTAAGAATTTTTTGCAATACTTCATTCAAAATCATATGGAAATTTAGTAATAATGCAATGATAAAAATATTTATGATTGAGGCTAACCAGATATATGACTTATAGTCCTCTCAGCTTTTGGTAAAACATATATAAGCTTCACTTTTACTATGTTGAGCGCCACATAGGTACGAGTACATAAACTTCTAAAGCAATTCAAGCCATAGATGATAGCCTATAACTTTTATATCTTTTGGTGATAATTCTATAATGATTACATTTCGGAAATTTCAAAATTGCAATTGATTTTTGGTCATAATATAATACGGTGGCGCCTTTATGCTATTCCAAGTTCATAACTGAACTGTTAGTTCTGTAAACCCTTCGTGTTTTGGTAATCCTGTAAGTAAAAGGCATATAATGTTTTACAAATGATATAAAGCGCTCTAAAGCTCTTACAACTTTTAAAACTTTACTTAAGATGTAAAATATACAAAGTTACACACTTGGTTTTCAAATTTGTAAATTTATTTTTCTTCAATTTAAAGATGCCTTGTGTTTTGATTTCAGTTGATATTGGCTAACACTCTCATCCACTTATGGCGTAAATCGGAATCTGATACGAGTAAATATTTAATAAATTAGTCATTTGTTCTTATTCAAATTTTATGTTTGTCTATATTTCTAATTTCTTAGCAAAGAGAATCTATTCGATTGGAAAAGTGAAATGTTAAAGAAAAAATTTTAATTTTTAATCTTTGTAAATAGTTTAATAATACTTGAATGAAAGGTAAGATCATCTGTTAGTCATAATAATTGACAATTTGTCAGAAATATTTTTTTTTTCATTTAAATTAATTCATTCATTTATTTAATCATTTTGTTCATTCATTCATTCATTCATTCATTCATTGAGTTTTTATTGTTATTAAACAAATACACAATATTATGTTATTCACTCATCAAATAAACATATACAATGTACGTATATTTACAAAATGAGCAAACGAAAACTCACATCTACACATACATACATTCAAACTTTAATAAATTAATTTGAATTTCTATAAAACTTCCAATGCTAATGACTAAAATGTTTGTGCAACGGTGTTGAAATTTTATTTTTTATTTAAAAATTTTCCCCTTTAGCATCTCCTTAAAATAATTTAGAATACCCTATTTAATTTTTCAATATACATATGTATATATATATATATATATATATATATATATATAATTATATTTATGTCAGGTAAAAGGGATATGGTTAATAATTGTTATTTTTTCCATTCATATAAAGAAAATACAATATAAAAAGACACATTTATACAAACAAATATTTCTATATAGTGTTTAGTGAAATTTATGCAAAACGCGAAACAATCAAACTGATCTATTTTCATTATATAACTTTTATATGTACGTGCATATATAAGAATATTGAAAGGTATAGGTACAAGTTGTTGTATGCAAATAATATGAATAAGTATTGACTTGGAGAGGATCACTCTGAAGGTTATTTACCTTAATAAGAAGAAAGTTAGGATTTTTATTTTAAATGTTTATCGAATTATTGATTCATCTTATAGATAGTTATCTAAAATATCTTGGGAAAAGCATACAAAATAAAGATGCAACTTGAAAGCAGCACTTTAAAATTGTTTTATGTATTTTCTTACTTAGAATTTATTGCCTGTCAAAACAAACGGCTTCGAAGCAAATTTAAGTTTCTATTGTTGGTTTTTCACTATAAAAAATTTTGAAATTGTCGAATTTTGAAGTGCTACTTTACATTCGAATTATATTGCATTTGACGTAATTAGAAAAAGTTTTGCAATTGCCAGATTTTGAAGTGGTGCTTTGCATCTTGACAAACTCAGATTTGTTCGAATGCCGAAAGTCTTGTTAGACACCCTGTAAATAAACATATTCAATAGATAGTGTATTAGATAAAAATATTCTCTTTTTTTTTTTTTGTTTGTTGTTTTAGTCTTCTTTAACTTTATTACAAAAGTAGAATAGAGGTGTAAAAAGCAGTAAATTTTCAAGCAGTCTTTATAGAGATAAAAAAAATGTTTTTTTTTTGTTTCTGTTCTGCTTTTTCTTCTATTTTGTTGTTGTACGTTTAAAAAATATTATTACGAATAATTTTAATATTTTCATAATAATTTTTATTTTATAGAAACAAGCTGAGTTTTTAAAAGTACATTTCTATTATATACATACATACATACACATAGAGAAAAGAGTTAAGAAAAGAGCATAAAACAAAGCATAAGGCAAGCATATTAGAAGATTTATATGATAAAAATATGAGATACAAAAATGATATTTTATATTTTAGCCGAAAGGAAGGGCTTCTAAAGAATTAGGGGATATCAAAGGGTAAAAACAAAAATGAAATAAAAGTTATAAGAGAAAAAGAAAAAAAAAAGTGTATAAATAATTTTAAAAATTAAGATAATTTCATGAATAAATTTAAATATAATTGTCAGAATGGTTTGATTGTAAATTTCATTTACTCTTTTCTATATTTTTAACACTGATAATTTTTGTTAACATAAAGATGAAAGGGGTATCTCATATAGTCTTACAAGTTCTGATCATTTTAAAATTCTAAATACAAAATCCTATATATTTTAAATTTAAATGATTGAAGAGAAATAAGTGGAAAATATAAAAGGAAAAATGCATAATATTATGAATAAAATATTATAACAGTTAAAAAAATTTTATAGTTGACAAGGTAAATTATAAGTATGTTTAAATGCAAGCTATTCAAAATCATAATCATATTCAACCAGCTGTAAAATATTAGAAAATAATTTTAAAAACCTAAAAATCACAAGTTTTTCACAAGGCTTTCCAATAGAGAAATAAACTTAAGAAACAAAAAGAATGGTCGCTGTGCAAAATGAAATTTTAGAACCTACTTTAAAGTATATCGTTAACATTTGATTTAAAATCGTATATGTAAGCGCTGTTTAATATCAAATTTTGTCCGACGGCAAATAGTAAAATTACTCTGTTCTCATTAAATCAGACCACTGTCAGACTGTAGTAAACACTAATAAATTTTGACGTAAAGTTTCAGTTACATCAGATAATTTTAGTCTGATATATACAACTATTGATCAAAACATTATTGTAAATGGCAGCTTAGATTGTGTCGTAAATGTAAACGTCATATTTTGGTCAAACAAGATATCACAACAGTAAAATTGACGTGTATACGTACATACATAAATATTTACAACAATTCAGTATTGACGTTGTGCAACATTCTAAAAATTTATTATTGCACAAAATTTGTTACAAAAACTAAAACAAATTTATTATACCTATACGACTTGACGTATGTTATTATTCCGCGATTTTGAAAATTAAAAATTATAAGTGAAGGGGTGTTGCCATAAAAAATTGAAATTATTATAAAGAGTATAGTGAAAGTGAAATTAAAAATGTTTCTATTTAAAATTAAAAAAACAAAAAAAAAATTTAAATTTTAACAAATGTGCGTCAAAATTCATTAGCTTTTCATTATTTTAAAATTTTATGTAGACAAACAGGTAATTTATATTAAAAATTATGATTTAAATTGAAATAATAATAATTATGACATATGTATGAACAATTTTTGAACAAGTCACGAAGGGAGTAATAAAAATAAAGTTGGGTCAAACCAATGGTTTGTATTGTAGCACTTTTCCCTTCAACAAGTGAAAATTCTGCTTTTAAATACAGTCTACGAGTATGTATACACTATTAAAATTATTTTCATTAATATACAAAACTATTTCTAGGATTGCATATATTTAGGATGATGCATATATGCAGTCTTTGAAATAAAGCAAAAATTAATATAAAATGGGGTTAACATAATGCTCGATTTTAAGAGTTAATTGTGTGAGTTAAGAAAAATAATTATATTTTTTAATTTCATGGAATTTACCGTTAGCTTTTTGCGTTTATAAAAATTTGGAAAAGCTTGCGGTTTCGGAAATATAAGGTGTCAAAAATTCAAATTTTACGAATTTCAAGAGGTGATAACTTGAGAGGGGGTGGAGATGGAAAAAAATTTTCTTCTAACAAAATGAACTATTTGTTAATATCTAAAAGCTCCTAAAATTTCAAGCTCCTACAGTCTGGGGTCTAGAAGAAAAACGACATCAAAAATTTGGAAAAAAAGGACTTTAGATAACGGTAAATTTGGACGGCCATTTTGTTTTTCTAAAGTTTAACTATAGCATACCGCGCAAGGGGAAGCAAGCCGCTGCTTTTCTGCGTTTGCAAAATTTCAAAAATGCTTATAGTTTCATTGCAACAAATATTTAAAAAAGGCCATTTCTAGGGTTTTGGGGGGGTATAACTTCTAGAGGGGGGGAGATAGGTAAAAATTTTGTTCTACGGAAATAAGTTTCTAGTGAAGTACGTATTAAATTTCAGCTTTCTATCTTCAAAGGTGTAGAAGTTTTGTAAACAAAAAAAGTGTCCACGGACGGACGGACGGACGGACGGACGGACGGACGGACAGAGTGAAACTAATAAGCACTTTTTTCAAAAAATTTTTTGGAAAAGTGCTAAAAAACTATTAAAAATTTACTGTATACAAATGTATACATACATTATGTATGTGTGCGTCGCTTACATGTAAGTTTAAGCGGCCAGCGACGTTAAATGTGAAAGCGATGAATGAAAAAAGTTTCTATTACTTCTGAAAAAATGTTTTGAAAAATTTTACGAAGACTCATTTCACATAAGTACCTATTCGACTTTTCTAACTAAATCTCTGGAATGTAAATCTAGTCCTGTGGTGTGAATTTAATTCATTCAACGGTCAACTTCAGGGATAAGAAATATTAGGCTGTAATTTGCAAATTTTTAAGAATTTGTATTCCACTGAACTTTCAACAAACTTGGGGGTATTGCTTTTTCAGTAAGAATCAATTCAATTTACGAAAATTTATATGTTAAGTGACCGAAAATATATTTTCATGAAATATTATAAGTTTTATGAAATTTTAAGTTTAACGTCGAAAACATGCATATCGGATTTTATAATTAAAATATAGGTACGCAATTAAAACGGAAAAAATAGATAATTGCTGTGATTAATATTCAAAATCATGAATGAAAGTTCCATTAAAATTCTAAAATATATTTTTAGCACAATAATTTATATATTTGTAAGTATATATTACATACATATGTCCGTATACGACAACAATTTAACTTTTTAATAAGAAATAAAAAGTCCATTTATAATCAACCCTTATTATTGAAAGCTAATGTTAATTTTTGTAATGTATATATCTACCTACTTAGAATCATAATAAAAATGAGTATAAATCCTTCTTAATCCCTATTCTAATAATAAAAAAACATTAAAGAATAACAAAAGTCAAAGAAAAAAACTGAATGTCTTCCTATGTTTGTTATAAAAGAGAAAATAATTTTAAAACAAAAAAAATAAAAGAAGACATCGAAAGTCCATTAAAATGAAAAGAAAAACAAAAAAGTTTAACAAGAACAATAAACTAAATCTAACCCACATATTATTCAAAATGTTATAACCGATATACAACTGACCTCAGTCATCATTAAATTTTAATATAAAATAGGAAACAAAACCTAAATTATATATATATATAAATTAAATATTAATTTATGTCCTTGTATAATCCTTAAAAAAATTATATTATTTTTTTTGTAAAAACTTATACAAAAAAATCCTCTAATGTCAGGGTAAAATTTTATTTTGATTTCGTTACTATTCTATATATTAAAAATTTTTAATTTTTAAAAAATTACTAAACCCCTCCCCAATACAATCAAACGCAAAACAACTCAAAATGTTTCTATTTTCTCAAAAAAACACTGTTATTTTCAAAACACAAACAAAACTAAAAATATAGAGAATAAGATTTTTCACATTACATCAAAATTTTTCCTACTAAGTTTGTATATATATATATATAATCCAGATATTAGCATCCTTAATCCTTAATACATAAATAAAGTAAATAATTTAAAACTATTATAACAAACAACCTAAAATCCATGTACATTTCCGAAAACAAAACAAAAAAAATATAACAAGGAGCAACAAGAGGTTTCAATATTCGAAATACATATTTTAAAAACACGAAGTACCATCGAAACACACACACTAATTTTACTTTTAAGTGTACTAAAACACCATACTAAAACTAGCTTACACAAAAATTCATTTTCCCCCTTCTTATTCATTTCTGAAGTATCAAAATTCCTAATAGTTTTTCCAATTCTTTTTTATTATCCTTTTTTTTTTTTGGTTAAAAATTAATTTGTGATTATCTGTTTGAATAAGAATGACGCATATGTGCATTTAACATTAAAATACAAAAGGATGAGTTGAACATACGAACAGAATTATATTTTCAATATATATATGTGTGTGTGTGTGTGTGTACTTGTATTAGCATATAGTATCCTTCTCATATTACTCCCTGTACCAGTAAACCAATTTTTACAAAAATTATCATTAGTTATTATTACTATTATATTTGAAATTGATGGTTAAGAGTAAAGAATAAAAAAGAATTTTTGGGTAGGGGGATTCTAGTATGTTATTTTAGTAGAGATGAAGGGAGAAAGAATGAGATTTTTGTATAACTCTTATCGCAGAGAGCTATATTCTATATTATTGTAGATTATATATTGTATAGAAGAAAGAAGGGTAATAACTATTATATTTTTAGATAAAATGATAGATAGGCAATCAGTAATCATATTTTTTTTTATGAAAGTTTGCATATATACATACAAATGTACACAAATAAAATGCAAAAATCTTTATTTGTAAGAGCATTAATAAGAGCTGTAAACTATATTTGATTTTCATTAAAACTTGTGAAAAGAAGTAGCCCTGATTTATTAAATTAAATACGGAAATATTTAATGATTTTCAATGTTAATTTTAAAATAATAGTAATTTTTTTTTTTATTTTCCAACTTTTAAAACAAAATGTACTCTTATGTCTTGTCTAAAGTAAACACCAATGCAGTTGGACATCGTTTGAATTATTCAGTCAAACATAATGCTGAATAAATGGAAATTCGACGCTCAAATTTTCAGAGTTAAAGTTTGCTGTTTCGGTTTAATCAACTATATTTTTTTAGATATTAAATTTTGCATTAATTTTTGCTTATATATACCTTATAGGTATATATAGGTTTTAAATACATAATCTGATTCTCTTTTTTCATAATCTGTATTAAATGTTTTCATCATTATGTCACGTGCTACAAATAGCCAAATATGTATGAAAATTTTATTGAACATATTTTTTTTAACATACCTGGACAATCTACTCGTATATATCCAATGCTATCACATTTTCACAAAAAATCACATTCAGCAAATATGAAGAAGAGAATTACATTAGGAATTTTTAATCCCTTCTTCTATACTAATAATTTAATTTTTTAGTTACAATGTACATAAATTCTACCAATATTGTAGAAATTTTTTTAAAATAATAATAAAATTTTTAAACAATGTGATTGAATAACTTATCCTCTACATCATAACAGATTATAGACATACAGTAATACCCCGTGTTACGTACGCTCGTTTTACGTACCCTCGCACTTACGTACATCTCATTTTTGTCCCCAATTGCCCATTATACGTACAATGATTCACACTTACGTACAAGTACATTTTTTCTGGTTTTGAAATTTATGGAAAAAAAAATTATGTATACCAAATTGAGAATGTACACTTGTAGCAACGTGTTTTTGTATGTCTGTACATTATTTCTATGAAACCTAAATTTTGTTATGAGTGAATGCATGTAGAAACAAGTCAAAACAAGTCAATGAAAATGAAGATGATACATCATTCTCTACATCATGGAGCAATTAAATTTGAATTACTGTTATCCTCAGGAAAGCTGTCCAAAATTATCTTCTTTTTTGTCATAGTTTTATTAAAGATCTTCTTCGCACAGCTTTTTCCTCCTGCCGTCCCTTCCCCTCTTTATTCTCTTTAAATACTTTTCGTTATCAACATTCCTTCCTCTTTGGGAATGATGGCGGTATTAAAGGGAGGTAACTTGGACTGGTCTGGCGGCATTCTCAAACATTCCTCTCCCGGGGCTAATCCAAGCTCCAGTGTTCTGAGCTCTCGCGTAACAATTACAATATTATTTATATTTAAATTATGTATTGATGAATTTTGAAGTTTATGTTTTATATTTCAGTTTTGTTTGATATTTATATATGTATATGAATTTGTTTTTTGTTTTGTTTTTTTTAATACAAGTTAAGTGTTAAATATAGTATAAAAACGTATGAAATAAAAGTATAAAACTGCATACATAATATCCCTCTTTTTCTTTTTATTTATATATTTATTGTTTTAGTTTGTTTCAAACATATTATTCATCAATAAAGTAGTAGATTCATTCTACGTACATTTTTGTTTTACGTACACGCTCCGGTCCCAAAGGGTACGTAAGTGCGGGGTATTACTGTATTTATTTAAAAAAAACATAATTCTAACCTTAAGGGCTCAAAAGTATTAATTTAAAGTATTTTTCAATTGGGAAAATTGTAGTAAATGAAAATAACTTTAAACGTGATATAATTTTGTTGAAGTTGTTTTATTTACGTTTTACAACATAAACCAAATATCGTAACAAATATTTTACGTGAATATGTTTCACATATCAGAAAAAAAAATTTTCAACATATTAGAGGATACTAAGGTACTTAAAATCCATACTTACATTGTTAAAACACAACTCTTATAGCTTAATATTTCTTGAGTAATCCGCTATATTAGTTAAAATGGGAAATTAGAAATTTATTTTTGGAATTTCTATGATATTACAATTTTTAAAATATTTAGAGATTTTATGAAATTCTTGGATTATATTTTATTGCCTTTTATTATACGTGCCTTTTATTATAGTATATGTGCAATTATGCAAGATTTACAAGAGTATATAAGTGAGCACTTCCCGATGTATTCAATAGTGCAATATTTTTTAAATAGTGCAAAATTCTATAAGATAGTTAATCTTTAAGGAATGTACCAATGGATTAATTTGTAGATAGATTAATTCATAAATGGATTATAATACATGCCTAGGTAAAATTTTATCTATTCTAAGTTAATGCAATAATAATTTTATAAAGTATATTAGAATTTTTCTCATGGCAGAATAAATATTATAAATTTTCAATTTTCAATTCGAAAATTTTCATTGAAAATATTTAATAAAATTTTTTTTTTGCGATATAAAACGAAAAAACTATTAAAGATCGCAGGTAATATAAATTAACAATGTGTGTGTACTGTATGTACATGGTTGGTTGATGGTTAGTTGGTCAGGTTCAGTGCAACCCAATTAGCTTAAATATGCCGTTTTGCTACCCCGTGATCACCATCTAAGTCACTTCGGCTCCGCCTAGACTCGGACACTCGCAAAGTTAGTGAAAAATTATCACTTTCTTGTCCATTTCCTTGGCAGACACGTTGTGTTGAAGAATAATCCCAGCATATAGCCGTCCAATATTCTATATGTAGACTGCCGTTGCAAGTAGAAGGTCATGGTGGACTGTGTTCTTCTATATTCATTTTCAACGAGTTGATAGAAGCAAAAACCCGTTCTTCCGCAGAAATGCTTATGGATGAGGCACACCTAGCCTGCTCATCCACCCGCTCGTTTTTCTATACGTACATTCTCTGCGATATTAAGTCATAGTGTAAAAAGTATTGCACAAAGTATCAAAACATAAGACATACAATACTAATAGCCGGAAAACAGGACTTCTAAAATTTAATTTAAATCTAATTATAAATGACAAGCAAAATGTTGAGATTAAATTAACGATGGATTGACACCAATGCCAACAGAATTGCGACAATGACACTTCTGCGACATCTCGCTTGTCGAAGTAATGTCATTGTTAACGTATAAAGTAAAAATTGAGCTTTTGGTCTGCCGATTTTCAAATACTTTTCTTTTTTTAGAAATTATCAAATTTTTTTTAAGTCCTTATGGTTTTTTAAATTAAATATTAATGAAGTAAAATATGCAAAAAAGCCTTATATAAATAAAAATAAATTTTAAACTAGTTACCAACTTACTAGCGTAAATGGCATTTTAAACTAACAAGTCCTTGTTTTTGTTATCCATTATAAAACACAATTATATTTTTGTTTGTTCTTATATGAAAATTTGTTTGTATGCGAAATATAAGTATACAAGCACAAATTCAGGCTAATATTTTAAATCTTCTAAAAAAAAAAAAAATATTTATTTTTTTTTTTTAATTCATAATTTTTAATTCTAAAATAAAACTGTCTGTCTATTTTCATTACATCTTTTTATTTATTTTTGTATATTTTTTTTGTCGTTTATGTTTCTGTTGTGAACCCTCCTCTAAAATTCAAAAATAATTTTCGTATTGTTTGCGCGTTAATCAAAGTTAGGGCTGGTTAGGGCTTCTTCATTTTCTATCTTTAAAATGTGTATCTCTGAAAATATAAAAATTATATTGTTTTTTTTTTTGTTTAATAATTATAAGAGCGTGTATAACTGCTTGTTTAACTAGATAAATCTTCGGAAGACTAAAAATATTACAATATATTTAAGGGGTGCTTATTACTCGTATTTATCTTTACTTTGAATTTTTTATTCCTTTTTTTTTTTTTTTTTTATTTAAAATTACATATAGAGCTCCTGTATTTAATAAATTCTTTGAATTGTAATTATGGATGAGTATTGAATTACACTTGTATGTTTCACTTGTATGTATGAAAAACTATATACAACTTTAATATTTAAGAATATTTCGAATGAGAATACCCAAAAAATAAAAATTTTCTAATATTAGAAAAAAAAATAAGGATAATTTTCTATCCCTGTATAAATAGCCTTCCTTGTATTTGTAAATATATAGATAATATGACAAATAAAGCACTTGTGGTTATGGATTAAAATTTATGCATTTGCATTCATATTTTAGAAAAGTCCTTATATATATTATTTGTTTTTCTATAATATTTTTAATATATTGTGTGTGTTTTTTTGGATAAGGGTTGTCTAAATTATCGACAATAAAAAAAATTTATAAAAAAATATATGAAATATGAATATACATTCATTCACTATATGAATAATAAAATTGGGCCACCATCATGATGTCATAATGTTAAAAATGTTGTGCGCATATGTTTAATTTTTGTCAAAAATTTATGATTGATTTTCATTTACAAAATAAAAAAATAAAAAACGAGTTAATGTTAATATAAAAAAATTGTGAAAATTTTTACCGAGAAAACACATACTTAAGTACGCATAAACAGATTTAAAAATAGTTAATTAAAATTTTCATTTCAATTGGAAATTTAAGTGATTTTTAATGTTGGAACTTCTGTTATTGAAATAAAAAGTCATTCAAAATTAAATGCTAATTTCAAATTCATTTGCCAAGTAAATTTAATTTTGAATTCTTTATTATCATTTATAGTAGACAATATAGAGAGAAGTTTCATGTTATGTGAATATTCTATTGAAATTTGGCCCGAGTTTTTGCGAAGTATTGAGTAGAAACAACACAATAAGGTACGGTACAATTTTAATTTACCCGAAACTTATGGTATTAAACTTTCCGCTAAAATTTAGAACCAATATCAGTTAACCAAGTAATATTTTTGATGCCAATATTGCATTTATTGCATTGTTCGGTTGCATTTCTTACATATCCAGAAACATTTCCAATTAACTAAAGCTATAATTGATATTTTGTTGCAAAGTATTGTCAAAGTAAAGTCACACGCCTGGGGTATAAGCCTCGGAGTCGCTGGGCTCGCGTTATCACGAGCTTGCGGGGACTTGAGATCGCTATAGTTTCACATTTCTTTGAGTTCCGGGCTTCCATAACGCATTAGAAAACGAACAGGTGGATGAGTTAGCCAAGCATGGGTCAGTTGTTGACGTTTCTGGAGAGGAACGGGTTTTCGCTCATAATATGGTCAAAACACCACCTTAGAAAATCGGATGACCTCCTGACGATGTCTTGATTGGACATTGTCTACTTGACGACAGTTTACACGGTACACTAGCTATGTGGTTGGGGTAGCATGCGGTTAGGCTAGGATTGCCCTTTAATACGACGTGTCGCAGCTGGCGGGCAATGAACAAGAAGGAGACTATTGTTTACTATCTATTCGAGTTTCCGTGAAACGACCGGTTGGCTTAGATACGCGACCTAATGATCACGGGGTCCTGGTAGCAAAACGGCAAATTTGTGCTAATTGGACTGCAATAAGACCGACGATTTTGGTCTTCTGTACGACAAAATTCATAAGAAGAAGGGAAAATTAACAAGATGTGACAATCGTAGTCTGTTCCATTATTTCTTAATGATGTAGACACAACTGAATTTTTTCGCATGAACTTTCCTCATATTGCAATATATGTAAAATTTCAACAGGAATTCACAAATTTTAACAATCCAACAACAATGAAACTCTTTCAATTCTTCAAGCTTTTTCAAACAAAGTAAAAAAAATTAAAAAGTTTTTCCAACTTTATTTAAGCAAATTTTTCTATATTTTTTCTTTCTTTTTGTTTGTTTTGAAATATTACTTCAAATTATTTCACGATTTATTCAAACATTTTAACCTAGGTGAAAAAAACCACTTATAACAAAAACCTACATATATATATATATATATACATATATTTAGTGTGTACCTAAAAAAATGTAAACAGGACATTTTTTTTTCCTATATATAAAGGATAATTTGTTTTTTTTTTCTTCTTGTTCTCTGACAAACAAATTCAGTAAATAAATCAAAAAGTCGCGTAATTTGGCTGAGATAAACTTTTTTGGAATTTTCTGCATAAAAAATGAAATAAAAATTTTATAATAATAAAGTTGGGTCAAACCAATGGTTTGTATTGTAGCACTTTTCCCTTCAACAATTGAAAATTCTGCTTTTAAATACAGTCTATGTATAGCTATCACACTGTTAAAATTATTTTCATCCATATACAAAACTATTTCTAGGATTGCATATATTTAGGATGACGCATATATGCAGTCTTTGAAATAAAGCAAAAATTAATATAAAAAGGGGTTAACATAATGCTCGATTTTAAGGGTTAATTGTGTGAGTTAAGAAAAATAATTATATTTTTTAATTTCACGGAATTTACCGTTAGCTTTTTGCGTTTATAAAAATTTGGAAAAGCTTGCGGTTTCGGAAATATAAGGTGTCAAAAATTCAAATTTTACGAATTTCAAGAGGTGATAACTTGAGAGGGGGTGGAGATGGAAAAAAATTTTCTTCTAACAAAATGAACTATTTATTAATATCTAACAGCTCCTAAAATTTCAAGCTTCTACAGTCTGGGGTCTAGAAGAAAAACGACATCAAAAATTTGGAAAAAAAGGACTTTAAATAACGGTAAATTTGAGCGGCCATTTTGTTTTTCTTAAGTTGAACTATAGTATACCGCGCAAGGGGAAGCAAGCCACTGCCTTTCTGCGTTTGCAAAATTACAAAAATGCTTATGGTTTCATTGCAACAAATATTTAAAAAAGGCCATTTTTAGGGTTTTGGGGGGGTATAACTTCTAGAGGGGGGGAGATAGGTAAAAATTTTGTTCTACAGAAATAAGTTACTAGTGAAGATCTATGTACGTATTAAATTTCAGCTTTCTATCTTCAAAGGTGTAGAAGTTTTGTAAACAGACACACGGACAGACGGACGGACGGACGGACGGACGGACGGACGGACGGACGGACGGACGGACGGACGGACGGACAGAGTGAAACTAATAAGCACTTTTTTCAAAAAATTTTTTGGAAAAGTGCTAAAAAACATGAACATTTTTTATATCTGTATAAATACTGTAGATGTGTATATATACATATGTATATGTACATATATATGTATGTAAATGCATAGGCTTTAATATAATAAATAGTTGTAAAAATAAAAATATTATTTTTTACATGTCCTGTACATTTCATTTTATGTCCTGATACGGTTTTAATATGAGCATAACCTTTAAAAATTAAAAAAAAAAAGTAAATAAATATTTTATATGTGTATAAAATGTAGAACGGTGTGCAAAAAAAAAAATTAAATTATTTGAGGCCATTTCTAGAGATAAAAAAATTTTAATTGGAGTACTTAAAGTTTTGGCCAAAAATTCATTGTATGTTCAAGTTAAATTTTTAAAAAAGAGATTCGTGTAAAAAGTTAGAGTAAAAAAGTGTTGTAATTCAAAGTATAAACAAAGTTTTGCAAGAAAAAATTTTTGAGCCAACCGTATGTATTTGAGGTTTTCTCAAATTTATCCGGCATTCAGTTAAAGTATTGAAGTTTAAGTGTTGAAATTTTCATAAAATACAATAAATAACAAAAATAAGGTAAATTAATTATCATTCCTATAGTTCCAAGAGCGTCATTAAAGATTTTGCTGTTGCTAAGCAAAAATGTCATAAAGATTGCGCCAATTTTTCTTTTAAAAATCGCACACAGCGCTCCTCATTGATCTGGAAATAATATGAAGTTTTACTTACTCTGAATTTTAGGTTTCCTGTTGAATAAATCAGTGATGTTAGAATTGGCAATGTTGACGTTGATTTTTTTTTAATATGAAATTTTAGCTAGAAAAATCTAAAAACTATAGGTGTTTAATGAATGTTTCAAACTTTTCCAGAACTTGTGATTTCTTTAACTATTTTTGAAACTTGGTTGCCCTACGTATTATACAGTCATTGAAACACACGAAACCATATAGTAAGATAATTAAAAATTTTTCCTAAATATGGCGTGTCTCATACTTTTAAGCTTAAAAATTTCACTTAAGCTGATTGCCTATTAATTATCTAAAAATAATCAAAATTAAATTCTTTATTTTGAACTTTACTTATTTTATAAATTAATTTTTAAATTTTTTTTACTACATGCAAACAACAATCAACACTGTAATTGTAAATTTTATCGAGGTTACAAAATTTTTTTCATATCCTTTAAAAAATATGTAGAATAAAATCTATGTATACATACATATATGGAAAATATGTTTATGAATATTTAATATAATTATTATGCCTGCACTCTCATACTTATCCCCATTCCATTTACACTTTTACAAAATATTTTACATAAATAAAAACAATATTTTCAATTTTTGGTTTGTTTTTTTTTTTCTTCTTTTTCAAATAATAAATTGACTCCATGAAAATTTATCACATATAAAGAATAATGTCACAAATGATAATAAATTCTATGGATGTCTACACGCATATATTGTGTATATTCTGTAAATACACCAACATACTTATGCTGGGAACTTGTAGAGAGGGTATGCTCATACATATAACGTATAGGTAAAAGTAGCTATTGGTTTTTTTTTTTTGTAAATGAATTAATTTTTATCGCTTAATTATTACACTCATAAAGCGTCAAAACATTTATATGCACATAAAATATATTATAAAATTTCATAGAATTTTGTATAAGCTGACAAACATATATATTTGTACATAAATATATTTTATTATATTATATCAATAATTATAATTACAGTACAATATGATAAAATATCGCGGAAATATTATGTCCTTTGGCAGGATTTAAATTATTTTAAAAATTGATAAAAAGTGAAACAAGACAAAAAATATGAAGCGTTTTATAAAATGTTCGATAAATTGAACAAAATTGAAAATTGTATATAGGCACATACTTTATATACATATTTTATGTACGTGTCTATTTACATACTTACTACAAATATACTTACATTTAATTCAAACGAACATGTAAATATGTAAATTGTGATTATTTAAATTATTTAACACCTATATTTTTGCCTTTTTTCTTTTATTTTATAATTTTACTTTAAAAATTATGTTGATGCCGAATTTTCGTATCACATTAAATAACATTAAAATATACACACTGTAAAATATTACATTAAATTTTAATTTGGCGTGTTTTAGCATTTTATTGTTTGACTTAAATTTTTAACAAAGAAATCTTCCAATAAAGGAGTCATATTAGAACTGTAAACAATACTACAATATAGGTGCAGTTTGGCAAAATTTATCATTTCAACACGTCAGCTCATAATGTCATAACGTCAGCTCATAATGCGCTCAGGTTACTTCAATTTGAAGAAGCACAAATATTTCTGATTAAGTTAAATATACAAATGAAGTATTTCTTTAAAGTGTGACCTTTTATTCCCTTGCAAACATATAAATTGCTGCATTATCTAGCAATTCTTCATTTGTTACTCAATATTAAGTAAACAAAAAATAAAAAAAATACACAATGAATGGCAACACTGTAATTAATTAAATAAGAATGTAAATTAATTTGAAATGGCTCAATTGTACTGAATACTCAATATAAAATAATTGATGAAAGAGTGGAAAAGTCATAATATCCATTGAATCATTATTGACTCAATTTATGGATTAGCTGGACAGATGCTAGGTTTAAAAACTAGTTAGTTCTAAACTAGTTAATTATATAAATTGTTTATGATTGGGTCACTTTTCGATAACCCAAATTGATCAAAATAACACAATATTATTCATTATTTTTAATATTCGCAACCGCAATAATCTCTCTCTGTGTAGAAATGAACACAGTAATTCATTCCCTAGAATCGTAGTACACTATTAAAGCAACTTCCTATTGCAATTTTCAAATTATATTTACTGTCTATGACTGGTATAATAATGAAATAATTTTAATTTATAAAAAATATTTTGTCATTTTTAACAAAATGACTTTTATCATATAAAAATATCAACATTGAATTTATCATTTAATTTACAAACTTTTAAAAAATCCTTCATCAAAATTTTTCAATAAAAAATCGCATTTCATCGAGTTCATACATATAGCATGTCATCTTCATTATTTTCTCATTTGTTTCAACATGATTTCCTAGATATCGATATTGAGAACATCTTTAATATTAAAATGGCTATCAATCAGTCGCGGTATAGCTATTAATTTACTGGAAAAAAATATGTAGAAAAAAAAAATTGTATATAGTTACTTTGCTTGTTATACCAATGATGACGTTTTACAAATAACCATATTCAAACAACCAATTTACAAAATATGCATACTTACATTTACACTTATTGAATTTTTTTTTATATTTATGTAAGCTTATGTATAAATTTCTATCAGCGAACAATCAAATTGAACACATAAAAACAAAGAGTAACAAAAACCAAAATAATAATAAAAAAGATAAAAAAAAAATTAAGTATGAACAAATTACTCAATTGTCGTTCATTTGTTCATTCATCAGGAAACAAAAGCAACAGGACAAAATGAATAAATAGAAAAGAAGCAAAAAAAGGAAAAATTACGAGAAAAAAAAAATTACGCGACTTCACTTAAAAAAAAATTCAGAAAAAAAAAAAACAAAATTCAAACGGAAGGAAGGAAGTACATAAACAATAAAAGGATACATTGAATAAATAAACTTAAAGCATCGGCAGCAGTAAAAAAAAATCATACTACATTCATAATAATAAAAAAAAAAACACTAGCATAACAATAACAAAAGCATTAGTGAATGACTACAATATTTTTAATAAGAAGAAAAAAGAAAAATTAGAAATTTCGCAGCACAATTTATTTAGAGATTGCAAAAAATTTCTTTTACTCTCGTTTTACTGTACAGACACAGATTCTCCTTCTGTGCCATTTCTCTCATACTTCTAATTTTCATATTGTAATTTTTATATTTGAATTTAGTCAATTTTCATTTCTCAGACGTATACGAACGACGTATGATGAAAGCAACAATAACAATAATAAGAGAAAAATAAAAAAAAAATTTTTTGTGGCTAAATAGTAGAAAAAAAATATGCGAGTAGACAATTTAAGAGACAATAAATTAATGTTAGATTGTTGGAATGGAATGGAATGTAATGTTGTTAAAACAGACTACATACATATGTATATAGTGGTGATAGGGCAGTGTTAAATAGAAGGTGTGTTGACAAAATGGAATTTATATTGTTATTAATATGAAAGAGAAGAATATTGTCAAAAACAATGTCACTTAAAAATTTCTAGAAAATTTATTGCAATTTATAATAGAATAAACAAAATAATTTAAAATATTAAAAGATCATATTATAAATATTAAAAAAAAATTAATATTTTTTTAACATTTTCCAATAAATTCATAGGGATTTCCCCAAATTATATTGTTCAAAACTGCAACACAAACTGACTTTATATAGGTTTCTTATAAGAAAATTTTTCAAAGGAAAATTTCAACAGTTTTTTTGAAAATGCTTGGAACGTTTTATGATAACTTCAGTTTCGTTTCAGTAGAATTGTACGAATTCTTTTAAATAACACTGTTCATCTGTATCATTTGAAAATAGTAATAATAATGCAATTTCAAACGTTCTACCAATGACAATATTCAACATTCAAAGAATTAATATTGTTCTTATTATTGCTTTTTAAGATTACAAACGTGTTAGAATTTCTAAACTGAAATCGAATGCGCTTGTTTGCAAATAATTTTATAAAAGAATGGTATGGACTTTTTAGGTCTGCAGAGATTAGACTTGACTATTAAATTTTTAAATCGTTTCTTTAATCAACTAATGTTCTAAGATTTAGTTTTAAAACCTAGTTAATTTTTTTAATATTTAATAAATACTTACAAAAATTAAGTAAAAATCATTTTCGAACGACTAAATTTAATTTTTTATTTTAAACTTTTAATATGGGGTTTAAATAACAACAGTCTAACAAAAAAAAACAAAACTTTTAAAGAAAGTTTCATCCATTCATAACAATTTTATCATCAAGATCGATTCTCCATTCTTTCAAAAAAACTAAAGAAAAAATTCAAACAAGAATAAAAATTGAATAAAATTTTATGAAGCATTTTCATCAGAGATAGAAGAGCACTGATTTATTTCTGCTCTGTCTGTAAAATAAAACTCCTATATAGAGCACAAAATAAATGAAAAAAAAAAACAAAGATAAAACTATTCCAACTTTATACCGAAAGAGTTTTGTTGCAAGACAAGACAAAATTGTAAAACAAACAAAAACTGAGATTTAAATTAAAAAGGACATTTTTTGTGATGTCATCATTTTTTTTTTAAATTCCTTTTTTGTTTTATTTCTATTTTATTTAGTTTTTTTTTCTCTGTTTAAATAAAGTTGAGGAAGACAAGAATGAAAATAGAATAAAACTCGAAACGAGATATAAAATGGTTTAAAGAGTCCCCAAACTACAATTTGTTTCGCTAATTGTTAAACGATGCAACAGGATATTCAACATTTTTTTTGTTTTATTTTTATGGACATACTATGTATATATAAAGGCATACATCTTTTTTTTTTGCAAGTTCTAAACGTTTAGTTGTTCTTTAGTTTGCAAGATTTGTGCTCTTATACTTTTAAAAGTGAATATAAGTGAACAGATTTTTGAACAACTTTTTGATAGTTTGCACAGCTCAATTTTAAAACAAGGATAACGACATAAAATTTTTCAGGAAATTCTTCTAAAGTTTGCAAAATAATATTAATGATGTTTAAATTTGTAAAATCCCAGAATCTAGCAATTTTAAAAGCATTTTTTAATTTTATTTAAATTAATTTGCTTGCAAAAAAAAACTTTTATCAAAGAAAATCAATTGCCGAAAATAATTTATATAATTCATATACCAGATAAGCGGCTCCAACTTGCGCATAACTTTCCGATTTTGATTACAAAACGAATAACGGTTTTCGAATTAAAGTTTTTTTGTTGCAAGGTTTTAGAGTTTTTGCGAAGAAACAAGCAACCTCAAAAATTTTTCGAAAGATTTAAAGAAAATTTTCTTAAATCTTAAATATTACAAGGGAGTCTACTACGCCAACCTCTCTAATTTTAAGAATTATTATTCTCAATTACACTATCGTACGTGACAAGCGCCATTGGCATACTATATTTTTGTGGTTCCTAATTGGAATTTACAATTCGCCATAACATTTACATTGTCTCAATTTGATCAAAATCCTAATTATAAAAGAAATTTATATGCTATGAATTTTTCAAATTTTCTGTGACAGAAATCTACTTTACACACTACTGAAATTTTATGATTTATGAATAAATTTTAGATGAGCCACCATGCTAGGGGAACACTATACACCCGCAGCAATTAATTCTTATCTTGTGTAACAGATTCAATCCTGGATATATTACAAATACGCTAAATCGCCTGACTAATTTAGGCATAATATACATGATTAGGTAAAAAGCCTTCATGATAAGGTTTTCTTATATACACTCTTATTTTTAATACAATAAAATTTTTTATATAGCAACTGTTGGTATTATTTTTGAACTACTGAAAATATCAAAAATTTTTTTAAATCAAAATTTTGATTAATTTTAACTTCAAAGTTAAGTATACATAACACCCATAATTATTTTAAAATTAAAATAACTCAATTTTCTATATATACTAACATTTTCTTCCCATATTTTTATTTTAACCGTTGAATGCACACAATTTATTTACATAATAACAATCTACTTTTGAATTGAATGGCATATAATTTTCTTACAATTTTAACAACTAATAATAATTATACAAATATATAGACATGAATTTTTATAACAATATGCTTATACAGGATATTGACATAATTAATCACCTGTCTATACTCACTAATTAATTATTACATATAAATGCAAGTAATCTTTATGAATAAAAATCATTTAAAATCTATTTATTCTAATATAAATAATGTTAATAAACTGCTTAAATATATATTTTACTATAAAATTTTTTATTGCTTCGTACAACGCATATTGAATCGAAGGAATATTGCATTTACTGCTTACATTGTACAGTATGAAGCTGTCATACAATAATAAAATCCTAGAAAAACCAAAATTACAAACCCAAAAACAACTATACATAAAAATTCCCAGCAACTTTATTAAAAATTTTCGAATAACAAAAAAAAACTGTTAGAAATTCTAAAATAAACATTGGCATAAGGTCAAATAATGAAATGTAAAATTCTATTTATAAGGAAAACATTATGTAAATAATGAGTGTGTATTGCGTATAACAATAACAATAGCAGTTATGTTATAAAATGTAAAAATTTCGGCGGTTGTACACTTTCTATATTTTTTTTTTATAATAAAATTTTCAAAATAAATTTGGTCCTTGTTTCATACCTAGATACGTTTATACAAAATATCCTTGATTTACTTTTTTTTTTCTATTCCGTTTTTCGTACACTTGCATTCTTATACAAACATAATATAACACACGTCACATAGTAAATATAATATACAGTTAACATATTGTAAAATGGCGTTATTATAAAATAAAATAACGGTGCGTATAACTTTTAGAATTTTGTTTTTCATATATAATACGCCCCTGCACTGCAAAAACAAATATAATTTGAACACCGTTATTATCGTTTATTTATTTAATTCTATTATAACTGTTATTGATTATAAATTCTAAACTGAAAATTGTTAGCTGTAAACCAATGGAATGAAAAATGAAAAAT
Source organism: Condylostylus longicornis (assembly GCF_029603195.1). Taxonomy (NCBI): domain Eukaryota; kingdom Metazoa; phylum Arthropoda; class Insecta; order Diptera; family Dolichopodidae; genus Condylostylus; species Condylostylus longicornis. Next base: position 1,739,623 of record NW_026578043.1, read on the forward strand.
GACAAAAATAACAATAACGGTTAGCCTAACAGAAAAAAAAAATGAGTTTTTCATTTTCTATTTTTTTTTTTTGCTGCCTGTCTTTTGTCTATTTTTATTTTACTTTTCTTTTTGTTTGGTATTGTACTTTTGATATGTGTGTATATATATAACGACCCAAAAATACACTAAATTATGACCAAATAATCTAGAAAATCTATCGGTCGATGCCTACAATTTTCTTGTTTTTGTTTTTCCTTGTTTTTGTTTTTCTTTTACATTTATGTATTGTAGCTTAGTTCATCATAACATTTGCTTATTCTATATGTACACATATGGTAATAACGGTAAATGTTGTGAATTGACATAAGTCAAAATTATTGGATTTTGGATTTTTATTATAATTCATGTAGGTGCGGGATTAAGTAGACGTTTTGCTTTTTTTTGATTTTTATAATATGTCACAGCTCTTAAAAGCACTTTTAAAAAAAAAATAGTTTCGGTAGTATAGACAATTTACCTGTAATTTTTTTAATTACTTAAAATTTCCATATAAAATCAAAGTCGGGGCTGTTATAATCAGTCACAAAATGAAATCACTCACAAAATGTTTAATATGAGTGTAAAATTTTCCCAAAATGGGATCAAGTAAATATTAACTCAAAATTATTCAAGTGAAATTTTAAAATAAAAATTTTGATTTTACAAATTAGGACTAAAAGCTTTTAATGAGAGTATTAAGAATTTCTTCAATTTTGCCATTGCAAAATAAAAGCAAATTGCTGCTATGCCGTAAAAATTCTCAATATTATAACAAAAATATAATTTGATTTCTTTTCAACAAGAATTTCAATTTTCACCTAGTTATGAATTTATTTTTTAAAAATTACCTTTCTTTTAGTTACACCAACTTTCAATTACAATCCATACACACACAATTATTTATTTAAAGGGAAAGCACAGTTCAAATATAAAAAAAAAAACACGAAAAGAGAAGAAAAGGAAACAAAAACTCAATAACAATATTGAGACAGTTCGACCATTGTCCAAAATAATAAAGTACAGCAAATAGCAACAACAAAATGAAAACAAAAAAAAAAACAAAAATAACATATTATACCGTTATTGTTCATATTTTTTTATGTATCGAAAGATACAATCAGCAAATAAACAACTTTATCAACCGTTATAGATACTTTTATTATCATAACGGTTAAAACATGTAAGCATATACACAAATAAATATAATATTTAAGTATGATATACCGTATATTTGCTTAAAGGATTACAATATACACCACAATTATATATACCAATACGAATTGTATGCATACATACACATAAATTTATGTAAACATTTAAAAGGATATTTAAAGGATATTTGCTTTTTTTTATTTTTGTTTTGTTGTTTTTTTTTTGATATGTTAAAATAAACAAATCATAAATAAAAATATTTGGTTAAAAAATATGGAAAAAAAGGGAAAGTTATTTTGCGTAAATATGAAAAAAAACACAATATAAAAAAAACAATGTCAAAAATAATAGAAATGACAACTTTGGGAACTGACACTGACACTGAGAATTAAAGCATCATATACCGAAAAATAACGATAATAGGATTATATTGACTTTCTTAATGAAATTTTTCTTATTACTTTTCAATTAATGTAGTTTTTAATATTCTAGTGTTATCGTTACATTGGTACTTCTGTTTCAACTGATTTTGACATTTGAATTTATTTAAAAATGTCAACGTATTTCAAAATATTTTGTATAAAAAATTCAGTTATAATGGCAATACTTTTATGGCATTTCACTAATACAAGTGCGATAATATGGCTGTACTCAACTTTAATGGCCTCTAATGTCAAAAGCTTATAATATTTCCGTAACATATTGATAATATTAATGATTTACATAAATGTCATCGACAAATATTGATTCTAAATCCAAAAATTTACATATGAAATTTATATAAACTGTCAACAATGTCATAAATAATGCAATAAAAGTCAAACCAATTCTATAACACCATCCTATGAAAAAATTGTAGACGCATTATTAAAAATGTACAGGTGATTCGCTGGTACATTTATCAAAAATTTTAATGCCGAATACTAAAAATGAAGAAAAACAAAGTAGTAACTGTACTCGTGTATGAAAAATGAAATGTACTTGTATTGTTATCCTTTTCTTTTTATTATTTTATTATTATTTACTTAATTTTTTTATTGTCCATTTAAGTTGAGAAGTTTTTCATTTAAATATTTGATGATTTACTTGAACGAACAGTGAACATATTGCGGCAGAAAATTTTCATGCCAAAGAAATTTTTTTTATGTTTTGTTGCCTTTATTGTTCATATGAAATTTTTCTATTTAATTAATAAATTTAAAATTTTTAATAAAATTTTTAAAATATTAATTTTATTAAAAATATGAAGAATTTGTAAAATAACAATTGCACACAAACATATTATATATTATAAGACAACAAATATTATTTATTAATTTTTGATTTTATTTTAAATTTTGCTTTTAGGCAATCATCTATGAAGGGCAAGATAAAAATCCAGAAATGTGTAGAGTTTTATTAACTCATGAAGTGATGTGCAGGTGAGTAAATTTTAAATTTTATAAAAGTTATATTAATATTCACTTTCAAAATTTCTATTTTACATTTTTGAAACAAGCTAGGTGAAATTGTGTTCAAAACTCTTTAATTGACTTTCACATGTCTTAAGATTAAAATATTCGACTAGATTTTTGATTTTTCTAAAGCAAAATATATTTTGATCAAGAAATTCCACTGCTATTTCTTCTAAACTACTTTTTAGGAACAGATTTTTAAATTTAATCTACATGAATATTAAAAAAAAATTATACCACAAAATTACAAACGCATATTCTGTGCGCATGTATACTTCGAGTTCCTAGACCCTTTCTACAAACATATACTACGAGACATACTACGAGTTCCTAGACCCTACGAACATAAGACTGAAATTTTTTATGAGATTTTTTAAAATATAAAATGTTCCTTGGAATCCTTATTTATTTGAATTTTATCAGGTTTCGATATTTAAAATTTAATTATTCAATTACACAATATGATAATAAAGTAGCTGTGTGATTTTTATACAGTACTAACTCACAAAGTACATTAATTAAAAATTCCCCTAAAAGTATGCAATATTTAAATATTACCAAAAAGAGGAAAGTATAATGATATTAGTTACACTAACTATTAATAATCTAATTTTATAAAGCAATTAAAAAACCAAAAATCCAAGACTTTTAAATACCCTTAACTTTTATATTTCATTATAATTTTTCATTGTTAACGAAATACCGAAAAGAAAACCACTACAAAAACCAAAAATTATAAAAGAAAAAACTAGGAATCGAAAAAACAAAAAAGAAAACCAAAACAAAATGTTCAAAATTCCAATTTAATCCAATTAATCCGAATGTTTTTATTTACTCTTAAAATGTTTTTTTAATTATTCGATTCCTTCATCTTATATATAATGAAATGTCTTTTATATTTTGTTATATGTACAACATATATACACAAATATATGTGCATATTTTTACATGAGGAAAAAAGTAACAGTCAACATCCTTGTTGACCATTATTAAGTTGTGTAAGTTGACCATAATATTTATCCTTTATGTTATACTCCATTCTTACACAAGTTTATCTTTCTATATAGTTTACATCTTACATTTAGTTTTGATATACATATTTACATAAAACTTTGTTATTCATAGATATATGAGTATGTTCTTATATTAAGCTTACAGGACTCCGATATATATTATTTTTGTGTATGACAATTTGTGTAAAGGACTTATTAAAGAATATTGTACATATGTTTGTATATCCATATAAGCATAAGAAGTTCCATTCATTATTATTGGTCTTAATTGATCGAATAAACGCTTAGAATTACAAAATAGGATTAAAATCGATTTAATAGGAATAACAGTAAAATAAAAAAGAAAATAAGTAGGTATTTTGTTGGAGAAGACAAAGTTTTCTTAATTTTATTTTCTTTTCGTTTTTTAATTGTGATCGTTCTTCTTATCTACAATATAAGTTTCCTTTTAAATTTATTTTAAGTGAAATTATTTGCCGACATTTTAATTTTATTACTAATATATTAATAAATAATATGTAATTACATATAACATTAATTTGGAATAATTTTTTTCAAAAAGAAAAATAAAAGGACAATCAATTGCGTTGATTTTTAAGAGCATGAATGGCTGCGGCAACGGAAAATTTGCATACAAATAAGAGTATAATTAAAAAATTTATCCCATGTTCACGGAGTGGAAGGGCTACAATGTTGTTATCAGAGTTATATTAGGAAATTATTGTAGCTTTAGTTTTGTTGCTGCTATTGTCCACTAGGATGCTGACATAATTTTGTTTGCTACTATTTTCTATGCTTGAAATATGGTATTCAATATGAATTCAGACAAGTATTTAAGTAAATTGTGAACTTCCCACATTTTTAGAAACTAGAACGCTGCATACTTATTTTATTTCAATTATTTATTTTTTTATTTAAAATAAATTTTATTACTTTATTAAAATCATCACAAACAATCTTTTCTTTGGGAATTTTTTTCAAAAAACTTGAAATTCTTGCATATGGCAAGTGCATTGCAGTTTTCTTCTTTGATTTACGAAAAATAAATTTTCTTTTAAAATAAAAAAGCATGAATGAAAAACGAAATATATTTAAAAATATTCATAAAAAAATTTTATGAAATCCTTTGCCATTTAAATTTATACACACTATCACACTTACATTCATACTTATGTGCGTAATATTTTATTTTTATAAAAACACTGTAACACCCTTATTATCCATTTTCTTCCATTTTTTTTTAAATTTTTTTCGTTCTATTTTAATTTTATGTTTGTTTTTAGTTCATAGATTTTTATATCAGTAATTGGAACGAGGACAACACTAAAAATTTTTTTTTTATCAAAAACCAAATAAAATTATTTGCCAAAAAATGACAAAAGAAAAACGACAAAAAGAATTTATATAACAATGAAAGAACTTTGCAGTAAAGAAGAAAAAAATAACTGTAATATTGAATAACAATATAGTGTAGTAAATACAGACATGGAAAAAAATTAAATTTTTAAGTGGTATTTCATTTAACGGTAGTTGATCTGTCTATGTGACAGTAAGCCTGGCTCAAATTTATAAATAGAAAAGTGCAAAGAGAAATCTAAGCGTTCAGTATTCCATAAAATTCGTCACATTTCGTAAAAGTTCGTAAAATGTTCGTAAGCATAATCATACTTTTCCTAGTACATTTTGGTTCATTAATATTTTATGTCATAACTGTCATTTATGTGGCAGATTAAAGGGTTAAGATGAAACTTCTTAGATGATACCCTAGTATTAAAAAATTTCATAAAAATCAACTTAAACAATTTGATCCATTTTTCTTTTGTTATACAAAACAATTGATATTTCTACCAAATTACAATTCCTTTAAATATTTACTACATAATTTATAGAGTTATAGGGGAATTTAATATTTTAATAATGGCTCACAATTTTTCATTTGCCAACCATCCGAATTGAAAAAAAAATCCCATTTTTATAAATTTTAAAAATCAAAGAAGAACGCCAAATTGTTATTTTTTGAAGAATGGAGGATATTATGAATAAAATTGCATGTGGTGAATTAAGTGGGTATGGCGAAAAAAAAATTGAATGCGGTGAAGACAACTGAATATGGTAATTAAATGGGAAAGTGGCGAAAGTTCTGCAGAAAGTTTAATTTGACGAAGTATGAGGTAAATATAATTAAAAAAATGGGAATATGGTGAAAAAGGTGAACAAGGTGAATAAAAACTAAATAAAAAAATTTGAAGTTGAACCTACTCGACTTATTTGAAAATCATTTCGTTTTTCATATTTTTTTAAAGAATCGACTTTTATATGATCTAATAATTTGTCCAGTTTTTAGTTTTGTCCAGTAAACGATATATTCGTTTAAATATACAAAAATGTTCGTATATATAACATAGATGAGATTTTATATTTTATATATATACTTATATACATTACCTTAAATAAATATTTTTGAAAAAAAAAAAATGAGGGAGTTATTCACCCTCGTCACAATGAGGTATCCTTAACATATAATAAATATATATAAACAAATAATTGTATTATACCTATATATATTAGTTTTATTATATATATACATTTTAGTGAAACGCATTAAAGAATATTGACTTTTTCTCTAACTTCTTAACAATATTACAATATTATTCTTAAAAATATAAATATAGTATACACTCGAATTATATATATAGACGACTAAATGTTATATACGCCAAAAAAAATATCTGAATTTTTCTTTTATTGTTATATGTATTTCTACATGCACTTATATATTATTACATATATTATTTTTTTTTATTTTCATATATACATAAACAAAATATGATTGTATAATAAGAGGGTTTCCAAATTTTTCTTTAACGATATCCATATCACTGTTATATAAAATGTATAAAAAGTATATGTATATTGATATCCATATGATATTGTAGGTATGTCAATATGTATAACTGTCAAAAAATATATAATTTGAGTATATGGTATTGTGTATACAAAGTGTTAGGTATTAATCGTACGTAGCCATATCGTCATTGTTGTCGTTGTCGTTCATTGCCTTATAATATACATTTTAGATTGTTATACAATATATATTATATGTATATTATAATATATGATATACAAAATATTTAAGTATTTACAAACATCCAGAATAAAGGAATATAATCAGACTATAAAGGATGAATTTCTTAAAAAAAAAAAAACTTTATTTTTGTCTTATGCAGAATTCCCTTTTCTTTTAATAGTTTTCTTTTTTCAATTTTTGGTCACATATATAAAAATGTTGAGTCCTTAAAAAATATAAACGCTGTCATATAGATTTTATTATAAATGTGCTTATATATACATATATATATATATATATAACATATTTTAATGTCTAAATATGTTATATATAGGCAATACACAGGGTGCCTGAGAACCGATGTCCTCCCAAAACATTCTAATTAATAGAAAGGAAACAATTAATAGTGGAATTATGTTTTATATAGCGCTTACTGATCAGAATCAAGTTTTCTTTCTTATACGAAAAAACTATTGCAATGAAAATCAAAGTCACAAATTTCAGGAATTTAGTTCGAACTATCCATTATTAAATTATAAAAATAAATTGAAAACTATAGAGGTCTAGGCTTCATTTTAATTCTAATTGTATGGCAAATCTCTCAGGTATAGTAAGAGTCTAAATGAAACGAAAATCTGTGATCAAATTCTATCATCCATAATTTTAGAGTACTACCGAGTCTCTGATACCCTGCATACATGTACATCTTCTGTAAAGGACATAAAATTCACATGTACATTTTATATATTAAACGTGCTTGTTATTCATTTTTTACCATTTCTTATACTTTATAAAATTTTCGTTATTTATAAATTATTTTTGTCTCTTGTTAAAGATTTTTTCCTCAATGAAATGAAAACTTTTTTTCTTACATATTTTTTAATACATATATATATATATATATATATTTAGTGCATACATGTGTATACTTTTATTAATATGTCGGCCGAAGATCCTTTAAAAATTGGAAGAGAAGAAAACAAATCCTTCATTTTTTTTTCTTATTTAATTCTTATTTTTCTTAATGTTCTTATTGTTTGGTTCTGAGATTCCAGTCAAAGGACTATATAAAAAAAATATACATAAAGAAAAATGTTGCGTATTATATGCCTACGTGTGTGTGCGAGTACATTTTTATTTTACAAAAAGGATATAAATAAAAGAAATAATATTAATAATGGCGATGGTCATTTATTTTTTATATTGTATGGACATATAGACTCGTATTATTATTGTGTTCCTACACCAAGATATATTTCTGAAATTTTTTGAGGGTTAAAAAATATATTTGTTATATTATGTGTATGTATAGTTGAATGTTTCTTTAGTAGATTATCCGTAGGCAAATATATGAAAATTTAATAAATTTGTTTTTATAACTTTAATCTGAAAATTAAATTTAAATCTGTACGTAATAGTGATTTGGTCGATTATTATTTGTACAGGTACTTGGCATTTAACTTATTTGTTTACAGTGCGAGGGGCCAAATTATTCAATTGTCCGAAAATTCAAAAAACATCTTCCTTTCTAGAATAAAAACATAAACATTAGTATTATTAGAATAAATCTGAAATTTTACGAAATATTATTTTCCAGCCACCTATTTCTCTTGTACTACAAGTAGCTATATATAAGCTTCATAAAGAAATTATTACCGACAGTTCATTGATTTAGGAATATTTCAATTTTTCAGATAATTTTTAAACAATATTTTAATACTTTGCCACTATAATAATTTTACAATTATTTTTTTATAGTCGATGTTGTGATAAAAAAAGCTGTGGTAACCGAAATGAAACTCCCTCAGATCCTGTCATCATCGATCGGTAAGTAAATAAATTTTTGTTGTTAATTTAAAATTAAATTTTTATATTCTACCTAAGTGCGACAAGTTAATGAGAAAAATATTGGTAAAAGTACAGTTATTAATTCTTAAATAATTAAGATAAGATGTGAATTATGTTGAACTTTGAAATGAATGCAAAATGTGTTATAAAAATTGTCCATGTGTTACAAAAATTGTCCATTTATTCTCTAAGTATAGGAATAACTCAAAAGGTTTCCGGATGCGTGAACTGGTCTTATACAATCGCCCATGTAAAAAACACAGATTTTTCAAATCTAGCCGGGAGACTTGTAATAATTATCGCGCCGGAAATTAAATCAGTCGAAAGAAATATATTCAACACGTTCTCTTTTGAATTCCTTTTTGGAGCCTGAATCTTAACAAAGCTGCTTTCTAAAGATCTCGCAGTTATAGATCTCAGTAATAAATCTCGCCGAATTTTACAACTTACCCTGTATAACAACAATCACCGGCTTTCAATTTTTTCCAAAATATTATTGTTGATACCAGGTGATCCAAGCTGGTTTTATATTTTTATACATAGATGAAATAATTACCATATAGAAATTTCTCGACAGTTTAATAAAAGAAAAGAAGACAGTCTTCTCTTTTCTGTCTGTTGTCTGTTTAGCCACAATTAGTATAATTATATAATAATATGATAAAAATAACATTTTACTCTTTATTAAATGAAAAACAATTATAATTATTTATACAATTTTATCTCATTATCAATAATTTTCAAACTCATATACGAAATAAATAATTTTTTTTAAAATTATTAATATTTTCTGTCTACATTATATATCATATACATATATGTATAAATATTATATAGGATTCTATTTTTTAATTCAATTATACAAAATGCTCAGTCGTTATCCTTATATACCAATGTCCAGAAGTACGTGTACATAATATGTCCACTTTTAATAACATAACATTTAAAATTTCATTATCTAAAAATATTTTTAAATATTTTTTTTTGTATAACTTTTCTAAAAATATTCTTTTAATATCAGTAAAGCCTTTAAAAAACTTTATCGAGGTAAATTTTAATTATTGATAAACAATAATTATTGCATGCAATAAAATTCATTAATTTATTTTATGAAACACAATTGTCGTAATAAAATCATTATAATAAATAAAATACAAAAATAATCATAATTGTAATTACAATAATTTTTATCACTATTAATATTAAAACATATGTTATTTTTTATTAAAAAAAAACACCCTCTATTATATTCATAATGCAACGATATAAAACATAAATTGTATGTGTATGTATATGTATATGGAATTATTAATCTAAAACAGAATCCGCGAAATTAGCTATAATGAAAATCACATGTACCTATATAAAATAAAAGTACATAGGTCATATAATAAAATTACGATAAGTGCATGAAAACTGGCCTCAACTCTTTCTAAAAACAATTATAAAGCCCCTTAATATAATTTTGATTTGTTTTTTGCAGAACTCTTCCATACAATCAAATTCACTGTCCAACGTTATACGATACGTTAATTACCCTTTTTTTGTACAAAAATAAAATTAAAAAAAAAAAAGCAAAACCACAAGTTTATTATAACATTAATAAACTAAAATTTGAATATAAAATTATAATTTTCAATAATCACACATGTTCCAGCAATTCCAACAAATTTTATTAAAATATGTATTTTAATTTTTATCTTTATTTTATAATCAACCATGAAATATGCCTTCATAAATGATAATTCTACGACTATAATTCGGGCTGTATGCATTTTTATATATGTCAGAGCGGCACAGTGTTGTTCCCTTCAAATCTTCTCCCCCATAACTTTCTCTTTCCTTTTTTCGTGAATTCGAAATTTTTTGCAGTAAAGTGTACAAAAAGGCCCATTTGCTCTAATATAATTAAAATAGTTAGCTTCGAAATTTTTGATTTAATTTTCAGAAATTTTTAAAATTAAAATAAAATTTTTAATTGTCATAAATAGCAAAGAAATTTTTCTCGTTGAATATTTTAAATAAAATTCTAATAAAAATTTTAAATAATCAAATTGGATGAGGAAGATCTAGCTGTAAATATTTGGCATTCGCTCATTAATGTGTTCAACATCAAGTATAGCAATAGGAATAGTGATTGAATCGAACGTACATATGTACATACATACATACATACATACAAAGGAATTTAAATTCAATATTATTTGATGATTGTTGGTGATTAAACCTAAGGCTGATTTATTGAAAATGATTATCACGTTCACATGTATCCATGTGTACAATTAAAAATCAAAATGGAAAATGGAAAATAAAAAATTTGAAATTGAAGAAAAAAATATGTATGCACCTAAAATGAGCTGAAAAGTGGGATTTATTGTATGTAAATGCGTAAGGTAAATAGATTTGAAAATATATTTATTGAAAAAGTTGTTAACCCGTACAACTACAGTATAAAATAACTGAAATAAAGGAAAGGGATGGTATGCCTCCCTTTCCTTGCGAATGAGAATCCTATATTTCGTTGGTAGTGTGCTAAGATCTCCTCACAGTTTCGTTGCAGAATCTACAAGATCATATATTCTATAAGTTTTTAGTATTCTAACAAAAAATCGGTTAATTCTCATCTGACTGACCGATGTATTCGCACCCATTCGTTTCCTTTTGTGGAACTATCAAATAATTTGAAGTTCACTTTTATTTATTTTTTGTTTATTCCACAAGATCATATTCGAATTTAGCAACTGGCATAAAGTGACCGTACTACATATAAGTAATTACAAAATTTTTTAAAATTAAATTCAATCTTTTGACAAATCATTTGATTTACTTCAATCTTCATAATTAAATGAGCATATGCACACATGTACTATAGTCCATGCATTCGTATATATGCAATGATTTAATTGAAGAAATTATGCTTTAAATAAAATTTCGCTAAATATAATTCAGAGTATAAATAAATCAATTACAGGAAAGAATATGAAAATTGAAATATTATTCTTTTAATGATTATATAATATTATTATTATGCACAAAATACCATGCATTCATATAAAATTCTAGATTTATAATAATATTATTGAATTCATAAAAAATATCTCTCGTACGCTTCATTTAATTCAATACAACTATACATATTCATAAAGTGCATAAAATTAAAATATAATTTGGAAAATAAAAAGTACACGGTTTCATTTGTATGTATATACGTATGTACTGAATTATTCTATATTATATTGTCCGAAAAAAACGACTTATAAAGGTACAAATTGTGCACAAAAAAAAATTCTTTATGCTGTATAGGTACCTATAATTTTATTTGCACTTAATATAGAAACAGATATTACCAATTTAAATACATACATATATATATATAGAAACGGGTTCTTGTATATTAAATAACACTTACATTTTCCCACTTATAATGTACATTTTATATTTATAATTCACTATACTTAATATATTATATACTTCAATGAAATAACATCACTTACATAATTATACAATAAGAGTATACCGTTATAAATATTACACGCATAATAGAGCAAATATGTAAATAATATTGCTGCATAGCACGTTTTTTCTCTAAACCACATTTCATTAGTTTAGATTGTACAAATTATTTTTTTAATATTTCATATTTGAGAAATTAAAGCCATGCACCAACACTATGTGCATGTACGTACAAATTTTATTCACAAAATTCCACCAACATTTTATTATTATATTTTTTAATAAGAATGGTTATTACTCCCTCTTACACCATACACTAATATTAAAGAATTTGTTAGAAAGAGATAAAAATAATATTAATCAATTTTGCAACATTATGTTACTGCCTTTTTTTTTTTTTGCTTGTTTTTCTTTTTCTATACTTGTTTCAAATAGTAAAACAAAAAAAAAAAATAATAGCAACATTAAAAATACGATGAAATTGAATTCATGTTTATAAAAGTAACTAGGCATATCATAATGGTAACAGTCATCTTTATTCATACAATTTAACGAATATTTTCCCATATATACGTTATATTGTGCATACACTCGTATACAAAAAATTATGCCGCCTATGCAATACTTGAATATTTGATCAAAAAAAAAAAGAAAAAAAAGGCATTTTGTTATACAAATTGCAACTCAATTAGCCTTATAACGTCAAATGAGTTAAATTTAAATAAAACATGACTATATATAGAACAAGTTATAATTTTCTGTACAGTTATTTTTGTTATATATATTGATATAAAATGGTATTTTATTGAATTTATAAATGCATACCAATAGAAATGTTAAATATAGTATACAAGATGTCTCAGTTAAATATAACACGAAAAATTATTACGCAAAATCATGGGATTAGAATTTGAAGTTATAAATACTGATATACTCGTATATGTACTTCTGAACGACTACTACCAATACGGTCATGAAATGCTCTAAATTTAAATTTGAAAAATTAAGTTTGTAACAATTAGCTCAAGTGCAATAATATGTGCTTGTGGAGATTTTAAACATTAAAAATAAAAAAAATTACTTATCAATAGGAGCTCCCAAATATAATATACTAGTAGTCTACACTATAGAATAGAAAATAAGGGAATTGCAATATTCGTAGAAGGCAATAGGACTTGTAGATTCTGAGTTTTTTTGTAAGAAAGTCAAGTTTACGTTTAGTTATGTTTTTTAAAAGGTACTTTAAGTTCAGGCTAATGTTTGCTCAATTTAAAACTTAGACTTGTTTCTTATTCTTTGCTACTGAATTTCTATAAGCCGATAGCATTTTGTTCATTTTTCTGGTTATGAGATCCTTATAAGCTTCTCAAATTGGATGCCTATTCTGTTTTAAATTTTGTAACCTTTCCAAAAGAAAATATTTCAGTATATGTATTCATTGTATTGTGGTATTCTCTGTGTTTATTTATTTATTCAACGATTATAATTCGTATATAGAGGAAACTGAAAACATTTTAACAAAATTATATTCAATTATATTTTTGTTCAGAATACACTCTACTTTAAAATTCCACCCTTAATAAATAAATTTTATATTTTTGCGTCTATATTTTTGGCATGCTTTACTGTAATTACCATAATTCAATTGACACGTGTCAATATTGTAACAACAGAAACAATATTGTAGTAACATTGATTCTAATACTACCATGTAAAAGACTACTTCGTCGACTATAACTGAATTCAATATTCTGTATATAAAAACTTCTGTGACAATAAAATGTTACAAGATTAACAAAATAATATTACTAAAATGAAATAGAGTATTTGAACTCAAAATGAGAAAGAAAACTGAAAATAAAACCCGAAAAGAAAAGAATTCATAATTTTTTTTTTTATTTTTTTGCATCCTCGACGTATCCTTTTTGTAATATTTAAATAAATTGAAATTGTTTTGGCTTTTTTCTTCTTTTATTTGCTTTTATGCATAGTCTTTCGCCTTCTTATCTTTGTGTACTTGCTTTTTACATTTGAATATTTTTATTCTCATATTCTCATTTTAATTTTGATCAATATCGATTTTTTTTTGAAACACGAGACAAGATAAGAAAAAAAAATTTACAAGAAAATATTAAGAAAACATTGACATAGTAAAATGTCAATCATAGAACAGATTAAAACTAAAATATATTAAATATTTTGAATTTTTCAATGTAAATCATACAAGAATTTAACAAAAGAAAAAAATAGTTTGTCAGGGAATGTACAGCACTCTGTTGAAGAGATATTAGAACTGGAAAAGGGGTTATAGAAGGGGTATTTCTTAATTAATAGAAAGAGCAGCACAGAGAGAGAGAGAACTAAAGGGACGCCGCGTAAACGACCTTTGCAATGGCCGTTTTGATGAACAGCAGAAGTGGGTGGCAGGAGTGAATCTCCCTTTACAAAGGATGTTCATTCTCGCTTTATAAAGCAAAATGGTGAATTCTAGAGGTCGCATTTCTGATGTTACCAATGTGAAAGGTACATACTGCGCAGTAACATCAACATAAATTTAATTTTTTATTTAATTCGAAAGATTGTTTTTCTAGAAGATACCTTGATTCATTGTCAATGAAAAGAAAAGCTTGTAAGACGACGATAGAGTTTGGTAACTGTTACATAGAGAAAGAAACATCCTTATTTATCATACTTAGAACCATATATTGGAATACGATAGCCATGTTTGGGTGCCTTACCGTGTCACACATATTTCTAGGATAGAGCCCATTTAGGAGAGGTTTCCCCTTTGACATTATGAGTTAAAATTGTCCTGATCTTTTCAGATTTCTATGTTATGAAGGTAATGTATTATTGGCAGACTTGAAAATCTTTCGACTTGCTCTCTAGCAGGGTATAATCACTGATACAGTTTTAATCCATTAACTTATGTTGAGGAATGTTTGTTTAGCTTTCTTGTTTAATAGGTACAATTTCCAAATTATTCGGTAGTACTTCTGAATTTACGTCAACCCAATACGGATTATAGTAAGAATTAGCCTATTACTAGAATGTTGCGTCTTGCCAATTCTAATTCAGGTTATTTGAATATTAGTTGATCTAGGATTTTATATTATGAAAGTATTTTGAATTGTAACACAATCTCTTCTTTGATTTTTTCAAGTCTTCACAATTTTTATAAGTTATTCAATAAGTATGCGACATGTTGTTGTTTTACCTTTGACACAATTTCATTTCAACTTTTGTCCTCCTCTTTAAACTCCTATACACTGTTATATTAATATATCAAACAATATAAATTTATATTATACTAAAACGTGATTAACCAATATATAACCACAGCTTATTAAAAAAATTTATATACTGCATTATACGCTCTTTTGTTTTAAATTTTTTTTTCAAAATGTGAGCTCTCCTATATGGTTAAAACTTGATTTAGATGGTTTCTTATTAACGCTTTTAAATTAAAAATATAAATCATTTATTTTAAAAGAAAAACGTTTTAAATTAATATTCATTGCATTGCTTTTAAATTCTCGCATTTTTTTTTTGTTTCTCTCTTTTTATTCTTTACTATGGTTGGTTTTTTTTTTTCGTTTTTCTTGTCCCTCATTTTAAAAGAATAAAATACCAATTATTTTTAACAGTTTTTTATTTTTTGTCCTCTTTCTTTCTCTTTATTAATTTATTTTGTAATTCTTTATTTGTTTTTGTAATTTAATTGTAATCCTTAAAGATTAATCTATATATATATGATTTCTTTTTATTATACGTAAATTTATAATACATGGGAGATTGTTTTTTTCTTTATTAAATCCATAATTGAGTATTATTAACCAAATTAATGTTATTACAATTTTATTTAATTTCAACTCTTTTTTTTTCGTTAAGAAATTCGGTTTTTCTCTCAACACTATCTAGATGAACAAAAATTTATAACTCCCCAACGCTTAAAATTTTTTTTAAGAAAAAAAAAACAAGAAAAATGTAATGATAATAACAAAATCTACTTATTAGCTTCCTAGCACTTTCAATTCGACCAAAAACCAAGAGAACAAAAAAATAGTATAACAAAACAATATTACATTAAAAAATAAATAAATAAAACAAACTATTAAAAAAAAACAACTTAAAACGGCAAAACAAAGTATAAAATACAAGAATAAAAAATGTCAAATAAATAAATAAATAATATTGAAACAACACATAAAACGCTCTTTATAAAAAGTAGCGTTCAATAAATAACACGACAAGATAAATCTTTTTAAAGCTATACCCATAGTAAAACAGTAAACAAAACAATCAATATCAATTGCATCTAATCAATATCATTGCATCTTCATCGCATAGTTAAAAATGTGCAAAGAAAAAAATCTTCAACCAAATAAAAACAGCAACAACAAAAAAATAAGAATTAAATATAAAAACAATTGTAAAAGAAATTGATCAGCAATCTGCCGCTATCATGGAGGTCCTTGTCATCAAATCACTTACCCGTAGCACAAGTCATAATACGGTTTTAAGTTTAACGACTTGTGCTCATCATCATCATTTTCAATCAAATCAAATCAAATCCAATCCAATCCGTAAATATAAAAAATATACACACCCATACTTACCTATATATATATATAGCTTATTTATTATGTTATACTAAATTTATATTTAGTTATACTTGTATATTAGGTATACAATGTATGGAATGTATATACACTCTTCATCTATCTATCAATCATTTACAGCAGCTAATCAACATCATTATTATTATTATTATTATTATTATAATCAACATTATCGTCATTGTTATCAACATTTTTTTTTTCTTGTATTATTTTAAAGATTTTTGCGGATTATTTTATTTAATATATATATATATATACATGATAATATAAAATATATATGTTTATTGTTAAAATGTTCAATAGTGGCGCATCCGAAGTTAAATTTACTGTGATATCATATAATAACAAGAAATTTGAAAAGTAAAAAGTCAAAAATATCAAAATACTTACAAATAACATTAAAAAACTATTGAACTCACATGTATATGCACCTCAATAAATACGAGTATACATAAATGCTACTGTATATGCTCAAAGATTACCTATATAATATCGTATATTTAACATTTCGAATTTTTGTACATCACATTATTTTTATTGTTGTAAATTGTTATTATTGTGACGATCGCAATGCGATAATGTACACAAAATATTGATGATGTTCTTCTTCTCTGATGATGAACTATACAAAAAAAAATCTACAAAAAAAAAAACTACAACAATTACAATTATCATCTTTTATATTATTATTTTTCTTGCAATTTATAAAACCGATACCGACTTCAACGTATAACAACAATTTTTATTCAACAAGCTGTTCATTTCTAAAACTTTTTGACTTATGTTTTATTGATGAACTCACGTTTTTAACAATTGCAATCGAATCGATCGATCTCATCGCGTAATATTATATATAAACATGTGACATATAGATAACATACATATATATTTCGATATAAAATTATTATATAAATATAATGTTATATTGAAAGTATTAATAATCCAGTTTATAATAGTAAGCAAGAAACAGAGAAATACTGAAAGAAATCTTGAAAAGAAATATTAAGGTAGGCATACATGTTAAACGAATTTGAATCAAACTTTGAAATGTTCGTAATACTATCAAACTAAACTGAAACACATATTCGAACTCTTTTCGTTTTCGTTTTTCAAATATTCTTGAAAAATCTCATCAAAATTTAATTTTATTATAATTTTTGGGGTTCAAACCAAGACCAGCAGCACCAAGCTTTGTATATACAACATTTTAAAATACCAGCTCAAAACATATCATGCTCGAATTGTTTAGCTTTACGATCCGTATATAATTTCGAACATAATATTTCAAATTTGAAACGCAATATTTTTGATATTGCCATTTTTGAAGCATGTTATCCCAATTTTTATCAATTGAACGTAGGATGCAACCATTTCTCGTCTATAAATTTATGTTACTTCCTTAAAACTGTAATTAATACAATTGAATTCTTCTAAGTCGGAATTTTTTAATGAAAGTAAAATTTTTAATACATGAATATTTTCAATACAATATGAAAATGTCTTCCAAATGGAGTAGCAACTTAATTATACTTAATACTGTACTCGCACATGTATAGGCATATTTATAAAAAATCTGTATCGAAGAGAGAATGAATCTTTTTATAGTAGATCAAAGAAAATTTTAAAAGATATAAAAATAATAAATACAGGAATATCATAAAGTCAATGCACAGTTTAATCAGGTAACAAGTAGACGACGACGGACACGATTGTTGTAGACACTTCGGTTTTGTCCTGATTTTTATTTCACTTTTTATTTTATTTTTTTGCTTAAATATATTCCAACACATACATATACACCATATAAACATTTGCACATAAAATAGCATGAAAGATCAACACTAGAGCAGAAAAAAAAAAATCCAAATTTAGGAAATTGTAAAAATCAATCAGAACATCAACAACTTTTATAACAATAAACGTTCTTTCTTATACTTAGTCCAAATGATGGATTGGCGGGCACCTTTTTTTCACTTCTGGTTTTAATTCTTTTCGAATTGAATACAAAATTTATAGTATCTATATATATAGTTGAGTTTAATGCTTGAATTGTTGTTGATAATGAAATCGATAAAAAAAAAATGATGATAGTTGATAATCATAAGTAAAATGATGAGGACATAACAAAAGAATTTTTACGCAATGTTTATGGACCTTATTGAAATTCTTAGATCATGTACAAATGTGGAATTTCTCACAGATTTCAATTTGGAATTTTTTATTTTCTTTATAAAATTTTTATTTTATAGTTTTTTGTTCTTTTGAATTCTGTGGTGGATTTTCATTATTTTACATAGTTTTATGGATTATTATATTAAGTTTAGCATTTTGATTTTATTATTTAGCTATTTTTAAATTTTTATTTTTAACTATAATTGCATAAATTTAGGAGTTTTCTAAAACTGTTTCATTTTAGATTGTTGTAATAGATAAAATGCAAATTTTGTGGTTTCTTCTTTTTTTTTTTTGAACTGCACCATGCATACTGAATTATAAAAAACATGTTATATTTCAATTGTCGGAACAAGATTAAAAATGGTACTTAATTTTTCTATGTTGTTTTATATAAAATCATTTAAGGAGTATTGTTGTAATTAATCATAATGTCATTAATGTTGATGCTATTGACATTCTACATTGCTAATGATGGTATTGTGTAGATATCATGCATTAGAATATGCAATAATTCTCGTTTTAGCATCCGGTCTTCGTAACGTATGTGCTACTCTTATGCTACTCTGAAAAATGGACCGGAAAATTATTCTTTTTATAACATAAATGACATTCTTAATTGCATTGGATTCCGTCAGTGCAAAAATTGATCAGTAATAACTGTATTGCATTGTAACACTGTGATCTTACTATCCTTCGGATTTAAGAAAAAGATTGTTATATTGTGAGATATTACAATTTATGTGTGGAATGGCATGTCATTATTTTCTCATAAAAAAAAATTGCTTAAAAGAATGTTTTTTCAGTCAAATTATTTTTTCTTTATAATAACAGGCTTAATTACTCGCTATCAGACAAATTCAGTAGTTCCAATTATGAAGAAAATTATAGAGAATGTTCCTTAATCCTTTTAACACACAATCCTAAAAAATGAGCAAAATTTTATGCATTCAACTTCAAAAATCTAGTTTTCAAAACTTTTATTTTACAAAAAATACTTTAATTTCAAAAAAATTCTTATTTAGGATTTCACATTTCACCGATGCATATGTGTACCAGTGTTGTGATGATTTACTTGTTACAATTTCTACATTTATATACATATGTATGTATATGCGTATAAATCTGGTCACATAAGATTGTCAGCTTTCAAATCAAAAACCTTAATTTCAATTCCCTTCCTTTCTTTTTTTTTTTTATTTTATGTAAATTAACATGTCCATTTAAATATTAAACACATTTAGATTTAAAGATCCTTTTTCTAAACACAACATAATTCATGTAAATATAGGTGTGTATATGGTTATATATCTGATTATATATAATTATGAGTAATTTAAGTTACAATTTACAAGTCATTCAACTGTCTCATTCAAAAAATATTTGATATAATTTACATATGATGGACAATTATAAGCCATAAATTAACACGCAAATTGACAATTTAATGGTTAATTATTGTATACGTCACAAATATCAAAAAAACATTTTCATATATACTTATATATGAATGTGTAAAGAAGATATTTACTAAAATATTACTTGTTTATTTGATTATATTAAGTTACATATTAAGGGTATTTTAATATTATTAAGGATACAATTTAATAAATTTAATTTAGTCTCTTGAATTCCATTCTACATTTAACATATTACCAAATTTCTGCAATAATTTCAACTGAAATTAAATATTTTTCCTATATATCACATGGCAAAACGAGAAACAAGGAAAAATCAGGATTGCAATAACCCATCCGTCTTAGTACAAACATTTTTACGATAAAGAATTCATCTTATCCCTACTTAAATGCTTTTAGAATGGTAGTCTTTCTATTCAAGAATTGTAATTAGCTTAAGTAAAAGCTGAGGTATGAGAAAATATTTTTTGAAACTAGTGCCCTGCCTTACTATTTATACAATTTTTGCAATTTTTTTTTTCGACTACAAGCTCCATCATTCAGTTAATTTATACGTAAAAAGCTACTTCCAAGAAATCCAAATTATACAAGATTCGATCGATATTTCATCGGAATTATTTTAAAAAAATTGTTTGATTTAGCTTACCCGTCCTTCAGTAATTCGTTCTCAGAATTGAGAAAGACATGATTAGATCAAGTTAACGTGACATTTATTAATACTTTTAAAATATTGATACACACTTAGAAATACTTTTAAAATATTGATACACACGAAGTAATCGTGATTGTGTACACCCCTGCATAATATAAATTAGCATTAATAGATGGGCACATATATGTAATATGAAAATTTAATTAAAATGAAGTAAAAAAATTATTCACAAACCTTAAAATTAAAGGTCATTTTGGATGTTTTTATTTGTTTATTTTTTGGAATAAAATTAAAAATGATTTATTTTAAGACATCTATATTTTGTGATAATTATTGTGCTAGACTAGGTAATGAAATTAATGATATATGCATATACATACTTAAAAAAATTTATTTTAATTTATGCTTAAAATAATGACATATATGTATGTAAAATAAGGATTTATTTTAGGTTTTCAAAGATTCCTTTTTTATCATATAGCAAAAAATTTACATTATCAATATTGTACATTCTCCTTATAATGATGAAGGCCATGTTGGTATACTCTACTCAATTACAGTCATAGACATACCATGTACATATGTATGTATATGTCCATATAGGTATATTATTAAATAGTAACGTCATATTATCGCTCATTTCATTGTAATTGATAAAAATGTAGTTAATTTGCTATTTCCCCATAAACTTTCTTTGCTACATGAATCAAAAGACTTAAATATTAAATTAAATTTATAGCGGAATAAGAAATGTTGTATATTTTTATAGAATTAATATTAACTGCAAATAATATGACAAAAAAAATCTGATGCGATCAGACAATACCCTTGTAATTACCCTAGACCTCAGTAAGCTTTTAGTTAACATATCTAGAAAAATGAATTTAGCTCTTAGTAGCGTAAATTACTCCTCATCAGTTACTTCTGGTAGCAGACAGAACTCGAATATTAAATTTCAACAAATTCTGTTAATTTGTTCCTTAGTTATACTAAAAAATATAAATTGGACATCTAGTTCCGTTTCCTAGTCCTGATATTTCTAAAAATTTTATAATATGTATATTAAATTTCAAAGAAAGCGGTTGAGTATTTCTCTTTCTATAAGCAAAAATGTAATTTTTGCTCACAATAAACGCCAAGTTGGCACCGTATTTCTTCCAAGAGTTAGTTGGTTTCCCGTACTGTCAGATGAAGCTTATACACATAAAATTTCAAGGAAAAACCCTGATTATTCTCTTAAATATAGTCAAAAAGTTAAAATCTGCCCATAGTAAAGCGGAAAAGTACCAGAGAAATGATGTATGCCAAAAATTTATAAAACCGTCTCATTCTTGAAAAAATCTCAGACATAGATTTTCGTAAAAACCGATTCAGCCGAATTTGAGATACTAAACTGCGCAGACAAACATATAAACCAGCAAACCAACAGACGTCTCTTGAAAAATAGAGTAATTACGTTTTTCTAATTTGGGCAAATACATTTTTGCCAAAAACTGGACATGTGAAATTTGGTGCCATCACATCACCTCCCTTATTGTATGTAATGCGGTCGGTAAATGTTTACAAAAATAAAAAGAAGCTGATTTGACCAAAAATTTTAAAATTTTGAGTTTTATTTCTTAAAACAATTCCTCAACAATAATTTCTCATTTTTGCATGAAATCTTATTTTACATTCACAATAGAATGCATATAATTTTCTGCAGTTAATGATAGAATATAATTAATATACAGCAGTATATTGTGCAAGGTGGCCATAATATTGCAAATATTATTTTAAAGTATTTGAATTTTAAAATTTCAAAGGACAAAACAATAAAAATTTTTTTCTAATTACGAGTATATTGTTAAAATTCAAAATGATTCAAACTTATTTCAAATTTTATGCAAGTTATAGGAAGACAATAAGTCGTGTTAAATATAGTAAAAGAAAAATTTGTATTTCTACTTATTTTATTCTTTTTTTTAATTTCATTATTCAAAAGTAAAAAAGAGACAAATAAAATGGAAAGCAAAAAAAAAAAAAATCATCATTATGTTTCCAATATTATCGGCACCATCTATTACCATTTATATAAAAATATTGTGCATTAAACTATGTCAGTTATGTGAAAATCTTTTTATATATATAATATAAATAAATGAGACACGAATATTTTAACTTTGAAGAAAAATGAATGAGGGAAAAAAATAAATAATGATTTTTTTTTTGTCGCTTAAAACTTTTATTATTGCGCGTTCCTATAAACTCATATTGAACTCCAAACGCTTAACAAAATACGTGAAATTATTTTGTGTTTTTTAAAATTTAATATTGACTCGTGTTTATTGTATGCATGTGTGTATTTACGATATACTATAAATATAAATACTATAAATTGAAATTTATAACCTGTACCATAGTACGCATGTGTGTATATATAAAAATGGTACTATTTTTAAATTCTAATTACACATTATGACAATTTTCTCAACATTTGCGGTTATAAGAAACTATCGCAGTGTATCCTTATATTTTCTGCTTCTTTTTTAATATTTTACTAGTAACTTATACTACTAATGAAAAATATAAAATAAGAATATGATCCCTTGTAACTGCACAATTGCCAATTAAAAGATCTGTTTTATAAGATAAAAATAAAAGTTTGAAGTACACTTTTACAATTATTTTCTTTCGATTTTGATTGATCTTTTGCGATCATGAAACGATTGATCATGTAGTTTTAAATTTTTTCTTATTTTTTTTCTCGATTATTATTACATCTTTAATTATATAAGAAGGGATTCAAGAGTTACAAAAAAAAAAACAACAGAGTTATTATAAATTGAAAATCGTTAGGGAATTATGTCGAATTTTGTCTTATTTTGGATTATGATGGGAAAAAAATTTTAATTGCACCACCATAAAAATTTGTTATAATATAAAGTTGTTCAGTAAATTAAAAAACAAGGATACGGACACATATACGCGCATCAAAAGAATTAACAATAAGGTTTTATTTTCCATAAGATTTTTTCAGTAAGCAACCTAATAAATTTACCTTAATTTGGAATTAAATATGAAATTAATTATACAAAAACAAAATTTTATTTTTCATTTCCAATTAATTTAAATATTTTATAAATTATTTCAATTTTAAAAATTTTATATTTTATTAAATTTCTTGAAACAGTTATTATTTCTCCGGAGACTAATTATTGTTTGATAAAAAAGAAAGGAAAATATGATTAAAAAGAGGAAAACTGAAATTGTACAGGTGCCTAAATATTTTCTGTTATAAACTTTACGCTCAATCTTGATAATAACGCGATATTGTATCCGAACATTAACAGATTGTAATTAAACCTTTTAATGTTTATTATTATTTTTTCATATTTTATATTAAATATGAGATTTTTCTTATTATATTACTGGTAACACTTATCTATTTATGCATATGATTACTATGACATTTAGGTTAAAAGAAAATTCATATTATGTTTGTGTGATAACAGTGTGTACTGTTGCCAAAGTTGTCATGACACTAAAATTCACAAAGTCTTTAAGTTTTTCGCAAATTCGCCTAAAGTACCAATTTCTTCTCTGGCAATTATTCATACTTTCAGAACACGCATGAAGGAAAAGTTATTTGTTCCAATCGCATTTAAATATAGGCCTGAGTGTATAAATCTAACAGAAAGACACCAACACTGATGAGAAAGAGATACAAGCCCTTTAAACAATGAAAAAAACTCTGAGTTCTGAAATGTTAACAATATTCATCATATTCTCTCTCGCATAAGTTTTAAAAAAAAAATCCAAATTTGGTTTATCAATCAGTGGCAAATCCTCTTATTTAAAAAGAAAACATGAACCAAAAACTTTATTTTTTTTTAAATTAAATATACAATGACAGCAATGCTTAGTCCGCTTACTATGCCATATTAAACAAATTTTACATATTGCACTATACATTCACAATAAAAATCTGTTAT
Source organism: Condylostylus longicornis (assembly GCF_029603195.1). Taxonomy (NCBI): domain Eukaryota; kingdom Metazoa; phylum Arthropoda; class Insecta; order Diptera; family Dolichopodidae; genus Condylostylus; species Condylostylus longicornis. The sequence goes on from NW_026578043.1 coordinate 1,764,469, forward strand.
GCAGCTTTAAATAATGGAAAATGTTAATTAGATATACAGATTCACATATAGACAAGACAAAACGAACAATTTCTAAATCTCACTTAGAGACCGTTTTGTACATTAAATGTTTATTTAAATTAGTATTTAAATTAACTAATTACATATAAATTCAATTTAGAATTTCAATAAAAGCCTTCCTTCTTTCTCACAATCTTAATATTTTTCTTTTACAAATTTACTTGCAATACAGTTTTCTCCATTAATGTAACAAAAACAAAAACTCATATACGCTCAAAAAATATATGTACATACAAGCGATGTGTATAACAATCTGTATAACAACTTATGTAGTAATATAACACTATAGTTTATACCACCACCATATAGTTTGTGAACTTGGCGGATCATAACTTTATGTTTTATAAACATTTATGCGCAAAACTAACAAAAATCACTTTGAATTGTTAAGATAATAAATACCAAAAAAGGCGTTTTTTATTGAATTGAAAAAAAAAATATGAAACAATAGACAACAACAATTATAACAACAAAAAAATAGTAATAAATGGGTAGTATAAAATTACTTTGTTAGACGTTAAAAGTCACAATTTTTTAACTATCATTTTTTTTTTTTAAATCAAAGAATAATGAAATGAAAAAAAAATTACAACTGGCTTATTTTACTCCTATTAAATTGTGATTGAAATATATAGAAATTATATGTTAGATAGAGATAGAAATATTCTAAAATAAATATACGTCATTGCCGTCAATGATAGCGAACACATAACATGTGATGATCATTATAAATAGTTAAAAAAAAATTGTAAACCAAACAAACAAACCAACAATGAAACAAAAAACGGTATTGATCAAAATCTTTATTGCAATATTACAATTACAATACAAAGAGGAAATCAGCACAAAAACTTTAGTTTTTTCTCAGAGCCGCTAAATTTTATATAGATAGAAATGTTCGATTTGATAAAACCATAAAAATTTCATGTTAGATAAATTTAATTACATGGACTTTAACATTGATAATAATTTTTACTTTTTATCTTTATTTTTTAAGAAGCTCAGAATAAATATTGTTCGAATATAATATTGTAGTATAATCTGGCATTGGCCGACTTGAAAAAAATGCTTGGAATAAACTTTCCGTTTGAACATAAATTTTCTCTAATTACCATTTTAGCACAAAGCGCAGTTTAAACGCTACTCAGGCTTTTTTAAAAATTTGAATAACAGTTTCTTAGTAATAAAGAAACTCTATTACAGCCAAGAATCGTGTACGGCAGTCTCGTTATTCGTACCACAAAAATTTACATTGAAAGAAATCCGATTAAAGCTTAGAATCAAATATCGTTTAAAATTTAAGCAAATAAATCCAAACTTTTAAGGGAAAAAAGCTGGAGCAGCAATAATGTATTAAAAAGAACTTCTTGTTTCATTGTGGCCTACTTTTAGGCGTTGAGTAATGCAAATACATTAAATGCTTTTACAGTTTGCACTAATAGTGAGTGAAATTTGAATAGCTCCATTATTATGACTGGTTACTACTATAGGCGTACCAACAGTACAGATAACAAAAAATTCAAATAGTGAAATGTGAAGAATTAATTACGCATTTCAAATTCAAAATTGCATATTAATTAAGGTATCCTAAAACTACTTGAACACATTCATATAAATAAATACAATATAAAAATGACCTAGTTTAATTTTTCCTCTTATTGCTTCTTTATAGAATCATATTATTTAAGATGTATATAATGTATTTCATACAATATCATATTTATGTATTCAATATTACATTTTGTATTTAAAATGTCATCTTATACAACTAATTACGAGTATAGACTATAAATTTCCCTTAGCAATCAATCAAATCAGTTTATATAAAATACCGCCAAATATTTTTAATAACGTAATTATTTCAATTGATGTTCACATTTCTTTAAAGAATTTTAATTAAGTTTAAACAAAAAAAAAATATATTAAATTCGATCTATTGAGAGAACTATATTGAATACAATATGACAATGGTGCATGTAGCCCAGAAGAAACTTTTACATTTAATTCTTTTACATGTATATGTATATATTTATATAAGATTGAATTTAACAACGATTTTTAAATAACGATAAGCATATTAGGATATTTGATCTTTTTATGCAATTTATGATGATGAAAATCTTCTAGAAAAAAAAAATTTTCATATTATTTGCCAGCTCATATTATATGCAATATAAAATTATTTTTACTTTTAAATATTTCCTCACACGCATGCATAAATACGTACATTATGCGCCAAATACAAGTGACTTTATATTTTTGAGAATAAAAAATAGTCCCAGTTGGAAATTTTTCGACAAGTTATTTATAATTTTAATTGACGGGTAATAGCTTCATTACAACATCGTAGAAATTGAGCTTTCTCTACAATAGGTTTAATAAAAATAAACAAACAGCTTCAGTAGAATTGTAATAATTTTCTTGATGCAGATTTTTTGGCAGCACCTTACGAGAATTAGAAATTAAAACGAACTTCTTTGCGCAGTATTGTAATAAAAGCGCACTGCAACTGCACTTTTTACTGCAAACATGAACTCAACACTTTTTTTGTAAGGAATTTATTATTTTAATATAAAATAGTAAAATTTAATTAAGAAATATAAATATTTGGATTAAATTTATCCATCGACTGGAATAAATCACTTACTATTCTTCTCCACAAATATTTGATATAGGCACTGGTGTAGTTTAATGTGTTATTACGTTTAGAGTCTTGTATATATGTTCTTAAATTAAACGCAAACAGAATCTCAAAGGAGGAAGTAAATTTTTATAAATATAAGCCGATTTAGAGAAATATTGTGAGGTTACAACGTAACTGTAATATTTGTTCAAACTTGATTTGACATAATATTATTCTGGCGAAACTGTACTTTATGAGGATATCCTATTATAATACTTTTATGGGGAATAATGAAGGAGAAAAATTTTTTTTTTGCATAAATTTTTTTTGTTTTTGGATCCCAAATATTAATTTGTCGTTGAACAGTCCCAAGTAATTATTATGTAAAGATAACCGTTTCATATAAAAACTCCTAAAATTTCCGATTGGGATTTACGTATAATATTTGATTTTCTTTCGATTTTTCTTCTCATCTTTCATCAATTTTGTTTATCATTCGATTTGATTGTGATCTGTTGCGATCTTCTGTTATAAAACCATGATGAAGGTATATATTTATTATTTCTGGATTTTTTGCGCTCTTTTCTCGATTTTCTGATTGTTTCTAATTTTGGTATCGTTTTGTGAGTGCGCATCTAAATGTCGTGTTCATTTTTATGTTTTTTAAACGATGTGCGATGCAATTTTTATTCGATATTTTTTTTATTCTTTCTCTTTCTTTTCTTTTTTATTTATTTAGATTTTTTTTTTTAAATTTTATTTTCCTTTTATTTTTATGAATAATATACAGTTTTTTAAATAAAAATTGTAATACTGAATACAATTATGTGCTTTACTAGTTTAATAAAGTAAAATCTATGTAAGAATCATAGTTGTTTACTGAAAGAGTGCGAGGCTATAGAAATATCACAATGTGTTTTTTAAATTTACTAGTATATATGTATATATTTAGGTACGTTTGTATTTATGTATAGCATAAGATGATAGTATTTATTGATTCCTTTCACGTGCCATGTATGACAATAAAATTTACAAAATCGGTATAACAATCATTGGTGCCGACTTTTCTGATCCAATTAGCATCATGTTTAGTTTTTTCTTTTTCTATTTTTTTTTTTCATATAAGAATAAATTATTACATGTGAAGTCGTCGCGTATAACTTACCAAACGTTGTATAAAAGTAGCAAAATATAAGTGTGTAGTTTTTTTTGTTTTAATAATGTAAAATTTATTGTAATAATGAGATGAGCATTCATGAGTGATAAATAATAGATATTTGGTCATGTGTGTTTGTGTGTATTTAAAGTTACACCTTAAAGATTGCATACATTTTTATTTTGTTTCTTTGTTTTGTGTTTCTTTTTTCTTTAAATGAAGAAAAATTCCAAGGAAATTGATGAACCAATATGGAAAATTGATTTCGAAAGCTGTAAAACTACTGTAGAAGAGTTAAAAGGTCGATGAAAAAAAAAATTAATTTATAATTTATTTTATTGTTTTGTTTAAGTTTTCATTCTCTTTTTAGCACTTTTCCAAAAATTTTTTTGAAAAAAGTGCTTATTAGTTTCACTCTGTCCGTCCGTCCGTCCGTCCGTCCGTGGACACTTTTTTAGTTTACAAAACTTCTACACCCTTGAAGATAGAAAGCTGAAAATCATACGTACATAGATCTTCACTAGAAACTTATTTTCTTAGAACAAAATTTTTACCTATCTTCCCCACTCTAGAAGTTATACCCCCCCAAAACCCTAAAAATGGCTTTTTTTAAATATTCGTTGCAATGAAACCATAAGCATTTTTGAAATTTTGCAAACGCAGAAAGGCAGCGGCTTGCTTCCGCTAGCGCGGTATACTATAGTTAAACTTTAGAAAAACAAAATGGCCGTTCAAATTTACCGTTATCTAAAGTCCTTTTTTTCCAAATTTTTGATGTCGTTTTTCTTCTAGACCCCATACTGAAATTTTAGGGGCTTTTAGACATTAATAAATAGTTCATTTCGTCAGAAGAAAATTTTTTTCCATCTCCACGCCTTCTCAAGTTATCGCCTCTTGAAATTCGTAAAATTTGAATTTTTGACACCTTATATTTCCGAAACCGTAAGCTTTTCAAAATTTTTATAAACGCAAAAAGCTAACGCTAACTTCAGTAAAATAAAAAAATATAATTATTTTTCTTAACTCACAAAATTAACCCTTAAAATCGAGTATTATGTTAACCCCTTTTTATATTAATTTTTGCTTTATTTCAAAGACTGCATATATGCGTCATCCTAAATATATGCAATTCTAGAAATAGTTTTGTATATGAATGAAAATAATTTTAATAGTGTGATAGCTATACATAGACTGTATTTAAAAGCAGAATTTTCACTTGTTGAAGGGAAAAGTGCTGCAATACAAACCATTGGTTTGACCCAACTTTATTTTTTTGTAATTCTATATAAATGAATTTTTATAGAATTATTAATAAGAATAAAAAAATACTATTAAACAATTCTTATTTTTTTTGTATTATGCTTTGTGTTATACTGAAAAAGGTTTATAATTAAGTATTTTCATTGTATAAATGTTTATTAATACACTTTACAGCAAAAGTAAACAATTTTTGCCAAATATGTAATGTAAAACATGATTAGGCTCTAAATTTACAATCGGAGTATGTGTGCTCTGAAATATGAATTTCTTACTCTTTTGTTTGTATTTATTAAATCATATCTCTTATACTCTCCTAGTTTTTCTCTCCCTTATTTTTAAATTCAATTTTCATTTACAGTACAATCTATTTACTCTGCGTAATATTCTCTAATGCATAATGTTCTCAAAATGCTATGATTGATTTAGGATTAATTTAAGCAAGTTAAATTTTTTAAAATTTAAAGTAATTTTTAAAAAATGCATATAGGATTTCAACAATGATCGTGATAATTCAATAGAAAAAAAATTAATCAAAAACCAACGCCCTAATTTTTATTTATAATTACTGTTTTAACGTACCATAAAATTATGGTAACACTTATACAGTTTACCGTCTGAGAATTATACATATAATACTAAAAATATAAAATATTTCAATTCTTATTATTTCCAATAATTTATACTTTGATTAAATTCAAATTAAATTTTTTTATAATAGCTGATTCATAATGGATTAGTAATACCCATTATATTTGGCACTTTGAAAAGTGTCATATGTATAACAGAATAAAAAAAAAAATTTCAATTTACAATTCAAATTTACTTTCCATTTGAGAAAATTTCAACATTCTTTAAATACCTTCAATGAAGCTATATATATATAGGCATTTTAATGTTAAACAATTTACAAGAAATTAATTTTTATATAAATATTAATAATTTAGATTTCTTATTAATTTTCACTTACTTAAATAATTAAATCAATGATTATTCATGAAATTTGAAAGCAATTGCAATTTAAATTTAGTATTAAGAGAATTTTTATTCTTGTATAATATTATTATTTAAAGAATAAAATGCAATATAATATAAATATATTTTTTTTATAGTGTAAAAATGCGAACAAGAATTAGTTCCGCACGTGATGCACGCGCTTCAATGTGTTAAGACAGAGAGAAAATATAATAAATTAGTAGTTTATAAACGGGAAGAAGAATATTAATTTTTTTTTTTCTATTTACAAAATTAGATAGGAGCATTTTACGAATTAGAGAGTTGAATAATTTGATTTTGGAAAATTTTTCAGGAAAACTTTCTATAATTTTTCAAATAAATACATAGTTTTTTTAGGATTCCCTTTAATTGAGTAGTGGAGATTTAAAATATTTTAATTTATATTTTCACAATTTGTTAACTTTTCGACCTTTTCCAAAGACCTCACCCACATAACGTTGTAACGTTACCTTTAAGAGTATGAATCTTGTATAAATGTATAAAAGTTTTAAAATATTTAAATATATTTAATATATTTTTCTTATTTAATATACTTTTAATAAATAATTCATATAAAATTTAATTAGATATGAAAGCTTCTGTTTTATTTGAATAATATTCCAATTAATAAAATTTAGAATATTTGTTGTATACGCATTCAAGTCAAACCAAAATAATTTTCCACAAATTTATCGTATTCAATGAGCAAATCAAATAAATTCTCCCTACAGCTTCTTCAGAAATATATTATGGGCATTTTGTATGAACCCCGTAAAGTAAAAAATGTTGTCATGATATATGTTATACATACGAGTATTAACCAATTACATTTCGTCCAGTGAGATTTATGTAACTTTTAAATTAAATATATAAGATGCAACATGATTAATTTTTTAAAAATTTTCATACTTAAACAAAAGCACGTACATATATAAACGAAAGTTATTAAATGCTAAAAAGATACATATATACGTATTATAGAATATAACACAAAGCCTATAAAATATAAAATATTTAAATACAAAATCAAGAAAAAAATATACGAATTTTTAAATGAATGAATTTATAAAAATTTTTTAAAACACACCAAAAACACAAAATTAGTTCAAAATATCAACAAGACAATTAAATTCAAGAAATTTATCAAAAATTTTGTATGCATACACAACAATACAAGTACAACATAAATTAAATTCTTATTCCATATATGCACAAAACTAAAAAAACAAGAAAAACGAAAACACACAAAAATTATAAAATCTTTAAATGTGTTAATAATAAAAATTTTTTTCCCATAATCAATTTTCTCAATTTCTTGAAACAATTTGGTATTCAATCACCACAAATTCAGGATAACCTGAACGCCTTAAAATCAGCAACAAAAACGAACAAACAAGAATTAAAATAAAAATAACAAAAAAAAAAAACTACAATCAAAATTTATTTATGATGAGTTAAAAGAGCCTATTAAACATCTCACTCTCTCATTCTATAATAATAGAATAAAATACTCTCGAAATCATTTGTAAAACAAAAAATACAATAAAAAATAAAAACAAGAGAAAAAAGAGGAGTTGAAAAACTTTTTTGTATAACATTTTAAACTCTTTTGGTAACTCAATTTTGCTTTTGTTTTTTTTTTTTTTTATTCACATTCACAATTTTCTGATGAAGACCTTCTAATAAGTAAAAGAATTTCATTTCATTTGATTTTATTTATTTTTCTTTTTTTTTTTTGTTTTTATTTTACGTTCGCTAAAAATCATATGCTCATCATTTATAGCTTGTTGTCACCAAAAATAAAAGAAAAATTTTAAAAATAAATGAGAAATAATGAAATCAAATTCAGTAAAAATCACAGAAAATATGACGAGTAGGCATTCAGAATACAAAAAAAACAAAGAGAAAAAAACAGCAAATATTAAAAAAATGTAATCGAATTTGTATTTGTTTTTTTTTTTCGACTTCCTTTTTTTTTGTTGCATACCTAATCAGGCAGGACAAGCGCTCTTTACAGGTGGTACATTATGAGATCATCACACAGGAGGATATCGATCACCAATAAAACACGTTTTTGGTTATAGACCACCCATGAGAACTTAATTTATATGAAAATTTTTGCGCTTGTCAATTTATTCTTAAACATTATAAGTACACTACTTGTACTTATATATACATATATGTACAATATGTATATAATATATAAAAGTATAATATTTTGTTGTAAAAGAAGAGTAAAGCACCATAGAATGTAACAAATAAAAAAAAAAAATAATAAAAACATAATAATAAAAGAGTAATGATAAAAATGTATGGAATACAAAATTCAATGAGCTAAAAATTGAAGACCCACCAAAGAGCTGTGGACTGTAAACTGGAAATTGGTTACTAAAATAAAAATACAAAAAAAAAACACAAACATTCATTTGTGTTTTTTTTTTCTCTTCTTCTTCTCCTCTTTTTGTTTTTTTTTGTACCTTATATGCTATTCTTTTATTTTTTCGCTATATTTTTTTTCTTTACTCTTATTCTGTTATAGTTATTTTTGGTCTTTATAATAACAAAATAATTGTTCATTCCATTCATTGTCCAAAATTAAAAATTCAGATCACATATTATAAAAGGACTTTAAAAAATACATACGGTCAATGATTATTTTATTTTTCAAAAAAAAAAATTCATTTTATTTTTTACAATACAATTAAAAGTCATTATTACGGTGTTTTTTTGTTTTTTTGTTATTTTTTGTTGTTGAGTTTTTCTTTAAGGGTTAATTTCAGAAATAAAAAAATAGCGAAAATAAATAAATTAAAAAAACAAATTCAAAAAGAGTTATTGGAGTAGAGTTACGCACAACATTCATATAACATTTTTATTTTACATTTTTATTTTTGTTAAATTATAATAATATAATATTTATATAATTCTTCTCTGATGAGAAGAAGGAAAAATGAGAGAGAGAGAGAGAGAGAAACTCACGCAATATTCAAAAAAGGAAGTTGTTACAAGTTTTTTTTTTCTGTTGTTTTTTTTTTAAAACTTTTCGAAATTGTTGAATTTTATTATAATAAATTTAATTTAATATTATTTAAATTTTTTAATTACTTACACATATACATATACTTTATTATACATATTTCTTTAAAATAATTATTTATAATTAAATACATACATATTTTATAAATTGAGTTTTAATTTTGTATATGTACTCGTTTCAATAATATTAATATCGTAACAGTCGATGAGAATTTAAAGAATGTGAACATAATTCTCGTATATGATAGGTACCTAAAAGAATGATAAATAGAGACAGACACGTGTAATAAGAAGTGAAATTATTGAAACTTGGGTGGTGTTGTAATCTATAGGGATTTTATATAGGTAGTAGTTTTTATTTTTATTTTTGTTTTGCCTATTTCAAGTATGAATGCTTATTTTAAGTATATTAAGGAGTTCAAAAGCAGAGTAGCATAATTTGTATTTATGTTTTATTGCAATAGAAGCATTTTAAAGAATGGTAATACTAACTGTCTATTTTTGGAGTGGTTCCCTCAATCATCGCCTAATGAATATTATATTATACTAGTTTACTATTAATCATCGCCTAATGAATATTATATTATACTAGTTTACTATTAATAACTCTTAATTAACTACTTAACTATTTGAATTTCGTTTTTTAAAGTATAATTTTGATTAACTATAATGATTACTCCAATAATTGAAATGCAAATTTTTTGCAATAATTTGTAGTGTTTTTTTATGTTCACATATGTATAACAATAATACGCTTGTTTATAATAGAATAGATCGAAATCAAGAATAAAACAGATGGAAACGAATATTATTTATTTATATTATTTAAATTATGTAATTTATATTTTAGTGTTGTGGCAGTGTTATTCTAATTCGAAATAATATATTGATATAGATGTTACTATTGCATTAAAGAAGCTTATGTATTATAATATGGCGATGATATAATCTGCTTTCTAATATTTTTCGATATATACTCATTAAATTAAGCTATTTAGCCTACGCTGGAACAATCTATATCTACAAATTAATAAATTTAAAATATATATTATCATACATGAATTCAGTAACTTTTATAATATTATTGTAACTTATCAAATTAAAATACATGTGGATTTACGAAATCTAAAAATTTCTAAAACAGAATAATAAATTTCCATTTTTAGGAATTTCCAATAAAATTCCATTTTTGGGAATTTCCAATAAACTTCTTAAAAATTTCAAATTTTCTATTTCACTTTTCTGGTTTCACATTTTATAATAGTAACCCTTCAATTCCTTATGTTTATTTATCTTATGTTAAAATTTTTTAATAAAGACCATTTTTTGATTAATTCTAAAATAATTTTTAAAAATAATTTTGCCCATTTCCATACCATAAATATTTAAATTCATTAATCTTTACCTAATACTAATTACAATGGAAATTTAATTGAAATATTCTTAAATAATTCAATTCTAATGCATGAGAAATTTACTATTCTTTTAAATTGTCTTATACTTTGTCTTATATTTAACAATATTTTAAATGATCCTTATGGACTTGTGTCCACAAACATACATAATGTGGGTGTTATTTTGTAAAATAAAATAAAATTCTTTAATATTATAAATTTAAATTAATTATTTGACATGATTCTGTTTTACAATAAAATTCTTTAAAAACGTTTTACAAGAAATGAACACAAAATGCAAAAAAAAAAACAACAGAAAAGCAATAATAAAAATGAAAAAACAAAAGTATTAAAAAAAAAATCAACAAAGTACATAGAAAATCTTTTTTAATTCGACTTTACATTTTCAAAGTTTTTATTTATGTTTTCTTTTCATTGAAATGAAGTTTGTTATTAAGATATTGCTGTCTGCACAAATTTATAATATTTTCAATATTTGATTCCTTAAAACAACCGACTTCGGAATATTAATGCTCATATGTTATTAGAAATTCTAACCTGCTTCCATTTGATTTTGTTACACTCTAAATAAGTTGATATTTTTTCCCTATATAGTTTCAATTATGTAGCACCCTTTAAATATTAAAATGTCTCGAAATTTACTTTATGTCATCCAATTCAAATACGTTCCAAGCACTATATAAGTCAAAATACTACGATACACCTGATTCGCAATGATAAATTTTCTAAACACGTTATTCACCGTGATTCATTCACGTTTAAATCTAGAATCTATGAAAATTTCGACACGAAAAAACGAAAATCTATTTCGACACAGCAAGTGCAATTGCTTTAAAATATTTACGTATTCTAATTGTGTGTTCGTAGTGCGTAACCTATATGACAGGGCATAATTAAATTAATTTTCATAAAAATAAAGTTGTTATTGGTTTTTGTAAAGCAAGAATTTAAAATTTTTAACATTCGGCACAACTAGAAAAATTGCATATTTTTGGGAGTAAAAAAATTATTTTACTTTTTAATAAAATTTTTACTACAATATCGAATTATTTTTAAATTTAATAACAAATAAAATTAATAAACATTCAATTTTTATCAAATATTAAAAAAATAATAAAATTCCTTATTTTGCTACTGTTATTATGGAAGCGAAGCAATATTTTTATTTCTTTTCATTTTATAAAATCAAATATCATATAATAAAGACTTAAAATAAAAATAAGAAAATGAGAAAAATAAAATATTATGAGCAAACAACTTAAAGAACTCAATTCAACCATATCACATTGTCTAAAGTTTTCAGCCCCATTTTTATTTTTCATTTAGTTTTTTTTTTGTTTTTGTTTTTCTTTCTCTGATATCCTTTTCTCTTCTATACCACTTTCACTCATTTATGAAGAAATAATTTATATATATATTGTATATGCGTGTATATATATATATATGTATATATTTTCAAAAATGAACGGTATAAATAAAAATCGTTAAAAATACAAACGGTAAAAATATTATACAAACAAAATGTTAAGAAGAATTTTTATTTCTTTCTGGCTCTTTCTTCTTTTTTTGAATTTAAGGATAGAAAATCAAATCAGCTTTGGTATTTTAAAGGAAAATATTTCCCTAGGTCCTTCTTTACGCATTTTTTCTTTCATATTATTATAGTATTACGAGTATATAGACATAATGTGATATATACTCGTATATATGTATGTAAAATATTTCGCCAGGATATTTTGATTCTTTTTCGTTCTTTATACTTTTTATTACGACCGGATTCATTTTTTTTTCGTGTTTCTCCCTTTTATTTTATAAAAAAAAAAATCGAAATAAAATGAATTCTTGTGCCCACTCATCCGCTCAATATGACTTAAACTGGTCCCCCTTCCGGCCAACTCAATAATTTTTTTTTTTAACATTTTTATATTTTTTTCTTGTCTTCAAAAGCCTTCTTTTTTTTTTGTTAATTTTTTTTACATCAGTAATATCCCTTTTACTGTCCCATATACTTTTTTCTATGGTTAAAATACTTTTATAAAATATTTTGAATATAGAAGAACTAAGATATGAGGTTATGTAGAACATTTTAAAAGTCGAATATACACACATTATATAGAATTGGCCTTGTTGTACTTTCATTTCTGATGAATTTCAAAATAGAATAAGTTTGAAATGAAGAACATACAAAAGAGAATGGAAAAAAAATATTTATCCCTTCATTTTTAAATGCTAACAATAATATACAACACATTTGTATTTATTTTGTAAAATGTCCTCGCAATATTTTCGGTTGTTTTCTTAAAAAAGATGAAAAAAAAAATTTTTTTTTTTTTTTCAATTTTAGTTTACAATGAATGAATTCCAGTTTGTAGTGGAAACTTTTGATAAGAACTTTGAAAAATTGTATAATACTTAGAAATTATTTAATTTTATCTCGGTTCATTTTGTTGACCAGGATAATAATGAAACTAGTCAAATAGTCAGGTTTTAATTCACAATCATTTAAAAATTTACTTGCAAGGATGAGAAGAAAAATGAAACTTGCATTTCAGAGAAACTTGGTACTGACTTTTAACATAAACGTATAAAACAAAAAATTCATTACAACAATTTTTACAGAAAATTGCATATTTTTAGGGGTCGAACATTTTTTTTTTCTTTTAGCTATATTGTAAATGATTTTTTAATTTTATTTGTTTAGTTATTTGATTTCAGTACAAAATAATTATTTTTAACAAAATTTTTCATTAAATTTTAGTTCAAAGTTTTCAAATTGAAGGAAATAAAGCAAATATTATAGAATATACTCGTTGTGACTACTCAAAAGAAATGATCAAACACAATTTAATTCTTTAATGCACCTTATCTAAAATTAATTTTTTCTCATATTTATTCATAAATTTTACACTCAATTTATCAATAAGTTCGCTATACAGTCAAATACGCTTAATATCGACCCTGTTTAATATCACAACCCTGTTATATTCAAAATATTTTCGACAAGAAAAATCACCACATACAAGCAAGCTCACTTAATTAAAACAGAATGGTGAATATATCCGAGCACAGCTTAATTTCGCAACTTTTTTAAATTTTAAACAGATTCCTCGACATTTTTCTATGTCGAACTTTAATCGACTGTAGCTACATCATTCAAAAATTTCTTTAGCCCTAATATATGCAATATTTTATCATTATATAATTATTTTTGTGTAAGCTACTACAAAGCAACTAAAGTCTTAAAAATAAAACAGCTTCAGTTGAAAAAATTAAGGACCGAAAACGTGTGTAGTACACAAAACCACCAGGATTATTAAATTCATATAAAAACAACATCACTTTAAATTTTATTTTAAAAACAAAAATATTTAATTTTAGTAGCAAAAACTCAAACAGTACTAAAAATATTAAATATCAATTTTATTCTTTAACAACACTAAAAAAAATTCTCACTTTAAACAAATTTTACCTTGAAAATTCTTTAAATAAAAAAACACAAAAAAATCATAGTTATAAATGAACATAATAAAATTATGATTTTGTGTGTTTGTTTATAGAAGTTAAAGGTGTACATAGTATTATTAAAAATAAGGCAAAAAAAAAAGAAGAAGAGAGAAAAAATTCTATCACAAGGACATCATAAACTGATTATTTTTAGCACTTTTCCAAAAAATTTTTGAAAAAAAGTGCTTATTAGTTTCACTCTGTCCGTCCGTCCGACCGTCCGTCCGTCCGTCCGTCCGTCCGTCCGTCCGTCCGTCCGTCCGTCCGTCCGTCCGTCCGTCCGTCCGTCCGTCCGTCCGTCCGTCCGTCCGTCCGTCCGTCCGTCTGTCCGTGTGTCTGTTTACAAAACTTCTACACCCTTGAAGATAGAAAGCTGAAATTTTATATGTACATAGATCTTTACTACAAACTTATTTCCGTAGAACAAAATTTTTACCTATCTTTCCCCCTCAAGAAGTTACACCCCCCCAAAACACTAAAAATGGTCTTTTTTAAATATTTGTTGCAATGAAACCATAAGCATTTTTGAAATTTTGCAAACGCATAAAGGCAGCGGCTTGCTTCTCCTAGCGTGGTACACTTTAGTTAAACTTTAGAAAAACAAAATGGCCGTTTAAATTTACCGTTATCTGAAGTCTTTTTTTCCAAATTTTTGATTTCGTTTTTCTTCTAGACCCCAGCTTGTAGAAGCTTGAAATTTTATGGGCTTTTAGACATTAGTAAATAGTTTATTTCGTTAGAAGAAAATTTTTTTCCATCTCCACCCCCTCTCAAGTTATCGCCTCTTGAAATTTGTAAAATTTGAATTTTTGACACCTTATATTTCCGAAACCGCAAGCTTTTTCAACAAACAAAAAATAATTTCAATAAACACAAAAAGCTAACGGTAAATTCCATGACATTAAAAAATATAATTATTTTTCTTAACTCACACAATTTATCCTTAAAATCAAGCATTAAGTTAACCCCTCTTTATATTAATTTTTGCTTTATTTCAAAGACTGCATGTATGCATCATCCTAAATATATGCAATCCTAGAAATAGTTTTGTATATGAATGAATTTTAATAGTGTGATTGGTATACATAGACTGTATTTAAAAGCAGAATTTTCACTTGTTGAAGGGAAAAGTGCTACAATACAAACCATTGGTTTGACCCAACTTTATTAATGTACATGATCATGACTTTCGCCTCCCTTATATTTTTTTTTTTTTTTTGTTGTGTTAAATCAAACCTACTTTTATATTTATAATTTTTATTTATTTTCATTTATACATACATACATATGACATTTTTTTTTGTTTTGTAATTTTTTTTTGTTTTTCTTGTTTTTCACTTTTTCTTTCGCATACTTTTAACTCTGTTTATTTTCTTCACTTGGCTACTGATGCGAAAAGTACAAAAATGAAAAAAAAATGAGTTGCTTTTTTAAAAATATCTTTATTCCGACAATGAAAATAAAAGTGAAAATACTATAAAATATAAATTCGTAAATCTATATATATACAATCTATATACCTACTTAGTATTTATATATATATATAAAATTAGATGCATATTTTCAAGAAACCCGCCAATATATTTTATTTTTTCTACACTTTCACTTCTAATATTTTAATATACAACAGTATATATGTATGTATTTATATGTTATACGCACTCAGTTATATTACAATATTCCCTTCTTATAATGCCTACATACACATATATTGCATTAATATGTAAATATATATATATGTATATTTTAATATATTTACAATCAGCTAAAGAATTTCTCTCATTCATTTTGCGCGTATATTGTATACGAAAGACATCGAGACGAACAAAATATTGTACAAAAAAATTTTCTTTTGTTGTTTTTTTTTATTTATTTTTTTTGTTATACTTATATTGTATCGTCTTATTTTTATCCTTCATACATTCTGATTTACTTTTCTTCTCTTTCTTATTTATTTGTTTTTTTATTTTTTACTATATTATATTTGTATATTCTTATATTCCAATATATTACTGTAAATATATATTTGTATGTATATTTGAATGTAAATGTAAAAGCATGTAGAAAAAAACGGCTTTCCCTGGTCCCAACAGCATGGCTGGAATCCCAAAGCTACCCTTCATAAAATATACTTTTCTTCAAAACCCATAATACAAAAACAAAATCTAAATTTTTCTATTTTTTTTTTCTTATTTCTTGTATGTATACACAGACAATACCATTCCATCAGACTATACATATATACACATGCTTTTTATTTATATATTTTCGATATATATATATACATGCACATACGCAATCATCTTAAAATATATACAACTTATGAATACATTACAAAAAAAAAGTAAAATAAAACGCGTATACACATAGACTAAAATAACAAAAGAATATTTAAAAAAAAAAAAAACAAAAAACAAACAAAATAAAATAAAAATAATAATAATAATAAAAAATAATAATAAAAATCATACCATAATAATGGCATCATCCACCATGGTCGAATTTTATTTATATATTTTCTTATATACATTATATATATATATATATATATATATATACATGTATATAAGTAATATACATGCATATACAATTAACAAATTTATATACAAACATGTAAACAATAAAGTTATTTTTTTTGCCACCCTTTTACAAAACCTCATTCTTCTCTTTTCTTCACACTCTACATACGTGCATATATACCCATATTATAATATATTATTATTTTTCCCCCACAAAGAAAAAAAAAACTACCTTCAAACTACGCAACCATTCTTAGAAAACAAAAAAAAAAAAAAACAATGTTAAAAACTCTTTTACACGATTAGTATAAATTTCCCTCAAAAAAGAAAAATCAGAATAACAAGAAAATAATATAAAAAAAAATAAATATCCTTACAACAACCCCATTATCAAAAAGAAAATAAAATACAAAATATCTCATTCTTTTCTGATATAACAATAAATATACATAACTATATATACCTACATAAGCATGTACATATATATATATATATATATATATATATATATATACATATATACATAACAATTCAAATGTTCTAAAAATTCATCCATTCGGTTTAATGCGTTCCGTTTCTATATATATATATATATATATATATATATATATAAATAGTATGTAACAGAAAACAATATTACTACACTGTGATAACAATAATAATATTTACGAACAGCAACACAAAAAAACAAGAACAACAACAAACAATAAATGATGGGTTCATTTTTACCCCCATTTTCTTTTTTGCTCTTATTTTCTTTTATTTATTTTTTTTTTGCTGTGTTTTTTCTCTTTTAATTTTTACTTTTGATGCTCACAATTATTATGGGTCTGACAGAATTGAAAGTGAGTTTTACTATACATGTATAGTACTAGTAAATCAGTAAATCAATGTTTTTTATATAGTTAGATAAATTATACAAAACAGTGCCATGCAATACTATTGTTATGCTGTAATATTTATTTTTATTAAAATATAATTAAAGTAATTTTATATTGAGAGGATATAATATATAAATTTCTTTTTAAATTAAATAAGTTTTGGCGATTTAGTACGAATTATAAGTGAATATTTTTAAAATTCATTATTTATAATATAAAAATTTGTATGATGAAGTTTTTATATATATTATTTTCATTCTATTAATTTGGCACTTAGTAATTCAAAGCCAAAATTAATTGTTAATATACTAACTATAAAATTATGAATGTAAATTTATTTCAATGAAGTTTATAGGTATTAAAAAGAGCTAAAAAGAAAAACAAGATTGAGAAAACGGAAGCCAAATGAGAATCTTCTGAAATTTTATGTTTTGAGTTTAAAAAATTTATGAGTAGCAGTTCTATTTTTTTTTTTTTTTTTGGACTTGTAATTCAAAAGTCAGTGGATAAAATTTTACGTTAGCACCATAAAAACAAATAAAACTCCCTCCGACAGACTCGGGGATTCAAATTAAACTTCAAGTAAAACCTTTTCCAATATATTTTGCGCAACAAATCAAAACGTTGAACGAAGAGGCATTATAATTAACAAATTTTTAGGACTTTAAACTAAATTTATACACCTTCCCATTCGCAGGAGTAAGATTTTTTACCAGCTCCATTTATAATAAATAAAAGTAGCTCGTACTCAGATTTGAAACTAATTTTCAAGGAAAGCTTATACTCAAATGTATTTTATATAAAAAAAGCAAAACAATGAACGAATATTCAATAACTTTGACCGGTTTTAACAGATAAAAATTTTTATGAACTAAAAAAATAGTTCAAATAAAATTATTTTTTCTTTTAAGTTCATTAAATTTGTTTCTTGGCTACTAAACGTATGGTAATTCTTTTAATCTCGCATTTAAACTAAAAATTTAATTTTACGAAAATTACAAAAATACAAAAATTTCTGAAACAATATTGAATTTTTAAAAGTGAGTATTCATTGTAGAAACAGTGGACGGCTCCTATCCTTGCAAATATTCACACTATAATTAAGTATTTGTTGAAAAACGATTATGATTAAATAATCAATGCTGCATAATATCCAATGAAATTGACTAGAATATTTCTGACCTTAAAATTGCAGACTATATTTAAATCGGCACTGATTGTTTATATATGCCTATTTGTAACATAAAAGCATGAAGGTTATTTTAATATAACAACAATATAAATTTTTTTCCTCAGAATTGCAAGCACCTACTATAACGTAGTTTTTTATCGTTTAACGCTTTCCACTATTAAAAGACGAAAACGGGATGATAATAATTTTAAATATTATTTTTTATATTTTTATCCTCAACTCCTACATGTATGTATAAATAGAAAACAAAAGGAGCGAAAGAACGAGAGAATTAAATTGGAGTCAATTATATCCTTTTCAATTAGAAAATACACAAAAATTTTTTGTTAAAATCTTTCGGGGGAAGAATTTCTTTTGAGAAAATTCAAAAATATTTATTATACATACATATAGAACTCCAATATTTACCTTCAAAGTGAAAGTTGTTTTGAAAAATGAATTCAAAACGGTTTTTCTTTATACTTATATAATTTTACGCAACACACACATGCACACATATTATAAAAAAAGTTATACAATATGTTTGTATTTGTTTAGCTTTTGACAAAACAAAATTTTCTCTTTATAAAATTAAAACACAATAATAATATTACATTTTCTCTTTCATTGACTTTTTCTCTTACAACATAGCTTTGTTATTTTGAGAAAAGGAAAATCTCTCTATAATTTGTTAACTTTTTATGATAATTTTTTTATTCTCTTGTATATTGTTTAGTATATTGTACAATATTATAAAAATGCGGGTACACTCGGATAGTACCAGAACAACTCGAAGATGACAAAAGTGTAATACGTAAACGCAACAGTCACAAATTTATATTTTAGATTTAAACTTTAAAATTTTTTAATAACATGGCTATGTAAGAAATGTCCGCTTTTACAAAACTTTTGCAAATTGAAACTGATTCTCGAGTAATTCGAAATAAGAGAAGTTTAAGATTTAAAAATAGCTTTTATTTCAGATTAAACATTTAGATGAGGAAGGGATTCTCTAATTATGCTTAACTTAAGGTCAATGTCCTTGAAATTTTAAAAAATGCATACTATAATTATAGTGTGTTTTTGATTTCATACTAATAATAGAATGCCATTTATAACATGAAAATAGTCATATGCAGAGGAATGTTTTAAAAACTGATGATAATGATGAGCTTTATTTTCTGATCAACCGCAATGTGGTCTATTATCATTATTGGGTTTTTAACCATCATAATTTTTAAGTTATTCTTTATTAAACTTAAGGAATATCATGCTTAATTTATTATCCTTTAAAGATCATACCGTTTATCTAATAGTATTATTATATAATATTTAACGTTTTATTTTTCTAATACTTAATTATACATTCTATACATATATGTATGTCCTTATGTATATTGAAATAGAAAAGGTTTCTTTAAGCTATTTAAAATTTAATATTCAAATACATATGAAAAGGATAAATAAATATTCTTATAGGAGAATTTATTTTTTGACCTTAGCAATTGTTTGAATGTTAGATACACACACGCATCTACCTATTTATATTCATGCATGCATGGAAACTGATGTTGATTATGTAATATTGTATATATTTTACAATTTGTCTTTATTACGGAAATGATCAAATTATTTTAATTAAATTAAAAGCTATTAATTTGTGGGCAGCTATTCATTATTAAACTTTATTTATGGTTAGTATAATTTTGTTTCTGTTATATTAACATATTATTATATATGTATACATACATAGTTGCATAAACCTTTTGATATTTTCTGTTTTTTACATATATGAATAAAAAATAATTAATTTAACACGCTATTAATGTTTCTAAATAATTATTTACAATTTAAAATATTCTATAATTTTTAATTGTAAAAATAATATCAAATTTTCTTTAAGCGAATTAGTAGACATAAAATACATTTAAGCAAGCAGTACAAGGAAAAAATGCTAACAAAATTATATAGAATTTCAGTATAAAATAAAATGAATTTAAAGCAATGAAATTCTGAAATTTTTTACAAAATTTCAAACCATTTTTTCATTACTAGAGCAAAATTTTGTAACTACAATGCATAAGAGTAATATAAGGATATTTTAAGATTTCTTGCTCAATGTGGTGTGCAATTGTTTCTGTCCATATAATTGTAAATGCTTAATTTAAACATATTATTTCTAACATTTTCCTTTCTGCAACAGAAATTAAACCCAATTCAAATTAGTAATGTTATTCACGGCAATCGCATATTTTTGTATTATATACACATTATACATATATACAAATAAATAAACGCCTATACAAACTAATTAACTAAATATGCATATAATAATTATAATTCTATTAAAGTAACCTATCATATAAAAAACAAAATTATAAAAGAAAACCTACAGTAAAATCTATTTAAGTTAAACGTTGAATATTTCCAGATAACAGAATTTTACTTCCTCTTTATTTTAAATTTTACTCAAAATTCTAATTCTCTATGGTTTGGGAACCACATTCTTACAAAGCTTGTTTGGTTGACGTTGCAGGTGTAGCATGTCCATCACACTCTAATTAGCACAAATGTGCCGTTTTGTTACCACTACCCTGTGATCACCAAGCTGTCATTGAGCATACGATTACCGGTGGCCTATTCAAGCCACTTTAAGGTTCTCTTGAGGTATTTATCTAAGTCTCGGATATTAATATTTTATATTCAGCCCTGTCACACATGGTCTGCCTCACCGGATTAGTCTGGCTTCCTTCAGAGCCAGACACACGCGGAGATAGTGAAAAATGATAATCCGTTGTATTAAAGGGTAATCTGTAAGGGTAATTTACTTTAATTAGTTTTGGACTATAAAACTGTATACAATTAAAAGATCCCGCCATAAATTCTAAAACCTACCAGGATGTCATATTTTTAAGTTTGTACAAAATATTAAAAATTTATTAAACTTTTCTTAATTGAGTTCTCGTCTGTATACCGTTTGAATTCATTTTTCTATATGAACGGCCATATCCTTGTTATATTTTTTATTTCTTTTATATTTTTTACGTTTATTTCAATACTCATTTTTACTTATATGTATACATATGTAAGTAGGAGTGTGTGTATAAGTATAGAATTTTCAGCCTCCTCCTCCTTGTATAAATCTACCTTTAAGGTTAAATCTTTCGTTTGACTTTAGACTTATTTTTATATACAGCTATTATTATTATTATTATTGTAAATGTATATAAAATATCTATAAATTATTATTTCAAACTTTCTTTACATCTTATTTTCTTAATTTACTGACATAACAAGGATAAAAATAAAGAATTTTCCAAAAAAAAACAGAGTCAAGTTCAGATTAACGGTTTGTAACCTAGCACATTTGCCTTAAACAATTTTAGGTACATTTTTCTTGAAAATAATCTTATATTTAAATTAATCTTAACAATTATCAAAATTATATTATGTTATTGCATACTTTTAGGATGAGAATAATATAATCAACGTCAGTTAGGGTTAAAATAGTAGTTGAATTAGATAACTAAATACATAAGTTAAGACAAATTATTATATTTTTTGATTGCAAGGTGCTTAGAGCATTTACCGTTAATATTTTTCTTTTATACAAGTAGAAATTATAAGAAGCTTACAGTTTCGGAAAAAGTATTGGGCCAAAAACTAAAATTTTAATAATTTTTATAGCCGAGAGCTTGGGAAAAGAAAAGAGATGAAAAAAATTGTTCTTCTAGAGAAATAAGATTTTTAGAGAAACTAGTCCAGAAAGTGACAATAAATAAGCCCAGAGACGGTAAACTATAAAGGACGGACAAATCTAACAAGAAAATTTTTTCTAATTTTTTTTTTTAAAAATGTGCTAGAAGTAATTTTTTTTTCTTCCCTTGTACATGAAATTCTTCATTTTTATTTGTTTTCTTTTTTTGCTCTCAGATTTTTATATTTTCGAGTTGAGAAAACTTACAATTTTCTATCGTTGTGTTGCTCAATAGAAGTTTTTTTTTTTCTTTTTGATTTTATATATTCTATACGAAGCTTCTAGTTCTATATAACAAATGAAGGGAAGTCTATATATAGACATGGCGATGTTTAGATCATAGTGTCCTTTATAATCTTTTTCATTTTAACAAAAAAATTTTGTATATATAAGAGAAATAAATATAAGAGAAGAAGCTTCATGTATTCAACAAAAAGGTTGTTATAGAAAGTTGAGAGAAAATTGGAAACAAATATATTTTTTTTTAATTCTTTGTATTTTCTTCACGATTTTTCCGCTTTATTTTTGATTCCTCATTCTTATAATAAAATTCATGAAGTTTTAAATCTTATTTTTTTTTTCTCCTTGTTTTGTTTTGTTCCTTTAAGTTAAGTTCGCTATAAGCGGATTTAAATGGCCAATTATGCACTTCATTGATTCTGATATTTTGATAATAATGATTATTATAATTTTTACGTTTTATATATTTGAACGTACTTATATTTTGTAAAAAATTATAATGTAAACTTTATTTGATATAGAGTGTTCCGGTATATTTTGATATTAGTGGATAAAAGGGAATTTCTTGGTAATGACATGATAATTTTGAGTGATAAATGTTAAATGATATTTTTGTATTGGATTACTCTGTTTTAAATTATTATTCTTAATAGTTTGACTGTAATTTGATTCTAACATCTTGCAATAAATGCAGAACCATAAATAAAATATGAAAAAGTTACAAATGTCGCTTGAAACCTGTTTGTTTTTATATATATATATATTTCTATGTAAATTTACTTGCATAAATGCGAAGCTAATTTTCGAAAAAAATTAAGTGTTCGTGTCGCCCGTTTGCTGCAACAGTTACATAACTAAAAAAAAGGCTATTTGTGAATTGTTTGTACTGAAATAACGACTTAAAAAATTCCTTTTTGTGCCAAACCCTATCTAGCTTGAAAATTATCGCTAACAATATATTACGAAATATAAAGCTATTACATTATATATTACGAAGCTAATAATATATTGCTATAGCGAGAAGCGTATATTAACTCCAAAACTTTAAAATTCGCTTTTCTCAAATGTGCTGCAAATTTTTATTTATATCAGTATTCCAGCAAACAAGCAGTAAATCTGTATTTAATTATGTATGTATTTAGCATTTAATAAAATGAATATAAAATTGATCTTGGTTTCACATTTAAAACAAATATATTTGGGGAAGTTTATTAAAAACTATTAAAACAAAAAATACTATAAAAAATGTTAGGCTAAATAAAACGTTTATGTTATTTAAAAATTAAAAATCTTAAATAATTTTCAAAAAAAAACCCGTAGAATTTTGCATTCTTTTCATTCCATCACAATTTTACTCAAGAATATTACTATATAGATACATATGAAACACCCTGTATATATTAAATGTAGTATTTTGATTGTATCATATTTATATATGAAGATATTTTTGTATATGAGTTTTGATTTCGTTATTCTAATATTAATAAACTTAAATATATATGAAAATTCTATATATAATTATATTTGGAATTGAAATGATGTGATGTGGTGTTATTCCATTTCAACTAACAAAAATTGCAATTTTAATGGACGCTAGAGGAAGAAAACATAAATTAATACCATCAATTCTAGCCAAAGTCATTTTTATAAGTTTTCAAACACTTTTTTCAAATAAATTAATTTGTAAATTCCAATATAAAATTTTTATAACTAATTTCTCCAAACAGTAAAAGTTCCGGTATATGTGTTTCAATAGTTCGTTGATATAACCGGTATATCAATGTTATGTAAGAATATAAGAAATAGCAAAAAAATTTTGAATAAAATCACGTGATCAGTGGTTATTAACGTAAATCACGCACTCTGCCGCCCTAATTTAATTGCTAACAACATAATTTTGGAATTTTTTATGTTTTGCAGAGGCATTCAGATAATATATTGTAAAGCTTTCAATATGAAAAATGTTATAATTAAAAAATTAATGAAAATTTTTCGAAAGAACAATTACAGTTATTGTACGCCCTTTGAAGAGCATCAGTATTTCAATACTATCATTTCCTAAAATTAAATTCAAAATTATACACAAAACCAAAATAAGGTAGTTTTAAAATATTAATGATTTCCAAATATGTAGAAAGTTTCCTCTTCACCACAATTCTTTTATATTTAAAAGAAAACAACAAAGTATAGAAAAGGATAATTAAAGTATTGATGACTGAAAGAAATTGCTATTATTGTTTCGATGTGTCTGAAATTTTAAATATTTTATTTATTTTACGAAAAACTTTTTAAAACAAAACTTTTAAATTTCTCGTTTAAAACTTTTCATTTCAATAATCGAGGCTAATTATAAACTCCTAAAGAATCTTGAAAATTTTATTTTGAAATAAAATTGAATTTTCCTAATTATGAATAAATAGTAATTTTTAGCACTGCAAGCGATTTGAAAATTAAAATCAAATGCATTATTGCAGGCATCCTGCTACCTATAGGTATTATTATAATAATAATAATATTAAATGAATAAGGTATTATTTTTTAATTAAATCACTAATATTAGCAACAGTTTAACTGTTTCCAATATACCTTAAAGCGTTTTCTCATTATTCTTTACTCCCATTCCTTTTTGTTCTATAAAATTTAAAACCTAATTTCCTTTATTTTATAGTTGATTTCCTTTTGAAAAAAAAATAATGTTTTCTTTATTCAAATTAATATTTCCGATATGAAAATTAATTTTTATGAGAAATATGACTGGTATTTTATGTGAACAGAGAGAAGAAAATGTTCAATTTATATCCCGCTGAGCAATGTTTATATTACAAAAAATTAGCCGGTCAACATTAGAAAAAAAAATATTTAGCTTATTGGAAGCAACTAAACTACACTTTAATACCAGAATAAAATGAGGGAGTAAAAAAAATAAAGAAGGATTTTTTAATGTAAATACAAAAGGGATATTATTATACATAGCTGCATTCAAAAAAATTAAATGTATAGGATTATTCAATATTTACGATGTATTTATAAATATATAATGAGTGTTCTGTTATAATTCAATGATGTGAGAGGTTTTAAGAATATTTTTCAAATATTCTGAAATGAGAATTGCAGTATTGTACTCCATTACGCTACAATTCGGTACCAATTTAGACAATCTTATAAGCTAACTCTTGTATTATATAGTATAATTGCAAGTAGCTACGAAAAATTTTTTTTTTTGTAAAATTATTTGAATTTGTACCGAGTGATTAGCAATTAATTTAAGAAATCCAATTGAATTTCGGTTTGAAATTTATAAGAAAACTGGAATTGTGACAACAATTTTTGGGACTCGACTCTTCAGTCCGTTTTTCGTAGTAGTTATTTATTAATAAAAATTTTGTAATACGTATTTTAAGTTCTACTTGGCAAGCACAAGTTTTTATCGAAATTTTATATCAAAAACATTAGATTAGCATGAAATTCGTAAAAAATTTAGGCTTAAAAATCGAATTTACATTTTTATTTAATTCTAAATTCGCATACATATATACTCGTACTTCTGATAATATTGAAAAACTTAATACAGGCGCATTTAAAATAATATACGAAAAGAATAAATTTTTTATCGTATATATGCACATTATAACGTGATAAATTTAGCCTCTAGGGCAGACATCTGTTCAGATGTCAATAATCCAACCACATGCCAAAGATTATTTTAAATATAATGTATAAAATATACAAGTAAATATATACGATAGAATATTTGGGTATAAGAATAAAATAAAATGAAAAAGGATACCAATTTTTATTTTGTTCATTTTTATATCCTTAATTTTCTCTCATTTATTTTTTCTTTATCCTCAATTTTTTTCAAAAAAATTCCCTTTCTTATTTAACAAATTGCATCATCACCATATACAAAATAAATATTAGAACACAATTTTTCTAAATAACACTTGAAGGTATATTAGATCTCATCAAATTTACTATAAAATCTATATAGCCTACTATGGTATAATTTGAAAATTAAGGATCTCTACAATTAGAAGGAATAATTTTTGTTTTATTTTTTTTTCTTTCGTTTTCTTATTTAATTTTTTATATATACGAGTAAATCGTATTTCAAATTATAGAAAATTTTCGTTATTATGATTATTGTACCATTTTATACAGTAGAGTTGTCCACTTTTTTTCTTGTTACCCTTTTTAAAGAACAAAAAAAATTTTTTTTTAGTTGAAAAACCATAAATGTTTATACTTGATACCCTTAAGCTAAATATAAAATGGTAAAAGTGTTCTTCAACTATATAAGTGGATCAAATTTTTATAACAAAAAAAAAATAAATTTCTTGTACTCGAATATATGATTAAATGGCTTTTGATTCTACATATTGCGTGTAAGTTGATTAGTATTTAAAATATTTGGCCTAATTAAATATATTTTATACTTATATACCAGTATAAGGACAATTACTAACTCCTGACTATTATGATAAGAAGGGGAATTATAACTATTGTTATGATTTGTGTGTATGCATGAAGTGCTATTTTTAATATTGACATACATATGCTAAGAATTTTTGTTATTGCGAGAACAAATTACCTATGATGTGTTATGCATTGAAGAGAATGCCTAAAGAAAAATTCAGTTACCCTGTAATATGATTGTATGGATCGGTGCACTGAAATTGTAGTGAAATAAAATTTAAATATTCTCAGACATTATTGTAATATAGGAATATTGCAAAGTTGCATAAAATAGGTTGTAAATTATTTAAACCAGAATTTTAAATTGCTTTAAAAATTTCTGAATGGTAAGGTTTTGAAAAAAAAAATTTGCACCTTAAATTTTGGATGAATTGTTAGTGTTGTCGTTTCTGAGCCAAAATTAAAATTTTGTATATGAAATTAATTACAATTTCGAAATCTGCAGCTTAAATTTTGTTTTGCCTTCACCCATTTTTATTTTAAATATTGTTGAGCATCTAGAAACAATTTATAGTATGGATTAATAATTTTCAAAAAAAAAAAATTATAATTTTTATTCCTTAAAAAAAATATGGTTGAGAAAATAAATTACTATCCGATACCTTAATATATCACTTAAAATGTCATTATATTTAAAAAAAAAATTCAAAATATTTTTACAAGTAACTTCCGTTCCGTTCTGTATGAAGATGAAATGAAAAATCATTTGGTTTCCCTATAACATTAAACCATAAAAGAATGTCAACACCTTTTGTAAATAATTTTTCAAATACTTATGTAATAGAAAAACAAATTTTACAAATTTTACAAATTTCAGTTTATCTTTTTTTTATTCTTCTTTAGTAATCATTAAATTTTAGAATATATGAACAGGATATTTTTGTTAGTATATCCTTTTTAAGAAATATTGATCCTAATAATCATAACATCATCATAAAGAAATGTAGTGATTACACTGTGGTCCCAAATATGTTAAATTTTTATAATATAAGGAAACATTTTTCATATTCTTGTATACAAGTATGTAAATATTTTCCAAAAAAATATAAAAATTTAAATAAGGACATCCTTAATGGTTTTTCCTATAATATTCATTATATTGAATTTGTATAATATTTGGTGTTCTTATATAATATAGCAAAAAAGAATGCATGATAATATCAGAAGAGCCACTTCAAATAAATATTCACAGCTACTTAATTTAATTTTTCATAAACATTATTGTCATTTATATATAGTAAAATTAAGCCATTTAAATTCGTATTTGAATTTGTCATACTCTTGTTTCCCGTCTTTGTATGAAAAAAAATTATTTGAATGTATGGGGTTAAAATTGAATTTATATACGCATAGAATTTTTAGACGACTTCAAAATTAATTTGCGAAATAATCAGAAAATTTTGTAAATAATCAAATAATGACATTTTTTTTAAATCTTCAAAGTTCAAAACACAAAGTATTCGCGCAATCTTTTGCTAATTGAGAAGATTAAATCAAAATAATTTTTTAGTTTTCTTTTCTCTTATTTTCTCGTTTCGAATTTAATTTTTCTCTTAAAATATTTTTCTGCCAAGTCAACAAGTCTGATTTTTTTACTATAATAGCAAAATCAAAATAACGGGAATTAACAAACAGTCGAGAAAATTACATATTCTTGTTTGCATCGAAATATTTTTCATAAACATACTCGTATGTACATAATATGTATGTAATTATTCAAAAATCCACTTGAAAAAGGCTAATGATTCTTAAGTATTGTATAATTGTTTATGTACATATGTATGTATATATGCGTATATTTTATATTTTAATCCCGAAAACCAAATGATACTTAACGCCTTTTTATATATTGAGTGGAAATTTATTGAACTAAATGAAGAGAATGTCAAATTTTCAATGTAAGAATAAATTTACTTTGAAATTTTTTCGATACCTTACATAATTATTATTTTGAACAAAATATATTTTGAATTCAAATCGCATTTATGCGTGTTTAATATTCTTTATTTTTTAAAAATACAAGTACTTAAGTCGAATTTCTCTTGGTATACTTGTATATTGTAATATATGTACATGAGCTATATAATATCTAATGTCCAATATAATATAAATGTACATTCAATTATTATTGAGTACAATATTTTGGGTCCATCATCAGACAATATTGGAAAATAGAATTTATACAATATGACATTAAGAATTTTTTTTACTTTCATCTGTTTAATATTATATTTTGTGTAATGTGTACGCAATATATAAACAAATACATGATATTGACGCCCTCTTATATTCGAGATTGCTGTTATCTGATAGCCTTGAAATAAAAATTATTGAATTGTAATGTTCTGGACCAGATGGCACTTTAATTTTTTTTTTTTTCAAATTAAATATAAATCGAAATCGGATTGAAAAATTCAAAATAATAGCAAAATAGTAAATTTTTTACACATACATACATAAAATATCTATGATCTCATTATCGTTTGTCAATATTAATTTTAAAATGATCCAAAATGATATTTTGCTTTTAATTTTAATAAGTAATTTGAGATAAAAAAACAATAATCATGTAAGGGTTTTAAAAGGGTTATTACAGTGTGACATTTAATGTGTGAGTACTTATTTTAAGATTTCGCAAGATTTTATTTCAAGATTATTTTTTTAGATTGAATAAAACTACTTTGTATATTTTGAAGAAGTATTGGGAAAATAAAAAATTCGTAAGTGAATGCGTTAAAGAGAAATATAAAACTAATAAAATTTTATATTTTAATATTTTTACATTTTTATTTTTGACACAGGTCATTTCATATATTTGACAAATTTAAATTCGCTCAGCTCAGTTTGTCAATTCATTTATTCGAAAGACTGGGCAATTGCCAAACAATATATTCAACAATTTAATTCCACTGTTTAATTAATTGAATTATTAAGCATTCTTAAGTAATTAATTTAAGATTTTGGACCTTTAAATTTTTATTTAGAATAATGTATATGTGAATTATTTTCAAATTTTCTTTGCCGTGACAAAATGTAAGAGTATTTTAATAAAATTGCATTTTAAGAATGTATACAATATTTATAACGATTGACGAACATGCCAGGAGGTTGGGGCGGAGAAGACGAAGGTTCGTTGGGTCGCATTTATTTTGCGAATTACAAACGTTGGAATCGGGATATGGGGCTCCGACAGTATCACAACGGGCCTACTCGGCCTAAATGTATTCTCGGAGAGCCGCATCAACCTAAACGTAAACCTAAACCTATAAAGCATTAAAAAAACACTTAATACCAACAGCTCAACTTAAAATCTTTTGAAATAAATAAATAAGGAATACTTCCTAATATAATCACGGATTCTAATTCAAATGTCATTCAAATGGTCCTGATGTAATGATAATTTAATTGGCAATGTAATATAGATAAGTAAATGTCGCAGCAGTATACTATTCTCGTTCGGACAATATGCATGCTCTTCATCTATAATTATCATATTAAAGAAACTGTCATTAGTTTCTTCATATTTCCATAGCTGAGTTGGCAGTTCAAAACTGCATAGCTCAACTAATCAAAATCATTATATAATTGAATGCTGTCTTGTAAAAACATTGATATTAAGGTGTTATTATTTGTTTGTATATACATACTCATACTCAATATGCAATAAAATCAAGATATATTTTTGTTTGTCAATACGTGGGCTGACTGCTTTTCTGATCCATACGCCACTTTCGAAATTTCTGACTTAAGAGCACTTTCATAGGCTTTCGACGATGATCTTTCAGTATATGTAATCAGATTTTTGCTATCTCATTTAGTTTTATAGATACGCCAATGTCGTTTTGATCCACCTCCACTTAAAATTGAATTTGGGATGCGTTTTGATCCATATCAAAAAACGTTGACGTATGGATCAAATTGATCCATTTTTCCATTGAATTTGAAAAAGTGGATATGCTATAATTTGCTATAACTCTCAATCCCTTTGTCGAAATTGGACAAAACTTTATAGTTAAGCTCTTAAAACTACAATAAAACTAGTAACAAAAATTTAAGAAATTCATCGTTTAGTTAAAATAAAGTGTTGTTAAAATTCAAACGCGATTTTGTCGATTCAGAAGTTATGGCGTATGGATCAAAATAGCACTCAGTCGACGAATAATCTATTTTCCATATTTTTTCTTTGATTCAAATTTCCTAATGACAATTAAATTAAAAAGGCAAGAGCCATATTTTATTATGAGCTATTTTATATTTAAAAACTTGAACTTGAAAAATTTTAGTGCACAAATCAAAAATTCTTTAAATTTATTATAAAAATTATAGCCCAATGAATATTTTGTGGCAGATGAAAGGAAACGCAATTTAAAACAAGAATATTTTACCAAATTGTTATCTTTTAACACATTGGTTCTTAAATTTTGAAATAAATAATTTTTTTTTGTATATTTTTAGAATTTCAAAAAAAAAAAATCATTTGAAATGAAAAATTATTTTGTATAATAAAACTGATTTTTACCCCAAAAACAAAAAACAAAGCGTTTTGCTATTGTTTTTTTTTTTATAAATTTCAATTAAATTCCCATCGGATAAATTAATTTCAATGTTTAAAAATCAAAAAAAAAAAATTTTTATATTTTACCTATGTACACCCGACATACATTCGTTGTTGTTCTATTTAGACTAGTTTTTTGTAGAATTTTTTTTCCAAAACCGAAAACAAAAAATATTATTTTTGTTTTATTTTTTCAAAATTTGTCACTTAAATTTTCTTTTAACTTTTCATTCTTCGACATATCCTGTATTCAATACACAACAAAACAATCAGAACCCCGGCACAAAATCTATTAAATTTATTAATACGTAGGCTGCGCGATGTTCACATAACCTCAACTATAAGTAATTTTGTTTAGTTTTTTTTTTTTAATTTTTAAATTACTAACTAATTTGCCTATTTGTTTTCATTTAATTTTCCATTTAAATATTAAAAAAAAAAAAAAAGAAATAATAAAGAAAAATTGGGGAAAATAAAATGTCACAACGGCAATATGGAAACACGCGACTATACTAACCTACCTTAAACTATATGATAATTTTTGTTATGCACATGTCAGAGGTATTCCCCGGAGAACAACGCCATCTGATTTCATTGAAATAAAATTAGACAAAAAAATAATAAAATAATGATTTTTTGTTTCACTTTTTTTAATTTTTATTATTTAAATTTTTCAAAACATCCGCAATTATTATATATAGTGTGGCTTTAAAGGTTTCCTTACCCGATTTTTAAATTATTACACTTCACACTTACACATAGAGTAGAGAATGACAGTTTTAAGATCCGTTTTGTTACTTAATTTTCAATTTGAAAATTAAATGTATATGTATGTGTGAATGTAATTGTGTTTATTATATATAAACATAATTTTTTTTAGTGTATGCAGACATATTATATAAGTGTAACAAAATTTAAGATATTTAATTAGAAATTATATAATTACTTCTGATTGGAATGTGATCATTTTAAGAAATTAAACTTTTGATTTAAAATTAATTATACTATTCGCTCTACCTTTAAGTAGAGTATGGAATAATGACGAGTCTATGGAATATTTTTCCGCAATCGTATGAGTGTTGTTTGTTGCCAAAGATATTTTTGTAAAAACTGCATAAAATTTCTTCAATTACATAACAATTTTTTTAATATTTCATAAATCAAATAAAAATTTTAGCTATTTTTTCTTATCATTTGTTGAATTCAAAAGTTTTCTACTTAAAATTTTTCACTTAATTGAAATAGACAATGATAGTTTTAGTCCTTCTATATATGTGTGCTGGATAAATTCGTAATATAAAAAATTAAAACATTAGTTGGGATTACAGCCTATACCTTCAACGATGCCAAAACTCTAAACAGCTGTTTACGTTCAAAAGATTATTCTTCCAATAAATCTTTGAACCCATAAGCAGAAAACTATTGCACCTATTAAAAATCCGATAAAATATTTTTAACTCTAAAATCCGCTTCTTCAAAAATATTCAAAAATAAACCTTTAGTTCATTTAATTAAATTTTTGTTTTTAAATTTAAATTCTTTTTGAAAATTTTCATTTAACTCGAAATTTTATTTAAGATTTTTTAAATGCGCTTAAACACCTAAACGAATATGGAATACAAAAACTTCAATATGCAATTAATTTCATATAGAATACTCAGGACAATAAAACAATCTAGTCAATCGGTTAGGTTCAATAAAAAAATAAATAATTAAATCCAAATACAGTTACATTAAATGTATAAAAATTAATGAGGACGGAACCAAGCAATATAAACAATGTATTAGAATTTTTCATTTTTATAATTGCGCTTTGAACTCTGTTTTAATCTAAATAATTATTATATTTAAAATTTATAATTAGATTTACGAATTCTGAAAATTGTTTCATTAATTTTTAATTGAATATTTTGAACTATTCTTAATTAAAGATGAAAAAAAATTCCGACCATAATATTATACTTGCATAAAGCCATATAAGATTTCTGAGAACAATGATTACAGTGATGTACAAATAATACCACACATACCTATATATTATATATAAGTATGTGATTGTGGGATGATAATAGAAAAAACCATTAAAAAAGAATCATAAAGAGTGTCATAAAGTCATTTTAATTTTTCTAGCAGAAAATCCAAATAAAAATCCAAAATAATTCGCTGAATCTACTTTACCCAGATTTTTAATATACTTAAGTCAACAAAATAAATTATTTGTCGATTTGACATCATAGAGAAATTTTTACAAAAATACTTTTGGGAGGAACTCTGATTTTTTTTTTGTTTTTTTCATTTTTCGTGAATTTTCTTTTTTTATGATTTTAATATTTTTATAGCCAAGCGCATAAAAAAAATTTTCTGTTGTAAATTGACGTATCTATGTATTATTTTTTTCTTTCTTCCTCTTCTTTCTCCCTCTTGTGTTATTATTTTGGCTCACTTCCTATACTCATCTCTACTTTTCACTATATAGTGTCCTTTTAATAATATTCGTCTATTATTTTGTTACTTTCTATAAAATTGTTTTCCCATCATAAAATAACATCGAGAGTATTACTTAATTTTTATACTGCATATATACAGGATAATGAAAGGATAATGCTATTCATAAATAAATAGGTAACATCTACCATACTATAAATATATGTATGTATACGTATACCAATATTAGTACCTTGACTTTTTAACAAACGCATAACGAACGCATCATAAAAAGTAGCGATAGCTTTTTGAATTTATCCTGACTTTTTTTTTTAATAAAAGAAAAACAATTTTGAATTTGTTGTTTTTCTTGTTTTATTAATTTTTATTTTATGATTTTACACATTTTGATACGGTGAAAGAATGAACAAAACACTAGAGAATTTTATAGAAAAGTATCAAAAGTATAAATGAACAAAAATTTAAGGATCGAAAGTGAAAAAGGACTTTTATGTTTATCCTTCAAATTGATTAAAATAAAAGTATATTGATGTAAATTAAAATGGAAGTAAAAAAATAAAAGAAAAAATAAAAGCATAAATAAAATTTCAAAGGAAAACATGACACTATCAATATTCAATTGGCGTACACTTAGCTCTTTTATAATGGCATATGAATACAGTAGTCCTTCATTTTGTCATAATAATTTATAAGTATGTATACATTGATTTTTAAGAGGACAACAATTAAATACAAATTGAATAACCTTGTTATATGTGCTAGTGCTGCGCACAATATAATATTCAAAAAAATTAAAAATTTACTATGCATGTCAAATGTAGGATATTTGTAGGAAATTTTACACAATTAAATGCAATTCTCATTCTGTGGAATTTGACATAAAGTTATTGTAAGTTGTTTTAATACTAATACATCAATAATTGTTATAATTGTATGTACAAACAAATTAATTTTTGAATTTTTCCGGTAAATATTGAGCAATCACTTCGCTATTTATTCCTCATATGTAAGAATAAGCCGGAATTTCTTATATAAAGAGAAAACTTTTAATAATATAATGAGTTTTCAAAAAAAAAATAAGTAAAAACCCGACACCTTCACAATCTGAGCTTAAAAACATGTTTCTAAAATATCCATAATTAGCTTTCATACCTCTGTAGCTCAGTTGGTAGAGCGTCCGCCTAGAAAGCAGTAGGTCTCTGGTTTGAGTTCACTTCGAGGAGAAAAATTTTTTAATTTTTCGCCCTTTAACTCGTTCCTTTGATTACGTCATCCATCTGCTCTGCAGTTGTATGAAGAAATTTCCATTAAGTTAAGATAATTAGCTTTCATTGTTAATGCTTCATGTGATATGTCCTACCCATAATTGGACACACGACTGCCAATTTTCATGAATCTAACTTTATTATTTTTCCAAATATTTAAAATTATATTACAAATTTTTGCGTTTTATGGCAACTACCCAGTACTGGTCCAGTGTAGCCATTCAATTAAAATTTTCATAATATATGTAGAATGTAACTGGACACACCCTTTCAAAACACTTCTTCGTACAAAATTTTAATAACTGTTTTAAATTTTAAACAAATCTACACACATAAATGTGATAATTTTTTTAGATTTTTTATCATCATTGATTTTTTTTTTAGGTTTCATCATTAAAATCTTTGCAATATTTTGTAGCTTACACTGAAAAAGAAATTTCTTGTTAATTACAAATGTAAAGT
Organism: Condylostylus longicornis; assembly: GCF_029603195.1. Lineage (NCBI taxonomy): Eukaryota > Metazoa > Arthropoda > Insecta > Diptera > Dolichopodidae > Condylostylus > Condylostylus longicornis. The sequence goes on from NW_026578043.1 coordinate 1,800,287, forward strand.
GAAATTCAAAATACCTTAACACCCTTAGATAATAATAAATTTTATAGTGTATAAAATGTGTAAAGTTTCGTCAATGCCATCATTTCTTTCTCTTTGTATCCTGTATAGTATTATCAATTTTAAACTATATATGTATAGATATTTAAACTATATATGTATAGATGTTCAAATCTCATATTCATATATAATATTCACTTCATGTACAAACATACAATCGAATTTATTGAGAATATTTTATGTGAAAAATTTCATTTTTAAAAAAAATTAATTTTCACATTTTATAACTTTTTATTTTATATTTGTTTTTTTTTTTTTTTGCAGATTTTTCCTGAAATTTTTCTTAAAATGTAATCAAAATTGTTTAAAAAATGCAGGAAATCCACGTGATATGAGAAGATTTCAGGTAAGATTATAGAATTGTATTGCAATAATTAACAATAATAAAGCGCAGTATCTTCGAATTAATTAACTTCGAATTAACAACAATTAATTAAATTTTTTTTATGTTTTTAAGGTTGTGATAGCAACACAAGTTAGTGTTGAAGGACCATTATTAGCTATATCTGATAATATGTTTGTTCATAATAATTCAAAACATGGTAGACGAGCAAAACGTTTGGATGCAACGGAAGGTACTGGAAATTCTCCTTTGTCCATAACGGGTCATCCCCTTGCACCTGACAGTACTTACGACGGTCTGTAAAAGAAATTCAAAAAAAAGAGTTTTGATTTAAAATTTTTTGTTTTTTTTTTTTTTTGTTTTTTTGTTCTATTTAATTTTCTTTGTCAAAATTTACAAAAAAATTAAAGAAATTTTTTGTTAAAATTAATGTCTAAATAAAAATTACAAAAATTCTCTAAAATCAAATTAAATAATTTTAATTTGTTAAGTTCTTCAAATTTGATTGTCTTATAGAGTTGACAATATGTTGGATCTTTTTCGTATGTAATGCAATTTATTTTAAATTTTTTGGATTTTAAAGAATTTTTGAAATTTTTTTTTTTTTCGTATATGAGTTCGCTTGATGTGTGATTTTTTTTGTTGTTTTATTATAATTTGTTTTTTAATTTTAATTGGAATGAAGAATAAGGAAAATTATTTAAAAAAAAATTTTTTTTTGTGTTTTGAAAAAAAATTTCTTGAATTCTCACAGCTTTAAATAATTACAAAAACAATAAAAAAAAACCTATATACTGGTCAGGAGCAGGAGGAAGGGTTTTAAATCTTATCAAATTTTATTCTAAAACCAATGATGAATTTTCAAGAATTAATTTTTTTCTCTTTTATTACGAAAATCGTTTACAAATATGCTATAGTAATAATCAATAAAGTTCAAATTAATATCATTAATAAACATACATATTTATTAATATACATAAATAAACTATTAATAAAAAATCCTGGCTCTAAATTGAAAAGTGTTCTAAAATTCACAGTATCTGAAATTCATAATGAATTATTACAAGATATTTTATAGAATTCATTAAAACATAAAATCCCTTGCATTTTCAAGTCCTATAACAAAAATTAAGTATTTAGAAATCGAGAACCCACCCGGGGCCAGACGTTGGCATATAACAGTTTCTAAATCTTTTTATTATTTTAATTAATTTGTACAAACTTTTAATTCAACTTTATATTTTTTGTAAAATTATCGTGTTATTTTTAATGCCTTTTCTGTAAAAATTAGAATAGTAATGCCGTTTAATATTTCATATACCAAATAAATAAAGCGCACTCATTATGAAAATTTCCTAAAATTTTAAATGTGCAGTTTACATCGAACTTGGTTTTAGGCATGGTATCACATAAATACAATAACAAATTTGAAAAATTTAAAAATTGATGTTCAATATTGTGAAAAATACGAAGAAACACTCAATTGCAATTAAAAAAGAAATATGGACTTTTAGAAATTTCCACGCAAAATTATTTTAAACATTCGAAAAATAATATATTGTAATATCAAACATAATTAATAAACTAAATTAAAATTTATAGCAAAAATTATTCGCAATCAAATAATTTAATTTTAATTATAATTATTACTATAGCATAGTAAAAGCATTTCATATCCTCAATTTTATATATTTAAATTTTATAAAAAGTATATTTAATTATTTCCGAAAAAAAAAATAAAAATATTATTTTATATTTTATTTGATTTACATTTAATATTTTATTCTATTTGAAAATTTTGCATTTTAATTAAAATTATAAAATCTATATTAAATATGAATAATTCTAATTCAAAATTAAAACTCAATTAATAAGAATTAATTTCCAACAAATTTTATTTTCAAAATTTTATATTTGTTCCAATTTCTTTAATTAAAATAGAAACTTAAGTAACATTAAATTTAAGGAAAACCCTCTATTTCAAATTTTATTCCAAGATTAATTAAAAATTGAGCGAATAAATCATTCGCTGAATTCAAGAATAAATCAAATTGTTAATTGTACATAGAATGCAAAATTAATAGATCTCAATAAGTTGTTAAGTTATTAATATTAAGTTGTAAATTTCTTCTATTTCCAATAAAGTAAAATATAATTGATTTATAATTTGTCTACAATGTTTTGTTTTAAATATTTTGTGTAGATATTATTTGTATAGAGAAATCTATGGTCAATTTAATTTAATTTTTATTTTTGAAGCAGAGTAGAGTTGCATTAACACCGATTTAATTTAAACGCTTAAATTATTTTGTTAATACTATTTTATATTAATTTCTATGTATTATACGTATATACTAACAAAATAAAATGAATTTTCTTAAGAGAAAAATAAAAATTTTATTAGAATTTTTCACTAAATTCATTTAAGCAGATATAATTCATGAATTTTTCCAATAAAACAAATTGTCCGAATTTATTTGGAGTCCAAATTTTGAATTTTTAATTGAGAAAATCTACTTAAATGAATTCATCCTAATATAAGATTTCTACTGTTAATTGACTGATGATTAAAAAAAAATCCAATTAAATGAAGATTCTTGTTATTTTATGTATACAGGTTTATATCCACCACTTCCAGTTGCAACACCTTGTATTAAAGCGATATCACCTAGTGAAGGTTGGACAACTGGTGGAGCTACAGTTATTATTGTTGGTGATAATTTTTTTGATGGCCTTCAAGTTGTATTTGGTACAATGTTAGTATGGAGTGAACTTTTAACATCACATGCAATTAGAGTTCAAACACCACCACGACATATACCTGGTGTTGTAGAAGTAACATTATCATATAAAAGTAAACAATTTTGTAAAGGATCCCCCGGACGATTTGTATACGTTTGTAAGATTTATTTGATTGATCTAAAATAAAAAAATTTTAATTACCTAATAAATTAAAAATAAATGGTTAAATTTTTTTTTTTTTGGTATTTTTTTCTCAAAATAGCATTAAATGAACCAACAATAGATTATGGTTTTCAAAGATTACAAAAATTAATACCAAGACATCCTGGTGATCCAGAAAAATTACAAAAAGAAATTATACTTAAACGTGCTGCTGATTTAGTTGAAGCTTTATATTCTATGCCAAGGTAAACATATTATCATATTGTATACATATTTTTGTTTTAAATTTATTGTGATATTTTTTAAGATCACCGAGTGGAACATCTAGTTTTAATGCATATACAGGACAATTAGCTGTTAGTGTTCAAGATGGCACCGGTCAATGGACTGAAGATGAATATCAAAGAAATCAAAGTAGTAGTGTTAGTCCAAGAGGTGGTTATTGTAGTAGTGCATCAACACCACATTCATCTGGTGGATCTTACGGTACAACAGCAAATGGTTATGGTTCAACTGCTAATATGGGTACATTATCATCATCACCTGGAAGTGTTTTCAATTCAACGTCGAGTGAGTACAGTATTTAAAATTGTATAAATGAAATAATAAAATTTTTAAAATTTATAAAAAATAATTAATCTTTTATATTACAATGTACTTGTAGTTAAGCTATTTATTCAATTTTAATTCTTCAAATTTAAAATTATTTATTTATTTCTTTTTTTTTATGTTTGTTTAATTTTCCTTTGATTTCTTTATTTTCTTATTTAATTTAATTTATTTTTATCTTGCATGATTATATCAATATTCAAAAAAAAAATTTAAAAAACAAAAAACCCCAAAAACAAAAACTCGAAAAATCGAAAAATACTTATATACAAAATATACAGCTAGTGCTTTTTCACCTTTAATTACGTCGGCAACATCCCAATGGCATCATAGTTTAGTTCCACCGCCACATCCAGCACCACCACATACCAGTTCTCATCATCATCACGGCCATCCCAGTCATCATCATTATCACCATCACCAATCCTGGCATAATCCTCAAACTACTGTAGCTGCAACTGTTATATAAAAATACTTATAAAATGTATAGTAGTTTTTTTTATTTAATTTTTTATTCATATTTTTTATTTAATTTATGTGTTTTTTTTTTATATTTTTTTTTTCTGTTTCATTGGTTTATATTAATGTATACTTTGCATTTTTTAATTTCCTTATATAATAAAAATATTTTATTCCATTTAACAAACACTCCTCTGCTGTAATCTCTACATACAAATATTTTAATATTCATAAATGATAATTTCATCAATATTTATTAATATTTTTTAAATTATTCTTTTTTTTTTGTACATTTTAGGAGTTGGCAGTCTTGCTTTTAATCCTTTCGCTTTACCAACTTGCAGTACACAAGGTTATAATGCTAGTACGCTGGTAACATCATCAAAATAATATTTTGACTAGTCCTCAGATTATATGCCGAATGATGAATTATAGAATGAATTATAGAAATTAATTGAAATTTACAAAAATTTTTTTTTTAATAAATTTTTTATTTGTAAAATTATTATTCAAAAAACAAAGACATATCATTTTAAATTATGCAACTCTTTCACATTAATTACAATATATTAATATTTTTATTAATATTTATTATGCATATTTATATATATTAATTTTTTGTAAATAAATATGTATAAATATTATATATATTTTACATAATATGCATAGAAGAATATTTTTTATTTGAAAGGTACTAAGCATTTGGAATGCAAATAAATAAAATTTTCACTATAGTCACATTGTTTGAGTTCAAATTTCGAAAATCACAAAACTTTTCGGTATTCAAACAATTATTATAATGAATTTATTATAGTAATTTTAAAATTATTTAAATAAAAAATTTATTATTGAATTTAAAATTTTTGAACTGAAAATTAATAATAAAAGTAAATTGTTTCTGAATAATAAAAGAAGCATTACACCATTTGACTGAAAACCATCCAATATTTTTCAAATTCAAAATATTATTCACAATGACAAATTGAATAGTATTGTAAATTTTCCGTAGAAACAATTTTGATCAAATTAAGTTCCCAATTTTAATACAAAATAAACAAAGTAAGGAAATTTAAAAAAAACCTGTGTATTTCAACCAGAACTACATTTGAAATACCCTTTTCATTAAGCTTTCTTGATTTTATTAGCTTTATTAGCATTCCAAATACATATAGGTACATGCAATATGCATTTTATACAGTGAAAATTATTTAATAATTTCAAATAATTATCAAGTTATATACATATCTACAAATATCAAACCATTTATAAATTCATTATATTGAAAATGAATTTGAAATAATTTTTTTTCCTTTTTGCTACATTAAAAATATTTTTCATTTTAATTCTATTCAATAAAAACAGTGAATCTATATATCAATTGATTTAAATATTAAGTCATATAAAAAAAAAAATTTTTTTTTTGCAACGTCCTGTTTCATCCTCTTAGGCAACATAGAAATGTACGAAAAATGAAATTATATAAAAAATATAATTTTTAATAATAAAAATTTTTACCCTAGTGCAATATATTTGTTCAGTTTTATAATATGAATACATATACATACATATATAGAAATAAATATATAATATGTATATATATTATGTATTTATGTATTATACAATATTAAATTTTTTTTTTTTTAATTTTTTAAAATTAAAATTATTTATGAATAAAAACCATTTAACTAATATTATAATTACTTATTTGGTATATACAATAAAATATAGAATTATTATATATAAATTATAATTTTTTAAGTATTAATTTAATAATATTTATAAATAAAATATAAAATAATTAATGAATTGTGTAAATAATTAAATAAAAAACAAAAATCAAATGTAGTTAAATTTAATATTAAATAAATAATTTTTTTTTTCGGAATATTAAGAATATATAAAATGAAAAAGTTTAAACATAATTTAAAATAAATAAAATGAAAATTTCTGCACAAAACATAATTTTATAAATCACACACAAATTATAAAAGAAAATAAATTTTTCATATAAAAATGAAAAAAAAAAAATATCAAATTTAAATTAAAAATTATTTAAAATTTTTTTATTTTTTTTTCTTTACTAATTTTTTTTTGTAGTTTGATTTCGTTATAGCGGTTACTAAACTGGCAAATAATAAAATTCGATTCATCTCCTAATTTTTTCGATGCATCTTCAATTGATAAAACGGCTCCGTCAAGGCTGCAAAATTTATACAAAATACATACAAAATAGAATTTTCAAAAAAATTTTCATAATAAAATGGAACTAAAATATTTTGTTATGAATCAAAAGTTTGGAAAAAAGGCAGTTTTCCAATATCGTTCTTTTGTTTTACAAAAAGAAAATCTAGACTTTGCAATATTTATAATATAAATAATACTTCCAAATGCGTTTGAAAAGCAAACTAATTTTACTCTTAATATTTGAAATGGTTTAGCTTCATAAAGATTATACAAAATTTTATGCCTCATGGTTACGATGTTCATCATCAGAACAAACTCGTAAATTATGGAGAAAAAAAAATTATTGAATTATTTTTCAACAAAATATTCTATTTTTAGTGAATAATAATTGTCCGTTTTTGTCCTTAATTGAAATTTAATAAAATTTCACTTCACTTTACCTATACTACCTTTATTCTAAAATAAATTATTATTTTAGTTCTATTTTCATATTCTAATTTTACTTGAATTCTATAATTCAGCTACATATTTAATAGACAACAATAAAACAAAACCAAAAATTATTTTTTGTATTTATTTAAAAAATTATCAAATCCAATTTTAATTATTTAGATTCCTAAGTATTCCCGAATCGAATTTTTCTCAAATTGAAGCAATAAAAAACGTTTTATGTTTACATTAAAAATAGTTTTCTAAAATAGATTCAGATTTTTTTTTTAATACAGTTTGGAAAATAAATTTATTAATTTCTCCCAAAATTTAATTTGAAATTATATTTAATCAATTTTTAAAGACATAAATTTAAATTTATTTATTTTTCTTTTTCCAATAAAATGTAATTAAATCAAAATAACCTATTGTATATATAAAATTAATATTACATAATAATACTATATACACTTCTATATTATACATAACACAATGTAATTTAATAAAAAAGAAAATATTAAATTGTAAATATTGTTGTATACGAGACTTTATATTATATGGTACATACAATTTCTAAAAAAAATCTTATAGTTCACCGTCAAATGTATGTATTACATTTACATAATATATAATTTAAAAAAATTTTATTAAATTATGACGAATAGAAAAAATAATAGATTAATTTAAATAATAATTAAATTAAATTTTTATTAAATCCTTTCCATGTTAATTATCAGCAAAAAAATAAATTTCAAATTCTACAAATTATTTTTTTTATATTTAATAAATTAAATAAGTAGAAAGCAATTCAGTTATATATGAGACACACGGGACGGCACTAGGCGGGCACTATTACTTAATTTCAAACAAATTAATTATTACACGGGACTATTATTTAATTTCAAACAAAAAGATTTACAAAATTAATTTTTCCATAAAATGTATAGAACTCATTTAAAACTTTTGTTGCCGCAACAATTTTCCATTTACACAAGTATGTAAATTTTGATTAGAAATTTCTAAAGAAACTTAAGCCAAATGACTGTCATCTATTCAAGCAATAAAAACAAGGTATTTTTTTTTCTTTTAAATACCGGACCCAAATATATTATGTAAATGTAATTAATTTTTTTTTTTTTGTAATAAATAAAAAATAACAAACCACAATACATATCCTTATATTTTTTCGATATCAATTCAAATTATATAACAAAAAAAAAAGATAAAATAATTAAGAAAAAATTTCCAAACATTTCTTCATCTTTAAAAATAGAAATATATAAAATATAACGCAACAAAAATTTTAAAAGAAAAATAAAATTAAGAAATAAAAAAAAAATTACATAATCAAACTAAGAAACAAATTATTCTAAAATATTCAGAATAATATTATTAAATACGTTCTTTTTTTAGAAATATATAAATTTCTCTAGCAAAATAAAAATAAAATTTAAAAAAAAAAAAACAAATTAATTATTTATAAATTGATAATATTATATAATTATATTAAAAACATATTTAATACATTGAAAAGACAGAAATAGATAAAAAAAAAATTTATAAATAACTTGTGTATATCATCAAGTTTAAGATTTAAAATTGCATAAAATTAAAATAATATTCATTAAAATGTAAACAATTTACTTTAAATAAAATTGTATAAATTATTACATAATGTATTATGTACATATTAAGTTATTCTTATACATACACATATATTATACATAATATGCTTATATAATCAAAAATATGACAGAAAGTATTAAACCAAGTGGAAACCCATTATTAATCAAGTATCTATTATTCGCGTTGTTTAGTTTGAGTTTTCACATTTTAAGGAAAAACATTTCCTTAGAAATCCTAATTTTTGGATAACAAAAAACAATTCTCTTTCTAATAAGTCAATAAATGAATGCAATACCCTAAATTAGATGCAGTTTTTATTGGCATTAACATTATAAGTCAATAAATGAATGCAATACCCTAAATTAGATGCAGTTTTTATTGGCATTAACATTTTCAAATAATTTGTCATACGATGTTTTTAATACAATAATTTTTAAAATTTATACCTACTCTCATTAAACTAGATGCATCTATTTAACGTTACTGTCGAATTAAAATTATCAACAATTTATGTTTATTGAGGTCAAAATACTAGAATAAGAACAAGACTGTTAAAAAATCCAAACCGAGTATATATTTTTGTAGCCAAACAAAAATATTATTGCAGAAATTTTTTGATACTCCTAAAAAATTGAAAATTTAGAAAAAAAAGAGCACTTATTATGAGGCATGAAAGTTTTTAATAAAAAAATCTTTAATTTATACTTATTTTATCTTCAGTTGAAGATTAATACTTTCCCTTAACCTGTGTAAAAGAACATTAGGACATTGGTTTTCATTGTTCGCACCATAATTTTTACCATTACTTTTATATTATATTTAAAAATAAAATATTTTTAATAAAAGAAAGAAATTATTTTATAATAGTTTCCTAATAACAATAATAATTTGATGAATATTAAAAGATTGTTCTAAAAAAAATTTCTCTACAATATAATTGTTATAACTATGAAGATCATTGAATGCATTATTTAAGCATATTACAATATGGTACTGATATCGATATAAAAATATACTTAATATACATGTCATTACAAAAAAAAATCCATAAATAATGCATGTAATTATACGTATACACATACATATATTTGTAATATAATATAGTATATAATTTTTAGGTTAGTACTTGTTGCATTTGTTTTTAACTTTAAAATTATCAATTTTAAATAAAAGTAATTATTGATTTAAAATTTGCTTTGTTTCATTTCATTATTTCGAGCTTAAAGTAGACTGCTAATTCAAGTGAGACTTTGTAATTATAAAACAATAGTTACAGGTGGTCAGGTACCATAAAATTAAAAAAAAATAATTGTCAATCAACTGAGTTACAAACTAAAAAATCGAACTAAAGTAAAAATAAAAGGTAAAAAATTCTAAAAAGTAATTAAAATTTTTATCATTATTTTAATTATTTTTTATTGCATTCGTATTTATATGTTCCTTTATTGTCTCTTATTATTAAGGTTTTTAAGTGGTTTAGATCTTGAGCTAGGAAAATATTAGTAAATGTTAAATCTAAATCCTCTCCACCCGTTTGAGTTTTTAAAATAAGTTGGAAATCACATTTTCCTAACTGATCTTCTTTTTTCAAATTTGAAATTTGGATAAGATTCATTTTAGTATTCTCCAGCTCATTTTTCAAATTTTCTAATTTTTCATTCCTTATTTTTAAATCTTCAATCAGTTGACTGTTTAATGCCTCTAGTTCTTTTATTTTACTCCGACAATTTTCTAAATCGCTACTATTTTTTTTCATCCCATCAACTAGTAATTCATTAATATTTTTTGTATTTCTGCTATTGTTTTGAGATCTGATTCATCTTGCATTTTTTCCAATAATTCACTTGAAATTTGAGGAATGGGACAAGTTTTGAGTAAGGGATCTAACTTTTGCATGTTAGGAATAGATAATTCATCAGGAATTAGACATGAACGCATAAAATCCAAAGGAAAACAATTTTTCTTTCTATTTTCAACATACGATTCTATTATATTATGAACTTTCCAAGCTACACATTTATTATTAGATTTTGAAGTGGCTTGATATTTTGAATACGCTTTAATGGTATCACAAACAACTTGACGCCATTTTTTTTTATTTATATAATTTTCATTATAAGAATTTATATCTTGGTTTTTATAGAAAGCTTTAAAACTGCTATTAACAATTGTACAAACCAAGCGTGCCTCATTTTTGGTCATATCGACTATATTTCTTAAATTACAATATAGTTGCTCTTTATTCATAACAAACTTACGTTCATAATCGCATGTTATCTTCTGGGTTTTAACATGTAATAAAACGAATATAATAGAATCAACCGACTTTTTTGCCTTACATTCAGAAATTCCACACGCTATTATAATCTTGACTATGGTACATGCAATGTTGAATACATTATTAAATAATTTTGTTTGTTCATTCATTTTAAAGAAACATTGGCTTATGTAGTTTTCCTAAAAATTAAGTTTTTTTGTTCGGAATAATAACCTTCTGATTTAGTTCTTATTTTCGAAATAACCTTTTCTTGTTCATTCGTTCACGAAATGTAAAATGAAGAAATTTTTTGAAGTTTTAAATTTTAAATTACAAATTGAATAAATTTTACTACGACTAATCTATTGAAAAATAAAGTATAAAATTTTACAAATGACTACTTTTTTAATACATATTATGTATAGCATAAAAAATTTCTTACAAAAAATAGAATTTCACTTTCTAATTCCATTTACCTAAAAGAATGAACTTAATCTAATGAAATTATGATTGCTTATACATATATGGTTGCCCGTGTTTTCTTCACAAAATAGAATTTCAAAAAGAAATTGGACAAAATTAACTGAATCCTATTTATTAAGAATATGAATTACAGTACAAACTTAATAAAATTTAACAACAGATGGAATGCTATTTAAAACAAATTCTAATACAAGTAATTTTTTACAAAAAATACGATTTTTGTATTTCCGAAAAAACAATTTAATACAAATTATGCGAAAAGTAAGAATTTTACTCAGCTGCACAAAATTGAATTCCTTTCACTTTTTATTCTTGCCTAATTAAGTATAGATTTTCAGAGCTAAGCATGATTTTTTAAGTGATTAAAATAACCAGCAGTTTGAGCAAATGCTTTTCCACATCTGCTACATACATGATTTTTCTTTCCAGTGTGTAATTTTTTATGTTCTCTCAAAACACTGTATCTAGCAAAACCCTTGAAACATATATCACATTGCAAAGGTTTTTCGCCTGTGTGTGTTCGAACATGTTCTTTGAGTCGTCCGTGTTCCACAAACTTTTTATCGCAATATTCACATTGATAAGGACGTTCATTATAACTCATATGTCGTAATTTCATATGTTTTCTGAATGCGGACTAAAAAAAATACATAATATATAAAAGTACAACGCACATTAGTATTTATTTACCTTATTTCTGTATTCAATACCACAAATTTCACATTTTCCGAGAATTTCTGAAAAATTTTTCTAGTGAATGTTTATTTAATATGAATAAATAGAATTAATACCTCCGGTATGACGCCTTTCGTGATAATTTCTTAGCTGATCAGTTTTAAAAGTTTTACCACAGCCCCCATCATATCGACATTCAAATGGTCTTTCATCAGTGTGTTTATATATAAAATGCAGATCTAAATTATGTTTCAAAGAAAATGCTGCAGGACACAATTGACAAATAAAAGGACGTTCTCCAGTATGGGTTCTTATATGGTTCTTCAATATAATTGAACTTTGACATACCTTATTACAAAATTCGCACTTAAGCTCATTACTTTGATGAACTAATAAATGACGTTTCCAATATATTAAAGAAACAAACTGTCTTTTACAATATGAACATTCATAAGATTTTTTTGAGTTCGACTTTTGTGAATTTCCTTTTATGTAGCAGTCTGGGTGCTGAACTTTGATGTGTTCAATTATGTCTATACCTTTAAAGGATTTGAAGCATATAGTACACTGTCCATTGTTATAATGCTTTTTTCTATGAGAAATTAATTCATTTTCATTATTAAAAAATCTTGGACATTCTCTACATAAATATATTCCTTTATTCTGAAGAGCTTCGTAACAGTTTTTCGCATTTATTTTGATTAATTTTTGTACTTTCAGACATTTACTTTGATCATGGTTTTGAGTATCTTTGAATTTAATATTGCAATGAGGACATTTAATAGAATTTTCATTTTTTTTACTATACCGAGTACCTTGAAAATATTCTTTTAGGCATGTCTCATTCTCGCTTATAGAAGCTTCTGAATTGCCGTCAATTTCTCTTGATTTGTCACAATCAGAACATAAATTTTTAAACTGAAAAATTTCATTATCTTCATTTAAATGTTTTCCGCAATTTTTGCATTTGATAAATATCTCAAACTCACTATAATTTTTGTTTTCAAAATCATCTCCGTTTTCATTATGTTTTACGTCGACAGTGAGTGTACAACTCCCATTGATATCAGCAGATATGTTATTATTTCTATTTTGCACATGGTTTTTTTCTGTTATTGTAATATTATCAACATGAGTTTTTTCGTGATTTTGTAAGTCCTTAACGTTTTCATAATATCTGGGGCAATCTTTACACAAATATATACCCTCTATTTGTAAGAATTTCAAATTTCTATCATGTTTTGCTATTCTTTTTTGTATTATTTCACACTTTTCGCAATCGTGCTTCTCATCTAAACGAAAACTTAACTCACAATATTGACAATACCTAATTGTTGTAACAGTTTCAGTTCTGAAAATTTTATCATCCGAATCGCAATCAGTCTCTATCTCAATTTTTATAATTTCATTAGGGAGCTTTTCGTCATTTTCATCGCTACTTGAATTTCTACTATTACTAGAAATTCCACTGAATTCGTCTTCAGTTTTAAAGTTACAAGACATATTTTCCAAAATATCTAAATCTGCAATTTCATATTTTGTACATTCTCCATTTACATATGCAGAAGATTCAGAATCATTATCAAAAATACTGTTTTCATTAACTTTTATGTTATAATCAAGAACTTCTATGTTTTGATATTGCTTTTCATCCAATGCATTTAATTCACTATTGGAAAAACTAGACGGGTTGTGTAAAGTTAAACTATTTTTATCGGCCAAAAAGTGATTCAAGTTATGTTTTTTGAAAGATTCAAAACTGGAAAACTTATTGTTACAATGAATGCAAAAAAAGTAGTAAGAAGAATTTTTTGTTAAATATATTTCACCGCACTTAATATTAATAATTTCCATTTTAATACTTCGTCGTCTCTATTTTTAAACAAAATATTTTGTTTACAAAGTTTTTGACTTACTAGCTGGTAGGGATGCTGCGATTCAAAACAATACTTCAAAGTAGTCTCCAGAGTAAATAACTCATATAGAACTCTTACTCATATTGTGAGTCACTTAAAATTGAATTCAATTAATATATAATTTGAGTAGCACATCGATTTGTTTTTATCTCAATTTTATTTGAACATTGTGAAAATTTAAAGAAATAATTTAAAATTGTTATTTTCAGTGTTAAGGTTTGATTTTTAGATTCATCGCATTCAAATCAAACTCACAAAATTTTTCAAAATTAACACAAATCTTTCATTTAAAATTTTGTGTTGTTAAATTAAAGGCTAATCATTATATGTGTGCTTCACATGATCACGGAAAATTTCGTTTTCCAGTATCATCTAAATTAGACCGCACAGCAAACGGCAACACAGATTTGTTGTAATAAATGTATATTGACACATTTAGCAAACGTCCGAAACAATAAAAAAAATCTAAAACAGTTTTTTAATTCTAACAAAGCATTGAAAAGAAAAATTAAATTCTTTGGAATTGTAACACGTACAATTAGTTGTAGCAACTAGAAGCAAGGTTTTAGAACACTACTTTTTTTGGTGAATGCACTTTTACAGAAATGGCATTTTGGTTTTCTTTTAAGATTACTTTCTCTTTTATTTTGAAAAAGATATGATTTTAACGTATCTGGCGATGGACGGTCACTTTGACAAAAAGGTCAAATTCATGTGGCAATTGGTGTCACCATTTAGATTTCAACTTGGTAGAAATTAAATGACATTTTGGGTTGACCGTTACTTCCCACAAAAATGTCATGCGTTTTTGCTATTACAGATTGAATTCCTATTGAAATTGAAACAAATGGCAATTTCATATTTGAATAATAATTTTAGAAGTAAGTTTAGACAAAAATTTTTAAACGAGTTGAATGATTGGTTAATGTAAATTCATGTACATTCTTCAAATTCATGTAATCGTCAACCTAATTAAATTTCTTGTTTAAAATTTTAAGCTGCAAATACAAAGAAAAAATTTCGAATGATTTAGTATCTAAATTCCACAAGATTTTTTTATTATTTTGGACGCGAACCATTTTTTCCTATGAGTGGCTTTTAGTTATGAGGTAATAATATGAAGTTTTAAGCGCTGCGATAGATTAAAACCTGTGTTTCTGTGACATACGTTTCATTCCTCTTGCTTCATTTAATTGTTTTCAAACGTTTCATTCCACTTGTTAACACACCTTTAAAAAAAATTTGAAATTTTTAAATGCACTAAAGTATTTGCAGTTCTTGTCTGATCTAATGTTATTATAATAATAAAAAATGGACGTCTTACAAATAATTCTATATTTTTTAATAGTTGTTGCAAGCCAAAAAAGTTTATGTGCTAAGAAATTAATCAAAAATTTACAATGTTATAAAAAAATAGCAAAACAAAAAAAAATTTGTAGTACAAGAAAAAAATTACCATTGAGTGACGTGTTTATTCACTGAAAACAAAAGCAGCTAAAAATTTTAAAAATAAAATGGATTTAATTTATGAATAAAATATAAGAGTTTTTATTTTTTAACATTTTTAACATGTACATAATATATATGTATGTATGTTCATTTTATATAAAAAGAATATTAAGATTTTAAATTTATTTTAACTAAGACTAAAATTTTTCTTTAAATTTTGATTCTTTTAATTTTTAATTTACAAAATAAAACAAAACAAGTGTTCTAGAATCAAGATTAACAAGTAAAAAAATTATTTACGTAAGTATTGGATTTTATTTTGCATTTTATACTTAGCTCAAATACATAAAATAAAATTTATTAAAGAATACAAAAAAAATATATTTTTGACAAAATTTAAAATACAATTTAGAATGAGCTGTATTGGAAAAATAAGAATTTTCTGTTTCACATATGTATAATGTATATTTTTATATAATAATGTATATAACATACCATAATTAATATTATTTTAACTTAAAATTTATATATTATAATAAAAATATTTGTATATAATTACATAAAAACAATTTTATGATTTATATTAAAAAGTTTTCAGATTAATTTTTGTTTATATTTTAATCCCGATCCCTATCTCGTCTGTCTCTCATACTGACTTGGGCCATTGTGATGTATTGTCTTACTAGCCTAGAAATTTCATGAGCTTGTTCGGTTTGTACGCGTATAACACGTTGTTGCATTAAATTACCAACTTTCATGTCTAAGAAAAGAGCTCCATCTTCAGAGCGTACCTAAAAAATTTTTGGTGATTAAAAAAAAAATGAATATTTGAAATGAAATTTTATTTTATTTAAAATATATGTATATACCTTTCTAGTTGATATTACTTCCATAAATGGCCAGTGTTGTAATGTTTCATGACTATTTGGATCTAAGAAAAGTACACCGCGACGATTTAATGCTAATATAAGGTCACGCCACATCGGATTCGAATCTTCAACATGTGGTCCTTCTTCTGCCCAAATTCTTTTAACAGCAAAGAAACTGCTTCCAAATAATGGCCATGTCGATAATACACCTAAAAATTGTGCTTTAACTTGACCAGGACTTAACCCAGCTATCGCTGGCCAAGCATTTTGCACTAAACCAACCCATTGAGCTGGTCGAATTTCTCTAATACCTAATGCTGGTTTTGGTAACAAAAATTTAATTTCTTTCATTGCTGGAACATGATTTAAATCAGCAGCTCTATGTAATAATGTAGCAATTCTTGCCATATCGTGAACAATTTCTGGGGGTGGTGCATTACCATTTGGTAATTCTAGTAGTAAACCTTCTAAATAATCTGGTGCGACTTGATTAAATAGTACTTCAACATAAAGTGGGGTTGGTGCTGGATCCCTTTTTAATGGAAAATGCCAAACACTACGACAGAATATCAAATAAAATGGTTGCCCTGATTTTAATAATTCTGTTGTAACATCTAATATATATTCATCGGCTGCTAATGGCATAGTAAATGCATCACCTTGTACTATGCAATATAATGAGAATTCTTGTTGTTCAGCTTCAGATTCGATACCCAAAAGTAAACATAATTCTGCAATAACATCAGCAACAACAGTTGAACATCTTGTATTAACAACACGTTCAGCTCCACCAGGGAGTCTATATATTTGACGACGTGCAGATCGTCCAGCTGAAACTGCAGTTACTTCTTCAACGCTTGGCACATTTTTACGTCCACCACAACGAGCAGTTTTTCTTAAATTAGTTAAACAAACAGCTGCTGTACCATGACACGAACGTCTACGATCTGATGCAGCTGTTGTTAAATGTTCCATTAGATACGGTCTTAAAGCTTCTGAACAACCAAAATACGCGGCTAATATACTTAATAAACGCCAAGCTCTTTGAGATGAATCTGGGCATGGAGAACGATTCGCTGTAGTTTGTTTCATTAATTGACAATAAACTTCATCTCGTAAGGCTAAATATTTGTGACAATGCTAAAATACACAATTTTAAAATTTTTTATTAATAAAAATTAACTAAAATTATTTTTAAACAGATATTAGCACACATTTATTATATGAAATATTTAATTTATACCATTAAAACTGTGTAGACACATTTAACTTCAGACATTTCTGGATCTGGTGGAATATCTCCACAATATCTTAGAATACAATCAAAACATTCTAATGACAAAGAAGCTAAATCTGGAGGTAATCGTAATAATGGTGCTCTTATTGGTGTTCCTTGCCATTTAACAAGATCAGCATATGATCTTGCTGAGGAAGTTGAACGTTTCTCACCACGTGAACCAGCTGAGCTTGTCCTATGTTCTTCAGGTGATACACTAAAAAATAAAATTTAATAGAAAATTAATATATATATATATGTGTATCAAAGTGCATAATACAGATACACGATGATAAAGTTTTATTTTAAAATATTTCATTTGTTTAAATTTAAATGTAAATTACATAATGTTAAAAAAAAATTATGCATGTAAGATGACATAACAAAAGAATTTAATAAACGTTTTCCCATAATAATAATCTGTTCATTTTCTTGATGAAGATAATTAAAAAATTTAATTGTGTGAATTAATTATTGTTGAAAGTTTCATCAACAAAATGAAAATTTCTTTGAATTTAAATTTTTTCATGTAATAAATCAAAGTATCTGCCTACTTCTATGTGCTTACTACAAAACAAACTTCTATATTGTGTTAGTTAACTTGGTATCTTTTGTATATTATAATTTATAAGTATGTACGAAATTATAAATAAGAAATTTGAATTACATTTCCTTTCAATAGTTCATACGAGATTTTGAAAACAAGTTTTGTACTTAGTATGTAAGTAGGTAATTGGATTTCATGTGTTGTGTAGCTCCATAATTGGGTGAGAATGTTTGTATAGTCTTTTATAGATATTTTTTCAAAATTAAGGAAATAATCTGTCATTACTCAATTTGTCATGATAAAAATAATTAAATAGTTTTCCAAATCATAAACTGTGTATATGTATATATAACGTAAATTTAAGAATTAGGTTTGGATTTTTTTTATAAAATTAAATTATATTAATATTTTATACGATAATACTTATGGGATGAAATTTCAAAAAAAAAAAAAATAAAGATAATTTAAATAGTTATACCTAAAATTTAAAAAAAATATCATAGGTTCTAATTGGGCCCAAATAATTATATGGGTTTGTTTGACAAATTGATGTTTATTTGCCACTGATTCTTTATAAAAGTTCATAATGGAATCTGCCGCTAAATCAGAACATAGAGTAGATAAATGTATGTAAATTAATATACTCGTATGTAAAAATTATTTTATAGAAATTGAAATATCAGAGGAAAATATTATTTTTGATTAGAGAAAAATTCTGTCGCTTTTTGTATGTGAAATGTAAACCTTTATCATATTCTATGTTCAAAATTAGTTAAGGTTTGATTGAAATTAAAAATACTTTAATGAAATGATTGTAGTTTAGTGCAATTTTTTTGATATATTTTATTTTTATTTATATATATTAACAGTTATTATCAATATTTTTAAGCTCCAGCATCAAAATTCATAATCTTTTCCCTAAGATTCTTAATCTCTATTATCTAGTTCAATATTTTAAAAATTTTTCTTTTATAAAATTATATTTCTTTTTAGATTCTATTCTTTTTTAGATTAATTTTAAATAAGAAATGAATAATTATTATATTTATTGGAAGTGAACACAACATACTATTGTTATATAGAATAAGAATAATTGAAGGAAGAACTCAAGAAGTATTATGTAGAGAAATATAACTACATATCTGCGATATTATTGTTAGTGCTATTTCTAAGCAAAATTTTATGAAATTTTAACAACAGTTGTAATAAATAACAAATATAAAGCAAATACAGCAAAGTTGTAAATTAGAAAAATTTTTTATTTTTTTTTTGTTCTTCAAAAAATTTTTTTATTCATAAGTAGCTACTTGTGGTTAAAACAATTATTTTTAGAAAACGAATCATTAAAATACACCTGTAATTTGAAATTTCCTGTAGGTTACCAAAAGGGAACTGACTAATTATAATTATATAGTAAAAATTAAAAATTTGCTTTACGTAACAAAATAAGATTATTTTAATTTTACAGTGTTGATTGATTTTATTTTTGTATACTTATAACCACGTCTATGTATAAATGTGCAATATTCAGCATTCAATACAAATAAACAGTAATTTACAAAATATTAGGAACAAATCTGATTTTATTGAACCTAACTATCAAGTTTTATTAGAAAAATTCAGAATATTTCCAAATTTATAAGTATAATACTTTTAATTGGAATTTCTTGAAAGAAAAACTGTTTCTTTCTCTTAATAAATATTTCAGAATTCATAAATATTAATTAATATTTAACAATTCACACCTATACAAAAGATTTATTTCTCTAGAATGGCATACTTGCCGACTTCAAATGCTTATATTAAATTTAATCCAGGAACGAAATTTTAAATAAGTACATTTTATTTCTTTATAAATCATTATGAATTATCCAAAATATTCTAAAATTCCCTTTCTTATTAACTTTATCTAAATTTAATTAAAACAATTTTTTTCTTTTGAACGCCACTGTATATATTTTTTTCAAATGTGCGTGTAAAATTTTATGTTATACAATTATGTAGTTGTTTTACTATCATTAGACCGTTTAATTTTAAAAAATTAAAGTAATAAAGTTCAATTTGATATTGGCATTCACAAATAATAGTTTTCAAGTAAAAATTATTTATTTGAAGAATTATCAATATGAAAAAAAGGGCAAAGTAGAAAACAACAAAAAATTTTTCAATCACAAAAAGAAAAATAAAGAAATATTTTAAATATAGAAAAAAAATTTATAATTTTTCCTGGAGGTTTTTCGCTTATTAAACTTACATTGCATAGTGCATTAAACATCTTCAAGGTTATAAAATATTTGCTTGTAGAAACAAAATATTATATAAAAATTGGAATTAATTACTTGTAATCGTTAATAATGTAATAAAAATGGAAATTTTAGGTTTTCCATTTGAAAGCAATTTTCAAGGAAAACTGTGCATAATTATTAATTATTGGGCTTTGTAATTAAATAATGAAAATATTATGAATAAATTTTGTATTTATGTTCTTATAATAGTTTATAATAAACATTAATTTCTATAATTATTGAGATCATGTATAATAAAAGGTTATTGATTTTTATAATATTTCTTGTAATTTCATATCTTTTTTAGCAAAAATATGCAAACATTTTAAAAGCACGTTAGTACATAAGCTTAGATCAATTATGATTTATGACTAATGATCGTAGTTATAGGATTTAAAGGGAAAAATGTTCTATTTGAATAACATTTTTTATTTGAATGTAAAACACTAAGTAAAGAGTTACAAGACTATAATAACAAAATCTTAACCAAATTTTTATTATTATAAATGAACCAAAAATAAATTCAAATTTTGGACAGGAAGGCAATTATTTAAATATTTTCAATTTACATAATAAAAATTAGGTTAATGCAAAAAAATTTTCAATAAATTGTTTTTAATTATTTTGTTTGTTATAAAATTAAAAATTTAAATTTCAAATTGTCTATAGAGACAATATTAAATTAAATAATAACGAAATTCCCACAAAATTTTATGAGAAAGAAATTGTTAAAAAAAAAAAAATTTTTTCGATTATTAATTTCGAGATTTGAAATAAAATTTCTTAATTCAAATTTAAATTTATTGTGTGAATATGCTGTAGCTATTTGTATTATTTAATTATTCAAATTGGGTTTGTAAGTTTGAAATTATGAAATACTTTTTATAATGTAATTGAAGTGTAATTGTTTTTTATATTTGGTACAGAGAGAGAGAGAGAAAGAGAGAAAAATAGGATTCATACAAAAGTGCGTACAACATGCGTAAAATAAGTGAGAAATAAATTAATTAATAAAAATAATCCTATGTTTGTTGAACAGTATAGCTTCAAATTATTAGAATAATTACTTATAAAAATGGAAGGTAACTTGTAAAGTTACTTGAATATAGATATGTTCTGGTTCTAGTTAATCTATACAGTTCGTTTTTGACTACTTCTGTATTTCCATTTTGCAATTTTAAACATCGAAGCCGATATAATTTTTGTTTATTAATTCAAACTGCTATATTTTGTTAAGTTTCTGTAAGATATGAATTTTGGTAGACGAGCAGGTTTAATCTAAATTTCCACGGCATAGTATGTACTCGTACATTTGTTTTCAGGAAGATATTTTTATCGATATGCACAACTTAATAGGAACACTCAGTAGTTTTCAAAATTAATATGATCAAAATATAAGAGAAAAACATCTATTGAGTATAGTGAAATAATTTTTCCGAATTATTGAATTTGAGCAAATGTACTTTTTATAAATGAAAACCGCCTTTTACATATTATGTAGGTCTTAATGCAGTTCCTTGTACTTTTATAATACAATTAATTGTTTGATTTTAAAAGCTCCTTGGTAGGTTATAGTTTAGTTAAGTCTTAAATAATAATTAATCAGCAATCAGTTAGAAAAATTTTGCTCTTTCAAAATAGCATTTAAATGTGTAGATTAAATTTAAAATATATTGCATATAATTCCCATATTTAATATAGAAAATAATTCAAATAATTTGACAATTTAAATAATATTTACTGTAATACTGTTATATAATTTTATAATTCATTTGTAATCCAATTTAATCAATTGTATTTCATACACACATAAGTACTAACATTCATAACATTTATTTTTTACCTTAACATCGTTTCCATTTAGAAACTGCTTAAATCTTCTAATTTATTTTTTTTATTTTTAGCTTTCTTTTCTTCATTTAAGTTCGCGCACATATTTTTAACTTTTTAATTTCTAAGCTACTGGAAAAATTTTTTTTCTTTTTCCATTTTTGTTGTTTTTTTTTTAAATTTTTCATTTACAATAATTTCATATTACATTCTTATTTTTAAAAAATTTATTTCAAAATTATTAAAAATTAAAAAAAAAAGCAAAAATTTTCTTAATTTTTTTATTTCGTTTTTTTTTTTTCTATGTCAAATGTTAAATGTTATCAGATCATCACTATTTTAAGTTGAAATTGAAAAAGAGAAAAAAAATATAATAAAGCACGTTCAGTTCACACCGTAATTATTTCTTCAATTAAAGATTAAAGTAGCGAAAAGTATGGGTAAAGAAGACCATTTACCATCGACCACAAACTGAAAACAAATTTTTTTTTTTTTTAATTTTTTAATGAGCGTTTTTTTATATAATTAAAAAAAATTTTTTTTTTTTGTTTTTTCTCCTACTTTACATTATTTTAAGTGATGATGACCACAATTCAGGTGCTCTAGCTAATATTTTTTATTATATGATTATTTTTCTTTAATTATATTATTTGGTTAAAAAAAAAATGGTAAATCCAAAAGAGAAAAAAAAATTAAAGAATTATTTCTTCTAATGCAAAAAGTATGTAAGTTGAATTGTGAATGTTGTGCGCTTATGTTTTGTTTGTAATTACTTTCGGTTATTACGGTTTTTTAACACGGATTTTGTGCAATAAAAAAATTTTTTTTCTTTATTTTTATTTAATTCATAATTTCTTCATAATGAATTTTAATTGAAGTCTTTCTTTATAATGAAAAAAAAAACAAACAAAAACAAAACAAATGCACAAAAAACACAGAAAAAAAATATTTGTACAATCGTGTGCAAATCACTATGTATGATGTGTCAAATTTGATAATCACTTTAAAATTTAATATAGTAATTTTTTTTTATATGTTTATAATAAGGTATTTGAAAAAAAAGTATAATAAATTCTTTATTTTTTTTTTATTTTGAAAGTATATAAAATTAGTTAAAATGTGTTGGCAAGTGTATAGATAGAAGAGAATCCGGTTTCCTAAACACAATAAACGATTCGTATTGAATTCAGCAAATTTGATAATTTTTTACAGGCTAATATAGATTATAGAATGGGATTCAACAATGGGATTCGAATTAATTTGCAAAGTAATTATTTCACTGCAAAATAAATTGAAATTTTATTCAGATAAATGCTTTAAATATCTTTGTAATGAAACTTAACTCAGAGTTATCAGAGTTGACTCTGAGTTGCAGTAATATTGTATTTTCACATATTATAATTCAGTTTATGTTCAGTATTAATTGTGAATTGTATTTTACAATTCCAATGTCACAATTATAATATTAAATTAATTGAAATTTCAAGCTGGTTCTTGGTTGTTTCCACTCTAATTAAAGTTTATAGTTTAATTTATAAAAGTATAATTAGGTAAAGGCAAAATTTTGATAAAAGTTCACTTATAACGATAAGGAAGTTGAGAATGAAATAGTTGAATATAAACTTATCCGCAAACTACTTTGCTTAGTATAGTTAAAATCATATTGTTGAATTAATCAAGTTGAGTTAAAAACATTCAATCTTGAGTTACATAATTTGAAATTGAATAAGGATATTTATTGAGTTTATGGACTTTTTTATTATCTTAATACTATGTACTCAACTATATAAATCATAAAATTGTGGTATAATTTAAAACCAAATTAAATGCTGTATAATGCTCTGATATAAATTTTTATATAAATTGTTAATTACCAGCATAATTTGTTATATACACCTTATATATATATTTTATTTTGTATTCCATACGAACTGAAATATATAAGAATATATAATAATAATTATGTCACATCGTACAATAAATGTTATTAATTAAAATTTTATGGTAACATCAAATTTTGACACATTGCTTTTTATATTCTGTCATACGTACAAAATGCGCATATATGGACATAGTAAACCTTGAAATTTTAATAAAAATTTTAAAATTATAGCAACAAAATTTTGAATAAAAGAAAATGCTATTTAGCTATATTTTGATGTCATTCACTTCATATTTTAGAAGAAGTCGGAAATGAAATTGAAATAGAAAAATCATTTAATTTAAATTATGGAATTTGATATACATATCGAAATTTTGCATATCGAATGTAGATGAAATTCTAATTCATTTTAAATTTATTAGTAATTTTTTGTTTTAAATATATTGTTATAAAAGGAATTTCTATTTTTAATTTAACCGTATTTTTCAATATAAAAGTTTTTCAAAGTACTAAAATTTTACAATAGTACTAATATTTTAAGTGTTGCCGTATACCATTTCATATAGTACAGAATTGTTATAGCAATTTTAATTGTAAATTAATTAAAATAACTGAAATTTTTATAAAAAAACTAAAATTAAATTATTTATCACTAAAATTCATAAAAACACAATTAATGACGATGCTACTTTCTAAATAAATCAAATTCTTATATGTAAAAATCAATGATTTTTTAAGTATTTTAAATAACAAATTTAATTCGACTCTAATTTGATCGAAGAATTGAATGAAAATTTGTTTTGAAAATTAGAAATAATTTATTATAAATATTTTTCTAATAATTTAATATAAACTTATTATTATTATTGGTCTTATTTTTTTACAATCTTCATTAATTTTCTTTAATTAAATATTTATATAAATAAAAATAAGTTAATTTAGTAATTAATTTCTTTTAACATTTTTTGTTTTTTCTTTTATTTAATTTGCAGCGAAAGTTTTAGATAACTTTAATAATGGTAAGATTATAATGGTATATATATACCAATAGATCATAAGAGTTAATTTCGTTTTATTTGTATAAAGCATAAATTAAAAAAAACTAGTTAAACACGAAATTTTTGTAAAATTACAACGCGTAAAAATTTTTTAAAATTAAAATTCTAAATTTTCTTTTTCATTATTTTATTATGAAAAAAGCGGGAAAACTATTGTTTTCCTTTTAATTGCAATATTGTCTGTTGTTTGTTTTATTGAAAAATTTCAAGCGTGTTTTTTAAGAACGAATATTGTTGTGAATATAAGTGAATAAATAAAAATACAAAAGCCAGTTAATTTTTTTTTTATTATTTTCTTATGATTTTAATTTTTTTGGCTTAAAATTTTGCTAAATCTTTTTTATTTTTTTTGTATTTATACGTTTAAACCGATCATGACAGCACGCTGTTTAAATGATAACTAACTAACTAAATAAAATGGAAAATTGAGGGAGATTTGATACCAAAAATTTTTAAAAAATATTTTTTATACGTGTATTTTTTTTTGTATTTCATTTGTATTTTTATGTTTAGATTTTCTTCTCTTTTACAATAGGTTGTTTTTTTTTTTTGTAAATGGCTTATTAAAAAAAAACTCTTCCTCCCTACGATGGGTTTACAAAAAATTTAACTCTTTGTTTTTATTATAAGGTGCTTAAGTTGAAGATGTACAAGTAACTTTATTATTTTGTCTATTTAAGAGTTGACGAAGAGTAAAATACCAAATTTGGTATAAATGATTTTTTTCTGAAATTGAAAATAAAATTTAAAAGGGTGGTGGTATAATTATGTTACTGTTTCATATTTGCTTTTTTTTTTCTTGTTTTTTAATTGAATTATTGTGCAATATGTGAAGAAAATATTAAGAAAAGAAATAGATGAAAAAGATGTACAATGCAAAATAATACGACATTTTAAACTATTTCAATGAAATTATAATTTTGAGACAAATTAAATTGAATGCTAAACAAAATTTATAGGAAATTATTTTGTATTAAAATTATAATAGTAGTGATGATGTTAATGATGTTGATTGAGTGTAATAATTTATGTTTATTGTTATTGTTGATGAAGCTGATAACATACAAACATGTACATCTTTTAGTTTTCAAATATAAATTTCAATAGAGAGAATTTTGAATTTATATGAATTGTATAATGTTGCCACATGTTTTTCTTTTTTTCCCTCCGTTTTAATTAAGTTATTTATTATAATAATATTTTTGATTAGAAGTAAATGAAAGAAAATAAAAATAATATGTATATAGTGAAATAAAATTAAGATAAATTAATTTATTAGTGCATCACAAATCTTTTTTTAAAATGATTACGTATTTCATAATATAATTGAATAAATAACAAATTGTTAAAATAAAGTTATATTTTATTTATTTCAATTAAATTAATTAATTCGAAAGAAATAAATGGATAATTGCATTGACTGACATATTTTTGAAGAAAATAAAATAATTAGGTGAACTGTCGTATATTAGTCGTATAGCGTATAAAAATTTATCGAGATATAAAATAATTTTAATATGCTTTTCTTATAGAAATATAACAAATAAGTTATTATACAATTATAGTACTTGTGTTATAATTGCAAAATCGACAAAACAATATTTTAATAAATTTTAATTCTATCTAAAATTTATCAGTGTTTAATACAGGGTGTTTCATTTTTACAAAACTGTTAGCTTTGAATGGGCTCTTGCAAATATGGAAAAATTTGTCGTATGCGGCTAAAATTAAAGTAAATTTCATATAATTTTTTTAATTTTTTTCTAATTTTGAGTGTAACTTAATTGTTTCTGTTTTCGACAGGCCAATGATTAGATATAACTTTGAAATTTCAGAAACTACACTTCTAAATCTTTTCAGATTTTAGAATCACATAGTTGTTAAACGTAAAATTAAAGTTTGAAAAAAACAGTTATTATCTATTCATTTAATTAATAAATTAACCGTTTTCTAAAAACGGTTAATTTATTAATTAAATGAAACGTTATTGTGGACAAAACTGAAAAATTTAATTTCGATTTGTGAATTGATTTAAAATCAATGTTTCCTCAACTGTATTAAATGCGCTCAAGAACAAAATATATATAGAAGATACAACTGAGAGCTAAAATTGAGAGGAACAGAGATTATTATTGCAAATTTCTCAAAAAGAAATATGATAAAAATTGATGAAAATTTAAAATAAATTTCTGGAAATTTGAAAAAAAATTTTTGAATTTATAAATTTTTATAGTTAGCTTAAAAATAATAAACGATAGCAGTATTTAAGTAAAATTTTTATAAAATTTCAAAAAGCTGTTGGAATTCAATGTTAAATTAAAACAATAAAGATATCAAATTTAAAATTTTTTGTAACATTATTGTTATACAATCTGCAAATTACATAAATACATGTATATGTTCCATAGTCAGTATTTGTGCTTTGTAATAAACTAAAAGTGAATTCTAATGAGAACACGTAAAATTTTAAAATAATAAATATCATATTGCATGCTACTAGAACATAATTATTCAAATAATATAAAAGAAACGAAAATTATGTAAAACTATTTTTATGTGACGCTTTAAAATACTTTAGAATTTACATTAATGAGAAAATCATATAATTATTTCTTGAGAGCAATTTTGATTTATTCTTATTTATTAGAAAATTCATACTACTGCTCATTTTCATGTGTGTATTGATTCTCATGTGTGCATTTTATAAAATGTTGTTAAGTACAAGGTGCCATGAATCAGAAAATTTATTCAAATCTCTTTAAATTTATTATGCACTTCCGGAAATATTTAGAATTAAATTTTAAATAAAAAATTAAAAGTGAAATATAATTTACCCTAATAATTTGTAATTAAAATTGTTGTTTCATTTAATTTGGTTGTTTTCGCTTATTTTTCCATTATTCAGCAAAAAATTTCTTCAAGCAACTTAATTATGTAAAGTAATTTAAACTTTTACTCTCATTTATCGTATTTACTCGTATTTATAAAAACAAATTCATATACATATACCACATATCTTTCCGAAGATTCATTAAAAATTCCAACTCATCTTTTACATTTTAATCTAAATTTCCATATCGTATTATTGTTGTAAAATTTCCTTGCATTTAAATTTTATGCAATAAAAAGTAACCCTACGTTTAATAATCAGTATGGAAAACCATAGTAATGGCCTTTCACTGTTTCCAAGTAATTAGAATGTAAATTTAACTTTTTGTTTTCTTAATTCAAAAATTTATTTAAAATTCAATACTTAAAAGTTTTGATTTTGTTTAAAAGTGAAAAAATTTCTTTTTTTTTTTTTGTTGTTATAAGATAATTAATGATTAATGTGTTTGTTGTGGGTAATTTTTTTTTTGGTATACAAGTGAACTAAACACATAGTGGTAATAATAAAAGTGAATTAACAATTTTTTCAATGATCAAACTAATAAAAATTCACCAATGGTATCCTGTTTACTTTATTATCTTATTAATAGCAAAATACATGCATATTGAATATTTTACTATAAAAATGCATAAAGTTTAAAGGCGAGTTCAATACGATAAAAGATAATGATAAAGTTTTGAATTTTAAATGTGTGCAAGCCAATACAAATTTCAATTGAATTTTAAATTTTCTTTTTACAATCAGAAAAATAACTTTTTACTTTTATGTTTTCATTATAAGTGCTTGAAAGCAGATGAGCATGCAGTAACGTATTCTAAAAATTTATGCTTAAAAATGTAAAATTTGTACATACACTGAATTTATAAAACCATTTAAAATGTAAAGCTATGAAGCAAAATTAAAGTATATTTAAACCCATATGAACATATTTTCGAACGATAAGTCAAATTCCCAACTTCGTTTATAAGGTTTAGAAAAAGAGCTCCTTGAATTCAAATTTTCATAGCAATACGAGGTTAATATACAACTCAGTAATTATACAACTCATAAAGTAGATTGTTGTGTTTCAATACAATATTATTGAAGCTTTGCATTCTAAAATTTAAACAACAAATATGTATATAAATTTAAACATACAAACTTGTAACCTTAATAATAATAAAACTTATAATCGTAATAACTCAAATTTTTGATTAATATAGCTATCACAGACAAACGTATGGATAGAGAGACAAGCTTGCGAATGCGGTTATATGTTTCGGCCTAAATCGCAGCGTATGATTTATTGACAACTTTTTATAAAGAATTATGTAGACGGCCACTAAGAAATTAATTATTAAAATTTGAATTCAAAAATAATTATGGAAATATAGAAATTTTTAAAATTTTAATACTTACTCATTTCTAAAATGTTGCATTGCAAATTGTAATAGAGAATATTTCGTTATTGATTGTGATGAATTTGGTATATCTTCATCATCAGCTGTATGTCCCAATAAAGATGATTCTAAATGATTTTCTCTTGACATTTTACGTGCTGCATGATGCATTGCTTGCTGTTGTTTAATTAAATGTCTTTCAATTTGTTCTAAATGATGTGAATTTCCATGATGAAGATGTTGACTAACAATATCACCACTACCAATAATACCGCTACCACTTGCATTATTATTATTTATTTGGCTATGATGCCTATGACCATTAATTTGATTATGTTGCTGTTGTTGTTGTTGTTGTTGCTGCTGTTGATGATCAATTTCATGGCCACTGACCATACGATGATGACTAGTACGATGATGTTTCTCAACACTTGATACTGAATCACGATGATGTGATTCACGGGATTCAAGACGTTCAAGAGGAACATTAAGGGTTTGAGCTGCAGCTCTTGCGCCTGATGATAATGTTGAATGTTTTGATTGTGCCTAAAAACAAAACAAAAATGAGAACAATAAATGAATGTATTTTTAAAAAAATTAATTTGATTTAATTAAAAATTAAAACGGATATACGGTTCTACAGGTATTTTGTGTTTTAAGATTAAAGGTATTAAAAGCTCGGTAACATATTGTTGTATAATTTGCATGATTTTAACATAATATGCATATTGTTAATACGATTTTATGATTTATTATGGTATGTAGTTTTCAATTACAAGTAGTGAATGTGATTTTGTCAGTGTTTTATATAATGCTTATATTTTTGGAAAAGTATTTAATAAAATTACAATAAAAATTTAGAAACTGTGGCGAAATTGAATTTAAAAAATTAAATATTCATATATACTTTTCATAGCTTTTCATAGCATACAATAAATCGAAAAGTCCAATAGATTATACGAAGTGCCTTTTTTAATTTAGGAAATATTTTTGACATCAGAATTGTATTGCTGATTTTGATAAAAAAGTAAAATTTGCCAAACAATTTATGATAGGGTATTTGTTTTTGCTTGAAGTTAAGATGATCAAAGTTAATTTTGTAGTATAGATCATTACCGTATGTTTCACTTAGCATTGCTAATAAAAATTTTGCAAAATATGAGCATTTAACTATATAAAACTTGCAAACTAATCTAAAATAAATCGTTTAAATAAGTTAATATTCATATAAAAATTAAAATAAAAATATAAAAATTTTAATTCAACTTTCTATAAGACGCTAATGTGGTCTATACGTTTTTAGTTATAGTCAGTTACGCGTATCTAATATCGTAGTTTAAATACTGCCATAACGTAACTTCAATTGAAAAACAAATTTGAATCGCAAATAAATAATTGTAAAAGAATATAAGAAAAAAGAGAAAAATTGAAATAAAAAATGGGAAAGTTATTATGGAAAAACAAAGAAAAAGAAAAATGAAAGAAAAACTAAAATGTTTGAAACGCAACGGCGTACTATAAACGCCACAATAAACTCATTGCAAAATCGTAAAAATCGGATTATGCTAATTTTCAATAGTTTTTTTGTATTTCAATAAATTTCTATACAATTATGGCAATAATGCACACACACACATAATTTACTTATGAATGTTCTTTATTAAACTTTTTACATAATTTTTTGCACTTACATAGAAATGCAATTTAGCTTTATTTTTTTTTAGGTCAAAAGCATAGATTTGTAGTATTGAAATTGTTCTTTTTATAATGAAACAATAAATTTGTTGTTGCCCTTTAGGCAAAACATAAGTAATATTATTTATTTTTTTTTTTTGGAACTTTGAATTTGCAAGTGGATTGTTCTAAGGTTTGATCTCTTTCGATAATCTAATTATAATTGAAATATTATTTCAATATGCCGGTTGGAAGAAATTTTGCCCGTAATGAGGCTTTGATTATAGCTGAAGAATATATTTCTAAAGTCAAAACTAGTTTATGATTTGATTTTGATGAATACGGTTCAAATAGCAAAAGTTCTTTTAAAATAATCAAAGAAGAAATAAAATTATACGGACAGAATAATAATATCCCTCAGACATAATTTTGGGTATTTCAATTTTAATACGTTTGCTCGCGACACTTTTCAGATTTTAAATTAATCTGCCGAAACCTCACATCATATGAGTCATAAAACTAGATAGCGCTTCCAACAAGATAAAGGAGTCGCCACTTAATGAATACAATGAATAATTTTAACATTCTCGTAACAACATCTGCAAAACGACCGGTACACATATATTAATTTGCATAAATACGGTAACAGAATCAGTAGTGATCCATGAAAGAGTTATCTCTCACCTGGGGTGCGCATTTAAAAATTTCTGTTGTTATCTGACCATTACTGGGCTGGGAGTGAAAATTTATTAGTTTGTTCATTTACCAATATTCAACTTATATTTAATATTAAATATTCCATTAAATTATTAGTTTTAAGAGATTCGAGAATTTGATTGATAGACAAAAGTTTGATGCTACAACTTCATAATTATGTCTGTACATACGAGTGCATAACAACCTTAGTTGTTCATATCAGTTTATGTTTTTATATTTTTATTACATTGTAATAATCGCCGTATGTTAAAAAATTTAAACGCCCAAACATTTTTAAAATGAAATCCTTTCATATCCACCTATATATCTACTCAAATGATTATAAATAACATTATTGAAAAATAAAATCATGTGTACATTATACATTGAAAGTGAATCTTTATGCTGCATGTATAATAAAAATGTAAAATATATTAAAATTATATTAATATTCCAGTTTATTAATTTTTTTTATCAAATTAAATACAAAATAATAATTATATGATATGATAACTTTGATAATGGAAAAAGTGGTAGGGTAGTATAATTGTTGGATGTTTCATAAGAAAAAAATCACTTATCACATGGACTATAAAAAAAAATTTAATAACAACTTGAACCTGTCATATAAAATACTGATTTCCAATATATACGTATTGTGATTTCCAATATTTATAAATGACAAGTGCAAGTTATACAGTCTCTTTTTTTATAATATTTTATATGTATGTACGTTATACTAGCCATACTACATTTATAATTCAATTTTGAAAGTATAATTTTCTAAACAAATATCTTTAAGTTATTTTTGAAAAGAAAAAAAGTAAAATGAATGCTTTTAAAATTTAACAATTAATCAATAAAAATAATATCCGATAAAATATCCTATTCCAATTTAATGTAATATTTATGATCACCGTTATACTATATATCCCAGTTAATGTTTAGTTTAAAAAATTCATCATACTTACATATATTAATTTTCAATTAGTTTTCATATAAAGTTTTCGCATTTGTTATACTGCTAGAAATTAATATACGTGTATATGAATATGGTATGCATTTGTATATAATTATAAATACATATATATAATAAATGTCGCTAGTATATTTATTAATGCATTTTGTTAACAATCATATAATATCGAAGCGTATCATAATTATCAATTATGCGCAATGTGAATTTAAAAAGAGAAAAAAAAAAAATTAATGAAAAATTTACAATATTTAGTTTTTTTTTTTTTCAAGATGAAATTCGTGATCAATTTAATTGGTAAATCTAGTGAAAGTGTAATATCGGATCTTATATTAGATTGTTCGTGTACATATTATTTTATGTATATACTCATATTTTATATTTTGTTATAATATATCGTCTATATTTTAATATAGAAATAATAATGTTGAATGTCCAGGTCTACTACACATGTTAATCATTTCGTTTTGAAAGGAAAAGTTGAATATTTTTTTTTCATTATCATTTTTGTTTTTCTTTATAAATTTTTATGTGTGTATAACATAATTGTTCAGCAAAGTTTTTTATATTTTCAAATAGCTTTAAAATTCTATAGCAATTTTTATATCAAATATCAGCAAAGTATAATTCATTAATTTCACTTTTAATTTATTTTTTATTTGCATTGTGATTAGTGATAAATATTTATAAATGGTATTCCATACACTAATTTAAACTTGTTAGATTAAATTTTATGATTTATTAATGAATTTTTAATACAAAATTTATTAATAATCAAATAAAAGAATAAATTGGGAAATAAAACATCACCATTTTTAATTTTATTTATTTTTTTATTCCGTTTTCCTCCACAAAGTATAAATTATTTGTTAGCAAATTCGTAGTAACTTGGTTTTCAAATTTTCCCTAATTAAATAATAATTAATTAGAGTAATACCAAACAAATAGTAGGACATTTTAACTGCTACTATTTGTTTGGTATTACTCTAATGAAAAATTTTCCCATATGTACAAATTGGAGCTCTACAAATATATTGAAATTTTTGTTCTATAAATTTTATTATTCTATTTCGTTTTAGAAAAATATGAGTTTAATTTAATTTAAAATAATATCTAGTATACTTAATAAAAAAAAATAAATATGAAAATTTTTTTTAGCATTTATACTATAGCCATTACTGTAAAGGTCAAATAACAGTTTTCAAATGGTTTTTCCTATAGTAATGAAAGAATATGTAAGAACAACCTGTGCATAAAATATTGAAAGCACGTGTGTATAAAATTGAGGTACATACGTGAAACTATATACTTAATAATATTTTTTATTTTATTTTTAAAATGCTATAAAATATAATATTACTAACAATAGAGTAATGTAGGTTATTATAGAATGTTAGTAAATTTAAATTTTAACTGTTTAAGAAAATTGTATTTTGTATTTGCACGTTTCTGTCTCATTTTTCTTGAAAATTCTAAATTTACTGTATACTTTATTCATATAAATACGCAATATTGCAAAATGAATTTAGTTATGTATAATTAAATTAAATTTGATTTAAAATTTTTTTAGAGACCTTGACTTTGTCATTAGGTAAGCAAAATGATTAACAATAGCATAATTTTTTGAATGTATTGAATTACATTCCACCTCTTACAGAATAAAAAGTCTATTAATATTTAAATTGTCATATTTTAAATGCACACGTATAGAATATTGTAGTGTCTTTCATTAAAGGCGTTTAAATGTATTACTGTAATATGCTTAAATGTATAACTAATGGCCGAAGCTTAGCAGAAACAATTTTAAAAAATGTTCACAAACGATAATTTTGCACTTTTTAAACATTTTCAAAACAAAATATATCAAGAGATGATAAGGCAACACGGATTTCATATTTACAAAACATTGCATATCGCTAGGCTGAACAACTCAGATGTTTTATCATATTTTATTATTGATAGATATTGATGAATACATATTCAGACAAATATTACGTACATTTATCACTAGTTATGTTGATATGTTGATTCTGAGCATTTTTTCCAAGATATATGTACAAGAATCAAGAAAAATGCAAATACGATGTTGAAAATGTCACGTTTTCTCGAATTCCATATAAAGTATAAGATAAGTAGAAAAATGTATACTAATTAGTAATTATATTCAACTGCAATTTATTGAAATGCGAAATTCATCATTTTATTCCTTAAAAATTAATTGTTAATGATATACGTAGTGTAGCTTATACAAATTTAGAAATTGAATAAGTATTCTTAAGTAGAACACTCCCACATTAGTATTTAATTTATTTTTACTCGACATCTTCACATCTAAGAAAAAGTATGTCCGCTTAAAATAAAGTTATTGTTAATTATTATTTCCATATAAAACTTGCAAATCTTAGTGTTACATATTTGTTCAAATTGAGCTATTTTTTATTAACTTGAAGATTGTCATATGCATATATACGTATAATATTATACTCTATGAATAATAGACTTATGTTCTGAAAAGCTAAAATAATTATGTAAAATTAATTCATTTTTAAATAAATACATAACAAGAATAATTTTGTTCTAAAATTTTTAACTAATTTCGAATCTGGCTTTTACTACTCGTAATGTACAGTTACTTAAACTTGTTTTTCGTCCCGTATGCCAATTCAAGCTATCAAATAAAAATATAAAAGTTATAATAAAATATAGAATTTTGCGGTATGCAACCAAATTAAATTTAACGCGATTTAAGTTGTTCAAGTTGACGTGAGACTCGCCTTTTTAGGTAGACGTCCTTTAAATATTAATTCTTTAAACTAAGTTATTGTTAACATTTAAGTATTATGTGGCGGCAAGAACTGATTTTAGCGTTAAAACTGATTTAAGAGTATTGCTTAAACTCTTTTACTCAAACTTTATTTTAATAAATTCATAAATCTATTCGAATATTATAAATTTACTTAATTTCTTAATTAAAAATGATTTATTCACTAAATATTTCGCTCGTAAAACCTGTGAACCCTATGAAATCTTAAATATTACTTTATAATATGTACTTATAGCCTTTTTTTTAAATTGAAATTTAATTTAATTAAAAACATTTAAATTTGAGAATTTTCTATAATTGAAATTTTGTTTAAAATTAAATTTTCTAACTTGTATACTCTCAATGTATTACCCATGTAGGTTTGTAAGCTTTTGTTTTTAAATGGCGACCTTTTAAACTATATTATTAGGCCAATTTAACTTTGAGCATAGATAATAACCGTATATCAACGGTATTGAAATAAAATTTTTGATTATTTCTTATTTTTTTACCTTTTGTTTCTTTTCGTTGTTTCTCTTAATTATTTAAACGCACTCATTTTCTTATATTATCTTTTACAAGGTCAAGTTTAAAGTGAAGAATGAAGCAAAATGTTTAGTGTGAATAAGTTTGAACGTATATGTTGTACGTGTGTAAGTGGAAAACATTTCAATTTAAACGATAATTATTTTATTTTCTTTTTATTTTTATCTGTTTTAATGAAGCAATAATTAGGTTGAGACGAACTTGAGGTTTATATTTCTTTTTTCTCTTTTTGGGAATCTATTACGTTCATAAAATCGGTTTTAATAAGAACATTCATTAAGCCAGCATAAAAATGTATGGCGACTGACCAGTAGAATTTTTACTTGAGTACCCAATATGTGGAGAAGTAAATTTTTACTTGAGATCATAAATAAGGTTTAAATAAAGAAGATTTTGATAATTAAATTAATAATATCGACTAATCGAGCTAATGTGTTAGTAATTTAGAACTTCCACGTTTTTGTTACTACGTTTTGGAGAGGATACTATTTAAACAGAAATTTTCTCTTTAGTTAACTTATCAGTTATTATCGGACTACTACAAAATGCTAAAATATAATGAATAAAATATTTTGCATAGTTCCTAAATTTAAGAAAAAATGGGAAATGAAATATTATTTAAAATATTAATATAATCGCATCCCATGTAAGGTATAGAATCAATGTAATTTAAAGAGAGGGAAATATTTTATCAAAACAATATAGCATTACTGAAATTTCTCTCTGTTCAAAGAGATTGTAAGCATATTTTATTCAATAAATTATATAAAAAAAATTTTTTTGTAATATTTTTTTATAAAAATTAAAAATATGAAAGAAATTAACTTGCGGCTCCTGAGAAATGAAAAATGTGACGAAATTTTGAAATTTAAATAAAATAATCTTTATTGGAGAATGAACGTACTTAATAATTTAATGAATGAACTAATGAATATTAAATTCTAAAGAACTGTGCTAGTATTTAAGTAAAAATTTTCGAACAATGAATAACTTTTGTGCAATAGTAAAAGTAATGAAGATACAAAACTAAGATGTTTAATTATTGCTCATAATGACAAAAATATTATTGCATTAAAGTTGCAATCACTTATGTGACTTGTTAAAAACCACAACAGCAATAATAAAAATCATAAGTTCTTGCAATTTAATTTATTGTATTAAAGTCGCAAATATTGCACTTCTTGCTCAACTTTACTTATAATAAAGCGTACAAGATGTCAATTTTCTAACCATTAAATTTACAAATTTAATTTTTTACTTGAAAACAATTTATGAAAATGACATCTTAATAAGCTTGTATGAAAACTATTAAGATAAGTAAAAATATTATTGACACTTTATCTCTTAATTTAAATATTCCAATTAATTTGATAAAAACTTATGTCTTCATATGATTATGTAAAGAAGAGAAATCGAAGTTGTTGTACACAATCATTATATTGTGTGTCAATTTCAAGTTGTTAAAAGTAAACATTCGTGTTTAAGCATTTATGCAAATTAATATTTTTTTATTTTTTTTGTTTTTAGAAAATTCAAGAATTTCATGTTTGTAAATGTAATTTTAATTTCTTTACAATTTTTAAATTACCAATGAACCAGATAACAAATAATCAAATAACAAATACATAAAATGTCAATTTTTTAAATAGTTAAGAGCAATATTAAATTAAGTACGAGTATGTTATTAAAATAATTTCATTTTTATGTATATACTTAGGTATATTAAGCATAAGATTGTGAATGGATTATGAATAAATTATGAATAGTAGAATATGTCAATAAATATGGAGTTTGTAATTTTTGCAAAAACTATTAGCATACTTTAGATTTCATTTTCGATTGAGTTATACACAGTTCATTCACACAGTAGCAATAAAATTTCAACACAATAAATTTATAAAATTATGATGAACAAAACATACGCTCCAAATTTATTTAAATATTGTTACAAATACAAATTATAAGAACACAACTATTATGAACAATCAAACTGAAATTGGGGATATATATGTAAGCACAATATTAAAAAGAATAAATTTAATAAAATAGATAATTTACTTTTGGTTTTAGCATCAAACAAAATTCGATACCATTGCCCTCTGATTTGGAAATTCTACAAAATTCCAATATTCCTGAAAAATTAACTTATAGGACAGGAGAAATTAAAATTTTCAATTACAAAAGCTTTAGTTTTGTAATAGAGTCTCATATATTAATTGGAAAGAAATATTAATAACATTATTAATTAAGTCAAAATGACCAACTACTATGGTCGTATCGTATATAGAGTTATAATTTTTACATAATTTATTCAAATTTATAGTTTCTCATATATTCAAAATTAATTTACAAAAATTTTGCAATATTATTTTTAAAGATGTTATCCGAATTTGACCTCATTTAACAACTCATAATAATTCAAATAATTAATTATATAAATTTTAGTAAAATTTTCTAAAAAAAAATAGCTACAAAAAATTTATAAAAGTAATAATTCAATGTTCTATAAATGCCGTAAATCAGTTTTATTATTTTAAGATAGTAACAGTAAAAAATACAGTTTTTTTTTTCTTCTTTCCAATTTAAATTATGTAGGTTAAATTTAAAATATGTACAAGGTATTTACGTAAGTGTATATATACATATAAAGAAATGATTTTAGTAATATTAACAAAATTTTATTAAAAGCGAGGCGCAAGAAATTTAAGCAAATTAAATAAAAATTTTATTTATAGACAAAAATTCTAAATAGCTAAATATAAACGATTGGGTATTTATATAGAAGATATAGAAAATTCATATTTCTAAAAATATGTTTTATATAAGTATTACAAGCATACTATTATGTTGAGGTAACAAAAATGATTCTACATTATACCAAAAATTCAAATATAATTCGGAATAATTGCATAGATATGTATGTATATATTGTGTGCTGTCGCTATGTGACTTAAAAAATTATTGACGATATGCTATTAACAACCAGGTTTGAAAATTTTATTTTTTCTTTTCTTTATAAAATATAGTTACAGGGGATCAGATCAGCGCAGAGTAGAGACAAATTTATATGAACTTTGTAGCAGGATATTTTGTGTACAGTTATACTGAATTATTTTAATACAGAACTGGTTTATGATTAAGAGTTTCATAGATACATACAAACAAATATAAAAACATATTATAAATATTATATTGGGTATATACGAGTATTAATTTTTATTATTATTAGAAAAATTTTCACTATAAATTCTTTTTTTTTCTTTGTATTTTTTTTCAACAATAAAGTTGTAGGATAACTTTTGCCTTATATATGTACATATGTAATTTGCAACACAAGAAAAATAGTTGATATTTTCAAATCAAGTTTTTTTTTTTCTTAAATAACGCGTTTTTTGCTTTTTTTCTTATAAAAATGTAACAACTTTAATATGGAAGTTATATTATGGGATTAGATTTAAACTCGAATCGAGGATGCAAGTATATGTATATGAAAACATAAGTATAAAATACGAGTATGTGGATATTTTTATGTATTCGTTTAATTTGCAGAGAGAAAAAAAAAAGCAAATCGTGTTTGATCAAATTATATATACTTAGTTGAGTGTGGCTAATATGGGGAAAATTAATAAAAACAAGAAAAATACAGAAACAGTGCACCTTCAAGTATTTGTTGTTGTTGTTGTTATCATAAAAATATTTTTCAATTGATCGAATATGTGTTATTATTTTGTATGTCCACATATTGGGTACAAATATTTAATATAAAAATATGGTCTGGTAGTGTAAAATTTGGTGCAATTTTAAGTTATAAAAAAAAATTTTTATTTAAAATGGAATTGAAAGTGGTTTTTCATGACAATAACAGCAACAAAGAAAAAATAAGAAAAATACCATTTGTAATAAAAAAATTTGAAATATTAATTTATCTGTATTGAATTGGTATTGGTTACCTTTTGTTTTGAATTTTTTTATTGCTCTTGAAAAGAGAAAATTAAAGAAATTACAAATTTTTTTTCCCGAATTTTCATCTTTTTCTTTTTGGTTTTTTTCTTATTAAATCTGAAATCGTTTTAATTTAGAGGGAAAAAAATGGTTATCATCAATGTTTTTATTCTGTGTTTATCTACAATTATTATGGCAACATAATTATTATAATAAAATAAATATAATTTTTTAAGATTTTAATTTAAAACAGAAATATTAATTTATTTAATGAATAATTTTTTTGTCAATTTGATTATAATTACGAAAAATCATTTTATATTATAAAAAATGAAGGAAATTAAATTAAAATTTGAAAGTATTTTTTTTAATACTTTAAGTCAGGGATGGGGAACCTTTTCTCTATATAAGGCCAAATTTTAGTCAATGCAGAGTCAATCAGGCCGCAAAGTTTAAAAAAAGTCCAAAGGTTATAAATTTTTGCTTTGTGTAGGTTGATGAAAACAAAATTATGTCAGAATATAAAAAATAACATAAAACAGTTTATTTCATAAATAAAAATAGATAAGTAAGTATGTACATTTATATGGGTTTGTTTTCAAACAAATATGTATGTAAATTTTGAATTCAAACGTTGTTAGAAATTTCATGGCTTTGAATTTTCCAATTTTTAGTTTTCAAATTTGAAAGTTTATGTGCACGGTTTATTTTTCTAAATGTTTGATTTGTTTTCGAAAATTTGGCAGCAAAATTTTAATTTTTAAGAAATATAAGAAATAAATTTTTTTAAGGACAAAGGCCACTAAAAAACAGTTAAAAGGCCGCATGCGGCCTTAAGGCCGCAGGTTCCCCATGCCTGCTTTAAGTAATTAAGTGATTTTTAAATTTAGAAGATGAATTTTTTTGTAACAGCAAAAATCAAAGTCAATAATCAAATAATAAAAAATAATAAACGAAATGACTGATTAAACAATAATTGAAATGAGATTCTCAAAACTCATTAATCGAGATTTAAGTACCCATATCATTTTAAATATTGTGTTATATCTCAAGTACTATTGTGGTTATGCATCCGTAAGATTTAATACGGAATTAATTTAATTATTTTTCAATTATATAGTTCAAGCATAAAACAAAAACTATTCTAATTATGTAAAAAAAACGATAGATGGTATTAATTTGAATGGCGGCTATCATACAGTCATTAGATTATCATAGTAATTAATTACGATCAACTTTGCCGGTTCTGATTTTAAAATTAATTTAATTTTAAAGTCGAATACAAACAAAATGTTCGTATGTAATTGGCAAATAATAATTATATTCTTTAATTTACCTCAACTATATGTAATGTTTCAAAACGTGCTAATATTTCTTTAACAGATACTTTAGGTTCAGATGGTTCTTCAAGAATAGTTTCCATTCTATCAACAGAACCACTACTAGCAATACTGGTACGTCGTGTTCTACCAATACCAGTTGTAATTATATTATTAGAAGAAGTTGCTGATGATATCGTTGATATTGATGATACCGTTCCATTCGGATATTTATTACAATTATTATTAATAGTTTTTGGTGGTGCAATAATACCTGTTGTAACAGGTATAATTTTAGGTTCTTTTAATTTCTCTTCTTCATTAGTTCTTAAAATATTTTGTTCTTCATTAATTTCTCTTTTTGAGGATGAATCATTATTATAATCCTTTTTATAACATTTTATATTACTATTTTCATTATTATTATTATTATTTTGATCACTGCTTTTATCATAACTTTTATTATTATTTTTTATATTGAAACTACTGTTAAATTTTCTATTATTATCAATATTATTATTATTCAAATTAAAATTTTTATTAATATTTTCATTATTATTAACTTCTTCATCATTGTCATCATCATCGTCATCATCGTCGGCATCATGATTATCATCGCCATTGTCATTTTGTGAACAATATTTTTTATTAAAATTATTATTTTGTGAATTTATTTTATTCCGTATAACCATAGCATTTAATTCATCAAGATCACTTCTTCGATGAATTTGTACAGAAGTAATACCAGTTATATGAGCGATTTCAGGATCAGAATCTGAAATATTATTATCTTCAAAACTATCATCGTCTTGATCTGATGAATTATTAAGGCTATCAAGTGAAGCAGCACGTTTTATTAATTTCTTTTGATCTTGTTCTCTTTCCTCATCTTGTTGGGCAATTTTTTGTCTTTTATGTGATAAATTATTATCATCATCATTATTGTTACAATTACTATTATTATTACCAGAAATGTTTATTAAATCTTTATTATTATGGTTGTTATCGTGATTGTTATTATTACTGTTATCATGATGATTACTATTATTATTCTTAGATGTTTTATGAGAATTTTTATTACTTTTAAATTTATCCAATTTTAATAAAGCTGTGTAACATTTATATGTTGGTAGAGCATCGAAAAATTTCGAATGAGATGATCTACTTGAATTTGTTGAACGAACACTTTCCGACATTTTGTAAATTATATTTTCTTTTCACATAATTTACAGTTTTATAAAAAAAAATTTCACATTTTAACTATTTTTTAAGCAGTTTTTAATTAAATATTTTTTAAATGTGTTCAAAATTTTTTTTAATTTTATTTTAATTTTTTAATATTCAGAGTAATTAAGATTTGTTTAAACGAAATATTTCTAACATTTTATGAGTTATAACTAATTTTAAACACTATGTAAACAAACAGAATTTATTATAATTTAATATGTAACTAGCAAACATCTTCTAACGCTGTATCATTTTTTGTCTTGAAGATTCTCTATACTCTATCAGAATATTCTTAATTCGAAGAAAACTTATGTGATTTTGGGTGCTTGTTATACAGTAATGTATAATATAATTTTTTTTTTAGATTTTAATCAAAATTAAAATATCGATCTGAAATACGAAATAATAACAAAATACGATTTTCTATTATTGCCATATAGACGTGAGATGGCGCGATACAATGAAGTATATCGGAAC
The DNA here is from genome assembly GCF_029603195.1 of Condylostylus longicornis. Lineage (NCBI taxonomy): Eukaryota > Metazoa > Arthropoda > Insecta > Diptera > Dolichopodidae > Condylostylus > Condylostylus longicornis. The sequence goes on from NW_026578043.1 coordinate 1,843,354, forward strand.
CGGAAATTTAAATATTTTCTAATGTTTATTTATTTTATTATGTATTTTATTTTTAGGTTACATTTTTCAAATTTGTAAGAAATTGAAATGAAAGTGAAATCAGTAAAGTACTAACTCGCCAAGCAGTATTATGTTGTATTGTTATAAAATGAAAACGTTATGTTTTCGAACTTTTTAATTGGCAACTCTAAATAAAATTTAAATATTTCAATTAATTAATCTTAATTCTGCTTCAAAACTATTTTTACTTTCATTAACAAGATTTTAATTTCTTAAAAATTTTATTCTTTCTTTCTTTTTGATTATTAATTAATTTTTCAAATTACATTTGAATAATCTTTAATTTTTTTTTAAAATTATAATAAAAAAAAACCTTGATTTATTAAATTTTTATAATTTAAATGAAAAAAAGTAAAACTAAAATTAAGTTTTAAAACAAAATCAATGAAGAGCTAAAAAATTATTAATAATCTACGAGTATGTTGTTACAAGGTCCAAATCGAACAATAATTGAAAATATTAAGGAAACTGCTTGGTAATAACTTCAACAATAGAATAAAATATTGAAGATTTTTTATAGACTCAAAGTAAATGTATCGTTTGAAATTAAAATAGAATTTGTTCAATTAGGTACAAAATATTTTTCTGAGTATAGATTTATAATTAGAATTCTAATAAAATAGAATTAAATTTTAATTTTTAAGTAAAATTTAAGTTACATATTTTTTTTTAAAAATAAATTCTTCGCATCGCCAACTTTTAATTTTAACCATTTCAGACTTAATTAAGCAAATAAAACTCAAGTTAATGTGATTTTCGTGTGTTCGGTGCTGCAAGTCTGCCGTATCCCTATTAGAAATTATTAAATTTCTACTAAACACTCCTTATAAAATCTGCTTAGTTACTTAAATATGTTACAATAATTTTCAATAAATTGTGGAGATAAATTTTTCTTTAAGTAGCAGTAGTTCAATATGCCGGAATGATAATTAAATGTATGATAGTTATATCTACAAACTTGGTCAAGTCAATATCATTTATCCTACTTGTTTTTTTTTCTTAAAAGAATAAGAAATGTAAATAATATGGTCACGAAAATAAAAATATAAAATGAACTATTGTTCTTACTACTGGACGCTACTATTTGTTTCTTTTGTATATATTGTTGTAGTTAAATTTATTGAAGTTAAATTTAAAAGCAAACATTTCATTTATTTGTTTATTTTTTTTTTTTTTTTGTTTTGAAAGAAAGTGATTGATCTCAATAAATTGTGTGAAATATTTCCGTGCTTTTAACATATTTTTTATTTATTTATTTATTTATTTTGTTTTTTTCTGTTGTAACCATGACCATTTTAAATATTATTTTTTGCAATTTAAATAATTTTCTTTTCTACTTCAAATGTATGTATACTGTTTTTGCTCGCATAAACGTTTAAAATTATAAAATATAATAAAATTTTTTATATAAAAAAATTATAATATAAAAATATATTGAGCACAAAATGCGTACACATACTCATATAACATATTATTAAATATTTAATAATTAATTTATTTTACAAGAATTTACACTAAATAATCATTAATTATAATTTAAAAGTACATATACATATATATGTATATAATTAAAATAATTGTGAAAATTCAAAATGGTTACATGAATATTGCGTGCTAAATATAACTACTCTGAATACTTATAAATATTTTTGAAACGTAATATAATTTTTAAATAACAGTATGTTTTATATTATTAATGGTTTGTAATTAATATAATAACTTTTAATTTATAACATTTTGTATATTGTATGAGCACACTCTTTTAATCTTTTGAATAAATTTATTTAAATTATTTTTATCACTTTATATTTATATGTATATATACAATTTATGAATTCTTTTCTCTCTTTTAAAATTAATTTTTTTTTTGAATTTATTTTCTTTTTGATTTGAAAATTCGATTAAAATATTTTTTATTTAAAAAACCAAAAAAAATCTTATAATCCGGTAAAAGTTCATTTTATTTCAACGTTTAATTTATTTTATTTTAAATAATTTTATAAATCATATATGCGTATAGCGTTGCGATTGAGAACGAATGCGCGAGTTAATAAAAAAAAAAATTATGTTATTTTTCATATTTTTTTGTTTTTATTATTTTTTTATCTTTGAGATATTAAAAAACAAATATAAATAAAAAAGAAAAATTAAAAGAAAAAAAATATTGATAAAAAAAAATTATTTAAGATGTTTCTTGATCGCCACAATTTTTTCAACTAAACATTGATTGGCCATTTCACTTTGACTTTGGCCGTCATAGTAATCATCGTTGTATATATGGTCGTTATCTTAAAACAAGAGTTTAACACCAAATACCAGAAACTAAATAATATAATATCAACAACGTATGTACTAGACATTATGATTTTTGTGTTTTTTATCAATGTACATACGTATGTATGTATATATTATGCTATACTATATTATGGCCACAAATATAACATCATGTATAGTATGGGATAAAAACTATAATAAAAAATATATATGTATATGTATGTATGTATGATTGTAAATATATACATACATATATGAAAATTAATAAATAAATAAAAACATTGAGGAAAAAATATACATATATATATATATATATACAGTTGATGCGGCTGATGCTCTACCAACGTTTTAAGGATTACCATCTGTTCGAAAAGATTTTGTGATAACTATAATAAAAAGTACAGTATGACTCATCACATATAAACTATAAAAAAGCAATTAAACTTATTATCTAAACACTATCAAATGGAGAGTGGTTCTTCGAGAGAGAGAAAAAAAATCTGAATTCATTTTCAGTTAAATCTCTAGACCTATGAGATTGCATTACACTCACTCAAAATTTTAGTAAACTTAAATTTCTTTGTGTGTGAACATTTGAACCCCTTTGCTTCTAAGCCAATATAAATGAAATGAGTAAAGCATAAAAAGCAGAGCCTTGGACTTCTTTAAAAATTTTTTCAAAAATAATATGGAAATTATGTATAACACATCTATTGGGTCCTAATTACATTTAAATAATTAGTGAAGGTATGTGGAATAGTCGTAAATTTTTATTTCAACAGATGTTTTCAAAACGTTTGTTTATGGAAAATTAATGTAAAATGTTCTATTTAAATTTAAAGATTAACTTTTATTCCTGTATAATAAAATTTCTATTGTTATACCAGAATAACATACCAGGTAAAATATTCTACTTTTTTATTTAAATGAAACTTAAAGTAAGTGTTACATTTTTATAACCATATTTGAATCAAAAACAATTGGTAACCCTTTAACTTTTATAGTTGTACTCGTAATGAATGTATAGATTCTTTGATGCAAACCACCTATATGTATCCAACCATACAGCAATAATGCTTTATGAATTTATTTTCCCATATACGAAGTAGGTAAAGTAAAAATTGAAAAAAAAAAAAAAAACGAGTAAAAGAAAAATTTGTTAGTTTTGTTTTTTTAAACTGTTTTTCTTGTTTTTTTTTTTCTTTCTTTGTTACGGTCTTTATATTATTTTTGTTCTTCTTGTTTATATAAGCTTTTCTTATAAATGCTTTTGTTGCGGTTATGCTCGTAAGTAGATTTTAAATGTATGAAAAATAGTTGTTTGTTGGCATTTAATATTAAATTCTTATTGTTATTGTAGATTAAAATAGAGAGTTAGCCATCAGCAAATGTACACACATATGTTTATTATGCGATTAAAAATTTGTTAAATATAAAGTTGATTTTTTCAGTATAATTAATTAAATGTAACATGTAAAGAGTGGCCCATATTCATATTTGCTATATAGTATTTTATTTGAATTGGAATGATATTTTAGGAAAATGAAAAATTTAATATAAATTTTATGTTTTAATATTTGTTGAGCTACTTCACTTTCTTATCTCTAATGACAACTCATTCAAATGAGAGGAAATAAAACAGCATTTTATTTCAAAATTTCATGAAATAAAATTGTATTTGTAATGACACCTGATCCACCAAAGGTTGAGAAATCGAAAAATCTTCCTTGGCCAAAATCATCTATTAATGCATTCGCTTTCATAACTGCACCACCATGTTGTAAATGGGCTCATCAAAAGTGTATGCCTTCATTCAAACATTAATACCTAATTTATTCACTGCGTATACATACCATATGCAAGCGTAAATAAATTTTTATCTTCATTTCTATATTTAATAAAATTGATGACTTTGAATCAAAGAAAACCAAATTAAAAATTGACGTTTATTTAATTTCTATCCTGGTGTGTTTTCATTGAGGTCTACATACACACACATATTATATTATATTCGATTATCTTAAAAAGAATAAATATCGATTCAATTCACATTCAAAAATATTTTACACAATATTAATTTTTCAATGTTACCCATTTTGAATTTGATTAAACAAAAAAAAAAAAACAGAGTTTTCATTGTTTTTTTAATGTTGAACTTTATTAGATTTCCATGTACTCGCATAAAGATTAAAAGTTCTTTTAGTAGTATTTTTCAAAAGAGTTTTTGTTTCATTTTCCATTTTGTTTTCTTTCTTTTTTTTGCTATTTAAACTGATGTAGGTAAATTAAAATCTATAATTTGAATAAATTTATATAAAAGATATGAAATTCAATAGTATTGTCGAAATCTTTTTAAATGTTTTGTGAGATTTTCATGAATAAATTTATGGTAATAAAGTAATACGCTTTAAAAATAATAAAATGTCATAGATCAAAAAATAAATAGGAGAATAGAAAAGGCGATGGTTAGGTGTTATTAAAATTTTAAAAAAACTTATAAATTTTATTGTTATTTTAAATATTGTAAAAAAATTGATATTAATAGCAAGTCGAAACCAAACGATTAACTGCATAAATTACAGCGAAATACACTGAAATCATAAATAAAACTTGTAATTAAAAATACTATCATAATTATGTAAAAATTTCAAATCAGGAAAACAAACATAAAGGAAAAACATGTAGATCATAATATATTACTTTGATAGCTCAAGCCCAATTCAGTCATTTCGTACATTTCGTACCCAAAAATTGAACAAAATGTATAAAAAAATGTTTTCATTATGAGATATGGTCATGTCAATTCAATACTTCACGATAAGAACGATAAGGTGTGTGATATAAAAATTTTTAGTAATTTTATTTCATAATTTTCAATTTTATTTAGATAAAAGCAAACATACTAATGTCTAGACAATTCATATTTTATACTATTCACAAGAATACTAAATTGTATAACTTACCTCCAGTTTTTCTTCCAAATTTTTAAGAATTTCAATTATTAGAATACTAAAATTATTAAAATACTAGGCAATTATTTTACATTTTTCAAAAATTTTCCAATAACTCAAAAAGAGGATATTGCATTTCGCATAAACTAAAAATTTAAATTCCAAATTATTTGACAATTAAAATTTTTTATTAAATTAAAATATTTTTTGTAGTTATCAAATAACGAAAACGAAGTGTCTCAATTACTCATAAAAACAAAAAAAAAATCTAATTAAAAATAACTTATCCAGCTTTTTTATGCGTTTAAGTCATTAATTAAAGAAAAAAATTTTAATTGCATTTTTTTCTGAAATTCTCATATATTTTTGTTTTTTAATTTAATTTTTATGATTTTATAAATTTCTATTTCAATGAAAAAATTATCAGGAAAAAGAAAAAAATAACAATTATAATATTTTCTTTCTAATCAAGGAAATTGAAAATTGTACAAGTGAAAATATGCTTTGCAGTTGATGGTAATAATTCATTGTGACTCTTGTCGAAATTAAGAAAAAAAAGAATCTAACAACTGTGAGAAGAAGTAAAGTGCTCAATCAACATATTCTATAATTATCAAATTTAAATTATACAAGCTATATGCAATTTTTATGCAATTTCAAAGTGGCAATCAAATTAAAAGTAAGTGCTTTTGGCATAAACAGTGAAAGGCTATTGCGATTCTGCAAAAATATAATAGAAAAAAAAAATTGTTTTAAAATGTATTCAACTCGCATGGTATTAAAATAATATTCGTCTGCATAAAAATATTTTTACGATATTAATTCTCATAATAAGGTGAATAAAAGTTTTACAATATAACAACTTTCTTTAAAATACAATAGTTCTAAATTTCTTTAAAAAGAATGTGGAAGTGTGAAGAAAATCTTTTAGATATTAAACGGCTCAGTGATAATTTAACTTTGTTCCATAAGTAATTATGGCTTAACTTGATTATATGTATATATAAATTCCAATATATGCGATTCATTTAATTGTGCTTTAGTGTTATATAGAATAGATAGTTTGCTCAATTATATATCGTGTTTATGGTAAAAATTAAATTAGTGCTATTTAAAAACTAAGAAAAAAGATATTTTGAAAATAAATGCATATTAATATATTAATCATATTGCAGATGTAACTAATTTTTGTGTATGTTAAAAAAGTATGCAATTTTATTTAACAAAAATTTTATATAAAACATTTGTTCGCCTAAATATAGGCAAAATTTATAATAAATTTAACAATAAAATCCAACAATAAATCATAAAATTTCATAAATAATATTCAGTTAAAACCACATTAGTAAACATGTATGTATATGTATAAATATAAAAACAATATCGTAAATGAAATTGTACACTTTCTTGTATGAGGATTGTAATATTTAAATAGTTTCTCGACTAAAATTCATTTCCATATATATTATAATTTCTATTTGACTTACCTTTCTGAATTCTTGACAGAATAATTGAACCATTTGTTGTATTGCTGGTGCTCTTATTGCATGTAATGTCAAACGATTACCGTTTCTCATATTTAATTGTAATGCAGCTGGTCTTGGTAATGTTATAGCTCCTTGTAATTCTGCAAATGGCAACGATCTTACAACAATTAGATATTCAGCATCACGTCTAGCTAAATATACTCCATTATGTGATATGGCCAATATTGAAACATCAGGAAATTGTGGAGCACCATTGACAGTAAATAAACGTGCAAAATATAACGGCCAACTTCTTGCCATGTCTATTAGGTGTCTTTTAACAATAGCTCTTACCTGCCCTCTTAAATTTTCTTCATTAACACCATGTCCATTTAACAAATTTATAGCATTTCTTCGTTCTTGAGGTGAAATTCTTAAACAAGATGTTAAACAAAAAACATCTGATGCTATCTGTATAAATAATAAATCGAGTGCAATAGGAGGTCCAATTGGTTCACTTGGATGAAAAACTTCTTTACGAATACGAAGTTTCCATAATACACGATTATATGTTAAGCATGCATTAGCTGGGGCTTTTAATGATGGTGGAGCAGGAACTGGTGCTGGTATTATGGGTACTGGCCATTCATCAGCAACATCAGTTTCATCATGTTTTTCTGTACTAGCTGAAATTAATGTTGAAGCTGATGTTTTTCGTTCTCGCTCCTTGGCATATTTTTGTGCCATATGCGTTTTAAATGTGGCACGATCACTCGAAGTTATTTGACTGGACGTAGACTTTCTCTGATGATCTCTGTCACGTTCCCGTTCTCTTTCACGTTCACGTTCTCGGTCACGATGTAATTCATTTTCTCTCTCACGTTCTCTTTCTATTTCGCGTTCTCTTTCGCGTTCTCTTTCACGTTCTCTTTCGCGATCTCTTTCTCGCTCGCGTTCTCGATCACGCTGTCTATCTAATTCTCTTTCTCGTTGTCGCTCTAATTCACGTTCTCTTTCTCGTTCGCGTTCCATATGTGCTTGCGTGACTTTTGGCGGTGCTGGCTGATATACTTTATTGCTTTCTTTTTCTCTCTCAACTTGTCGTATTTCATATATCCGGTCACGTTTTTCTCGTTCTTTTTCTCGTTCTCTGTCACTACCACTTGAAGCAGGACCTTCAACTTCCGATCGATCCCATACAGATTCAGAAAAATTTTCTCGATCTCTTGATCTAGATCTAGATCTTGAACGATCTCTATCAATAGTAATTTCCTTCTTGAAACTGGTTTCATATACCATATCTAATTTTGCAGCTTCAGCTCTCCCCCATGAATCATATGTGTCTTTTGATATATCTGATCCATTCCATTGATGACGAACGCCAAATGTATCCCTTTCTTGACGTTGGACAAAAGCAGGAATATCTTGCTTTTGATAGTCTATATCAATTTCAGTATGGCGCATTTGTCTTGTTACAATCATATTAGATTTACTTTGGGGTGGTGAATTAGGTGGTCTTATAGGTGGTGGTGGAGCTGGACCTGATGGAGCCGGTGGAATAACTGCTGGCCAAGGGGGTGGAGGCGGACGATTGCCAGCTTCCATTCTTTCAATTTGCAATCTTACAGAAGTGTGATCTTCGCTTCCATTCATAAAACCTCCACTAAGTTGTTGTTGTAACATAAGTTTTCGCGTTTCTTCTAGTTTTGTAGGGGCTCTTTGTTCCGATCTGGTGCTTACGGTTGATCTAACAGAATGTCCAGCGGTAACTTGTTCTAGCCTTTGCCGCATTTCGGAACTTAACTTTAATTTTCCAACACTACCAGGAGCTGGGCGTTCAGCTCCAATATCAAAGCTTCTTTTATTTGATTTTATGACAACTGGAATTACTGGCTCAGACTCTTTTCTTGTAGGTGATTCCATTTTATTTTGTTTACGAATTGGACCTGTTGGTTGATGTGTGATTGGCACAATTTTACTGTGTTCTACTTCAAATTCTTCCCATTCTACTGTTGAACCATTTGGAGATCCTGCACTACTATGGTTTTGTGATTGTGGAGTACTCTTGCGTTGATTTTGTCTCATTTTGAACAGCATGAAATTTTCTTCTTCTGTTAACTCAGTTTGACTATCTTGTGGAGGAGGCCATCTCCATTTACCAATACGTACTGTTTTCGCTCGTCCATATGGATCTAAAAATGGTCTTGCTTCTGAAGGGTCTTTGAATTCCAAAGGAGGAGGCATTGGAGGAGGTGGTGGCGGTGGTATGAGACTGCCACCACTATCTGAAGAGGCTTTGCGATTTCGATCTGGTTCCGTGAACTGAGAATTTCTGCTCTTGAAGCTTTGTTTTCGCGGCGCAGCTGATGATGAGGTTTCTAAATGAATTCGCGTTGTACTCGTTTGTGACATCGACACACCTGTTGGGGACACTGGAGCTAGTGGTGGTGTTTCCTGCTGGCTTAATAAAGTTTGCAATGCTTGATTTTGTGCTAGGAGTTGTTGTTGAATTTGTAAATTCTGTGCCATTGCTGATTGCAAAAACGCTCTCTGAATTTGTGTTTGATAAGCCGGATCACTTGATGTTGGGAGATTTATAATTTGTGATAAATTGTCTTGACTAACATTTCCCATCATCAATAAGGGATTTGTTGTGATAGGCGAAAGCGGTGACATAACTGAAGTGTTGGATCCAAATCCATTTCCATTAGTATTTTGATGTGTAGTTCCACCACCTTTTATGACGTCAGTTAAAACTGTTTTTGCCGCTAAGTTATCGATTGATTCATCAATTGATATTGTTTCCATTAATTCTGAAATATATTGATCTATCGTTCCAGCTTCTTTGTTGAAAATTTCATCTTTTTTATCACCTCCACCTTTGATAGATTTAGATAAAATGTTTGCATTATTTAGGTTACTGATGCAAGAATCCATTAATGGTGCTAGCATAAATCCTTCACTTTCGAAATTAATAGTTCCACCGCCACGAATACTAGCGGCCAAAGACCTTGCATCTGAAAGTTCATCTAGCGATCCATCTAATACAGGGCTAAATAAGTCATCTAAAAATTGATCAACATCAGATGCTTGAGATGGCACGCGTACTCTTCTTACATGACTAGCCAATGAGGGAGCTTCACTTGTATCAGACATTGCTGATGATCGTGTTTGATATTCAGATTTGTCCATTTGTCCATATTTACTGGAGTGAGAACCACCATGGGATCTTTTTCCGGCATATTGTGATTTTTGAAATCGTGGAGTTGATTCTTTCGGGTTGAGTGGTGCTAAACGCTCTGCTGAATGATACCGTTCATTTAATCGACTTTGAGAAAGACCAAGTTTAACAAGAGGTTGTGGCTCAGGATTGGCCATTATTTCAGGCCCATCTCCCGACAGTAGGTCATCTAAAGATCTTGATCGGGTTTTTTCTGTTTCAAAATACCTTTCATTTAATGCAGAACTTCTAGATAACAAATCGTGAGAAGTTTTACGAGAAGGGCCTTCTGCGTATGGTCGTTGGAATTCCATTTTCTTTTCTACATGAGGTTGCGGTATTGGTGCTTCTAATTTTGGAGTGGGTGTTTTTGATTGTGGTGGTTCTGGTGGAGGAACTTGCGGTCTTTTAGGGCTACTAGGCTCAGAATCATTACCTAGAGTTTGAGATGATTTTCTGCCTGATCTTAATAAATCGCTGCGACCGGCTGGAAACGCTGGACATAATTCCTTTTCTGCTAACAAATCTAGTACAAAATCTAAACCGCAAGAATCCGTTATTTGTCCAGCGTCGTCGAGTACTACAGTCCATCCTTGATTTGGAATCCCCAAAGTCGAAACAGCTAGCGATGCCGCCTCTTCACATGTTGTCCAAGAATCAATCGCTACAGTTTGGGTTAAATCATCAGGCATAGTTAATGCTACGGCAATATCTGACAGTTTTTGGGTAGCTCGCCATTCAATCCAAGATGGCGGGAATGATCTGCAAGGGGACGATTGGTAATTTCCTGTATTTCTAAGTAACTTTTTCAAAAGAAGTTCCTTCATCGAAGATGGAGCATTTTCTATGATAAACTTCATCAAGTATTTACTAAATGCGGATCCGGGTTGAAAACAAGATAAGCATTGAGCCATTAATTGCCAAATTCTGAAAGCTTGTGCTTCTTCAGCTCTATAAACTTGGTTACATAATTGAACTAATATTTCATCTCTTAAACCTCTAGAAGCTAGACCTTTATGAACTATATAATCTGCTAAAATTTTTTCTTTGTTGTTATCCATTGATGTGTCATTAGCCCATCTCAAAATTAATTTGAAAACGGCAATAGAATCTTGAAAATCTTGATCTCTGCTGGCAGCACGAGACAAAAATGGTGATACTATCGGCTCTCTTTTAGGGGAAAGTTTCAACCCGTTACAATAAACTGAACTAAATTTTCCAAAACCAAATTGATCTAAATCCTTTGGTAAATCTCCAGCAATTGGGGGGCCCGGAACTGTACCAACCACTTTTACTAAATGACGATCTCCATGTATTGGAGTCCATCCTTCTAATTTAGAAACAATAAAAGCAAGCTCTGCTGGTATGTCTAGAAAAGCAATATGAGTTCTTTCTTGCTCCTTAGCCAATTTTTTAGCCTCTCTTTCTTTAGCTGCTTTTTGCGCTTCCAATCGCCTTTTCAAGTCAGCTTTCATTTTGTGATAACGTTTACGTTGTAATTTTCCTCTCCACAATGATTGAGCTTTAACTGTAGCTTTTCGTAAACGATGGAAGCTCTTTTTGTGTTTATGAGCTCTCCATACTGATTGAATTTTAGTTGCTGCTTTTTTCTGTCTATTTAACTTCTTCCGTACAAGCATACCACGTACATTTTTTTGTATTATAACGGCCGCGTTCTTTTGCCGATCAGATCTCCCGCCTTCCAACATTCTGTGCAATGCTTCTCTCAAGAACACTCTAGTTGCTCCAAGTTGGAAGTCTGGGCCTTCTACTCCAGTTTTCGGAAGAGTTTCAAGCATTGATCTGCATAGTTCTCTATATGGAGTTCCTCTGGGCAAGGCTCCTTTCATTAAGTGGCGATACCTTTCAACAAAATGTTGAAATCGTAGTCGAACTGGATAACCTTTTTGTCTAATTTGGATTGTATCTAACATTCCAAGATAGCGGAGTTGTTGCAATACACAAGGCATATCCATTTTAAGAGCTTGTTTATCATTGTTAGGCTTAATGCAACGGACAAACCACGGATTGCATCTCCCCATCGATTGCAATAACTGTTGAAGTGAGTCTGAAAATCTTGCAGCTACAGTAGGAGTTCTTGGTTTCATAGTTACGAATCGTCCATTGTTTCCTTTTGGCAATGATTTCCCGAATTCTCTTTGAGCACGTAATTGTTTTGTCATTTCCTCTACCAGTGGCAGTTTGCTTGTACTTAAAAGCTCCAAGACATCAGGTCGTAAAGCATCTCTGTTTTTATCTAAAAAACTTTCAACACAATACCAAACTTGACCTGCGTAATGTGTTATACCAAATTCTTGAGCACCAATTCTTGGTCTTGAATATAATTCGTTTAGAGCATGGTTGTAATGACATTTTTCTAAAAAGCTCATGTCGCTTGCTCTTGGAAAATTGGATTCATCGTCAAGAAGATGAAATATTCCAACCGGTTTCTTTGCTAATAAGTGAATAACCGGCAAATTATCTTCCCATGTTAAAGGTGTCCACTCAAGTCTTTCTCTCGCATACTCTGCTTGTTCTAATTTAAAGACATGCTTGTTAAAATAAAGTTGTAAGTTTTCATTAGCATAATTAATACAAAGTTGTTCGAATGAATTTTCAGCTAAATCTTCAAATCCAAATATATCTAAAATTGATATCCGATGAGCGTCATGAGTTCCACCTTTATGCACAATTGAATTTACCCTTGAAACCAACCAATTGAAAAGCCCTGAATAAAGCGATTTAGCAAATGCATCACGGCAATCTAATGCTTGATCTATTCCTAAAGGTGTATGTAATCGTTCAGATCTTGCTTCTGTTATTCTTGTTGTTAACGAACGATGTAAACCTTCAGCAGAAATATGTAATAAATGTGCTGCCCATTTTATTTCAGCGTCTGAACCAACTTCAACGCCTTCTTGACCATGACGTAACTGACGTCTGTGAAAATACACATTACCTAAATGTAAAACTGATGCTAAAACACGAACTATCCCTTCACGTTCATTCTCTGAAACTCCAAGAACTTGCATAGCGCCTTGTAAGGATTCCCAATCTACACGTCCTGGAGCACAATCTGAGCCGCCTTGATTTAAATAAAAATATTTATCAGCATCTAGCAAACCATATTTTGTTCTTTCTGCTTCAGCTAAACCACCAAGCATTTCATAAAAAACATGATAATTACGCTCACCCGGGGCTTGTGTTATAATCCGAGATTTTTCTAATAGATATTGTGTTATTTTTGCTCCAACAATTGCACCCGATTTAAAATATACTTCTAAATATTTTCCAAATCTCGAGCTATTATCATTACGTGCTGTTCTTGCATTTCCAAATGCTTCTAGTAATGGTGCTGCTTCTAATATTTGTTCTGTTATAACAGCTGATGCAGAACCGCCCCCTGGTACAACAGCAGCTAAATATTGCATTACTAATTTTGTTGATTCAGTTTTGCCAGCACCTGATTCCCCCGAGATAACAACAACTTGAGGTGATGGTAGTGCAGCATGTGCTGCAGCTCCAATCGCAAATAAATGTGGTGATAATGCACCAATCGGCTTTCCAGCATATTGCTTTGCTATTTCAATACCATATGATTCAGGAAACATTTTATATGGATTTACAGCTATTAATATACTTCCAGCAAATGTATATATTAATCCTTTATCATAACGTAGTCTTAAATTCCATAATAAAGATGCTTCGTGTAAATCTTCAAGTTGTGTCATATCTTCAACTCCAGTACTACCTAAATCCTGACGTGGTCTCAAACTTCCTTCACCAGGTTGTAATGTAAATGTTTGTGGCTAAAATTAAAAAAAAGAAAACAAATAATAATATTTTACCTATAATTTGAATTTTAATGTTTACAAAGTAATAAAAAATTTTTAAATAAAACAAGGAAAATTTTAAATTGTTGTTAAACAATTGGAATGCCTCGATTGACATATAAATTAAATTAAATATAAAATAATTTTATTTAACAAATGCTAACATTTCGAGCGATAATATCACTGCATAATGTTGATAATTTTTTAACAACTTGTGGATAACGATGTCTTCTTCTTTCCCTTAATCGCCTCTGTTTTTCATCTTTACTTAATTTCTCCATTGATGAAAAATCTTCAATACTAGCTGGTCTCTGACGTCTTAAAACTTTTGGTGATAAAATTAAAAATGTTGTTGGTGATGGTACCGGTGTCGGACTGCATGAACCACGTTTTTGCCATGGTTCAAATTGAAAGCGTACTATACGCATTAAGGTTTTATGAAGTTTAAATCAAATGTGTGTAAATAATTTAATCATTTCTTTTTAAAAACCAATTGAATGAAATTTATTTATTTCGTATAACTAACAGTAAGAAAACAATCGCTGCGCGTCTTTAAATTATTGTCCTGTTTTTTTCTAATTTAATTTTCAAATAATTTTTAAAAACTTTTCAAATTCGTTTCTATAATTGCCCCACTCTAAAGTTTTGTGTTTTTTTTTTTATCCTAAATTTCGTTATATTTTTTAATCCTTATTGTAGTTTTCTTTATTAAAAAACAAAAAAGCTTTAACAAGTTTTTCATCAATTCTATTTGGCTATCACTATGTTTTTTTTTTTTAATTAAAAACTTTATTTCGAATACAGCGTGTAAGCAAGTTTTTATGCGATCATTATTATTATTTTTATTATTATCATTATTAAAAAAAATTGTTAAGCGTATCGGAATATTTTAATAATTTAAGTATTTCACAGAGTAAATGTTATAAAGATCAAATTCAATGGAAAACTGAAGTATGTAAGTAGTTTTACTTTTCAAACGTACATAATTTAAAAGAAAAACGAAAAAAAAAAAACAATTGTAGAAAAGCGTTTACATAGATCACCACAATTGAGTATATATGAAAATTATTATTTCTTTTTCTTTAAATGCGTTTGTCCAATTGCAAATTTAAACTGATTAAATGGAAATAAATACACTCTTATGATTAACTAATACTTGTTGGTGAATCTTTGTTTAACAAAATATAGAATATTACACTATAGAAAATAACGCTCAGCATTAATATTACATTTGGATCACTGAATAAGAAAAAATAAAATTATTTTTTCGAATATAACCAAATGCAATTCTGGCTTATAAAACAATTGTACGTGCATATAAATTGAAAGTATGTAATATTCATTAAAAATTTTAACTGTATATAATATCAAAATAAACTTTAACTGTTTCATATATTACTTTCTGCTTATATGCATATGATATTTTCATAAAGAAAACGCATAAGTGCTTGCTTGCTAACCGTAGAATATAATAGATCTTGAAATGGTGATATTTAAAGAAAAAAGCTGAACTTGAAAATTTTCGCTTATATCAATTTTATTATATATATATATTTTATTCATATTTGTGTATTATGTTTAATCGTATTAGTTTGTACATACGATATAAATGGATAATATTACGAACAAAAGCAATAATAACGTTGTTTAAACTGGTCCAGTCCAACTTCAATTTTTTTTATTGTGACTTTTGCCTGGTTATTTTATATTTGAATTTGATGTGCAAAATGTTTGCTTGTTTTGTTCTTTTTTCTTTATATGTATATATTATTGAAACATTGTAAGTTCGAGTATGAGAAAAAATAAATATTCAATTATAAGTATATATTTTTACGTATCGAAGGCTTACTGAAGACTAAACTGTTAGTAAAATTACTAAATTGAAATTTCTAGACTCCTTTTTAAGTGAGTTAAAAATAATTTTCTATATTTTTCTCCTCATATTTTTTTTTTAACTATTATTGAATGTCGTACATCATTGATACTTTGTTTGTGTATTTTATGCTTTTTTTTTGTTATTTTTTTAACTCTTGGAAAAGCTTGTTTTTCCAGATACAAAATGTTGTGAAAATGTACACAAATTTTCTAAAAATGATCATAAAACAAAAGCAAAAGAAAAATCAGATCGGGTTTTTCAATTTAATTTTTTTTTTTTTCAGTCACTCTTTTTCTCTCCGGACCAAACACAAAACAAAAAAAAAAAAAGCAGTTCAATTTTTTTTTTCTATGAAGGAAGACTCGATTTAATAAAACCGTTTTGCTAGTTTTTATCTTACGGTATCATCAAGTTTTCAATTTTTTTTTTGTGTTTTAGTTTTTACTTTTATTTCTTTTTGTTTTAATTTTAATGAATGCGTTTGGTTTATATTCTAACATTTGAACTTCAATGTCTTTTTTTTTTTTTGTAAATTTATTAAAATGTATGTGTATCACTTTACATTTTATATATGTAAACCATTTGTTATTTTATTTATTGCGGTGCTCATAATGATAGCTCTGAGGAGTCTGAAGAGTGAAAAAGTGTATAAAGAGTGGAAACGTTTTAATAAACCACGAAAAAATTGAAAATAGTTTAAACATAGTGATAATTAAATAATGGAGCTGAAGCATTATCACATTTTGACAATATTGCGGAAAATAAATAAAACTTTAAATTTCTTTCAAAATAATAGATCGTTTTTTCTATAATTGTCCCACTCTGAAGTTTTGTGTTTTTTTTTATATATGGAAATACATTCGTCCTTAAAGGTTGTCTTTCTATAATAATTGAAAGAAAATTATTGCAAAATAAATTTTGGTCTACAACTTCTGTTCTCCCTAAATAGTTTTGGCATTACTTCGTCTTTTGTTACAGATTTTTCATTATAACATTACATTTATTCCACTCTGTATTGTATCACATCAAATATAATATGGAGAGATATTGGAGAGATATTGAAAATATTATATGTATAAATAGCGAAAGCTGAATAATTATAAATCAACTTTTTTTTTCATTAATTAACTTAATTAATACCAAATAGAAGATGTTGAATATTAAAATAATTCAAAAGAAATAAAAAGTTAAACAATATGAAAAGAAAATAAATTTTAATCGGTTTTAAGGATTTGTTGGATAATTATTTGGACAAGGACAATTTACTCGTACTTTAATTACTTAAAAAAGTATGATATTAAAAGGTTGAATCCAATTTACGTGTGAAGCATCAAAAAGAAAATCTTCTGCCTTTACAGAATTTATACTTGTATTGTTGTTCAGAATCAAATTCTAGGCAATTTCGTTACATCCGTCTGCCTGAATGCTTATTTACACACTTGTTTTTAAGCTACAGAAAGTCTCGGATATGCTTATTTCGCTTACAGTTCAATATTACAAATGAGAAAGATTGCGACGCTAAAGTAAATACCTTGCATTATTACTTTTACGCTTTTTTTTGGAAAAAAATTGTAGTAATAAAGAAAGTTCTTTTGAAATAAGCGGGTATTATACTGATAATGTCACTCTCAATTAAGTTTTTTCGAATAAATTTTTGTAACACTTTCTTATTACCATAATATTTAAATTTCCAAAGTTCGGAAAATATTTGTAAAATTATGAGTTTTCATTAATTTTTTTCCGTTTTTTCTCATTTCTAAATATTCACTCTCGCTCTTATTTCTTTTATCTTCCTCAATTTTTTTCTACTTAATTTTAAAGAAAAGTGAATTGTAAATATTTTTAATTTGCATTTGCTATTAGACTGTTAAATTTTACCGGATCAAACTAACATCTTCGTGTACAAATTTACCTGATTGTTAAAAAAATTTTTTAAATACGGAAATGCTATCATATAGGGTAAAATTCGTTTCAGATATTGCATAATATAATACAACATCTTTACAATTGTAATTATAAACTCATTTTTAATTCAAACTTTTACAATATGTTTGTTGTATTAAAATATTGCATGTGTTTTTAAAATATTGTTACGCTATCATAATTTCTTTTACGACTATACGATTATCGTGAAGTATAATGACTAAGAACTGATAACGTTCCAAATTAATAAACAACTTAAGAAATATTATATAAGATTTCATAAAATTGTTTAATTATTTTAACGTTTGCTCAAAATCAATATATATATGATTTATTTTATTACTGTTGGGAGATGCGTTGAATATAATTTAAAATTCTGTACAGAATTTGTTATTCCATCCTGTATACATCCCATAATGTAAGTTTACTCTAAAGGGAGTAGCTTAAAAGTTTAGTCCAAGTTCTTTTAGTAAGAAAAAATTGAGAGAGTTCCTTTTTATTTTACTGCAAAATGAATTTCAAGTCAAACGAGAAAGACAACCATATTAAACATTTTTGCGCAGATGCAACAAACATAACACCGAGAGGTATGAATGAAATTTATTTAATAAATACATAAGTAAATGCAAGTATTCCATAATTATTGTCGAACATTTTTACCCTTTCAAGTATGATTCTAGCCAGACACCATTACTATAATATTGGTTCATACAAAATAATTTAATATTATTATTCATTACGCATTTTTGTTGTTGTTTCGCAACATTTTTAATCAATATTATATAGTAATAATAAATTACTTTTATAGCCTTAAGGTAATATTGAATAAAATTCGATATACCAAATTAAAAACGATTTTTTCATTTTGTTTTATAGTTTTCTAATTACAAGAGAGGAAAAAAAATCAATTCATTAGCTTAGTATAGCGAAAAAATTTTTTATTTTATTTATTTTTCATTTAACATAAGTATATGTAATGTTACAAGTTACAACACCTGTATTACCTGTCGAATAGTTGTTTTTTTTTGTAGCAAGTATGAATTAAATCAGAATTCAATATGCATGCATTCATTAAAAAAAAAAAAAATTTTTTTTCCAACTATTCATTTTAATTTGAGTCGCACCCGTAAAATTATAATATTAAAAAAAAATTGCAAATTATTTTGTGTTTTTAATAAATTCGGCAATAAATTGTGAATTTAAATCGAATACTCAAACTATTTAAATAATTTTTTTCAATTTTTGTAATTGACCAGTTCTGATTATAAAACTTCAATTTTATATGGGGTATTTTTTGATATTGCAGATTACGTGCTTGCGGTAACAATGCTTCACGTTCTACATAGGTTACAGTCGTAAACCGGTCAACGCTGCACCTAATTCTCTTAAGTTGCGCTTAACTACTCCTATAATCTCCTTAAATATTTTTTCTTATAAGATACTTGGCGTCTCAAAGTCTTAAAAGATTTCTCCAACACTACTACGCGTTCTTTTTGGTTTTTTTTCCCAAGCTCTATTCTTAATGCAGTACAATTAGTGTCTTTTTTTTCAGTGGTTTGATTCCTCAGAAACTGTGCAAAATCCCTTTCTATATATCTATCATTTGATTTCTATTTCCACTTTCATATTATGGTACCAAACAAAATTTTTTCCGAATGCAAATATTATCTTACTTATAAAACCTCTTGAGAAAAAAACTGATGAAAACAGATACACAAAATATCAGTTTTTGTTTTTTCACATGAACTTGTGGTTTTTTTCTGTTAAAATATTGCATACTATTTCAACGGGTGCAAAAATTATTATGTATTGTAATATAAGTATAATGAATTCGTGTACAATGCTGTAACATAAGATGCCTAAATTAATGTGTGTATGTAAAATTTAATCTTAATTGACCTTGTCTAAACCGCAATTTCTGCATTCCAAATGTGTTTTTGGATATAACAAAGAAAAATATATAGGGAAAATCTGCAATATATTTTTTTGCACTTTGTATAACTAAAATACAACATATATACACATTTATAGATATTTGAAGATACTTTACGAATATTATTTAAACTGTTATAATCCCATGAAATTACACAAATTCTTAAAATATTTTAAATAGTCGTTAAATTACAGCTTTATGGGAACAACTTTTAATTGCAATATAGTTATATTAAGGAGGTCAATAAGAACTTATGATTATTTAATTTAAACTTAACTTTAGATAATCAAGAATTTTAGTCATTAATTTGAGCATCCTTTATATTGTATATTATAATGTAATATTATTGTAATATTATGGGCGTTCCGTAATATTAACAAATTCAGGCAAAGAATCTAAAAGTAAATCTACTCCATTTAGCAGCTATTTTATTATCTGCGACTGAGAATTATTAATAGTCATATTTTTGAATTTAGAAATGATGTTTATATAAAGTTATAATAGTACAATGAATAGTAGCAAATTTTTTGAAATAATTTTTAAATACATATGTATAAACTAGTTGGTAACAACATTTTTTTTTAATTTATTTTCTTTTGTTACGCCTAAAATCTTCGATATTTCAAATCTTTATGCTTTTCTTAATCCTTTATTAGTAAGAATCGACATTTTATTAAATAATCTTAAAACATTTATATCATAGATGGAGCATAAAGTGACCACATATCCAAAATGTTGAAATGACGGAGAAAATAAGTAAAAACAAATTATAAGCAAATTTTTTAAAAAAACATGGCAAGTCGTCAACCTTTATTTATAAAATGGCACCCTTACCCCTAACAATTAAATTTTAGTGCTCCTATATT
Source organism: Condylostylus longicornis (assembly GCF_029603195.1). Taxonomy (NCBI): domain Eukaryota; kingdom Metazoa; phylum Arthropoda; class Insecta; order Diptera; family Dolichopodidae; genus Condylostylus; species Condylostylus longicornis. The sequence continues at coordinate 1,863,756 of NW_026578043.1, forward strand.
AACACATTTTTAGGTCGTCGTAATTATTATTAACATGAAGTTACTAATGCCAGTGAAACATCAATTCCACATACCGTTAAATTTTAAAGTTGAATTCGACCGCATAGCATTTATTTTGAATAATTTTTGACATTTCTGTGTTTACAGAATTTTCAAATAACTGTTGATTTGGACAAACTAGTATGTCAAAAAAATTTCATTTCCACGATTTTAAAGAACTAAGACATGCAGGGCAGGGGCGATACAAAAAAATATTCCCATTTTGAACGATATAGAAATTTTCCAAATGCAGGGTGAAAATAATAGAGACATTTTTTTTTTAATTTTTTTGAAAATGTGCCCAAAAATATTGGTATTCTTTCGTTTTTAGAGTATAATATGAATTATTTCCTAATTACAGAAGCGAATTGCTACTGTCACAGTTGTAATACTGGGATATCCCAATGCATTCATGGTTTTATTTCGATAAAATTTTAATTTTATCTTTAATTTTTTAATGTAAAACAAATATGCACATACATACATATGTTATGTATATATCACTTCACATACACCACAAAAGTAGAATACGTTCGGTAAAAAGGCAACAAATGGTCACCCTAATTTTATAGAGAAAAAAACAAGTTATATAATATTAATATTATTACATATTTTTTTTTTATTGAACTTCGTTCAAAAGTGAAGAAGATCAAATTGATTCAATTTAAATTTTACAAAAAACAAAAAAAAAAAACAAATAAACAAAAAAATTGGAAAAATAAAACGAAAACATTTTTGCATTGCTGCCATACCGGAATTTGAAACCCGGAAAATATTATTCTACATAACATAACCTTACGATTTTCAAAACATCAGTTCAAGAAGGAAAAATTAATTTTTTTTTGTTTTTAATTTCTTATATAAGACTTAAACACGCAAATGTAATTATAACTTAAAATGATTACTTTCGAACTTTTGTTACTTTTAATGCAATTTTTTATTTTCTGTCTGAACTCAATCGTTTCAGAGAGGGAGAAAAACAACAAAAGAAAAATTTTTGTTCTTGTAAATTGTGCAATAATCACAAATTTTCCTTTTTTTTGTTGTTGTTTTTTTATGTAATATAAGAAATTCAAAAGAAAAAAAAATAATATAGAAAAAGAAAATCTAAAATAAAACGAAAACAGTTAATTAACCGTGTATGTTCTATAAAATTCAACACTTGTATACACAGTGTGTCAGTATGTGTTATATATGCTTAGTAAATTTTAACTTATATAACATCGCTTTATGCATATAATTTGTTGGATAGTTAAAGTATTTATATGGTCTTATATATGTATGTGTAAAATATATGTTCGTGCGATGATGTGAATATGTGGTATTGAGTATCACATTCGTGTTAAGGCCATAGAAATATTCAAAGATGTTTTGTATTTTATAGTTTCTTTTCTTCAGTTTTTAATCTTTTTGACCGTAAACATAAAAAAAAGAACCTAAAAAATAACTTGTTATTCAAATGCAATGTAAATCTATAAGGTTTCAAGTAAAAATAGCCAAAGCCATTGAAAAAATCTAATTCTCTTTGGATAATAAAAATGTACACATACATCCATACGTAGTGTGTTTCTGTTATCAAAAATAATCTTAGATCGCGCATACAAAATCTTAAAATTATTAAAAAACTTATACATATAAAAACTTTAAATTCTATAATATTTCTTGAATTCTGCAATATTTCTCGAGAGTTTGCTATTCCATATATATATACAATATACAATCAGATTAAACAAAAGGAGCTTCAAAAAATTAAATAATTAAGAGACTTATCAAGAAGAGTCATCATTTTAAAATTCTCTTCAGGCAATCGACATCGATCTGGTTTTAAGCAAAATGATTTTAAAGTTTGAAAAGTATTTATTCAAAAACGATGCGTTTTTAATTCGTTGGCTGTAAAATTTCGAAGTTGTAAAAAAGTTTTGCTCTCAAAGACCCAAATTTTTTGTATTAAAGACAATCCAGTACATTTTGACCCATTAAATGCAAAAATATTAAATTTTACCATTTCAATTTTTTAATTTATTTTAATTTTAATGACTTAATTAACGATTGCTTAATTAAAAATAGTTAAAATGAGTGGCCTAGAAAAATTTTTTAATATTAATATTTACCTTTCCTTTTATTAAAGCTTGTACAATTATCAATTGTGTTGCTCTGTGTACTTCTTGAACTTCACCTGGTATTGGATGACCCAATCCTGGATCAAACCAAACAAGATCTCCTTGTTGCCAATCCATAGTGAGATCCATATTTTCCATTCACTGTCAATTAGGTTTGATTCCGTGAAAAAAAAAATTTTTCAATTTTTTTTTTTGTTTTGTTTTTATTTTTTTAACTTAATTTTAATTTTTAACTCATAATGAATGGTCAGTGGTATTGTGAATTTCTAAAAGAAAAAAAAAAAGAAAAAAATTATTTTAGAGAAATTTTTTTTTTTATAATAATATTGAAAAAACGTTAAGTACTTGAATTTTATGAATAAAAATAATGGTAATAATTTAAGTAATAGTTAAAATTAAAAGTTAAAAATACAAGTATCTACACAAGTACTCTTTAATGTTAAAGGAAATAACGAAAGAAAGGAAAAAGGAAAACATAAAAGAAAATGTAAAATATATCTTTTTTATTGCGTTGCATTACGTAAGACCTGCCTCAATGCATAAAAATGTTGTTCATATTTATGCTAGAGACACACAGGCACACATATGCATACATGTACAACCTTTATAGGTGTAATGTTATAGACGCAATCACAAAAAATTTGAATAGAGCTTGAAATTAACTTGTTGCTTTTTTTTTTAATCTTTTAATTACTCAATGGCAGTTTTTTTTTTCTTTTTTTGTAGATTTGTAAAATAAAATTTATTATAAAATTTACTTTGCAGTTTGATTTTGTCAATCTGTTCTCCACCTGAGTATTTGTTGTTTTATTTTAAATTTTAAACAAATATTTTAAAAAGAATACCTAGGTAATAACCAGAAATAAGTAGGTGACGAACATTTTAAAATTGTTGATCATTTCCACGTTTAATGCTGAGTCAGATTTTATTAAATAGCGAAGTGGCCAAGTTTTAAATGTTATCACTTTTTCGTAAATATATCAAAACTAGGCTAAAGTTAATTTATAAAGCTTAAAGAATTTCATGATACTTTTCAAAAGGGTCTTCAAAAAAAAAATTAAAACCCAAATTATAAGAAGTAAGTAAAAGTATTTGTCACTTCTTCGACAAATTGAAATTTATTATTTATTATTTAATAAAATTTGGGAATTTTATTCTCAAAAAGTTAAAATTTAAATATTTTATTGCAACCATTTCATCTAATTATTGTTTATATTTAAATTTTTGCAATGCAAGATGTTCATATAGTCTCCATGACCTTAACAATTTGAATTGATACTATATTGCTAGACAATTTAGTAATTATAGGTCATAAGCTGAATCGTGTATATGTGTCATATATGATTCTATCAGAGTCAATTTAGGCACAATGTTATTCTATTATTCTTATACAGTGTTAAATTCAATTACAGGAAATGTGCTTCCTATGTACACAACCACATTATTTTTTCTCTAAACTTTAAAATTATAACAATATGTACTCATTTAATGAAAATACGAGCACATTCATTTTGAATCAATAATAATTGTACGTGTACCTACTCTATTACAGCAAAATAGGAAAAATTGTTTAGGTTTTATAAGGGTACCTTTTGTATTTTATATACAATATATATTTTTTAAAGTAAAAAAATGAACTGTTATTTACCCCTAAAGGGAGAATTTCTAACATGTATAGCGTTACATAGGAGTGGTCCTAAAGGCGAAACTTTTATTTTCTTTTTTAAAACCAAAAAAAAAAAAATTACTTTCTTATTGTATGCACGTGCATATGTAGGCATGTATGTATATACATTTATTCCCGTATTATGAAATGTTTTGAAATCTTTTGAATAAATTGTACAATATTTTAAAAGCTGTAGGCGATAATTACCAATTACTTACTCATCTATCAATGTTGTAAAACATACGAATATAGATATAATACGAAATTGTTCGAATTATATAAAAACATTGTGTCTGAAATTAGTGGAACCAAGTAGTACAAGAACTGTATGCACATATAGATTGTAAATTTTTGAATATTTAAGAGTGTATGAAATGTAATTAACTGTACGTATATTATATGAATAATTTTCTTATGCAAATCACTAATCATGTTTGCAATTGTATAAGGTACAAATAAAATTAAATTTTAATTGAAAAATTTTATTATTTTTATTTTGTCATCTTGAAAATTTTATTGTTTTCAAAATACGAAACGAAAATCGAATCTTTATTAGAAATAAGTATCAAAATTTTATTCCATGCTATCGTTTTGGGTCGATATTGGTAAACTGAGAAAAAATGAATCAAAAGTGTAATTTAAATATGCTAAATTAAATCTCTTTTCGTCCGAAAACTGTTCCAAAATTTAGAAACTGCTGAAATAAACTATTCCTTATAAGAACTTTTTAAACGTTAAGTGTATGTATGTCAAAATTTCATACATTTTTTTTCTGGGTCAATTTATGAATTATTAAATATCGGAAAATAATTTAAAATGCAAAAAAATTTTTTTTAATTTATGAAATAAATTAAGCCAAAATTGAATTTTTTAGCAGTTTTGTTTTTTGTGCTCAGATAATTTTTTAAGAGAAGTATATTTTAATTTGAAAGCTTGACAGTTTTTATTTTTATTTTTAATAGAAGATTAATCATTTGCTTCTGTAACATCGTTCCGCTTCTTCTTAGTCTCTACCTTACTCTTTTAAATTCCCAAAGAAAATTCATAACATTTAGTTCTTCAAATGGCAAAGTATTCTTTAACAATGCTTTTGTAAAATATTTTTCAGTGTTTAATTAAATTTAGCAAATTTAAATACAAATTAATTAACAATAATTTAATAACCCAACTATATTTCATGTATAGTTAGTTTTTTAAAATTTTAGGCAATTTCTTACTAAATTTCCTTAAAAATTCCTATTAGAACACTATAAATGCACAAAATGTTGATTTTCTAGTTGGTCTGTTCAAAAAGGCAATAAATAATAATTTTTTAACGAAATCTCGGTGAAATAAGCCAATAATTTTTGTTTCTTTAAATACAAAACTAAGCAACTATTGATTCTTTAGTGAAATTTCTTTTAAAATTTTTTTCCTCTATCACAATAATTTTTTAAAAATAATTTACTGTCTAAATATTTCACAAAAGATTTGAAATTTTATTTGATTTGAATTTCAATAAAATTATAATAGAAAGTAGAAAATAAATATAAAGAGCGTTCACAAAAATATTTAACACGAATTTTTAATATAAAAATAAAATATGTTAAAAAAAAAATAGAAGAAAAAAAAAACAATTTAACTGGAATTTAACAATTTGTATTCTAACGACACTCTGGTTAAAATAGACACCAAAAAAAAGTAAAAAAATAGAAATGAATAAAAAGTCATTTGAATGCAAATTTTTTTTGAAGCTTTTTGTATATGAAGATGAAAAGAAACCATATACAGAATGTCTATGCTAATTGATTATATAAAGGCATCATGTACAATGTGCACACATAGTCACTTCATTTTCAAATTCACGTTTAAAGAGAAATGTTGCAAACATTAATAAAAACCAAAAATGTTTGGTAGTTAAAATAAAAACTATGGTATACGTGACAATTTAATAAATTTCGAAAATTAAAAAAAAATTTATTTCATCTGATCTGGAGCTCATTCTCTTAAACGATAATTTTTAAAGTTGATTACCTTGCAATCTTAAATGTAAAAATTTACATAATATAAGTTATTTTTAATTTAATAATTTTTTCATAATCTCTAATTCTACCCTGCTGAAGAAGCAATTTCAAATAAATTTTAGGAAACTAATTACTATTTTTAAATCCATTTTCTGACTATGTGGAACGTACTGTAGATTTTAGCCATTGAACGAAAAAAAAGTCGACAAGTACTCTGCTCCTACCCTATATATAATTTTTATGTGTTTTCTTACTCAAAAGCAAACTATCTTGGACATCCCATAATACAAAAACGGTTGGTATAAAGAAACTCGAAAAACATACTGTTTTTGCTTATTCATCGTTTACTACTTCAACCCATCCCACATATAATGCAAAACGCCTGCCTACAAATTTTGTCTATCAAAAGAATTTCACACTATTTGTGAGATTACCGACAAGTAGCTTTGCACTCTACCCAACATATTTGTATATATATGCTGATCATACTAAAAGGTAACATATTAATGGCTTGTACACTACCAAACGGACAACAGATACATTCCCATCGCATTTAAGTATATCTAGTTTTTTTTAAACACACGTAGTTTTTAATAAAAAGTCTTGGCAGGATGCAATCCCATTAATTAGCTAAACCATTCAACTATCTCATCCTTCCTGTTACATAGTTTTAAGACGAAATTTTTCTGTTATTTTATTTGTATGTCTACCTATTGAATCCATGGAACGCTGGAAATGGAATATACGCTCACGGAAATTAAATGAACGCTTTAAACTCTGGAATCGAATATACATAGCTCGATTCAAAAACTTTTATATTCTCTTACACACATGTCTAATATTAGAATTGTCGCTCTATATCAGTGATATGCATCGTGCTTTAAGTCTCAAGCACCTTCATTACATCAGTACGGTAGACTTCTACTGCCAAACTACAAAAATGAGCCCACTTTTAAGGAAAATTTCAGAAACTACGGCGTGCTGGATATGAAAAAATTTTACGTTATATCATATTTTTTTAACATTTTAATTCGTTTTTTGACTGAGACAGAAATTCTTATAAAAGACTTTAATGTTTACAACTAACTCTCTTAATAAAAAATCTTATGATCAATATTAGCTATGTTTCAAATACTCGTAATATTATAACTAATAAATGAATAAAAATAATAAAATTAAATTAAAAATTTTATTAATCCAATTTATTCTAATTATTTTCATGATTTCTTAATCAGTTTTTTATTACTAAAAATTTAAATGAAAATTTCACTTTTTTTGTAAAATTATCTAAATTAAATTATGCATATTTGTTATTTATATAAAAAATGTTTATATTTATTTTTGTGATTACAAAATTGCATTTTTAATGATAAATTTTATCTTTTCTAAAAGATTAAAAACATGCAATCAAATTTATTATTTTCCAAAAGTGTAAATATGTTTAAAGTGAGAAATGAATTAAGGTCAGTGATTTTTGAAATCTAAAACAATTAGCAAATTGTTAATTTTTTCATATTTAAAAATAAATTAAATTTACAAAAAAAAAACCAACATGTAGACTGTCAATTTCAGAAAAAAAAATATAAATAATTTTTTAATACGCCCGGTGCACCGTGTTTTTGTTTAATTTCTTAAAAAAATGTGCATAATTTGATAAAAAAATTTTTAAATTTTAAATTGTAAATTATATTTTCATCAAAAAAAAACATTAAAATATTTTTAACATTTACATTTTCAATTTTTATTTTAAAATATTCACAGCATTTGATTGGATTGTTTGAACTATTCATTTGAATCAGTATTTGAACTATTCAAAACTATACATATACATATCCAACGCCTATACAACATAAAATTCAATTTTAACAAACCATCGTTTATACTAAAACTAAACCATTCAAAATTCTGTTGTTTGTACAAGATATTGATGGGCTTTACTGTTTTAATATTGTATAAATTTCTTAGCCATGACCTACGCTACTGATATAGGGCAAAGAAATTTGTATATAGCTTCAGTTTATATAACGTGCTTAATAAAAGTTTGAAATAGTTTTTTTTTATTAATTTACATAAATAAAGTTCCAAAACTACATTAAGATTTTATAAAACTTCATTTTTAAAATTAAAATTAGAAATTAAATAAGAAGCGTGTATAGCGGCAATCTGTTTAGTTAATTAAAAAATATTGATTTTCCTTTTACAAAACAAGAAATGGCGAACTTGAAATTTTGTACATTTTAAATTTTTCCGGCACATTTTTAAGACGGTCATTTTTATTTTGTGATTTTAACATTAATTTTCATTAAGTAAGTAATTAAATTTTTATAATTATTGTATTTAAAATAGTTGCTTTACTCAATTATAATTTGATACAATGGCTTTTCTCAAATGAAAATAAAAGAAAGAAGAATTTTTATTTTTATTTTAAGTATAAAATATTTAAGTACGAAAAAAAAATTAATTTCAAATAGAGAAAACGAAAAACAAAAGTTGTTGTGAATTAAAATTACTCAAAATAATTTTGGTTACACAGTGATATATTGTTTATACCCATGTGTCATGGGTATGTTGTGGTAATTGTAAAAATAAAGATGAAGGTATGAAATACCACACCTTTAGAGAATTTGTTTTTTTTTTTTGTTTTTCAAAAATTATTGATGAACATCAACAAAATTTTGACTGAATTATGCAAAATATATTTTTGGTTTCAATTTTTTTTTCTGTTTGTTAATATTTTCATAAACAATAAAAAAGAAGATGAAATATGATCTTAGATGAAATATGAAAATAGAAAATAAATTAATAATAAAATTTAAGAAAAGATTTTTGATTTTTTTTTTGACAACTTACTAATTTTTCGTTTTTGTTATTTGAATTCAAGAGAATACATAATTTGTAAGCAAACACAAAACAACCTTTATGATGTGTCAAATGGAAACTTTCGAAAGCGAAATTGGTTTTATTAATAAAAATGTTATTAAAAATTTTTTTATGTATTCGAACGTTTACTGGAAAAGTTGCTTATGATGGGGGCCTATACATATATAATAATGCACATTCAAAAGTGACATATTGAATTAACTATGATAATTTTATAGAAAATAAGATAACATGAAGTGTTTTTATTAAAAATTAGAATTTTTTATTATTTAATGTTAAAAAAATTATCTATTTTATAAAATTAAATAATAAATAATAAAAAATATTATTGCTATACTGGCTGTGTTATATTGACCTTCTTTCCTTTACGTCACTATTTTTAATGTCATGGTCTATAATGACATATTGAACTTTTTAATGTATTTTTTTTTCGTATTACAATATAAATATTTCAATGTATAATGTTAATTTGCAAAATTAAAAACAGAGAAGAGCTCAAGTTTTCATAACCTAGATGTCAAAAATGTATAATAATATTATACAATTGTCATTATTTATTTTTGTTTTTATTTGTCAAGAAGTGTAAAAAAAATTTTATAGAAATAATTGTTTCATTTCATAATAATTAATTTTAATGTCAGTAATAATGTGATCCTATTTATTATAATTCAAAATTATATTTGATGAAAATAAACTTTTGAATAATTGAATAAAAAATTTATTGCATTTTATAGTAATTTCCATTAATGCCATCTATCGCACCTATGAAATAACACTGTGACATTTCAAAAATTTAAATATCGAGATTTTAAATTTTTATTAATATTATTTTGTAATAAGTTTGATTACAATTAAAAAAGAATTAAATTTTTGAGGTTTGTATTTACAAGGTGTGACAACACTATTTTAATAAATTAGTTATAATTTTCGATTTAGTACTGTAATATGTTGCATGTACGATAACTAATGGGAGACTTTTTTTTTTACAAAATGCAGAAATAATTTTTGATCTCTCTTATTATGTCGAAATGACTATGAGTATTTCACGTATGTAAGCATTGTCTTAGTTTTGCGAAATATCATACTATGATTTGTGAACAATGTTATAGGAATAAGAAATCTAGCCTGTAGGTGCTCGTAATTTTAATTTCATTAAAACATGGTTAATAATAAAACAAAAAGTAGTTTACTATATCTATAAATTAGTAGCATCTCTCAAAAAATGAAAATTTGTACTGACGATTATTTATGCTATATTCTCATTTAAGATAATATATTTGAGATTATATAAAATTTTAGAACTCCTCGTATAACAGCATAATCTCACAGTATAATTTTTTTAATTCAATATACCAAAGTATTATTTCATAAACTTGACACGATAACTATTTGTAAACAAATGTAATATTAAAAAAATTAATTATTAATAGATTAAAATAATTATAAAATATATTTATATACGAGCATAAAAAATAAAATATTTATCACTTTATCATAAACCTATTAATATAAATTACTATCAATTTTTAATACATCATTATCCAATTAATTAATAATTTAAGAATATAAGAATAATATGAAAAAAAGAAACAGAAAAACTTACAGAAATTCATTACACCTATATAAAACCTCAGAAATACCTTGAATTAAATTCCATTAATTCATTGAAGATAAAAAAAAAATAAAAAAAAAGTCAACCAAAAACAACATTAGAAAAAAAAAAAAACAAAAAATAAATAAAAATTATAAAATTAATTTTTTCAAATATAAGATTAAAATGACTTTTCACCTAACCCTTCCCACATGTCTTCTACTTTGCCGTCCTTATTAAAAGACACAGGCATACAAAAAATACAAATTGATAATAAGAAGGTTGGGTTTTACTACACATTTAATTTACCCGCACTTTGTTTTTTTTCTTTTTGTTTTATATACATATATATTTGCTTAGATGTTGTAATAATCCGCGCGTCAAGGTGGATTTTTCATCACTTTTTATTTCAGAAAAAAAAAAAAACAAAATAGAAAAAAAAAAGATCATTGACATTTAATTATGAAATTTTATTTACTACATTCTATTCGTTGTTACTATTGTGAATCATTGATGATAATCTTAGTGATTGTAAATAGTATTAATGTCATCGAATGATATTTAAATATTTTTAAATCGGGGAAAAAAAATCATCAATAATATTTAATGTTAAGCCGCAAATAAAATTAGTAATTTAAATTGAAGAAAAAAAAAAGCTGTAGAGTAATATAAAAAAAAATTATCATGGCAAAAATATATAGGCACATTAAAAATATTTTATTATTTTTATTTAATTTCAATATTTACAATTGAATATTGCTTATAGTTCTCAAATATTACAGACAGTAAGCATTATTTTCTAATTTTAAATTGTTTGCATTCCAAATACAGAAAAAGAATTTAAGTAATTAAAATCCTTAAGAAATTTTAAATTTTGCATATTCGAAATAATGTAAATTAAGTAAATGTTTTATCATCTATAGCTATACGTTAATTATTTGTATTTGAAGTGGCTTACCTACTATTAACAAACATAAAAAAAAAAATAAATGAAAAAAACACTCCCTCTTATGCAAATTTTCACATATCTTAAAATATTTCTAAAATATTTTTTAAATTTAAATTAAAATTCGGTTTAAGTAATTAAAATGATTGAGAATTCGAAAATAAAAGTTTGAATTTGTGAATTAAAATTTTTAAAGGTTTTCTTATAATTTTTAATTGAAAACTATTTTTTTCGTTTCAAACACAAAGTTATCATGAAGAGAAAAAATTTTATTTTATTATAACTGTTATATAAGGAAAAATATTGCGATATCAATTGCATATAACGAATTAATGGCACTAAAACCCCTTGTGCCTCCAAGATTTACGATTAATTATGTAGATACGAATTCAAAAAAAATTTCCAGATTAAATTATTTCTTATATTACCTAATTTAAAAATATATAAACCAATTTTTTACGCTTTTGCGTAGAGTTTTCATATTAAAATCCTTATAAAACAAATTCAAAAATATTATAAAATAATAATATATAGTACTCAAACTGTTATACTTGCTTTAAAATATTTAACATTTAAACACACAAATCAAACAAATACACATAATTATTTACAAATTTGTTCAACATGAATTTTAATATCTTAATATTCACAAATTATGAATATGGGAATTAAAAAAAAAAAACAAAAAAAATAATATCAAAATTAAATTTTCTTAATTTTCCTTACATTCTGTATCTATATAGCCACTCCATAATCAACCTCAATACTATATTTTTATAAACACATGCAGACTTTTCTTCTGTATGATTCATTCAACTTTTACTGAATGGTTGCTTGTTTTTTCTTCTCTCTATTAAGTAAAGTCTTTTTGGGTAATAAAAATTTGTTTAAAAGTGAAAATTCAAAAAAATTTTATTTTTATTTTGGTTTTTGTTCCAAAAAAATTTTATTTTCTTAGTATATGTACGTATGTATAAATGTATGTATATCACATTTCTTACATTTATTATTGTTACAGTGCTAAAATTAAATAAAAAAAATTTCTTTTATTTAAATAAAAAGAAAGAATGAAGAACAATGAAAAAAAAAAACTCTTCAGTTCATTTTGTATTTTAAGACCGTAAAATTGAATTGAACGTTTCCCTTCAAGAAAAAAAAATTTTTTTTTCGTACTTTTGAATTTTGACCATACTACTAGATGAGGGAAGAAACTTATATGATTATTTTTGTTTTGTCACAAATGACAACAATATTCGTAAAAATAAGTATAAAAGAGCGGACATCAATAAACAAAAAAAAAAAGAATATAAAAAAAATAATAGAAAAAGCAAGCGAGTCTGTGTTGCTGCTGCTGACCTACTCGCCTAGATCAATAATTAAAGTTTCTAATCGTAAAGTTTGTTTTTTATACAAAAAAGAAAACAAGAAAATAAACAAAAAATTCACAAAAATAAAAACGATATTGTGGAGAAAACGCAGAGAAAAAAAAATTTGTGTTTATTTTTTTTTTTTGAAAAAATTCTCTTTTTTTTCGTATATGCTTTAAAGTTACGCTGTATTTGATATTCGCTTATTAACATTTCAAATTTTTGTTTTCTTCTTTTCTTCCACATATTTACCTGTAATTTCATAGTTACCTATATTTAAAAATCTACTATAAATCAATAAGTATCACACCTTAAAATAAATTATTTTTGGTTCTTTTGGTTTTTTCTTTAGCGTTTTTTTTTCTTATGTTTGTTTTTTTAAGCTCCTATTTCCAAACTAAGATTAAATTTTACTATGTTTTTTTTTCGTTTTTTATCTCTCGTAATTTTTTATGTGATTAAGAGTGTGTGTGTGTACTAATTTTTTAAATTTATATGTAATGTATGGAAAAATCGTGATTTTCACACTTTTATTACACCATAATATATACTGACTTGTTGTAAAGAGTTTATATATACTAACTGCAACTGCTGGAGGTTGAAAATAACAAGTGTTTAAAAATTTTACTTAACACCTGTAGAATAATACTAACATAATACGAAAGATGGTAAAACCATATTTTCAAAGCAAATGGAAATCCAGTAATGCTTGTATTTTCATCTACTTTGTTTCTGGGGAGATTCTACAAATAATTTTTGGCAATTTACAATGTTTTGTTGCATGTTATTGTTGTACTCTTTTTCCCTCTCTATCAACAAAATAATAAAAAAAAATGATCAAAATGTAACGCAACTATTAAATTATTTTTTTTTTTTAATTCTTAATAAAATTTTAGTACTGGATGTACGAAATACAAAAGTTTTTCAGTACAGAATCATAAAACTAATTTAAAATTTTAGAAAAATCATTAGGAACAAAATTTGAATTTTTGTACTTTTTTAGACCGTAATATTGAATATTATTAATATCATATTCTTATTTGAGACGCTCACCAAAAATGACATTTCGAGTAATTCGCAAATGAAATGTAAAATATTTAATTTTTAAGAAAATTTTTTAAAGGCAAAAACAAACTTATATGTTAAAATAGAATGAAAAGAGGAGTAAACTAAGTATTTTAAAAATATAAAACAATTTTTTAGACCGCTACAGCTCTATTGAACATAATAACTCGTTTTTGCAAAAATGTTGAATAGGCCACCAATGCTCGGAGTGCCTCATTTTTATTATTTTGAAAAAGCAATTCTTAAAATATTGCATATATCAGGGCTTTAATATGTTTAAATCATGAAAAATAAGTTAAAAAATTTATGTGATCAGCAAAAACGAATATTAATTGAAAAGTTTCACACAAAATTCATTATAAAGCAGATGAAAAGAGAAAAATAAGCTTTAATTGAAAATCAAAAGAATTTTTTGAAATTAAAAAATGAAAATACCAGTTTCTATTTTTTTACTTATTATGACTAATTTTTATATTATTGGTAATTTATTTGCAATGCATAAATATGGTAAAAGATTTATTCTATATTTCATCTTTATTTTAATTATATGCGAATAAAAGAGAAAAAAAAAAACATTTAAAAAATTTAATGGTAATATTATTCATCAAACCAAAACTCTGAAATTTAAAATCGAAATCAATACTGACATTGGGAAAAATCAAATTTTAGAAATTTTTTTTTTTTAAATATTTTAATCATTCCTCATTTTAGTATTTAATTAAAAAGTCTCCTGCTAGAAAAATTATCATTTACGCTGGGTTAAATGAAAAAAATTCTCTAGACAGAAAAAAAAAATTTTCATTTCTTTTTCATTTTTTTGCCTTTATTTGCAGTTTGTGCTAATTTTACTGTTACTATTGTTTCTGTATTTACGTTTTTTCCTATTAATGACTTTTAAAATACCCAAAAAAAAAAACTGGCTTAATCTGTATAAGTATATCCCATTTCTGTCAACACCATAACTTATATTAAGCTATCAAACAAAATTACACATATACGTATATGTATTTTATATATTTAGGCACAGGTGTATAATAGAAGTATATTACAGTAGTACGAGTATAATAGAAAGAGGTACATTTTTGTATTTTAATAAAACCGCGCTTTACTTTTAATTAAGTTTATGACACGCTTATGTTAACATCTTTTTTTTTTGTTATTAATAGGCTTATAAATGTATGTAAGTTCAAACATTCATTAAATTTCCGGTCATTTATTTTAAACTTTTCACGATGATTTACTTTACATATAAAAATATCCAAAAATATTTATACATAGTATTATGTGTTGTTTATAAATGGAATTATTATGTATAGAAGAATTATTTTATAGGTAGAGACTTTTGAAAAAATTTATGAAATTTTGAGCGAATTTAACAAGTGGGTATCGTAAAATTAAATGAGAAAAACTTTTTTCGTGGCATTCTAATCATGAATATTACAAACTATAAGTCCAAGAACCTATTATACGAAACATTCTGCAACTTTACAAATTTTGCTTCGTTGCATATTTTTATGTATACGCTAAATATTAATAAAAACAAGGCTTAACGGTTCAGAAATTCTCGAATATTTCACGTAAAAAAAAAATTAATATAAAAACACCTTGGTGCCCTTTTGCATCTAGTAGAATTCAATTTTATTGTTTATTAACGCGAAACCTCTGTATATATACACACAAACATCATTTATATGTATGTTCAGCTATTACTAAAGTTTTACCCTGCACCTTTCATTCGATCATATTGCACAAATAAACAATATATAATAATGCACAGAAAAGTATGGTATTTAATTATTTCTTACGATCATTTATGCTTTGCACACAACTAATTTTATGATAGTGTTGATAAGTTAGTATACTTGAAGATATTCCCTGATAATGTATATAAGTTTTTATATTTATGTATGTATATGTTAATATGTATATATAGAATTTACAATAAATAACAATTAAATTGTATAGTAAAAATTTTATCAAAAATTTTTTATGCAGAATAATTTTATAATAAGTCGTTCACAGTATTATAAAGTACGTCATCACAGTAAAATAGTAAAGAATTTGCGAAAAATGTTAAAAATGAGAAAATTAGCGAATTAACGAACGATTCATTGAATATTATGAAAAAATATAACATTCCCCATATATAATAGTACTATCTTCAATTTCATTCACATTCGAGCAAACATGAGTTTGTTGTTAAGTATATAGACGTCATGCTATTATGACAAGAGAAAATTATAGTGAGTAATTTTTCTGAGAAAATTTCCATTTAAAACAAAAATTATATTGAGAAAATTATTTAAACTTTCTATTAAAGAATTTTATAAGTATATTTTTTACTAAGCTACAAAATACAAATAACACAGGAATAAATAATAATAAAAAGAGAGGAACAGTCAAAAAAGAGATGGTTTTTTTTTGCAGCTCTATACATTTTTATTGTTATTACAGATTTTCTGTTAAATATTTAAGAAAAAAACAGCAACATTATACACCTACTGTAATAGTAAAATGAGAAATACATTCAGCGGTAAAAAAAATTGCAACTTAAATCATATTGTACATGAATTAATAAATATACACACGCACATTTAAATAAGTAATTATGTTATAAAACAAAATTATTAAGAGACAATTTATTCAAAAATTATAATATTTATGAATAAACATATCTGTTATGACGATTATTATAGCTTTTAATCTTTAGTATAACAACTTGGGCAGAACGTGCAAATTTTTTTTTTTAATAAATCAAGCTTGAAAAACTCTAAATGAAAAAAAAATTTACGAGAATGTTCTTTATGCTTGCGCAACCGACCAAGTACTAACAAAATTTATAGATAAAATTTAAAACTCCATTAAATATGTAAACGTGTTGTGTTATATGTACTCATAGTGCGAATTAAAGGGAAAAATTCCGGTAGCAAAATTTTTTTTATTGCAAACTTTTTAAAATTTTAAAAAAATTTGATCTTGTCAATCTCAAGTAGGTATACAATATTGAATGTACAATTAAAATTTTTTTATATGCTTAAAAATAAAAAAAAACACAAAAATTCAATTTTTTTTATTTCTCCTTTACTTTCATTTTCCACTACATACCTAATACATTAGTAATTAAAATCATTATGAAATAAGTAATTGATTTATTTTACAATAATTGAAAGTAAGTTAATTAATATTTTGAATAATGATTCAAAATGCAAAAATAATTTGTAAATATAAAGTAATTGCACAAATATCAATTTGTTATACTTAAAAAAATTGAATTAGATTGTGATTGAATTTTCAATGATATTAAAATCCACTATAACGAGAAAAAAGCAAAAACGTTTCAGTCGGTATGAACCGATTGAATTATACCCTGCACCTTTCATTGTTGTATAGCAATTACTCAAACCTGTGAAACCATTCTATAGAAACTTCACGGATATGTCTGACCTATAACTGAACACACAACTACCAAATTTCATGAATCTGACTTTATTATTTTTCCAAATATTTAAAATTAACTTTTGGAGTTGTATGGCAGGTACCGAACCTGCCAAACAATTCCACTAAAACTTCGCTAATATATGTATCTGATCTATAATTGGACACACAACTGCCAAGTTTCATGAATTTGACTTTATTATTTTTCCAAATATTTAAAATTAGCTTTTGGAGTTGTATGGCAGGTACCCGAACCTGTCAAGCAATTCCACTAAAACTTCGCAGGTATATCTGATCTATAATTGGACACACAACTGCCAAGTTTCATGAATCTGACTTTATTATTTTGCCGAATATAAAAAATTTGCTTTTGGAGTTGTATGGCAGCCACCCGAACCGGTGCAGCTATCTCATTAAAATTTTTAGAGCATATGTAGAATATGATTGGACACATGCATACAAAATTTTATATTTGTACCTTTATTAGTTTTTGAAATAATTGAAATAAACTCTTTGAGTTGTATGGCAACTACCCGAACCCGTTGTCCGAATTGGTCCAATAACAATAGGGTTCGTCCTTGGCACAAAAGCAGCAACTTGTGAAAGTTTGGTGTCGATTGCATTATTCGTTTTTGAGTTATCGTGCGATCGGACGGACGGACGGACATGTCTAAATCAACGCAGAATTTTACGCTGAGCAAGAATATACATATATGTCCATACCGCAGATGACTCCTTCAAGTAGTTACAAACTCCATACCAAAGTTAATATACCCTTCACGAAGTGCAGGGTATAAAAATGGAGTTGATCATATCAACTGTGTGATACCCGTACAAAATTGTTATCCTATGTAAGAATTTTTAATGCCCTTCAAACTTACGTCCGTACGGAAATATTAATTGACATATTAGCATATTAGTTTATGCAGAATCTCAGTACTGTAATTTCAATAGTTTCTAAGATATGACCAAAAAACTACTGAAATTGTATAGCAACTACCACAAGGTATCAAGAAATTTCAACGACTTATCTCACACCTAACAACTCCAATAATATTTGCATGAAATTTCTATATTACTTTCTTATTTCTATATTATTACAAATAACTTTCAAAGTTGTATGTCAGCTACCCGGACCATTGCCTCAATCACATCCAATTAAAAAAAGGTTCTGACATTTACTATTATTGATAATTTGTGAAAATCAAAGAAGCTTATACCAATTTGAAGCTCAGTTGATAAGGTCGCCAGCTGTGCTGAAATTGGAGAAAGCTCCAATGTTACGTCATCTAGAAAATTAACGTTTTTTAAATATGAAAAATTAAAATTTCAATTTTTTCAATGATTCCCATGTGATTCCCAAAATTTAAACAGATTATAACTAATGTGAACATTCATAAGAAATTCCTTACTCAGAGGTTTCCAAATCATACTTATTGATGCGCCGGTCTTACACAGGCGCGGACTTATACTTAAAATTTCAAAAAATCGGTCGAAATTGACTTTAAACCCGTGTAACTCTGAATCTGCTGAGCTGTGAACATCGTCTCTTTTGAAATTTTTTCTCTTTTTTGAAAAAACTTTTGGCTACTCATGAAGGACTATACAGTGACATATAGCAGCGCACTTTGTTACGAGACATCCGATATATAGTAAATAGCTATATCAAATATAATTTTGCACCTCCCAATGTCTTACACCACACACATAATAATTATAGGGGTTAAGTTAATTAATATAATTTTCTATAAGAGTTAAAGTTAATTCTTTAGTTTAAATGTTATTTTAAAAATTAATTTAAATTAACCTTTATACTTTGTTTTTTTAAAGAATTCTTTTCAGTATGGTCATTTGTATTATAAATAGAAAAATTGTTCAAATAGAATAGAAAATATTTGTTATAAATTTAAAATCTTAAAATATTCACTTGGTGTAAATTATATCATTACAATTTCTTTACTGGCCTTGAGTTTTATTCTATTCACTTAAATTTTATTTGCAGATAAAATCTCTTTCACCTTCAAATCTTTAAGATTAATTTATAAATAATATTGTCTTCGAATATTTTATTACAAAAAAAAATTTTCATTTACGACTCAGCTATTTATAATCCAAATGATCTACATATTTTTATGATATGCTCTTGAAAAAATGTATTTAACTCTACAGAGTAATAAGTCTGTATGTAGTTAAAACGGCTGCTATTTTGTCTAAAAAATGGCAAAAAATTTCATCACTAAAATGCTAAACAAATTTGTTTTTTTTTTTTTTGACTTAAATACCTAAGTTGCCTTCATTACATTTTGCTAATCTACATCAAAGATCAAAGTAGAATGAAGTATTAAGAGGAAAAAAAAAATATCAAATTATAAAATCATCACACTGACGAAAAAAAAAGACAAAAACAAATTTCAAAAGTAATTAACTGCTAGTAGCCTCAAGCCATTTTAATTTCATTTTGCTACTATCATGTTTATTGTTTGTTTATTTTGCAATAAATCGTGATTGTGGCAGTGTTGTTCTATATATTAAACTTTTGTATCAAATAATATTTTTACTATACGCTATTATATTGTTATATTAATAAAAATAACAGTTAATGTTATACTCGTATAACAATATAATCAAATGCAATATAATTTACATTGACCATTCTAAAAAGTAATTGTCTTGTTATTTTTTTTTTTTTTGTCGTTTTTTCCTCTTTTGGGCCAACAATAATTTTGACTACCTTTCAATCACCCTGCATATTTAAATGCGTAATCACAGTAAATTTAGGTGGTCATAAATTTTGGAATTTGATAAAGTATTTCACAGTACATACTTATACATACTTAAATATCTTAAGACTGTAAGAAAAAAAAAGGTTTTTTTTTTGTTATTTTTATTGAAACTATTGTTTAAGCTTGTAAATCAAAATTCATGCCAGCAAAATAATGTTGTACATAAAAAGATCATGTACCTAGTCCCATTCAACATTTCAATTTAAATTTGTATTTCTTTCATAATGAATTCATGACCTTGAAATTGATTTTTCGATAAAAATAAATATATATATACAAAATGTTTGTATGTATGTAAATACACAAATTGAATTGAGTCTAGTTGTAGATAAAATAATGTTAATGTCTAAAGAAATCTAAAAACTAAAAAAATCTTGAAATTAAACCATTTAATATTTTATTTAAATATATATATACATACATACATATATACAAATATTTTTATTTCAATGACAATTATCATTTTAGTGCAACTCATAAGAATTTTATAGATTAAAAATAATTGAAAATTATTTTAAAATTAAATTTTATTAATGATACCTGGTGCGTTAACAGAAAATATTTTCCGATTAAATTAATTTTCAACGCATTGCTATTATAATTGAAAAAAAAGGTAAATTAATTTTTTAATTTTAATCATATGTGTTTCTTAGTACTTAATTTAATTTATTTATTTTTTTTTGTAAATTTATTTTAGTTATCAATATAATAAGGTACCCAATGTTGACAAGGTAAATAAAATTAATCAGAGGTTCTTTGGGAGGCAAATTAAAAATTTATTTCGTTTACATATTAACCGTATAATTAATGTACGTACGTTAACTGAAACTAGAACGAATCTGCAAGAACCAGTACTGAATTAGATTACGGGGAAGGTTTTAAAAACAGTTCCGTTTTGTCATAATATTTATAAAATTTAAATAATATTCTCCTTTTCAATAAATCCTTAAATAATATTCTGTGATATTTAGGTTTAGCATCTTTTTCTTGTAATTTTTGCATTTTAATTTTAAAAACCTTAAATGTATGAAATTTATGTAATTACAAATATTTTTAGTATAAATTTACGCATCGTATTGAAGTGAAACAAAAAAAAAAGAGAGACATTAAAGTATTATAAAAAGAGAGAAGAGAAATATAATGATCACTGTTATAATATTAGGTGTTATTTTGGTTTTCATGGCCAATTAAACAGCAGTTTATGATAGAACGATGCGTTGTGCCGTTTTTCCAGCATTCATTAAATTTAAAAAGTATTCCGCATCAACAAGAAATTGTTTTTTTCATAATCTTAATAGCTTCATTAATATAATTTGGTTTTTAATTCAAAAGTAGAAACAATAAAAATAGAAAAATAGCAATAATAATAATGAAATCGTGTTGCATGTAATCTTGATAATCAAAAAGAGCTAAGTATAAAAGAAAATTCATTTAAAAAATAGAAGAAAAAATTTTTGTTTAAAATTATACAAGTTAATTCATAAATTATTTTCTTTTTTGAATTTTTGACAGGTGGAATTCAATAATTTTCAATTGATTTTATAAATTTAATAAATTAAAATGTTAATAATGAAAAATTTTAATCTTTCCAAAAAAAAAAAATATTATAAGGAAATTTATAAATGAAATTTAAATTCCGGTTTTATTTAATTTAATTATTTATGTATGAGTGTATACATACTTGTTGTTGAAAACCAGTTCAATTTGTACAAACAAATGTAACAGTACAATGATGATTAATAATACTCTTCCTCATTAATGGTAACATAATCGATTTAATCATTACCAAATTTTATTATTGAAATTTTGTATAACAATGTCTATGTATATATGTATGTATAAAATGAAATAATTTTGCACGAATATAGCGTAACGACCACATACTCGTAGCTACTACATGCTAATCATACGTTAGTATTATAAATCGAATAGAATTTGGCGTCTTATATTTATTTTTTATAGAGCAAATTTTAATATTATCTCTTAAACTTAGCATGTTTATATCATTTAATATTAAAAAATATTTAAAAACCATAAGAACACTCAAAACTTTAATTATTGGTCATCATATTATGCAATAACTGACACTTTGAAAACTACAGTTACTGTTTGTTACTACTCTCTATAGCCCTTGGCACAAAAACAAATTGTAATCATTGGCGCTTTTCAATAATAATAGGTAATTTCGGAATAGAGTGATAATTTTCGGAGCTCTAATAAAATTATAATACCTACAAAATCCTGCTTTGATGACAGTCTGAAACGTATAGGGGCGCTGCTATCTCCAATATCTTCAGCATGGAATACACAAACGTTGTAATTATCAAGCATTTTTCTTTGTTGAAAAAATTTCTTATCTTTGGTCGAAAATTCAGAAAACATCCTTTTTCCCCTTCATACTGCTCATAATTCTAATTTCACATTAATACCAAATCATAAACCAAATCATACATATTTCAAATTACCTCAATTCTATATTTACATACATTCTTGTATGTACACAAGTTTACTTGAATAAACTTTTGCTCTTTATTCATTTAAACGTTTAATTTAATTTTAAATACCGGATCCAAATTAATAAACAACAAAAGAAAAAATTTTTTTATCGTTTCAAAAGTAGTTACTTTTCAAAAAACTACCGCCATGCATAATAATATTTGTACATATTTATAGATAATGTAATTTTGGCAACAGGTGCATTTAGGTTAACAGAAAGTAAGATCAAGAAATTTAAAAAAACAAAACAATAAAAACCAAAACATCAAAAACAAGAAAAAATCAAAGAATGCAAAAGTGCACATTTTTTATTCCCAAAAAAAAATAAAATAAAATAAAAGTCGAGGGAAACCAACACAAAAAAAAGAAAACCAATCAAAAAAGCACGTAAAATTCAAATTATTATAAATGTACGTATATATGTAAACATGCTTTGCACATAAACACATATTTGTATAAATGTTATGAATACTTATTGATATTTTCATCGTTAACCTGTTGAATAAATTTGTAATGAGGGGAAAGTCTTGTTTGTCGCATAGCTTTTATAATATGTATGTATGAATATCAATGGAAATAGGTTTATAAGCAACCTTTTTCATAATTCAGGGTGTGTAGTATGTTATTCAATATACTCATAATATCGCGATCATTTATTGAACTTTTAAAATTGAAATTTATTTAAAAAAAATTGAAGCTGCCATCGTGACCTTTCCAGGCATCCCTCTTCCATCGGAGTTCGTCCGAGAGCTGAGTTACTAGAATTTATACTATTTTGGCGACAGGGAAAAAAAACAACTACAACAAGATTCAAGTGAACATTTCAATTTCCTCCAAAGATGGGAACTTAAATGTTTTTTAAGAGCCCGTATGTCTTAAGCTAATAGAAAACTGTAGTTAGTCCAAGTTGGAAATTTTTTGTAGTTTGACAGTTTTTGCAAGTACAATGTTCAAGGTTTGCTTAAAAATAAACATCTAAATATGTAATTGACATAACATTATTTATTATGTATTTGATTAGAGAAAAGAAATAAAGCTTCTCTGAACAACTTTTACTTCAATTTACTGAACAAAGAGAAACAGCAAAATATTTAAATTAATTTTTATTTTATTAAAAATTTAAATTTTTGTTTGAAATACCCTATAAAAAAATTAATCCTAAATTTACTATACAAACAAATTGAAATTGATTTCATTCATTGAAACGCAGTTACATGTAGGTACCCGAATAACCAACATTTTTAACTTTTATTTTTTTTTTTTTTGAAAAATTTTCTGAATATTTTCCAAAAGGCCAATAAACTCGAATTTTTCTTTTTAAAAATATTTTCATATTTTCTTGTTTTTCTTATTTTGTTAAATATTGTCGCTGCTACTGTCACTCTCTATTGTTGTTGTTATTGTTGTTGCTATCATTGTTGAGAATGAAATATACTTGCCATTAAAAAAAAAAAAAAACATTAAAGGTCCACTTTTGAAATTTTTGTTGCTTTTTTATTGTTTTTGTTATGTTAACCAGATATTTATTTATTATTGTATTTGTTCGTTATTATATTAGTATGTGTGTTGAAAATGTGAATGACAAAGAAGAAGTAAAATGCATTAAAGAAAAAACTAATTTTGTTTTTCTGTTTTTTATTTTATGTTCGAGAAACTAGGTCAGTCATGCCATTTAAAGTACCTAACTAAATATACACTATACCTATGTATAGATTGCAAGTTTTTTTAGTATGTTTTGTGGAACGCTGCATATCTGTATATATCAACTTCATGTATTTTTAAGAAAAAGTTTAAAGTATCTCTTTTAGTAATAATATTAAAACTTATTGTATATTTGGCATTACGCTACAATTTAAAAAAGGGGGCTTGTATAGAATAATATAAATATGTGTGTATAATGTGTACATGCATATATGCTTAATAATAATTTTTTTGTAAAAGAAATTGAAAAATTCATAAAAAATTTAAATGAATGAATTTTAGGTACCTGTACTTTGTATACTAAATGCTGACTCTGACTGATTAATTTTTTGCAATGGACAAAATAATAATATTTCCATTTAAATTTCATTGAACGAAAAATGGAATTTGTCATATAATTTGAGGTCATCCGGCCCCAATATTATTAAGTACATGTACAATATATTGTTGTATGGCGAAAATATTTAAAATTTAAGAAAATTTGATTTTTTTTTGTTTGTTATTATTGCTTGTGTTGCTTTCAAAACCAAAGACCATATTAAAACATTAATAATCATTTCTGTTTGTCATTAAAATAATTTTCGGAAAAAGGTAATGTACAATTTACGTGATAATATGAGCACAAAATATAATGTGCTTGTACAATGCGAGCAAAAATTTGCATGTTTTTTTGTTAGAAAATTTATATGATAATTTTTTGAAAGTGTAATAATTGTGAAGAAAAGTAATTTAAAAAAAATATGTAGAAATTGTAACGTGTATGCCTTTTTTGGGGACGGGTTTCGGTTTTTTTCATATTTTATAGATATATTGCGGTTATAACATTCATTTCCGATTTCATGTTAAATCAAGGATTTATATTACAAAGTTTATTGATCTTTACATACGTGCACTAATTTTCATTATAATTTCGAGAGACAAACTGAATATACACCTAATAATAAGTAAAAGCGTAACTTGTTATAAGAAAAATCTTTTTTGATTAGGAAGATAGGTGATGATTTTTGTTTGTAAATCAGATAATAAACGAAAATTTCTTTTTTAGAATTTTTGTTCTATATAACATTGTTGAATCTCTTGAAGTTAAATTATATTAAAAGCTGAAATAAAACTGAACTATTTAGAGGGAACATTTTTGAATAACTAAACATAGATACATGTATGGTTTCTTTCATTGCAAAAAAAAAATAAATATTGACAAATTGCCAATTTCATTTTTCCAAGTTTTGCCAGCAATTTTATTAAGCATTTATAATATTCCAATTTCAGACATTTTGTTGCTCTTACAAAATACCAAAATGCAAACACAAAAAACAAACAACTTATAAAAATTAAAATATGAAAAATTTAAAGAAAAAAAAAATGGCAAATATTTTTAGATATCACGAATTTTATTGTCAATTGAATGATGGTAAAAGTGTTTCTGAATTATGGGAATTTTCTTTTTTTTCTCTTTTTAAATTTCTCATTGTCTATAGGTAGTGCATACACTGATTATTACTGTATGGTTATAAATGCAGATTTGTACGTATACGTACACAACTAAAATGCATAATATATTAAAATATTCATGTGCCTATATATAAAATGTACTTTTTTTGTACTTGAGAATTCAAGACAAGTGCACATTTAAAGTAAAATAATCAGTTTTATGATATTTAAAAAAAAAACCAAAGCATAAAAATGTAAATTGCATTTTATTTTATGTTTTGCCTTTTAAGCATATTTCCAAAATAAAAAAATGGAAGCAAGTGCTTATTACGTTTCATTATATTCGGACGTTCGTCCGTTCGTCTGTCTGTTTACTTTACAACCTTTGAGAAAGAAAGCTGAAATTTTATACACAATTATTGTCGGAACCACTAAAATTTTTTTAAATTCTACAGAAGTCGAAAAGGGTCTACTGTCATCCTCTACCATAATGCAACTTAACCGAATATTGCAATAACAAAATGGCCATTTAGTTGACAAATAATTTAGTCAACTAAAACTTAAAAGTAAATTCCTCTAAATTATCGCTTCTTGAAATTCGTAAAATTTGAATTTTCGGGGTCTTATATTTCCGAAAATTCTAGCTTCTTTCAATTCAATTCATGCTTTCATTCTAATGATTTGAAATATTTTAGTATTCTAAGAAAAGTAATTCAAATAGGCAATACATTGCTTTTTAGAAATAAATATTTTCACTTGATCAAGGGAAAATTGCTACTTTACAAATCATTGCTTTGATTCGACTTTTTTTAAATTATTGTATTGTTTTTTGATACACATATAAGTATACATATATACACATACACACACATGCAATATGTCAATAGTTATTTTATGCTTATATGATTTATTTCGCGAGAAAGTTATTAAATGAAAATTAATTTTTTTTAGTAATAATAAAATACAATTTATTGCATCGTATAATATATACATTCAAATACACACTATAACATTTCCGACTTCAATGTAAAAATTAAATCCTATATAAACACTGAGAGAACTGAAAGATATAGACGTCCTATATAGATGCTGGGAGAACTGTAAACGGAAAATCATTAATTTGCAAATATTCGTATTGATACAAATTTTAATACAAACATAATAATCGATAATAAAAAGATTAATTGGTTAAAAACAATATGCTTCTTTAAACTTTGGCATAACAAGCGACAATATTTAAATTTTCGCACAAAAAAATTCAGTTTCATGCAGCAAAAATTTCTTGAACTTTTTTATATCAATCTATATTTTGTTTTTTTAATAAATCGTTCTATAAAATTGAATTGAATTTTCCAATAATTTCCCCGCAATTGAATGCTTACATTCGATATGGTTTTGACAGATTCCATAAGATACAAGCAATTATTTTACATTATATAAAATCTTTAATACAAGCTATTTCAAAATACGCACACATAAAATAATAGATGTATACAGGATTGGAGATTGTAAAATTGATTTTATAAGAAATTTTTGCATTACAAAAGCAATTTATGTGCTCATATTAGTTCAAATCAAAACCAAAAAAACTTACAATGTTTTATTAGACTTTCATTTTCTCTTTCAAATTTATTTTAAAATCATTAATTATTGAAATTTTTTCCTTTCTATATTTACTTACTAAACTATTGCAATTGTTTTACTAATAATAATTATTTAATTGGCATGAATTTTTTTTATGTTTCTTTCATGAAATTCTTATATATCTATACAAAAACCATAAAATGCTTAATTATTATTAAATTACCTAACGTTATATTTTAAAATCATGTTACTTTTTATGAGATTTACGGGTATTAAATGCACTATAAATAAATATTAGAAAAAATTGGAAAAAAAAATTTCTATGTGAATTTATTTATTAATTTTTTGCATATTAAAACAAACATAATTAAAATGACCGGAAATTGAGCATATTTTATGTATACTATGTATATATACATGATTTCTAAAGATTTTTTTACATGCTCAATAATAATGCCTACAGGGCAATAAAGTTTGTTTTCACAAAACGCATACTTAAATATTGGCAGATGCAACATATCGTATCCATGTAAAAGTTGATAAATTTATTCTAATTAAAAAAACAAATTAATGTGCCTGTTACAAGTATTTAATTTTGTTTTTATTATAAAATCAGTGATAGCTTACCGGAAATAAAAATACTTTCGCTAATTCTTTTCACTCACACTATTGTCATCAATATCCTCAAATTACTTAATTACAATCTATTCATACTTTATTATTAAAAATTTTATTATTTTCTGTTCCTGCAAATACTCGTACTTTGTACAAATAAATTGTTGATTGTTGTAAAAATGACATTTAACAGAATTTCTTATTCGAAATCGAAATTTCATGAATTCTATACAATATTGAATTTTATGATCGAGTTTTACAATTAGGAAATAAATAAAATGTTATGACAACATTAAAAAATATTGAAAGCAGAGACAAAATTTTGGCAATTAGAATAATTTAGATTTTTAATGAATTTATTTTAAATATACATCGAAAACTCGAAATCTCGCAAATTTAGAATAAATTTAATAATTTTTTTAATATTTTATTTAATTGCGATTTATTTTATGTTCTTCACAATATTGTAATGGTAAATAGCGTGACTTCCAAAATTTTATAAGAAGTTTCTTATTTGTTTTATAAAAATAATTCAAATAAATTTCTCAATCAAAATTTTGCATTTATTTTAAATTAGATGTCATTATTTTAATATTTACTCGTATCGTATTGGTTTAAGTACCATGTACTATTATTCTTTATTAAAGGCAAAAGTACAGAAATAACACAACTGTTGTAAAACTGTCGTAATAACTGTCTCTATTCGAAAAAATTCTATCGTATATTTTTATAATAAATGAAAATTTCCAACACAAAATTCTTACATTCTTAAGCAAAATCAAGGTGTCCAATTCATTGTTAAATTTTTAACTTATTTATAAATTCCTCTGTAAATTCTTATTTTACTCTTAACATTAAAGAATTACTATTATTACATACTTTATTTGTTACAAAACTTGTTTCGAAAATTTTAGAAAATAAAAAACCAAAGAAATAATTTAAGAAAAAAAAATTTATGTGCAATAAATTTTATTAAAGTTGTGCAATGTAATTATTAAAAATTATGAAAGATTCATTTTTCAAACCCAAAGTTGAAAAGAACTAAAAAAAAACAATAATCAAAAAAGAGAGAAAAACGAAATAAATAGAGAAAAAAGAAGAAAAAAAACCTAAAAGGTGAAATAGAGAATAAAGCGTTTTTGAATTCTTGAATTAACCGATAAGCCGGAAACCTGATTTGCATTTTACAGTTATGGAAATGAAAATCTTTAGTTAATTTTTTTTTCTCTCTTTTTTTATTACAGTTCGTTTTAGTATTGAAAAAAAAAAACACAACCTGCCGTGTTTGTCTTCAAATATAGCCAGTTGGAGTATCTTGCTTTGGCTTGACCATATTTTTGTTGTTTTTATTTTCTTTCTATGTTTTTGTTTTCTCTTTTTTTTGTTATGTTGCAAAGTTGTTTAGTACGACTTTATAAAGTTTTTGGTGTCATATAGTGGTATGAACTGCAATTTTAAAATTAAATTTATGCTAATTTCAAAAAGAAAAAAGAAAAACAAGAAATATTCACAAAATTTTTTTAAAATTTAAAAAACATAATTTTTTTTTTAAATTTTTTTTTGTTTTTTTTTTTTTCAGGGTAATCTTGTGATTTCACTTTGTATACCGAAAGTAATACAAAACATGCAGTACAAAAACATTCCAAATTGTAGCATGTTCCAAAATGGATAACTTGAGTAGCTATTATTCAGAAAAAAGCAGAGAGAACAGTCGGGAAAAATTTCCTGTTTTTTAAGTGCAAAA
This sequence comes from Condylostylus longicornis, assembly GCF_029603195.1. Classification (NCBI taxonomy): domain Eukaryota; kingdom Metazoa; phylum Arthropoda; class Insecta; order Diptera; family Dolichopodidae; genus Condylostylus; species Condylostylus longicornis. Next base: position 1,893,222 of record NW_026578043.1, read on the forward strand.
ATAAAAAAAATAATGTTACCAAATTGTTTATTTTTTTTTAATAATACACATAACTTCAAATATGACATTCAAATGTGACATGTCTTCAATACCGTATGATTTTGTACTGCTACAGTAAATATGATCAAAAAGGTAGAAAAGCGGGTTTGTGTTTGGCTGCAAAAATTGAACTCCAGTGAAACTTTACTTACTCCATTTTGGCTTTCAACAATTGAAAATTGGCATTAAAATTTGTAGAGTATTGTAAAGAAATACTAAAATAAATTGCAACTAAATAAAGTTTAGAATTTATTAATTTGTTTATATTATTTTAGGTTACCAATATGGTCACTTGCTTTCAGTTTGACTTTATATTAGTACAACTTAATAACACCAGTCAAATAAGAATTTTAATCATCGGTCAAATAGATTTGTGATATTTATTAGAATTCACATGTTACAGCAGATGACGCAAAACCAAAATCATTCACATTAAATTGCCCTTTGCCGCAATTTATATATATATATATATATATATATATATATGTATGTATATACTATACATAATATAAAATCATTAAAACAAATTGAATATTAATTTTATTCATAATTTATATTAAAATAATTTTTAACAATTTTCTGTTATATTTTCATAGAAATATATATGTATACGTAAGTAAGTGTGTATGTATGTATGTGTGTATGTAGAAAAAATATATGTATTTTTAAAATTTTAATGAATGACAGAGAAAATGAAAAATTTAAGAGGTTATTTTTTTTCGAATTAATTTACATACATACAACCATAATGTAACTAAAATTTGATATTATGTAGAATATAATAAGAAGACCATAAACACACAATATACATGTAACAGATATACTAATATAATTTTTATTAATATGTAACATGGTAATGAAATGACTTTTTTTTTCTTTTCTATTAGAAGATGAGAGGTTGAGGACAAGCGTTTTAAAATGTTAAATTGTTAAAATATAAAAAAAAATTTTTTTTTTTTTTATTTCTTTTACATTTTTTAGGTTAATAAACTGTGAACTTTTCTGTTTGTAATATTTTATTCTAGCACATTTATTTGTAAACATTAACACAGTAAAGAAAAGCAAATAAATTTAATAATATAATTAAATAAATTAAAATATTTATTTTATAGTTTTAAGATATAAAATTAAAAATATATATGTATACAAAAAACATTTAATATTTTTAAAGTAAAAGATTTTTGATTTGTAGGCACGTGTATTGTGGCAAAATAAATTAAAAAATGTTGCATTATAGTCCAAAATTACTATTACGCGTACAATAATATTTAAGTCAAGTTTGTGACACTGCAATAATTACTGGATTATTAAAAAAACATGAAGTTCCTTTATCTAATGACATATTTCTACATGTAATAGTGCAATTATTTATTACGTCAGATATTATCGGACATATCGGTCAGAGCATAGTATTTCAATTGGAAGGGCCTATACAAAATTTTAAATTGTTTGGAAATTGAAATATTGGGTAATTGAACTTCAAAAGGTTAAATTTTTTTTTGATTTTATTAAATTTTTTTTGTCATTCTTATACACTAGGGTGGGTCGTATACATTATGGCGGAGAAAATGCGTACAGTTGATTTTTTTTAGTTAAATTTCAAGCTTACGGTTATTACCTAACCAACACCATTATCTCATGTTAATTATACAAAAGTATAATTAAATTACCTCTTTATATGAAAGAATTTAAATTTTCCGTTAAGTATTATAGAGTAAATTGTTAATATTACAATAAGAAATTTTATATAAGTATTATGAAAAAGAAAAAAATTGCATATCATGAGGGGCATTTTATGTACCCGTTGACATTTTATTGTCAACGGGTACAGTTGTTCTTTTTTAGTTAAATTTCAAGTTTAAGGTTATTACCTAAATAAGACTATTACCTCATGCTTATTATACAAGAGTAGAAATTGAACTAAAAAAAATTCGAACACTTACTTAGATTTTGAATCTATACGAGTATAAGATTATAATTAAAACAATTCGTTCGTTAAAACTAGTTGTTTTTTATACCAATGAATACACAATATGATTGGAGAAATGCATATTCACACATTATATTCCAACTTTTAATTAAAAATAAATTTTTCATAAAATGTGGTAACACTGTGCATTCATGTAGACATATGTATATATATATGAACTTGCACCTAATAAAAATTTCGATGAATACTTAATCTTTAATATTTTTTATATTACTTAATTATCAACATATTTTTCATTTCTTTGTTTGACTTTTGTTTTTCTTAATTTTCAAGTTAATGTCATTCAATTTAATACTGATAAACAAGAATTTAGCATTATTACCATTATTTACAAAGTAAAATTCCATAAATATTTTGAAATCTCTGTACTACTAACTTATGTAATTTAATTATTACAAGTATAGCTTATTAGAAGTGTTTATATATTAGATTCAGAATTAAGAATATAAGATAAATGGTTAATTTATTTTTAAGTATTTTATTACATAATATACAAGTAATTTTATGTATATATAAAAATTTTTAAAAATAAATATACGCAAAAGTACATAAACAAAAATTCCTTCAACATTTTTTTTTGTAGCCAACAACGAAAAAAAAAATTATCTATTACAATAAACCAGCTTTGAATTATATAATTATTTAGTATATACAAATATCTATATATACCGTATAGTAAATAAAAAAACATAAATTAATATTGAAAAAAGAAAAATAGAAATCAAATATTGAATAAAAAGTGGTTATTCCAAGTCTTGTTTCAAAATTCTACTCATGAATTCTTCAGAAGATTACGTGGCACATTTTACAATTCAACCCACCAAATCAACGAAAACTTATAAAAAAAAACATAAGTGTACTATAAATTTAAAATCAATCTATTCAATGTTCAATAACAAACAGATGTTCATACACATACTCGTATTATATACATGCATATTTAAATATGTAGATGTATTAACTAGATACTCATATAGTGTCATGTTAATAAATAACTTCGTTCGAAATGTATGTATACATAACTACATATATTTAGTAATATGGATAAATATCCGTTCGATTATATATTTCCATTTACCATCTAACTACTTAAATCTCTTTAGTGCCATTGCAAAAATAATTTTTCTATAGTAAATTTTTGCGTTTCGGTAATATAAAAAATTTTATTCTAACGATGGAATGTGTGAGCACAAAAAAGAAAAAGAAAATATTAGATATAAATATATAAATATGTATGTATGTATACATATATGTAAGTACATATGTACATAATGTCATACATTTTATTTATGTACAAAATTTTGCATGAAAATATTAAAAATCTTTTTTTAAGACTTTATTCTTATAAAAAAAAATAATAATAAAATTGCTTGTATACATTTTTAAAACACTTCACTGTGCTCACCTATATATTGTATAAATTATAATTAAATTTTACACAGCATGTACACTGAGCAGATATTTTGTGAGGCAGATTTTTATATAATACTCAAATATCCAACATAAAAATAATGATTTTAATATCTAAAATCTTATAGAGATATAGAAATTATATTTGTAATTTATATGCAACTAATTTTATTTTTTTTTTTACTTAAAAATGTTCTATTTAAAAATTCTTAATAATTAAATTTTTTGATTTGTATGTAATGTAAACGGAAATTTGAAATATTCTGTTATTAATGAAATTCCTGTTATTAATCCAGTAAATTTGCGTAAATCCTGGTTAAAATGATAAATGATGCAACTAAATATTTTTTGAAATATTTTCTATTTCGATTAATATCATAAACGAAATGTAGTTGAAATGCAAAAAAAAAATGTATGTTATTTTTGAAATATTAAATTAAAGAATTTATATTTTTATTTATATATTATTATAGCAACTTGTTAATTACAATAAGAAATTTTATATAAGAATTATGAAAAACCAAAAAAATTGCATACCATTACGGGGCAATTAATCAAAATCGTATAAAGAAAATCAATGCTCTTAAAACCCATGCTCTTAAAACTCATAATTTTAAGAGTAATAATTTTATGTGACTGTATTGATAGCGATTTTAAACTTACTACTTTTTTTCGATAATTGCAGGTTTTGATAATTAAGCAAAGATTTAAAAAATAAAAGTGCATGTTTGCATTCGAATAAATTTTAGTGTTAACAACCAGAAAATTATTAAAATTTAAATTATTACATAACAATAACAACAAAATTGATGGAAAAAATATTTCAAAAGCCATCAAGGTCAACTATTGTTTCCAAGGTATGGAAAAAAAACAGCATCAACAAATTTTTCTAAGGATCGTTGTAAATTTAATTTTACAAAATATTAAGTACAAAACTGAAAATTTGATACAAAGTTTTACATAAAAAATTATCGTATATTATAAATTCTAAATATTTTTAATATTAATTTTGCAATACAATTTGTCACTTAAACCGACAACAATTCTTGCTCTTTATTTTATGTACATACATAAATGTATGTATATATGCTCACACTTATATTATTAAAAGAATGCTATTTGTTTTTTAAAATTTCTACAATATAAACCTGATTGAAATTCGACATTCCTTAGAAAAATCAAAATAGAAGACAAAATTAATATGAAAAGAAAAAAATCAAAAAAAAAAAACTAAAACATTAGTAATAAAATATGTGAATACAAGAAATTTTTAAGCAGTAAATATGAGAAAAATTTTGATCTGTATACAAGAGCGCAAAATTTTAAATAAACAATTTTTAAAATATATATAAGTAAAGTATTAATGTTCAATTAACTCGCACTATACATACATACATAACGTATGTAATAAAAGTATAAACGAATGTAAATAATGTAATATTCATTAATAAAATTGTATATAAACTTACTATATGCTTAAATATTAAAAATGTTATACCACATATGTATTATACATATTCTTGTTTTATATAAATATATGTTAAAAAACCAGTTCCCGAACAAAATATACATAGCCAACTAGTATATAGAGTTGACCGTATTTTAGTATTTATAAAATTTTTATAATATATATATATATGTTTATTTACTAGTATAACTTATGTAAGTATTCTGAGCTGTAGGTTATTGTGTAAATAAATAAAATATTTTGTTACGTGAATTCAATATTTTTGTTTATAAATTATAAAAATTAGGGTTAGGTTCAATCAATATAAAATATTCAATTTACTAATTGTTTACACTCATACATACAATTTTATAATTTATTATAGTATATTTTTTAGGCTAATAATTGCATGCTATTTAACAAATATCTCACAACTTCGAAAACAGCAAAAAAAAAGCTAAAATACCAATTTTGTAAAATAATTTTCAAAATAATTTTAAAAAAATTGATAAAAATATTTTAGATTGATTTTTTATTTCTTTTAAAATAAAAATATAAGAAAATCAAAATAAATATTAAAACTCAACTCGTAAAATATATGAAAAGCATCCCACAGTGTTGTTAGTTTCTTTTTCCATTTGATACTTGCATAATTTATACATGAAAAATACAATTTTATAATTTAATTGAATTAAATTGCTAACAAATTTATCATAATCGATTTTATTTCCAATCCATTTTGATTTATTTTTCAGTCTCAGTTTCTTTTTTTTTTCGTTTTTGACATTTTATTTTAAAATGATTGATAATTATGATTCGAATTTTGCATCACAATATGGTAAGGAACAAAATTTTATGCGCTAAATCGTTAATAAATGAGATCCAATAGAATTAAATGTAAAGAGCACAAAAAAATGTTTTAATTAATTAAAAATATCGTAAATGTTAATAAATGTGAATTATGCCGGATTATTTAATATCCTTGTGTAATATTATACGACAAATTAAGATTTTCTTTGAATATTTCAATCAATAGCTGAGGCAGTTTTTTTTTTAAACCAAAATTTCGTGATTTAAAGAAAAAGCTGCATAAATTCAAAAAATTTATTTCATGTACTGTAATATTTAATTTTCCAACTCAAATTCCAATTATTTTTCTAAAAAATTTGCCAGATTTTGCCAGATTACCAAATTTATCTTTATATTGAGGTGCAATTTTTTTTTTTTAAATTAAATTGAGGTCAAATTCAGAGATGGTAGTTGTTCTTTGTATTTTACAAATTTTTTCAAAAAAAAAAAAACATAAGAACTATTATAAGGAAAATATTTCTATGTTTAAATTGTCCGCACTGTTTGTGTTCCATTAATAAAATTATTAAAATTATTGAAATTCAAAATAAAATACTTATATAATTTTGTAATATTTTGGTAAAGATTAATATTGTCGTTAATTATTATTGTATGATAATTGCTTTGTCATCGTTTTACTATTTTACTTTGTTTTAGTAAGCATATGAGATACATTTTGATTGCTTTTCGAACAAATGACGCTAATGAGAGTTATAAAAACAAAATTCCTTTTGAATTTATATTAATGCATTAATGCATACTTAAATGTATATGTATATATATTACAAAAGTATGAATAAAAAATTTATAATTAAGCTAAATTAAAATATGTAAGCCTATGTGAATTTGAGTATTATAACACATGTATAATACAAAATGTTACAAGGTTAAAGGGCTAAAAATTCATTATAATTTTTTTTATTTAATAAAAAATTTCAATAATAAATTTTGAATATAATAAAATATTTAATATTAATATTAAGTGTTGAATATTATGCAAATATTTTAATTATGCTTACTTAGGTCTATATATATATTGGTTATAATCATATAAGGAAAATATTTATTTAAAAGATATTTTTCTAAAAAATCGTTGCTTTAATTTTATACCATAATATACCCGTTACCAACAGAGCAAATTTATAAAATTCTTTTAAATTTAATTATAAAATTCATATTTTATTAGATGAGACGATTAGATAGATCATATTAGATGGGATTAGATGATGACTAAAACTTTGATTATATATTGATAACTTTGATCTAATTTCATTTTAATTTACAAAAAAATATTTACAATTGGACTATTTTATATTTTCCTAAATAAAATATTAATTATTCAAATCCAGAGTATATTTTATATAATTTCATTAAACAAATTTGGTATTTAATATTGGTACAACTTAATTTAAAAAGTAGTAGGATATATTTAGAAGAAATAGCCTTGTATATACGCACAATACCATCTTAACCTTCTAACTATTGGTAATAAATGGTAATTAATAAAAAATCAACTTTTTTTTCTATTTTCTTATATTCTTACTATCGATCTATTGCAATTGAAAGGAATTAATGAAAAATTGACTTGTGAAAAAAAAAATTTAAATGGATATTTTTGAAAATTCTATAAAAGCAAAATAATTCATATTATTATGCAACTGTGCTACTCATAACCATTTAACTATATTGGCGATAATTTAGCAATGAACAAACTTGATTTACAACATTTTGATTGTTCTTGAAAAGAGTGAGTTTACCAAAAATTTCGAATAGCGTTTCGGCAGGTACTGATATTTACACACAATCATAATCAATAATTTTTATATGAAATATTTCATGAGTGAATTCAAAACAGATCTCGCGTAAACAACAAATATTTTCTAAAATATATAAGTATTTATTCTTTTAATTCCCAGAAATAAGAGATATTATGTCGCTTTAAATTTTATGCATTGAACCTCTTCAAATTTATAACATGAATATTAGTAATATTAATCATTATATACTTAAAATACATACAAATGATTAAAATATTAAAGTAGTACCTTCATCAATTATTAATTATAAAAATAATACCCGTAATAATCACCATTCAACTTAATTAACAGAATCAATATTAAATAAGAAATTCTAAAAATGTTTCTTTAAATTTTAAATTTGTTTTAAAATTTTTTTGATATGACGTAATGAATTGTTTGAAATCTTTATATAAATGACACAACAGAAGTTAAATTTTTTCATAAATTTTTTTTTAATAGAAAATTAATATCTCTATTCACTAAAATGATTGTGTGGATATGTACAAAAACACATACATATATTATAATTAATAATATTATTGATGTAGATACAATATAATTTCCGGGGATGAAATGTCTATGGAATATCGTATAGATCAATTTAATGTTTTTCAATGATTTCATCATAGCATATTTTTTTTTCTTTATTTATCTTTAAAATATTCTCATAATTGTATTTATTTGAGTTGAAGAAAAAATGTCAAAAGTTAACTTGTTATTTGTGGCTTTTAATTACTATTGTAGGTATAAGTGTGTGTGTGTGTATGGCAAATAAAGGTTTTTAGAATATATACAAAATGAGAATAATGAATTGCAGTTTTATTGAAGAAAAAATTTAATACTTATTTATTAAAAATTTTGCTAAAATGAGTAATTTTTTTTTTAATATTACAAGTGATTTTAATGAAATTACTCTAAAATTATATAACTAGTGAATAATAGAGGATTATGTAAGGGGACTATGAAAATGAGAGAGAAATAACATTTTAAATAAGTATTGTAGATTAAATTAGATTTGATTAGAGTAAATATGGGATAACAATGCACTATGTCCATTTAAGCAGAGATCCACTATACTTAGATAAGGCTAAATAATCCGAGGGCCGCCAGGTATCCGGATGCTCCATTCGCGACTGGGCTATTTGTGCACCACACAAGGTCGTTAATAATGTACTGCTGAATTACTGCAAAAGTGTAACATGGTCAAAAAAGATTCTTTTTTAATTAAATATGTAGGACAAATATGTTATAGATAATTTTCTCAATTTGATTTTATTTAACCTTCCAATATTACTTCTAGAAGATTGATTCCCTCTCTCAATCAAAAAATTTTATCCTTAAAAACTTCAAACAATTTGCTATCGAGAACTTTAACACCAGTTCCGGATCAGCTTGTATTTAAAATAGCATTCATGTAAAATTTTATAATATAAACTTCAAGTTTTACATTTTGTGACGAACATACCTTTACAAATTAAAAAATACAAAGTCCTAAAATTGAAGCGTAAACAAGAATTCGAATCTAAAATTACAAAACAAATTTACAATAATTTCATTGTAGTTTCACATTTCATTATTTGAACGTTTTTGTAAAAAGAAAATTTATAAAGAGGAAAATGAACAAGACAACCATAAAAAATCTTTTAAAATAATAATAAAAATTTAATATGAGTAATTTTTAAATTTAGACAAATAAAAAAAAACAAAAAATATGAAGAAAAATGAAATTCATTTAAAATTATGTGAACGACGTTTGACATTTAAATCGGTTTTAATTTTAAGAAAACTTTTCAAAAAAAAAAAACGTGATCTCTTTTTTAATAGCAAAAATTACACTACCGGAAGAAAATTAAAAATGACATTGTGGGAGCTGTCGCTTTTAATTCTTATTTTTTATTTTTCGTTTTAAATTTAATTAATTATGATACTTTAATCATTCTGGTTTTGCTTTTGAATTGCAAAATCAAAAAAGCCTATTTAATGAGAAGCAATAGATAAAGTGGAAATTTGTCATACTTTTGAAATCATCAAGGACTGATTATACTCTAAATTAGTGAATTAAAAAAGTCTTAAATTAATCCATTATTTCAAATTTATCTTAGAGTAAATTATCTTACAATAGAGTTTTGGAATCGCGTTCTTGTATTTGATGAATGTGCATATTATTTCTGTAGAGCTAAAAAGAATAAAGGAGCCTTAAAAAGAACGTATCGGAGACCAGAATCAGAAGCACTACTAAAAAATAATAAGGAAATGAGCAACATTGAATTTAGAAACACAAACAAACATAGATGGCCTGTCGAAACTTTATATAAGTTTTATTAATTTGAAGAAATGATTTTCATTTAATATCACAGTATTGTACGATAAATACATAATATAACAATTAGATTTTGTACCCATTTAAATACTGAAAACTGACTTTATTCTAAAAAGATACTTATGTATTTGTTATATATTGGCGATACAAAAATATATAAAATAATTAAATAATTAATTTTAATTGAATTTATATTTTTCAATTGCACATTCTTCAAAGTTGTTAATTATACTACTAATATATTCGTATATAACTGTAAAAATTCTTGTTTCTTAATACATTCTTTGTTATACATTATAACTATAGAATTTTAAATCATAAAAAATACTTAAATAATAAATCACCATTAAAAATCAAATAAAATCACTTTAATTTTAAATTAATTTTCAAACAAAATATTTAAATTCAAACCTTTGTATAATATTTTTCCATTATTAATCATTTCTCCCTCCCCAAAATTGCATGAACTCATGAATGATTACATAACATTCATAACACCTGCATTCATTTAATATCACAATAAAGTACATTAACATATACATAGATAAAAAAATTTTCAATTTCCTTACGGAAAGCATTTAATTATATATAAAGCGTATTTAAGGGGCTTGTTATTTTTCCTACATAAATTTCTCGAAATTTATGTGCATAAAATTAAAATTTAGGCATAAACACAATTTTTTTTTTTTAAAATTAATTTGTTTTTTAAAAAACAAAAAAATTGAAAAATTAAAAAAACTTTGCATAAAAATTCACAATTAATTACAAGTATAAAGTAATTATTATTTTTTTTTTTCATTTTAGACAAATCTCCTACTTGAAAACCGTCAACTGTCAAGACTACCCACACTATCATCATACAAACATTGTACATAGTTGAAGTAATAAACACCTTCTTAAACTAAAAAATTTTGGAATTTATGAATGAATTATAAATAAATTCTAAATTTAGAAATTAACATTTAATTTTTTATTTTTATGAATAAATTAATCATGTATATACATATTGTACACTATATAATTTTATTAAGAGCCGTATATGTTTAATAATAACATACGTACACATTATGGTATAAAGCAATTAAAATAATTTAATTATGTTAATCATAGGCAGAGTAAAATTATTTAAAAATATCTAATAAATTTCTAAAATATGCACTCATAAATTAAACAAGTATAATAATAAAAAATTAAATAAATTTTTTATTAACCTAATTTCTTACATTTTTTGCCATTTTGTATCTTAGTATAAGGACTGTTATTGTATAAAATATTTTGTTGTCATTTTTATACCCAATAATTTTTTACACCTCGCTATATTGTATACTAACCGCCTTTTCAGTTCAAATGGAAAAAGTGTACTTATTATTAATAATGAAATTTATAAAAAACAAAATGTACTAAAAATATTTTAATGGCGAATTCAAATTCAATTACATATTTACTTAATAAATCTTATACAAAATAAAAAATATTAATTTATGTACAATTAAATCATTTTTGGATTTAATTGTTGTGAATAAAATAATTTTTAACATTTTAAGTGAATATTTTTATATCTTATCAAAATTGGAGCTCATTCAACTTTAATGTTATATTATTTTTTTTATTACTTACATGGATTGTTGGTACTACATACTATTATGTATATGATTTGTTATATACAAGCTGTATACATGTTTAAACAAAATATTATCCAAATAAGTATGAAGTGAAATTGAAACTTTGAGGTATTCATAGAATATTTTCCTATCAGTCATAATAAAATAAAATATTCCATCAGTTTTGTGGAATAATAAAACTGTATAACTCAATTTAGTACAAAATTAAGATTTTGTAATATTTGTAATTTTCGTATTTAAAATTGTAAATCCAGAAAAAATTATTCAAATGCGAAAAATTATAAATTGAGAAAAATATACTTTCAAAAAAATTTTTTAGTCAAATTATTTATTACAACAATGTATTAAAATTTAGTTTAGTTTAAAAATTATGTTAATAATCATTTTTTCCAAGGTAAATAAAGAATTGAATTATGTTAAATAAAAACGCTAAGCTTATTCTATAAAATCTAGTTCGTGTTTTCAAATTTAGATAGTGTTTTCAAATTTCCCCAAAAAACTACTTTAAATCTTTGAACTTAATTTATTTATATAGCTATAAATTCCCATAAATGAAATTTTAACTAAACGTCTAAGAATTACGAAAATTTTCTTTTAACTAAATTGCTTTTCAATTAAATTAATAACAAATTATATTAAAATTAAAAAAACACAATACCTGTTGGTACATAATGCCTGCATTTGTACATAAGTATAAAAATGTGCACTGTTTGTTAAAAATTAACTCTAAAATTTTAATGCGCAATGTATAAGTAGTTTACGTAATAAATTTAATATAGATTTATATAAAAATTAAAATCTGTAGACTCTACAACTAGAATCATAATTTCATGGGAGGATTCAATTGATCCTGTATACATACGGCTTCTTATTTATTGCAACAACTTGTTGAATTTTTCACTTATAACAAACTATGTAACACCTAGAAAATTTTATATACTTAATTGTTAATTCCTTTATTCATTTACACTCTCTTAAATGTTAACGAACAACTATATTCCTTGGCAGTATTCAAAATTTTTTTAAATATGATTAAGAATAAACCGTATACATTAATAATATTTTCCCATATATGTGATTATACTTTTAAGGGTAAAACGGAAATTTAACTTATTGAATTCTAAAAATAATTATGTAAAATTGTTAAAACCTTAAAAAAAAAGAAAATTAAATAAGAAAGTATTTTTACAATAAATTATGATTGGTAATTATTTCTCATTTTTAAATTTTTTTTTGTTCAATATTTAATCATTTCTAATTTTAGATTTCTAGATTTTACACGCATACAATTAATAATTCTGGTATACCGAAATCACCTTATCTAAATTAACATTATTAATAGAAAATCAATAATTTTAATAAAGAAATTGAAAAAAAATAAAATATCTCTAAAATTTTTTAGGAGTGTCCACTTCTTTTCAATTTTATTTTTGAATTTTTTCTTATATATTTATGTATATCACGTACGTACACACATTGAAAACAAATATACAGTCGATTCTTAGTAAATAGAAACCTAAAATAAACTTAATGAATATTATTTATTAAGCTATTATGATTATGAATTTAAAAATTTCAGAAATTCTGTGTATTGTTATACAAGATTTCTACATAATTTTATTGGTGAGAAAATAATTATAGAGTATAACACTCTAGATGTATAACACCTAAGGTGTATAACACTCCCACCTACATCAATTTATAAAAAAGAGCGTAACTATGTATTGCAATTAGGTGTTGAAAAAATTCTAGTATAAAGATTATTGGCAGCACTGTTATACAAAAGTATAAAACGGTTATACTGTAACGACCATTCACAGATAAAATCACTGATATTTTTTTTTTTTATTTTGAAAATTATAATTGAATGGAATAACAAATAAAAATAAATTTTCTATTTACAATATTAATTTTTTGAAAAACGAAAATTGGTCTATCTAAATATTAAAATTTTATGTTTCGTAGACCTTCGATAGCAATATAAAAGAAAAAAGTTTTAAAAGTATTGACATTTGATAGAAAAAGAAAAAAAAATTTTTAACACTTTCTTTTTTTTTATTTTCAAATTATTGGTTTTTTTTTTTTGTTTTTCTATACTGATAACAAACAATCGATTTTATTTTAAAGATATTTTGGAGTCTTTTCATGTAACATTGAATTTTCCTTTAAAGAATTTGTATATAAGTTTATGTTTATACTTAAAAGTAATCGTAAAATTTTGAGGCAGATCAAATATTGATGATTTCTATTATCTATGAAAGTATGATTAAATTTTTTTATATTTAATGTTTGCCCCTAATATATTCAGCTCTTAATATAGACAAAATATTTTAAATCGATGGAACGAAGGGATAAGTTTTATTTACGTAACTGGAAATTAATAATTTAGATTTCAAACTTATGAAAGTTTAAAAACTGAATTTGGAAGACAATTAAATTGCCGAATAATTTGTGTTATACGTTTAATACGATAGAAAGAAAAATTTTGTCTCGGAGACTTTATTAAATTTCTTCTCTTTAAATTTAAATTTCAAAATATAGTTTCGCTTATATTAAACTAAATTTTTTTCCTTCACTTCAATTTTAATAATTAATAAATTAGAACTAATAATTGCTTCCTGTTAAGTAGTTCTATTTTAGTAGTATTTTAATTAAGACAGAGAAAAAGGTAATAAAATTATAAATTTGATATTGCTTTTACTTTAGTCGATATTGTAATTTTTTATATAAGTGGCTACTAGCAATAATATTTTTATTTATATTTATTTTATACAAAATTTCATTAAGATTTTTTGAATATTTTTGCAACAAGATGCAAGAACATTCAACGCAAATAATATCTAGTTGAATTTTTGGCTAAATTCTCTTTAAAATGCATTATTAATATCTAATTTATATATTTGTTTTCTTTACATACATTTAAACAATATTATTTATCAATTTGGAATGTGTTTACCCACAGTGTACTTTAAAATGTATATGTCCTTTAAAATATTGATTCTAAACAAAAAATAATTAGGAATAATATTCTTTCATTGTTTTATAATTATTCTTGGACATTATTTTCTATAACTACATTTTAATTAATTTTCAATTATTTTTACCTCTTGCTTAAATTAACTCTCAATTGAAAATAATTAGTAAGGTACATGTAATGTATTCATAGATCATATTTTATTAATTTATTTTTAGTAATATTAGGTATTCAAAATATTATGTTAATATTTTCTTAATTAATAATTTTTAAATCATTACTATAGAAATTGTATTTAGTTTAATACTTTTTTCTTCTGTTATCATTATATTTCCTTATTTTTTTTTTAATGAATAGTCTTAGAACGAAAAAAGAATAAAGTCATGTACATTACGTTCTTTAGTAATTTTAAAAAATTGTTAAAATTAACATTTAAAAGAGAAAATTTTCATAATATTTATTCTCTTTAAAACATTTCTCTCTCTTCGTTGATATATTCATATTAAATATATATATTTATACCAAAAACTCTATATCATGAATTTAATTCAAATAAATTTCCTCATAAATAATTAGATTTTCAAAAATTACTTTGAATTTATCTTTATTATTTATTTTTTAAATTTAATCTACTATCAAAATAACATAACCTATCATATCGTAATTTATTGTATTTTCAATTTTCTCTTTTCTTTTAATTTCTCTCTTTAATTAAAAATAAACCCCATACTCGTATCCACATACCAAGCATTTAATTTAACATTTTTTTTAATGTGTTAGCTATACTATTATATTATTAACAGCAACATTTACTTCTCTCTTCATATAATGTTGAGAATTACAGAGTTTTTGTTTTGATTAAAGTATTTTTAAAACAACATGTTATTTTACTATGTGTATAAACAGTCTCGTATACAAGATCATATTATATGTATATGCACAAGTAACATAAATTTTATAAACAAAACATAATAACAAAATAAAAAAAAAATTAGTAGAAAAACAAAAACAAAAGACTATTATAAGTTTTAAAAACTTTAATTTATCATGATGGTGACTGGTGAGTATATATTGTTAACCTAAGTGAGTAAAAACAAATGAGTACAATAAAACTCTCGCAAAGAATAAAAACAAGGTAAAAAAGAAAATAGAGAGAAATAAAAGAAAAAAAACTTGATCAACGAGCGTATGTTTTGCTTACGTCTTAAAGAGATCAACAGGTAACAATAATATACACATGTATATACGTTATATGTATATGGTGTAAGATATCTTAATAGATTATGTAGAGGTATACTATAGCATATCCGTAGATATATAAATTTTTTTTTTATTATTTAACTTATAACATGTTGTTTTTGTAATATTATTTCAAGAAAAGATATACAAAACTGCTAGAAAAAGATAAAATAAATATAATAATAACAAAAGTGGAAAAAGAAAACTAGAAAAATGTAAAGTGAAATATGTATATATTTATATATATATTACCACAAATGCTTAATCAACCACAGGTATGCGACACGTAACATGAAAATTTAAATAATTGTAATTTTATTATTTAATTTTTGCCCTTTATTAATTCTTTTAAGAATTACTATTTTCTTCACTTTTAAATTATTTTGTTCACCACTAAATTTTAATATTTTATATTTTTCAATTAAACCAATATTTTATTTTTAATTAATTCTCAAAAAAAAAAACAACATTTTATTACAATATTACAAGAAATTCTTTAATTATATTAAATAACTAGATATATAATTTTTATATATATATATATATATATGCTTTTAATTTCTTATAACTTTATTCACTTCATATATTTTATAAATATATACATAACATGTATATATATATATATATATATCTTAATATAAATTTTCAAAGATGGCTGACTTTTAATATGCCGATTGAATTTTATATTATTTATTCAGTAATATTGAAAGAATTTCAAATTCTTATTTATAAAATATTTATATATAATTTTTATTTTAAAATAAAACAATTATTTTAGAAATAAATTTTTTTAATATACGAGTATTATTTGTAAAATTAAGTTGAAATAATATTAGTATGTATGTATGTATTACGTATTTCTCACTTAAAAATTAACTTCCTGGTTTTATAAAATACAAAAAAAAAATTGCAATAAACAATTCAAATGTTAAAATTTTTCAATTTTTTTAATTTGACAAAGTTATACAGTAAATTAAAATAAAATATAAACTTAATATTATAAAATATTTTGAACAAAATTTTATAAATAAATAAACAATAAATTTTAATATTGAATTTTTTTTCTTCTTCACTTGTAATTAAATGTACTTTTAATTTTTTCCTTTTCTTTTTTCTTTCTCTGATTTATTAGTTCTGTTTTTTAAAAAAAAAAGTGATCTTAACAACTCGAAGGTTAAACGCCAACTAAACAAAAATTTTTTCAAATATTAAAGAAATGTAAATAAAATTTTTAGTATATAGGTAGGTACGTACATACTTAGTATGTTTTCATTTTATTCTTTTTATTAACCAACTTATTTAATTTACCTTCATTTTCTATATATTTTTTACGTTATACCATTCTCACCTTACAGTCAGTTTGTATTTTGTTTAAAAATAAATTTAAGAGAGATTCTCTTCTCATAATTTGTATTTACTGTAGATTTTTACTGTAGATGCAATGGTATTTGAAAAATTATTCTCTTTATAGATTTTGACTTGACAGTAGTTGAAATGTGTGATGAAACTAAATATTTTTATTGTTATTATGCATTCTACTAGTGAATTTTGAATTCAAAATTTGTTTTGAATTCACTGCCTTGGAATGAAATATACAATTAATTTAATGAATTCTCAAATTAATTTTCTTTTTTTGAAATGGAATTTAATTGGATTTCATATATAAATTCAAATTTTTTATATGAATATAGTTAAAATGTTATACATAAATATAGAGAGTTATAAAGAGAGAGGAAATCAAGTAGTATTAATCGTTTTAATTAAATAACAAGTGTTTATATAAAATGGTACATACATATATATTCAATTAAATAAACAAATTGTTGTTAAAAAATTTTTGAATTAGTAATTATTTTGGAAAAAAAGTGCATTCTAATTTCAATTTAATGAAAATGTTGAAATAATAAATTAATTCTCTTTAAAATTTTAACATTTTAATTTTTATATTATCATGTTTACTCTTCTCACTTCTCTTAATTTTAGTTATCGTAAATAAAATAAAAGAGAAATTGGGATGAGAACACCTGTTTGCCTGTTTGTTAATATTGATGTTATTTAACTGCTTGAAAATCATCTCTATAAGACACTATAATATAACAAATATTGTGTTCTTTAAAAATAAAAATGTTTTTTTTATTTCTTTTTTTTTTTGTCATTAATAACTGGTTTACAGTTTGACAGTTATTTTAACTCATCATGTAATAATGTACGTTTATATATTTGTTTATGTTTTTTGTTTTCTCTTTATTATTTTTTTTTTTTATGAACATCTCATTTTTGTTCTTAATACAAGACTATTTTGTTATTATAATTGAAAAATTTACCGCAAAATTCATTTACAGCTTTTTAAAATTTAGAATATTTTGATTTATAACATTATTACTGTATATATATTTTTGTGTATGTAATTGTATATATACATAAATATTATGTTAAAAAATATTTTTTATTTTATTTTCTTTATTTTATAGGTGTGAGTTTATTTTAGAATTACAGAACTATTTTACATAAACGAATTTAAATATGATCGAAATTTAAAATTAAAATTAATTGGGTTTTGTATTTTAATTAATTAATATATTTGAAAACATTTAATAAAGTTTCTCTCTTAAGTCTTTCATTTGCTGTATTGAGAGAACAAAAAAAAAAAAAAAATTTAAGAAGAGCTGAGGAAGATTAATTTTAAATTATGCACTTGAATTTAGATCTGTTGTGTCTGGATAAGAAAGAAATGTTTATATGCGAAATTGTTTTCAATAATGATTAGTTCTTAATTTTAAGGCTGAAGTATTATTGAGAATATTGAGGATTTTTTTTTCATCCCCTGTGAGTGGAATTAATTTAATAAATTTTCCTCTTAAATTGAATGAAATCTTACTAATTTATCCCTTTCTTGGCAGAATTTTTGTATTCTAGTTTGGATATATAAAATTATTACATCTGTACGAATGCGATGTTCGTTTGTAACGTTAAAAAAAATGATCTGAGATAGAGACTTATTTTTGGTTTTAGGTCACCATCGAATTCTGAGTCAATTTAACCAGATCTATTCATCCTTCTGCCTCAATGATATCTCAAAAACTAATTGAGCTAATTTTACCAAATTTTTCACAAATGATTTATTATAGCAAATACTAGAACCCGATTTAAATTGAATATGATCGTGGTACTGGTTCGAGTACCTGCTATATAACTTCAAAATTTATTTGACTGTATTTCATAAATTATAAGATTTAGTGTATTGAAATTTGGCACTAAATTCGTTAAAAATTTTTGAGATGCCATGAAAATTTGTTATAACTGCCATACAGCATTCCAAAATTATTTGGTCATATATCTTAGAAAATAATTAAGGGTATATATATAGTTTTGAAAATTTTCACAAGTAATTGTATTGTTAGGATTTGATAAAAGCCGTTGAGATTTCTCAAATGCTTGTGATACCTTCCATATACAAAACTTCATAATTTGTTTATCATAGCTCAGAAACTATTCAATCTACAAAACTGAAATTTTGAAAAGAAGAATTTAGTGATATTGCCCTCATTTTCAATAAAATCCTTTAGATTATATAGGTTTATATTGTAGCTATATTGTAGCTATAGGTTTATATTGTAGGTTTATATATGTATGAAATGGCACTAGACATATAAAAAGTAAGTGATTGTATGAAATTGTAGATCAATATTATCTGCGACAATTTAAAATTTTTTATTTGCACGAGTATCACAGAGTTGACACGGTAAACTGTATCTATTATCTTTATTAAAATTTTTTAAAACTTTCGTTACTGCGTTATGTAACATTGAGGTATACTTGACGCTTTAGAAGAGTTTAAGAAATATATAGTAACAATCAGTATAATTTCTTGGAATTTCTCTATTTCAGGTTCGACTTCTAATATAGGAAAAAAATTGTAGCAAAGCAGTGTTTTTGAAATGAAATAATTGCATATTAAAAATTTATAACTTTAAATTAATAAAATTATAATATCAACAAAAAAATAATAAAAAATTAATAAGCAGGATGATAATACCTCCAACTATGATATAAAAACATGCAAGACATGCAATTGCTTTAATAAGAATTTAAAATTTATTTTACAATTTCAGACTCTTAGTAAATAAATTTCTTTTCAATTCAAAATTCATTTTATATTTAAAACCATATTTGATGGAACGATTAAATTTTCAATTACTAGGAATCATCAATTTTCAAAATATTTTTCAAAAATTGTGAAAAATTACAATTATTTCATACTCCTATCACTTGGAAACGGATTCGTACTTAAAATTCTGTTCGAAACTCAAAAATTAAATTATGTCAATTTTTATTACTTTTACATTATTTTTGATTATTTTTTATTTTTCTCTTTTAATTTCACTTCTTTTTTAATAAATTTATTAAAATTATTATTTTAATAATAAATGAATAAATAGTACGTACATTGAACTCAAAAATTAAATATTTATCGTACATCTATTTTAAATAATTATTCTTTCCTTTAATATTTTTAAAATATTAAACGGAAATTGAAAGATTATTAAGTTTTGTCACGTAAAACGTACCAACCATCTACTCATTTGAAAAGAAAAATTAAAATTATTAAAATATTTTTCAATCAATTAAATGCACTACGTTATTTTGTAAAAGTTGCTAGTATAAAATTGCAGGTAATGCACACAAATTGTAATTCAGAAATGCAATTCATATATGTTTCAATTAAGGAGAATTTTAAGAAAATTTAAAATAGAGTTCAAGCTAAATTCATAAAGAACGTGTTCATATATTTGAGTTTGCTTGAATTCAAATAATTAAGTCAAGTAATTAATTTAATTTTTATTTTTTTTATTACATTACGTGATTCAAGTTGCTAATGCTCATTAGGAGGGTGGGTCTCGAGCGTATGTTGTAGAGCATGCCCTGTACTCAGAAGGGGGCGCATAATATATCCTTATACGTGGTCGCGGTGAACTCTGGCCCCCGTTGTACAAATCTACCACCTACAATTTTGCATGATATATTTGAATCGCTTATATTCCAAAAATTTTTTTAACATCACCTACATAACATAAAGAATGTATGTAAAGAAAAAAATTATTGAATTAACGTAGAAAACAAATATAGAGAAAACTATTGGCTTTTAGGTTTTAGGCCTAGATTGGAATCCTATATGAAAGTATGGCTTGCAGCTATATGGGGTTGTGACAAGCAAAGACACATCAAACAAACACAAACTTTCTAGAATAATGTTCTTTGTAATATGGTGGATACCCGCTGGTATATAGACAATGATGATATTCATAGAGATCTGGGTGTCCCCCAAATAAAGGAGGCGCGTTTGGAACAGCATGTGAATATTGAAGCCTTTCGACTCATAGGGGAGAGGGTTTTAAACAAAAAAACTGAAGCGAATGAGACCTCTCGATTTACCCTAAAATGCTTTGACAGCACTTCCATGCCTTTCTTCACAAAATGTAGACACAAAAACACGATAGAGCAAAACTAATGGTTAGTTAGTTTGACTAGTTTGAAGAGTTTATAACCGTCCAGGTGCGTTTTTGGTTGAATTAAAGTCTCCCACTGTTGAAATGTCTGAGGATAATTTGTGGTCTGTCGTCTTTCGATTATAAAACAGAAACAGAATGATTTATAAAAAATTTTTAAATTACAGATTGACATTTGATCAATTTTAATCTTAATGTAAATATAAGCATCAATAATCATCAACTAAATGAAAACCAATTGACCTTAAATTTAATTAAATCGAGCTTAAAATGATCCGCGAACGGAACCTGATTTAGTATGTAAAAAAATTACTTTAAACACTAAACTCAGATTCCATTCCTCTGAACTGCTTCTTTTTCCATCTCAAAGAACAGATTATAGGATAATTGAATTCGTTTGCAGGATGTAGGATTAAAAACAAGTTTGTTACTTAAGAAACTACTATTTATTTCTCGTAATAAAAATGTGCGATTATTTTTTTTTGTTTTATTTCAGTCAAAGTGAAAAATAAATAAAAATTTCTCTTATTTATTGTGCACATTTTATTTTTTTAATTTTCTTAAGATTACACACAAATTATTTTAATCTTTAAAATTTAATACTATGGGGTAACGGGATCACGACAATTACAACAATACGAGTAAAATTCATTTTGTTCCCTTACATCTTACTATAAAGAGTTGTTGGATAGGAAGAACTCACAAAAATTCATTTAGATGTGACAAATGACTTCAAATTATGTAAGATTGTTTTAGTTGTACTGTCTCAGTTAAAATACATTATTAGATCTTATTGACATATTCATGCAAATTAAACCAGTTTTTAAAAAAATCACAAATTTTGAGTTGAATTCAATGCAAATTCCAATTGTTTTTCAACATCCTTAATATATTTTTCAGGAAGATTTGATTCTTTTAGTGCTTTTAATTTTGTATCAATAACCATACGAACGTTTCTATCACGTTCATCTTGTTTTTGTTGCCATACTTTAAATTCATTTTTAGCTTTTCTTTCTTTTTCTAAACGTTCCATTTTTTTCTGGCTCATTTGTTGAATAATATCTTCTCTATATTTTTCTTTCATTTTAGAACGTTGCTCTTCAATTTCTTTTAGTTTTGCCTCTTCTTCTTTAAGTTTTTGCACTGTATTTCTAAAGTCTTCCTCATTTCTGGCTATTGTTAATGCTTGATGTCGTTTCTAAAAAGTCAACAAAAAAATTATTATTATTTAATCAAACTTTTGGTTAATCTTTAACTTTAAAGATCTTATAGATTTTAATTAACCTTTTCTATGATTTGCTCTTCTCTGCATTTTGCAAAAATTTTCTCAAATTCTTTTCTTTTCATTATTTTTTCTTTCTCTTTCTGTCGATATTCACGTTCTTTATTTTCTTGATCTCGACGAAGGGCTACCTCTTCTTGATTGCTTTTCACCAAAAGTAGCTTTTGTTGTATTTCAAATAATTTTTGCTTCTTTTGATCAACTGCTTCTCTTGCTATTTTACGTTCCAGTTCAATTTTTCGTTGACGTTCTTCTCTTAAATTAACTAGAAGTAAAATTATATTTGGAATACCTATTAATTATAGATTAAAGTGAAAACTCACTATATTGACGAATTTTCACTTCATCGCTTTTCTCTTGTTCAAATTTCAATTGTTTAAACATTTTAAAAGTTTCGCAAACTTTGTCCAATTCTTCACGTAATTTTTCACGTTTTTCTTTCTTAATTTTTTTCTCAATTTTGTCTTCAAGTGATATTTTTCCAAAGACTTTTGATTGAACTCTCTGTTCATCTTGCATTCGTTGAACTTCTAATAGCCGAAGACTTTCTTTCAATTCAAGTTGTTTCTACATAAAATATAAGAAATTTAAGAAAAGAATGGACCACCTAATTTAAGAACATATTAAAGATAAATTTACTTTTATTTCATCAGCATAAATTTGTCTATTAATTTTAGCTTGATCTGCTTTTTTCTCATCCTCTTCAACATATTTCTTATCGGTTTCAAGCATTTGATTTTCTAATTTTATTTCTTCTTTTCTTATTTCTTTGGCGATCTCATTTTTTTCTTGCATTTGAGCTTCTCGCACAACGCTACATTTGGCATTTAATATTATTCTATTGGCTTTTCTGACTTCTTCCTCTTGTTCTTGCTTATATAAGAACACTCTATCTAAAACCTTAGCTTTTTCCATCTCGTCATATTCTTTCTTTTTATCTTTATTCTTCTCTTTCACGTCCTGTATTTTTTGTTTTTCCTCATCGATTTTTCTTAAAAGTTCTTTTCTACTATCAGATTCACTTTTGGCACGTTTAGCATATTCTTCTCGTCTTGAAAAATATAAAAACAAGAAATCAAAAGAAAAGCATTTATATACATGTATACATATGTTTGTGTATGTATAAATTATTTAACTTTGTTAATGAGGTTCCACTTTATTTATGTTTGTCCATAGGTATACTGACCTACGATTTTCTTCAATTTTTTCTTCGATATTTAGAAATCTTGATGCTTCTTTAATTCTTTCAATTTCTTTTTTTGGAAAGAGAACAGGATTGACCTTTAACCGTACAGATGTAATCGTAGGAGCCCGTTCATTGCCAATTCCTGTTACTCGTAAATAATCATCGAATTTTATTCCATCTGAACCATCTAAGTTATCAATTTTCCCTCTTTCTATACGTTTACAATGTTCCTGTAATCTGAAATTTTTTAATTTTTATTGAAATAGGTCAATAAAATTAAAATAATAATGTTTATATATGAAGCTACATAACCACATACAATTTTATGTTTTTTCCATGTTCAGCCGCATTCTTATGATGATAATGTGCAGTTTTGGCTCGAGTTGATTTTGTTGAAGAAATCGGTGGATATTTATTTTGTGCAGAGTTAACTTTAGCTGAATGGCATGGCATTTCATTAAATTAATTATAATTTTTTTTTTAAAACAAAAACTGAATTAAATTCAATTTGAAATTCCTCAAGAAATTTAATTTGTATTTATTTATTGATCAAACATTTGGATAGATAATAAAATACAACATACAACAAAAATAACAATGGTGAATTTTTAGAATTGAGTTAATTCAATAGATGGCGCTAAAAATTGTTTCAATATTTTTTAGGAGTTGAATATAAAAATATTTTTTTACTTAGTACTAAAAATTTAGTAACTTGTATAACGTTACTCAAATATCTCACTAGAGTACTCTGTAAGTCATTCGAAAAATATTAATTTCCTATTCCAACATAGTAATGAAAAATTCGAAATACATAATACCAGTTTTGTATATTTGATTCAATGATTTGGTTCTGTAAACAAATTTTATTTACATTCAGTGAATTAAGTCCATTATAAAATTGGTGGAAATGTATTTACATTCACACCATTTTTCCTAAAATTTAAAATGTATCAATTATTTAGTTTTCCAAAATTACCACCAGTTTATTGTCAAAATCAAATTACTTTTTAAATTTTTAGACCATAGTTTTATTTAATGGGTTGTCATTATTTGTCAAAACAAAAATTTATTGTTCAGAATGCTGCCAGTTTAGGAAAAATATTTATAATGGGAAAAATGCCAAATTAAGATTGTGAAAAATATTTGTTTAGATTTTTAATGAATAACATAGAAAATTATTTTATAAATTTTAAAAGTCATGTTGCAAAATTATTATTGGATTCTAATAATAAAAATGGAAAAATAATATTTTTAAAGGAAACTATGCTTAGAAAGACTTAAAGTATAATAAGAATTATAATATAGTGATTTTTTTTCGTCTATTATGCTCAGTTCTGATTACCATCGATCAGACAAACAGAAAAAATTTATTGTTAATAGTTTGCAAAATTCAGAATTTTCATTACAATCGCAAAATAATACACAGCATTCCAATTTAATACAATATCAGGATCAGTCGAACTCTTCAAATTTTTCATTTCAACAACAAAATAATACAACGAGTCAGATAAAAGACGATAATATTAAAATATATGGGAATCCGCCAATTGTTTCACAAAAGCTTGGTCAAAAATTATTGTTTACTGCTGATTTTGAAATAAATGATGTACCCTTAAATATTAGGAATATATTAACAAAGGTAATTAATTTTTACTTATTTTTCATCAATAAATTGTTTCTTTGTTTCAACTAAAAATTCAATTTAAAAATTATTAAATTTTTTGTCTTATCAATGTTTAGTTTGAATATACGTATATTATGTGTAATTAACTGAGACTTTTGTCAAATTTATGCGGATATAAATATAAATATGTTATAAATTATAGATACATACAATAACACATTATAGATTGATGATGGCAGTTGCTTTAATATTAACTTCTAAAGTAAAACCTACCTAGGTTGTAGCTAAGTACAAAATAAGAAATAATGAAAGTCGTAGAGTGGAATGTAATTTTAATCCTAGTGCTACCTATCTAAAGCAGTTTCCAAATTGTAAAAAAATGAATTGGTTAATTGTTACCTACCTATCTACCTTTATTCTATCTATTAGATTAGGTACCTTATCCGCCTAAGCTTTTAATTGTGTCTGTAATATTTAACTTCCTAATTTTAAGACGTTGTAGGTACCTATCTACTTAATTAAAAAAATGTAATTTTTTTAATAAATTTTTCAATAAATTAAAGTTTACTCATAAAGTCTTAATATTGCAATTGCTTAAAGTATAAATGAAGTAGGTAATTACCCTTCTCTTTAAATACATTAATTTATTTACATATGCAGGCGTTAAATATTAAGAATCTTATTTTCTATACATCTAGCCATTATGTTCCTACGTATTTATGCTATCATGAATATATACGTATATCTGTAATTATAAGAGCCATGGAAATTAAAGAAATTATGTGTACATATATGTATGTATAGACATACATGTATATTATATGCATATAATTATTATTTTATGAAATCTCGCCAAAAATATATTAATTTATTGAAATTGTGGTGTGAAATAATTACAATCAGTTGGCATATTTCACTGAAAGAATTGAATCAATCTGTAATGTTTTCTCTTATTTTATTTTTTATATTTTGTAACCTATTGCAGTTTTTCTTTGCATGTAAGTTATTACACATTAGATTCAGTTTTTTGTATAATAAATTTTATATTTCTTTTTTCAATTATGAAAACATTTATTTTTAATAAAATACATATATACATATAAATATATATATATTAATGCATAAATTATATACATATGCCTTTCTGATATTTTTAATTTCAATTACGAAAATTTTCTTATATTTTAAGGGCCAAATACAGGATGAAATTGGAAATTTCTCAGGCACATCAATTTCAACTCGAGGAAGATATATTTCACCAACGGAAAAGTGTCGTGACGAAAACATATCGAAATCGGATGCGACAGTTAATATTGGAATACAACAGCAAACAAGATCATTATATCTATTTATTCAGGGAACATCTCAACATTCTGTCGCGTGTAAGAATTATTTAAGTGATTCTAGAAAAAAAAAAAACAAAAAAATAAAACTAATTAAATTAATAACAAAATAAATTAAATATCAAATTGAGTGTAAATAACAAATGTTCATAATATAAAATTAATGCCAATGGACGTTATAAATTTTTCGAATATTTTTGTATGAAAATTTATTCATGCAATTATTATTTTAATTATTAAATTGTTGTGTTAATTTTACAAAGTTTTTTTTTTGAAATTTTTGGTATTATGTAGGTATATGAGTTAATTTTAAAAATTTTAATTGTTTTTAACATTAAACACCTCATGTACATAATATATACATGCATACACAATTGATAATAAGCGTTTTAATTTGAAATAATGTTTACATTTTGGTCAATAATTCATAAAAATTTTTGAAATAAAAATATTAATAAAAACATGAAGCATGAATGAAAATTAATTTAAATTTTTGGCAAATTTTTATATATGTAAAATACATAAATAAATGCATGCCTATTTCATAATAAATTATAATTTCTGTAAATATATTTTGAGAGTGTTTGGGCTCTTTTCGTTTTTTCATAGAAAAAAAAAACAAATAAAAAATAATGTAAAAGAAAAATAATACATTTTTGTTCCAAAGACAGTTTTATATATACTTACCATTTTGTAAACATGCAAATAATTTACATACCCATATTTACATATACATATAACAATTTCATCAAAATTTTTATATTTAAAAAACGCATGAAGTCAAAAAACTCATTTACGCAAGTTACATGCTTGACCAAATTTCTTTTCTTCTAAACATGAAAATAACCGCAATTAACAGAAAATATTATTTTTTATAAAGAGTTTTGATGCTTTCACAAATAATATTTTAACGCAATTAATAAAATAAAAGAGGCCTTCTAAAGAATTTTTTTTTTTGGTTCTTGTTTCCAAAATAAAGAAAATATCAAAAATATTGGCATTCCTCCAAATTTTTATTATAATAATATCTTGTTTTGTTGATTTGAAAATTTGTAAAAGTGACATGTTGAACAATTAAAATTACACAAAATGCTGTTTGTCATGGTCTCTATTCTCTAAAGATGTGACTTCAAGTTTAAGAAGATTTTGAATATTTTATACCTAATAAAGTCAAATTAAATGAAATTTTTCTTCAATTCTATTTTTAATGGCTAGTTGAAAAATTTCAATTATTTATATTCTAATTTTTGTGGAACTTTTATTAAATCAGTATTCTTATCAGTATCTACAATATTATTAGTCATTTAACGATTTAGTGTTTTTTTTTTACATTTTTATTTACAGTTATTAATTAAAGAAAAAATCTTAATATTTTATTTTATATTTTCTTTATAAATTGCAGGTGCAGTAAGAAAAATAAACGAAATAATTCATAATAATTCTAACCGAATGAATAAGTTCAGCAATAACAACATAATACAACAACCATCTCAGGGTTTTTCCTCGATGCAAAATAACACGATGGCGCCTGTACCAAACATACTTACAAATATAAACTTAAATCAACAATCACAACAGCAACAGCAAGTTCAAACAATACAAGCAATACAAGAACAACAAATAGCGGCACCTTTTTTTGAAAAAATTATAATTGGATTAGAACATGCTCCTCCAGCTTTTAATTTGCGTGAGCAAATAATTGGAAGCGGTGGTGCCAATCTTGCTTATATACAAAATGAAACCGGGGCAATCACTCAATTGCGCGGGCGTGGTTCCTTTAATATAGATCCCAATTTAGGTGTAGAATCTCCGGAACCACTTCATATTTATTTGGAGCACCAACGTCTTGATGGTCTACAAGCTGCTAAACAATTGACCAAAAATTTAATTGAAACTTTACAAAGTGAACTTGCGCATTTTCAACAAATAAATGGTTTACCCGTAAATCCGGGTCCCGTTGCAAACGGCACTATATCGAATTCAATTCCACCACAACAACAGCAAACACAGCTTATCTGCGGTCAGTCTAATATTACACAAAGATTACCACCCCATCCACCAATATTAGCAGTTCCACCCCCTACATTAATTCAGCAAACACATGTTGAGCAACCAAATCAAACAGCCATTTTACACCAAAATTTTATGCAGCAAAATCAACCGCCACCACCTCCAACTTTGGGTGCTCCGCCACAAACCGTTCAATCCCAACCAACTATTATACATCAACAAATCATTCCACAAACAGTTCCCTTTCAATTGCAGCAAAACAACATGGTCCTTCAACAACACCCCCAGCAAACTACTGTTCTCCAACCTCCTCCAGGAACAACAATCACAAATATACCACCACCAGGGATATCTATACCATTAAAGCCAGGTCAATTAATTCAAGTTCAACAACCACCACCTCAATTGCCACAACTTAATCAACCACCTCCAAATGTCCAGTTACAATCAGCAGCGTCTGGGACTCAGATAGTGTTAAATCATCCACAAAATTATCAATATCAATATATTCAACAACAAATACCACAAACAGGGGAAGTTCATATGACTGGTAACTAATGAGTTAAAATTTTTTTCTTAGTTCTTTCAAAATAAAGATGTTTTTTAGGAAATCAACAAATGTCAATTCAACCGGTTCAACCCATATATCAATCAGCACAACAGCAAATTCAAGTTCAACCCACTGTAATAGCAACAGGGAATACTTCTCAATTACAGCATACTTTTGACCAGCAGCAGATACGTCAAGCTCCCCCCCAATTCCACACGCAGATGAATGGAACAGCAGGACAGCCGCAATATATTGTACAGGGTAACACTGCTTATGTGGTGCCTCAACAACAGACAACTATTATTCATCATCCTGCGATCGCTACACATCCAGGGCAAAATCCACAAAATATTATTTTCCAACAACCTCATCAAATTCAACAAATTCCAGTTCAACAACCGATATCAATCCAAAATGTGCCACCACCATCTGTTATTGCACAATCAAATGGTCAATTTCAACAGCATATCCAACAGCAGCAACAAAGAATAATACAACAATCACATCAAAATCAACAGCGGCAAGTGCAACAACAGCAACAAGTACAGCAACAACAGTTAGCTGAGCAACAACAAAATTCGCAAAATACCCAGGAATTAGGAGTCCAATGCCAGACAGATATAAAAGAAGAAATAAAATGTGAGGAAAATGGACCTTCATCACCCTTATCCCAAAAAACACCTGAAGAGAATAAGTCGGACGATGCTCAATCGAATGATGAATTAAATACCGAAATAACAAGTCAAACAACAACATCTACCACAAATTCTACGTCTATGATTCCGACTTCCATTCAACAAAATATTTCTTTAAATTCAATTAGTGCCATTAATATACCAACTAGCAGTCAATTATCAAACACACAGGGATCAATTACTCAACATTCGCATCCACAAACTTCAACTCAAGTTCAACATTTGGTTGGTAATGCGTTAATAGCATCAACCCCAGCAATAGTAACTTCAACAGCGAATCAAGTATTAGCTACACAAATACCTGTCTCAATGCAGCAGATGACACAAAGTATAAAAATCTACATTATTTTTACTTTCATTCATTATATTTACTTTTACATTCATTCTTTTTATTTTTAACAATTGCAGGTGGCCAACACTTTGTCGTAAGTGCTGCTCCACAAAATTTTCAAAATATGCAACAACCAC
Source organism: Condylostylus longicornis (assembly GCF_029603195.1). Lineage (NCBI taxonomy): Eukaryota > Metazoa > Arthropoda > Insecta > Diptera > Dolichopodidae > Condylostylus > Condylostylus longicornis. The sequence continues at coordinate 1,923,576 of NW_026578043.1, forward strand.
TACAAGTTCAATCAATAATGCAACCTGGAATGATTTCAAATGTAACTGGAACTACTCAAACCATTCAACAAGCTATCCAACAAATTCAACATCCAAATGGTATTATTCAAAACGTGCATATTTCTAATGCTCCCTCCGGTCATTCAGGAACAACAATGAATATCAATGCTAGTAATCAACAAGCAGTTTCATTGCAGTTGCAATCTCAACCAGTTCAAGTACAATTACAATCTGTAAACCAAATACATAATATCGATCAATCAAATGCATCAGTTCAAATTGGTTCACAAATACATATTCCCCAACAACAACAACAGTTCATAATACAAAATCAAAATATACAACAACAGCAAGTTGGAAGTATAATGAATATTCAACAACAGCAGCAACAATCACAACAAACTTCCCAGACTTTGCTTACACAATTTCAACAACCACAATATAAACACATTCCTGTAAGTTATACAAATTTAGAATTAATTTCTATTATATTTTAAAATATTAATGGAATTGTTAATTATTTAAGTTGTCTGATCAACATGTACGAATGATTGGCCATAAAAGAAAATTTAACGACGACGAGATCGGCCCACCTAATCATCAACCCCGTATGGGAATAGGGTAAGAGCTTTAAGTTTAGGTTTAGTTATTCTACATTTCAATAAATTTTTTTAAATAAATTACTTTAAGAATATTAGAATTATATTTTAATATCATACATCAATATTAAAATTTAGTTTTAATATGTATATGAAATCTTGAAAAAAATATTGTTTAGTTTTTAGCGTGATTACCAATGATAATTACATTAATTTATTCAAAAAAGCTTTAAAAGAAAAAAATAGGATTTATGATTGCTGTCAAAAATTTAAATAAAATCATTCTTTTCACCCTTTTATATTTAATTTAATTTTTAAAATTCGTTGCATTTGTTTTTATCAATGAAATATTAATTTTTAATATTTGTTTTATGGTTCGCGAATGGACAGTAAAGTTTTACTGTAAAAATTAAAAATTGAACAAGTTTATTAAATTTTTGACAGCAGATTTTAGGCTAAATGGATCTTTAGTTTTTCTTCCAAATTTTAATTAAATTTCATAATTTTTTCATTATTTTTAATAAAACATATATGATCATTATTTTGCTATTAAACGATACTTTTGGTTACAAAATTATTCTAAAAATAATTTTTATTAAGTATTATTTTACGTACATACTTTTTAACTTCGATAAAAACATAACATTAAAACTTTCTTAAAATTAATATATAATTTAAATTAATCGCCTCTAAATATTTCGAAATGTTTCGTTGTTTCCGTTCATTAAATTAGTGGAGTACAATAATTGTATTTGGTCTAATTTTTTTCCATAAGATATTAAAATAAAATATTTTGACACTTGAAATATAATTTTATAACATTTATTAAAAACACCAAGACATTTCAATATATTTCGAGCAATTAACTCAAATTTTTGAAGACACATGCCTTTTAAAAAATTGAAAATATTACGAATTACATTTTTAATTCTTAATATTTGTAGGGAACGGCATGTAAAGTGAACTTTTTCGTTTATTAATAAAAACGTTATCTAATGATACCAAAGTATCATTATTTCAATGGTACATGAATTGTTTTTTTTTTATTTTAAAATAATCGATTACTTTAATGAAATAATTTTTCATACAATTTAATTTTGTAAATTATATTTACAAAATTAATTTTGAACTTTTGAGTTAGACAGTTCATATATGTATGTATGTATTTTTTTGAAAAACTTAAGGGAAAATATTATTTTTAAAGAGTAGATAATTAAAAAATATATTTTATGTATTGTAAATAGCAAAGTTTCTATGAGACTTGTCAAAAAAACATTTTTTTATTAAATTAAAAGAACTAATAAACATTAATTAAATAAAATAATACATAGTCAACAAATACGAATGCCTGTTTCTATGATAAATATGGGATCTCAACATCATCAGCAACCACCACCGCCACCACCTATAACAATGCCACAACCTGTTCAGAATTCGAATAATAATGATCAAAGTGGTGGGAATAAAAATAATGTTACAGGTATATAAAACTCAAAGTTATGAAATGAATAAAATAATTTAGTAATTAAAAATAAACAGTAATATGAATAATTTTTAAAATAGCTTCCTAGATGCTCTAAGGATGCAAATTTACCAGGATTCAATACCTCTATTAAATAATTATATTTTTTTTATTTTTTTATCATTTTACGTTATTTATATAATAGAAATAAGTTATAAACTTAGTTGTACAGATTTAAAACTTTTTTAAAGTAAAAAAAAAAAGAAATCACCAAATTTGATTTTTTGTTGAAAAATATTTATTTATAGTTGAAATAGTTGAACTTATTAATTTAATATAATTTATAGTAATTTTATCCGGATAAAATAATGTGTGTATTTAAATAAGTAAAATTGAGTATGCATGGTCTTAATATATTTATTTGCAAAATTTGTTTTCTCATTTTTGAGTGTGAATTTTAATGATGTTACCCAGTCTATTGAAAACTATAGTAACTATTCTTCTATCATTTCAAAAATTGAAACCAAAGAATAGTTACTATGATCTTACGTTGTTTTACTAAATGCAACTTGTTCATATTTACTTACTTTCATATAAAAATACTGACTGATTTCTGTGTCAAAAGCGTTTAGATCTATGACGAGATGGCATTTATCAAAAATCACAAATTTCGTGTTAAGTAATTACAACAATAAAATAAGTAGCCTCAAAAATAGTTTTTTTTTTATTTTCATCACACGCTTTTTATTAAATTCTCAATCAAATTAGTAATTTGATGAATGCCAGTTCGTAATAAGCCGTACTGACATTAAATCCAGGGTCTTAATAAAATAATCTAGATTTAACAAATCCTTACATGATTACTAACAACTTGTTAACTTATATATTTTCGTCATTTAAGAGCTCTATTAATTATAATTAATTTGAAAATGAAATAAAATTTTTAATATATGTACATATTTTATATATTTTTAATACATATATAAAAAAATATGGTAGTTTTTTATCAAAAAAAAATAAAAAATAATATTTATAAAAGAAAACTGTTAATTTAAATATATGTACATATGTATTTTAGTTAAGCGAAAATAACAGTTTTTAATTTACAGCAAACCATTGGACTCTCTTTGATGCTGAGACAAGATTTATTTTGAACATATTTTAATAAATTTTAAAAACTCATATTAAAAATAAATATATTTAGTTTAAATTAACATTTGTGTGATATAAAATTAAAATAATTAGCAATTATTTTTTATAATAGATGAAATGAATAATCAAAAATCTCAAACTGATGTGGTACAACAGCAACAACAACAGCAGCATGCTCAACAACGTCCGAATTTTTATCATGAAACTTTTGATATGAATGGACCACCACCAAGACCTTTACAAAGACAAATGATTCCTGGAGCCATGCAACAACATAATGGTCCAAGACTACAAAGATTTCATCCAATGATGTCAAATAGTGGCCCCGGAAATTTCCAAATGAGATCAAATTTTAGACAAATGCCCCCAGAAATTATGGGTAATCAAGGTCATCAAATGAGTGGAATGCATTCAATGCAAAGAATGAATTTTAATAATAATTCTACTGGTTTAGGTTCTCAACAGCAGCAGCAACAACAACAGCAGTCGCAGCAATATCGTAATGATTGCCAACCAAATATGAACGGCGGAAATTATGGACCTAATCCCCGTTTTAGGGGACAATGGTAAACAAAAAAATAAATTTTGTCATTTTATTTTAGTCTCTTTCTATAATTTCTAATTATTTTATTGCCTGAAACTGAAAAATTAAACATTTAATAGCAACAGTATGGCATAGAATTAATATTTTTAATTTAGCTTGAACTCAATTAATTAAGTAATTTAAGAAATTGATTTGAAATTAGTTAAAAAAAATATTTCAATAGACTTGAAATTTATTTAAAATATATTTTAAATTATACTTATTACTAAGTAGATGTTAAGAATAAAAAAAGGGTATAAAAATATAATTGATATGCTTATAGAAAGAATATTAGCATTAGGATTAAAATTACCCAATTTTGAGTGTTGATTGAAAAAATTTTATAGTACGCATACATATACAATAACTTTTATAAAATGTATTTATCATTATTATATATGTACAAACATATATTATTAAATTCATTATATGTGTATAAAATATAATATTACTTAACCACATTGAATGTCCATTAATTTTTTACATATTTAAAAAGGGTTAAAAAAAGTATTTTTTTTTAAACGATTGATTTTTAGATTGATAGTTCATATTGCATGTATTTATGAAAATTCGAATAAATTAAAATAAAAGAATTAAAAAAGTCAATAAGAAGCACTAACTGAGCTGTGAATGAATATAAAAAGAATAATAAAATTAATATAATTCATAATTTTAATTTATGAAAAATATTTTGAAAATTGCATCTATGTAAGCCTGTTAAACAATATTAACATAAGGCAAAACTGCATACATTAATTTTTATCAATAACAATGCTTCCGCGATCTAATATGTATTAAATTTCTTTAAAAAAATAGTTTTTATATATATGGATATTAATATTTTACTGATGTTTATTATTATCAAAATTGTATATTGTCAGGAATATTTTCAATGTAAATTATAAAATATCTTGTTGCTAAATAGTGGTTAACATTTATAAATTTTATTATCAATTGTTTGATAAAAATTTATATATTAATTTTATTTAATTGCATATTTCTTTACATGTGCTGCTTTTACTTGTACATTTTGACAAATTTTGAATTAATAATGTATGATTTTTTTCTTGTATGAATACTTAAATTCTAAGTCATTTTTTTTTTAATTTAATATATTATGTATGTATGTGTATTTATTTATGTAACACGAAAATATTTTTTATATTATTGATAAGAATTCTAATATGGAAAAATAATATTCAAATATTTTGTTCTTCCATAATTAAATTGATTAAATCAAATTTAAGTTCTTTACACATAAGTATATGCTCAAAAATGAATTTCAGGAAATAAATCGAAAAATAATTTTTTTTTATAATTAAATACTTACTTATAAGTGATTTTAATAGTTTTATTTTTTTTTATAATAAAATTCTTACCTGTAAGTGCATATTTATATTAACTTTTCATTCTGTTTTTCTTTTTTCAAAACTGTAGAAAATTATCATAATTGCATAATTAACTCAAAATCAATTAAGATAAACATACGTTTAATTCGATTAAAGCGAAAATTTTTGAATTTTTTATAGTATAAAAAAATAAAAAAGACTTGATCAGTATTTTAATGTACACTAAATTGATTTCTAATTTCACACCATTCAATACATTTAAAATATGTAAAAATTATATTATCTTATTTAAAAGCGATATTATATAAAAATATACTTAACATTGATTGAAATTAAAGAATAAAATCTAATTTGAGGAAATTTTAAATGAAAAATAAAACTGATTTTTCAAAGATATAGTAAGAAATAGTTCCAAAGATTAATAGAAACTTTGTAACTCTATTTTATATATTTGATGAAATAAGAGAAATTAAGTATAGGTTATGTTTAATTGAATAATGAAAACTATTGCGAGACTAAATTTATTTGTAACTTATTTTTTATATTTTTTTATTTTTTACATTTTTATTTTCTTTTTTCTGGATCAAAATAGTGTATAACAGATATATTTTAAATATATTTTAAATAATTGAATACCAAAATAATAAAAAAAAAAAAAACAGTGAATTTTTGGCATTATCAAAGATTCGACGCCATTATCTAGTTAGTAAAAAATTTAAAATATTAATAAATTTAGATTGAAAAATATGCTTAACAGGAGTTTTATTTGTTTGTTATCTTTCTTTTCAAACACTAAAGTAGTTAAATTTATTTCAATAATTTGCAGCACACTAAAATCAAAATTATTCAATTTGTGTAACACCTTACAATATTTTACGCAAATAAAAAACTCAATTAAAAAAATTAAAAAACGATGTTCTTCGTTAACGGTAGCAAAATTGAATACATGACGAAGATTATACACGACGGTTCACACAAATATTTTTTGTACGGCTCAATTTATTCCATACAGCGTATAGTTTTATAATTTACCTTACCCAAAAATTCCTATTCGCCCAAAATTTCATTTACTTCACACATCATAATAAGTGCCTACTTGAAAAACTATTCTATATTTTGACACATAGGTACTTTATATAATAATATATATGTTAGAAAATGGACATAATTGAAAAATATATAAACCATTTATTTTATAATTTGACCTAAAATGAAATTTCAAAAGTTTTGACTAATTTTGATAAAATTATATAAAAAAGAAGTGCATAATAAAACAATCACTTGATTTTTGATGGGCTTTATTTGTTCCATTTCAACTTGAAATACTATATTTAGTTTTTTAATTATTTTTATGAGAAACTTATGACTAATTATTTAATGTTTAATGGGAAAAAAAGGAAATTTCACTTTACAATTTAAGTTTATTTCCGAATGTTATTATCTTAATAAAATATTTACGTAATATTAAAGATATTAAATTAAAAATAATTTATAAAACGATTTCTTCAAAATCTAGATAATTTTCCCAAAATAAGTAAAATATTAAGATCATCAAGTTTTGCTTTCCTTTTTTTATTTATTTATATTTTATATTTGTATATATTTTTTAGTTTATAATTTAAAAAACCCACAAATTAAAACAACTAATCACAAAAATTGAATGAGTTAAAATGAACAAGGAAAGAAATGTTTAATAACCTTGAATAATTATGTTTTTTATTACTTAATTTTTGAAATATACATATGGTATATGTATATTTTTTTCTTTAATTTATATTTGGTTTAATATGAAGATTAAAAATCACCTGATTTTGTCCACTGCTAGCAGAATATTATACTTAAGGTATTCTTTTTGCTGCTATTGTATGGTGACATTTTGAAGTAAAGACACGTTTTATTATATTATGGGTATTTTAGTTATAAATTCATAGTTGTGTAGTTGAAGAAATATTAGGATACAATAATTATGTATGTTGACTTTAATTAAATGTTTGTTACCTCAATTACAATCGCATATATTCTTTTATTTAAATTTTGGAACATCAAAATCCATAAATAGATGAAATTCCCAATTTCTGAAAAATTTATTAAGATTATTAGAAAATTTGTAGTAATATAAAATTCCCTAAATTAAAAATTTTAGACATTGACAAGAAGTTTTATTTAAGATTTATATACTTGATATATGTATGTATAAAAAAAATATTTGTTTTATGATAAACCGCATAAACAAGATCATCTTTAAATAATTTTAAAGGTTTTTAAAGAAAAGGTTTAAATGATTTCAAGTCGAAGAAATTAAATTTTATGTTATAAAAAAGCAAAATTTGATTTATCTATGACATTAATTGAAAATTTTACTGATTAATTACACAAGATTATTTAACAAAAATTGCTTTTTTTTTGTTTATTTTAAATTTTATAAAAATTGTAATAAGGGTTAAGGCCAACATTAATGTATGTATAAAAAACATTTACATTATATTTGTATATTAAAAAGAAAAAAAAACAATTATAAAAATGCTTTAAAAAATTTATGTGTATACTGTCAATAAGGAAAAAAACAAATAGAAAATTTAAACTTACAAATATTATTACGATCTAATTTCAATTTGTAAAATTTTAAAGTAATTAAACAACTTTTACTAAAATCAAAGGGGAATAGATTTGTTTACGCAAATGAATAATATAAATATTTTGTTAAATCTTTAATGACCTCAGAATCTGTTTAAGTTATTTACAAATAAATTTAATAGAGAAACGTTTATCGCATTATTTTTGATTTCCATATAATCCTTCTGGGTTGCAGTTCTTTCAAACCTATTCATTTATCGTACTACAAACAAAATTAAATCTCCATAATTTTATGTGTTTGTCTATTTTAAATATTTTTTATTAAATTAATTTTTCGCAGTAATTTTTAATCTAATATTTATTTGCTTCTTTTTTTCTTTTTTATGAAATTAGTTCGAATTATATTCGTACAGTATTGTTGTTTTTAAAAATAAAGATAATGCAAGGATATTGAAGTTAGAAATACAAGGTTAAAAAAACTGTGAATGAATTAAAATAACTTATTACTAGATTGGTATATCGTAATTACTGAAATCTAACAAAAATTTGGTATATAATAAAACTTGGTTTATCATATAACAAAATAGGGGAGGAAAAAAAAAAGAACAGTAATAATACCTATGTTAAAACCTAAGTCCATTGCAATATTTTATATAATTATTATTAAATATACAAATACATAATATTTAGTATTTCTTTATTCAGCATAAGTAATTGCTTTTATTTTGTATTTTTGGAATGAATTTAAATTGTAGAAATTACCTTTGTAAATACCAAAATGATCTTATGTCTCACATAGTTCCAAAATAAAACCAATAAAAAAATCATTTCCTAAAAGGCAACGGACCGGAAAACCGGACATCTAATTTTGGTCATTGACGTAGCGATTTCTATTAAAATTGTTTTAGAAAAATTTGTTTTTTTTTTTTTTGTGTTTGTTGTTTTTTTTTTTTTGGATTACAATTACCTCTATAGATGTAGTTTTTGTAGCTTTTTCATTAGCATTTGTAGTGTTTTTTTTTAAAATGATCGAATAAATCGAACGGTTCACTCGTATTTTGGGTTTTTTTTTTAAAATAAACTATTTTATGAGTCCATAATTTACAAAATAAAAATTGAAATTAATTTGTTTGGTTTTTATAAGTTTTGTACAAAAAAAAAAGTACCTCTTTGAAGTATGACGTTTTTTTTCGATCGGATATTGAGTTTTAGTTGAACAAATTTCCTCAATAATCAAATCTTATGTTATTGAAATTAAATGAATTGAATTTTTGATTAAAAGAAAACTACAAAATATTGTTTTGGTATACCTTTAATTATTTTTTGTCTTTTGAAGCTCTGCCATTGTTTATTTTTACTTGCATCAACGCATTAAACAATTTTATAATAGATATAAATACGTATATAAAAAAATTGTCAAGCATTTAATTTACCGATTATTTAATTTGTCAGTATAAAATACTTTGAGAGCGTTTAAATTAATGAAGTAACAAATATAAGTAAAACGTATAAAGTGTTTTAGAATCATTTTGAAAGTTTAAATGCTATATAAATTATATTCAATATATATTCGATACATTTTAATAAAGGTTACAAAAAAGAAATTAGTCATAACACGAAAACTGCATTAAAAATAATGCTCCCCATTGATGATGTAAAATATTTTCCCAAGTTAAAATACTTATTTAAATAAATTTAAACGTACATGTTAATGTTATTTAAAACCGTGCCATATAGCATTATAAATATGTGTGTTCATACAAAATATATTTATTTATACTGACATTCCATAGTATCTATTATAAAATAGTTATTTTTTTTTTCACTAACCTGAGAATTGAAACTCAAAATTAAAAAAATATTCGAATACCTTTATAATCTGCATATATTATAGCACGTAAATATGTACTTGGTAAATATCATGGAGCCAAGTGAAAACCCGATGAAATTTTTGGGATGTGATTCAATAATATCTCAGACCATTATTTACTTTAGGTTTTTTTTTAATTTATTATAATGTTGTATTTAAAGAAAAATATTTTCAATTAAATCACACAAATGAAAAATTTGAAACTCACCTTTTATTATTCTTTTTTAGACTATATTTTTTTATTGGATACCTCTATTGAATTCCAAAATTTTAAGTAAAAAATATATGAAAGAAATTTATCTTCTACCGGAACTTCTGCTTCTAGAACGAGATTTTTTCCAAGAAGTTCTGTCACCTAATCAAAAAAAAAAAAGACAAGATAGTTGAAAATAATTTGCATTCACAAGAAATTCTATAAACTTACGTCTGGATCTTTCCCTGTCAGGACTTCGACGTCGTTCTGCCTTAGGTTTGTCGGGACTTCTTCTATGATAACGATCCCTAATTAAGAATAAATTACTCATATTACATCAAATATTTACACTAAAGAAATGTCTCTATACTAACCTACGATCGTCTTTTACATGACGTTCGACCTCATCGTCCCGACTAAAAAAATTGAAATACATAAATTTAATACATTAATTTCTTAAAAATAAGTAAAGTTTAAAATTTTTAAAGTTCTAATTAATTAGAAATATTATTTGAATAACATATTCTAATATACCTTCGCCTCCTCCTCTCACGAGATCTATCACGACCCTTATCACTTCTGTGACTGTGGCTTCTTCCCGCACGTATGGAGCGCTCTTCCTCTCTTTTTTTCTCATCATCTTCTCTTTCTTTTCTTCTCATTTCATGGAATTCTTCCACTGCAGCTCTAACTTTTGAGTACCCCAAGTGCTGTTTACCCATTAAATGATCTTCTATCCGTTGTTGGGCGTCACCAACTATTAAAAAAGCTCCACAAACTTCACACACTTCCATTTGTTTCTCTTGTGTACCATTGGCGTCGGGAATCCAATTTGGAATCGCAGCTTTTACTGCAGCAGCATCAGGTCCAGATGAAGGAGAGCCATTATCATGTTGAGATAACAACACTTTCTTTTCTTCTTTCAGTTGTTCACATAATGCTGTCAGACCCTGTAATAAAGTTATATTAGTCCAAATTATATTTCTATTTTCCTTCGTACTTGAGCCTGATCAACATCTCCGCGTAAACCGGCTTCTTCAGCCTCTGTTAGTAATTTCTTAATTCTAGCATTTAAGTTATTCAATTGCTCTTGATATTTTGACACATATATCGTTGGATTTGAACCTTCCCCCTTATTCATTAGCAAAAGTCTTTGTCTTCCTTTTTGAATTTTTCTGTCAACTTCATTTATCATGTTATTGCAAAAACGTATGAAATCATCTTCAAATTGTCTTTTACGAGATCCTCGTTTTGCCTCGAGAAATAAATTTTTAGCCTCATCGTCATGAATTTTTGGACAAGGACCTAAATCAGCTCGCGTGTTTACAAATAAATCATGAGGACAAAACTTTACCATATAATATTGGCAGAACTAAAAATCATTTACATATACTTAAAAATAATTTCTAAGAAAAATTTACAAAAAAAAGTAAAAACTTACATCAGGATCGTCCCAATGAATTTTCCTTGGTTTATCGGTCGGATCGGCGTTGCGATTCCTTCCCATTAATTCATCCAACATTTGCCTTGCAGCGTCCACCATTTTAAAATTTTACAGCTTACAAAATTAAAATTTTAAATTTTCAGGCATCAAGTATTTTAATATTTTAGCAAAAAATTTATATCCTGTAAGTATGTATCAATAATCTTCTTGCCTCCAAAATTTTTTTACAAACTCAGCATTTTTTCAGAACAAGAACTGAAATGCCAAAATTGAAAATCAATTCTTGAATCATTCGAATCAAATTAAATGTCAAAATGACAACATCGTTTTAAAAATCGGCATGTCATTAGGGTTGAGATGTTGGCATTTTTAATGCTAAATTTGGCATAAACACATATCAATATTATAATATTAAAAATTAATGACAGACACGAATGTAACATTCAAATTTTGTTGTTACAAGTTTTTTATAACAAAATTTTGAAAACCAAATTGTAAACGTATTTTCTTCTAACTTTTTTTGGATCCATCAAATAATTCAATTTTGAAAACTTCAAATTGAAAAAATGATAGATATATTTTTGTGACTAAATTTTGCTCTGACGGACAAAGTTGTTATTGTGAATTACAATATTAGGCTATAAAACATAGTGTTGTGAATTGACTTCATAATATTAAGTTTAATATTTTTATATTGGTGGCACACAAAGAGAATATCATAACAAATATCAAACTGTTAGGTATAAAATTTTTTTGTTTGACAAACTAACCAAATTCAAATGAAAACTAATAGTAGCGACATCTACCACTCAGATATTTTAATACAAAAATATTTTTCAAAAGAAATTTTATCAGTTATAATGTAAAATTTTTATGCTTTTATTAATCAGAACGAAGTGAACAAAAATTAATTCAAAAGAATTATTATTTGCAAGGTACAATGCATATTATGTACCATGCGACACATGCAATACGTACTTAACTTTTGATAAAAATAATTAATTTTGCGGAGAACAATTTATAAATACTTGGATATAATATTAAAAATTACATATAAATCGTATTGAATATATACAAAAAAAATATCTTAAATTACTTTTATTTACTTTACAATGTTCACCAGCGATATGTAATCGAAGAGTGTTTTAATTATACATGCATGAATATGATTATAAGTCTCTTATATCTTTATTTTTTTTGTCGGATTTTTTTGAAATACTCGTTGAAAATTTTGAGTGAAATTTATTATTCTTGTATTCCTATAAAATTTGATTTATTTATGTTTTTTATGCCAATACTACCCTATTTTCTATATAGTCTATAATAACTTTAACTATTATTTCCTTTTTTTGACAAAATATCAATTAACATATTATGACTACATTATAAATATTTGTTAATTATAGCATTCCGAATGATATTCGCATAAAAGTAGTATAATGTCTACAGATTATTTTCAACCTTATTGATTTTAACTTTAATATATATTTCCAATTAATGTACATATGTATGTGTAATGGTATTTGAATTTTCGTTATTTTTCACTTACTTATATACTTATCATTATTCTTATATACAATTTGTCTATTTTTTATGCAATATATTTATATAGATATATAGACAAATGAATTTTTAATTTAAAAATATAATAACCAAATATTTATATATATGTATATATATATATAAAAATGTTTAAATATTCTATATTATTTCGGTTTGCAAATAAATTTTGTAATACACCATTTGAAGTTAATATTGTAGAAGAAAGAAAGGTTCATTTGAGTTCAATTTCAATTTTTTTTTTTTTTGTAAAATGAATGGAGACAATTATTTCTTGAATAACAAAAATATTTTTTTTTGCATTCAGTAAAATAGCGTAGGTTTAGTTATTTTAAATAAACTACTACTGTACATGACCATTAAATATAAATTACATTTTTTCTTTGTATATAATGCTGAATAGTCATAAATTGAATATATACATATTAAAATTTTTCGGAATTTAATGATTTATTCTTAAATAAATTGTACAATTGGTGTAGGTTTTTTTTGAAATTCAATGACATTTGTCATGAGCATATGTATGTGAGTATGCAAACCACAATAATATGTTCATCAAAATAAACGTATAAATATATAGTACATACATCCATATACTTATATTGGTTAAGTTAAGTACACATAACATCCCAATTAATTTGGTTAAGTTGGTAAATTTTCCTAATGCGTTCTTAATCGAAGCTTTATATTATATGTAATTAATAAAGAATGATTGAAGATCAATAAAATGAGTCTAAAAACTCAATTACAAAAAATATAACATTTTTTATGTTTTAATTGATTGTACAATATAAAATTTTTGGTTATTTTTTTTTTATTATTCGCAAATAATCTTTAAACTAATGTTTATTTGACAAAAAAAAAAACAATAATTCAGCTATTTTAATAAAAATAATCAGCATACGTTATTGGCAATTTAGCCGCATATACGTCATCAAGAATAGAGATAAGAATTTGAAATTAAAGATATAAGAATATTATTAATATTTTTTTCTCTAAATTTTTTGTTTTTCTTTAAACATTTGACACTTAAATTACTTACATATAATATATTTCTGGTAATAAATAATTGTATTATTATATACATATGTACTTTATTATTAGTTTTTTTTAATCTACATTTTACACAGATACTTACTGTGAATTCAATTGGCATGCTATATAACATTACAGTATAAGTACTAACTAGTATGTTAGCTTATAAAAACGTAGAAGTCTGTAAAACTAATATTACTTTTGATCAAATCTATTGCATATAGAAGTATCTATGCAAATTTATGTAATATTGTAAATATAATTTGCATATATGGTCATGTACACTTATATAGATATTATAGACTTTAAATACATATTGTATGTATGTATAACAAGATAAAAATATTTTTTTTTCGCTTTTTATTTCTATTTGTTTTTCCTTTTATTTAAGTTTTATTTTTAGGAATAATAATAAAAAAAGGAAAATGTATACTTCAATTGCTTTCTTTAGGTACATGAATATTTTATGAGGTTTCTGTTAAAAATGAACTTCAAGTATTTAAAAAGACAGAAGAAAAAATAAAAAATAAAAAAGGAAAATAAAAATAAGGGAGAATTGGTCAGAACATAATTTTGTCGTCATTATTCTTATCGTGTCCTTGTGAATTTAATTCTGTTCGATTTCTTCTTTTTTTTTGGATTTTTGTTATTCCTTAACTATTTGCAACTATATGAAATTAATTATTTTATTTTTTTTTTTTTCTATTAGATGCTTTGAAACATTTGTGATTTTATTGTGAATTTTATTATATGAATTGTGAACCATTTTGTCATTTTCACATATTATGGAATAAAACTTGAACTTGTTTATGATTAAAATCAAGAAATATATGGTTAACATTTCGCTTTTTTATTAAAGAAAATTCAATTAGGTAAATTCTTTATTGAAATAACATAAATACGAGTATAATTACGTTGTATATTTTTGTAGCTAAATTTTTACAATTTAGATTTTCCTTTGAACGTGTTATAATTTCCTTACAATTAAAAAATCATATTATTAAGAAAACTTTAAAATGAAACATTCTTTATCTTCTTCGAACATATTAAGTTGGTTTTAATGAGATGCTAGACGCAAATTTTGCCTAATTATGACATTCTATTTTGCAGCATTTAAGATATAATTATTTCTTACATAAATATTGTATAATATTTATTTTTGATTTTATTCGCTGGTTTCGTATTCGGATAGAATTATTATAAGCCCATAATAAGTGCATATAATTTAATTATAGCAAAACAAAAACAAATATTAAAATTTGCTATTCCCATATCAAATAATCAACCATTAAATTTTGCTATATTTGACATTTTAATCGCGTATAATTTAATTTAATTTGTTTTTAAAAGGTCTAATCCTATAAAAAGTCATAAATTCGATACCAAGCTGCAAATTAAATTGCACGCGTCTTATTGACTTGATTCCCTATAAATTTATTATTTTTTTATTTTCGCATTAAATTTCCGTCTACACTAGGTAAAAATATTTAATATAGATATTTTTTTGTCCAGGTTATTTCATGAAAATAATTCCCAAAAGAGTAAAACCAAAAAAAAAAAATTATATTTACTTTTTTTTTCTATTTTTTTTTTAGTTTGTAAAGTCAATATTAAAAATAAATATATATAATTATTGTTAACTTATACAAGGTGTGGCCGCTTAGCTCTCTATATAATATTAAAAATTATTCCGTATAATAATACAATGAAAATGCAAAAAAAAAAAAAGAAAAACATAAAATAAAAATAAAAAACACAAATTTCCCTATACTTAAATAATAAAAAATTGAGTCTAATTTAATAGTTTGTATATATATATATATATGCATATATTAGTATAGTTGCGGTATACAGACATATAGAGAAATATAAAGTTAAAAAAAATAATAATGTATTTAGGATAAGAGTTTTTAAGAGCTCCAATAATAAAAACGATCACAACATTCATTGCAAGGATATACGAAATAATAAAGCTATGAAGTTGTTTTAATTTTTTTTTTTCTTTTTTATTTTTCTATATGGGAAAATGACCTCATTTGATAAATTGTATTAATACGTGACTGCTGGTTCATTATGTTGATTGTCAAAAGGGTCAAAGCTCGATAGCAACTATTCTACACTTTTTTTTTATTTCATTTTTTGTTTTTGATGTAAATATTTAAAAATTAGATACATGTAGACAAAGAGAGGGGGAAAAAGTAAGAGAGGGAATGAAAGAGAGAGAGGAATATGCATAATATAAACAAGAAGTAATGATTATTTATTTTACTTCTGTAACTTTTTTTGTCCTTACTTATTTTTCTTTTTTTCTTTGTTTCTACATGAAAGGTATATATTTTTTGACGATATTTAGTATAAGACAGTAAAAGGAATTTTCTTAATAGAATCTATAAAGGTTATCTTTTCTTCTGAAGGGTTCAATTTTATATTTTCTTGGATATTACAAAATATGACACTCTTTTATAAGGGATTCTTACTCAGTAAATCCCCATATGATGATACGAATTGAATATGAAATAATTTTATATTGTTTTCAAATTTTCACTTAAATAAAAATCGTAATGATTTATTTGCTAAATGTAATTTAATATTTGTTCTTTTTTTTTATCTATTATTTTTATTATAACTTAAAACTATATATGTAATCAATTATATAACCAATTACAAGGGTATTGATCCTATAGGAATGAAGAGATGGTAAAATCAGTCACTGTTGAAAATTTAAGTAAAGTAAAGAAGCGAGTAATGGATAAACTTAAGAAAACCATATACTAAAATAGTTAAAATGAATTTTTAAAATAATTTTCTACCAATCAAAAAAGAAAAATTTTTTGTGAAATCTTTTTTACAAATTTTGATGAATTCAACAAAAACAAGCTTTGATTGCTGTAATTAAACCAAAAATCAACCATATAGAATGACTAATTGCAAACACAGTAAATGTTTGCCAGATTAAAAAAAAAAATTCTACTCTCGTGAGTGTCTGCATTGAAATAATTTATGTTATGACATCAAAACTTTTAAAAAACGGAATATAAGTAGCTTAGATTATTAATATAATTTCAAAGTTATCAGAATTGTAAAAAATTTCCTCAATTAATAATGAGGAATTTGACTTAAAAAATTTTATAAAAAATTTACATATTTTATTTAAAAAATCTTTAAACTTCTATAATTATAATAATATGCAGATTATTTAGAAAAAACCAACGTATGTATATTATTTATAATTAATAAAATAATGTATTGTAATTTTAATTTTTATATGGTTAAATTTATAACTTCCACACGATTAAAAATACTCAAGACAGTAGCTTTGTTTACCACCATACATAAATTATATTTTCGCAAGGTATTATGAATTTTTCTTTCCGTTTGTTATTTTGAAACATATCAACATGTCGAGATATTATATAAATATGATATGCATATTTGACTCTACTCGTATCATGTGTTTTCCTGTTTCTAAATTATTTTAATAATTATTATTCTCTACACCTAACATGAATTTTGTTTTTGGTAATTCTTGTGAAATTGCAACAAGAACTCTGCGTCTTAATATCAAATCCAATTTTCATAAGCAACCATTAAAAGCATTCAATCATTTTGCATTCTTTTATATAAAAAAGTCCTGTAAAAATTTTTTCTATTTAACATATTTTGTATAATATTTCAAATGGTATACAAGTTAAAGTTTAAAAACTGAAAAATAAAAGCTTTAAAGTTAAAGTTTTTCAGTAATAAAGTCTAAAGTTCATTTTAGCAATTATATTTAAATTTTTCTTCTTGAAAAAAAGTTAAATAATTTTTTTATACTTAAATTTAGTAAAATAAAATAAATTATTTTTTTATTATATATGTGTATATGAAAGCTATTTTAATATTGTATTGTGTATAAAATATTTTTGTTTGTGTTATATATGTTTATAAATTTACACATACACATGCATATGGATATACGTAGTGTAAAATATACTTATGTACGCATACATATACAAATGATTATTATATGTATATTTCATATTATTATAAATAGATTAATTGAAAGTATATATATGTATAACATATTTACATACATATATTTTGGTGTTATTTTAGTCGACTTTATGGAGCCGACCCAAAAGTTTTAAAATATTCCATTATCCTGGATTTCAAAGTGGTACATTGGAAAATATTTTATACATAATATATATATATATATATATATATTATGTATATGTAATTTATTATTCAATTTTAACTTTTCTTTCTCTCTCTATATAATTTTTAAAGTTTTTTCTTATATGTATATGTATTTTCATATAATATATATATGTAATTTAAATATGAATATTATGCTTTCATTTTTCTTTTATTTCATATATTAGATTCAAAAAGCTTATTTTCAAACAATTCAATTTTTAAGTTTTAAAAGCGAAAGGAAAGTACTTTGTATTTACTTTATCATATTTTCCAATAAAAGAACCAAAAAAAATAGGAAAAATTTTAAATTTCTGGATTATGTCCTTTTTTAAAATGATTTTTTAATATAGAAATGACGATGATAATAAGCTTATTCGACATAAGCTTTTTATATTCAAATATTTTTAGTAACCACATCTGTATGTTTAATTTTTTTTTTCCTTCCTTTTTCTTTTACTATAAAAATATTTATTTTGTGTATGAATGAATTTATTTTTGTTGCCTTAATATTATAAAAAGCTTACATTTTAATTTGCTTCCTTGCTTTTATTCATTTGGTTTTTATAATTTTTTTTTTTGTTTTCTTTTTGTTTTATAAAGCATAAAAATGTAAAATTTATTTTATCTGTTGTTTGCTTTTCATATTATAATAGTTTAATTCAAAGCAAGTTGAGTATGGTTTTTATATAATATTTTAAGGTATGTATACAAATTAATGAATAATATGTCATATCTAAATATGTATACTCTTACTCACCTATCCATTTTTAAAATTTATTTCTATAGAGGAAAAAATATCCTTTACATATTTGAATTTTTTGTAATATTCTAATGTTTTTATATGTATATGACAAATACATTATGTTGTGTGTATGTTAAGCGATCAGTTGAATAATATTTTTAAATAAAATATCATTTAAAAAAATATTTGTAATTAAAAAAAAAAAAGCCACTATTTTTATTACTATTAATAATTCCTATTAAAAGTATTTTGAGAGTATTTCTGTTATATGAATGAATAAATTTTATGTAATATGCATTTAAACATATTATTAGTATTAGTAACGCTCACGGTACGGCATGTTTAACAATTTTTCATTGAATATGAACTCTTGTGTCGGATATACATGCGATTTCGTTAAAGTTTCAATAATATGTTAATTTATGAATTGCTCAGTTTATGATTAAGCTTAAATTTATAAATGTGAGTATTTTTTTTCCAAAACAAGCAGTTGTTTTACGATATTTTTATGAATTGTGATCCTCAAAAATTTTAATTTTTATATTTTAACAATTTTTTGAATAAAATACAATGCGTTTATTTTAAGTACATGTGAGAAAAATATTTATGCAAAGAGCGAAATAAAATACAATGCAGACTTTTTTACATTCGTTTGAAGGACTTGTTACCAAAAATGTTAAAAAATATTGAATATATTTATAAACTACAAAAAAAACGTATTTGAACAATAATATTTTTCAGCTTTTAAAAAAACTAATTCTAGATTTATTAAAAACTTCATTTTTTTAATAATTCAATATTTTGCAATAAAATGAGTTTACGCATTACGCCGTAATATATGCAATTTTTATTGTTTTTCTTTTACACAAAATGTTGTTCCTAGTTATTGTTCGTATTATTGTTATACGCAATGTAAGCTTTAAAATATTGTTTTTTGTTTCTTTTTGTTAAAACGATGTCCTTGTAAAATAAAATATTTTATATTTTAATTTAAAAAAAAAAAGTAGTTTTTAAACAGAAAAAAAATTAAATTTCCAAAAAATTAAACTAATATTGTTTGTATATTGAAGTGTGTGCGTAACTGCATGCATGCATTACACATAAATGTCATTAATAATTAAGATGAACTTCTTGAATTCAGAACAAGGACATTCTAAAAGCAATACATATATTTATATATGTATATAATATTATGTATATATTAAAATAATTTTTAATTAAATTTAAAATTAAAAATAAAAACGATAATAAATAAAATAGCAGAAACAGAAATTAAAAAAAATATTGAAGTTAATCATCTGAAATGCATGATCTAATCGTGCTTTTTTTTTTATTGAATATAAAAATTATTTTTGTACGCACATACAAAATTCAAATATTGTTATTATAATAATACTGTTACATACCACGACAAAAGAGAAAGAGAAAAGTAGAAAAAAGAAGGAAAATATTAATTTGTATTATTAAAAATACAACAATAAAATAATTAAAAAAAAAAATAAATAAATGAAAAACATTACTAGTTTCTCTTAATTTTACTACAATTTACTGGAAAGAAAAAAAGAACGAAATCAAAAAATAAAAATAAAAATTATTTATAAATTTAATTATAAAGCTTTTTAATATAAAATTTTATCCTTTTATGTTTTTTTTTTTTTTTCTCTCTCTGTTATTTTTTTTTTTTGTTATACAAAACTATATTTCTGTTTTTCTTTGGAAATATGACTAATAACATGAGACATTATGTCTGATATTATACAAATAACGGTTAACTTTTTTTTTGACAATATGAATTTGTATGTGTGTATATATAATCATATGTGTATGTATTTTTGTATATACAGAAATATAGAGAAATGAATAAATACAAGAAATATATGAAAAAAAATAAAAGTGTGCAGTATGTTGGTTTTCATATTTAAATTCTATATTGTAGCTTTTAATCAAAAAACAAAAAAAAAGAATAGTAGAATCAAATGAAGAGAACTAAAATGAAGAAAGAAAAAAAGAAAGAAAATAAAATAAAAATTACAAAAACAAATTTCATATGTGTTTTTTTTAATATGACCATGGAAAATAGGGGCTATTAAAATTAAAAAGGAAGAAAAAATTTTATATTCTGGTTTTTTTCTTTTTGTTTTGTTTCTTATATATCAAATAATATAACAAAAAGTTTCCTTATACAAATATAATATTATAACAATATATATATATATACATATACATATATGTATAAGTATGTATTGAAAATAATGAACTTTTTTTTAAATATTAAAGATTTTCTTGGAAAATTCTATGTTAATTTCCAGAAGCTTTTCTTTAATAAAACTTATTAGATCAGGTTAGTTATTTAAGTTGATTCTATGCGGACTGCAGTTTCAGCGAATCACGAATACAGAACGGATACGGGTACCTTAAATTCATATATTTCTATAGAATTAAACACAAAAAAAAAAGAACTTATAAATTATATGCATATATATATATGTCTATATATATATATATATGTATATAATTATCTGTATTAAAAAAAAGAGAAGAAAAAAAAAAATAATTTTCCATACAATTTAATGAAAAAAATTTGAAAATTTTATTAAAATTTTTAAAAACATATCAAAAATAAATTTAGTGAAATTAACTCATATTTTAATAAAGAAAAAAAAAATCAAAAATTAAAGAAAAAAAAGTTTTATGGTGGAAAAAAAAATATGAAATATAAAATTCAATACACAGAGAAAAAAAAATGGAAAAAAAATTTCAAAATTAATTTCTAGAAAAAACGAAACTAAAAATGAAAATATTTTTTTTTTTTTTTGCTATAAATTGTTTCTTTAATTTAATTTTTAATTTTTTTCTTAATTTTTTTTTATGTAAGAATAGAAAATTATATTGGTAAAAGAAAAAAAAAATAAAATTAAAAAAAAAAAGTAGAAGAAAAATCATTTTTTTTTTTCTTTCTTTCTTTCTTTTTTTTTCATTTGCTATTCGTCACCTTTGGAAAAAAAAGGACTTTCGATTTTTTTCTTCCACCAAGGATTATGCGCGCAAGGACTTTTTTGAAGGAATATGACGATTTTTCGTTTCAAATATAATTTTTTTTTTCGTTTTTTTTTATTTTTTTCATTTTTTTTTTTTATATAAATTTAGATTCAGATTGTGTAATTTACTGTGTAAAACTTTTTTTTCAAAATATTCCAAAATGAAAATTATTTGGTTTTTACACAGTTTCGTTTTAATTTTTTTTTTCATAAAATTTTAATATTATCTAACAAAAAAAAAAAAAAAATTATAGTGCATTGAAAAAATTATTTTAGAAAAAAAAAAATTTTATTTTTTGGATTTGTTAAAAATTAATATTTTAATTTTTATTCGTATAATATAAAACATAAAATTATTTTAAATTGTATAAGAAATTTAAAAAAAAATAAGAAGAAGAATAAGGAAAATAATTTCAATATTTCAATATACGTATATATATGATATATATATATATGTATACAATATATGTATATACATATGTGCATATGTATGTTAATAATCCATATGTAAAAATAAAATATATTACATTTTAAATACATAGAATTAAATACGAAATATGATATTTGTCGATATATACATATATATATATATATTATAGTATATTATAAAAGTATAACATTATGTACGTATATTGAAAGTATAGAAAAGAAAAAAAATATATAAAGTGCAAGTGTTCTTGGGATTGAATCATTAAATCAAAAAAAAAAAAAAAAATAATAATAATTTATAAAAGCTTTTTTTTTTTTATTTAAAAAAGAGAGAAAGAAAATATAAAGTCCTTTACACATAAAAAAATGCCTAACAAATAAAAGCTTTTTCCAAAAAATAAAACAAAACAAAAAAAAAAAAGAAACAAAACAGCAACCATGAAAAACATAAAATGGAAAAACAAAATATAAGCAGAACTAAAAACACAAAATAAAAATTAAAAATTAATTTTTTTTTTTATTTTAAAAGATCAAAAAATTATCATTTACTTTATGAAAACAAAACAGAAAATAAAATAAAATAATAAACATAAATAGTAAAAAGAAAATAAAAAACAAAAACTTCATTTTGCTTTCCAAATAGGGAATAAAGGACATTTTTATATTTTCATATATGAAAAATAAATAGACGTAACGGATATACTCATGGACTTGTAGTACACACAGATAATATTAAAAAAAAAACAAGAAAAACAAAGAGCAAAATGAAATTGAAAAACAAAAAATGGGGAAAAATATTAATAAAATAAATTAGAGGAAAAAAAATAACGAAAATATTTTTTTTTTGCTTATTTTTCCTTTTTTTTTTTTTACTACTAAATTATTTCTCATCCTGTTCCTAATAAAAATTCTTCCTTTTCAATTGAATTATTTATAAAATTTATAATTAAATTATAAAACGAATTGTATTTTTTTTATGAAAACGCTAATAAACTCTAAAAAACGCTATATGTTATAAAAAATAAAAAAAAAAAATAATAAGAAATCAAAGAAAAAAAAATTTGAAGGATATTTACATGCTTTTATGGTTCCAGGAAGAAAAAGAGAAAAGTAAAAAGAAAGGAGCAATTTTTTTTTCTATTCCCAAAATTTGCTTATTTTTACTAGAAGGAAAATTTTAATTTTGCCGTGACATTAAAAATATTGTTTTTTTTTTTTAAATATTTTATTTTAAAACTCCAACTGCATTAGAACATATTTATTACATAAAGTTTTCATTATATACTTTTAAAGAATTTTGAATTTCCTTATGTTTTTATTTTATTTTTATTTATTAATTTGTATAACAAATTTTAAGCTTAAAATCTCTTTTTCTTTTTTAGTATTTGTTAAATTTGTTATGTAATTTTGATTTTTTTTTATTATGATTTTTTATAAAGGCTACTTTTAAAAATTTATAACTGCAAAATTTTTTTAAAGTAATTAATTATTTGTTTGTTTTTTTCTTGAAAAATGATTAATAAAATAATTTTTATTTTGTATAAAATCGAATTTTCCATTAAAAGTTTATTTTACTGACCGAAAATTGTCTAATTTCTTTTTAAAAATTATAATTTTTTTAAATTTTTTTCATAATAATTAATATTTTATTTCATAATTCATTTATTTTTAATTATTTAAATTTTTATTTATTTATTTTTAATTATTTATTTTAATTATTTAAATATCCAATACCTACTTTTTTTATATTGAGTATACATTTTAATTGATTGCAGCAAAATCAAAAAACCCATATTAAAACTCAATAACCTTGCACATTTTACAAGGGATATAAAAATATACTTATAAAGAACCATAATAGCTATATTATTATATAGAACAAAAATCTGTTTTATATATGTATATAACAGAAAAATATTATCCTTTAAATTTTCTAAAGCATAAAATAAAAAAAAAAATAAACATGTGCTTAAAATAATAATAAAAGTGAAAATATTATAAGTTTTATTTTTTTTTTAAATTTCATTTCAAAACTATTATTTAATATAAATCAAAAATTATTTTCTTCTTTTTAGTGCACGATTGAACATATAATTAATTATACAATATAATAAAACAAAAACAAAAAAAAAAACAAAGAATATAAAAACTAAAAACAAAAACATATTATTTGAAAATATATATATATATATATAAATATATATACAACGGTAAAGAAATGTTAATTTATTAAAAAATAGAAGAAAAGAAAATAATAAAAAAAA
This sequence comes from Condylostylus longicornis, assembly GCF_029603195.1. Classification (NCBI taxonomy): domain Eukaryota; kingdom Metazoa; phylum Arthropoda; class Insecta; order Diptera; family Dolichopodidae; genus Condylostylus; species Condylostylus longicornis. The sequence continues at coordinate 1,948,052 of NW_026578043.1, forward strand.
AAACAAAAGACAAAATAACATTAACAAAACAAATTATAAATTTACATAATTTATATATACTTATATTATACCAGCATATAATTATACAAATCTATATATATAATATACAGTGAATATTGTATAAATTTAAATATTAATAATTAAAAAAATCTATATATATATATATATATGTACATAAATAATAGTAATTATTTTTTTCTAAATATAAAAGAAAAATATTGGTGTAAATTCTATGAATAGAGTGTAAATATTTTAACAAATTACATAAAATAATATGAAATAAAATATATATATATATATATATACATATATTATATGAATATATATAGCTATAAATTAATAAAATTAAATAGTAGCTAAATTAATTTATTAGATAAATCTGTACAAAAATAAAATATAAATATAGTAATAAAAAAAAATAATTTTTAATAAAATTATTTAAGAAAAAATTTAAAAATAAATAATAAAAAAAAAAATAATTAAATTTAAAACACATAAAAATAAATATACATATATATATATATATATATATTTAATAAAATTTTTTTAAGTGCAATCAAGGTGCTTTTTCTATGCTATATGTTTTGATAAAATAAAAAATAAATTAAAATAATTAAAAAAAAAATATTTTAAATATAAATTATTAAAATTAATGCATATATATATATATATATAAATAAAAGAAAATTTAATTTATACATATAAGTTATAATTGGTAATTATATACAAATTTAATTCGAAAACAAAATCAAATAGAATTAAATTAAAATACGCTAGAATTTAGAATAATAGAAAATTGCAAATAAAAAAAAAAACTTTCAATTTAATATTATTTAACATAAAAATTTTAATTTATCCATTTCCATTTATATATATATATATATATATATATACATACACCATCATTACATTATTATGTCATATTACATCATTATATTATATATACATATGCATATATACATACATGTATGTAAATATATTGATAATTTAAATGTAAAATGAATAAATAGAAATGAATAATAAAAAAAATATAAAATTATTTCATTTAATATTTAATTCATTTATGTACATGTATACGGTATTAACATTTTTTACACACTTGCATAAAATATAACAATTTATTAATTTATTTACATATACCTATTCATATATAATTCATTATAAAAAAATAATTTTTACATACACATATATGTACAAATATATTTTCTATTTGGAATAAGTTTTATCGTAAAATTTTATTTTTTGCAGTTCTCATTCAATTTTTCTAACAAATCAGATCTTAAGTCAAAGTAATTTGATGTGTTCTATCATTTCCAATATTGAAATTTTCAAAATTTCTTTTTTTTTTTAAATGATGTTTTTACTTACTCCATTAAATCTGAAAATCAAATAAAATTTAAGGAATAATTTAACGTGTATACAAGCTAAATTCATAAATTCTATTAAACAAATTAATTTTCGAAAATTTCCAATTTTCATATAGCTATTGAATTTTGTTATTTTTATTATTTATATTTAATTCATTAATTAATGAATTATGCGGACTCTTACAGTCATAGAAAAAGTAGAATATAGAAAAATCCTTATCTGCGTATCTTGTATCAAATTTTTGCAATATACTTATCTTAACATTGTCTTGTTTTGGAAATATTTCGGCTTAAAAAGCATTTGTATTGAATTATTTCATGTTATAGAGACAATTTTCATCAAAATTTTTCCGTGTTAGGGAGAGTTTCAATTTATGAAGGTTTTTTGTCAATTAATTCAAAATAAAAATCAAATTCGAAATCGTTTAATTTTAGAAAACGATAAATATTCTAATTATATAATAACTTCTAACACTTGCATAAATACAATGGAACATACTATAAAAAAAAAACAATTATGGTAAATATAAAAAAAAACACCTCCATTCTACTCCTGTTTAAATTTACCCATGACATTCAAATTCAAGTTAATTTTTTTAAGTTAAATGTACCTACCTTAACCTACCTTGTCTACTTAAAAGAACATTGTTAAATAAATATTATATAAGAATTCAAAATAACTATTTTGTATCTCGAATCGCTAAACAATTCAGAATAAATTCAGAAATAAAAAAAGAGAGTAAAAAATATTAAATAACCTACTCACTCAAATTAACATTGACCATAACATTACACTTTCGTTTATTATAAATATTATGATATCTTAATCTACGCATTACTCTTTGATTTTGTGGTAATGGAATTTTATTGTATTCACTTTAGTACTTGTAATCGATTACTTAATATATTTACATATAAATATTCAATTACAATGTTAATGGTATACATAGATGAATATAGTTGAGTAGTATATGGAAGGTCATTTGGAAATTTATTATATATTCTACATACATAATTTATTTATTGTTTCAATTTAATACAAAAATCTATTCTATAATTTAATTTATGTACCGTATATATTGAGAATGAGTAAAAAAAAATTATTTTATATACAAATAATAATAAAACATAAAATTTATTTGTACATATAAAAAAATAATTACAATTTATAAATAATTTTTATTTTTAAAAATTTTATTTATTTAAAATAATATTTATAAATTAATATCGTAATTTTTGTTATTTTTTCTTTATTTTACTAATAATAAAGTGTCATTCGTCAAACGTATTTTTTTTAAATTTGTACGCATAATAAAGATAAACCAAAAAATCGCATCCAACTTATAAGTACTTTCTTAATGGTTATTTATAAAATATTATAACTGCATAAAATATATGTAAAATTGTATTTTGAAACTATATATATATATATATATATATGTATATATTTATATAGAATTTAATTAACTTAAAAAATAAAATTTAAATTATCAAAAAAATTCTTAATGATTAAAATTAATAATCATAATAATAATTAAACGTATTATTGGAGTAAATTATAAATATTCATCTAAAAATAATTTGCAATCATTGTTTATTCTGCTAACTACAGCGAAATACGCAACTTTTATATCGAACCAACGGTAAGTTTATGAAATGAAAATTTATAATTAAATTTTTAATTAAAAGAAAATTAAAGAATTTGTTTTATTTTTCAAAGAAATTTTTTATTATAATCTTTTTTACACTAAATAATCTTGTTATTTATACAAAAATTTTAATTAATATTAAAAATCAGTCTTAATACTTCTGGAATTATTGAATGGGGATGAATTTTTTTTCAAAATGTACCTATAGATATAAACGTAAATATATTGGTATGAAATCATTGAAGAATGACTAACTCAAGTATGTATCAAAATCATAATAAATAATTTTGGAGAATTATTTTATAAGCAAAGTTTAAGAATGCGATTATGAATGATTGAAAAGTATAACACAATAGCTTACTTTCAAAAAATATTAATAATAAGAAAGCCTGAATGCATAAATCAGATCAAATTAAATTTTAAGATTTTAAGACAATTCAAAAATAATTTCAAGGACATTTTCAAAAATTTTGAACAATTATTTAAAATTTTTTCATATAGTTATAGAAAATTAATTATTTTTAAAAAAAATTTCAACGAAACTAATGTATTGTAACATTAAGGCATCGGTCCTTTAACCGAAAGGCCTAGAGGTTCAAATCCCGGTCAGGTCACTATTAAAATTATATTAAATATTATAGCTTAATATACAATACTACAAGTAATTTTCATATATTCATAATATTCGATATTAAAAACTAAAAAAAAATAAACAGTAAATATTAATAAATTTAAATATTTAATACGAAATGAAAAAAACCTGCAACAGACTAGTCACCTATAATGTCAAAACTTTATGACGCAATGAAACTGAGGCATGAGTATCTGTGATATCATGCACTATAGTCTTATTTTCCCCCTACGAGTGAAGAATGAAATCAATTCAAATTTGAACTATTTGCAAAATTTAAAGAAAATTAAAATTCACAATATAATTAAAAATAAATTTGATAATATTTTGTATTTTATTATCATTTAATTAAAATCTTTATGTAACTTTCTTTTACCAAATAAAGTCAAATATTTTCATAGAAAAAAACAAAATCTAATTGAATTGGTAAAAAACTTGACAAATTTTGATATGTCTGTATTTATGATTTTCTTGTATTTATGAAATCTCGAAAAAAAATTTCTTTAAACTAAATAAAGATATACTTAAACACATTTACGTTATGCGATAAATTTTAAATGGAAATTAAAACAAATTAAATATAACATGTAACATTTATTTATAGTGTTATTTGTAATACTTGTGCGTATAATCTATTTAAATAAAACCATAATACGACAACATAATAAAAGAATAAGGCGGATTAGCTATTTATTTTTTATTTTTGTAAAATTTTGTTTATGTTTTTAAAAAAAGTTCAGCTAAATATTGAAAAAGTCCACTTTTTTATAGTTAAAATATTTTGCATTAATTTTAAATTTGAATTAATTCAAAATTTTATGTGACTACTTATTTTATGTGGTGAGATAAATAGAAACGTACTTGTCAAAAAACACAGCACAATTCTGAAAATTGCATACTTATAGGGATTTTTTTTTTAAATTTTGTATTTAATCTGTAATACACTATTATTAAATTACGCTTTGTTTTTCAACTTTCTGGGCCAATTATAGTATAATTGAAATTTAATTATAAAATCTGAAGAATACCATACATTAATTAAAAAAAAAATAATTTTTATATAACATTTGCAATACTTAATTTTTAGCTTTTACGTAATTTGCATTCTAAATTCAAAATAAACAAAATTGTCCTGAAAAATAAATTAAGTAAAAAAAAAGATTTTTTTCTAAAATACTTCTATAAATTTTTATAAAACAAGTCAAAGAAAAATAAACTGATGTCCTTTTTAACACTCTTTTTTCAAAAAAAAAAATATATATGACATAAGTATATTAATTTAGTGTATAGCCTCATATATATACGAGCGGTTATGACAATATAGGTGATTACACACATATATACACATATACATTTGTAATAAATGTAATGTATTTATATATACATGAGTAATAAAAGCTTTCTTTTATAACAAAATATTCCTATAATATTGAGTTGATTTAAAAATTCGAATAGATTATCTATATGAGAAGAGAAAAACTAGAAAAAAAAAAGCTGACAATAATTTTTTAATTGAAGGTAATACCAAAAGTTTTTACATTATGGTATATAAAATGAATATGGAGAAAAATTTTTCGTTCTCCTCTTTAATAGCATAATCGTGACTACATGTATATGTGTAAAATGTAATAAAAAGCTTTCTGTTCCTAAAATGTTGTATTGACTATTTATTTTTCCTTTAATGATTTTTATATATTATGCTATTCTTTTTGTTTTAATTTTCATTCCTATATAAATTTTTGCTATATAATTAATAGTTTCCTTTCTTATATATTATTTTAATTTATAATTATTATAAAATACTGTATTTACTACATATAAAGGGCACACTCATTTATGTGAAATTTTAATTTTAATTTTAAATTTCTTAAAATGTAAGCTAATGAATATATTAATTGAAAATGCAAATTTTATTTGAATATATTCAAAATTATTGGTATACTTAACAAAAATTTTTATATTATATAGAAAAATTTGTAATACTAGATAATATAATTTATCTTCCCCTTGAAAAAAATTATAATATAATATAATGGTATATAATATTATGTTAAATATATAACCATGTAGTTTTTCCAAGTATATCCATACAAATTATTTATTTTTTTGGAAAATTTTGAATTGATTTTTTTTTTGGAAAAATGGAATTTTGAAGAGCTTTTTTTAATTTTTATTTTAACTGGATTTTCTTATTTTTATTATGTTTTTCATCCCATATATATAGGGCTTTTTACTAAAGAAAAAAATAACAAAAAACACAAATGAAATTAAAAAATATAGAAAATTAAAGCAGAATTTTTTCCTTTCAATTTTTTTTCAATTTATTACTTTCTATATTGATTTCGATTATACTCGTAGAGTATATCATTAATTAACAATATATTCTTTGAATTGAAATTAATTTTATGAATAATATAAAAATATCTGCAATAATACAAAAAAAAAAAACAAAATTAATATTAAAATTAATTTCTTAATATTTTTTATTCAAATGAGAAATAGGAAAATTTTCAAAATAAAATATTCAATTGAAAATGAGAATATATTTAGAAAATTTAATTATGAACAAGAGTTATGTGTCATAATTATTGTACTTTTAATATTCATATAAGAATATATATGCAAGTATATGCTAATCTATTTAGAAGTACATATGTGTAAATATTTATATATAAGAAATATAATATGAAAAAAACTGAAATAACTGAAAATTCAGTTATAAGACAAATTATACTTTAAAAAATACTTAATAATATCCTTTCAGTTCATATAATATATCCTTTTTTGATTCGTTTTTCTTTTTGCTTTTGCATTTTTATTGCTTTCTTTCTTTTTATTTTTTTGTTACTTGTTTTTATTGTTTCATTCTGCAATGACGTGGTTTAGTTTTATTATGTTCTGTTTTTTTTCTTTTGCTTTACTTTTACTTATATTTCGTTATTTTGTATTTCATGCATTCTGTGACATATTAAATACTTTTACATATTAAATATATTTCTGCATATGTTAACATTTTTATATATCAGATAATTCATGTTTGATTTAAATATATATACAATATATATGTATGCATATGTATATGGCTATATTATTCTTAAATATGACGTCCAATTTTTAATTTTTTCACTTTATTTAAATTTTTGCTTTTGCAATTGGAAAAATTAAAAAATATTAAGTAAATGGGAGAGGAAAAATACAACACGAGAAATGCAAAAATCCAATAAAATAAATAAACAAAAAAAAAATTTATTTAAATTTAGAGTTATTTGCTTGTTTCGCAATAATATATAAGTATTAATTTTTTTGTATAAAACAGAGAACAGAGAAAAAATATTAAAAAAAACTTCAATGTTGAAAAATTCTTACATTTTAAAAAAAAATTTTTTTTACATAACATAACAATGTATTTAAGTTGAATGAGAAATAAGCAAGAATTTATAAAGAATAAATTAATATAATATTATACATGCATATGTATATATACATATAGTATATATACTTATTATAACGTATATAATGTATATATAATGAATATTTGTTTCATTATTATAAAAATTTATATAATGGAAAATGAAAAGCTAAAAAATTTAACATGCAATATATGTTGACATGTATGCTAGTATGTATGTGTTATACACAATACATATATATACATATGTAAGTATGTATGTATGTATGTATATATGTACTTTTTATAATAAAGTTTATAATATTTTGTTATTTCATTTTCTTTTGATTTTGGTTTTATTTAAAAAGGAACAAGTAAGGTCATACGCAAATTGTATATTTATCGATTATTTTAGAAAAAAAATTTTTTTATATTTTTCTTGTTGTTGTTTTTTCTTTTTGTTTTTTTTTTATTATTATATACCTACTCTAGTTGTTTTTTTCTCTTTGCTTTTTTTATTAATTTTTTCTATTGTAAACATATCAATTTGTATTTATGTATGTGTGTATATTTAATGTACATACATACATATATGTATGTAAATGTTAAAATTTATGTTTCAGGAAGAAATAGTTTTAATTTTTTTTTTTTTTTTGGTTCTTTTTTTTTATTTTAAAATTTTATCGTATCGTGTGTTAATTTTTTCTTTTTGTTTTTTGGTTTTGTTTTCCTTTTTTGTGGTCGTGGTACTTCTATATAATAATTAAAGAATTGCGAAAAAAAAAAGAAGATGGAATTAATAAAATAAATTTTTCCTATAAAGCAACTTTATAATAACCGAAGAAAGAAAGAAAAAACAAAAAAAAAAAACAAAATTGTTTTTCTCTTACTTGTTCTTTTTGTTTTTGATTTTAAATTACCATTTATTCAGTAAAACAATATGTATATATATATATATATAAATGAGTTCAGTATCGCATTATGTAAAAAATGTACATAATATGTGTGGCGCCATTATTCTACAAATTTTATTGCCAATATATTCTATATTTAGCAAAAATTTTTAAAAATTCTCGTCATTTTAATCAATAGATTTCGTATTTATTTCAATTAGATTTAAATTTTAATTAGAAAAATTTAATTTCAAAATTCATTTAATTCAATATTTTTAATTTATTTTATTTAATATTAATTAAAAAATTAATTGTAGAATTTGTTTTTAAATTGCACATTGAAAAAATCACAATTCTATTGAAAAATTTCTATAATTATTTATTTGTTTAAATATAATTTATATTGGTAATACGAGTATGCCTAAGATGAAAACATGTTTAGAATTTTATTATTAAATTTTATTTAATAAAAAAATAAGAGTAAACATTATTTTGGGCCACCACAATTCCTGAAATCTGAACTTTTAATTAAAATTCCAATTTATTTAGTAAAAATTTATTGATTTCAGTATATAGAAGTTGTTTTTAATATTCTATAAAAAATTGTATAAAATTGTATAACGCTTGCAATAATCACAAAATTAAAGCAATTTCTCATTGTATCGATTCAATGTTATATACGGTTCCTTTTCTATATGCACTTTATTCTTTAGACAGAATTTAAAGTAAAAATTTTATTATAATATTTGTATTTGAATAAAAATTTTAAATTAATTTTTAATTCGCCAATTTAATTTTATATTTAAAGAAAATAATCAAAAATTATTTTTAGTTTTAAATTTTTTGTTTTAAATTTTCCAGTAAAACTCTTGAGAATTTTACTAATAGAAAATTTTTAGTGTATGAAAATTCTATTACTGCTATAACCAATAATAAGAAAACTTATTTTTAAAGGACAAACAAAAATAATATTATTTTTTTTCCATTTTAGTTTTTTTATTAAAGTTGCTATTTTATATATGTATGTATATATGCGGGGTTTGTGTTTGTACATTTTTATATAAGGACAAAAATTATTAATTTTTTTTTCTCTTTCATTTTTTTTTCATTTTTCATTTTTCTTTTTTTATTTTGTTTTATTTTATAAAATAATATAAAAAAAATATTATAGTATTTCTTTTATTACCATTTTTCTTTGTACAATAAAAAAGGAGAAAAAATGAAAAAAATCAAATTCTTAGAGGGTATACACAGAGAGAAATTTAAAGAATGAGGCGAATCTGTTAAAGGAAATTATTCCTATATATTCTTATATATTTATATATACGCACATGTATATATTCACATAAATATTTAATATATAGCTACGCACAATTATGCACTATCAAATGTATATAACAGTGTATTTAAAAAGTACACATATACACACACATTATATTGTGTTCTTCTTGAGCACAAAACAAAATATTTTGTTATATTTTCTTTTTCATTCTGTTTATTTATTTGTTTTGATTGTTATGTTTTTTGTTTTTTTTTTTGTATAGATGACATAATGCTAATAAAAAAGGAAAAAATAATAATAACAAAACATATTATTATGAAGTTAAAAAAAAAAAATTCAATATAAAAAGCTGTTATTACTGTTTTTTTTTTCGCTCGAAACGATAAATATAATAAAAAAAAAAAACAAAATGTATCAAAAAAAAAAGGAGTTCAAAAAAAAGGATAATAGAATTTTGAGATATTATTTTTTATGTTTTTTTTTTGTTTTTCATTTTTATTATTTCTTTTTTGTTGAATAGATGCAATGAACATTATAAAATAATCGTATTTAAGTCTTGTAATAATAATATGAGTATTTTACTTAGATTATAATAAAATCATATATGTGAATGTGTCACATATCTAATTTTAGCTTGAATTCATATAAAATTTTAAATTTTATTAAAAATACAATATTTATAGTTGTTGAGTCATTGATTTTTTTTTTGATTCATATGAAGATTGTAGTATAGAATTTTAAATTTAATATTTTGTTATAATTTGAAAAAGAAGAAAAAAATTTAGATATGACAAGCATTTAATTAATCAAGTGTATTGAATATTAGGCTGATAATAAAGCATTTAAAATATTTTCTATTTCAAATCTATAATCGGAATATGGGATACAATAATTTCGTATATGCGTTCTATATTTAATTAAAATGCTAATCTAATGAAAATTACGATTTTTTTTTGTGCAGAATTCAATAAAATAGGTTGACTTTTCATTAATTTCTATATTGTAAAATTATAAATTTAACTAAGCGATCCGCTAAAAGTATGCAATCGTTAGCATTTTTGTATAAAAATTACATAACCGTTTTAATAAATGGAAGCCTAAATTGTATAATAAAAAAACTACAATGAAAACTATTTTTTAAAAATATGTAAAATATTAAATTAAAATAATTGTTCTAGAACTTTGGATCATATATGAAGCATAATACTGATTTTACCTAATTTTTAGTTCTATTTTTTCTTTTATGAAAATTTAGGTTTAAATTCAATTAAGCTGATGATTTTTCAATAATAGCTATCTATTATTTTATATGGCAATTTACATTATTTTAAAATTTTGTTAAAGATGATTACTATTTGCCCCTAAACGTATGCAATTTTTTTTCTTTTTCTTTAGAGTTTTATTCAAATAATGAATTAAACAGCATTCGTTTATTGCAAATTTAATCTTAAAAAACTTATTTTATAATCTATAATTCTTAAAGAACATTTTAGATTCATATACGTATGTAATATATTTTTATTTTTTGTAAGTGTACATTTAATATCTCTAATTAAATAATGATGTTCTATATACATTTTGTGTAGGCATATTTGTAATAACTCTAATTAAGTAAAGATGTTCAGGTATATTAAATATCTTTTCACCTGATATATATCTATAAACATAAAAATATGTATATATACATATACATATTTATATATTTACAAATATTAAATATACAAAATATACAAAATATTTTTCAACGGAAATTTGAATTATTTCCTGAATATTAAAAATTGTTTTTTTCATAATTTTTATTACAAGGTCACGCATTGAAATTGAATATAATATGGGAAATTAATTTTTTTTTTGACATATTTTGACATAGATATTATATGTGTGTGATATGTTTGCATATTTACAATGTATATTTTGTCGCACGTTTGAAAATTTGTCACTTTCAAATTTTTAATTATAATTTACATGAAATATATGAAAAAAATTGCAAAACATGTATTCTCAAATAGAAGACAGCAAATTTAGTTAAATTAGTGACAGCCATCAGAAATTAAAAAATTTTTAATAAATATTTTTGTTTCCTACTGGTATTGCTTTATTTTACTTTAAATTCTCTGACTAATTATTCAAATATTAGTTTATACTTAAAATTTCAAACAATGGCTTACAAATATTATTTTAAACTTTAAAATTTTGAAGCCGTATAAAAAATAATTTTTCATGTTAAAACTTTTCTATTTCAGAATTTTATTTATGATTTTTCTATTGCTTTTAAATCCAAATGGTGGTAATATAAATTCAACCATCTTTTTACTCATTTTTTTTTTAATTAAAATAAAGATTTTTATATAAATCGTATAAAAAATCGTAAAGTGAAAATCTATTGTCGCCATATTATGTCCATTAGCAATCTCTTTGTAGTGGTGTCAAAGATAATGAACAAAACCCTTCTAGCGAATTATCTTATAACAAAAGGAGCTAATTTTTGTTCCGACTTTTGTTTTTTTGTTTTTGTTGTTAAGAACGACGTAATATTTATGTGTTTATGTTTATATAAAATAAATTTAAACGAAAGAGGATTTATAGAGAGAAAAAATTAAAACATAATATTGGTATATATTCGAAGGCATATAATTATGTGAAGTATAGTATAAATGTATGTTCAGAAATGAATTATAATTTATACTTTGATCTTAAATTTACCAAATAGTTGAACATAAATGTAAATTGAACTCAGTTATTTATGTAAATGAATATTTAAAGCAAGCAACAAACCATTAATGGAGTTTTCAATGAAATTTATAAAAATTAATCTAATATGGGTCTGAATATGTTCTAACTTGAAATATACTGATAAAGACTAACAAAACTTTCAATTCACATATTGTATATTGTTTTCATTGTTTTGTGCCAGTTTTATTCTCGCGGTTTGTGCTTAAATATATCCGGGTCTTTCTAGTTTCCTCTTACCTTGCTTGTTCTATTCAAGATCTATTGAAGAACACCTACACCTTTTACAGAATGGAAATTTCCCTGCCATATTCAAGGAATCATGCGAGTGCATGGTAATCTGGCTTGTTAAGTTAATTTCAGCAATCATTTTGTCGTTGCGTAGTTTGTGCGTAAACCAATGATATCAACTTTTGTTTTATACATATGCATTATATATTATATGTAATTACATTTTAAGTATGTATAAATTAAAAATAAAATTTAAGTTCATGGCATAATTAAATATTAACTAATGAACTATTATTCAAAGAATTCTTCAGTATACAGGAATAGTGTTTCTATATACACAAATCACGTATACATGTATACGAAAATTATGCAAGTGCTAGGATTCTATAAAATTATTTGTAATGAAATAAAAAGTTGTTTTAATCATTATAATTGCATAATATACATACATGTGGTTACCTATAAATTGCAATTAAATATCGGTGAATACAATGAATTTCATATAAATCTTAAAAAATTTTTAACATCTTTTATATATTTACGAATTTCATCAATACAATATATTATTTAATAATCTGAAAATGTTATTAAACATGTTTATTTCTAATAACTTGTATACCATAACGACTATAACACATATATAGATAATATACAATATATTTTCCTATAAGCATATATTAAACATTAGTAGACAGGGGAACACGTGCAGAAGATGATATTGCTACACACATAAAATTAAATTAACAAATAGTGTAAAAAAAATATATATATATACGAGAATGTATATATATGAGTATGTGTAAAATACCAACTGATATTAAAATCTAAAAGATATCTAAAACGAAAATAATAAAAATAACAAGAAAAAAAAAAAATGTTTTTTTTTGCTTGAAGCTAAACGCTATGGAATTTATTTTTCAGAAAAAATATTTATCCTTTCAATGAAAAAATAAATATAGAAATAATATTATATTTAGTATAAAATTATTTTGAATTTAACTTTTTTAAATATTTATTTTGAAATTATTTATTCAAATATAGGAACTTTTATGTAATTATATGGTAATGGAGCATAAAAAATTTTTACATAAATATATTACTTAGATTTTACATTACTCTATGTTTTAAAAGAATTCATAAAGTAGAAAATTTATGACATGCATATTTCTTTATTATATACCATTTTATATAAAAGATCTAAATATAATATTTATTTCTTCGTAGATTTTAATTTTTTTGTAGCAAATTTATTTTTAAGTATATACAATATTGTATATAGCAAAATGATATTCAGGTTTTTGTAATAGTAAAAATTTTCATGTAATCTATTCTCTTTAATAATTTTATATATTGGATTAATTAAATAAAAAACTTATTTAAATTTTTGTTCAATTAAATATTTTTTCAAAAATTATCAATAATCAGAAATTATTGCAATATTTATTCATAAACTTTCAGATTTATTGCACATGTTCTTATAAAATTTAAAATTTAATTGAACATTTAATTATGTTAGTCGGAGAAAAGCCCTATTTTTCTACAGCACTCCCATAAATAATAAATATTAAATAATTAATTGTATAGTATGCAATTGAATTAAAATATTGAGATAAATTTTGAGTTGGAAAATTGCGTTATGGACTATTAAAATTTAACAAATTTTTTCTCTCTCATATAGATACGTAGAAGACAGAAGAATTTGACTTATTTCTATTAAGAAAATGTAATTAATCAACAACCATTTATTGTCGCAACACTGTGGCGCCTTATTACAATTGAGATACCAAAAACACTTACGTATAACAATAACTATCCCCTTTTTTAAATTTTTTATTTTGAATAAATTTTTTATAAATAATTTGTTCAAACAGCTTCATTAAATACAGTCTTTTTATTTTTATATTATTATTTTAATTCCTGTTGACCAAGAGAATGAATTTTTTTTCTTAGTTAAGAATTATAAATAAATAAAAAAATATGTCATGAGGGCTATTTAAAATAGAAAATTTTCCCAGCATGAGCATAATAATATACAGTATTGTTATATGTATAACAGTAGAAAAAAAAATTTCTATTATATACAGATTTTTCTATTTTTGGAAAATATTCATGATTATTACAAAATTTACGTATAAGCTATATGGCAAAATGAAGCTTGTGTATTAAATGATCAAAACAATATTATGAGCAATAAAAAAATTATTTTATAATTTTTATGCTATACTTATGTATATAGACAAAATGCATACATGTATGAATAAATTTTTTTCTTTTATAAAACTAACCTATTCTGGCCCTAATTTTTAAAATATATGAGTGCAGTATACAAGAACTAATTTATATAAATTTAATAAGAAATGTACATACACGTAAACATATATTTTACGTTCTATACATTTTACATTTATATTATTATAATTTTTTTTTTTAAAGTTTTTACAGTTCAATCGTCAAGGATTTGCTATAAAAAATTTTAATATAATAATAAAATTTTATTATAATATTATAAAAAATGCATGTTTGTATGTGTAAAATATGTATATTATAAATATTGAGCTTACGTTGCATATACTGAGTGTTTCCATTCTTTTGACCGTAGTAAATATGGTAAAATAAATAATCTTATACAAATTTTTTAAATTGTAGCTCGGTCCCATTATTTTTACTTTTTTACTTTAATAACTGCAATTAAAATTTTAAATTTATTGCTCTCTAATATTTAAATAATTTAAATTTTATTAAGTTTTCAAAGTAAGGTCCATGGAAATTTACAATTTCTTACTTTGAGTGTAACAAACCTTGAATATTTGCTTGTATAATTGCATAAGAAAGGAACCATTAATTTTTTCTGTGAAATTTTTTTTTATATTAATCTTCACGTATACTTTAATTATAATCCGATTTTTGAATTATTTATATATAAGAAGAAATGAAGAAAATAATAAATAAACGAAAATTATTTAAAAAAAATCAATATACAAGAACAAAAACAGAATTCCGGAGCCGTAAAGAATTTAATATATCAATTTAAAGGTCAGCTTGCTTACAAGGAATCTAATCGTACTAATATTAGAGAGATCTAACATATTATTATGTCAGTAAAGAAAAATTAACAATATTCTGTTAACTTAACAAAAAATTCTGTTAGAGAACTCCTTCTTCTAATCTTTTAATATAATGTTTAATCTTACACTTGAATAAAGTTGTGAAAATTTGAAAAAAGTAGAATAGTCAAAATTAACACAAGGTTCTTACTAGCTTGTTACAAAAAGCGGACACACTTACTATATACAATATAATATTCAAATACGAAATAGCGGATAGTGTATTGGTTTAATTACAGACTTATATGAATTTATTTATAAATATATATCTATATATGTATATTTAAGATATCAGGAACTAAATAAAGGTGTTTGTATTTAAACGGTTCAGTTCATTTAGCTACCCTAATTCATTATTTCTTTGCCTTTTTTTTCTATTTTTAATAATATACGTAGATCCTTTTATATACTTCAATATTCTTTTATTTTCACTAATCTTAATTATTTCTCCGGTACAATGCTATCCAATAAAATATTTTTATTAAAGAGGGGGGAAAAGGAAAATAAAACTTAGAGAAAATTTTCGTGTACCTTACATATTTTCACGATTAAATCTATCCTTATAGCTACCTAAAATGTATATAAAATTATAGGGTCATATATATATTATAATAATGATCATATAATAATACTCAATAAAAGGGAATATTCCCTAATATACTTATAAAATAAATACATGCACATCTTTACATAAATGCTTTCGTGTTTACTTATCTGATATATTAAAAAATAAAAAAGCAAAAAACAAAAAAGGTTATTGCGGGGAAAATATGTAAATAAGTGGTTTTCATAATTATTTGTATTTTTAATAATGTTTTCAAAGAGGTTAGGTTATTTAATTTATGTATTAGTATATTATTAATATATTTATTGAAAATAATTTTATTTTGGAGAATTTCATTTTTATATAAGTAAACCTAAGAAAATATTCAAATTATTTTAGTGTAAATTTTCCAAGATTTAAGAATTTTCTTTTAATTAAAAAAACGTAGGCCTCGAATCGTAATTATTAATGTGACTTTAATATTACATTTGTATATAGAATATGGGAGACGAAAATTGTCAACAAAGTCATAGTTGAAGCGTCAAATTAAGAAATGACACTCTAAGTTGAGAAAAATTATTTTTTTCGCAAAAAATTCCTTCCCTTATTTTAACTGAAAATCTACAAATTAAATTTACATAATAAATATTTGGCTCCTTTTAAAGGAAGGTTAACTATACAACATACACGAAATCAGTGTTGCTTATAACAAATAAATGAATAATGTCTGTACTAATATGATAAACGTTAATAATGGCAGGCTCTAAAACTCAAATATTTGACTTATTGATCAACAGTAATAAAATTAAATTGAAATCAAATAATCATTTAAGTAAGAAATTGGGTAAATAGAAAAAAATTACCCTTAATTACATAGATACAAGAAAAATGTATGTTTATAATTGCTATTTCAATATATTTATTTGAAATGCCTGTGAGATACTTAAATTTTTTAAAAGGTTAGCTTTGAAGTAAAAATTTTCGCATACAACTTTTATTTTTTATCGTACAAGAATAATTATTCAGACAATTTTATTCCGAATTAATTACTATTTTATCGACCGAATTGCATGCTATAAAATACGGGTTACTATAGCACTAAATTTTACATTTGCTATTTTACTTATCAGGAAATATAGTATTTTTAGAAAGATGTCAGACTTTATGTTTGTTTTTGCGCAAAGCTTAGCCAAATTAAATGAAAATTTTCATTTGTGTTTATTTTAGAGTTACATAATAAATCAGGCGATTGTATTTAATGTATCGGATCTCCACAATTGAATTTCAGAACATTTACAAAATGTAGATTTCTACTAATAATGTAATATACATTTTTGGGCTCACATAATGTATTACCCATCGTAACTTTAAAAAAAACTGCCACAATCTCAGTTCACTTTAACACGTTCCCTGTCCCAATACAAAAATGCAAAATTGACCGACAAGTCAAACAGGGTTTTTAAATAATTTGTTTTTTTTGTAGTCATATAGGATAGCACGTCCAGTGCAGAATCTGTACAGTTCCGTTACGTCCAGTCGAATAATTTGCTTTAGAAGTTTCATACACCCCCTAACGCACATATGGCTCAGGAACGTATCAGTGCTTATCAAAGGCACGTTTCCTAAACCATATGTGGCTCAGCGGACAAGGAACGTGTTAAAAATCTTCATTCTTTGGTGGCCCCTAACTGATTAAAAGAAATAGTTTTTAAAAAAGTTAAAATCTTTTAAATAAAAGCTACGATTTAAAACATCAAACTCAAATAAATTAAGCCCAATTATTTTATTTCCTAATTTTCTTTAAATTACGCAAAATTTTTATCATAATTTTGTCGCATAATAGCAATTGCATTTATTATCTTTAAATGATTCTTATAGTCGATATGAATAATCGATTTATATAATTCGATTCTACATAATTTTGAAAAATATTGAAAATCGAATTGAAATTAAACTCAAAAATTTTTCATTATAACAATGAACTTTTTGGATAAAAAAAATTACTTTACATATATATATATGGTGAATACTCTTATATGCTTGTGCAAGCTTGTTACCCTATGGTAATTATATACAGATACATATACATATACTTTATATTTATAATTATTATTATAAAGCCAAGCATTCTCACATATTTTGTTGTTGACAATAAATAATGTAAGGACACATACAAATTAAACTCATTTAAATAAAAAAAAAAAATAGGAAAATTTTAAGTTGTTTTCTTCTGCAGTAAAGGATAATAAAAAATACGATAAAGAAAAAATGCAAAAAAAAAAACTTTTTGACGCCTATATGTTTAATATTCAGATATAAATGGCAATTATTAATAAAATATGGAATTTTTTCTGTAACAAATATTATGAAATTAATATTTTAAAAGTTTATTTTATAAATCCAGAAATAAGTATATACACGTATACATGTACATATGTGAACAAGTATATTTATATCAGAATATACTTTATAATTTTTATTTATCACCTTTTTTTCATATTAAAATCAATTTTTTTATGCATTGTTGTATATTATATATGTAAAATGCATAAATTAATCGCATGAAATGCATTTTTATTTTTATATACATATAATTTTCTCTTCTCTCTTTTCTTTGTTTTTGTTTTGTTGAATTATAAATTCCTTTTATACGAGAAGGGTTTTTCTTTTACAACATATGTTTTAATTACGAGTATATAGCAAATAAATTAACATTTTTAAGTTCATAATATTCTGATATACGCATATATATGTATATTACGTTAATATAATATATAATATATGTGTTATATACTTATATAATATCTAAATATAATACATAACATTAACTTTAGCCTTCAAAAATAACTAAAATAGGTTTTGATGTTCGTGAATAAACCTAATAATATCCTATAATAATCGATAAAAAGTCAGGCGAAAAAAAATGAATTCTTTTACAAAATACTTATGCATATATACATTTATATAGAGACAACAATATGTTATATACGTATAAGAAAAAAAAAATTTGCTCTACAATAAAAAAAATAAGGATAAAATATTAAATAAAATATTACAATCTAACAAAAAAAAAACAAATTTCCTATGTAGAAAAAAAAACACTGGTTTATACGAGTAAAACGTAGAGTCGCCTAGATTGCATGTTCACTTTGAACATTTTAAACCATAATATTATTTTAGTTTTTTCGTTTTCTATAATTTTATTGTTCTTTTTTTTTTTTGTGATTTAAACATGCAATTTATTCTTATACTATACATTCATATATATTTATATATATATATATATATATATATATATATGGTTAATATATTGGCGAATATATCGCCACGCTATATACTGATGGATCAATAATTCGCGCTCATTTTGATTTAAAGTTCACCATTTAAATTATTTAAAAACGAAACAACAACAACAACAAAAAAATACTAACCCCCTTAAAGGAAAAATATAGAGCAATTCTGTTTCCTTTTTTGATTTATTTTTTTTTTCCTCTTTTTTTTTTTTGTTTATTTTTATTCAACTTCTAGGAAACAAAAAAGAACAAAAAATAGCAACAGCAATATTTCATTTTAAAAATAATTTTAATATAAAATAAATACAAAAAAACAAAACAAAAAGAAAAAAATTGAATACTGTAAAAATAAAACATTTATTGCAGTAAAACTATGGGATATGAAGTTTTTTATGAGTTTATGTGTAAATGTTGCATTCGTTGTATCGATTTAACTAGAGTAATTTTTTTTTTTTCTGTAGTGTTATTTGTTTTATTTTTGTGGTTGGTTTTCCATAATATTTTCTTTTTTCTTTTCTTTTGTAAAATTTAAACTTTAAATATTGTTATTTTTTAAAACGGAAACGAATTAGTATTCTACATGCATAACAGTGATTTATGTAAAAAAGATTTGAAAGGTGTATACAATAGTTAGTCAGAGAATATTATAGAGATATAGAAGAAATTACTAATTGTATATAATTATATTTTTTAATAATTCCTATTATTAAGGACTAAGTTTTCGGAAAGGAAAAATTATCATTTTATACTTAAAATGTTACTGTCTTTAAGTTAGGTCTTGCAGTTATGTAGTTATAAAAAATGGAATATATTTTCCTAATATTTAGGTTGTGAAACTACTATAAGGAATCTAGTTTAATTTTTTGAGGCAATAACTCGGGAAGTTAAAATATCCGAAAACTGATCGCTTCTAAATTTAAATTTGACTATTTATTCAGCTCTAGTTTTCAATTTTTAACTTTCAATTTTAATGGAATTATTTTGTTAATATTTCATTAAAATATTATTCGAAATCGTATTACAAATTATTATAATAAAATCAGTTTTATTAATTATAGTTCGGAAAAAAATATTCCACTTTTGTTTTACGGAATCGACATCCAAAGACATCCCAAATTATATAGCTTTTGAAAGCCTTATCATTGGCACACAGATACAATAATATTTGACAATTTCCAATGACAATGCTCACGTTACAATTTTTTCGATTTCTTTTCACTGTTGTGCAAATATCTAGCTCATTTATATAACTGTTTGGTTTAAAATAACATAACGGACACACCACGATTCTATTTCGCCAATCGTAATTGGAAATAAGTAATCGTAATTTAGAAATTAAAATTTTGGAACCAAAATCTAAAAAATCGAGTTAGTTTCAATCTTTTTCTAATAATCAAAGTAGTTATGTAACAAATATGCCTTCAAGTTATTCAAGTTTAATGCTATTCATACATGTTCGACAAACATGCAATAATTTTTTAAATTTTTTATTCAATTTATCTTGTAATTAATTAATTATTGGTCTATGATAATTATTTTATTTGTACATGGGTATAAAAACATTTTTTGCATTGCAGATACAAAAGTTTTGTATGTATTTTAAATTATTCTTAAATTAACTATAATTTTTTTTTGCATATTTTCCTCATTAAAATTCTATAAACACATGACGATTATATTTATAAATGAATATAAATTTTCATTTTATTTTTTTAAACATATATTGTATGTATTGTAAAGGTATGTATGTGTATGTAATTATTGCTAATCAAATGTAAAAATACAGTGAATTTGCAAAGAAATCGTTTTTCTTTTCTTTATACAATATTTTTGACTTTGACCCGATTTTACATTAAATTTTTATGTATTTTTTTATGTATGTGCATATTATGTTTGAAATAATTCTATTCAAACAATGACACTCTTGTACAATATATAAATTTCAATGTGGTTATTCAACAAAATGTCATATTATAATTATTATGTGAAAGAAAAAGAACCAGCAGGTTTTGTTGTTTTAAATTATAAAGCAAAAAAGAAAAAATTCAAGAATTTATCCTTTACCATTAAAATCTCTCATTTCCTTAATGGGAGGCACTTAAGATTATATAAAATAGGAAGTATTTCATATGATTATACAAAAACAGAAATGTAAAGTACATGAGTACATTTTAAAAAATAAAAAATAAACTATTGTAAAGGGACAATAAAGTGAGAATTCCAATTAAAAAATAGCAGTTGGCAATTATATTTTAATTTTTTTTTTATCTTTTATAAAATTTTTGTAGAGCATTTTTTTCTTCTTAAGTTTATGACATAGAAATGTTAAAAATTTTAAGTTTTAATATTGTGACATTTGTGACAAATTGTTATTAACTTTTAAACAATGTAATTGCTGTATGCTTTAAATATTTTTTCTTAAATTTAAATAAAAAAAAATTATGTTCAGGGATAATAAATTAAATTAACCAGAATTTAAATTAATTTATATTAGGGGTCAGTTTTTTATATTGACATAATAACAACAATATTGTGCTTTAACAGAAATGTTAATAGATAACAGATCTGATAAAGCAATGTTGCGCTTTAACAGATTTTATTTTCATATTACTCATTTTGACTAAACGTCATTTGACTTACGTTAAGTCATACAATACATCAAATAATTGCAAGGTCCTGGTATTATATAATCTACACTAATTAATATAAAATATTAATTATTTTATAGCCTAATTTGCCTATAACTATATAGAATATTCCCTAAATATGAAATCAATTGATTGTTAACTAGCATATTTTCGTTTAACAAGGGAAAACACTTTTTATGTTAAAACATGTTCCAGTTATTCCCAATCACATTGTAGCACAAAATTTTACACATCGGATTTTGAACAGGATTGGGTTATCTGTGATAGAGAAACGTAAGTAAACTTTTTTTTAAGCAATATTAGTCTGTCTGTCTGGGTGTCTGTCTATGTGTTCCTTCGAGTATGTCAATTCCACTTAAATCGCTTTTGATTAAAAGTTATATATGAGTTTAATTTAAAAGTTACGTATGAGTTTAATAATAAGTTATATATTACAGTTAATTTAGATATGTCAGATTTCAGAAACTGCACCCGTGCCTATTTTATACTCTTGATAATTTTTATATAAAATGTACTAAACATATTTTTGAAATATTATATTATAAAAGCTACGAGTGACAACACGACAAATTAGATTTTAGACCATAGGCGAATTTCTTTTTTTTTAAATTTAATATTTAAGCACTATTTAGTCCCGAAACTAATTGAAGAACTTCTCAAAAAAAAATTGAATCTAATAAAATGATGCTAGTAAAAGCTTACTAGCCAGCCTTCTTATTTTTTGAACTAAGAACACTTTCGCTAAATTAAAAAATAAACTATCCGCTCAATTACGATTAACTCTGCAGTCAGTTAGACAAATAATAAAATTCAGAATTTTTACATTCTTATCTTAGTATCTTAAAATTTTCTTTTAATGACTTTCATTGCATACTTTTAGGGAATAGAACATTTTGTTAGAGGAAGTAGTTAATAATGATTTGAATTTAATAAGGTAAAATGTGATGGATTAGGTCATTTAAAATATGTGTTTATGTACATAATTATATCATAAGGGGATATTTACCGTTATTTGTTTTGAGGTTTACATTAGTGACAAAAACTTATGTTTTAGTAATTTTAGCAATGCATTATATTTTAGCTGAAAATAAGGTGATATGCAAAAATATCTTTATACAATTTTTTTTTATTAAATTTTTCTCTCGCATTTCCAATTTGTTTACTAAAATTGTACTAAAATTTAACTAAAAGATTTATTGTTCCTTAATTCTCCACTATACCTACGAGAATTAAAATTATTTTCGTATACTTTGTAGTTTTTTAAAACCTATAAGTGCACCTATAGTAGCTGATGTAAACGTATACATCACTGCACATACGATTAAATAGTATTAAATTTTTATTGATAAAATAGTATTCTTATTTTAATAGTAATTGATTTTTTATTAAGTTTATTAAGTACTTTTTAAAACTGGGTCAATCTTAATACTTAATTTTGGTAACGTATTAATAAACAGAGGGGACATACATATGAATGTTTGTAATGTTGTTTTCAGTTACATTGAATGATTTTTAGTTAGAAAATCACAAATTATATTCAATTTCTACTATATATGGATTTATAAGTATAGTAACATGCATTATTGTATTCAAATAACTACATATGAATATGTATGTATGTAAGTATTTGCATTTATTTCGGAAAAAAAATTTCAATTAGTACATAATATAATCTATTTTCCCAATATACACATATGTATGTACCAATACTTACCGATATGTTGTTCTTTTTGTGTTTCTTTTATTTTTGTTACATTGTTAAAAAATTAGGCGCTCAATAAAAATAGCTGTCATCAAAAATTAAATTTATATTTACCAGTAAAAAAAAGCATATATACTTACACAACGACATGGATTATTACGAAATGGTTTTTTATAGTGAAAAAAGGATATAAGAAAAATTTATATATGTATTTTATATATTATAACAGAATGTATACAAGATGATTCATATATTTAAGTATAATATACGAATATGTAAAATAAATTCCATTAAATTTTATTTATATATATATGTATGTATATGTGTATATTTGAATACCCATATATCTACTTCCATTACAATATATATGGTGGATAAATTTGATTACAATAATGTGCCTGACTTGGTAACACAGAATATTCTATACAGTGTTATATTGTTTTTTTCTCTTCATTTTACAGAAGTGACAAAAAATACTTTTACGGTACTGTCTAGAAATTTATATATCATTAATTTTAATATATTAAACACATGTATATATTAATGTACAATATATTGGATGTAATATAAAACTGGTTTATACCTTTTTATTAAATAAGTATAAACATATATATATATGTACACATAAAGTATGATTAAAAGGTTTTTAATTTCGCTTAGAAACTAAAAACTATCCCAAGAGAACAAGCATTAAAAATACAACAAAAACAAAACAACTAAAAGGAAAGGGGAATTGGGAAGGGAATATTAAACCATATAACAGTACGTAAGTGGTTACACGTAATTTATATATTATTAGAACACAATAAGTATATATGTATGTATGTGCGAGCGGGTCCTGGTATAGAGTTATAAAGATATAAAACCAATATTTTTTTTTCAATCAAAATTATAATTTATTTTATGTCTCATTCAGTTAAGTGCAATATCTATAAAAAAATATGTAGGACAATATTTCTTTAATTTAAATTGTAAAAATGTACACGTATGTGTATATGTAAATATCTTATTATCATTTATTCTAATGTATGTGTATATTGTATATATTTGCTACGTTAAATAAACTCTGACGTGATGATTAAGTTTTTGTATATGTGGAAAAAAATTCTAACTTTACAAAAAGTGAAAATTGTGTACAATTGTACAAGACAACTGTTATATATTTATTATAACAATTTTTTTAAAATTTCTTAATCCCTTCTTTTCTGAGTACGGCATATACTTTAAACCAAATGGTATTTATCAGTTTTCTTTATTATTTTATGTGGAAATTAATTTCTTTTTAAAATAAACTTTATGTACTAGGTCAGAACTGGCTCTTTTTTTGAGAGATCCAAATCTGCTGAGGTATGAAAAAGCAAAAACACTCAGAGATTTGCACGAAGAAGAAGCGTAAAATGCTAAGTGTCTAGTTCTTTTCGTATTCAATTAAACGTTTTAACAATTCATACTGGCCAATAATCTGATGGTTTAAATAGCCCAGCTATGCCTTAGTATTTCATAGGCATCTTTTTCCCAATTTACGTGGATTAAAGTCTGCGTACATCATATTGTATAAGGATTCGATAATCGATTTTGTTTCCTTTAATTTTTTAATTTATTTCAATATTTATACTTTCATTAAAATACCGAGAAAATATTGTAGAAAATATTGTATATTGTTAATATAAAAATATTGTATTGTAGTAAATAAAAAGAAATTCAATAAAAACTTAAAAAAAACCAGATATCCTACACTCTTTGTCATTTAAAATATCAAGGAGAATAATATTTGCTTTTAATATAAATTACAATAAAAAATTTGTTATAAAAACAAAACGCATTTTGTATATAGATGACATACAACAGTACAAACCTTGTAGACTTTTATTAAAAATACCAATGTAAATTTTTTTTCACTCCCATCAATTTTGATAGAGAATATTGTAGACATTTATATAAATAAATTTTGTGTAAATTTAAATTATATGGGACAAAAATGTATTTATGTTTCTATAGGTATTGAATACATACATATGTTACTTATAGACTGCGTTACAAGGATATATTATTTATAAATATATAAACAAACACATATTATGTTCAATAGTGCTATTATGCATGAACTTAAACCGTACAAAAAAAAATAAAAACAAAAAAAATACCTTTTTTTAAGGACCTTTTTCTTCTGAAAAAATTTTATTAAGTTTTCTTTTTTGCATTTTACGAAGTTCGTATTAAAAATTTCAAGGACATTTCCTTTTTTTCTTTTTATATTGAATTGGAATTCTTGTTTCTGGATGGTTTTTATTTCAATATTCAAATTTAAAATAAACCTTTAAAAAATTTGTTGTATTTTGCGTTAGTATTTCCGGTTAGTACTCTGCAATTTTCATTTCAAGTCATTGAAGTGATTTATAATGTTGTTTTCTCTCAAAAAAAAATTATCGTCTTCTTTTTATAGTTTTCCGTTTTAGTTCCTTATGAAACTAATTAATATTCTAGTAAGAATAGAAGCTAAGCAAGAAATGCATGTTCGCATTGTTTTCTAAGTCAAAGGTTCACATTGAATTTGAAATTTATTTAATGGTTGCTATTGAATTTATGAAAGTATTTACTAGAATTTATTTGTACTAATTTTTATAGTAATTTATTTTATACTAGAAAGTCATTTTAAATTTGCTATTATTTAATTACAATATGAAAATTTCAAACACCAAATTAATTTTTGGAATTGATGCAACAAAAATTTTGGAACTTTAAAATGTTTCTAATAATTCAAAAATGAATTGGTGAGCAACAAATAAAAATAATAATTTTATTGTAATAATTATAAATATTCGACAAGCGCTATAACAATTGGGATCTTAATAATTGCAACGAATTTTCAGAGTGTCAATAGTTGTACCAGTTACATTATGATTTTTTAATTTATTTTTAATTTTAATATAAAAAAATTTTCAATATTATTTTTTCAGTATTGCATATGCTGCGGCGTTTTAAATTTCTTTTGTTCAAAATTGGATTTTTTTAATTGTTTTAAAAACTTTTCGATTTTTTGCTTCTTCTTCTTAGAATTTTTCAATAATAAGTTTTAATTTAATAATTCTAATAATAGTCTTTTGAATTTTGGGGCCATATATATTTTAAAATTCATTAATGTATTGAGGCGTTTCTTCAGACAGCCACTTTATTCCTAAAGCCGTATGACTTCATTATTATGTGGTGAGATTTAGTAGTAATTCTCACATAATATTAAAAAAAACTGTTCTATTTTCTAATGTATGTATGTGTTGAGTGAGTCGAAAAGCATGGCATTTTTTATGTGAAAAAGCATTGACAAAGGCTAAATTTTTTATTTAAGTGGTTACCATATTAAGAAATTTGAAAATTTTTTTAGGAAAATTAAGAAATGTATATTAACTCTGGAAGAACGCTAGCATTAATATCAATGTCAATTTATTTGATTTAGCGCAATGATTGTGTCTGCAAGAATAATGTGTTACTGACTTTTAAAATAAATTGATTGCTTATTGCTCAAAATACCTTCTTAAAATATTGAAATAACTATTATATACCGCAAGTCTGTTTAAAATCGAGTTATGAAAAACTCAATTTGCTGATTTCAGTTTTAATATTATTTAAATTTTCCTCTCAATTTATGAAATTATATTATTTTAGATTATCTTAAAATATTTTTAAAGGAAATATTTGTAAATTTAAAAATTATATCAAAAGTAAAAAAAGAAAACTACAATAAACTATTATTTAATTTATTACGATATAAACGTATGTTAAAGGTAAAAAAAATTAAAAAGAAAAATTAAACATTAAAATAAAAAAAAAAATATCAATTTTTCTGTAACATATTTTAAGGATATTAAAATATTAGAAAAATTTTGTATACATACAGTAAAATTGCGTTCAAATTTATTTATGACCATAAAATTTTTATTTTTAAGTTCGATTTGCAAATATTTTTTCTCTCATGTTCCTTTAGAACAATTTACGATTTTACGTGCAAAATATACTTTTAAATTTTTTTTTGATTTTTGATCTTAAATGTTACATACTTATACATTTAGAGAAAGAAAAATAATGTTATTCCATATATGTACAAAATGGTATTATTTTATTAAAATACAAAAACAAAAAACAAAAAAATTAAAGGATAAAATTTTTAAATTATATAAGTTAACCAAAATACAGATAGTGTATTTTGGCTCACTCATATTGAATTCTTTACACAAGTCTTACTATAAAAAATTTATGATATACTGTGGGTTGCAAAAGTATAGTAAATTATGTACTCCAAGCATATATAATACACAATACATATACAATATGCATAGCGATTTATGAGAAAAAATGAATATATTTTACTATGATACTAAAATAAACTTGAGTTCAAGCATATAAAATAATCATATATTATGTATTTTGAATCTATATAATATAATAATGGAATTGCTTTATAATATAATATCATGTTACAAAATGGTTGTTACTTTTCTTTTAGAAAAATTTGAATTATTATTCAAAGATCTTTGTATACTTTATATTTCGATTGAGAAAAATTGAACTTATACATATTTACTGGACATGACCATATTTATTTAGATTAATTTTTTTCTTTTTAATTTGATTGATTACAGTATAATATATATATATGATAGTATTACATTACCGTCTTATAAATCACTTGGTCAAGCTGGGGCCAAGGTTAATAAGCCGCCATGCGCCATATTATTTTATATTTACTTTCAGTCTATGTTTTACATTTGCTTGTGTAAATTTAGAATATAAGAAATTTATTGTTAACTTAATTTCCAATAAAGAAATTGAAAAAGAAGAAAGAAATTTTAGAATAATTAGAAAATTTGTTATAAAAACTTGTTGTATTGCAAATTCTTTGAACTACACTTAAAAGTAAAATTTTATAATTTAAGGAATTCAGTTAAAAGATTTAAAAACCAATAAATCGTGTTCATTGGCTTAAACTTTAAATTCTGAAATATTCATGTGATAAAGAAGGCTTTCAGCGAAAAGAATATAAGAAAATCATACAAAATATGTAATAAGGATTTTTAAAATTAGATTAATTAAATTTTTTTATAAAACTTTTTTTCATTCAGTAACACTATTTTTCATGTTATTAAAAGAAAAAGGTTAATAAAGGTTAGTTAATTGTTATAAATATTTTGTTGAGTTCCCTTTTACTGCTATTACAACATTCAAACGATTTTTCATTCTAACAATTAATTTGGAAGTCTCCTGAAATGTTATATTTGTCTATTCATTTAAAAGAACTTCTTTAAATGATATTTCTGACATAATTATATGTTTCCTAATACGACACTCCAATAAATCCAATAAATTTTTTATCGGGTTTAGGTCAGGTGACTGTGGGGGTAAATCAGGTGATTATGGAGGTAACTGCTTTGACATATTGAAAATCAACTATTCTTTGAAGATTTTTGCACCATGCTGGGGACCGTCATCTTATATGAAAATTTTCTTGATTAACAATTATACTTAAAGATCTAAAAATCTGTTAATTTAACATAAAAATTTTTGTTAACATCCAAAAGAAACTATTTCTTAAATTTATTTTTAAAAATTAACTAAAAAGGCTTAGAAGTAACACATTCAAAGTTTATGAAAGGTTTTTTGATCAACTATTTTATATGAAAATTTCACAAAATTTTCTCGTACATCAGGAACAAAGAATGAATTAAATAATATTCATATAGTTTCCGGCAAATGAAAAGAAACTTTAAAAAGAAATCAAATAATATTGATGGTATTCTTGCAGTTTTTTATCATTTTAATATTGTATTTATTACAAAATTCAGGATTTTTTTTTGCAAAAAATATTATTTTTGCTTCAACTTAAGATATCTTACGCTTTTACTCACAAGTTGAAGACTTATTAAACTTTTATTTGCAAAATCATTTTTTCTCAAGAATTAATGTACTAATTTTGTTAATTTCTATTTTTAAAAAAAATTGTATTTGCTAAGCTGATTATTGAAAATTCACCAATTTTTGGTATTCAATTTAATTTCGAAATACTTGATATAAAATTACAAATTTGATATATTCATAGAACAGTATATCAAATGTGATATATTCGTATTATACGATATAAATTCCAGCTCTCAAAATTACTTCATGAAGAATATATGAATTTTACCCCCGTTTTTCTTATTAATTGTTATAAAAAATGAAATAAAATTACAAATAATATAAAAAAAATTAATTTTATTTCATATTGTTCTTTTGAGGATTTCAATAATGTTATATAACAAATAAATAATTTGGCTTGTATTTCAAAGTAATTCAAAAATTTAATTAAATATTTTATGTAAATATTCAAAAATAAAATCTAATTTGATTTCAATTCAAAAAAGAATTTTCAAAGAATAGCAACTAAATACAAATTTTATTATACATATATAGAATATAAAACTAACATAAATACTTATGGTTCACATATCAACATTACACAAAAACCAAGCTGCTTATTTTATATTATATATATCTAGATATATCTAAATTTCTAATTTTATATTAGGAATAAAATTAAATAAATATTTTTTAGGTGACTTCATCTATTTACTTGTTTGTAACACCAAGTAATTGCGATCTTTCCTTTATTTCTTCATACTACATGACTATACATTATGTGTGTATATATGAATATACAATAATATTACTACGATATATATAAATGCGATTAAAAGGGAGCAACTTGAAAATTTATGTATGTATATAATACAAATACAATTAAGCAACAAGAATAAATATAATATTAAAAAAAAATATGAAAAATAGAAAAATAACCGCAGTCAGAAATACAAATTTTTAGTACTTTACTTTATATACCAAAACTATACATACATACACATTATATATAACAGTGTATGTAATATATGTATAAATGTACGTACGTATATATAGTTGTGCATAATTCCATATGTGTTCATAGTCTTGCATATGTATGTATGTATATTGACAAACTTATTATATTTACGTGTTTCCAAAAAGAAAAAATTATTTTTTTTTTATAAATTAATGGGATCTTTTAATTGCAACCTCGTAAATAATATAGGCAAATATTATGCGATATTTATATATATATATATATAAGTATATGCTACATGTAATGTCTATAATTATATAAAAACAATAAATAATTTATGTATATATACAATAAGTATAGAATATTATAAAAGTTAAGTAGTTAATAAGAAAAAATTGTTCATTTTCTTCGTTTCGTGCTTTTCATATTTTTTTCCTTTTAATTCTATATACATAATAATATTGAGTTTCCAGGACAACACGCTTTCCGCAATGTTCACAAAAAAAACCTCTGTAGAGTGACGTCATACAGGACATGCGCTTTCTATTTAAAAAAAAACAATATTCTATCATTTATTTTATTTTTTTTTTGTGATATTTTCGTATATAAAATTTGTATCTATGAATTTTTACTATATGTGTATATTAATTCATATATACATTTTCTCTAAATTTTTCTATATACTCGCATACTAACCATATTTTCTATTTACAAATATCTTTTTCTTGAAATCGAATTTCTTTCTCTATATTTCAAATACAATTTAAAAGGAATAAATTACTGGTATAAGTAAAGATCAAATAACTAAAGAACAGAAAAAAAAAACAAAAAAAATTGTAAGTGACAAACCAAAAAGAAAAATAAAAGGAAATACTAGAATAAATAAAGGACAGAAACGTATAGAAAAAAAATTGTCCTTTCAATTTCATCATTGCATATTATTAACTATACTAAAATTCAATAGAATTTTTCAGAATTTTTCATTTCAGCTCTTTCTTTACAGTTCATTTTTTTCGTGTCACAATTATAATATTATAATCTACATACATATCTACATGTATTATATGCTTCTCATTGCGAAACTATTAGTATACCTTATAATTCTATAAAATCCCATATATATGTACATATAGTTGAAAAAATTATACAGAAAAAAAAAACAGAAATTCTTAAAATTTAAATATTTTAAATTAAACATTTTTCTAAAGTTCATAAATTAGATCCTTTTTGATGTGAATAACAAAAAACAATAAGAGAAATAAAAAAAAAAATCAATTTAAATAATAAAATGTGTTGTAATTTCAAATTTAAATTTGTTAAATGTTCCCGTAAGGAAGAAAATAAAATAAAAAGAAAATAAGAAGGACAGAAACACAAGCACAATTTTTTTTTTGTTTTTGTTTTCATATATATACATATATACATGTGTCATTTATAAAAAGACATAAAAGTATAATAAAGAAAATAAATTTTTTTATTGGGAAGAGTATATAATATTGAATAAGAAAGCAAGCAGTTTAGGCGAATTACTGCTGTTTAAAATACCAACATAAATAAGTAGACGGGTAAGCAGGCAAGTAGGCTCATATTTGGTTCTTGTTTCATTTGAATTTTCTTTTTTTTTTTTGGTTTCTTTCTTTTCTATATATTTACACAATTATGTGTGTATGTACATGTATATTGACGTAAGAAATTTTCCAAAAATATTTTGAATTTGATACGTCGGTGTAGGTCGTCAGACGGAAATGTATACAAAAATAATTCCGGTTGTATTACGAAAAAAAAAAAAAATTTATTTATAAAGCAAAAGTTAAAAGTTAAAAATAAAATTGTTTCCTAATGCATTTAAAATAGAATTTTTTTTTTATTTTTATTATTCTTTTGTTACAAAATTAATGACTGTTAAGCAAAAAACAAAAACACATTACACAATTTTATCACTTAAATTTAATATGGGTATTTTTTTTTTTTTATATTGTAAAAGTTTATTAAGAAATTTTAAAATAGATGTGTACAAAATTATTTTTAATTTGATTATGCTAAAAATTAAATTAAATTTAGATTTACATATACGTACATTGCATACAGGATGTAATGAAAACGTTTTTCAAATTTATTTTATAACATTATATTCAATGTTATCTGGTTATAATTTAATTGTAAAAGCTTAGCAAATACAAATAAAAGTGCGTAAACTAAATTAATTTTTCATACCTTAAAGGCTTAATTTTATCTAAACACACTTCAAACACAAAAACCCATCTTTAATTAGAAAACAAATTTGACTTACTAGCATACTTCCTTAAATAACAATAAAATGTAAATTTCGTTTAGGATTAATATATTCAAAACTTTTTAATTTACCTTTGCTGTTCTTTGTGTTCTAGAATAATTTTGGTAAAATATTGCATATATTTAGGATACATTAACAAAACTAATGTATGTAAATTGTTTTACAAGGGAAAAAACAAAAAGTAAACACAAGATGCATGTATCATAATTGCATAAGTGTTGCTGCAGTGTTATTGCAACTATATTATATTGCTTAAAATATTGCGATAGTGCAGTGTTAAATTTTAAAATTAAAGGCATGGCCGTGAAATTGGAATAAAGTAATAAAAAATAGAAACTGACTTATAGGGCTGTATCAATGAGAAGCACCATATAATATTCTCCAGATCATTAATATTGGCAAATGTGAGTGAAACTCGATTATTAATTTGTATATCTGCAAAACAGTACAGAGACACCATTTTAAACGATTGTTATACATTTTTCCAAGTCATTGATGAAAAAATTTTGGTATAAAATAACATTTGCAGTACTCAATTTTTCTCAATAACTCCTAAACCAGATCAGTTTACCATGTTGCCAGCTGTGTTAAAATTGGAGAAAGCTCCAATGTTATCTCACCTGGAAAATTAACGTTTTTTAAAAATGAAAAGTGAATATTTCAAATTTTTCGAACTTTAAAGTCATGTGATTCCAAAATCTGAACAGATTTAGTTTCTTACAAAATAAACTAAATAAAAAGATTTCTAAATCTGAACAGACTTTCTTACAAATATAACTAATATAAATATTTGTAAGAAAGCAGTTACTCTGAGGTTTCCAAATCATATTTATTAATGCGCCTGTCTTAAACAGTCCGGAGTTATACTTAAAATTACAAAAAGTAAAAAAATCAGTCGAAATTTACTTTAAGCTGCTGTAATTCCGAACGAGTTGAGCTGTGAAAATCGTCTCTATACAAAAGATTTCTCTACTAATGAAGGCCTAAACAATGGTATATTATAACAGTGCACTTTGTTGCGAGAAACCCTATATATGTATAAACGGATTTTGTAAATATAATAATGAACTACTATTCTCGAAGACAATACCGAGCAAGAGACAATAAATCGAGAGAACTCTTTTGTGAACTGTTCTCTAAAATCATTCTGTAATTTTATTATGATTCACAAAAATTTTTTAGATTAAAGTAATAAAAATCAAATAAAATCAATTGGGATTTTTAGCACTTTCATGAGTTTGCTTTCAACTTCTTCATGTATTAGATTTAAAATTAATTATTTTAATAAACAGCATTGTTAAAATTGGCATATTAATGTTTTTAACAAAAGTAATTTTATTCTTATCATATACAACTCGTATATTATAATTAATTTAAGTCCGCGGCTTGTTTTTTGCGACTTTTTACACTAAAACATTTACATACTCGTATATAGCATTTTATACGTGTAACATTACACAATTTTTGCTAGAATTAATCCTAGCAATCCAATTATCATTATAATAAAAAATACGCAATGAAAAATACTGAAATTCTAAGAAATCTTAGAGAGAATCAGTTGATTTTTTTTTAATAACTTTTTCTTTTCTGAAATTTCTAAGATTTTTTTTTTATTTTAAAAATATTTCTGAAATAGTCATTAACTACATATATAAAATGAAGCCCCCGGAAAATTATAATATTGGATGACCTAATATTCATAATTTTTGATAATAAAATAAAAATCTTTTTTTTTAATACATACATTGTGTTATTAAAATTATGTTAACAAAAACTTATGAATTATTGTTTATAAGAAAAATAATGAATCATGTAGGAAATTCTTATAAAGGATAGGAAATAGTAAATCAAGTGGCTGCTATGTATAATACATATATATGGTATAAGTTAATTTAAGTATGATGTTAAAAATTCTGAGAACTCTAAAGAAAATTTCTCGATTTTTATCTTTTAAATATAACTAAAGAAAAACAAAATACATAACTCATGCTCAAAGGACAAAAAATTCAATATTAAATCATTTTGTTAGATTAATATTCGTTTTGTTGTTGTTGTTTTTTTCTTCTTTTATCAACAGATAGTCAGAACATAAGATTGTGAAAAAAATATACAAATACACTTAAATATTAATATGAAACAAGAACCTACATAAATATATAAATTTCAATTTATATTATAATTATGTATATGTATTTATGTATTATGTATGTGTATTTTAGGTTATACAAACATAATATAGAATTTGACAAATTAAATTGATTACAATAAATTTATCAATTTCTTTTCATAAAAGTCAAAAAAAATTTTTTTTTTATTTTTTACTTAAAAAATGAAGTATTTCTTTTTTTTCTAAAATTCTAATAAAGGATATTAAAAATATACACCTTTATACATATGTATGTGTGTATTTATAATATATATATATATATAATATATATTCATATTTGTCGAAATGTACACAATGAAAAACTTGATTTTATGTTTAAAGTAGATTTCATTTTAATAAGTTTTGTGTTTGTATTATATAAGAATAATGCGTATACTCTTGTGTTCACTAAATTCTTTTCAATACACACACAAACATGTTATATTTATATTGGTATAAAAAATGCGATCACATAAGAAAGAAATGTTAAAGAAAGCTTTTTGTTGAATTTATCTATGTACATATCCAGAAAAGACTGTATAGCTTAATATATTATATATGGGAAAATATACAATTTATGTGTATATAAGCTTGGTATATACATACATAATAAATAAATAAATTTTGTCATCTTTAAATATTTAACACTATAAATTAAATTGTGGCTACCATACTAAATGTTTTTCTTTATTTAACTTTTTTTTTGTATTCCAAATTTAACTGTATTTCTTTGAATTTTGTATAGAAAAAAGTTTATTTTACCATTTTTTTTTTAAATAATTTTATTAAATTTTGTTTTTTGCTTTTCTTTATTATTTTATGTTTTGAAAAGAAATATCCTTGTCAAATTGAAAGTGAATTGTCAGCTGTTAATAAATTGTTTATCTATACAAAATGTATATTTTACCTTTCATATATATACCACTATAAATACATATACGCATATATATATATATATTAATATATTTAATAGAATCATAAATTATATTATGTATACAATATTGTGCGCAAGTAAAGGTATAGGTATTAGATATCTCTATATATCTATATTATTGTAGGTGTAGATGGTATGTGAAAAACATTTAGAAAAAAGAAGTTTGTAAGCTATTCTAATTATTTTGATATATGAATAATTTATTGAAGGAAATCAATGGTAAATTTGTATCAAACTGTTAATTGGTAACGGTTTGGTGAGTAGCACATTTCATTGAAACAGTATTTCAGTTATTGAAAATGCCTTTCTGAGTAATTTAAAATAATATCTTTTTTTACATTATTTTTTTTAACACTACATATACACATAACAAGTTTTTGTTTTGCATACATGTAGGATAAGTAAATACATAATATTGACATTTTACCGTCACTCTTTTGTTTATGTAGAAATTTGAAAAGCTTACAATTTTGGGGACATAAGTTATTGAAAGTTCAAATTTTCCTCATTTTGAGGAATGGAAATGAGTTGGAATGAAATTTGTTTTTACAAAACACACCATAATAATATTATTACAAAATTGAAAATCCTATAACAGTAATATGAGTTCCTATAATTATAAATAATGAATTTAACTGTGTTAAAAATAAAAAAATAGGTTCAAGGCAGCGGTAGGCAAAAACTAGGTTCAAACAAGTAGGATTCATGGAATTTTCTTGATTTTAAAACGATGAATTATTGTTTATTTGGTTTATTATTACGATATTAAAAATTTTTCGGGTTTCGGAAAGAGAGAATTTATTACTAAAAGATTTTATTCTAGTAAATATAGAAAATTTCACAAATAATAAACGAAAACTACACCAATTGAGAATGATTCACAATTCTTCAACGAAAGAATTGTAAAATAATATAAATTGCAGTTTGGATCTTAACTTATAGTAATTTGTAGAACGACAATTACAATCTTTGAACATATACTTATAGATCCGTAAAACTTGTCAATCAAATCGAAGTCAATTATAGATTTCATATTATAGATTATCACACGTAAAAGAGTAAATTGTGACTCTATTATTTATTAAGAAAAAAAAAATTGTTATATAAAATAAATTTTATATTAAAGTTATTGTAACTATACCCTTATAATAAAAGGTTTCTATATAAAAATATTTAAGGAATTGTGCTGCCGTAAAACCTTTCAAATTTACCTGAAATACTTGTAATATCCAAGATTTCAATTACAAATTGGTCGAACCTATAACTTAAGTCGTCGAATTCAAAATTTCTATTGCATGGCATAATAAATGTCTACATACTTTTAAATATTTTATAAGGCTAATATTTTGTTCTCTTGTTATTTCCTCTTATTTTTGACAAAAATATTTTATAAAATAAGTATTTTGTAATTATTAAAATATGTATATCACGAAATATATTCATTTGACTTTCAATTTTGAGTTTCATGTTCAAGTTTTTACGTTTAATTTTTCAAAATTTTCCAGAAATAATAATATTTATTATTCTTTCAAGCTTATTTAATTCCTCATCCAATATATTAGTCTATACTTAACCTTTTAATTAAGTATATATTTATAATTTAAGTATGTATATATACGTAATATGTAAAGGTTGATATTGACTACGCCTATCGATTATTCAACATTATTTTTAACTATAAAATTAACGAATTGTTTTTATTGTCTTTAAGGAAATAATAAAGACATGAAATTTATGTTTTGTGATTATAATAAAATCAATAAATTATTCGTGCATCAAAATTTAAAAAATTTGTACAAAATAATTAAAAAAAAAAGTATCTTTGAAGGTTTTCACTAACAATTGTCTGGAACTAATATTAAGGAAGCTTATTCTAACATATTGTTCTCTCGATCCCAAATTAATAATTTTAATAATATTGAACTTTATAAAATTTTCAGTGCTTTATGATTTTAAAAACTTCCTGTTTTACTTAATATTGTTTTTCTGAAATTATTTTGGTAATAAAATTTATGAAAATTAAGTAATTGGAATTGTTTCATTACTGAAAAAATTGAGTTGTGTTTTCTTTAAGATTTTAATTCAATATTTATATAATTAAGCCTATTTTGAATAATTTTTGCTCCTGTACACAAAAAAATTACCAATCGGGAAAACTGTTCTACTTATGAAGTAATTCCATTTAGACGTGCATTAATTTTGCAAATATTGAATGCAAATAGTGCTAGCACTACTAACAGCGTTTTATATTCGTACGGTAATAGTGAACATACTATAATTAAGGACATTATTATTTTGACCCCTAATATTAATATTTTATATCTATTTCCTCATTACTTTGAACTATATTTTGCAAAATAAATATTTTTAGTAAAAGGTATACCCATTAGTTTGATTTTAAATCATAAAAAAGAAAATTTATTCAAAAAAAAAAAATATCAAATAACAATTATTTTACATATATAATATTTATGATGATTTTTGAAGAATATTAAATTGTTATAATATATTTACTATATATACATATATGTCTTTTATACGTCTTTTTTTTTTGCTCTATATAATAATAATTATTTCATTTTCTTTTTTTTTATTTACAGAATTCGTGATAGCCGGCGGGCGCCTCACGAAAATGGCGCCTCGGATATAGTTGTAACTATAGCGTAGAAGGCGACATCCATGTGCCTCATGTAAGTTATTTTTCTGTTATATACACATACAAATATACAAAATATCTTTTACTTTCATTTTAACTTCACTTTCATAAAATTACATACATATACATGCATAATCAATATAATAAGTATAAGGTTAAATACTCTATTTTGTTTACATATACTTAAGAATCAAGAAAAATGATATAGAATTTAACCAAAAAAATTATTATTAGAAAAAATACATATACAAAAGTAAAAATTCTTATAGTGTGTATATATATAAATTCTTATAGTGTATATATATATATATATATACATATATACATTTAGATATTTTCTATACAAAAATGTAAAGTGCGTGAATTTTAAAAATTAGACTGATCATATAATATAAATGCGGTATAATGTTTCTAGTTAGATATTGTAACGATTTGTTTCCTTTATAGATGTAAATGGATATTTTTTGAAAAGGTCATATATTAAATTTTTTTGGCAAATGTATTCTTAGAAGTAAAATTTAAAAAATATATATTTTATATTTTAAGCATTGATTAATTTTTATCTGTACGTAAAATGTAACAAAATATACTCCATAAATATAAAACTTTCAAAATTACATTCAAAATTACTACAAAACTTTCACTATTATTGTTAAGACTAAGTATTAGTAAATTACTAATATGTTCCTTTGAACAAAATTATATTTTATTTTTTAACTGCATCCTATTGCTAAAATTTTTGTTCTAAAACTTAAATGTTTCAATCACATAATTCTTCTGTCTTACATAATTGTAGTATTTTAAAATTTTTCCTTTATTTTCTTGATTTTCATTCATTTATAAATCAAAAAATTGCGATACACTTTAAATGTTAAGAAACAAATAGATATTTGCGATATAGACATTCAAAATACGAAAAAGTTACTTTTATTTATAATAATTCATGAATTTCTACTTTATACAGTAATATTTTTTACTTGATGCCAGTTATTAAATAAAACCAAATATTGTGTGGCAATTCCAGTCAATAATCTTTCTAATTCATAAAACAATGAATCGCCAGATTTTTAAATCTATCTAATATCTTCACCTACATCCATAAGTGTCGTAGAAAATACTAAATGAGTAATTTTTTTTTTTCAATTTGATCAATTCATTCTAAAATATTTCTATATTTTAATTATTTTTTTAAATTTTTTTTTTTCCAATATAATATTTTTAGGCCTTGGAAATCTGAGGCTCTCATCGTTGGCCGTATAGACAATGACAGAAGACTCCGACTCGATATCTGAGGAAGAACGCAGTTTGTTCCGTCCCTTTACCCGTGAATCATTGGTGGCTATAGAAGCCCGTATTGCCGTTGAACATGCCAAACAAAAAGAGCTGGAAAGGAAGAGAGCCGAGGGAGAGGTGGTAAATTTTCAATTTATTTATTTAATATTTTTATATTTTCTATATACAAGTTCTAATCTTTATATTATTATATATATATATATATAATATTATAATTTTTTTTTCTTCAATATTCTAATGCAATGTTTTGTATTTTAATTTTAAACGTACAATATAAAAAAAACTATCAAAACAAAAATTGTAAATAAAAATGCAATATAATTAAAAAAAAAAAAGTAACAATGACAACAAAAATTCATTAAAAAAAAAAGAAACAAAAACAACAAGATAAAAAAGAATTTCTTTTTTTCATCATCAATAATTTGTTGCTTTTAATAATAAATACATATACTTACATATAAAATATAATTTTATATTCAAATGAGTGACTTGGAATTAAAAATAAAAAAATATTAAATTTTTTTTTTAAACAAAGCGCGGTGAAATGCGTTTCGCTCTTATGAACGCAATTATTTAATAATTTTCTAATAATTAAATATTATTCATTAATTACCATACGCATATGATACCATATCCACTGTAAGTGCATACAGTGCAATGTTACAAATCCAACACTACACAGTAGTTAACTGTGTAGCAAATACTGTGTAGCTAACTACTGTGTGATTGAATTGAAATTGAGATTTTTTAATTCTAAGCTACTCAAAAATGAAAATCATTTACGAAAATAATTCATTGATGTAATTTATTTTTTATGTTTTTATTTTTTCTTTTTTTAACAAATATATATATAAATGTGTAAAAATTTATTTTATTTATAAAAAAAAAAATTTATACCAAAATTTTTTATGTATTTTTTAATTTCGATATTTTTTATCTTTTTTTTTATTATTTAATATTGAAAACCATTGACATTTTTTTTAATATAAACGTTTTTGTTATTTAAATACATCTATATATATATATTTTATATATTATATTTTCTCATATTTCTCACTCAAAAAACATAATATTTTATTATAAATATTTGTGTCAAATCAAATTTTCTTTTTCTATTCTTTTTTTTTTTAAATCCATCAAAAATATTTAAAAAAAAAATCTGTTTTTTTTAATAACCCTTATTAATTCACCGTTCAGTACAAAAAAAAATCCTCATTTAACCATTATATTTATATTATATTAATGTATTCTAAATGTATAAAAATATAAAAAGAAAAATAATTATAATTCAATAAATATTTAAAAAAAAAATAAATATATATATATATATACGAATACATACACATATTTTTTATAAAATAAAGTATAACTTGTAATTTTTATTCATTTACATATTTTTTAAATATATTAAAAATATCGTAAATTTTTTTCAATCAAAAAAAAAAGCACACAAAAAAATTATCTTGAATATTTCTTATTTTAAAAAGTTTTACTATTACCTCCGAATTTCAACTCGACATAAACTATGTATCTACATTATGAATTAATTCAAGATCAAATGCAAATCTAGCAATTATATAGAATTATATAACAAATAATACCATACAAATACCATACAAATTTCTGGTCTAATAAATGTAATCAGATTTTCCTTTTTAATTTCTATTAGGTTTAAAAAAGTGAACTCACTTTTAGAAAGTGATTCCCGAAATTTCTTATAAAACCAGTTTGTATATGAAAATTTAGATTCCCCTTCTATATATATTATTTTTGACGGAACTTTTTGATATATAGGGTGATTCAGGAAATTAGATAACAACATATACCATTAGAGAATCGAAAATGAGTAAAACTTTTGTTTTGCATACTAGGTACCAAATCTCAAGAGTTTCCAAATTTTTAATGAATTTTCACGAAATTTCTATTTGTTCAAGTTTTTTTTTCTTATAACTCCGGCTCTGAAAAAGATACTGACTTAAAAAACAATTTTAGAAAAGCATAGTAAAGGGCTTAAAATCAGTATATTTCTTGATTTTGTATTTTATGTGCTTTCGGAATACGAAGCATTCGAACTTTAAGAAAAAATCATATTTTCCCCTATTTTTAATTTCTTAGTTTTCTCTTACCGATAATTTCGTACGAAATTTTATGAAATTTTAAAATTTTTTTATAGAGTTTTACTTAATAAGCTTTAATTTAAGTCCTCAAAGGTTAAAAGGTCCATTTCTATGTGAAGATTTTAAGGGTCCTAATAAAATGTAAAAAATCAAAAAATTTTCACAATTTTTGATTTTTATTCTTTTTAAGTGCTGTAATTATCAATTATTATTTATTTTGAAAATTGAGAATTTGGAGAACTTTTTTATTTTGATTAAAAATCTGAATTTTAATAATTTTATTGAAAATTATATAAAAATTGAAAATAGAACTTTGATGTGAAATAATAATATAGATTGATATAAGCTCCATCATATTCATAATTTCTATTGTAAAAATAAATGTTAATACAAATTTGTTGGTAGAATCCTCTTAATATTTTAATACAATCACTTTAAAGTAAAGAGCCTTTTTAGTTGAATAGAAAATTCTTATAAAACTATTAAAAAAATTCTTCTTTTAAAATAGCATATAACTTGAAAATATTTAATTATTTGATAGAAGAACGTATATAATTCGTTTGTAATTCCAAAAATAATTTTTGTGTCAGTGACCACAGTTTATGTCAAGTTGAAATGTTATATAGTTAATTCCTTAAATAATACAAAAAAAAAAAAGAAAAAAAAACATAGTATACTTAATATTCCTCTACTTAAAAGACAATAATGTCCTTTTTTTTTTCTTTCAATTTTTTTAACATCATTTTCTATATATATATATTTATATATATATATATATATACATTTATTAACATATATATATATATATACATATTTATTAACGTTAAAATTTTTGTATAGGTGTTTGTGTAAAAAATTTCACTAAATAAAAAATGATAGCATTTTTTTGTTTTATTTATTTATTTATTTTTTCTTAATTGTTTTTTTTGTTTTTCTTAATTATTTTCCCCGTATTTTCCTTGTATTACTTTTGTTTTTTAAGTTTAATAAAAACTAAATTAAAATTAATTTAAAAATATACATATATATTTACACTGTTTCTCTACATTATTATGTATATTTATTATTTAAATATGTATCGTGTATTAATTGTGAATCCCCTACACAAAGTTTTATTAGCTAAAAAATTAGCTATTTTAGAAAACAGCTAAAAATAATTAAAATATAGGTATATTTAGCCAGAAAGGAAAATTAGTTTTTTTTTGTTTATTTTTTAATTTCTTATAAAAATATATTCCACGTATGTATACGTGAAATATATGTATGTATATGTAGATATGTTTATATGGTGTTTAAATGATTGTTTCTAATTTAACTCTATTTAAGTTTAGGATTAAGATGTAGTATTTGTATTTGAGACAGCAATGTGGAAGTTAATAAAAGAGAAACATTTTTTAACTATAATTCTCTCAAATTTTGCTTTAATAGAAAAATTAGCATTCCGTAGTCAATTTTGTAGTTAAACAATTATTATAAGACTTTCTTTTAATGTTCAACAAATTATAGTTCGCTAAGTTTTGATAATATATGACTGACTATACATATTCATGAATTCCCCTTTAAATTCAATTAAAATATTGAGAATAGAATTATTTCAATTTACTTATTCCTTAGAAATTTTACTTTTCAATTGCTCTCCCAAAATTTCATGAGTTCACAAGAATAATTAATAATTTCCCTAATGAATTTTATCGTCATACGTAAACCTTAAATTTCAGTTAATAAAATTTATCAATAATATTTGAGAAAATGTTTGTTACAATATTAAACAGAAATTCTAATACAAATTCGAATTTCTAATTCTGTTGTTTGAAATGAAAACAATTTATTTCTTTGACTTTGAGATTATTAATAAAATAATTTTAAAAATTTAAAGTATACATTCAATACTGTAATTCGAATACAAACTTCGTATATATTATTTAAAAAAAAAATCTGCTGCATAAACAATTTCTGTTTTATTTTAAATCAAAATGCAGTACATAATATAATTAATTAAATTATGACGTAACTTATTATAAATTAATCTATATTTAGAACAAATTATAAAATTGTACGTATATATATTTATACGAATATATAATTTATAACATAATAAGAAAATTCAAAATTGTAACTATAAATTTTATTGTATAATACGGAATTGGAATTTGGCGACGATCAAAAGGCGCCAATCTTTCTGAAGAGTTAAATTTTTTAATATAAAATTTTCTTTTCCTTTTTTTTTTTTGAGAAAAAGGA
The DNA here is from genome assembly GCF_029603195.1 of Condylostylus longicornis. Lineage (NCBI taxonomy): Eukaryota > Metazoa > Arthropoda > Insecta > Diptera > Dolichopodidae > Condylostylus > Condylostylus longicornis. The sequence continues at coordinate 1,992,038 of NW_026578043.1, forward strand.
ATATACTTTTATAACCTATTCTGTTGCTTGTATCATTAGGAAAATTTTTTTTTAAACTATAGCACCTTACCACCATGCAACCTACGCAATATATTGTGTGCGTCAGACCATTACAACTACTTTTTATTTTAATTTTTTTTTTATTTATAACATTGAAGTTGAGAAAAATTAAAACAATAAAAAATTATTAAGTATATAAGTATGTGAACTCATATATACGTAATTTTTTTTTATTCTATATAATTAATGATGACAAATTAATATTTTTGGTTTTTGTTTTTTTTGTTAGTTTGAATAAAAATATATTCAGTGTTACATATGGAAGTAATAACAATTATAAAGTCATATTATCGATTTCAATTTAGAATTTTATGCTCCAATTAAACTAATTGAAATTTCGATTCTATTTTTAGTAACTATATTATGAGGGCATTGTGAATTATAATGATTTTTTTTGACAAAATTTAAAAATTATAAAAATTAGTATTTCCGTTTAAAATAGTTTTATTATGACAATGCTTAAAAAAATTATTAATATTTTTTATAATAGATTTCAAAATTATTTTGCATCAATCCCTGTAAAATTACATAATAAAATTTTAACAACCCTATATTAAAATGTTTTTCTCATTACTTAAATTTCACTGAATTCCATATTTGAGCGAATTCAATAAAATTTTAAAATGGAGTTAATATTATATTAAAATACCATATTTTCTACATATACTTAAGATGATTTTCTGTTATTTTAATTTAGTATTTTATTTATTTATTATTATTTTGCTACAAATATATATATATATATATATAGATTTATATATATATGTTTTTTTCTTTTGATTTTATTTTTAATTGTAAATTAACCCGTTAATTGTTAAAAAAAAATATATTTTAAATTAATTTAAATATATATTATATTTTACAATATTAAAATTTAAAAGTTAATATTTTAGTTTAACAATAAAAAAATAATTTATATTTTCTTTTATATTATTTTTTGAACACTGTATTTTCTCGTTGGTATTTAATTGGTAGCATTGTGAAAATTTATGTATAAATGTAAATTGATTAAAAATTAATAAAAATAAAATATTAATAAAAATTAATAACAAATGTTTACTTAACATAATTAATATTATCAAATTTAATTTTATTTAATTTAATTCGCTATTACCATTTATTTTATTTAATTCACATATTTGACAATTTTATTTAATTTATGTTTAAGCTTATATATTTTTAAATTTAATATACAATTTTTTTTATAAAAATTTTAATAAAAAATATACACAAATTTTTTTTTATTATATTATTTTTTTAATAAATACAATAAAGAATTTTAATTTCGAATACAATTTCAAAATTTTTAATTTTAACCAAAATTCTATTTAAAGTAAACATTTGTTTCTTATCTATATATACATATATATATAGTTAATTTTTATATATATACATATATTTTATAATAATGTAGGTGAATATTGTACCTATTCTTGCCTCAAAAATAATATAATATACGTTTTATATTTATCTATATATGTATGTTTAAATTATTATGAAAAGAATAAATTTTCATTGATCTTTTTCGTTTTTGTTTTCGTTTTATTTTATGTTTCCTTTTCCGTGTATATATACATATATATATATATATAATTTTTAAATTTTTTTTTTACCAATTTTTATTATTAAACGTTTTATTATAAAACTATACTTAAAACAAATTAATTTTTTTATATAAAAAAAAAAACACTTATTTTATTCTACATGATGTGTGTGTGTTGTGTAAAGTAAATCCTGTAAATTTGTGAAAACCTATACTACTTACTTATATACCATTTATATTTATTTAATGTAAACGTATAATATAATTAAATATTTGATGTCTTTCAAAGATAAGTAATTTAAATTTAAATATTAAATATGAAAAGAAATCAATGAAAACTTAAATATGTAATTTTTATGTTTTCGTATCTTTTATTTTTCTATTTTAATAAATTTTAATAATATTTTATATTGTAATACCTATTCAATATTATTTAGTTTTACAATAATAAAAAATATTGCTTAAATTTAGGAGAAACGATTTACTTACTTTAAACATGTTGAACTGTTCTTCGGTTATAGCTAATAATTAATTTCACGAATACACCAATCATTTAAAACTTATTTAAGAATTGGTCATACAAATCTTACTCGCAAATATGTCCTTTAAATTCCACTTCCGCAGTTCGTAATTTGTTGGGAAAAATTAAATATATATCACATATTTAATTAATGCAAAACTACCTTCAGAATATCAGAAAAAAATATAAAATTTGAATTTTTTCATTTTTATGTTTTATAATTAATAAGCAAATTCAATGAAAGTTATTTTATTACTTTTATTAATATACAAAATATTTTATTTGTAATTATATTAATTACAAAAATTAAAATTTATATTAGGGCCCGTATAAAATCCTATAGAGTTATAAGGGTGCCATGAAAAAATTTATAATAAATAAGTAAGTAAACCTAATTAAAATTAAATTGAACGGTCCAAAATGGCCATTATATAATAATTTCTGATCTAATTTTTAAATTAAAGAGAAATTATTAAAAACAGTATAAATACAATAGTATTTTTATTCGTATACGAGTTACTACTTATATAATAAGAATTCCCAATTTTTTTTACACCTAACTATTAATTAAATTCCAAATATTTGATTGACAACATAATTGTATATAATATTTTAAAATCTAACAAAAATATAACAGTTTAAATTTTTGACATTATAATTAAAAAAATTAATAAAAATTATTGAGTATAATATTTTTTCTCATTATCTAACAATACATTTCTTAAAAATAGATACGTTTCCTATATGGTTGCCACAATATTTCGTCCTATGACATTTTGTGTGTTCACTTGACAATGATTAACATAGAATAATATTGTTAGATTAACATTCATCAGAATTTTTTATTAAAATAAGTAAACGTTTTTCTCGATACATTATATTAAATATATAAAAATTTATAGTTATATTTATATATATATACATAATATTTTATATACCTTACATTTAAATATATTTGGCTTCAATTGATTGTTTATTACCTTTATTATTATTATTTTTATTTATTTATTTTTTTTTTTGTTAATTTTGGAGATACAAGGTTTTGAAAAAATCCTATTAAAAGTTGGAAAAAAAGAAACTTTTTATTATTTAATCAATATTTATTATTTATTTTTTTAATTTTAGTTTTATTTTTTTATTATATATTAATTTAATTTATATTTAATTCTCTATTAATTTATTTTAAATTTTATTATTATTATTTTTTTTAATAGAAAAGAAAAATGCGGCGATTATAATATAATAATTTTTTTTTTCAAAAGAAATTTATTGAAAACTTTTGTATTATTCCTAAATATTATTACACAAGTACCTAATATATTATAACAATATATTAATACAATTTACATATATATACATTTTCATATTAGAAATCTCATTTCAATATAAAATTTCATTCTTTTTTTTTTTGTTTTTTTTTTTTTTTTGTATAGGAGTTTTATAAACTTTCATAAATATACATAATTTTTTGTTATTTAAATATTATACATAAAATATTTTCATAAAAGTAGAATAAAAGTAGAATTTAAACATATTTAAAAAAATAAATAAACAGAATTATGAATGCTTTTACCTTTTAAGAAAATAACACTTAAAAAATGTATGTGACATTTTAAAAACAACATTTTTTTAACAGGATGAGTAACAATTTGTATTTCGATTTTCTAAAGTAACCAATAAGTTACACACAATTAAATTTCTTATTAAATAATTTTCTTTAAGAAAACTTAATTTTACAAATAATTTTTATTTGAACTTAAATATAAATCCAATAATTTCTTTTATAAAATTTTAGTAAAATGTAGTACAGTAATAAATAATTTCAAAAAAATGTTTATTGTTAACAGCAATAATTTAAAATATTGTTATTCAATAATAATACTAATATTTATATTTTATTTATAAAATTCTTAAAAAACATGAAGAAAATCTCAAATTCTCTTACAATTTTTGAGATTTTGCAATAATTTTATATTACAATTATTCATAAGGATTTGTATTTGAGTTTTGCTGCCGTCCACTCAAATTATTCCCTTTTAAATACAATATTTCAAATTGATATATGATCTACTTAAAATATACCAATATAATATTTTAAATTTATTTAATTTTTTTAACTCGATTCTATTATAAAAGCAACCATTTTATTTAAGCTATACAAATATAAAGGTAAAAGTTTAATTCAAAATTTTTTTCATTTTAACAGCCTATACATTATAATTATATAATATAAGCTTTTTTAAAAACAAAAAATTAATTTTTTTTTTTTTAAGTACATAGAAATTTTATATTATAATATATACATAATAATAAATAACATAAAATATAAACTAATACATTAAAAAAATATTATTTTTATAGGTTATCATTTTGTAAACTTTTTAATAAGCAACATACAACTTAAAGTTTAATATTATATAATATATATGATTAAATCGTATATATATACTGAAAAAATTTTAATAAATTAAAAATAATTAAAATTTCATCTATATACATACATTTTATATAATAAATATTATTTTTCTTCATTATTTTTCCCCCTCCCATATATTTAAACATTTTCTGTCATAATTTTTCAAAAAAAAAAAAAAAAAAATCATTAATTTTATTTTCTTTTCTCATTTGAAAACTATTAGAAAAAAAAATCAAATATAAAGTCAGAATAAATTCGATGCAAATTCCAATTTAATTTTTGGATCCTTAATTTTTTCTAATTTATTATTTTTTTTTTTTGTAATTGTAATGAAAATTCAAATATTTTATTATTCTATGGTATTGGTCTTTTTTTTCATTTAATTAAAATTATAATTATATTTTAATTGGCTTTCTATCTCTCTCTCTAGCCCCTATAAATGAATGAAAAAGAAATCAACTCCAAAATGGAAAAGTTTGCATTGCCCAATTCTGACTTAATTTACTATAAAATTTAATTGATTTTTCATAATTAAGGAAAATTCGAAAAAAATGAAAATATTAAAACCAAATTATTTCTATATTTTACCATATACCATTTTTTTTGCTATTTTATTTTTGAAAAAAAAAAAAATAACAAACTATAAAAAACAATTATATACTAAAGAATAATATAAAACTAAAATATTATTATTTATTATTTTAATAATTTTTTCATTTTTTCTTTAACTTTCTTCCATTTACAAAATCAAAAATATGAAAAAAAAATTTTTTTGAAAAAAAAAACCTATGAACGTCTTGCAAACATTTTTACATAATGGATCTTTCCGTATCTTTTTTTCTTTCTTTTTTGAAATTATTTTCCAGCCGCAATATGGTCGCAAGAAAAAGCAAAAAGAAGTAAGATTTATTTTTTTTTCATTTTTTTATTTCTCTTTTTTTTTTTTTAAATTTATTAATATTATTTAATTTATTATTTTTATCAATTAAAATTTTTAATTTTTTCAAATTAATTTTTTTATATGTTTTTCCAATATAATTTTTATATTTAATTTTTTTTATTTATTCTTTTTGAATATTTAATTCATTTTTTATCCTTTTTGAGTAAAAAAAAAATTTAATAGAATTTTCTATATTATTTTTTTTTATATATATATACTTAAATTAACAGTGCTTTAACGAAAAAAAAAATTTATACTATTTTTTTATATTACAAAGCGCTTTAATTTTATCAATTTTTTTTTCCAAAAAAAATTTGCTTTATCCCAAAAGAAAAAAAAATCAAAAATGAATTTTTATCGATATTGAGATATGTGTTGCTTTTATGTGTGTAAAATTGCTTGCCCAAAAAAAATAAATTTAAAATATTTATAATTTATAAATTAATTATAAACAAAAATTGCTTGATTTATCAAAAAAAAAAAAATTCAAATTTTGCTTTGCAATTATTAAAAATTTTTTTTTATATTTTACAAAAATTTTTTTTTCTACACAAATTGAATTTTAAAAAACAAAGAGCAAAAATTGGTAAATTAAAATTTTTCACAAAATAAATAATATTTTCTAGGATAAGCTCATGAATAAATTTATTGCAAAATAATTAGAGAACAATTGAAATAATAAAGTTAACAAGTAAAAAAGAAACAAATCGTATATTAAAAACGATACTAGAGATTCAATACAATTGTACTTGAAATATTCATTTTTAATAAAAGAACGAATTTTCATCAATATTTTAATACGAGTACATAAGCTTCCAAAAAACGATAGAATGTTTGTATTCTTAACTTTCATAATAAGTTAAAATTTAAATAAATTTAAATTACAATGCTAATAAGCCACAAATTAAAAAATTTGTTAATAAATTAGACAAAAATTATTTTGATAAAAAATTTACAATTGGAAATCAAATTTTGTAATGGGAAAAATTTTAATAGCAATCAGAATAATATCATATTATTAAAATTAAATTTAATTTGCTTTTAATTTTGAAAACTAAGGAAAATTAATTATTCAGGCGAAAAATTTTTAATATTTTTCTAAATGTTCTTTGAAATTTTGAAACTAATCGATTTTTTAATGATCGATTCAATAAATTATTAGATATACGATTAATAGAGAAATCTTGACAAAAATTACAAATGAATATTGTAATTTCGTAAACCAAGAACGTAATGAGTGAAAATTAAATTATTTGTGAAAAATTTTGTTAATTTACAAGCTTTTTGTTTTACGCCTTTTAAAACTTTTAAAATTTGCTTCTTAATATTTTCAAACACAAAAAATAACAAATTATATCTTTTCGTTTTTCTTCTAAACATAAATATACTTACACATACTCGAATATAACACACTAAAGCTTCCCATTTCTTACAAATTATAGAATTTTCTTTAAATAATTTTTCTTAATTTTTCTCTTTTTCTTTTTTATACTTTCCTTTTTTCAATATACTTTTTTGCTTTCAAATTATGCTTTCAACCAAAATTTTCTTTTATTTTTCAATTACCTTATTTATTTTTCTAAATATTATAAAAATTTTATGTAAATAAAAAAAAAAAAACAAAAAAAAAAATTACAAATTCTTGTGTCATGATTACGAATTTCAAAAAAGAATTCTAAAATAATAAAAAGAAATGAAATAACGTTCATGTCAAATAAAATTATTGTAATACAGCGTCAAAGGGTGATTTCAAGCACACACTGTATAGTTTTCATATACCTATAGTATATATAATGTAGATTACTAATAGAAACGGTTAGAGTGGCAGAAGTTCAAAAACAAAAACAAAAAACAAAATTCAAATGATTAGATTTTCAAAAAAAAAAAAAGTTTAGAAAAAAATTTAGTAAGCAATGTTTTTGTTTGATTTTACCGTTTGACGTTGAACGAATTTAATTTGAATATGAGCTTACGGCAATAGATTTACATCCGATTTGATATTACGTTCAGGAAATTACATAAAAAAAACATAAGGATATTTCGTATATGATTGAACTTTATTTAAAAGGATAACGAAAATTGAGTTATTTAGCATCATTAAATGGTAAGGTATTGGGTTTGTTTTTCTATTTTGATTAAGGAATCATAAAAAAGGTAAAAAATAGAAAAAACAACAATTTTTTTTTTCTTTCTTTTTTTTTTTTTTTGAAATTTGAAAAGGTTTAATTAATGCTTTAAACTAATGCATATATGCACACTTTTATCGTTGGTGAAAAAACAACTATGATTTTGAATGAATGATCAGGGAGTATTAGAGCACGTCATTAAATTGAAAAATAGAAACAAATCAAAAAATAATATTGTCGCTAAATTTTATTATTGTTCTGTAGGATTCAAGTTCAGTTTGAGAATATTTAGATCATTATGAGAATGAAGATCATTCGTTGATAGTGCATTTTACCCATATAATTAAGTATTTGAAAATTATTATTAATCAACTTTAATTTTTTTTTTCCGTTTTTTCTTGTATGAAAATTTTTCCTTCTATTAATAGTGATAATATATTTTTGTTTAAGGAATACTTATAGTGTGCATTATTAGTTTTTTATGAATTAATAAATTACAATTAAAAAACTCGATTTTAATTGTTCTTATGATGAAATCAAGAGTAGAAGTTATTGTTATGTTTTTTAATAGAAAGTATATTAATTATGGAATGCGTTTTTTGCAAGACACAATTATTGCCCAATTAAAAGTAATTTAGAATTTATACGTAAATTATACGAAATTTGAAATTTTTATTTACATCAATTGGAAATTTCTATTTTTAAGCTATTTTTAATTATACCATTTAAAATAATGGCAAGGTTATATAACTTGCATATTATAAATACATAATGTATTATCAAACAAAATACAAATTGTTGAAAACAGCATCAATCAATTGTAAAAATTAATTACGCGGTGCATTCCATACAACGAAATATAGATCCCTAATCTACGTCATAGAGTAGCCAAGAATTGTATGATAATGGAACGGGGTTCTTAACGGAAATATACATATTTTCAATATTAAAGATTTAAAATTTGTTTTGTAAATGCAAAAGTATTATGTCAAATATTATTATTTCTACTGAAATAATAATACAGGCTGTTTCGCATAAGGTCGAAAATAATTTCAGGGATGATTCTATGATCAATTTCCAGCAAAAATATGACAAATTCCAAATTATACATACTAAACTAAAAAAAAATATTTGTGGATGTTGTTTACATGAAAAATGTTTTTAAATGCATTTAACACCTTTTTCTGGGAAAACTATGAGAGATACAGGAAAATGTTATATGGGCTTCGTCGTACCGCATCGAAATAAATAAAACAAAAAAAAATATAAAAATTATAGAGAAATTTCGAGTCTTTTAAAAAAAAATTCTGACTTTGAAGAGCTTTATCTGGAAAACTATGGCTCAAATCAAATAAATCTGTAGGTAAAACATTAAATTAAATTTCATTCTTATATACCAGAATCTTCATGCAAAATAGATAATGGTGACAAACACCAATTATTAAGCACATTTTCTTAGTTTACTTTTTATGAAATCTGTTTTTTTTTACTTCTAAAATTTTAAAATTTTTGATACAATACTTATCAATATTAAAAATTAGAGAAAAATTATCGAACAAAACAATAAACATGTTTGATTTTATATTATTATGCATGAGCAGATGCTCTCCTATAATGTTATACAATATTGTAATGAAAAACATTTTTATTATACATCTTTTCCTATTTACAGGAAAACATGTCTAATTCAGAATAAATTAATTTTATATAAGTTCATAAAATTTTTCATTATGTATATATAAAATATGTAGAACATATTATTTTTTTGGAATTATATGGTATACATACTTGCAGATAATTCTGTTTAAATTTTACTTTAACAAAAATAATATTTACAAGCGCTACAATATTTAACTAATTGCATATACTTTAAATATTATATGTATGTACGTACACATAATGATATACACATGTGTATATTATACGTATACTATGTTGGACTTTTTAATTACTCAACTATTATAACATAAGCCTTTCTAATATGTTATACTTTGAAAACGGACACACCTGTTCCATTATTTTCCCAATCCATTTTATAATCTTGAACATTTTTATAGTAAAATAAGTAAATAAAATAATAAATTACATTTTATATTTATATATAGAAAGATAATTTCTATATGCATAATTGTAATAAAAAGGAGTAAAATATTATTCGTAGAAAAACCATAAATAGAGTAAAGAAAAAGTTCATACAAAAATTTATTTATTTATTTTTTCCATTCCATACTTTCTAAGCATTAGAAAAGAAATCTAATGCAAGAAAAAGGATTGGAAAATTATTTAAATTTTTTATTTGTTTTTGTTATGATTTTATTCAGAACTACATAATATTGCGAGAAACTGTTAACTTTGTATTTCATAAAATGAACTGCGGATATTGATTTATTTTCTGGAGACGTTCTTTGAAAATAAAATTATTTAAACTGTCTCTATTAGAGTATAACAAAGAAAAATTAAAATCTTTTCTTAAAATATTAACCATTTTTCTTAACTAACAACCTTTGTAGGGTACGATTTTTTTTTATATTCTAACATTACTTCATTGATTAGACAGAACTCTTTCCTTCATAAATTAAAATTGAATACGAAAATTTAGAATACTTTCCTTTAACAATTTATAAATTCAAATATTTTAGCCCAAGCATAGTAATGCAATTAATGCTCTTTTATCTGCTGCATATTTTAAGAATTATTTTACTATTTTTATTCTCATATCTATTGGCATATAATAAATGCATATTCATATTATATCTTCATGTTTATATAAAAAACAAGAGTTGATGAATCTCAAAAGAATATAGAGAAAACACAATTCAATAAAAATCGATAGATTGTACAACAGTGTTAAAAAAAAATAGAATAAAAAATATATTCAAACTAGAATTGTACATATACTTTTGTGCATTATTAAAAAACTTTAGTAAGAGAAAACAAAATACATACGTATACCAAAGTTATACCAAGTATGTTCCTTAATAAAATTGTGGTATCTTATTCACTTTGAAGTCATAAAAATTTTTTGGTTAAAAAAACGTCTATGCTTAAGATTTCTTTTATAAACAATGTTGTGTATTGAAATTTTAATGAATTTTTTTTTCGCAAAAATAATTATTGAATTACTCTCCGTATACATATACAATTTGACTTATAAATGTTAGTACTTATAAAAATATAAGTATGTATATCATACTAATTCAAAAAACAAAAAAGTATTTTTAAATAAATTAACATAAGCATACTACTGTTTTACATAACGTATGAGACATTGAAATTGCATCGTAAAAATTATTTTTTTTTATATTATAGCACAATATAGCTAAGTATAACATAAAAGAATAATAAAAATGGAGAACATTTGAAAATTTTCCTAGAAAATCAAAAATATTGTGAAATCACGGAACATTGACGTAATCGGAAAATTTATTTTAATTTGTTTTTTTTTTTCTCTTTTCTATATAAAAATGCAATATAAATTTCATCGTCTTTTGCAATTCTAATTTGTAAGTTAAAATTTAAAAATATAATCAACATTATAATCTATGTATTAAGAGAAGGAAACTATTATAAAAAAATTCGAAATAAAGTAATTCCAAAAATTTATAATTAAATCTTTTAATTATCACGTACAATATAAAAAGTTTTGCTATAAATTAGACGCTTGAAATAAAGCATTTTAGACTAATTGAACTGCGCGTCGAATAAAGTATATACATGGCATTTACTACATAATTGAGTAATTTACAGAGATGCCGATCCTTCATTATAATTTTTATATTTTCAATTATTATATATATCCTGTAATGGGCGACTATTTCCTTATTTTAAATAAAAAAAATTTCCACGATCCTTATTATTGAGTTTAAAATTTTTTTATAATATTTCACAGGGTTACAACTCTTTTGTTATATTATTATATTTAATTTTATAAAATTAAAATAATTAAAAAAATGGAAAAAGGGGGAAAAAAAAACAAATGAAATATATTAAATTTAAAAATTTCCATATTTTATTTAAACAATTGTAAAAATCCTAAGGGAATAGCGAATTCAAAACGGTAGAAAAAAAAAAAACAAAACAGTAAGAAAACATAAAGGATAACTGTATAATAGTAATTTTCAACTACTATATATACATACAATTATAGAGGAAAGCAAAAAAATATAAAAAAAACAAGACAAAATTAAAAATTATAAAAATATACGAAAATAAAAAGGAAAAAGTATCCACTATATAACTATCCTTATTATCCTTTCATATATATTTCTTTATTATAATATCGGTAATATGACTGGAATGAGATCATTGTAATGCGCTGTATAAATGTTTTTGTTGATTTTTTATTCTATTCATAGTTTTGTACTATAGGGTAATGTCACATATTATTTTCCATAATATGTATGTCTGACAGAAAATTAGTGGGATGGTTTGATATATAGCACATTATAGAAACGATAATATTTCAAATATGCGTGGGTTTTATTTGAATTATATTGTTACAACTTGCTTTATAAAAACATGTATAATATGAATGTATAAGTTAAAAGAGCAGTTATACATGCATAGAATATTTCTACATTAAAAATGAATTAACATAAATATGTTATTTTTTGTAGAATAGGGTCATTCAATAATATAAAAGATTATTTTTAATAAAATATTTTGTCTTAAAATTATGTATAATATTTATTGTAAAATAATAAAGATTTGCTTATATAGTCAATAACATTTATTTCGCCATTTTGCTCGCCAAGTGAGAAGAAATTGAGTAACTATCATATACTTGTATAATGTAATTTTCGAGTGAGAAGAACTATTATTCACTTTGTTGTTGAAAATGAGACGTTCAGTCGATTATTCGCGAAAAACTGCAAAAATCCAATTGAAAACATGAGTAATCTTATTGTAAAAATATAATATCAATTAAAGAACTGGAGAATTTTATTTTGAAAGTGATATGAGTAAGATGAAAATGCCAAATACACGTTTAAGCTGTTCCAAAGAAACAGGAAAACTTCTAATATTTTAATAATAGGAGAACTCCTAACTATTTTACATTTATTTTAAACAAAGTAAAGATTTACAATAAAAGATTTCACATTCTAACAGATCCATGCAAATAAAATATTAAAACAGAATCTTAAGTTGCAAAACAATATACAAGTGGTAGTTCATTGCTAATTCAAAAATTTCAAGAGTTCTATATCTAACGTATTAAATAACCCTATATACCCTCTTAAATGAATAAAAAATATGAACCATATTAATAATTGTTTGTCATTATATATTTGTATATACATGTAAATATATAAAATTATTACAAAAATGTCATATATAAATGTAGGAAGGGCTATTGTTATTCCAGTTTTTTCTATTTTTCTTCCACTTTATCAACTTGAAATTTTTCATTATTTTATTTTAATTTTATAGAGAAAAGCATAAGAAAAAAAATATAATAAAATAATATGTGTATAACAAAATTTTAAATTAATATGGGAAAAAATTATAGTCCCCAGACTTAATGTCCTGGCCCATGACATTAAACAAACGAAAAAAAAAAAACAATGTTACAACTTTTTTTAAGTGTAATTATATGAAAAACAAAAAAAAAAGAAACAAAAAAAAAACAAAATATAAACCACAATTTTGTTTTTTGCGTTGCTTCTTCAATTTTCGTGCGACACAACACCTTTATTAGAATAGTAATTACAACAGGTGGTAGATGATGTACATACATACTTATATTATGTATGTGTTTAATTGAATATATTATCATAATTGAAAATTAAAGTACATTCATGTGTACATACATACTTGTACATACATATAAGTGTCTAAATTAATTAAAAATAATATTTTAATAAGAATATTATTTTACATTTCAACATTTTAGACTTAAAAGGATTAGGGTAGAATACTTAAAAAAAAAAACAAAAACAAATTGGAAAAAATATTTTATACAAATCTGATAGAATATTTTTGTCCTACTTAATTTGACAGTTCTTTTTTTTTTTTGTTCTATTTTATTATAACTTATTATTTAACTAATCAATTTTATTAAGAAAAACTTTTTCAACTTGACAAGGTTACGTAATTATTTGTGTTAAGGTTATTTTATTTTATTGTAACATAAAAATTCTCACATTTTTTTTAGGTACAGTCTTATAGTACCAACATTTTCAGTAATTTATAATATACCTATATGGTTCTGCATATATTTAATTGAGGTTTTAACTAAGGTTAAAGGGTGTAGGTATAATTAGTTTTAATACCATTTTTGTTCTTGTTTTTGAATGAAAATTTTGTTAAATGAAACAAAGAAGAATTTAAATTTTTATGTATTAAACCTTCTATGTATTTTTTATTGCATACAAGTTTTCAATGACATTTCTCTCAGGGTCTGTGTCTCATCTCTTTTTCTTACCATGTGGGAAAAAAATTAGTTCGAGTTTTATATATTCGTACAATTTTCAAGTGAAAGGAATCACATATATTCTGTTGCAGTATTATGTACGTAATTTTTTCGCATTTCTTTATCATGAAAAAAAATGTGTTTCATCAAAATTCCGAAACACAATAATAGCAAGAATCTAGTATTGAATAATAATAGAAACATAGGCACAAATGTTTGATTTTCTAAATAGTTTAGCCTTCTTGAGTAATTCATTCTCTTATTATAAAAGCAAAAAGCAAAAGTGAATGTAAAAGTAGCTAATGCAATACGGGTCTCCTTTATAATTATATTCTTTTATGCAAAAACAATTTTTTTAAATAAAATATCAAAAAATATTAAAGATTACAAATCAACTTTTGAAATAACTTAATTGTCTATACTTATAATTTTCATCTGCCAATTCATTTTTGCAATAACAAAATCAGTTTATTAGTTAATTATTTATATTAAAGATTTATACTTTAGAAATGCCTATTAAAGATTCTCTATTGAAATTATGTATTTTTATTATTATAACTTGTTATGTTAAAAAAATTGATTTATAAGGCCAAATCGTAAAAAAACAAATTTATAAAATAAAATTTCATTTGCAAACGCTTTTTTCTTTTACACTTTCACACATAGTCTACAATTTGTTGGTTCTTCTTAAATTTTCCAACTATCGTTCATAGTTTTTACAATAAACTATATATAAATATGTATAAACAGAAGCAAATAAAGATATTTGTTTAATTGCCAATTTTTATTGAAATAAAGATAACTTGCAATAAATCGTCTAAAGTGGGAAGCATTAATCTTTGAAAATCTTATATAACAGAAAAATATAGTTTCTTTCTCAACAGTTATTGCCAACAAAAAATAAATATTTTTAATTTTTGAAAAGAAAACTTTAAATTTGTATAAATCATATTATCCTTACTTCAAGTTTATTAGAATCTGTGAAAATTAAGTATAATAAATCTGTGAAAAAAATTAAAAACTTTAAAAACGCTTATTCTATAACACAAACATCAAGTTATTTAAATTGTTTATCATTTATCTTTTATTATTAAACTCATTTTAATATTATATCAAGAAAAAATCTCTATAATTCCTGAATAATAGCGATTTATTCATTCCAGTTTTATTAAACACTTCCTTCTAAACTCAATTAAAAATTTTATTTTACACTTTTCTGATACAGAAGGAATACCAACAAGAACTCATTATAGTATATTAATTCAAGTTAAAAATAATGGCAGATAATATAATTTGTCTACTTAATTTCAAAAGAATTTTGTAGGGAAAACATTACTTATTATATGAAAATATCAATAATTAAATGAATTATTATTGAACCTTCGAACAACATGCTAAAAAATTGTAAATGTGTAACTATAAAAAAATTAAAAAAATTTATAAAAAAGAAAAATATATTTCTTTTTCTAAGAGTATTCTTGGAGCAAGTATTAACTTTTAAATTCCTTTAACTTCACCGATTTAAAATGAAAAAAAAAGTTATTCCGTTAATAAATTATACAATATTTTCGAAATGATAACGCTGCACTGTATATGATAATTGACATTATTTGCCAATATGTATATTTCCAAATATAATATTATTGTGCTACACGTCATTGTCATCTTCCTCTTTTCTTTTTACTTAAAACAAAAAATACTCTTGGCTGCCTATCGGTTGTGTGCTTCGAAATTATCGATTATATATGTGCAAAATCACAATTAATAATTATAAAATTAGTAGATCAACAAATATTAATATAAATAATTGTTATATTCAATTATCGAAACATATTAATATATTGAATTTAATATTATAACAAAAAAGGGTTTTATTAAATTTTTTCAGGTTTTTTAATTTAATGGAATATATTCAAAGAAACAAAATATTTTAAGTTTTCTTAAATTATTTTATAAATATACCTTCATATTTCTTAAACTTTAACATTTTATTTGTTCTCCTTTACTTAAGTGATTTTTCAATAAATACTGACATAATCTGACATAATACTTATATTTACTAAAATATTAAAAACTATATACATTTCTTTTATTAATTTTTTTTCTATAATTTTAATAAACAATTTAATAATTTAAATAAAAAAGGAGAAAAACAGCATGTTAATAAAAAATATATTTATACTTTTTTGTGCAATTGTTTTTTTTTCTATGTGACTGCAAATAAATTTAATGTTGTGAATTACAATATTTATGTATATGTATTGTTGTAAATGTGTTGTTTTTTTTTTTTGTGATTTTTTGCATTATGCATTTAATATAAAAAAAAAATATATTGAATTTGAATATATATTTAAGCTAAGCTATATAGAAATAAGATGCAAGCAGAATACAACAAAAATATTTACAAAAAAAATGTTTCGCTTATTGCAGCACAAATTTTTTGTTTTTAAGCTTTTGCGAATGAACTGCATTGCAATTTTTTTGTGCTTTTAATATTTAACTTGTTACTTTTTTATTTTCGTAATTATTGTTTTATTTTTTAATTTTGTTATGTTTTCTTAAAGCTTGTTGATGACACAAAAATGAAAATACACAAAAAAAAAAAATATAAACGCGAAAGAAAAAAGACTTACAAACAAAATTAATTTTAATCCTTTATTTTTATCCTATATTTATTTTTTTTTTTTAAATTTTTTATCTAAACCACGAATAAAAATAGCCTCGAAAATGCTTAAAAATAATGTTAGAAGAAAACGAAAAAAAAAAAAAAATAATAATTTTTTTTTCTGCTTTTCTTCTAACAACACAACTTTTCTCTATTTTCACATTTCCTTCTTTCTCTTTCTATCGTTTTCTTTTTCCTTTTTAATTTTCGTTTATTAAAAATAAAATAAATTATAAGAATTTTTTTTTTCATTTTCTCTTAAAAATTTTACTCTATATTTTATATTAGAAAACTATTATTCTAAATAAATGCATTTAAGATTAGAAAAAGATTTAAGAGATAATTAAATAATTAATATTGAAGGATTTTTCAGGGACCATGAATTGAACTCATACGAATTTAATTTATATGATTTTATTTAAAAAAAAAAAATCCAAGATTGTAATGAAAATATTTAAAAAATAAAAATATTACTGAATTAATTTTTGAACTAGAAAATAAAGCATATAATATAAATTTATATTTAATACACATTTCTGCACAATTCGGCAAATTAATCATTCGAATTGTACAAAAATGAATATTATCAGGTTATATGCATTTTATATAGTTAAAAAGTTGAATTTAATTGATTTTTTTTTTTACAAAATTATTGTGCAGTTACCAATGCAGATTTAATCATCATAATACACATATAACAGAAGTTTGTTGAATAAACTCTCCAATAATGTAAAAATTACATTCAATAAATTTGATAACAATAGAAAGAATACGTTGATTTAAAAATATATCACGACGAGTGATAATAAATACATTTTATAAAAATAATAATGTTTTTTTTTTGTGGGAAATATTATTGCCATTTCATGAGAAATAATATTATTGCATATTTACAGAAAAAATATTATTGCATATCTGCAAAATATTATTTGCAGTTCTTAATTTGAAAATTAAATTTTTACTAACCCTTAATCTACTACATTTCATGTCTTTTTTACCTTAAAAATGAATAAATAAATTGCGAGCAATATAAAATTTAAAATTTTTAATTTCTCAAATGTTACAGATTTCAAATCGTATGATCCTGCAATAATATTCAAAACAGAAGCTTTAAAAATATTAAAATTTATTAAAATCAAAAACTGTTATCATCAAGTAATTTCTATCATACTGAAAATTTATTAAGTTATAAAATTATTCAGTAAATTTTTTATTTATTGTTATTATTTATATTATTAGAGTTTAATATTTAAAAATTATATTAATAAAACTATATTATAACATATACACCCATACATATACGAAAATATTTTAAAATATTATTATAAAAAATGAATGCATATTATACAAAATGGATGTAAAGGATTAAGAATTGAAATAAAATCATATAAATTAACTTTAAATGATGTTAATTCATGGCACTAGAATTTACAAAAAAAAAATATTCAGACAAAACTATTTTTTTGAAATTACAAATTGAATCTTGTATATTTTTTTTTTTATTTTTAATTTCTATTTATTATTTCTTTAATTAATTTTTTTTAATGAATGAAATTTTTGGGACAAATAACATTCGGAATGTAATTTATTAATATTATTATTGAAGTTTTTCATTTAAAAAAGAAAAATTATGAAATTAAATTTTCATATTATTTACTTATTACATAATAGAATGAATGAAACTAGAAATTAGAGAGATTTTGAATGAAATATATAGTTAATTAATTTAAATTGAATGAATTTTTTAAATAGTAAAAAATACTTATGAAAAAATAAAAATTAGAAAAACTAATATACAAAAACTTGAACTAACAAAACTGCTAGTGAAAATAACTCGTTCGAAAAATTTTCATTTCGAACAACAAATTTTCATATTGAAGAAAGAATTCATTTTAAAAATGTTGTTTGTGACAAATGAACCGCATAATATGAAATCGTAAAATTTTCTCATAAAGTTTAAAAAATGTTATTTATTTCAGGTGAAAAATTTCCATAAGTCGAAAAATTTTCTTTTGTTTTACTCTTTGTAAAATTCAAAAGTTAATCAATATTTAAAAGGTTATTATACTGGGATTTGTACAAAGTTCATTATCATTAATATTCCATGTGAATATCCTTCTGAAATTCCAGTAAAATGATGGAATAAAGGAAATTTTTAATAGACTATAAATTAACTTTTAGTACTAACATTAAATTAAGGTGTGATAGTGTCGTCCATTAGAAGAAGAAATAATTTTTGTATTGTAATGGTTTTTTGCAACTTATTAATGTTTAATCATGCATAAAAAAATATTCTTTATTGATACTTTGACAATCAATTAATTTTATAAAATATAATGCTTGTTTATAGTAAAAAGAATATAATTGACTTAGACATTCAAGAAATTAATTTAGGAAGAGAAAATTTTATTATATATTTCGTGAATTTAAATAAAATCCTACAAAATATTACTAATACCTTTTCTTAAAATTCAATCATTTGATCGATATTGTTTCAATAAATCTCTTAATAGTAATTAATTTTCGAAATTTTCAAATATTACTAGCAGTTTTCAATATTTTCATTTTTTTTTTATAAAAATTATATTGATATTCTAAAACATATTGTGAAAATTATGTTTTGGGTATGATTTTAACAAAATGAAAACAAGAAATTAATTATAGATGAATTTGCATGTTAAATTACAAAAATATTAATTGAGAATGTTTTATATATGAAAATAATTGTTATAAAAAATATATACAATATAATTTTAAATTTTCTTAAATAAAAATCCTTAATGAACACCTTTACAAGAACGAAATTAAGATGATATTCCATCAATGAAGAAAAAATATATTCTTAATTGTAATTGTCAGTAAATGAATCAATAATTGATGTATGTTATTATCAAATCAAACCTTTTTTACAACAAACCCTTTATATACTATGATATAAGAATCTTACTTACAATTTTTGAATTGAAAATTCTATAATAAAGTAGTTGAAATATATTTACAAATTTTAAAATATGAGCATTTTCACTTAAAGTTGCAATTACGATATGCAAAGCTAGTATTATGAAAAGCTTGTACTTTTAATTATTAATTATGACTCATATAAAAATGTCGAATTGAATAATATTCAAAATTAATGTAACTAGTTACGGCAGGCTAGTCACCTACCTAGTTAAACTCTATGACGCTATGAAACTAGTGCATGAGAAAATCATGCACTAGCCCTATGCTCCTTCTAGGAGTGAAGAAGGAAAAAAAAAAAAATGTAACTAGTAAGTTGTATTTGTAATACAACAATTAATGTTAATTTATCAATTTCATAGAGATCCAATAATTAAGTTGTTAGCTTCCAATATTCAAATAGAAATATTTACGGAAATCCAATAAAGTTAGTTAAATATTTTTCGTTTATATGCAGAAACGTTTATTCTGCAGCAAAAACTTGATTTTCCACTAAATATAACATTAAGGCAAACATATGCGCACATATATACTTATAGCAATTATTTTCAATTTAGGGTTAATAATTATATATATTTTTTAATTTTTTGAAACGAGCTTGAGAATGATTAAAACAAAAATTTTAGATACATAGATAATATAAAAATTAAAAAACAAATTAAATTCAAAATTTCTAGCAAAATGTCACAAAAAATCGGTTTTTATATTTGATGAAATTTATTTATTTTATAAAATTAATAGAAATAATGTTAATATTTTTCTTATTAATAGAGATCATGTTAATTATAGTCCTGACAATTTCTGTTATATAATATTCTTTTCTTGTTCTTTCTTTCTTCAATACAATTTTTAAGTTTTTGATTTAAAATTTTTGCAAGTTTTCTGTTATTTATTTTATTTTTATTTATTTTTTGTTTTTATTTTAAATATTAGAAACAAAATATATTTAGAAATTTTTGAAAAGAACTCTACAAAATTTTAATAAATTACTTATAAATTATATAATATAATTAAAAACCAATATATTTAATTATTTATTTAACTAATATACGAAAATTTTTAATATTTTTCATTTCACTTATGTGAAAAACGTCTATGAAAAACTCTTCAATTATCGGCTATGAAAATGTCTATGAAAATGATGATGATCTTCAATTATGGAAAATAATCAAAAACACAAATAAAATTATAACGTAAAATAAAAAAAACTATTATAAAAAAAACAGATACGATATGACGACGACGACGAGGATGAAGGTCCACAACCGGATCCTGCACTTGAACAGGGTGTACCCATACCAGTTCGACTGCAGGGCGGCTTCCCGCCGGAACTGGCCTCCACTCCTCTCGAGGATATTGATCCCTTCTATTCGAATATACTGGTAAGTATATAATTAAAATTTATTTGATATGAAAATTTGAAATCACATTACAAAAATTATTTTTAATAATGGCAATGGCTGACAAAAGAAATTTACGAAGCTCAATTTTTTTTTAACTATTTGAATTCGCTTTGTATATTGCATTGATATAATATATTTTATTTATCAATGAAATTTATGAGTAAAATTGTAGTATACAATTTTTTGTGTGATTTTCACTTTGACTTGAACAGAATGTGAGTAATATTTTTTTACGATAACCTTCTGAGGAAATTTCCCTAGTTCTATTTCTTAGATAGTATAATAATCACAAAGTGTTTCTGTTTATTATATCAACTATGATTTATTCTCTCTCAATCCAAATCTTAACTTCAAAATCAGTTTTTTTTTTTTTTAATGTAGAGCTGATTTATTATTATTAAGAGTAAAACATTTTTGAAATTTGTTTTTACGTTAAAAAAATTTAATCCATTAAAAATATTTTCGTTAAATTAAATCAATTTATTTTTAAAATTTAAAGTTAAAATAAAAGTGTTTTATATTCTTATCTTTATATGTGAAATTCTACATCACAGTAAAGTGGCATACATTACAAATGTATACGAAAATGAAATTTCAAAATAATTTTTTGAAAAAAACCTGGAACATTAAAATTTTATCCTTTGATCCAAAAGACATACACATATATACAGGGTGATTCTGAAAGGTATACAACAACATATACCATTCGTTAGAGGATCGAAAATGGGTAAAACATTTGTTCATGACTGTCTGTCAAATTTCAAGGGTTTCCGAGTTCCAGGGATTTTAACGAATTTTCGCGAAATTTTTACTTATCCAAGTTTTATTGATTATAACTTCCGTTCTGAAAATTATAGGAACTTCAAACAAACAATTTCTGAAAGGCCTAGTAAAGTGCTTATAATAAACATGTTGTTTGATTCTGTATTTTATATACTTTTGGAATATCAAGCATTCAAACTTTAGGGAAAATCAAATTTTTCCCTTGTTTTATTTTTTCAGAATCACCCTGTATATACAAATTCAATGAAAATATATTTCCAATATGCAATAGTCATTGACTCCATTAAAATAAAGCATAAGAATTTTTGAACAAATTTTAAATATTTACAAATATTTCAATTTTATCGCTTTATATTTAGTACTAAGAGAATTTTTTTTATGCAAATTTAATTTTTTTACCTTATATTATTCGTGTTTTCTTTAAAATAAAATTTTATTAAAGCATACATTAAATTTTAGAATGTTGAAACTATCCGGCATGAAATCTTAGAAAATTAATTATATTTTTAAATATTTAATAGAAAATTAATATTTAAATATTTTATGTGAACAATACTAAAATTGCAGTGCGGATTCAAATTTTTGCTCGGAGAGCGTAAATTGTTGGAAAAACTATTTTCAATTATAATTATTAATGAATTCAAATAAATACTCATTTGTTCAATAAATAAAGAATTAGAAATTATAATTTTTTAACAAAAAAAAAAGAGTATTTTTAGGTTCACGAGCGCCTCCAATAGGAAAATAAAAGAAAAAAATATTTTATTAAAATATATGAGCATAGATTTTTGTTTTATTAATCAACAATTGTTTTTAATTGAATTTACAAATTTAAAAAATAAAAAAGTATAAATTTGAATCGATAATTTTTTTGCACAAATTATTTTAATAGATATTTTTATATATGTATGTATCTCAAATGTAATCGAGGGAAATTTCAATTTAAATTTTTACATCTTATATACCTACATAAATTTTTTCTTTTTCACATATGAGAAAACACATATATGGAAATTGGGATACAAAAACAAAACACTACTTATCAAAACAAAAGAAAAAATTTGTTTTAAAATTTGTTGTGAAGTTTTTTCTATAAAAAAACAAAAAAAAGGAAAAAATCTTGTGTCTTGTAAAATTTTTTTCACAAATTTTCTGTTCTTTCGATTTCTTTAAAAAGTACTAGAAGGTACAAGAAAATTCTTTTGTGATTGTTTATTAAAATAGAAAACCGCTATTTGAAACAACACAAAAAAAACAAAAATGAAATCGAATTTTTTTTTTTTTTGTTTTAAGTTTTATTTTAACTTTCTTTTGATTTTTTTTTCCTGTTTTCGTCAATATGGTGTACGCAAAAGCACTGCAATTCAATCGATACACTATCCTTTATACCGCATATCTCTTTTTTTTTCCTTATTTAAAAACAGACAAAAAAAACAGTAGCTACATATAATGCGAAATGTCTGTAAAATTTTGGAACGAATTTATGATTGTTTTATATGTGTGGATAATTTAATTTTAATTCGTTTTTATTTTATTTTTAAATACGAAATTATTTTTAAAATGAAAGCAATATGAATGTAATTTTATTTTCATAATTATTATAAAAGTTTTCTATATTTGAATAGCGAAAATTTGGAATTTACCATCAACAATGGAAATAATAAAAATATTTTCCTATTACATAATATTACGGGGCCGTTGAAAAATATGTACCGAAATCCTTTAAAAATTTACTTTTTTTCCTATAATTTAATCAAATCTTGTACACTTCTCTTTCGATGTATTTACTACATTTATTTGAATATTTTCTTAAAAAAGATGTCATTATATCTCAACTTACTGCAACTTAACATCAATGTATATTTTTAGGAGTTAATTATGCGGATTTCTACACTTATAATAATTATATCAAGTCCAATTGTCAAATAACATTATATAAAAATTATGAATATTGAAGGAATGCTTTGTTTTAGTAAATATAGTCAAAAAATAATTGCGTATACCATCACGATTTCAAATATTTCACCTTACAATAACGAAAAAAAAAAACAAAATTTGTGAATGCATAAAGAAATTTTTTAATGATTATAATTTAATTTTTTTAAAAAACAATTACCATTTAATTGTTATTTTAGGTTATTTTTTAAAATTAATTTTCTAAAAACTACTCAAAATTCATTCCTTCATTCAAATTTGCTAAATCATAATTTTAAGTCGACAACTTCAGTATTAATTGTTCATTTACAAAATTTTTGATTTCAATTTTTTTTTTTGTTTTCTATTTATTTCTTGAAATTTCTTGAAATTTTCATATCGCATATAAACAACTCCATACATACATATATATACATATAAGAAATGAAAAAAAAATATAAAATTTGCACTTTTATGTTAAATAAATAACGAAAGGATGTCATCGCATATAAAATGAAATGCTATTATTCTTGAAAAGAAAAAAAATTATAAAGGACCTGAAAATGTTTCCGCCTTTTTTCTATTTAAAAAATAATTCTAAATTTATATGTATAAATACGTGTATAACTAGAATATATTAAACAACAAGGTCATCAATTTGGATTTCTAATATATAAGAAATAGAAAGAAAAAAAAATATGCTTACATAAAAGCGACTAATGCTTTTTTTCTTTCTTTCTTTTTTAAATTATGGCGATAAAGTATTTTGTTTTTATTATATATTAATTTTTTATATTTTTTTCACAAATTTTAGCTGGGTATTTTATCTTTAATATGAAATAATAAAGTTGAGTCAAACCAGTGGTTTGTAAAGTAGGAAATTTCCATTTAAATTACTCTAATTTCACAAAAAATTTCAAAAATTGCATACTTCTGGGATGCAATAGAAAAAAAATTTAAGTAGGCTCTAACATAAGGCTCGAATTTAAGGGTTAATTTTATTAGTTAACAAAAATAATTACATTTATAGAATATACCGGTTTTTTTCTGCATTTATAAAAATTTGGAAAAGCTTACAGTTTCGGAGATATATGGTTCTGAAAATTTGAATTTTACAAATTTCGAGAAGAGATAGCTTCAGAGGGAGTAGATTGAAAAAAATTTTGTTCTAAAGCAATAAACTATTTACTAATATCTAAAGCTGCTAAAATTTCAGACTCCTACAACCTATTGTACAGAAGAAAAACGAAATCGACAATTTGAAGAAAGCGTGCTTTAGATAACGGTTAATATTGACAGTCATTTGGCTTTTTGAATATTCAAATATGCTGTATCGCAGTGGAAGAGGCCAGCTGCAAATAATTTTTTGGTTTTTGCAAAATCTCAAAAATGTTTATAGTTTCTTTTACATAAGTAATCAAAAAATGGAATTTCTAGGTCTTTGAAGGATTAAAACTCTTAGAAGGGGGGAGATAGGCAAAAATTTTTCAAATTTTGAAAATAAGTTTCTTGTACAAATCTATTTATATATGAAATTTTCCACCTTAAAAGTTTTGAAAGCATTTCCACGAACAGACGAAGTGAAACTAGTTAGCATTTTTTTTTTAATTTTTCTCGAAAAGTGTTAAAAACGAATAAATGTAACTACTATAATAAACTTCTATAGTAAACAAGTTTTCTTTAATTCCAAATATATGTATTATTAGAAACAGACCTACTTCACGACATATGTGTAATATTACACACATAACTGTTGTAGTGAAACCATTTTATACTCGTATATCAAATTTCAAACAACTTATACATGTACATGTAACTCAAATTTCAACTAATTTTGAACAATAATTCGTCCGCATAAATGCGAAAATCTGTTATAATTTCCCACTTCCTTTATTGCTTTATTTCTTTTTGTAAATTTTTTAACATTTCTTTAAAAAAATAATAATTATATAGTCATTTGAATAATTAACAAATTTTTACTAGTTTTCAAAATTAATTTTGTATCCGTTTCATTTTGTATAATAAAAATTAAAATGTAATTTTTTCTTCAATTTTAAGAAAATCAGCTTTCAAATATTTGTCTTTGAAAATATGTAAAATTCAATTACTTTTTAAATTGTATAACGAGAGTCGAATATTATTGATTAATTGCAAGTAATATACAATTAAGTAGTTGGAAAATTTTTATACCTTACAACTATGTTTATCTGTCGCATAACATGAAAATGAACAAGGAAAAAAGACTTTACTTTTATAAAACCAAAAAACAATATGATATAAAATTGCCCTTTTGTTATAATTATTTTTATATACTGTATGCACATATAAAAAAATATAACATTATTGATATATTCAAATAATAATATGCATGTATAGAGATTTGTATATAATTTACAACATGTAATATGAACTAAAAGGAATATAAGTAATTTTATTGTTTAAAATAGGACAAGGTTGAAAATTAAAGATTTTTTTTCTTTTTGTATCTTATACACAGCACACAATGATATAAACATATAAATTTTAGCATATAACAAATTAAATATATACATTTATACTATTTTATATATATGTACTTATATAAGTATACTTAAAGATATTCATATAAAATGAGCAATACCTTGAAATTCATAATATTACAAAAAAAAAATATTGCATATTTATTGGGATTCAAAATTTTTAATATTTTTAAATGAGAAAGAAAAATTTAATTAAATTGTATTGTTCATATAACTTTATGCTGCTGAAACTTGTTTAGAAATTTCAATCAAAATCGATTTTATCAAAGTTCATTAAACTAATATGAATCGGAATAAGAGAAACAAAGTTGATTTTATATTATATAAAGTGTGTACAGACATATATATTGCAAATGGAGTAAATATTAGAAAAATATAAATTTTTTCATTGTGGCAAATTATTAGGTAAAATAAATTAACCTTTAATAGCATATAGTAAAGTACTATATATGATACAAATAATGACAATTTAGCTTATGGTGTCAGCTTACTTTGTTTTAACATACTACAACTTCATTTTCAAGAAAGTCAGCTCACTTTGTTTTAACATACTACAATTTCACACTACATTTTCAAGATTGCTGAAATACAATAAACATAAATACAAAAAATTCAGCAATTACAAATTATAAGGAAAAATGCCTCGAATTCTGTATAACTGCAGGTTTATAGTCACAGTAAATTTCAAATAAAGAATTATTTTTTAAGTAGGAAAATTTAAAAGTAACTGGAAATTCGTTATATTTTTACAAATATAGCAAATATCCAGTTACAACAAAAATCCTTATGTCAGCATGAATATAATTTGCAGAAACAAATTTCAATATTAAATTTTAAAATATTAAATATTGTTTTTAAATTTTAATAATTTTTGTTATATTGCTTACATAAATACATTTTTTTTTTCATTTTACTTATTTTTTCAGACGTTTGTAGTAATAAGTAAAGGCAAAGATATTTTTCGTTTTTCCGCAACAAAAGCAATGTGGCTGCTCGATCCATTCAATCCAATTCGCCGAGTAGCTATTTATATTTTAGTACATCCACTATTTTCACTTTTTATAATAACAACTATTCTCACTAATTGTATATTGATGATAATGCCTACCACACCAACAGTGGAATCTACAGAGTAAGTGTAAAAATTAATTAAATTTTTTTTATTAATTTAAATAAATTATATAATAAATAAATAAATAAGCAAGGATAAAATTAGCTATAATTATAATATTGTATTAGTTTTTTATATTTTATAATTTTTATAGATTTTAGATTTTCAATATTATCTATATACAAATATACTCGTATATACAAAATTATTTATTTATATTATAATTTTATTAAATAGATGTATATTTTTTTTTTGATTTTTCTTTTTGTTTTATCATGTTTTAAAATTTATTTTTATTTGTGATATTTTTTTTGTTTTTAATTTTATATTATATATATAGTAGATATTTAAATATAATTATATACATTATATAAATTATATAACCTGAAGTAGAATTTAAATTTTTTTTTTATATAATAATATTATATATTATAGAATTAAAATAATATTCTTATTCGAATTTACAAAAAAAATATAATAATTTTAAAAATTTATGACACTTATATTATATATGTATGTATGTATGTAATGATGAAATGTAAAATTATATTAAAATTTTTTTTATAAGAATTTGTAAAACAATTTTCGTGAATTTATTTAATAATTTCTTTTTTTTTTTTTTGTTTTGTTAACTTCTACAATGTAATTCAAAATTTTTTGATTTTCATAATTTCTATTAAATTTATTATTGTTATAGTTAAGAAATATTGTTTGGATTAAATATAATTTAGCATAAAATAATAATGATTATTCACTTAATGTATAATTAAAATTTTTAATAAAATTTAAAATTTCATATATAATGACAAAGTCATATAGGAAATAGGATTCTAAATTATTAGGAATAATGTTATATTAATGTACTTCAACAAAGAATTGATTAAATACGTTTAAATTACGAATAAATAAAAGAATATTTTTGAGTTGAGCCAATTAATTTAATTTACTGTATTTTGTCGTATATGTCAGATAAGTTTCTCACTATGTATTAAAAAAAATTACATCTCTCCCTATGGCTTTGATATATATATATATATGCTTTCAATAGCTTTTTAAAAAAAACTCATAATTTTTCGATGAACTAAGAATTTTATAGATTTAGAAGAAAAAAAAATATATTCTCAGTTTAATTTTTTCAACAGAATAATTGAATAATTTACAAATACCCGTATTAATTTGTAAATATATTTTGAAATAATCGATTTCTTTCTGCATTTATAGCAATATATTCATGATTGTTCCAGGAAAGAAATGAAATTGCCAAATATATGAGAATGAAATTCACATGTATACAAATTAATTTTATATTGCAATTTCGTTTTTTCTATTTCAATTTCCGAAATAACAAATTTTTTGTTGATAAAATATTGCCAATCAAAAATAATTTGAGAAATAAAACTTTTGAATGAAATTATTATACTAAAATTCTTGATAATAAGAGAGTGAAGATTTGTTTTGATGCCAAAATAAGGGAGTTAATTGTAAGGTTTATAAACAAATAATCGAAAAGCCAAATTCTAAAAATCATGATAACAGTCTAACTGCTAATTTCATAGAATAAATAAAATACAATATAACATTGATAATAAAATCTAAAGTTAATAAGTTAATTAAACAGGTTTGTCAGGAAACCTTTTCATATTCATCTTTTTTATTTCTTTTAAATGTAATTATAAATTTCTTTTATTTTTAATTTTAAATATTTTAAAGTGGTAGATATTTTTCTTTTAAAAGTATAAATTTATAGATTTATAGAAAAATATTGTTATATTAATAGCAAAACACATTATAAAAAATTATAAAATAATAATATTTAAAATATAGTTTTTTGAATTATAATTAAAACATAAATATATATATATATATATATATTATGTAATTTTATTATGGTAGTTTAAAAAAAATTATACGATTTATAAACGCAACAAACATTAAAAAAAAATGTTATATTCAGTTTTACATATTAGTTGATTTAGTAAAAAAAATTAGTTAATAATAATCATCACGTATATTTAAATTTTATAAAATTATAAACAAATTTTTATATATATGTAAGTATTTAAATTTTACTTTTATTTTAGATTAAATTGTAGACCGTTATACAATTTTTTGTCATATTCATAGGATCATATTTTTAAATATTCAGAAAAAAAAGTTACATATATTTATAGATGTCCTAAAACTAAAGCAATCGAAATGGTAAATAATAAAATATCTTCCGTCGTAATTGAAAACTTCTCTTCGAAACAACCTGATTACAGTAGTTTTTTATCAAAAATTTAATGCCATAAATTTTTATTTCAACAGTTTCGTTCACCATTTTCCAAATTTTTGTTCATGAAGAAATAAAAAAATTGCAGTGTATCTTTATTTTTAAAAAATAAATAAAATAATCAAACCAGCGCTAGTAATGTAAAAACTCAGATGGAAGTATTATAATTTTTGAATTTGCAATATTCAGATCTATATTAACCTTGTAAAATTTTTGCTTATTTTGAATAATTCTACTGTAATTAGATTAACATGAGAAAAATGTGGAAATTGTACATTTTTGGACAAACACATTCGAAAATTTGATTAACTTTAACAAATATTTTAACCAATTTATAAATTAAGTACTTAAATTTGAAAGAGTTAAGTTGAAATATCATTTAAAATTCCGAGAGTCCATCAAATTTTTTCAAATATTAATTTTGCCTTGAGAAGTTTTGGGCACAAAAATTATTAAATTTCACAAATTTTTTAGCCAGGCCATTATAACATTTTAGGACATTATGTACATTAAATATAAAATTATTTAATAGTTTTCTATATATTTTTCTATAGTAACAGTAGTATATTAAAAAAAAATGGAAAATTTATACAAGTATAGTTCTAGTTTTTTAGCAACAAAATTATATTGATAATTAATTAACAAAAATAAAATCATCAAATATTCAATTTAAATTAATTATATCATAATTTACGAACATGTATATTAAAAATTATATATAAATAGATTGAAAAATTTAATTGTAATTTTTTCCTATTTTCTATAGAAAAATAAATAATACTTGTCTACGCCAAAAAAAACAAAAAACTCAACTTTCATAAATTGAAAATTTATTTTAATTATTCCAATTTATTGATAATAATTGAATATAATAATCGAAACGAAAATAATCGAATTGACTTTTTATACATTATATTTAATTGGAAAAGAATATTACAATCTATAGATTGGTTATGATTTTTTTTTTTTTGGTGCAGATAAGTATTCTTGTTTAATATTAATTTGTATAAATATTCGAAATTTCATTATAGAAATTTACAAAGGCAACTGTTTATAACAAAATCAGAGAAATAATTATAAAGACATATAAAAATATACAAATTATAATTTCACGAAATTTTCAAGAGTAAATGCCTAATATTCGTTT
Source organism: Condylostylus longicornis (assembly GCF_029603195.1). Classification (NCBI taxonomy): domain Eukaryota; kingdom Metazoa; phylum Arthropoda; class Insecta; order Diptera; family Dolichopodidae; genus Condylostylus; species Condylostylus longicornis. The sequence continues at coordinate 2,022,827 of NW_026578043.1, forward strand.
CAATTCAAAGGAATTTTCCTTTTAAAACATATTTTCGACCATTATTGTTACTGCCTACATTCACGCATCGCCTATGTAACATGGTCGAAAACTTATTTAATTTTTAACTTAGTAAATATTTAATTTAGATAGTAACATCAAAGAGCTGGCAAATATGTTAATAACATTTATTAAACCAATATGTATTTTTAAAGATTTATATTCATAATAATAGATTATATTCAATGAAGCCATAATGGTGATTAAATATTAAATATTTACAATAAAATTTCAAATTTTCTTTTAACTAAAATTAAATACTTACAAATTATTGTATTTTTAAATATATACTTATTACAAAGTTATTGTTATATAAATATATTAAACACGAGACTTTCTAGAACACAAATAGTTATTTACATTAAATTACAAATATTAATTTTCTCTCCGACTTACTTAAAATAAAAGTTTCAAAAACAAAACTTCAAACTTTAAATTTTCAAATTTTTTTGCTAATTGACAAAAATTCAACTTATACATACATGCAATATGCACATACATATTTGTTATAATCAGTTTCACCATTGTATATTTTATTCCCTTAGATATTTAAATTAACACAAAAAAAAAAAAATTTAATGTAAATTATTCAGTTTATATTTTAAAATTATTATAATAGAAATACATATCAAATCGTCTCATCATATTACAGAATATCGTAAATTTGATTATCGTAAGAAGTCACTATTGTAAAAGAAGCATATCGTAAGTGAGATATATATTTTTAATTCTGTTATCTATTAATACACAAATCATAATATTATATATATATATTGTATAATATTTTTATTAATAAATATATATACATATATATATATGTATATATATATATACATATAAAAAATTATTTTATTATATATATTATATATTTTGTATTGTAAAATCGTAAGTGCCATTGTTACTAAAAAAAAAACCCTTTTTATGAAAGAAGAAACCAAAAGAAAAGTAAATAATCAAAAAAATAGAAAGAAAACTTAAAATTTTGCAAAAAAAAAAATTTAACTACTACTACAGGTGTAACATACATACCTTATACATTATTTAAAATAGATTGAACATAAAAAAAGAAAAGAAAAATAACAAAAAAAAAAATTTTTATGTTCGCTTTAAAAAAGATGAAGAATGAATGAAGGAAAAAGTCGACATCCATAATTTGTATAAGTTAAAAAAAAAAAAATTCTTTTTTATTTTTTGAAATTTCTTTTAATTTAATGTAAAATTTTATAGTTTTTTCTTTTATTATTTTTAATATTATTTTTCATTTTCATTTTCAAAACATATTTGAACACACACTTTTATTATACAAATATACTAAAAATTATTCACATATATACAAAAAATTATTTTCTTTTGAAAACTGTTATACAATTTTTTTTTTTGAATTTCTAAAGTACAAATACATATATACATGTGTACATTTTACATAAATATTAATACAGTTATTAAGATGAAAGAAATTTTATACCAAAACTATTTATTAAAAAAAAAAATAAATAAATTTATTATTTTTTTTTTTAAAGTTATTAAATTTTTCCTTTTGTATTAATTTTTTGTTTTTGATATATTTACATATATTTTTTATATAATAAAATATAGTTTTTTCAATTTTAGTTTATTTCTGTTTAATTTTTCATTTTATTATATTGCTATTTTAAATATTTTATTTTTTCGGTTTTATTTCTTATTTTATAAAATTCATTCGTTTTTAGGGTGATATTCACCGGAATCTACACATTTGAATCAGCTGTTAAAGTGATGGCACGAGGTTTCATATTAAGCCCGTTTACGTATCTTAGAGATGCATGGAATTGGCTGGACTTCGTAGTAATAGCTTTAGCGTGAGTTTGCCTTTCTTTGATTTTTCATTGTTTTGTTAATTTAATAAAATATAAAAAAAAAATTCTTTTAATGAAATATTTTGATGATTTTATTAATGCATTAAATAAATATGTATATGTTTGAACTAAAGATATTAAAACGGTTAATTAAGAGCAATCTTATATTATAATGCGCGCATAATGCAGTTTCTCCTATGCTCAGTTCGATTACACTGAAAAAAAAAAATGAATAAAAAATTTTCTCATTTTTATAAAAACTCATTCTTTTGTAAATATTACAATTGTTTTGAGTCAAATTATTATTATCAAGATGACAAGAAAAATCGACCCTAACAAATACTTATATTTAATTGAAAATTTTTAAAATAAAAGGTTTAATTTTAAAAAGTTTTATTGTTATAATTATGAGACTAGAAAGAATACCAATTTGATCAATTGAATTTGAAATCTCAATAATTTTGGTAAATTAAAAATATTTTGTCATCATCTTGAGGCGAATATTGACCCAAAATTATCTTGAAAGTTTTGATAACGTGAAATATACATTCTTATAAAGCTTATATTTTTCAAGGCTCTTTTTGACTTTTTAAAGCACCAAAAAATACTAAAGCAAAAGTTCTTTGTGTCACCATCGGTTATAAGAGGTAAAATGATTTGTATGAGGTATCCTTAAAATTCTATTTTTTATGTTTTTAGAAACCTTATTAATTAACGAGAACGTACTAATATGTGAGAAATACTCAATGCATGGTCAAATATTTTTTCAATATTAGGTTCCATTTTGTTATATTATTCAAATTAGATTTGTTTTTATTATTGTTATAATGGTTATTATTATATTTTATTTTTATTATAATTATATTTAATTTATGAAAATTTCTATATTTTATACAAAATTGTATTTGCATTTATTTATCATAATTTAATATTGATATATTCTTTTCGCTTTATATCTTTGGAATAGTTAATTACATAATTATAGGAAATCAATAATTATAAATTAAATCAAAAATATTATATTTATAAATTAAAAAATATTGTTTTAATATTAAAATAAATTAGAAGACAAGGAAAATTATTATAATAATATACAAATAAAATAGGGAAACTAAATGTGCGGTTAAAACGTGACACTTAAATATAACATGATTTGGATATTATTCTAAAATATTATAAATGCACTCATATAAAATATTTACATATGAATGTATATAACATATTACAAATTTTCATCATTAGATAATGTATTTGTTTATATGTATATACACAACTTCTTAGTGTATGTACATACTTGATAAAAAAACGAAATGAACAAATATCCTTTTTATATGAAAATATCATCATAATTTCATCATATACATTAATAAAGTATATGTATATACATGAACGTATGTTTGTATATGAATAATAAAATCAATAATTTTGAGAAAAAAACGACTGATGTCATTAGAACTCTTTCAGAATCTTTGACATAAACAAAGAATATAATAAATATTTATGCATATGTGAATTTAAATAAAAATATATATATATTATATACATACATATATTATGTATTATTATAAGTATAAACTAATACTATGGAATTACTTTTTAACTTACAAGGATACATATAATATTAAAACGTAAAATGTATAATGAAAGAATAGAATTGTTATTGTTTACTTATTATTTATTTCAGTGTTTCATTAAGTAAAAAATTTTTTGTGTAGGTGTTTTAAAATTAAAAAATATAAAAAACAAATAAATAAAAGCAAAAAACCAAAAATGACAAAATGAAAATAATAAAATCCAAATTTTAAAATTTTTTTTAGATAACAAAGAAATTATGAATATGCACTCATCAGTTTAGAAATGAATATTTGAATACAAGATTCATTGTTAACAAAAAAAAAAAAATTGTTGAAAATTTCGATTTTATAAAAACTCGAAAATTTCTGTTTCATATTCCATTATTATAAAGATAAATTATTTTCTAAATTGGCATGATATTTTTCGTTATTATTAAAGTCTTTTTCCTATTTTATAATCTATAAAAATATTTAATATTTAATCTATTCAGAATTTTAAAATTTTTGGAATTATTAGTTAAAGCAGAGTTCAAATAACTAATATGTTGTAACCCATAATATTTTTTCTCTCTCAATTAGTTAATATTTCGAATCCAATAAATTGCTCCACCTCAAGAAACTAAATTGTTTACATATACCAATTCAATTGCATATACAATAAAAATGATTGTTCAACTTTTAGGATATGTCAGGTCTCGGGAACTGGATTTTACATATAAGAGCATATGAAAAGAAATAATCAATTAAGTTCATTGAAAATCCCAAAAATTTTTTGGAAATATTAGGGCTCGGAAATCCGATTTCACTCTTTTTGGCATATCTACTGAACTAATTGATGGAATTTTTTTTTGAAATTTAATATTTGAATTATGGTATGATTGAATACCATAATTGGAATAGCAAAAAGTTAAATCTACTAAGAGCAAAATTCACATTTTCTAGGTATATTGACCAAAAGCTTTACAACCTTAAAACTGCAAAGAAGTGTTAAAAGAGCATTTTCTCGATTATGTGCAGAACACATCAGATTTTTTTATTTTTTTAATAATGTTATTTTATTATGCATACAATATAATTAAATATATTGTATTACGAAACAGCATAAAACATAAAAACTATATTGCTATATGTTAATAGTTTCGAACTTTTTTCGAACGCAATATTTGTTCTTTTTCGTATTCCAATGCTAAAATAAAAAGTTTAGAAAATGTACTTTTTGTACACAAGTTCATTCTTGCAATAAATTCCTGTACAAAAAGAAAATACGAATGCTCATTTTACTTGAAATCTCTTTTTCTGTATTCATTTCTTAATAATAATAATGATAATAATAAAGAGAGCATTTACTATATTTATACAATAAATTACATAATATTATGTAACGTATATTTTGATTACATACGTTAATGTATAAGAATTTCATTCCTATAAGTTTCTATTTTAATTTTTAATTCAGAATTGCATATTAATTTATTTTAGTTATTTTACTTTGAAATTAACACAAACATTTATGCACATCAAATCTATTTTATTATTTATATAAAAACATTGAGTTTATTTGAAACAAAAAAGAAACACTGAGAATATTCATGCTCTAAAAAAATTTCTCCCTATATAAAATATAAAAATTTCCATATTTACGTATTTCTCTTTTTCTTTTACTTTTCTTTACAAGTGATTATGTTAATTATAAAAAAAAATTCTGCAACACTGAAACAAATAATGGCATATTACACACATAATATCACATACATATATATTTATACATAAATTAAATCAGTATCCTTATTAAACTCTTTAATTTAATTCTGTTTTCAGTATCTATTTCATGAAATTATTATGTAAATAATATGAAATATAATATTTATAAATCTTCTGAATATATTCATATATCTACATTATATGTTTGCCTCTACATCACGAACCTATAATTTATTTCATATTGTACATATTTATTGTATACATACTAACATATGTATACGGTAAGACACTCAACTGTGTCTTATACTAAAGATAAAAATAAAAAAAAAAAATTAAAAACTAAAAAAAAAAATTGAAAAAAAAAAATTTTTTTTTTCTTTTTCTTTAAAAGGATTCTTAAAACTTAAGTGTCCTTATTTTCTATCATGATTATGATGGCTTATTGTAAGTATGTACTTTATGAAAAGGAATGTTCATTCTTAGTGTCAAGAAATTGCGCTCAGATTTTTTCTTATTCTTCCTTTATTATATTTACCGTATACATATACATACTTACACATTACATTTATAATGATTATTAAAAAATAAAAAAAAATACAAAAATATAAAATATAAATATTCATTTTCATTGAAAAATTTTTTAAATTAAACTATTTGAAATAAACAGTACTCGAACTAGACTTTAATATTTTACACGTTTTCAAAAACCTTATTAATTTTTTTTTTGTTCTTGTCTCTTTTTATATTTATACATATATATATATAAATATATAAAAAATGCTTTTAAATTATTTGTACATTATTTTAGAAAAAGAAAGGAAAACTAGTTGCAATATATAACATAATTAGTTTTTCATTCTTTTTTAAAGTTTTAAGTATAATCAATAGAAAAATTTTAGGATGCTATTCCAATATTATGTAAATAAAATCAATTTTATATGAAAAGAAAATATATGATAAGGTTTTTTTATGATTTGTGAATATATTAAATAATAAATTAGTATAACAGTTTAATAACACTATGATATACTGATTTTCAAAGAAAAATAATATTTTTTTAAATTAAATTTGAAATGAAATTGTTCCACTTACTTTTTTTTGAGTTTTTTTTCATTAAAATAGATTTTTTAAGTATATTCTAGAAGAATATTATATATTATAATAATACCGGGATTACTTTTTTAAAAAGCCCTTTGAAGTATCAAAAGAAAATTTTTTATTTACAGAAGTGTTCAAGAAATCAAAATTATTATTAGAACAATTAGTAAAAAATCAATCACTCAAAAAAATCGCTCAAAAAAATCACTTAAAAAATCTGTTTGAAAAAACTTCAGCTAAAAAAAAACAAAAACCGCGGCTTCCTACCATAAGAAAATTACCAAAATATCATTGTCAAGAAAATCACTCAAAAAAGTCACTCAAAAAGTCACTTAAAAAAATCTCTTAAAAAAGCACTCAAAAATTACTCAAAAAAGTCACACAATGAGTGTATCTAAAGGTCCAGGACTCAGCTTTCTACGTTAAGCTGTTTTCATGTAAGAGCCATTTAAAAATGTTATCAAAAGTGTGACCGACAAACAAAAGACACCTGTAAGAATGAATGTGTATGCAATGAGCGTATTATAAATTGAATACTATCCTTTTGTAACGCTATTCGTGAGGATATCATAGTGTTGTTGCGGTCAACTCTATGTATTCTCGTTTTAAATAGTTTCATTTATAAACAGAACTCAGATGCATATTTTCAAAAATATATGTTAATTAGTTTATTTGATATGGAGCAAAATGTAGAGTCATACCCTAATAAAAGACTACTTATGTTCCCAAAAAAAAAAAAAAATATGGAGTAGTTCATAACTTTAACAATCAAAGGTGAAATATTAAATTTCCAGAAAACTAATTTAGAATTTCTTCAAATGTTATCGAAATTGTAAAATTGGTTGCCGCACCAGTAAAAGGTCAGTTGTTGGTAATCGGTTCGTAATAAAGTTCCGATTCCTGAAACTCGATATAGTTACCCAAACAAAAAGTAAAACGCAGAAATCAAATTATTACAAAAGTTTACAGACTGACTGCCACTATTTAAAAATTATTTATTTGCATTTTCTTATGATAAAGAAATGCATTTCCGTTGAAAAGTCGAAATGAGAAAATTATTGCTATATAGCACCCCTATTGAAATATATATAATTGCTTATTTTGAAATAAACAATTATATATATTTTATATACTAAAAATTACAAAATTATTTTCGTATATATACGGATATTTACTGTATTCTCAATAAACTCAAATTATTGTAAATAAACCTCTTACACATATTATTTGCTCTATTTTATTGTATATCGTTTACTTTGAATAGTTTAAAATTCAAAATAAGACATAATTATGCAAATATATATATATTTGTATTCAAATTAAAATATATACATATTTGTATATTTTATATAAATAATTTATAAATTTGTATTGAATAAGAATTTTTGCTTTTTTCTCTTTTTATTTAATAATCGAGTTTATAATTGCATAACTTTAGGTACATGATATTAGAATACAGGTTTTTTTTTCCTACATGGTATACAGAGTTTTGTTGTCCTTTAAAAGGGCTTGAATTTATGAGTAAATACAATAATAAAATTTTTTAAGGTCTCGTGCAGGATCTAACATTATATAATACGACGATGAGTTTCTCAAATAAGAAAAAAAACGAGTTAAAAAATATGCGAACCACTTTTTTCAAATTGTTTAAGTGTTAAAGCGTTTTAGTCAACGATATAGATGAAAGTGAGGAAAATATTGTTCTACATTCTACAAAGGTAGAAGCTACGTTGTGTGACAATACTATAATTTAAATTATTAAGTGACAAGTCTACAAAATAAACTGGTTCAGAAAATATATTAAGAAAAAAAGTCGAGAAATGCTATTTAAAAAAATGAGAATTTAATATTATTGGAGATATGACATGTAATATTATTAGGTCTCTAATTAAGAAATGAGAATTCTAATTTATATGAGAGAAAATATTATATTAGAATTAAGAGACTGATCGTGTATCTCGCTATTTTATTCGCTAACTGAGAAGAAAGTGAGAACCTATTACATTATACAAATATATGAGAGAAGAATTATTCCGTATTGCGTATTTCGTTTTTTTCTAAAATGTAAACAAAATTTATTTACTTTGTGAGACGTTCAGTCGATAATTTAAGAAAAAATAGAAAAATCCAATTGAAAAAATGGGTAATCTTATTGAAAAAATTAAATGTCCATTAGAAAAACGGAAAATCCTGATTTGAAAGTGAATAAAATGTGAGATGAAAAACCGAGATACACTATTAGGCTGCACAATTAGTAGTTGTCATATAAAAGTAAATATAAAAAAAAAACCAAATAAATTATCATAAGTTTAATTATCAAAAATAAAAATCATAAAAAACCTATTATTTTTCACTTTTTTTTTCTTTTTGAAATTGAAATTTAGAGTCCTTTAAAAAACAAATTAAGGATAAAAATTTTGTTATTTCATTAACAAATCTTGTCTTCTTGTTATTAATTTATTTTACTTTTTTTTTGTTATTTCTCAAGATGAGAAATGAACTTGACCATACACTAAATTACATGACTGTGACAAGACGAAAGACTGAAGAATATCTTCACCTAGATTTTTCTTTTTCTGTTTGTTTTTTTTTTTCAAATATGCTAAGGTAATATAGGTTATAATTTTTACATCTTTAAGATCGAAAAGCAAGGACAATGTCATATTAGAGAGAAGAAAAAAAAAACAATAATACTAAATTTGTTGTAATAACATTTTTGTTTCTTTTTTTCGTCCTTTTTTAAACTAAGACTATTTTAATTTTTCAATGAACAGCAAGCAGAACAAAAAAAAAAAAACGAAAAAGCAAATATAAAATGAAAAGAGAAATAAAACTCAATGTCACTTGAATGCAGGTCAGGATTAAAAATTCAAGTATCAAAGTACCTACTATGTAAAAAAAATGTCTCTTTGAAAATTTTTTTAAGATACAAGGATCTTTATTATTTTTCTTTTCATAATATATAGTGTGTGTAGGTTGAAAGTGGTTAGGTATATATTGTATATGGTATGTATGTATAGAAATCTATAACTTAAGGTATTAAATTCAAAAAAAAAAAAATAAAACAGAAATGAAAAACAAAAACGAAAGTCAGGAAAATAAAACGAAAGGAAAAAATATAAAAACAGAAATAATTAATAAGTTGTAAAATAAGAAAGAATTTTTTTTTTGTATACTTTTTATATACATATGAATGTCCTTATAGGTAGCAGGCAAGTAAAAATATATACCTACATTTTGTTGCCATTATCCTTTATTATTCTTATTTGCGTTTTGTTACTGTTTTTTTTTTTAAGTAATATTGCCCAGATAGACAATTTGTAAACGAAGATTAGATATACAGTGGTTTTTTCCTTCATTTTTGCTCCTTACACCACTTCTAAATATTTTCTAATATATATAGAAAACGTTTTTCAATATTCTTTTAAAATTAATTTCCATTTTTAAATTCTAATTGTAAATAATTTGAAATGAAATTATGATTCATCAATTTTAAGAACCTGTTCATTTTTGTTTTTTTTTTTTAATAACTTAGATATGTGATAATTTAATGGCAATTCAAATTTTTTTTTAACAATTTAAAATAATATTATTGCTGAGTATATATAGCATGATATATTATATATATAGAGGTTTTATATAGCAATAAAAAAAATATTTTTTAAAAAGCCTAAAGTAAATATTGTTACATAGAGAATTTATAAATTTTCATTTTTGAAATTAAATTTCTCTTACAGAAAAGAGAGAACTGTCGAAAGAAATATTTTATAGTACGAGTAGTTGATATCATGTAGTAATTTTGTTATTCGTATATACATACTTATGAATTGTAGATTCATTGATCCTAGTTTATTTTTTTTTTTAGAAAACATTTTTACGTTCTTTCTTAATTAAAATTTTTGCAAAATTTCATTTAGAATCAACAAAATTTTCCTGCATAATGTCAGTCGTATTGTTAAAAATTTAAATAAATTAATTTTAAAATTTTGTTATTTTTTTTTTTAAGTTAACAAACAAGACTAAATCTTTCAAAACGATGTCCCTACCATAATACATTTATTTACGTATTCACACACATATGAACATATATGTATATATTTAATATACACATTCATATATGCATAAAATTATAAATTTGTATAAAATTTGCCACCTTAAGTAATTTTTATATAAGAAATACAATCAAAAATAAATATTCTATGAATAAAATTTCTATATTTATGCATACATATATAAATAAATGCATTAGTGGTACATGTGTGTATAATAAGGATTATTTTAAATATTTATGTATATTACTTTTGACATACAAATACATATATTGAGTATATTTATTTCGGATTATTATTTGAATGTCATTTTTATGTTTGTTTATTAAAGAAATATTGATATATGGAGCAACTTAGTACAAATAGAAACATAAAATATAATAAAAACGAAAAGCCGCAAAGTAAAAATGATAAAATATAAGATAAATGAAAATGCAAAAAGAAATTTAAAAGAAAATCAATAAATTTAAGGACAAAACATATATTATTTTAACGCGTGTTATCTAGGATAATGAAGTCTCTTCATTATTTGTACTTATTTTGACATACAATTTGTATTGTTTTATTAAATTATTACTTTTACTCAAGTAAATCTCATCCCTTTCTTATATTTAATATATTTGGTTGCATTTATGTTCGAACAAAAATTTTAATAATTGATCAAGGTCTTGAAAATATCAATTTCACAACATTCACTTATAAAATATTCAATTACATAAACTTACTGACAAGAACGAGGAAATCCACCTCAAAAAAGTTATGGTTTCTGTAAGTGGTTGTATAATATATATATGTAAAATATATATATACACATAAGTAAAATTACAGACCTATATATTCAAAATAATTCGCAATCATGCCAAAAAGTACAAGTTTTTTTTTTCTTAAACGGAGCAGGGATTATTGCGGTCAAATTTTGTAATTCAATTTTCGGTTACTTCTAAATGTCCAAACTTCTCCAAATTTTATATACAGATCAGTTCGCGATGTTAGTGCAATATTTTAACACTATTGTATGATAATAAGAATTCAATAAGATAAGATCTGATAGTTGCCGTTAAAATTCATTTTTAGAATATAACTTACATGCAATAGGAGAGAAAGAGAGAAATCGGGAGACGGAAAAGAGAGAGAATGATGGAGAGATGGAGGGACAGAGAAATGATGAGAAATAGAGGAAAGGGGGAGATGAAGGGGGATTTCTTACGTTTTATAATCTTTTACTTATTTACTACCATAAAATTAAAGTTATTGAAAAAAATGTCTTGCGGCTTTTTTTCTTAATGGTTAGTGTATATTCGCTTTTATGCACTTAAATATTTATATATTAATTATCTATAAATGAATTAATAATTAACAAGGAACTAAATATCTAACATTTGTGTATTTCAATTATTTTATAATAATGTGTACACAAAACTAAACTACACGTCTGTACCTTAATGAGACTTTAAAAAATTTTTAAAATTTTAAGATCAAGTAATATTAAAAAGTGAACTATTTATTATTTTAATTTTGTTTGTCAAATTATGTCATTTTTGACAAAAATTCTTAAATATTTTCGAACTGAGAATCAGAATTGGGAAAAAAAATTAAATAAATTCAAATTTTTAGGAATTTTGTAAAACTATCAATGCTTCAAGCAATTCACATTGTTGAAAATATATTTGGTATCTAAAAATATTATGTATTTAATTAATAAATTTTATTTTTATGATAAAATATTTTCAATATAAATTATACATATATAATTCGTTATTATTTTTATTCATATATAGCTATGTGACCATGGGTATAGATTTGGGTAATCTCGCGGCCTTAAGAACGTTCAGAGTGCTGCGAGCTCTCAAAACGGTAGCTATTGTTCCAGGTATGTATAATTTATAAAATTTATCAATATAAAATTAGTTTCAATATATATATATACATGTATATATATAATGTACATAATACAATTAATTATATTAATCTTTATTTTTAAATTTTAGGCTTAAAAACCATCGTTGGTGCTGTCATAGAATCAGTTAAAAATCTGCGCGATGTGATAATTTTAACAATGTTTTCATTATCAGTGTTCGCTCTGATGGGCCTTCAAATTTATATGGGTGTTTTAACACAAAAGTGCGTTTTAAGATTTCCCCTTGACGGTTCATGGGGTAATCTTACCGATGAAAATTGGGAAATGTTTTGCAGAAATGAAAGTCATTGGTTTGTAAATAAAGATGGCAATATACCATTATGTGGTAATTCATCAGGTGCTGGGTGAGTAAAGCATCACAATTAAAGTAAAATTTAGATTTACTTAAAAATTTCAATTTATTTTGCCGTATGTTAAGTCAATATTAATATGCAAAATCGAGGTAATAATATTTAAATTTTTACTTTATATTTTTACAGTACATGTGGAGAAGATTATGTATGTTTGCAAGGTTATGGAGATAATCCAGATTATGGTTATACTAGTTTTGATTCCTTTGGTTGGGCATTTTTATCAGCCTTTCGCCTTATGACACAAGATTATTGGGAAAATTTATATCAATTAGTTTTACGATCAGCTGGCCCATGGCATATGTTATTTTTTATTGTAATTATATTCTTAGGCTCATTCTATCTCGTTAACTTGATATTGGCTATTGTCGCCATGTCATACGATGAATTACAAAAGAAAGCTGAAGAAGAAGAAGCTGCCGAAGAAGAAGCTATTAGAGTAAAAATATACTATTTTTTATAATTCGACATATAGAAACATTTTTATACGAAATTTGTTTAGATAAAATCAAACCATGGTTAATTTAATGGGAACATTTTAAGAAGAAAATATAATCCTCGCTGTATTAAACTAAACACTATAGACAGAAGTGAAAATGCTGTCAAAAAATAATAGTCTTAAAAATATTAAAATTTTTAATTAACCGAAGTTCTAGAGTTTTTCATGTATAGAGCTCCTATTAGTTTCACTCAAGGATATTCTCTTCTCGTATGTAATAATATTTCCCGTACTTTATATTTTTTTACTTAAATGTCCCTTCTTCTTATTAAATGGATTTGATTTAAATAGACAAATTTCGTATAGTTTTATATGTCCCTAGAAAAAATCAACTTTCGTGTTTATACCATTACTTAGTATTAATTTATTAAATTTTTAATTTTTTACTTTATTAAAATCAAATAATGTTAGGAGGCTGAAGAGGCTGCTGCCGCAAAAGCTGCAAAACTGGAGGACAGAGCAGCGGCTGCTGCTGCGGCTGCCGAGGCATCACAACATGCTGAAATGGTAAAAAGTCCATCTGATTTTTCGTGTCACAGTTATGAGCTATTCGTTGGACAGGAAAAGGGCAACGATGACAACAACAAGGAGAAAATGTCCATCCGTAGCGAAGGATTGGAGTCGGTGAGCGAAATGCAAAGACCAACCGCACCTACAGCTTATCCATCCGCAACTAAGGTCCGTAAAGTCAGTACGGTAAGTATGACCGGGCTATGTGTTAATGTGTCATGTTTTCTTTTTGTTCTGTTGTTCATTCTATTCGATTATGTTTGTATTTTAGTTTTTTTTTTCTCTTATACATATACCGTTATTTTGTTAATATTTAATAATGTTTCATTTAATTTTAAAGATTTTTTTTTTAATTTTTTGTTTCAAACTTTCATTATTAATTTTTTATTAATTTTTGTGTAAATAAAATGAGATTCGTTCAAGAATGTTTTGTTTCTTTTTTTTCTTTCCAATACGTATGTATGTATGTTTTTGCATATATATGCATATGTATGTATGTATGTCAGTGATATGTCCTGATATCAAGAAAAATTTTTTTAATTAATTTTTTATATCACTCTTCTTATAAAACATACTAAATATTAACTATCTTTCAAATATAAATGTACTTATGCTGCTCTATCTTTAATTGCTTTCGATTTCCACAAAAATTTTTATTTTAAAAATTTGAAAAATGCAAATTAAATTGAAAATGCCTATTGATTTTTTGATTTTTTATGTTTTTGTTTAATTAACGGTATACTTTATGTTTTGAGTTTACTAGTTTTTAATTTATTAAAACTATGAAAAGGAAGGAATTTTATAACCGAAATCAAAACTTTTTTTTAACCAAATTCAAAAAGGGAGAAAAAATTAAATAATTCTACACAGGTTTAGATAAAGCAAAAACATAGTAATTAAAAAAATATACAAAGCATGTTTTGAACTATGTATTTTAGTTTCTAATCTATTTGTATACCTGGTAGATGATACATACATATCCTTTTTTGAAAATCGTTTGTTAATACATACATATTTTATATTAATTTCATTTTACCACCTTAATTAATGAATTAATGAAATACCATGAGATTTCCGATGTTTTAACGGGAAATTCAAACAAAATGTTTATTATGCTCATACATACTTGATATACTTTCATTTATAATGAAACATATATGAAGAGATTTTAATATTACAAGAACAAATTTGAAAAACTTAAAACATATTTCATCCTTCTTTTATTCAAAGATTATATTTTTGGCTTCTCTTATTTAAAAAATACTGCAGCCGGAAATTCCTTGTCTTTCATATTAATTGAAAACAAAACATCGAAACTTTGTAGCAATACATTTTCGACTTCATGTCAAAATCAAGCATAACCTGTATGTTCGTCACTTTTTGGTAAAGTTGTATAAAGTTATTTATGGATGTAATCAAAATAAAAATTGTGCACTTATTGTGTTTCTCAAGCTCTAATATTAAAATCTGCCTTTGTATTTTTTCAAAAGAAATACTCCTGGCTCCTGCTATCCACCTCTTGTTTTTTAGTCTAAAAATTTCCCATCGGGGAAATGTTTTATGTGGAGTTCTTTTTGTCTTCAAACAAAATCAACTCCCGATGACACCACGTTTTTCAAATGCCAATGCTGTCCGACAGAATTTTTACTATAAAACATTTACTGGCAATTAAATAATATTTTCTAAATTTCTTTTTTCTCAAAATATTCTCATGGAATACCTCATTGCGAACAAAATTTTTTATAGCATTATACACCTACTAGTATAGTACATGTTTTCTGTCTAATATACGTCCATAGAAGTCCGTAACTTCTTTTAGCTATAATTTGCCTTTTAAATTATTACACAAATAATATTATGTACATATGTTTATGTAAGTTCAAAGAATATATGAGACCCAATTAAGAAACTCTATAGGTGAATTAAAGTGATCGAGACAAATAATAACTAATAACTTGTTTTATTAATAAGGTCTATACCGACCGTCAAACATGTTATTCAATATGTATCTACTCACAACGGTTGATTATGTCCAAAGCGTTATTATTATTGAAAAAATTCGGTTAAATAAACATACATACAAGATATAAAAACACAAATTACGTATCTGCTCCATATTTTTCAACAAAATATTGATTTTAACCTTTAAAATTCATATTCATATGTAAATGTGAAAATGTATATATATGATATACATACATTTGTACTAACTTTGACTTCATATCCTTACTAACTTTTTATTTTATTTTTTCATAGTTTTAGTATGACAATTTAGTACCTACCTACATGTAATACAGTTTTTCTTTTTTAATTTTCATTATTGCTACTTACAAAACTTTTCTACTTGTTTTATTTTTTAATATTTTTTTACATTTTTGCAAGATTTCAACATAAATGTTTTTTTTTTTTGGGTTTTTTTTTCTGTTAACAAAAATAAATACATATTATTTTATTTTTGATTTACTTAAAACAGCCAACAAATTTTTGCAGCTTATTTAGAACAAAAAGATTATTTTTAAAGCCGAAAAAAAAATCAATATTTTGCATACTTATTTTAGTATGTAATTTTATTAAAATTGTTAATTTTTTTTTTTTGTAAAGGACAGTTAAAAATAACAAAAAATAAATAGAATATTTTTGCAAATATTTTAAAATTAGTAACACGCGCCTGCCTTTAATCACAATAATATTATAATGAAAAAAAAATGTATTAGTTCCAAAAAAGTCCTTTTTTTTATAAAATAAATAGTTGAAGAATTTCAGACAGCTATGCACTGCAACGATTTAACCCATTTTTAACAATTTTCCAAAAACATTTGAAAAAAATATGTATTAAGTTTACTTTGTCTGCCCATCCGTCCGTCCTCTAAAAACTTCTACACCCTCTGAGATAGAAAGCTGAAATTTTACAAATGAATAAATCTTTACTAAAAACTAATTTCTGTATAAATTAAGTATATTTAATTTTTACCTATCTCTCCCTCTCTAAAAGTTATATTCACTCAAGATTCTAAAATTGCTCTTTTTAACTATTTATTGTAACGAAAGCATAAACATTTCTAAAATTTAGCAGATACAGAAAAGTAGTGGTTTCTATTATCGCCGTATAGAATAGATAAGCATAGAAAAGACAAAATGGCACTTGAAATTAACCTATGCCTAACATCCATTTCTTTTCCAATGTTATCGTTTTTGTTCATGACGATAATTTACAGAAGTTTAAAATTTTAACAGCTTTTTAAAAATGCTTTTTCTTTGTTAAAAGAAAATTTTTTTCCACCACTAAAATGTGAATTAAAAAATTATTAAACTGCAAGCTTCTTAAATATCTATAAATAGTGAAATCAAATGATATAAGCCATGCCATCAAAAAATATTAATAATTTGTATTAACTCACGCAATTAACCATTGAATTCGTCCCATATGTTAACGCCTCATTAATTTTTTTTTTTTCTCATCCTAGATATATGCAATCATTTGAAATATTTTGTATATGTATGAAAGTAGTTTAAAATATAATAGAATAACTTTTACTTGTTTTAGGGAAAAAAGTTATTTTTTACAAACCATTAGTTTGATCCAACTTTATTGTAATAATGTCATTTTTAAGGGATATTGGTATTGAATTAAAATAATTGTAAGGTTTTGCAAAATTAAAATCATTTCGGAGTTATTATAAATATGTAATTAAATGGCGGGAATTCCAATAAATTTTTCAAACCATTTAAAGAAATATTTCAAGAGAATTAAATATACATTCAAAATTCGTTACTTTCAATTTTTTCATATATTTTTCAGTTGTAATTAATAAAAGTTATTATAACTAATAACAACCCTTTTATTGTTTGCCATTCGGACGCAGAAAAATTCTTTTGTTTTCCGATTTTTTTTAACATATTGAAAAACGAGATTTTACAAACAAAGTAATGTATTATCTAAAATGATGCTGATAACATTGAATTTTACGTTAAAATAAAATATCTTGAAAGTTATTTAAAAGATACAAATAAATACAAGGTTTTGAATTTTGTAAAATTTTTTTTACTTTCACAAAAAAAATTTTCGCTTTTACAAAAAAAAAGCGAAAACATTCTCTTTTTCCGTAAATAACTATTTCAATTAGAAATGTTAGATTATTTAAAAATAGAAAATTGAGATTTCGTTGCATTTTTTATACACGTTTTAATTTATAAATTACACTAAATATTTCACATAGTGATCAACATTTTTTAATGCTTTCCATTTTCAATTTGTATTACCAATTGATTTTTTTCACTACGTATTTAAATAAAAAAAAAACATTACATTATACCATTTGGCAAAGCAACAATTTTTTTTTTTTCAAAGTTAATATAACAAAAAATTAAACAATATTTAATTTATATAAGATTTATAAAAATATCCGAATTTATTTTTAAATACAAATATAGTTTTTATACGAAATATTGTTTTGATTAAATTCTTCAGTAATAAGAATCTATGCTATAAAATTTATTTCGAATTTCAACTAAATAATACAAAATCAAAATTTTTTGTATGTATATAATTAATATTCTATAATATTTAAATGCAAATGTTATTGTTTAATATGCAATATTTCATAATTAAAATTAAAAGAAAATTGGATATCGAATTTGTTTTATAGTTTTTGACTAAAAAACCGAGAAATAAAAAACAAAGTTTAAATTTAAAACCTCGCAAAAATTCTTTTAATACGAAATGATATAATCTATATTCAACAACTTTGCCATTTACTGTAAATATTACTAAATTTTGCCGAAAGTTTGAAGATCTAGTAAACCTAAACTATATTTATTATTAATATTTCAGCTGTAACAAATATTTGTGGAATTCTTCATTATAATCATGAAAACATAATAAGAATAAAAAATGAAAAAAAAAAATAATTTTAATTAACATTCTATTCAATTATTTAAATAAAATAGGAAAAATTTAATTAAAAATATAATTAGTGATCTAGAAATTAGTAATTAAGATCAAGAGAAAAGAAAACATCAATATAATAATTTTAACAAAATTTAATTTTGAAAATTCAATATAAATATTGATTAGGTCATCATTTTACTAGTTGATATTATATTTTATTACATTAAAATTATTTGATAGTACATGAAATTCTTTAATGATTATTTATTCAATTAAATTCATGAAACTTATAAAATTCAAAAAACTTATATTTCTACGAGTATCAATTGGTCAGCTAAATTTAGTTTCTTTGATCTTTACTCAAATTTTTAGCAACAATTTATATCTATATCTTATTTAAATTATGCGAAATATTGTATGAATAAACATATGGCTGTATTTTGTGTACACCTACAGCTAGGAAACAAAAAAAAAATTGGTGCTGTTGCTGTTATGTTAAATTTATTTCTTAACATTACGATATATATAAAAGGATCGTTAGCATAAAAATCAATAGCATTTTAGTTTATCTTCAATATCATTATTATTATTAAAATTCAAAAATAAAACATTTTATATAATTTATCATTATTTTGACTGTTTTACCCTCCCATTAATTTTTTTTTTTTTATTAAATTTATTTCTATTATATTTTTACGTAGATAATTTCGTATATACATAGAACATTATAAGTATCTATATCTCTTAACACTTATATAGAAAATATTGTATATAAATGAAAAATTTCTTTCTTTCTTGAACAATATGTTTGAAATTTGTTGAATTTATTGATAACCTATTATTCTAATCAATAGAAAAAGAGTATTTAAATTTAAGTGCAAGTTTTTATTCTTTATACATATTTAAGTACATACTCATTTTTATATTATATATATACATACAAAAAATTTGGTTTTGAATTTTGATGAAATTAAAATTTATTTTTTCTTGAATGCTCAAAACTTTATTTCAAAAACTTTATTGAAAAAGTAGTAAAATAACAAAAAAAAAATTTTTTTTTTTTTGTTTTTATTTTCCTTTTTCTCAGATTTTTATTATAATTTCTATAAAAATACATACATTTTATATAATTTTTATTCTAAAAATTGAAAATATATCAAAATTATATTATTATACTTAGTTATGTATTTTAAAAATATTTCGGAAAAGAAACAATAATATTATACATACATATTTATTTTTCATTTATTCATCAATTTTATTTGAAATAAAGTTTATCTATATATATATATACATATACTTATTTGTATTGCATCATCTTTAGAGATAATATTTCCGTATATAATTATATAGATATAATTGTAATATCTTTATAAGTAGAAATTGTTTTAAAATAGAGAATTTTATGAGTGAGGTCCGAGCATTACAAAATTTTGAAGTTTTGAGAATTGAATTAATATTCAAAATAATATAACATTATTTATTAAATACATAGATTTTCAAAATATATAATATAACTTGAAAATTAATATGTATAATAATATATGAAAAAATTATACCATCTTTAAATAATTAAAAATATGTAAAAACTTCAAAAATTTGGCTCCAACGAATATAAAAAGGTAGGTCTTTTAAAAATTTTTAAAATCCCAAATTTCCCCTAGCAGCAGCAGCATAATAAAATTAGATAATTTTTTTTTTTAATTATATATATTAAATTTAATTGAATTACATTGAATTAATTACCATATAATTATTATAATAAAAAAAAAAACTAAACCATATAATATTGATTTTGAAAAATAAAGTTCTTTAACTTTATTAATTTAAAACAATTTTTGTCTAAATTTTTACAAATACCTTAATAAAATCAAAGTCAATAATTATAATTAATGGGCAAAATAATATTTACATTCAATTTAATGAATTTGGCTTTAAAAATAATTTTTGAAAAAAAAAATGATATTTGAGAAAAAAAAAATTTTTATACGAGTATTAATGATAATTTAAAATTAATATTTAATGAATGAAAAATATAGTTTTTTTTTTTTTGGTATTAATTGATATTAAAACCAGAATTAATTGGTAAAAACTTAATTACAAAACAAAAAGACAAGATTATATGAACAAAACAAATGATTTTTTTTTCTTCTCTCTCTTTCTCTCTTTCACTATTTTGTTTTTTTTTTTTCATGAATAGGCTTCTCTATCTTTACCTGGATCACCTTTTAATCCTCGAAGAGGATCACGTGGTTCACATCAGGTATATCTTTTTTTTATGTTATATCCAAATTTTATTTCTTGAATTTTTCTTATTTGAATTATTAATTAAAAGGAAAATAAATCAAGTACGAAAAATGTTTATTGTTTAAAAGTTCTACAATTGAATAAGTTCCATTTTAAATAGAATATAATATTTAAGCGGTCATATACAAAAGGAGAATGGGAATTTAATATAAATATACTTTTTTAATTGGATAAATATATAATATGTTATTCTTATAAATGCTATACCCTATATGTTTGTACATATTCGAAGTTCAAATAATTTTTTCACGGATAATTTCAGTATCACAACATAAATGTTCATCATTAGACACGAGTAAAGTCATAGAGTCTTTAGTTAAATGAGTATACGGGTTTCCACTTTAAAACAATTAAAATTTTCCGTTTATTACTATATTTTAATTTTAAATATTTATATCAAATTAATTAAGAGAACAGTAATATTTTTATTATTTTACTAAACAATTTCTTTTTATATTTTACGTACTTGATAAAATTAATTTTTAAAATTGTTATAATTAAAAAATTTAGATTAATATTGAAATTTTCAATCGAATTTCTATATTACATTTTAAATGAATATAACATTATAATATATGTACATAATCCGTATCAATACAAAATTATTACAAAAATTTTTCTCGTAAATTTCAGTTTACGATACGAAACGGTCGTGGACGATTCGGTGTTCCAGGTAGTGATCGTAAGCCGTTAGTTTTATCAACATATCTGGATGCACAAGAACATCTACCATATGCAGATGATTCAAATGCAGTAACACCAATGTCTGAAGAGAATGGCGCGATAATAGTTCCCGTATACTATGGAAACCTAGGTAGTCTGTTCATGTATATAAATACAAGATTTATAATGCGTTTTTCTTTTTCTTTTCTGTTTCAATTTATAAAATAAAAATAATATCAAAAAAAATTAAAAAAATAGGATCACGTCATTCCTCTTATACCTCGCATCAATCTAGAATATCATATACATCCCATGGTGACTTATTAGGCGGTATGACTAAAGAAAGTAAATTAATGAATAGATCGCGTAGAAACCAATCTATAGCACCATCGAATGGAACCAGCTGTTATGTAGACAATAAATTTTCGGGCCATCGTGATTATGTAAGTTTGTTTCTTCAATGTTTATTCATATATAGTTTATTTTGTTTTTTCTCATTAACATAATATATTTATAAAAAAAAATAATAAATAAATAAACAAATAAATAAATTTAATCTTAAATGCAATACAAAATATTAATAAATATTATTTATAATTGTATAATATAAATGGTATAATGAACACACTGATTAAGTACCACATGATAGAAGATATGTTATATAGAATGTGGTATTTAATATTAAATTTATTAATATATGATTATATAAATATATATATACGTACGTTTATGTACAATATATGAAAAAAAAATGTGTAGGAATTAATTTAAAATGAGCTTTGCTAAGTGATATTATGTAAGTTAAAAACAAAAACATTATAACATTTTCGTCTTCAAAGCACAAATTTAACGCACTATATAAGTATATATAACAAAAATATAAAATTATTTTTATATATATAACTACATAAAATCTTTGAGTTAAAATTAAGTTAAAAATAATATTTTTATATTAATAATAATTTTTAGGACCCATCAACAGACTGTACAGATGAAGCTGGTAAAGTTAAACAACCCGACAATCCTTTTATTGAGCCCGTCCAAACGCAAACAGTAGTCGACATGAAAGGTAATTAGTTTTATTGCACATATTATATACATATGTTTTATATTAAAAATAATATTTATTATTTTTATTTTTTAGATGTTATGGTATTAAATGATATTATAGAACAAGCCGCTGGTCGGCAGAGTCGAACAAGCGATCGGGGAGGTAAATTAAAATATTCAAATTAGTATGCGTTTGTATGTGTTTTTGTTTTTTAATTCAAATGTTTTACATACTGTTATTATTCTATATATATAAATATATATAGTTGCTTTAATGTTCAAAAAATTATTATAAAATATACTTGGTTACAAAAAAAAAAACTTTATTTTAATTTAATTTAATTTTTTTTCTTTTATCTTATCTTATACAATATTTCGTATTAAAATATATATATTTTTTATTTTATTTATTTCATTTATGTCATTTATATTATTTTTAATACAATAATACTACAAACTAAATACCGAATTCAAGGAAGAGATTAATAACTCCTCCTGACACAATTTTACTATTTAATTTTTCTTTTTTTTTCTCCTCTCTTTATTCATTTTGTGTTTCAGTTTTGGTTTTTCGTATTGAATACTTTTTAAATAACATATTAATTTTATATTTAAAAACAAAATATATAATTAATACTTTATATATAAAAAAAATCAAATTTCCAATAGTAAAGTTGTATGAAACAAAAAAAAAAGAAGAAAATTCAAATAGTTTGTTTTTAAGCTTGTTTTTTTCAAAATCATTATTTATTTATTTATGAAATGTAACAGTAAAAATATATTGAATCAAAATTTTAAATAAGAATTTCAAATACTTACTCTAGATCTATATGAGTTTGAAAATGAACCAAATACATACAGAAAATTTTTCTTAACAGAAAACTAAGGTTCAGTTTATTTTTTTTGATGTTTTAATATAAATTCAATAAGATTCACTCTCGTTGAAAGTAAAATCGATAAGAAATCAACTAAAAATTACCTCCTTTATTGCATGCAATGCGGACGGTAAAAAGGACGGAATTGAATATATAATATGCTCTTTTGTTTTCCTCTCCTACTAACATATTTTAATTTTATTGATCATAATAGTTTCAAAAATATGAAAAAAATTTAAAATTTGTATTTTATTCATATTTTTATAGTGTATTACAATTTGCAATACACATTTAATGATACCTTCATTTTCTAGGAAACCGTTATAATCTTATAGTTATTTATTTTATCTATATTCAATTTTATCTATACTCACTTTTTTACTCTCTAGTCTCTTTTTATTTACTTTCTAATGAGAATTATCCGTTTTTCTAATGAATATTTCATATTTCCAATAAGATTAGTCATTTTTTTAGAATAAAATGAATAAACAATATGGAGTAATTCTACGGAGTAACTCAAAAAATATATTATACAAATACATGATAGTTGCTCACTTTCTTCTCATTTGCTGAGTAAAATAGCGAGAAAGACGATCGGGTCTAGGTACTTTATGAGATTGTAACGTACTTTATGAGATTGAAATATGATTTAAAAATATTTAAATATTTTATGTTAGAGAGTAAATTTAGTACTAGCAAAAAAAATAAGATAAAAGTAAAAATTCAAATATTTTTAATTTTGATTCAAAATATTATTTGAATGGAATATTGAATTTGTTTATTATGCTACTTATATAATAAATATTCTAAATATACTTACATAATTATATGTTTTTATATATATATATATATTTTAACTGTATTGTTCGTTTATTTTTTGTTCCTGTTTCTTTTTTTTTGTGTGTTTTGGTTTATATTTTTTATTGTATTAAAAAAAAATGAAAATTTCAAAATGCTTGCATTTATTTTGTTTTTAATTTTTGTTTTTTTAAATGTTTTATAATTCAAAAATTTATGATTTTTTTTTTATTATATGCATTTATTTCTTGTTATAATATATATAAGACCTTTTCATAAGCGCAATATATCGCAATATATAGCAAAAACAGGGCTATATTTGTGTTAATAAATATTGCTTACATAATTTTAGCGTTAAACAAGATTAATTTTTCGTAATGTACCGAAATTCGTAGAGAGAGCGACAGTTATATCATACGAAAATTTGATCATATTGAATAGTTAAAAAATATTGCATATTTCTCACGTTATGTTTTCGAAGTATTACTTTTCGAACTTATTAATTTTCATAGTATTGCGTTTATGAAAATCTCTTAATATATGATGTTTGTTTTGAATTTTATTTATTTTACTTATTTATACATATTAAATTTTTTTTTTTGTTCTGTAAAGAAAGAAATTGTTTGATATGTTTTTAATGAAAAACTTTTTTGCTTATATAAATTTTATTGCTACAATAATTTATTAAAAAAATGAATATTTAAAGTTTTTATGTTGATTTAAAAGCTTTAAAGTAATACGAAATTAATTTATTTTTTTGGAATATTATTTTATAATTTAACAGTTTATAGTTTTGTATGTAAAAAGGTATATTAAATTATAAGTTTCTTTAGTTTCTTAAATTTTTTGCATATACATATATATTTTGTTTATTTTTAGTTTTTGATTATACAACAAGTGAATTTCAAAAAATAATATAAAAGTTTTATAGAGTTTGACATAAATATTAGTTTGTACATCGTACATACATTTCAAAATCATTAATTTTCTTATATTAATTTTATATCTGTTCATATGTATACTCTTTGCTAATACACATATATATATATATATATACGTATGCAACAAAAATTGTTAGTCAATGTCAATTCCTAACAATAGTGTGTAAATTTCTAATTTTTTTGAAAACTATTTAATAAAAATTTTTTAAAGTCCTTTCAAATCCCTTCATGGCATTTGTAAACAATGTAAATTGAATTGATTAATTAATAAAATTAATTTATAATTATTTTGTGCCCTAAATGGAGCAGTCTACATGGCGATGACTACTTGCTATTAAAATGGGCATTAATATAATAAATAAAATTCCAAGCAAAATAAAAAAAATATAATTTTATAATATAATATATTATTTTTTTGAAATTCAAATTTAGGCAATATAAATATGCAATTAATTTTGTTTTGCGAATTTTTCATTTTTAATATCATATTTTTTTTTATTTTTTTGTATATACATATTGAAATTATTATTTTTTGTTTCTTATAACATGTATATATATACATATTAATATATATATATATGTATATATACATTTCAGTTTAATTTGCAAAAAAAACCGAGGGTTAATTATTTTAAATCTAATTAATATTTGAGAAAATTAAAAAAAAAATCATAATTACAAATTAAATAATATTTTTTTTATTAAATTTTTCATAATAAACAACAAAAAAAAAACCCTTGAATATTTTTTCTTAATTTATTTCTGATTACAGATTTTTAATAAGTTTTTGTTTTTTATTTCGTATATTTTTTTTTTAATTAGAAAAAGAAAAATTATTTTAGCAATAAAACAAAAAAAAAAATATTTTTAATAATAAATTATAACTAAATGTGCCTGACTCATCCCTTTTTTGCTGATGCTGTGTAATTTCTGGTAAAAAAAATAAAAAACTGGTCACCAAAGGATTTCAAAGGGTTAAATGTTTAACTTTAAAAAAAAAAAGAATTTTTAAATTTTATTTTTATAATTATATATATTTAAAAAAAAAAATTGGCTAAAAAAAAATTTTATCTTGAAAAAATCAAAATTAAAATTATTAACTTTTTTTTTTTTTTTGAATATAAAAATCAAATATGAATTATATATATTTTATATTTGAATATGCATATGAGGGAAAGAGAGGTTTTAATTTAAATTTTATTCCTTTATATACTTTAAGATTTTTTTTTCAACTCTTATAATATAAAAAACAATAATTTTATTAGAAATTGAATATTTCCACTTAAATATAATTAATTTGTTTCTTTCGAATTCACAAAATCGACAAATATAACATTTAATTTGATCAAAAACAGAATAAGCTCAATAAATATGAATTTGTTCCTTTTGTTTTTTTTTTCAATAATAAATTTTGTTTAATTTTTTTTTTTCAGACAAAAAATTATTTTTAAAGTTTTCGGAAAATTTAATTTGTACTTATAACATAGCTTTCATATACAATAAGAATTATACGATACAATATAAAAATTGGTTTTGTATTTTTTAACCTTTTATAATAAAAACTTTTCTAAAATGTTATTGATGCATTACGGTCTTAACTGTAGATCAATTTCGACCTTAGATACATGTTAATATAGTTGCAAATAATATTAATTAATATAATATACAGTTAAATTTATATAAGACTAAATTTACAAAATTTCGAAAAGCAATTAACATTTTAATGAAATATTGTCGGTGTTATGTTACGAAAAATTTGTGTTCATGTCACTTAATACGAATATAGTTAAAAAACATAAGCAATACGAGTATAATGAGATTTAAAATAAATTGGTATTACGTGATTATATTATTCTGTTTGAATTAAATTTTTTTTAAAATTTCAAAATGTAATGTATCAAAAACATTTGTCAATTATTTTACTAGTTTTTATTATAATTAAAAAATATACAAATACATTATTAATAAAACAAAATTAAGTTTATTGAGCTATATAATTTTGTCCATGCATTCTTTATAAGAGCGTAATATAATTCATTTATAATAATATCCTCTCAATATCGTATATCCCACTATATATTTTAATTATAAATGGAATGAAATTTTTAATATCTATTTTTATTCAATATCATAAATATATACATGCCTCTATATTATAATTAATTAGAATGGAATGAAAAATTCTTATTTTTAATCTTATATAAGCCTTGTTAAATATATAACATTTTTTTTCGCAAAATCATTATAAAAATAATTAATTTCAATATTCGTTTAAAATTTTTTCTTATCAAATATAATTTAAATTTATTTCATAACATTTTTAATTTTTTTCTTTATTTTGAAATTTTATAACAACAAAAAAAAAAGTAGTAAGTATATATAGCGCAATTGCATGATTGATAAAAGCATTTAGTATAAGTAAATTTTTATTTTGTTTTCAGTTTCTTTCTTTTTTTTTATTTTTATGAACATTCTTATCTATATATAAGCATTAAAAAAAATTTTGTAGTTTGAAATTTATAGAATTAGTAAATTTAAAATCACAATTTTTCTTTTATTAACGCATTTTATTAATTTTATATAGTAGCTAAATATATAGTAGCTATAAAGTAAATTAGAGTGTTATTGTAGTTATTCTCAATTAGAATTTTAAAATATTAAATACATATTTCTTTTTTTTATTTGATTGAAAATTTATTAAAAAAAAAAAACAAACAAATTTAAAGAAAAAAGAAAAATATAAACAAATCAATTATTCTATAATCAGAACAAAAGAAATTTAAAAAACAATTAATACATTTTCTATTCAATTGGATCCTTTACCAAATGTTTATGAAATATTTTTTAAAACAAAAAAATACTAAAACATAAAAAAATACACCATTTCTTTTTTATAAATTATATTTGAACGCTACATAAAAGTAGTAATTAAATTTAAATTAAGCATTGCGCTCACTTCACCTATAGCGAAAGATATTAAAATCCATTATCTAAATAAATTTTACTAAAAATCTTACTTCTAAATTTTACACTATATATGCACGAATATTATATTTAATGTGCTATTTTACAAAACAAATAAAACTTACATAAAATAATACAATTACAATTTTTTAATGAAAAAAAAAAATGTTTTCCTTTACAAAAAGTACGTTTTTAGAAAAATTATTTAGTATTATTCTTTTTCTGGTCCCTTAGTTTGTTCAAATTTATTCTTACAATATGAAATTTTACCACCTTTCAACTGACGAAGAATAAAAAATTAAATTATAAAATGATAAATATATTTAGATTTAGTGTGTAGTTTTGTTTAAACGAAATGTCCTTTTAACTTAGAATATTTAAAACTGAATTAATGAAAGGATTTGTATGTACATAGATGTGAAAGCAGTCTATAATGTAATTTGAATTTGAATTTAAAATTTGCTCTAAACTAAATATTATTTACATAGAAATCCTTTCTCTCATAATTTATTAAAGATAAGAAACTTAATTAAAATCCTTAAAATAAATAATTATTTAAAAATTAAAATTTATTTTTTGCTTTAATAATTAAAAAATACAAATAGTTTCGGATATTGATTATTTTAAAATTTAATTAAGTGATCAAAACTTATTTTAGTCATAATTTCTAAAGAAAAGTAACTTTAAAAGACACAATTAATAACTGAGTTTTATTTATGACCTGCAATTCCTCCAAGAAATAAATATTTTCTAAAGAAATTATAAAAAAATACTAAAGTATTAGTAGGAAGCTTTAATATCAGCTAAGAAGCTTTAATATTGAGTCTGGTTGATTTTAAAACAAAACAAAATCAGTAATATATATTCTCTTTTGCTGTTTTGAATCAAATTAGGAAATTGCAA
The DNA here is from genome assembly GCF_029603195.1 of Condylostylus longicornis. Lineage (NCBI taxonomy): Eukaryota > Metazoa > Arthropoda > Insecta > Diptera > Dolichopodidae > Condylostylus > Condylostylus longicornis. The sequence continues at coordinate 2,051,789 of NW_026578043.1, forward strand.
TAAATATGTATATTAAACATTTAAATTAACTCATAATAAATACTAATAAATTAATATATGTAAGGCTTTGATATTTGAAAGGAAAGAAAAATTTGTGGTTTTTTAAATTTTCTCTATAATATATTGGTCTTCTTTAGAAGTTGTTTTTCATTTTATCTGTTAAATTCACTTTTTTTTTGAAAATTAAACAGTTTCTTTCTGTATTAATTACTAATTTAGATTCCCATTTAAAAATTAAACTTAGTTTTTTAATTTTAAATCTGATTTTTTGGATAATTATATTTAATTTCAAAAATATTATCATCAGTTTTTAATGAAACTAATATTCTAAATCCTAAATTATGAGTTTTGAAGAGAAAACAAAAAATCAAGAGAATATTTTTAATAAAACATTAATCCTTAATAATCCAGTAGATATTACATAAGTACACATCTGTCCTTGTTATACAAATTATCGATTAATTGAATATCATATCTAAAATTTAAGAATAAAAACTTTGTTATTTAATTTTTATAAAATAATAAATAATAAACGTGATAAATATATTAAAATATTGTAAATTTGAATAACGGAAGCACGCTTGCTGTTTCAAAATGCCATTTTTAATGTTGCCAGCATAGTATTCTATTTTTAATTAGTTAAATTCAAATGATAATACATATTAGAAATTAATTTTGTTTTGAATGTTTATTATCGTAATTTTATGACTTGCAGAAATTACAAATATAGGAAATGTAATTTCAAATTAATTAACAAAAAAAGCAAAATTACCTTATCCTTCTTAGCTTTAGAAATATACATTTTTTATTTTTTTTTTTTTGAAAGACCATAAAATTTCATTTACGGTCATAATAGCTTAATTACAGTAGATAGAAAATGCGATAATTTCATTATAATATAATTATTTTAAATATACCTTGAGTTTCATGTTTTGTAAAAAAAAAAAAAACGTTTTCACTACAAAGTTTTAAGTTCTATATTAAATGTCGAAAACTTTCTACAATATTACATATTTCAAAAAGTAAAAATACAGTTTTTATTACGCAGTATAGATATTCAAAAATTGTATTTTAAGCTGTCAAATGCAGCTTAAAGAAGTGAAAAACTTTTTGTTTATAAATATGGAACTCATAAAATTTATAAAAATCAAAACCAGAAACTTTCTCAGAATTAACTCTATTAAAAGCTAAATTTTATTTACAATGAAACGATACAAAGAGCATAAAATTTTAAATAGTCTAGTGTTTTATAATTAACAGCTATTTAAAGTTCAGAAATTTTTGATGTATTTAAAATTATAAAGCAATTTTCAAATTATGTCTTTGACAAAATTGCGATATATATTTGATAAACTTTGTATTGTATGATTGTAAAAAAATTTTTACGTTAAAAAACAAAATAATGCTGAAAGCAAGGAATTTCAATGGAAATTCCATTGAAAAATTTTCATTTTTATATAAAATATTAATGATTTTCTGCTTAAAAACGGATAAAAGAATTGTATAAAATAATTTGCTTTCAGTAGAATTTTTAGAAATTTATACATACCTCAATAGAAAACAAAACTGACCTTAAATATATTTTGTATCACGATCGATGTTATTACACAAACACGTCAAACTTCACACATAATTTATTTTAATTAATTCGAATTAAAATACTTTTTATTAATATTAAATGATTTTTTACTAAAGTACATACATTATTATGAATATTTCACATTATTTAAAAATACACACACACACACCACAAACTCAACTCAATTATCAGAAAAAAAATAATAATAAAATTAGGCTTTTGATGTTTTCTCATAAATATTACTACTTAAAATGGCAAAATTTTAATTTTTTAGATTCTCTATATCTATTATAATTACATACAAAAAATTTTACGATATGGCATCTACAACTTAATTTTTTTACTTTGTTTTTTTTTTTTGTTTTACTTTCCTACAAAATTCCACAATATACAACTTTCAAATAATATATATACAAAAATGACTTATTTTCAATCAAAATAAATTGCGCTCCTTTTCCAAATAACGAAAATGAAGTGAGCCTCTTTTTCCCCCACCCAAAAATATATTGAAACATATAAAACATTAAATATAAAACACACTATACAAAAACAGTGGAACATTAAAACGAGTTAAAAATAAATTAAAAAAAAAGGAAAACAATTAAATTTATTATTGAAAACTACTATACTTGTATAACAGTTTAAGTTACAAGAAAAATAATAGTTTTTTTTTTTTTTTTTTTTTTTTGTAAAATGTAATTTCAATATAATATAATTATATAAAAGAAATATAATAAAAACAAAGAAATTGATATTTATTTAGAAATTGAAAAATCTAAAAATGGTTGAGTCAAAGTGCCACATATTCACTAATTTAAAACTTTTATGTTCAGTTTCTGTTTACTATTTTCCAACAGAGGAAGACGACGACGAAGACGGTCCAACATTCAAAGATAAAGCATTAGAAGTTATATTAAAGGGAATCGAGATATTTTGCGTTTGGGATTGTTGTCGGCCTTGGTTAATATTTCAAGGTTGGGTGTCATGGCTAGTTTTCGATCCATTTGTAGAACTTTTTATAACATTATGTATTGTTGTCAATACATTATTTATGGCATTAGATCATCATGATATGAATAAAGATATGGAAAAAGCATTAAAAAGTGGTAATTATGTAAGTATTAAAATTCATTTTCTTTTCTTTATAATAAACGGTTCTAACTTTAAAATTTATTAATAATGTAATAAAAATTTTTCGTACTTGATAAATGATGTAATTAAAATATTTACTTATTATTAAATAAAAAATTTATTTTAGTTTTTCACGGCAACATTTGCCATCGAAGCCACTTTGAAATTAGTAGCAATGAGTCCAAAATATTATTTCCAAGAGGGGTGGAACATTTTTGATTTTATAATTGTAGCTTTATCATTACTTGAACTTGGTTTAGAAGGAGTTCAAGGTTTATCTGTATTACGTTCATTTCGATTGGTGAGTATATTTTTTTGGTTGTTTTTTTTGTTTAATTGAATCACTTTATTTCTTAATTATATTATTACAAATTGAATTGTAATATTTTTCAGGTATAATTAATATAGTTATAAGTTACATAGAATATTATTTACAAACATAATTAATTATAAGAGAAAAAGAAAACTAAACTTTAAAGTGCTAATTTTTTTTTTCTAAAATTTAAGTGAATAGATTAGAAAATCAGTTTAATTATTATAGAGCACAACAAAAATTAAATAAATAGAGAGGTGAAGTAATTTCAGAGAATTTGTGCACAATAAAAATTAAAAAAGAATTTTATTTCAACATATGTATGCATATTATTGCCAAACTCTGAAACTAATACATATTCAATTGCATTTTGTAAAATAAAAACAGTCTATTAAATGCAGATTCTTATTGGCAATTATGATAAAATATTAAATTATTGAAATCAGCAAAAATCATATCCAACTCTATTTGAGTAAATCGTAGTAGCTGATCAGTTCTGCATTTTTAATAAACATTTGACACATTCTGATAATTTTCCGTTTAATAACGATATAAATTGACATATCGTAGTGTATACTTGTAACATATTTTACAGTCTATGTGACTTTGTATTTTAAAACTAAAACAAAATAAACGTATTTAATTGAGAAAAATTTTTAAAATTTAAAACTAATCTCCAATTTTTTCTTTATGTTGCATAATATATCTGAAATTACTTTTAAGTAAATAAGGTTAAAAAAAAGATAGAAATTTTTCAAAATACTTATACAACAAAATATTTAATCGAACACATATAAATTTGATTGTAAAATGAAAGTATTCGAATTTTTATTATTTTCTTTTTGCATTTTTTTGTGTTTTGTTTGTGTCTACATTATATAACATTTTTCCAGTTACGTGTTTTTAAATTAGCTAAATCCTGGCCAACTTTAAATTTACTCATTTCAATAATGGGACGCACTGTTGGTGCCTTAGGCAATCTAACATTTGTATTGTGTATTATCATCTTCATATTTGCCGTTATGGGGATGCAATTATTTGGCAAAAATTATACAGGTTAGAGAAATTTGACAAGACGTCAAAAATAACTTCGAATAACTTTTAACATAATTGCAATGCAATGCGATGACATTTTATTATAATGATTAAAAAACAAAAAAAAATTAATAAAATCCAAACTTTCGCATTCAATCTTTTTTAGCTGATATATTAATTTCAATTTTACAATAATATCGAATTTTCAAATTTTCTTCTTTTTATTTCTTTTAAATGATATATAATACATATTATTATATATAATATATTATACTTTATTATAATAATAATACAATACCTATATACATACATAAATATATAAAATATAATTGAAATAATTCTTTTGACTCTTATTAATTCTTGATGAATGATAATATATGAATAGTTTATAAATTTTATATGAATGCTGGCAAATTTATGAAATTTTCCCCATTCATTTGTGAATACTTATATATCAATTGTATTATGAGTTCTATTTTTTTTTAGTATCTCTTTGAATTTTTTTTACATTTTTAATGCGTTTTAAATAAAATCTTTTTTGGCTTTTACAAAATATGTACTTGGAATTCAAAATATATATTAAAAAAGCACCTAATACTATAGAAGACTATATTATTTATTAATAAAATATTTAATATAAAATAAAACGCTGTTAATATAACATTCTGTTTTGAATCTTTTTTATTTTTTAGGAAGTTTTTTTTTTCTTGTTACATAAAAATATAATATTACTCGTATATACTGTGTATATTTCCAGGATTTAACACACCATTTTCTAAATACATACATATATATATAGTTATACATTTGAAAATGAATGAAAAATTAATTTGAATTTATTTAATTATTATAGAAATTCTTATATGTAAAATATAATATAAAACTATTTTAAGTTAATTGGAATGAATAGGAATTTATTAATTGATCGAATAACAGAAGTTAATTTAGAAAATGAAGTTTAGTTTGACAATTATAAAAGAAAAAAAATAATGCTAAAATATTTATGAAAATTCTTATTTAATAATAAATTCTATATAATAAGTACGGGTAACTATAGATGATCAAAATAAAATCAGAATTTGTTTATATCTGATAGCGAATAAATTTAATTCATAAATATAATAGCATTATTTTGTAGAATAGACAAGCACATAAACATAATTATATTAATTATAAAATCTATATATATAAAAAAATTCTACTTAATTTTAATAGAATTTTACATAATATTTATTAATTATTTTATATACTACTATTTAAATACTTCTTTCTTCTCTTTTTATTTACGTTACATAATATTTATATACATATATCTATATATTTGAATATACATATATATATAACCAAAACTATATATATAATTTGCTTTGCCCGGCTTTTATGATCGATGAATGCAATTATATATTAAAACATATTCAAAACAAAAATTATTATATACATCTTTATTATTTCATCAAACAAAAAAAAAAAAACAATGGTTAAAAATAAATCCAATTACAATTTAATAAAACATTTATGAATGAAAATTAATCAAAATTCAAATGAAAATAAAATTAAAAACAAACATTATAACCAAAAAAAAATTAAAAAACAAATAAAGCTTCGAGTATTTAAACTAGCAAAATCTTGGCCGACACTAAATTTACTAATTTCGATTATGGGCCGTACTATGGGCGCTTTGGGTAATCTAACGTTTGTATTGTGTATTATCATCTTCATATTTGCCGTGATGGGAATGCAACTTTTTGGAAAAAATTATACCGGTAAGAAAATTAAATTTGATTTGAAAAAATAAAAAAAATAACGCAACCAAAATAGTTGAATAAATATGGATTATTTGTTTTTTTTTTTGTAAAGATGTTGCGTAATGTAATACATTCGTGTAAACAAATGCAAGAAATATTTTATATGAAAAAATAATAAAAAAAAAGTACACAAAATATCTGTTTAAGTGTTTTCAACAATTTTGTAATTTTATTATACATGCGTTTTAATGTTATTTTTCTTTTGTAATATCGATGTTTTATTAAGTATACATGTATTTTTTATATTTTAAATTTTGTTATTTTATAATTCTTAAAAAAAAAATAATTTCAGAACTCAAAAGTCGTTCCCTTATATAGTATAGAATGTTATACATACATAGGAACATATGAAACCTTACATAGTGTACGGTCATAACTATATGTTCTAGAAATGAAAATGATCATAAAATTACCATCCTTATGAAAAAAGAAATAAAATATATCATTTTGCACACCCAGTTTCTATAAACATTCAAATTCCTAAAATATTTTATTTGTGAAAACAATATTATTATTCAAATAACTATTGATTTAATGATTATAAGGAACAATTTGATTGTTTTATATTATTATTTTATTATAAATTTTAAATATAAATAACGTAATATTTTACAAGTTAAGTATTGTTTTTTTGTCGGTCCAGGCTATATTCTTGTGATATTATAATTGTATCATTACTTTTTTTCTGATCTCAGACACATTAAACTTTCTTAGCGTGGAAATCGGAAGCGAATAACAGGGTTGATGTTGTAAAAAAATTAATTAGATAACGCGATCAACTCTTTTTTTTTTCTTTTGTGTTTTGATTTAATTCCAAATTTGGCGGTGTTCAACATTAAAACAATAATACATATATGTCAATTATGTAAATTCTAAATCAAATTTCGATTATTGATTTCTTTTTATCGAATTAGCATCATATTATATAGGTATACCTAATTAAAATTTATAAAAATTAATCTAATTCCAAATTTTTTAACTAAAAATGTATAAAAATGTGAATAATTTTTTTTTATCGAAATTAAATGATTAAAATTGTTTTTATATATTGTTTTATACATTCGATATTATTTTTTAAAAATATAAAAAATACATCCAATTTAGCAATAAATAGAGCAATAAAAAAAATTCAAACTTAAGAATAGATTAATTAATATTGCTTTTGAGATAATTTTTAAGATTTTGTTTTAAATTTCGTTTGTCAAATAAATTTTTTTTTAAATTTTATAATATTATCAACCATTATATATAATATAATTAGCAATCAATAACAATGAAATCTTATTGGTTAGTTAGCCAAGAATAATCAAAAACCATTAACGCGAGATTGTTTGTCAATAAGTACTGGGTATATAGTAATTCCGTTCTTGACTGTTTTCTGATATACTAGTCTTTAATTATAATCTTTATATATCAGAATAAATTTAAAAGTTATGCTTTTCAATACAATTAAGATAAAAAACAAAAGTATTATACGTACTTACTTATTCGAATTGCAGTTGAATATCGTTGAGGTAAAAAAAAAACAAGAAGGTTTTCGCCGTTTTTCATCTCTAATTTTTTTAATTTTATATTCTAAATCAGATTAATCAAACATAAAAAAAAAAGACAAGCGCATTTTTTTCCTCTTTCAATTTTTTTTATATCTTCAATAATTCTAATATGTATGTATATCTTAACTATATTCTTTCTTTATAACACATTTCTACTTTTGTAAATATTTCCAAATACGATTATTATTTTTATTGCTTTGTATTATTTAATTATAGTTGCATGTTTTTTTGCTTATAAATGTCAACATTTTTTTGATCAGCTTACTAAATTGTATACAAAATAACACTAAAATCCTACTTTTACACTTTTAATAATTAACTGTATTTGCACAGTAGTATCATTTAATACAAAATATAAGTTTATTAATAATTTGATTATTTTATTTAGATAATAATTATAATGTTAAAAAAAATCGCAGAATAAACATTCATTTGTATATAACATTTTTTTGAAAACTATAATCGTGTAATTTGGGAATTAATCATTTTTTTAACTACTTTATATTGACAATATAAAAAAGTGTAATAAAAAAAAAAAAATAAAATGTATACGTATGTAATTACTGTAAATTTCTTGCCACTTAACAATTATTTTAAAAAAAATTCTATTCTTTTTCTATTCTAAATCTATTTCTGCTTCCACGCTTTTTATTGTTTTTTCTTACTCTTAATAAATATAAATAAAACGATATATTTATAAATAATTATTTCTAAAATTTTTCACAATGCAAACTATGAATGTATATATAAAATACAAATTAACTTTTGTAATAATTACTAATGCTATGATTAAGTATTCTTTATTTGTGAACTGTAATGGAAAATATTCAAAATAATATTCATATACATATTATTGTAATTCACAATAGCAATTTTGTTCGTCAGAGCTCTCTGGTGATGAATATACGAACAATTTTTTGAATTTGAAGTTTTCAAAATTGAATTTTTGATGTTTTTATTGCCAAAAAAATAAAAAAGTCAATAGGGAATACATTTATAATTTTATTTTCCAAACTTTGTTTTCACTTCAGTATTCGAAAATTTCCAATAACGAAAATTTTCACAATATTTGAAAAACTTATAAGTTTATACATGTATAGCTATTTTTAAATACAAATTCTGAAAAGCTGCTTAAAATATAAGATATTTGTTTCTTTATTCTTGAACTGGTTCTACATAACTTAGAAAGTATATAAAAACTTTTGACGTTTTTTTTTAATTGTGAAAAATTTCAGAAATAAAAATGAATGAATCTATTAACCACGTTTTATGCTTCAAAATTAATATAATATTAATGATTTATTATTTATGATTTTGAAATTTAGATCATCAAGATAAATTTGATGGTGGAGAACTACCTCGATGGAATTTTACTGATTTCATGCATTCATTCATGATAGTATTTCGTGTCTTATGTGGAGAATGGATCGAATCAATGTGGGATTGTATGCATGTTGGTGATTTTTCATGCATTCCATTCTTTTTAGCTACAGTTGTTATTGGAAATTTGGTCGTAAGTACATACATACATACAAAATTTTCTATATAACTAGATTTATATGTACATATATATATATATACATAATTAACATACAAGCAAAAAATAAGGATAATAAAACTTTTCTTTATATATACATTTTAGGTACTTAATCTTTTCTTAGCCTTGCTTTTGTCTAATTTTGGTTCATCAAGTTTAGCAGCACCAGCCGCCGACAACGATACTAACAAAATAGCCGAAGCCTTTAATAGAATAGCACGTTTTAAAAAATGGGTTAAAAATTTAGTTATAAATTTTTTTAAATCGATACGTAATAAATTGACAAATCAAATAAGTGATCAACCGCCAGGTGAGAGGACCAACCACATCAGTTGGATATGGAATGAAGGTTTTTATCCACTTGTTTTTCTTTGTTAAGTTAAATTTAATTTAATACAAGAAAAAAAAATGGCAATTTTTCAAAAATAAAAAAAGAATACAATAAATTAATAAATCACTATGAAAATATATGCATAATAAAAATAATACGAAATGTAAATTAAAATATTATTCGTATAAATATTACAAAATCAAATAAAAAATAAGCGTATCCCAAAGAAATAGATATATACGCCATTTATGTATCTTTGGATATTTTTTAATGTAATTTATTTCCAATTTATACGAATAATATAGAATTTTTTCAAAATGATCATTCGTAAACTAATTACCTCTGCATATACTCGCAATTCATGTCGTTTTGATTTTTTTTTATTACATTGATCAAAATTGAATCATCTTATGAATGAATTCATATTATATTTTCTTATTAGAAATTAAAATATTTTTTTTAAAGTAATTCAAATTATAAAAATTTATCCTAGTTGTGTATAGTTTGAAGCACTATTTTTTTATTTCAAATTCATTATATTTCTTGAATTCAACAACCTATTTTTTGAAAACAAAAATCCAAAAATTTATTCATTTAATATGCATAAAATTGATTATCGCATAACTTGCCTTTGAAAGTCATAAAAAACAAAAAACTATATTAATGATGAAATTTTAATAATGTTTTAAGAAAATATTAACATTTTTGATTATATAAGTCTTATAAAAAATCTAAAAGTTAAATGGCAAAATAAGATCATTGGTAAAATAACATGAGAGTTATGTATACTAAACTCTTTTATTTATAAATCTAAAATACTATTATGGTTGTTATAATTGTACTCAACCTAATAAAACTAGAATTGAACTATGCTTACACTATACAAACTTACGACACAAACTAAAAATTAAAAAAAAAAAATAATTTCAATGACATTAATTCTTCAGAAAAGCGTCACTTATTATTTAATACGTTTGTGGATTTCTTTCGGTTCGGTTCAAATATGTTGTTGAATTTAAAATTAATACTTTAAAGTTTCGATTTACAACATGAACGAATATATTTTATTTATATAGTTGAAAAAAGTAACTATATCAGAGGTATAGAACCGCTTGTTATTTTTAATTTTAATAATTTTATTTTCATTTATACATAAGTAGTTTGATAATTTATGAAAAAGGAATTATTTTAATACTATTAGCAAACAGTATACATATTTAGTTATAAATATTTAAAATTTGAAGGTTTAGTTTAAGAAATAAGCAATTTTATTTTAAAATTGACAGATCTCCATGATGTTATACGTACTCTTAGAATACTTTTATAATTTATCAAACTGCTTTGTTTAGTTTTAGTTTCCTTAAACATTCACTAGTAATTTAGTTTTTTGTTGCATTGTACAAGTATAAATAGATTATGTGTATATAAATATCGTTAAATTAACAAAATAATTAATAAGAAAAAAACAGGAAATCATTTTGTATTTGTTAAAAAAATCATAAATTATTGTGATATTAAATTAAAGTAAAACAGTGGATTTTACCCTTCCATATTGATGTTGTAATTAATTTTAATAGTTTTAGATAGTATACTTATTTGTTTTTGATTTCAATTTATTTATATTTTGATTTTTTGTTTGAATAGTTTTTGTTGGTTCGTATGCCTAATTTAATTTTTTCATTTTAGAATACTTAAAATTATATTTTAATATTACTGTAACTTGTTTTTATAAATAGTAAAATTTTTATGTTTTTATGTTGTTATATTTTATTTTGTATATTTTTTTTATTTGAAGGAGTTGATTTAATTTTTAGATCTTAATACATACTGTATAAAAAAGTTGAAAATTATTAAGTTTCGTCTAAAATTTAGAAATTACTAACTATATATATTATATTATATTAGATATATGAAGTAAAATAGAAAAATTATATTGAATTAGTGAAAGAAAGGAAAAATTTATTATTATTTTTTTTACTTATTTCATAAATAAATATTATACGTGATAAGTTATAAATTATATTTTGTAGCTTAACACAGAAAAAATGACTATAGGAATTGAAGATTTCAAAGTTAATGCTATAAAGCAGCATATTTTTAAAAATTCTTCAAAAGACTTAACTAAAATATTTTACATTTTCAAAAAAAGAAATTTATTGTTTTCAATTTATTTGTTAACATTGATCTAATTACATAAATTAATGTGACAATTTTTAAATATACCTACATAATTTGTATTCAACATATTTTTTACGATATCTTGAATATTTTGATTTTCGCAATAAATTCATTAACTTGTTACATTTTAAATTTTGATATAAATTAAATAAAAAATGTCGATGATAAATTTTCCGAAATTACATTAAAGTCATTAAAAATGAATTAAACTTATCACGTCCTACATTAGTAATATATAAATGTAAAATTATTATTAAATTTTAAAAGCATCATTAGTTATTTATAAAACAAATAATAATAATATTATGTAGATATTAATAACAATTAAAACTTCAAACATTTATTTAGTACTTATAACTGGAATTGTATGTCACGTAATGAATAATAGAATAGTTTTGAATTCTAACATTGTTAAAAAATTGGCTAAATATTAAATCACCTTTTCGACTTTCTACATTATCCGATAATATTGGCATTTATTAAGTCAGCTCCCCCTCCATTAATATTTCAGATTTTTTTTTATTTTAAACTTCTTTTTAATTATATAATTTACTATGAAATTATGAAAATTTTTTTTAGTAAAAGTTTTCATAATTTCTATTTGGATATATCCCAACGACAAAATCAAAGAGCAATAATTCGATTTCAAAATACAAAAAATTTCAAAATTATATATATGTATATATTATATGCAATTTTGTTTACTTATTTGAAATAATATACATAATTATAAAATTGCTCGAATATTACGTATAAATTAAAAATTTCAAGGTTATTAAAAAGTTTAACTTATAGAGCCGTATTCAAAAAAGATACATGCATTCTAAAAACTTTAACTTATTAAATATAAATTCTATTCCCTTCTTTTTTAAAAAATAATTGTAAAAACTTAATCAAATAATAAAATGTAATTTTGGTTTTCTCTCCTCAAAATGTTTTTACAAAATGCTTATTAATAAAGCACTCTCTTAAATTATCTTATAAACAGCGAATTTCTATACAAAAAAAAATTTATTTGAATCAATTATTCAATAAAGTTGCTGTATTACATAATAGTTATGAATTTCAACCATACACCAATGTAATATATAGGAAAGATTTTCTTTGAAAATTTTTTTTAAATTATAAAAAATATGTAATGCATAAATACATATATTTAATATATGTGTACTCGTATTTAAATTAATTTTATATTTATCCTTATCAAATCAGTTTAATTTAATTCAAGTTACTTTATTTTTTTAATTTATTTTATCGTGTTGAATGCTGTTAATTAATTTTATTTGTGATTCTCTCTATATGGTTGTTGCTGTTAATGTAATTATTTCTTTACAACATATGTATATACATATATGTATATTTAAATATATATATATGTATACATATATTGATTGTTATTGGCACTTATAAATGTGGTTGTAAAATAAATTTACAAAAAAATTTTGAAAATTGTAATATCGCTCTTGACATGAATTTGGCCCCCTTCTTTCATGAATGCTCATCACTCCGTTTCGTGATATAAAATATATAAAAAAAAATGCAAATAAAAAATTACAAAATTTTGCAATCAATTGAATTTGAAAAAATGTACAACGGAATTTGAACAAAATCTGTTGGATATCTAAATTTTAAAAATAAATATAAATAAAAAAAAAACTATCAAACGAAACGGATACGATAGGCAAGGGGGTTTGTCGTTGTATATCTGCAGAACATGGTGATAATGAGTTCGAGTTAGGACCCGATGACATCCTGGCTGATGGACTTCTGAAAAAGGGTACAAAGGAACAAAATCAACTGGAAGTTGCAATAGGTGATGGAATGGAATTTACAATACACGGTGATCTAAAAAATAATAAATCGAAAAAAGGAAAATTATTAAATAATGCAACGGTAAAATAAATTTTTTATTAAAATTATTGCTTTTTTTAATTTTTATGTTTGAACTAAAATTATATTAATATCAATAACTTGTAGATGATTGGAAATTCGATTAACCACCAAGACAATAGACTGGAACACGAATTAAACCATAGAGGTTTGTCCTTGCAGGACGATGACACTGCCAGCATTAATTCATATGGTAGCCATAAGAATCGACCATTCAAGGATGAAAGTCATAAGGGTAGCGCTGAAACAATGGATGGCGAAGAAAAACGTGATGTTAGTAAAGAAGATTTAGGTTTAGATGAAGAATGCGACGAAGAAGGTGAAGGTGAAGAAGGTGCACTAGATGGTGATATTATTATACATGCACACGATAATGAAGTAATATTAGATGAATATCCAGCTGATTGCTGCCCAGACTCATATTATCAGAAATTCCCATTCTTAGCCGGTGATGAAGATTCACCATTTTGGCAAGGATGGGGTAATTTACGACTGAAAACTTTTCAATTAATTGAAAATAAATATTTTGAAACAGCTGTCATTACATTGATTTTACTCAGTAGTTTAGCTTTGGTAAGTAAAGACGTAACCGTAAGTTCGTTTTAAGTAAAAACATAATGTATTTTTATGTTAACATAAAAATAAATATTTACATATGTACTATGGTTCTAAGGGCTAATTTTAAATTACAAATAAAAGAAGAAAAATTGTAAAAAATTTTAATATTTTCTTTTTAGGCTCTAGAGGATGTTCATCTTCCCCATCGACCAATATTACAAGATATCCTTTATTATATGGACAGAATATTTACAGTGATATTTTTCATAGAAATGTTAATCAAATTTTTGGCTTTGGGCTTTAAAGTTTATTTTACGAATGCGTGGTGCTGGCTTGATTTTGTTATTGTAATGGTAAGATAACCGCGTTGAAATTTTCGAATATTATAATAGAAATATGGGTATTATTGTTTTAAATATTTAGTTAATTTTATAATTTAATTATTTTAAATTACCTACATTTATACATAATGTTATTTTTTTTCTATTATTTTGAATTCTGTTGAAAATTTGTTATAAACATTTTTATTTAATTATATTTACGTATAAACTCATTTTTAAGTTTAAATGCCGACAGAAACATTAAAAAATTCAATATAAATTATACCATACTTAAAGATTTTTTTCAGGATTTTCGAATGTAAATAATATTACTATAAAATTTCAAAAAAAGATGGTATTTTATAAAAATAATGTCCAATTTAAATGTATAAAAAATCAGAAAATGATAGAATGAAAATGAATGTTAATAAAAATGTTTAGGATTGCAAATGTTACAAATATGTAACTTATATTACTACGATATTTCAAGTAATCTATCATACTCTGTATTTTTTTTAACAATTAATGTTGGGACATTTTATTTTATTGATCTTTGGTATAATGAAATCGAATAAATCCCAATTTTATATTTATCTGATAAATTTTTAACTATATATATATATACATGCTATAGCTTTCCTTAATAAATTTGGCTGGTATAATGCTTGGATTTGGTGACAGCCAAGGCATGCGTTCTATGAGAACTCTTCGCGCTTTAAGACCTTTAAGGGCTGTTTCTAGATGGGAGGGTATGAGAGTAAGTAGTTTTATCTAAATAGGCTAAAAAAAAAGCTGTAAAAACTTTATATATTGAGGAAAATATTATAGACTATCTCAAAATGTCTTTAATTTTATACATCTGTATTTATATATATATTTATGTATGTACATAATATACTATATATATGTACAATAATATTTAATTTCTGTAAAAGTATAATTAAATATGATTACAAATTATTTCGGTATTAAATGTTGTCAATTGTAAAGCAATAAAGAGATGTGCCTTCAATGTTTTTTTTTCATATTGATTTTCTAATTATATACGAGTAAGAAAAAAAAGTAAAAAAAAAAATTTTTGAATAGCAGCTAAATACTATCCCAGTGTCGGAATATTTTTTATTATTAATTCGTAGAACATAAATCTTCAAAACTTAATTTTTGAGAAATTTTTACTTACAAAAACTAATATTTTATAATTTTCTATTTAACAATATTTGAAAACATTTGAGATTTCATAAAACTTTACTTAATTAGATAAACCCTTCAATACACTAATAATGTAGTAAATTTTATAATAAAAATAAATTTATATTTATTTAATCAGAAATTGAATATTTATTTCATAAAAAATTACCAACTGTTTGATAAAATTAATTCAAGCAGTCAAAACTTGAAAAAATTTAATAAAATATTTTTTTTGTAACACAAAATCTATGCATTTTTGAATAGTTATTAACTAAATCCAAATTTTTTAAAGTATGCCAAACCAATATCATGTTAAAATCTTCCATAATTATCTCTAATATTTTTCTAATTAAAAACTTAAGAAATTTGAAAAAAAAACTATAAACTTCACATTTATATGCTATAACACTGGGATAATAACTTTGTGGTACAGCCAAAATAAATTTTATTGTGAATATTCAATAAATTGTTCTTTTTTAGTTCTTTTGTGAATTTAATTAATTTGTTCAATTTTTTTTTATGTTCTACATTGTACCCTTGATTTGTCTTTATTTTTTGAGAATTTTTCTTTTGATAGTCATTTTTTTCATTTTGGGTTCTTTCCAAATTTCTTGCTATATAAATATTGAAATGCAAACACAATAGTTGTGAAATTTAATTCTATTAAAAAATTATTTTCTTTTTTTTTTGTAAAATGTCCATATTTTTTCTTATTTTCATTAAACTTAATATATACATTTGGAATAAAAAAATTTGCTAAAAAAAACTTTAATTTTTGTTTTATTATAATTTATGAATTTTTAAGAGTGCTTATATTTATTGTTTATTTTATTGTTTTTGTGTTCTATATTATTTTTCATTTATATATAAATATGTAAAGGAATTCGATGTACTATTGCTTTAAATATCTTTATAGAGCTCTACTAAATGCTTTTCAAATTATAAAGAAAAATCTTGATGTCCAAATATAACTTACAATCAAAACACATTTTAATAAAAGAAAAACTTTGAATAAACATACATTTTTGTTGTGTTTGGCATTCTCGGAATAGTTAATATTTTCAATATTGACAACAGACCAATAAAATTCAAATTAAATACAAAGATTAAATGGAAAAGATTATTATGATTAAATTAAATAACGATGCAAAAGGTTTAAATTGGAAACTACTCTTTTAAGTTAAGTCAAGGAAAAATAAAATTGTTCAGGTGAAAACTAGTTTTTTTTTTGTTTTAATAATTTTTGGATTCGATTTAGCGGCAATACTGAATATTTAAAAAAAACCAGCATCCAATGAAATTTTTTTAAAACAAATTAGTCTTTTAAAATACTTTAATTATTAATTATTTAATTTACTAAATAGAAATCGTATAATGAGTGTATCAAAATTATTATCAGGAAAAAGCAATAATTAAATTTCTAGTTAGAAAAAATCAGTAAAAAATATATTTTTAATGGGATACAATAAAAAATTAGAACAGTTTTGTGTTTTAATAATGAAACAAATAATTGGGAATTAAATATATTCTAGAATATTTTACTATAATAATATTTAATTAAAAAAAATTGTCGGAATTTTCCAATTTTCAACACAAAATTTTCAATTATATATTTTATTTTTCACTTTTGTTTCAATTCTTTCAATACTTTTTTTTTTTTCTTTTTTTTAATTCAATTTTTCATTGTTAGTTTTATTTAATGAACATTTAAATAATTTGAAAAAAAAAAAAATAGGATAAAATATTAATGAAACATTTTTCTTTTCTCTTTTCCTTTGTTAAATTATTTCTATATAAAAATATAACAATATATATATACATATAAATATTAAAAAAAATAAAATATATCACAAAAATAAATACGACATTAAAAATCACTAAAAACTGTAAAATAATATTTAAAAAAAAATCAATATATTTCTTTAAACTGCTTAAAAATAATTAAACCAAAAAAAAAAAAAAAACAAAATAAAAATGTTCAGGTATCGCTTATCAACTTTGTCGCTTCACTTGTTGGAGCCGGTGGTATTCAAGCCTTCAAAACTATGCGAACATTAAGAGCACTGAGACCTCTACGTGCCATGTCCCGTATGCAGGGCATGAGGGTACGTACATTATTTGTCTGCAAAACAAAAAAAAAAATCAAAAAAGAAAAAAACAGAAAATTTAACATTAAATCATTACAAATCATATTTTATAACCTCATTTAAAATTCATTTTGTAATTTTTTGAAATGAGGTAAAGTAGTTTAGTATGCCATCTTTTATTTTTAATTCCTTTATTTTTGGTCATTTTATATCGACATTGTCATAACATAATTTTTAACAACTAACTATAATAATCAAACATTATGCCTTCAGAAATATATACATTTCACTAAAAAAATAAATATATATATATAAGTAAAAACAAAACATATAAAATTTTAAACACAATTATTTATGCATCTTGTAAACTAACAAAAAAAATAAAATATTTCGTTATAGATAAATATTTTTTTTTATTTTTGTTCAATTAAATTTGTTTGGAAGTTAATTTAACGTTAAAGATTTAAAATTAATTTTTATAACCATTTTATTTGATTTTGATATAGTTTCCGTTAAAGTTTCTGTTCTCGCTGCATTTTTTTCTTTTCTTTTTCGTTTTTATTCCCTCTGTAACATTTCCGTTGTAACGAAATAAATATTAAGTAAATGAAATTCCAAAAAGTAGTTTATTTCTGATACAATTTTTGGAACATTGTTAATTATATCAGATAAAACAAAAGAATTGTTAGCTAAAATTTAGCTATAACACTATATGCTAAATTTCCTGTACCTACGGGCATGCAATATTCAAATTTCTAGCAAAAAAATTAAACTACTTCTTTAATGAAATAGACCAAAAGTATGTTTAAAAACAAAAGCTTTAAAGTTTTTGTTAAATAGTAAAAATACAAGAGGTTTTTTAATTATGCAAAATCATAAAACTTTTATATTTGTAAATAATTTATATTGTTAAGAAATTTTATATTTCGATATTAAATGAATTTTAAAGCTAATGAAATAATACATTTTAAAATTTCGAATGTTTGAAATAAATTCTCAAAACAAATTCTACTTGATTGATACTTTTATAAAAAATTTTTAAATTCACTCATCCGTGAGTATTTACTCACTTGCTCGTTTAGGTATAATTAGTGTTAAAAGAAAATTTAATTTTAAAATTTAATTCAAAAGAATCTAAATAATTTTCTTTAAAAATGGAGCTTTTATTTATACCATTTACCATTTAGTTCATTTTTTTTTTAATTTTTACCAATTAAACACAACAACGCATTTTTTATTTGAATTGGAATGAATTGTAGTAATTTTATATAGAAAAAAAAAGTGAGAAAAAAAATACATAAATATTATAAATACATAAATACTATATTTTTTCGTTTCAATATTTGTATTCAAAAACAAGATTTGAAATTTGTTTGAAGTTTTAACATTATTTCTTTTTATACACTCAAAAAAATAATACAGTTTTTTTTTGCTTACAATTACATGCGACCACAAATGCAAAATAAAAAAATATTGATTTAGACAAATTTCGGTTTAAATTTTAGCTGTTTTTAGAATAAAACATATATTTATTATATATAAAATATATATATTAAAATAAAATAGTTTATTTTTAAATTTTTAACTAATATAAATAATATTTTGAAATAAAATACATTTTCATATAATATAATTTAATATTATATGTTAAATGTTAGGAATTCTCTTATTTTTTCATAAAGTTAAGATACTGTAATATAAAAATCAAAGAAATTTTTCTCTGTGTGTAGCACATAAATTAGTTATATTCTGAAACTGAAAGGCCCTCGAAGAATGTTTTATTACATAATTTTCTTGAAAACATAAGTGAATATTTATATATTTTTGGCACTTTTCCATAAAAAATTGAGAAAAAGTGCTTATTAGATTCATTCTGTCCCGTCCGTCCGTACTTTCGTCTTTCCGTGTCTATGTTCCCAAAACCTCTACACCATTTAAGACAGAAAGCTGAAATTGTTTTTGTGTAAAAAATTTATTTCCATAGGAGATAATTTTTACAAATTATAGTCGTACAAATTTGTAAAAATGTTTTTTTTTTTTTTTTTTTACTTTTTATTATAACGAACACACGATCATTTTTTAAATTCTGTAAACGCAGAAAAGTAGTGTTGAGTTTCTTCTATCACGGCTTAGCTCAGTTAGACCTTAAAAAAAACAAAATGACTATTAAAATTAACCGTTATCTTAACTCTATTTTTTTTTTTTTCAAAATTTAATACCGTTTCTGTTCTAGACGATAAGCTGTAGAAATCTGAAACAGCTTTTAGATATTGAGCAACAATTTATTTCGTTAGAACCAAGTATTTTGCAACCTTTAGCAGGAAAAGTGCTTCTTTACAAACCATTGATTCAATCCAACATTATTTCCTTTAGAATAAACGGTGGAAAAAATCCTAAAATATGCATAAACAATAATTTTTATTCAATTACAGTAAGCATAAATAAAAGTAATTTAATATTTAGAATAATTAAAACTCTATTCCTAAAAATGTAGCTACCCAATATTTCCATAACTAGAATCAAAAACAGCTAAATTTTTATAAAAATTATATCACATAAATTTTTTGTATTTTGAGTGCCCATATTTTTTTTTGTTGTCTAAAAACAACAATAACAGAATACGCTACGCTAATTAAATGAAACGCACTTTTAAAATGGATGCATACAAAATACATGCATACAAAATATACAATTTTTAACATAGTCTTTTTTTTTTTTTAATTTAATGGCAGTTTTAATTTAATTGATTATAAGTGATAATATTATGCATTTATCAAACAAATGTTATATTATTAACCATTATGAAAATTTAACAATCAAATCAGAATTTCTTTTTAACATTCAATATTTTTATTTATAATTTTTAAATAACTTTCTGTTGTATTTACATCAATAAAACATAAAAAAACGTGCACCGCATAATTTCAGAATTTCATCAATATCGTCTTATATCAAAATAAAATACATTCCTAATTGTTTTTTTATTATTTCTATTATACATACATGTATTCAAAACATTAAAAAATATCATTTAAATAAAAATCCATAGAAATAAAATATATGTGTAATTCGTTTACAAATAAAAATTAGGCTTGAAAATTATCCGAGTATTTTTTTTATATATAGTTATATATATATATAATTTTATGTATATTTAAAAATGATTTATGTTTTTCAAAAATTTTAAAAACTGTATTGATAAATGTTAATCAATTGTTTAATCATTTTAAATCACAGCTTTTTTAACGCTATATGTTAACACAAATTCCTTGTTAAAAATATAAATTTATAAAATGTTAGTATAAATATATTATACTAAAAATATTAAAAAGGCTATAGTTTTCTTCATTGAAGTACTTAGTTGATAAAGGTGCTATGTCCAAAAAGAAAAATAGAAAAAAACTGAAAAAAAAAAAATAAAAATATCGATATTATTTTTAATACATTTCAAATCTATCATTTTATATACAATAATATTTTCAAAAGAATATAAAATGACATAGATTGAAAATGTTTTTTTTTTCACAATTCTTAATTAAAAAAAAGAAAATATATACATATATATATATACATTTATATAACAAAATATTACCATGTAAGTATTTTAATAAATAAAAATATCTCAACATCATGTAAAAATAATCAAAATATCAATATTATATCCACCCCACAATTTTCGTATTATCTTAGATAATTTTTTTAAATATCATATGTTATGATTTCACTTTAAATACATATATATACATATATATGATAATTTATCTTTCGAAATACAAATTAACTACTGCATCCATTTTTAAGATTCTATTTAAAATAATTTTTAAATAATATTTTTTTCATTATCATAAATCAATTTAAAATTTTAATTATATTTAATGCTATATACGAATATGTAATTTCTTTTTTATTGAAATGCAGAAAATATTATAATTTATTAATATTTTTATAATACGAGTACAATATTTTGTACGAAATTTTAATTATTTTCTAGAATAATAATTTTTAAGAATATATTAATATTAAAAATTATAAAAAACTTTCTATGAAAATAACTCTGATTATCGTCCAAAATATTGAATTAAATTATATAATTATAAAAGAAATACATATACAACCAAAATAATATTGTGTTGGTAACACAATAAAGGTTATTTATTAATAATTAAAAATAGCATTAAAATTAATTATATTTTATATTAATAACACATATTTCCTTTACGATCAAATTAAAGCATGGTAAATTAAAATAGAAAAAACCCTTTTCAATTCACATATTTTTAAATCTCTTTGAATCTTTTGAATAATTTTCCTTTTTATATAAAATACATAGTCATGTTTTCAATTAATATAATGTAAAAAAAAAAAAGCATTTATCAACTTAAGACATAAAAAAAATATCACAGAATCAACTAAGCACTTTTTTCTTTACTTAGAATATATTATTTTGTATTCATGTATGATACGAGTATAATTATTAAAACTTCCAACTATGTATTATAAATAAATAATTTTTTTTTTTTTAATTTTGTAAAAAAGACAGTGCATGGAAATGTTTTTGAAAATGTTAAAATTGAATGTTTGAAATTAATAGTGAAGTCTTCAATTTTTTTAATTATTGTATGAATACATTAGTAATTAGTGTTACATATATATATTTTTTTTTTGTTTAATACAATATATTTGTATAATAATTTTTGCAATTTTTTTACAATGCAATCTTCATATCATTCTTTTTGTATCTTCATTTTTGTTCACTCAAAATATATTATATTTTAAAAATGCACTAAATAAATATTTTTATTTTTTCTTTGCATTTTGGCTTCACTATATTTTATTATAAAATTTGTTTTTTATAAAAGTAGATACAATATATTTTTTAGATTAAATTAATATATTATATATAATATATAATTAATTTAGAAAATTGCTGAGAAGTAATTAATCAATAAATATAAATTTACATTTGATTAAATAATAAAATTTTGTTGTAAAATACTAATTAAATAATATTGTATTATTAAGTAAGTATTGTATATTAAAAAAAAAAAAATCTCATTCTCACTAAAAAACAAAAACAAAAAATCTTAATTTTTGTCGTTTGTATACTAATACAAAATTGGTTTCATTCATTATAATCGTAATTTATTGATAATTTATTTGATATTTATTGGATAATATTTTTAATTACATCTAATAAAAAATTAAATAATTCTTAAAAAATGGATACAAAAATTTACATTTTAAAATTATATAATACATTATACGAGTACAAAGCATATGAATGTGTAATAACTTAATTGAAAAGTATAATTATTAATAATATATTTAATTTTATAATTTTTGTAGTATATAATAAATAATAAGTGAATAATATGAAAAGAGTGAAATATTATTATAAATTGCATACAAAACTGCATAAATAATTTAGAAGTAGCAGGTTTAATCAATATTATTATATATTTATGTTAAGTAAATAAATAATTATGAATAATTTTACATACATATATATGCACGTTTAAATTATAATTTTTCGTAAACAGGAATTGGTTTTTTTTTTTATAATGAAAATTAAGTTTTTTAAGTAAAATTAAATGAGTTTAGATTATATTATTAAGAAATATTTCATTAAAATAACAATTGTGTATTCTACAATTGTATTGTAAGTTTAATTTATAAGAAAAAGATAATTAATTTCGGAATTGATGTTTTTGTTATTTTGCTAAATTATGTTACTAGTTTAATAACTAATTTCGGCCCTAAAAAGTGTATGTATTATATTTGAGGTTATTAGTAAAATAAATTTTTTCTGAATTTTTTCTAAATTTGTAATACAATTGGTGTATACCTATATACATTTACGTCAAATATTATTTCTAAAAATCAATTTGAAAAAAATTGATTAAGATATTGAAAAAACTAATTTGATATTTACATTTAATCTGAAATCAATTTTAAAAACAATATAAAAAAAATATCAGCAACAGAAATATTAAGACTAAATTTTAATCATAATTGTTAATAGCATTTACCACAATTATTCATTTATTTTCATTTACCACATTTGTTCAGACACCTGAACAAATTCAAACTTTATTAATTTGCCAAAGGAAAAATAAAAGTTTATTACAATTTTACGTCTTTTTCGTTATAAAATCTAATAACAATTATCAATAATTAAAACTACTCGAAATTTATTCAGTGCTATAAAAAGGGTAATTTATAATTCAAATTCCAACAAAAAATTCTCAATTAAAAAAAATCTAAAAGTTGAGATTAATGAAAGTTTTGATTTTAAAATAAATATAATAAAACTGGAACACAAATTCAATTAAAAGTAATTAAAAATTTTAGATTTATTCTAGTAATTTCAAACAAGTTTTTTTTTCTGGTAGTATAAAACAAAAACAATTTTTAATTAAAATACTTTGATATTACAAATGAGAATTGCTTTTTAAGAACTTTTAAAAAGCCTAACTCAATAATGAAATGTATAAAACACAAATTTATAAAACAATTTAGTAATTAGTTTTGCTAAAATAGCATATTTAGCATAAGTGTTTATTTTTTTTTTGTTCTATAATATAAGTTCACTTCATAAACTTTTTCATATAAGCAATTATTAATATTTAATTTAATAAATATCTATATACTTAATTATTTAAAAACTAAACGTAAAGATTTTAACCAAAAAAAAATTTAAATAGCCATACTTTGTGTTCATAAAGTTGAAATTTTTCTTAACATTTCTTGCATAACATTTAAATAAAAATCAATTTGTTTAGATCTCTATATAAAAAAATATAAAACTTTCTTCATTTAAAAAAAAGGAACATTATTAAACAAAAATCATTTATGAGATATTTTATAAAAGTTTATTTGATTTCACTGATTGCACAAATATAGTAGATTATTACAATATTGTTATGAAGTGGTAGGTGGTTTTGATACATTATTAATTAAAATTTAATTTAAAAATTTACTTAAATATATATGAGACTTTATTTAAGAATAATTAATTAAAAATTTTCAAACTAAAATAATTATTATATTGAATTGAACACTTTATAGACGATATTTTTTTTAGATAAATATAATTTCAATTTCGTATTTTGATAAAGTGTTGATCATTTGAACAATGGTTTTTTATTAGTATTAGAAAAAAAAAAGCAAAATTCGCATGTTTTTAAAGGGAATGGAACTAATAAAGTTTTTTTTTTAATATAAAATGAACACTAATATATTTTCACTGTGGAGTTTTATAACTTAGATACGTTAACAATTTTTTTTTTATTTCAAACTTTCAACTTTATTATATAAATAGAGTTTGATTTATATAGTACCGAAAATATTAATAACTCATTTTAAAACTGAGCGCTAAGACTGAGTAAAAATATTGTATAACATTCTCCTAGAACATATTATTACTGTATTGTATATTGATTCAAAAATCTATTATAAATAAGCTAAACATTTTTAGAAAATTTAATTAATATTATAATTGTGTTGAATCAGTTAATCTCATTTTTAATTATATTTACATTAATAAAATATAATTCGCGTATATTTTATCTTAAAATTAGATTGAAATAAAAAAATTATTAGCTATTCGTTAACACCCATTCTTTGTTACATTTTAAAATATCAAAAACTGTAGAAGACGTTTACGTTCTCTAAAAACGTTGGTTAAAAATTCACAAAATCAATTTAATTGTATATTAAAATGTAGTTATCAACCTATACAATTAACAAACAAACATCGTGTTATAAATAAATTTTTAAAATTATATTATATACATACGTCAAGGTGCTCGAAACAATTTCGCATTCACAAAAACTCTAAAAGTTATTTTGTATTCCTCAAATGTATTATTTGATTATTTTAATAAACATATAAAATGAAAAAAAATTTAATCAAATAAATAAATTGAGGTATACAATTATAAAGTTTAGATGAATTTGATGAAAAATTATTTATACAATCAACTAATAATAACTAATCAACGAATAATAATCTTTATTTCAATATATTTTCTAAGTTATATTATACAAATAGGGATATCAATAAAGAGATATCTATATAGTTCATGGAATAAAATAATAATATTTATAGCTATTCCCTTTTCAATAGGATTCCTCATTCGAAAATAAAAAATATTTTTTAATAAATGCATAAAAATATTTTATGTATATTATGGATATGAAGTAATTGTCCACTTCATATTATTTTTTTTTTTTTTGTTAATCCTATATATTTTAATGCACACCATATATATAGATATTTTTGAGTGTTTAAATATTTATAAAATTTAATTAAGAGTAAAATGTGAATTTTTACAAAATTATTAAATAATTTATAAATAATTTTAACAAAAAAAATAAATAATTATATAATAAGGATTTTAGTTTTTCAAATATATATAAGTACATACATAGGCAAAATATCGTAACATATATTGTTTACAACAATTCTAATTAATGTCCTGTAATTTGTAAGATTTTTTAAACTAATCTACCAAATTAAAGCAGCAATTAAATGATAACCAAATAAATTTTTAATGTAATAAAAAACTGTTTAATATAAGATTTAATCTTCAGAATATAAAAATAAGGTTAACAAATTGTTTAAATATAATATATGTATTTATATTTATAAAAAAATAAATTTATAAATTTATTAAAAATTATACTAAGGTAAGTTATTTAGAAGTGAAAATGAGATTTATAAACTTAATATCTATATAGTTTTTGTTTTTTAAATAATTTTATACTTCTCAATATTTTCAAAAATTAATGATTTTGTTTTTTTATTTTAAATGATATGTAATAATATCTAATCAAAAACTTGTTTTTTTTTAACAAATAATGTCAACACTCATTTTTATAATGCATCACAATATTTTTATTCACTAAATATATTTACATTTATATTTAATAAATTTTTATATTTTATACAATATATTTTTACATTAATATTAAAATTAAAAACATTAAACTATGCTTACATTACACTGCTAAGTATTATGAATATTTATATATTTATTATTATATATTTATATATAATAAAACTATTAATGCATAATTACATATTATTTATATAATTTGTAATTTTTCATTGCTTAAAACATTTTCATCATTTTATTTTATTTCAATTTCATAATACTTAACATTGTAATGTGAACATAGTGTAATTAAAAAAAAAATATATATTTTCATATACAAATACAATTTACACCCTTATTTTATATCCACGTCCAAAAATAAACCAAAAAAAAAAAAAAAACTTAAAAAAAAAAATACCAAACTCTTAAATCCAAATTTAAAAAAAAAAACCATCCAAATTATATATATATACAAAACAAAAACAAACATATTATTAATTGACATTAAAACAAATTTGATAATGATTATTTAACTAAAAAAAAACAAAAAAACAAAATTCAAAATTTTATAGGTCGTCGTTAATGCGCTGGTTCAAGCTATACCGTCCATCTTCAATGTGCTATTGGTGTGTCTAATATTTTGGCTTATTTTTGCCATTATGGGTGTACAGCTTTTTGCTGGAAAATATTTTAAGGTAAATATTAAAACAAAACTTACATGTTTACTGTAAGAAATTAAAACGAAAGTGCTTTGTTAAACAAAAAAGAAAAAACAAAAATATAATGTATCAGTGAGTTTGAAATTTTGGTTAGTTAACATTTACACAAGTATATACAACTAATATTGTATAAGTAACATACATACATTATTTATTTTATATATAGTATAATATATAACACATGTATATATACCTTTCAAAATAACTAACCAAAATAAAATAAATATTTCCTATATGTTTTTGTTTAATATTTATTTTACATATGATTTTTCATTTCAAAAACGCTACTATTTGTAGTTGAACAATAATATTTTTATTTCATTTTACATATTTTATATTCATTTATTTATTCCTTTTAAATTTAAAAAAAAAAAAGACGCTTTTTTAAATTTTATTTAAATTTTTTAAATTTTTCAATGCTTATATTTTTATTTCTTTAACAAAAATTCTTTTTTCTTTTTTTTTTTTAATATTAAAAAATATTTAAAATGGAAAAAATAGTTTCTAACTTTTATATTATTCAAATTCTTTCTTTTTTTATTTCAAATTTTCAAAATCAAATCAATCGGCCATTATATTATATATAATGTTATATAACATCATAATCAAAACACACAAATTAAAAATAAACACACACAAAAAAAAAAATATATATATTATTATATTCAAATAAAACATTTGTATTTTATATACATATATGATATATATATACATAATAAATAAATATTTGCATATATGGATATATAAATACATAAATAATATATTATTATTAAACATATATTATTAAAAAAAAAAAAAAAAAAAAACATAGTGTGTCGATGGAAATGGTAGTACAATAAGTCATGAGATTATACCCAATAAAAATGCATGCGAAATAGAAAATTATACATGGTCGAATTCACCAATGAATTTTGATCATGTTGGCAATGCCTATCTATGTTTATTTCAAGTGGCGACATTTAAAGGTTGGATACAAATCATGAACGATGCCATCGATTCAAGAGAAGTATGATAAAATTTAATGTTATTATTAAGAAAAAATTACTTAAAAACGAAAAATTTTCAACTGGATTTTTTGTTTTTAATAATTTTTTATTACTAATACTTAAGGAATAATATAATATTTTTTTTTTAATTTCATTTTAACTTAAAATGAAAATATTTTCGAAGACACTTTTTTAGATTCATTTTTTTTTTTAATTTAAAGTTTTATTTAAAAAAAAAAAAAGTAAACAGAAAAAAAAATTGACTTTGACTGAAGAAAATTATGTGAAAAAGAGAAAATAAAAATTAAATTCAAAAATTCCTATATTCTTTTTCATTTTGTTCTGTTTATAAATGTTAATCCTTAATCTAAATATAATGAAATATTTACATTAAATAATTAAAAAGTTTTTGGTTAAAAATGTTTAATTTATCATTAAACAATTTTTACACAATTTCTTCAATCAATATTATAAGTGACAAGAGTGAACAATGAAAACTTTATTAATAATTTCAATTATTATTTTTTTTTTCATATGGTTATCAAATTTATCGATCGTTTTATTAAAAATTGATACTTTCAGAGTATAAAAATTTAGATAAAGAATTTGTTTTTAATAAAAAAAAATAAAGTTTTTTTTGTTTCCAACAAAATTTGAACAAAAAAAAAATAAGAAAAAATTCACAAATTATATTAATATTCTCCTTTTCATTTTTTTCTTTTTTCTTTTTATTTTAAACCAACATTATTATCACATTAATATAATATTTAAAATTAATATTTAAATATATATTTAAATAAAAAAAAAAAACAAACAATTTTCAAAACCAAACAAACAAATTGCACAATCCTTACTAAATCCTTGAATTTTTTAAAACATTTTCAATATTTCAAATCCATCATTATTCTCATTTTTGCATTATTTCAAATTATCCGATTCATAATCATTTTTTTTTACAAAATTTTCATTACATTTTGTTTCCTTTATTTTTTTTTCAATTTCATATTATTTTTCTTACTGTTTTTTTTTTCTTTTAATCATTTCATTTACACACTAATAATTTGAAAATTTCAAAATTGTAATATTTCAAAATTTCATTTATCATAATATTAATGAAAAAAAATTCGTTTTAAAAATAATCAATTTCACTTTCAATTTGTTCATCATAAAATTTAATCATCGGGTTTTCCTAAAAAAATCAATTCGCAAAATTTGTTTAAATATATTAAAAATAATTTTAATATTAATATTATTTTATAAAATAATAATTTATATGAAAATATAATAATATAAAAAATATAAATAAAATAATTTTATTTTTTCGATACAAAACTTCAAATAATTTCGTATACCTTATTTAATAATTATGATGAAAAAAAAAAACAAAAATCAAAAAACAAAACAAAAAAAAAATAATTGTATACGTATCGAAAAAAACAGGTGGACAAACAACCGATACGCGAAATAAATATCTACATGTATTTATATTTTGTATTCTTCATTATATTTGGATCATTTTTCACATTAAATCTATTCATTGGTGTCATCATCGATAATTTTAATGAGCAAAAGAAAAAGGCCGGCGGATCATTGGAAATGTTTATGACTGACGATCAGAAAAAGTACTACAATGCTATGAAAAAGATGGGCTCCAAGAAACCATTAAAAGCGACGCCTAGACCTAGGGTAAAAATACTAAAAAAAAACAGAAAAAAAAATTAGTTTTTGTTTTCATAACTTTAATATTATATGTGTGTGTGTTAAATGTTGTTTTATACTTTCAAAATGACAAAACCTAAAGTAAATTAAATAATTAAAATATTTTTTTTTTGTTCCTTTCTCTTATTTAATTTTCAAAAAAAAAAATTAAATAAATATTTTACAATTTTAATTAT
Source organism: Condylostylus longicornis (assembly GCF_029603195.1). Classification (NCBI taxonomy): domain Eukaryota; kingdom Metazoa; phylum Arthropoda; class Insecta; order Diptera; family Dolichopodidae; genus Condylostylus; species Condylostylus longicornis. The sequence goes on from NW_026578043.1 coordinate 2,081,773, forward strand.
GAAATTTATCAATTTTAAAAGCAAATCAAACAAAAAAAAATTAAGTACAAAAGCTTTAAGCTTCTTATATATATACTTTCATATATATATATATACATATATGTGTACATTTTGAAAGCTTTATAGTTCTAAAATAATAAAAATTTATTTTTAATTTTTATTTTTATTGCTTAAATAAACCAAATGAAATTACTTTCATTTCCTTTTATAAATATATTAAAAGGAAATATTCAATTTAATATCGTTTATTTTATAGTTTAAAAGCTGCAATTTGCTAACATTTTCTTAAAAAAAAAAAAAGATTACAAAAAAAAAATAACACACAAAATTAAGTTCAAGTTTTTATCTGTTAATTTTGTTGAGATCTTTATATGCTATATTAACGCTGGGATCTCTAATTGATCTTCCTGTTATATTTAAAATGGTTAATTACATTTTTATATGTTTATTAAATGCTTTCATTAATTTTTTAATTAAATTGTTAATTTTATTTATTTACTTGAAAAAAAATGTTATTCGTTTTAATGAAAACAATGCTTATAACAAATCAAAAAAAAAAATGTTTTTCAAGCTTTAGATTCATTTAACTTATAGATATTAAAAAAAAAATTAAAAAGCTTTCAATTTTAATTTTAAAATTTATCTTTGAAAATTTCCAAAAAAAAACGAAACCTTATGGTTTTAATATTTTCAAGAGGTATTATTATTTTTTATTTTCTTTTAAAAATTAAAATCATAAATATAACAATAACTTAAAGCTACTTAAACACAACTTTTTGGTAAAAAAAAATTAAAATTATTAATTTATCAAAATAAAGTATATATACATTTATGCTAAAATATCAAAGGTGCTTTAAAATAACATTAAAATATTATTTAAAACAATACTTAGCAAAACAAAAAAAAAATACTCTGCTTTTTATCACGCTTCTGTTAATAATTTATTTGGCTTTTGTTTCAAACGAAAATTGCTTTGTTAAAAACAAAACAAAACTACTATATTATAATTATATTACTGTTGCTATATGAAATATGTTATTATATAGGTAAAAATACTATATAAATACAATATTTGTACAAAAATATAAACCACAATCTATGATAGACAACGGAAACTGAACTTTGCGACGGGTCCTTTAATACTTTTGTTACAATAATTTCCTTTTCGAACGCAAAATAGAACAAAACAGCATTTTCAACTAATTAATAGTATATACTTAAGTTTGAAACGTTTTTCGAATAAATAAATTTTGTGACAATTGCAATTAATCAAAGTCTGTAGTCTAATTCAATTAGTTGTATCTCATTTTACAAATACACAAGATAGAAATCAATCAATTATATTAAACAAATATTAATATTACAATGTACTTATAATGCACAAAATATTGTTAATTGCAATATTAAAATTTAAAAACACAATTACGCACTAATAATTGTTAAACAAAAATATATGTTGAATTAAAACTTAGTTAATATAAGTATGTTGTCTGCTTTTGTTTTCTTACAATAAATTTCAACCAACAGAATTATAATATATGTTCTTAAGCACATGTAGGACTTAATAATAAGCCCTAATATAATTTCTTAATAATATATAGAATTATTTAATTAATTTATAATATTAATGATAATTTTATAAATCATATAAAATTAAATATATATTTAAATGTATATTTATTCACAGGAAAATATTATCAAAGGAAATTTGAAATATAATTTTTGAAAAAATAGTTGTGCTCCTCGAAAAGTTGATATACAGAAAGAGTGGTTTTTAAAGCTGCATAAACTATTTAATATAAGACAATTTAACAATTTTTTTACTTTTAAATTTTTAACAAATTTATTAGCAATTTACTTTTTAAGAAAATACAAAATCTAATAATGTATTCATATGACAGATAAAATATTTAAAGAAACTACATTCTTATAACTTATTTTAAGCATAGTAACATAACTATAATACTCGTATACAATATTCTGTATTATGTAATGCTAAGCAATAATTTAAATTACAATTTGTTAATATTTCGTTTTCTCTTTCAATTCCATTGTCTGTAGTTTGTGTTGTCTACCATTAACGGCAATTTTTGACAAATGAAGTTGTTTTAATTCAACCCGGTATACCGAAAATATCTAAATTTTGAATGATCCAATCGCGAGAAACAAGTCACATCAGTTTGTTTGATACTTGAGCGTCCTCTAATTAGGTTTCCTTGTTTTGTAAACATGCGCTAAAATCCATGCTGTCTACATGTGAAATTGCTAATTTGTTATAAAAATTTATATTCTTCATATTCCACTTGTTAAATTTGCTCAAATTTTTTATTTATCCGGTATTTATAATTGTCTTTTATTTTTTCTCTGACTTCGTTTGTTATTCTTTTGGAAATCGCTGTCACTCTACATTGTGACCATCTATCCAATATAAAATTTGGTTTTAAGTCTCAACTTTCTTATGAAACATCCTGAAAACATAATAAAATTACTTCTGACCCATCTTATTTTATTTGAAAATTATATAAAAAAAACATATTTCTGATTTCATTGTTAAGTATTGATTTTAAAGCACCTTATATAAATATAGTATATACATATATACTACTTTGATAAAATAATTGATTTTTTGGATTCTTGAAAAATTTTTAATGTATAGCTACTTTAAAAAAATAAAAATAGCAAGCAATTACTTACGTAAATAAAAAAATCTACGAAAATTTATTTTAAATATTGCCCATCATCTACGTTATTAAAAAAAAACCAGTGTAATAAATTAAAATACGACTAATAAAGCTTACACTTTAAAACTTTTCAAAAAACTTCGATAATTCACGTTAATTACTTATATAACAATGATCATGCAAGTACAAAACGAAGAAATTTCTTATTGCAAAAGAAACATTCCAAAAATAATTTAATTTCTAATTGCAAAGAAAAAAATTTTTGACTTTTATGCTTTCTTTTTTAATAATTTAAAAATATTATAATAAAAAAAATGGAAATTAAAGCATACAGAGGCAAAAATTTAATTTATGATGCATTGGCCTTTATCTTTATTTAGGATGTTTTGCAAAATTAGATAAATTTTTGTCCTTTTTTTCAATTTAATAAAAAACGGATAAAATAATCTTTGCAAAACTTTAGATTTAAATATTAGAAAATAATAGAAATTTAGAATTTTTACAGTATTAATTTTTTTTTTATATTTTTTTTTATTTATATTATATATAAATACATTTTATTCTAATCTCATCATTGAAATATATTGAACATGTAAATTGAAAACGTTTCCATATATGTAGTATAAGATACAATATATTTTCACTATATAAATATTTTTATATATATATAGTACATTATATATACAGGTACTCATATACATAATTATATTTCAACTATACTATAGTATATTTTAGTAGAATTAAATGGTAAACGTTTAATATATACATAAAGTATAATACTACACATAATTTTTCATATTATTAACATTGAAATTTATTTAAAAAAAAAATGAAAAACAACAACTTCTCCAAATTCATTGTAATGTATACAAAAGAAATGTAATAAGAAACATTTTTATGAACTATAAATCAATATACTTAAATAGATATTTGGCATGATCACTCTCTATGGTTATATAAATAGAATTTCATATATAAAACTTTTTTAAATACTTCCTATATATATATTAACTATTGCATTAGTCGTATAAATATTAGTCGTAATTTTGAATGCTATCTCTTTTATTATTCTCTTTATATATATTGTACATGTATATTAGTTAATAATTATGTAATGGATAGAACATAAAATAGTTATGAAACTCTCCTTTTTTTCTTTTATAATTTTAGTATTTCCTCTATTTCCAATAAAATATAAGAAGCATGCTTGCATTTTAAATATAATGTAAATAATAATTTTTTTTTCATTTATAAGTACATTTTCTTTTTTCTTTTTAATAATTTTTAATATCTTTGTGATTCTCAAAATGGAAACCGATATCTTTGTCAAAACTCCTTTCTGCTAAACTTTATTTTACTAATCATATATAATAGTTGTATGTGTATATATTTTAATTATGCATTTTAAATTTTATTCAAAATAAAAAAAAATATCATGTAAAACGATTTTGAAATTCAATAATAATTAATCAAAAAATTAAAAAATGGGAAATTGAAAGTAACTTATTATTTAGTGTTACAAGCTAATTAATTGTTATCGTAAACCTTCTCTTAAGTGATTATTACTAGTAACTATACTATAGTAATAAATATAATTTACTACCAACAATATTATACTAAGTAACAATTGAAATAGCATTACTTTTGTCTCGAAACATCTGTCGGGAATCTAGACAGATTTCTAAAAGGGTCCAGGTCACAAGTTGTGATAGAAAAATGGTACATTTGTGCGTTTTGCACCGCCTACGTCAACCAACCAAATAACCAACAGAATCCGAATTTTTTGTTATACATGTATATAGCGGTCAGAAATTTCAAATATTTAATATTAAGACTAAAATTTCACTGCTATATAATAAAATTGATGTTTGATTAACATACTACTATCAACTGTTATTTTCCAAACTTCTTGGGTAAAATTATTATCCAACGATTGGCTTACCGACTATTTATCAAAACATATGTAAATATCTCATTAAATTACGATACTAATTATTTTACGTAAAGCCGTAATAAGTTTTATATAATTATTATGGAAGTTGTAATACATATAAATATCATCTATGACCTATTTAATTAAAAAATCATACTGACTAAAAACAATTGCAGTAACACTAAAATTTTCAATTTCCAATATTTTTGAAATCTATCTTAAGTTTATATATTTATCATAATTAATATTATAAATGCATGTGAGAAAATGTGTCTAATTGGATGATGTAAATATTTTTCTTAATTAATAACATGCATAATAAAAATCATTGTATTTATTTTTTACATATTTCTTGCATGTTAGAGGTTGACATTTTCAATTTTTTACATATATTTAGATTTTTCAATTCTTCAAAATTTTTCTAGTATAATTCATAGTCCTTTATATTCTTTTATTAAGAAAAATACATATTTTTCTTTCTTTTTAATAATGATTTTTAAATATTAATTCTATTACAAATTTACCCGTCATTTAATTTAATACATAATTAATCAAATAAAAAAGAATTATTAAACAAACCATTAATTTTTTTTCTTTTTGAGATAATTATAAAACAAAATATCAGTAAATATATTGAGTTTTATCAATAAACTAAGCTTTAAGTACTATAAAAAAATTAAATACGCTTTCGTTAAATCATCTATATTAAATATATAGAAATTGATTATTTTAATTTTGTTTAATAATTCAACAACATTTCAACAACATCAAATTTGCTAGTTAAGAAACTCTTGTTTTTCTGTATTTTTTAATAATTCTTATGATTTTTCAAACATATTTTTTTCATTTTCTTTTCAAGTTTATATTTAATTTTAATTCCTAGAATTGTTGTCCTTATAAAATTATAAAATAAAAGAAATTTTCAGATACTAAACTATATTTATGAGCAAACAAAGCTCAATGTTTTACCGACCACCGCATTGCTTAAACAATAGGAGAATAAAAATTTATACACATAAATAAATATTCATAAAAATTTAATTTTGGGAAGATACATTATTCCGATTTCAACGGAAACTAAATTTTTCCAGCCTTTTTTTGTATTGTAAATTGTCTTTTGAGTCCTCTGAGTTGAATTCCTTCCTTTTATGGAGCTCTAAAAAATTTTTAGTTTTAGATTTAATTTAACGTAGTCCTCTAATTCACCACTTAAACAAGATCCCACAATAGGTCCCTATTGTGATTGGATGTCAAATTTCATTATTTTTATAGTGTACAAACCCTGCAACTTGTAGAACGAATCGTGACTTTAAAAAACTAATCACGTTTATGGTTGGTTTAATATGATGCCACATCGTGTTTTCAAAAATCAGTGACTGTTCAGAGGTATATCCACATCTTAGAGGTATACATATCCAATAAAACTTAAAGATATATCCAATAAAGTTCTAATATTAATTGATTTTGTTCTTAGTATACTTGCTAAAATGAATTTCATAAATATATCTCTTATACAAAAACAAAAACTATAATGCGGTCGGTTTCCTATTTAAATTTGATTTATTCAATTTATATAATAAAAGTCGGTCAAATTTATAAATTTTAATAATGTAGGTGTAAAGGTAAGTCATATATTAATACTATAAGCAAATATATTGATGTAAACAATATTTTATTTTATTAATAATACTAAAAAAGGTAATATGTACCAGAATCTACAAAAAAATTCTACATACATTTTCTAAGATTCTATTATTAATTTAATTTTAAAAAATTGAAAAAAGTAACAACAACCCTGTCAGAGTTAAACGAAAATCATATACATTTGTACATTTGTCCAATTGTAAAAAAATGACTGTGAAATTTAGTATCTAATTACATAAAATTAATAATATGCATGCAACATTAAAAAACCTCAATACATAAAGTTAGATAATAAATTTAGAAATACAACTAATTTAGCGCATAAATTGGAACACAAAGAAAAAAAATAAAAAAATAAAAAATAGAAATATTCTTCCAATAATTTCATTACTTTTATTTTGTCTTGAATTTATTTAAATAAAAAAAAAATTAAAGAAAAAACTTTGATATAGTGTAAAAAATCATAATAAGTAAATTTCATTCTGTAGAAGTTATAAGTATTTTCTTACATTTTAGACAAAACTATAATCTAATAAATATGTACATTTAGATAAGTATACAAATTTTTAGTAAAATAAAAAATTAAACACATATACCTATAATACATTTTTACATAATTAAACTTTACATATATTATAACTATATACCTTTGTAACTATATAGAATAATTAAACTCCCCCTATAAGTATAGTTTGAGTTAATTGAAAACTTAGAGTATAAAACCTAAAATACATAATATAGTACAAATATAATTGTAAATATTAAACTAATTCAAAACATGAATAAGACATGGTTATATGTATGCATATATTTAGATAACTTTTAATTTTAACATTAACACTACAATATATAGATTCATTAAAACTTTTGTAACTATATAAATAACTTATAGATTAACATTTTAAAACTTATACATTTTTATACATATTACACATATATATATACATTAGAAAGTTAGAATAAAAATATAGATAATTGTAATAATAATGGTATTAAAGGAATGTTTAGAAGATTGTAGTTAAAATAAATTAATTTCTAGTCTTTCTTACAATATACATATACATATAGTTAGGATTATATTAAATTTAGTAATAATGAAAACATAAACTTTCATAATACCATTAAATTATCAATACTTGTAGCAAAAGAAACACAAGTTTTGAGAGCGTAATTACTTTGTCTTAAAACTAAATTAAAGTTGTATTTATACAATTTTCTAAAATATTTGTTTTAAATTTTTCATATGGTCTGAAATATTATATATATTTATTTTACTTAATTGCTTCTGATGCCTACCTATGTACTTTCTATTACAAACAATTTACTATGAACACAATAACCGTACAAATTTTCTAATTTTACAATTTAAATAAACTTTTTCTCATTTTTCGGATGCTATTTAAGCTTTCTATATAATGCAATTACTTCGAAAAATAATTTTAATTTTTTCAATCACTATAAAAAAATGTTGTGTATAAAATCTAAGCTAAAATTTTTACTCTTTAATAATAAATACAAAATTTTTCAAATTCAATTTGCGTCGTTTTATCCACAAAATCTACATAAATAAAATTCGTACATAATAAATAAACTTTTATTTATTAATTTGTTATATACTTCTTATTCAGACAAAAAATTCATTGAAAATCTTTACTAAATTTTAACTAAACTTCCTCTTAAAAATAATTTTTCCATTCTGAATAATTAAAATTATGATTCAGATCAAAAGAAAAATTTGAAATGAATTTCATATTTTAAAATATATTAAAAAAAAGAAAACTAAATCAAATAATTTACAATCGTTTTAAGATACTAGTAATTATGCGACAAATTATAATAAGAATACTAAACAATTTCGTTTTGAAATAAAAGAAAAATAGGTGTATTGTGCGAGTTCGTCCATTCTGAAACTTATTTTAATAATAAACTATTAAAATAAACTATTTACAAAAATACTATATATACTTCTATATTAAAAATATATAAATAACACAACATAAAATCAAAATTTTTATACAACATATGAAATTTTTCAAAACAGTTTTTAAAATACTAATATGACATTATGAACACCAAAACATATCTCTAAATTTTCCTTAAAACATATTACTATTCAAATACAAAACCAAAATATATAACAAAATATGTCCGAACACACTTATAAAACAAAAATACACTCTCAAACACAAAGCCATAATAGAATCAAATCCTTACAAAAACAGCAAATAACAGTTTTGATTTTTGAAAACACAACAATTATATTAGCATATAAAAGAACACAAAATATTTTTTTACACTCAATTATATACATATTATTTAACAGAAACAAAACAAAAAAAAAATGCACCCTTATGTTATGGAGATATCCTTTGTAGATTTTTTTTTATTTTTTTGTAAAAAAAAATTACAAAAACAATTTCCTTAATCCTTGAAAATATTGGTTTGGAATGAACTTAAAAGATACTTTTATATTATTAATAGTATAAAATGATAACAATTTTTGTTAATTTTTATTTTAATTTACATAAAATACACAATTATTATGCACAAATAAAACAATATATAGAAATATATAAACAATATAATATGTATAAGGAGAAAAAACATTCGGGTGCCTTTGAAAATAAACACATTTTTCAATAAATAATTTATTTCTACCTTTTATAACAAAACAACATAGAACAATGCCAAAAATTTCAAGGAATAAACAACTATAACATACAACTGGAACAAATTACACACTAAATAAAACTTAGATAGGCTATTGCAACCAAGGGAATTCTATATAAAAATGATGTTTTCTAAAATATTAATTTCTTTATCTTGAAAGAATAGAAAAAAAAACAAGCAATATTACTCAAATTTTAACATTTATCTAACAAATCTTATGGTAATAAAAATTAATTTATAGGTGTGTGTGTTAAAAACATTTACGGATAAAGTTATATGTGAGGAAAATATTGTCTAAAATTTTTTACATTCTTTGTAGATACACTGATTTTTTAATATTAAAAAATCAAAAATGAAAAAATTTTTCAAAACAAATGAATTATCTTCCAATCTTACTAAGAAATCAATAGACAATATTTATTAATTTTTATATTTACTTTGCAGTGCATTTAAAATTAAAAGTTCAATATTTTTTAAAACCTTAATATTCATTTGAACACACAAGAATTGTTGAAAATACTTAATTCACTCCCTGTTTAAAAGAAGTTTAAGTTTAAAAGAATTTTAAGAAGTTTAATTTAAGTTTAAAAGAATTGTATATGATCTAGTAGTTAGTAAATATCATTTTTAATGAATTTCGTTGGTTTAAATTATTTTTGAAACCATATAATGAGACACTTACACAAAGGTATTTTTTTAAGAAAATTTATCAATTAAGGAATATTTATAACTTGTAATATGTAAGTACAAAAAAAAAACTAATTTATAAATTAGATATTATTAAATTGCATTTGTTAAGTTAATTGTTAATAAAAAAAAGAAAAAAATAACAAAAAAAGGAAACCAAATTCAAGACAATTTTTCGAAATAGTTTGGAAGTATATTAGCTCTGCTTCTTCATTAATAAAAAATTACAAAAAATTCTAGCATCAGACTTTTTCTCATTAACTAAAAAAAAGGAATTTTAAGAAACAACATGGTCATACATATGTACATTTTTTTCTCCATGAAGTATTACTTATATACAATCAAACTTAGAAAACAAAATTCTAAGATATAGTAAAAAGCGAATATTTGATTGTTTAATATGTTTTTTTTTTAAAAGCAAGTTAAAATATACTAGTAACTGTATACAACAAAATTGTGAGGTTTTTTACTTAAAAAAAATAAAAAAACAAAAGAATAATTTTAAGTGATAATTTATAAATTCGTTTTTAAGTATTCTACGAGTATACATAAAAATTGATTTTATACAACAAAAAAAATATGTTTATATGAAAAAGCAATTTACTTAAAATGTCACAGAAAATGTTATTTGGAAAATGTTCAAAACTTTATGAAAACAACTTTCTTTTCGAATAAAAATTTTTACGTTTCTAATACAAAAAATTATTGTCTCTAATGTGGCTTACATCAATTAAATATGCGATAACAAGTGTGTTCACTTTTAATTTAACAAAATAACTATATTGCTTATTTACAATAATATCAAAATATACAAAATCTTTATAAAAAAATTCTTTTAAAATCAATATCATATAATATCATTTTTCATATTAAGTTAATTTGAAGGTGAAAAATCAAATACATATTATCAGATACAAAACTATCATAAAGTATTCTACAAAATTTGTAAGTAATTTTGAAATTTAAATCATAGTAATATATTGAAGTTTTTTTTAAGATAAAAATTAAATTTTATATTGGAATAATAAAAATTGATCCTATTTAATAAACTACTAGAAATTTAATAATATGCAAGTAATTTTAAATTTCGTTTGTATAAAGAAATGCTTCAATTTTAAAATAAACTTGATAAAACTACACTGGCAAATATAAAAAAAAAATTGAATTAATTTGTTTACTAGGTTACTAAATTATGTCGTAATATAGTTTCCGGTAGTTTCGACACCAACATTAAATTCACTTTAACTTACTAATATTATTTCTAATACTAATTGATTTATTACTAGAAAAGAAATTAATTATGTGATGAACTTATGATTAATTATGACATTTTTCTCAAAATAACTTTCGTCTTACCATTAAATTCAATATATTCGAAAATAAAACTTGCATGAATATTATGTTTTCGTTACCTCAACATAAAGCTTTTTAAATTATTTAATAATTTTAAAATTATATTTTCAATATACTTCAATATATTATATACAAGTCACTAAAAACATTAATACATCAAACATACAAAAATTAAATTAAAAAAAATGTCACAATTCTAATAAATTAAAAGTGAATTTTATCAGGTAAAGTAAATAAACCCTATAGAAAACAATTAAAATCCTTAAACTATACCTAATATTATTGAAATTTATTCAATAAAGCTTTTCTCAAATTATTTTAATCAATTTAAAAAGTTAGATATAAAAAAATCCCTTTATTAAACTCATTTTATTATTATTTAAAATGCTTTAATTATAATATTCAAGCTAAAACCCTTTGACGCTTTGTTTAAATTAAGTTTCCAAAAATATATAATTAATTTTTTATGTTGACTTAAAATTTAACTTCATCAAAATTTTATATTAATATATATAAATAATACAATTTGCTAAAATAATATTAAAACCAATTTACTCTTACCCAAAATTAGTTTTGCTTTAAATTTTGTAAGATTATTTCTAATTACTCTATTAATTTGATAACTATTGATTTTCATGCTAATTTTTTAAAAAAAATTTATTCTTTCTTTAGCATTTACTTATAAACTTAACATAATTGAAGGATTTGCTTCGTATTAAAAATCATAATTGTATTCAAAAATTTGCTAAAAATTTGAACTATATCAAAGTCCACCATCAATAAAAGAAACTAACAAATTCAGCTTTGCTATATACTTTAGTACATGCAGGATTTAAAAGAAGTCTAAAAATATTCAATAATTTTACAGATGAATTTTAAAGAAATGTTTGATTTTTTCTTTGTTAAATATTATTAAAGTTAATAAACTTTTTTTGCATTATTTTAAAAGGAAACTATCATATTTCTGATTTGAAGGTGGAAAAATGTTTCAATTTCTTATTTTATATTCTTCTAAAACTGGTATTCTAACTTCATGAGCTCTTACTACTGAACAAATTATTAATACATTATTATGTAATGCATATATTATATATATGTAACAATATTTTGTCTTTTGAAGGAGGTGCAAGTGAATTGTTTTAAGAATTGACATTAACATATTTTTATACTACTTGAGAGCTCGTTTATATCGTAAATTGTTCAAGTTGTTTTAGTAATGTTCAAGCAGTTTAATTCTATATATAACAAAAATTTAAAGCTTTTTAAAAAGTATATTTCATTTTTCTAAAATTATATGCATTTAAAAAAAAATTGTCCATTCTAAATTTATAATCAAATTATGAAAGATAATATTTCTTCAATGGAAGTAAATTGGTTTTAATTTAAATTTGAATTGAGTTAAATTTATTAAAAACAATATTAATAAAAATTAATAATTTTAAAAAACTTAATTCGAATTTCTTTATAAGACAAAAGCAAATAATCTCTGTATATTTTCAATTAGTATTTATGTATAAAATAAAATTGAGCCTTTATTTAATTTAAATGAAAAGTTTTTGATTTTCATGTATAGGCTATTTGAAATAAAAAAAACTTAAAATTTTCAAACAAAATTGGCATACGATATTAGTTTCAAAGATTTATGGCCTCAGTTTCAAATATTTCAAATATAATCTTACTGATTCTACAACATGGCATACACAAATCTTCTTAAAAAAAACTAAATATTATATTCATTTTCAATTACAATAAATTAAGAATAGTTTTTGTAATATTAATTTTCGTATGCATGTCTTAATTTAAAATATAAGTACATATCTTTTTATCAAGTAAATATAAAACATCAAGGCTCAATAAGAATTCTTTATTACAAATCTACCTCACTACTATTACAATTTTGAGTAAAAAATGCAAAAACAAAATTTATCAATCTAAATGAAAGTAAAAAGAAATTATACAGAAATTATTTGTACAAAATTACAAATGCTTAATTATTCAAAATATAAAATAAGAAAATATTTACATGCTTATTTATAATTTTAAAAAATATTTAATAAAGTTTATATTAATTTATTAAAGTATAAAATAAATTTTTAAGTTCATAAAGCCTTAAATCATTCTTAGTGAAAATTTCTTATTATTAATTAAAATATAAACTGTTATTATTATTAAGTTCAATACATGTACATGTTATTGTTATTATTATTAATGAATTACATACATACTGTTATTATTATGTTACAACGCTTTAAATGTTCTATCCATGTTACAAACATATAATGTTAAATTATTTGTTCCCTACAACAAAAAAAAAAAATAAAAAGTTAAAAGTGATATTTTATAAGTGTATGTAGGTGTTACCATTTAACCACAGCGTCAACATTATTTAGGTAGTCCTCCAACATTCTTGAAATAATTATTCCCTTTTATAATATTCAAATTCAGTATACTACATACCATATTTATGTTGTTGTTAATCCTTTAGTTCAATTTTTTTATGTTAAAGCTAAAATTGTTAAATGAAAATATATGAGTAAATTGCTTGCATTCTTTTCTTAAATACATATATATATATATAAGAAAAGTAAAGGAAAATATATAAAATTATTTTTAAAAGAAAATAAAATTGATAAATACCAGCTTATATATAAAAAAAATCAAACGTTTTATTTTTGATTACTTAAAATAACAAAGTTAAAATAAAATGCTTTCTTTCAAATAATATTCAATTTTAAAATAAAAACAAAACCATACTGCTTTTACTACAAAATATTAATTAAAAATAAAAATTCTAAAAAAAGTTTTCAATTAAAATTCAATCACATTTAATAATAAAGTGCTTTAAAATATTCTAAATATTAATTAGAAATATAATTAAGGAAATTAAAGCACTTCTGCGAATTTTTTAATTAACAATTTTTAATGCAGCTTCGTTAAATTTAAATATAATGATTAAAAACCAATGTCTTAAATTAATAAAATAATCTGCAGCTAAAGATTTTATTTTACAATGTCGTAAATGCTTCGTAAATTACATACATAAATATTATTACAATGCTATAAAAGCTCTTTTTAAAACTTTTAGACCATTATACTGATTAGCTATTTACAAAATGTCTAAAAATTTTTTATTCAAAATCTTCCATTAAATTCTCATTTTCAAATTATATATGATAACTACAAAAAAAACAACATAAAAAAATTTATTAATTAGTTAAAAAACTAATTAGATTTTAATTAATTTCTGTAGTTTAGTCACACAATTTTATAGTAATTTATAATTTGTGTCCTTTTTTTTTTTTTGTGTTTTTGTTGTAAAATTTATGTAACAATTGGCAATAAAATTATTAATTTGTTTTAATGTATACACAATAATAAATGGAAACAAAAAAATATGCACTGAACTTAGTATTTATTATTTAATTTCAATTTTAAATTTAACATACCAACTCTAAAAATACATACAAAAATACACTAACTCATATTTTCTTATATAAGAAAATATAACACAACATTTTTGAATCGTCTATATATACATGATTCATATCAAATATATATATATATATATATATTATATATATAAAAATTCATTAAAGAATCAATGCAAAAGTTAACAACTATTGATTCAAAAGACATTTTCTAATTGGCCAATCTTAAAAATGGTATATAAGTTATAGATGTTAAATGCTATATAATTAATTTATAAAATGCAAAAAAAGAGTTCAAATTTAATCGTTATACAAAAATGTTTTACGCTATCACGCAATTTTTTATAATTTTATAGCTACAAAATATATATATATTTTACAAAACAAAAATAATAAAGCCTATCGAACATAGTACTGTATACAATTTCAAAAAAACAAAATTTTTTTAATTTATTTTTAAGTTCTTTATTGCTATTAATTCGCTAAATGTACTTACTTACTAAATATTGAATTATTTAATTTAAATCAGTAAATGTTTAATATTATTTGTGTCTTAATATTAATTGTTGTCTAATTTGTTAATTGTTTAAAAAAAAAAAATTATTATAAATGTAAATTAATTTAGCCAAATTCAATATCAAACATTAAATCTAACTAAGAATATTTCTTTTTTCATATTTTACTCTTTTTTTTCGAAAATACAAAAACACTTCGTTTTTCGAAAATTTCATTTCTCCAGTGGCGACCACAAGCAATAGTATTTGAAATAGTAACAGATAAAAAATTCGATATTGTTATAATGTTATTTATTGGCTTAAATATGTTTACAATGACACTCGATAAATATAATGCACCGGACTATTATAATAAAGTATTAGACTATCTGAACATGATATTCGTTGTTATATTCAGTGCAGAATGTCTACTCAAAATATTCGCATTACGATATCATTATTTTGTTGAGCCATGGAATTTATTTGATGTTGTAGTCGTCGTATTATCCATCCTAGGTCAGTACAACTACATTACAAAAAAAAAAAAAAAAAAAAAAAAAAACACAAAAAATTTGAAATCAAAAATAATTTAAACAAATTATTAAATTATAAGTTTAACATTGCTGTGTTTTTATTTTTCAATTAATTTAATTTTATTTTTTTAAAATTATATTTAATTTTATATAATTTTTTTCTATATATTTGTATTTGAATTTAACAAAATATATTAACGGAAAAATTAAATAAACACTTATTATTTAAATTCTTGTTATAATTGAAATTAAACAAAAGTAGGCAGTTTAAAATTTAAATATTACAATTCGAATTAATGTAAATTTTAAAAAATTAAGCTTCCATATTAAATTGTTCAAATCATTTACCGAGGAATTATATTCGCTTCAAATCTATGTCCGAATAATAGATTTATAATTATAAATTTTATATTAATAAAAAAAAACCGAAAATTTTCCTCTAAAATCAAATCCTAAGTATGAAATGTTATAATAAAAATATTACGTTAATGAAATTAGACCTAGATTAATTCGGTTAAAGTAAAAAATCTTCTGAATTATTAAAAATTAAATAAAAGATTTTAATTAAAAAATTTTTATTCAAAATACTGAACGTTTTGTTAAATTTAAATCACATTTTTATAACATTTTAATTTTCATTTAAGATTTTTGTTGCATTTGATTTTTCACTTTATTAAATAATTTTTAATAAAGATTTTAATTGAATTTAGTACTTATACTTTTAATCAATTTAATTTTTACATGCTTCTTAAAATTTTAAGTTTCAGTTTTAAACTAAGCTTTAAATTTTATTTATACATAAAAACAAACAAGAAAAAAAGTTTTTTGATTAAAAACAAAATGGGTGTTGTACTTACTTACATTAAAAAGTATATAAAATCATTAAATTAATAAAATAAATTTTCCATTTCATTTTTTCTTTCATGACTTTTTTCATATCGTTTCTTTATTTTTTTAATTAAATTTGTTTCTTTTTTTCATTAATTCAATAATAATTCCATCATAATGCACGAAAATAATTCCTTTAATAAAAACAAAAAATACAAATATCCTTCGCCAATTCCTATATCTATTCCACCTTATTATTTTTCTTTCACTCTCTTAAAAAAAAAAAACACACACATCACATTCTATTCAACAGGTCTTGTTCTTAGCGACATTATCGAAAAATATTTTGTATCACCAACATTACTTCGTGTTGTTCGTGTAGCTAAAGTAGGTCGTGTTCTACGTTTGGTCAAAGGTGCGAAAGGTATTCGAACATTACTTTTTGCCCTGGCCATGTCCCTACCAGCCTTATTTAATATTTGCCTATTGCTATTTCTTGTAATGTTCATCTTTGCAATATTTGGGATGTCATTTTTTATGCATGTAAAACGAAAAAGTGGTATAGATGATGTTTATAATTTCGAAACGTTTGGACAGAGTATGATAATCCTGTTCCAGGTAATTTATTAAATTCGAATTTAAGCTTTATTAGTTATCATAAGGTATTAATAAGTGAAAAAGAAACTTTAAACATATATGCAACAATTTAAAAATTATAAAAACCATTTAATTTAATGAAATTAATAAAAATTTACAATGAAGTTGTTCAATTTACTTTATGGTTAAGAAATTTTTAAATAGTTGCATTTGATCCAAGGTAAGATAACTTAAATCTAATATTTAAATTTTTTGCATGTATTTTTTTTTTTCATTTTTTTTGATAATGAAAAATATTGGAAAATTCTAAAACTGATCAGATGTCAACGTCAGCTGGTTGGGACGGTGTTCTAGATGCTATAATTAATGAAGAAGATTGTGTTAAACCAAATCCAGATTTGGGTGAAACTGGAAATTGTGGTTCAGCAACAGTTGGAATCACTTATTTACTATCATATTTAGTTATAAGCTTCTTAATTGTGATTAACATGTACATTGCTGTTATTCTCGAAAATTACAGCCAGGCTACTGAAGATGTTCAAGAAGGTTTAACCGATGATGATTATGACATGTACTATGAAATATGGCAGCAATTTGATCCAGATGGAACACAATATATTCGCTACGATCAATTATCAGAATTTTTAGACGTACTCGAACCGCCATTACAAATCCATAAACCAAATAAATATAAAATTATATCAATGGATATACCAATATGTCGCGGTGATCTTATGTTTTGTGTTGATATATTGGATGCCTTAACGAAAGATTTTTTCGCTCGTAAAGGTAATCCAATTGAAGAAACCGGCGAAATTGGTGAAATTGCGGCTAGACCCGAAGAAGCTGGGTATGAACCTGTATCATCTACTTTATGGCGACAAAGAGAAGAATATTGTGCGCGTTTAATACAAAACGCATGGCGGAAGCACAAATTACATAAAGATGATGGCCATGAAGGTGATACAGATTATACTGATGGCGGGGGCGAGGATGACGATGATGACGATGATGATGAAAATAATACAGGACGTGATGGTAAAAACGGTGGAAGTATACCATCAAAAAGTAATAGTAATGTAGGTAGCGCTGGTGTAAATAGTCCATCAGAATTACAACATAAAGAAACAACTGACGGTCCTCTTAGTCCAGGTAGTGGGGGTAGTGGTGACCAACAAGGCCGTCAGACAGCAGTTTTAGTTGAAAGTGATGGTTACATCACTAAAAACGGTCATAAGGTTGTAATACACTCAAGATCACCCAGTATAACATCTAAAACAGCGGATGTCTGAGCCAGGCCTCGCCCCCCTCTCCAAGAAGCACGACAGAATTAATCTAATTTTTTAATTTTTTTTTTCATAGTCTTTTAAGTTAAAGTAAATCTTGTTTCTTTAATTTAAATTTTGAAATAATTTCAATTTATTTAAAGGAAGAAGAAATTTATATAAAAATATTTCTTAGTTATTAAAAATTCAAAAGAAAAAACAAAATTCAAATCGTCAATAAGAAAAATAAGTATGAAATAATTGTAAAAAAAGAATGTTAGATAACTAATCTAAAATAATTTCAACAAAAAATGTATATTTTTAGTTTTCGTTTTTTTTTTTCATTTAATTTAATTAAAATACATGAAATGGTTCAAAAATATACATTTCAGGAAAGTATTTTTTTTTTCGTTTTGTTTTCTTTTTCAAATTAAAGTTAATCTTTAATTGGTGCAGATAATAAAAAAAATCTTGATTTATAATATTAATAATTATATTAAGTTTTATATAAAAAAACAAACATAATAAAAATAAAATAGATATTTAGAAAGAAGTATAATCTAACAAAATGCAAACTATTACCATTAGGGATATTCGAAAAAGACACCCCATATTACACTAATTTTCGCTCATGTGTAGTTAAGATTTAAATATATTTTCTAAAAGTTTTAAAATATTTATATTATTAAAAAATTTTACAAGTATTCTCCCATGGTCTAGTAACTCATATATATATAAACGTATAAGTATATACGTGACGTATATTAGTAAACTCAATTCCAAATTTAAATGCTTTATACATATAGTTGATTAATACAATAATTGCTTTATTATTAATATATTTATCATTAAACATACATATTATGTAACATTCCACGCTTTCAGTTTATAAAATTTATTCTCAAACTTCAAAATCAGTTTACCTAAAATTTCCAAATCAATCAAAAAAAAATATTATTATTATCTTACCAGAGAATATCCCTAAAAAATTTTGCGACAAATGACAAATACCTACTATTAAATATTCTTTCTAAATGTAAAAAAATATGTATAAAAAAATGAATATACAAAATTATAAACAAATATAATAATTATGTTAAATTAAAAAATTTTATAACATTGAAAATACAATGGAAGCCGACTGCCATATAAAAAAAAATAGTAATTAAAAATAACAAAATAATAATGTTGAAATTAAATAAAAAAAATTATAACTTATAAGAATAAATTTAGTCTAAAAAATGAATTTAGCGTAATGTTTTTAAAAAAATAAAATCAAGTCATAGCTAACAACAGTGACGTAAAGACGGAAGTAAAAAAACAAAAAAAAAACGGGTTATTCAATACTAAAATTAATATTTTAACTAAAAGGAAATATGTAAGTAAAAAGCTAAACAATCAAAGGCAATTAAAATCATTATTTACACAAAAAATTACAAAATAACTGCAAGAACATTGAAATTCAAAAAAATATATTAACAACTACTAAAATTAAATCGAATTAACTATCCAATAATGGCGATGATTTTTTTTTTAAATTTTAATTTAAATATTTATAACAATACCAGAAAATCTTGGAGTTGGGGTGCACAAACCATACAACCATATAAAAAAAAATTAAATAAAATTAAAAACATACCAAATACTAAAATAAAAATTAAAAGAAAAGTAAACCATAAAATAAAATTACTAATCAATCAAAATTAATACTTTTAAAAGGGATTTTTTAACTATTATCAGCAAGTTACAAATGAAAGGAAAAAAAAATATAGCATATGTATAAACTTTGCATTGAAATATTATAAAAGCAGACATTATAAAATTTATTTTGAAATTTTTGAAAAGGAAACAGATAAAATTTTGAAAAGTTAAAATTTTTTTAAAATATAAAAAAACAAAATTAATTTATTTAATTCAGAATAATTAAAACATTTTTTCCCAAGAGTTTACAAATGTATGTGAAGTGTAAATAGACTAAATAATATCTGAGGCGTAAAAAAAAAAACTATTCAGAAAATAAAAAATAACAAAGAAAATATCTGAAAAAAAAAAATAAGTAATTATATTGTGGTCTAAATTTGATTTCTTGAAAATCGAAACGAAAAACTATTTCAATATTGTGAAACAAAACAAAAATATCTTTAATTCAAACATAAAAACTTAAGTAAATATTGAATAAATTTTAATATAAAAGAAATAAGAAAGCTCTGACATTGAATAAGTGTTGAAAACTATCTAAATTTTCCTAAAATATTTCGACAAAAACAAAAAAAAAAAAACAAAATAATTATTTTAATAAACAACCATCCAATATGAAACATAAATAAAATATTAAAAAAGCTACAAACAAAAATAGAAAAAATTAATTAACAAAAATCAAATTCAAAATTCGATTAAAATAATTATTGAGAAAACTTCTATTGAAAAAACAAAAAACATGACTTTGAATGCGAGCTTAACATTTTAGAAAGTTGTATGAAAATATGTATGTTGGAAAAATTGTTCAAAGATGTTAAATTGTTCAAAACTAAAATCTATTTGAAATTAATACTATATTTCAATATATTATCAAAAAAAGAAAAAAAATTTAAACTCAATGTCAATTTATCCTATTTATGTTTAATTGAAGAAAAAGCACCTTATTTTTTTTGCAAATATTATATATAACCAAATAGTAAATAATAATACAAAATATACAACATTATAATAACAATATACTTTTTGATTATTATCACTACTTATAATTTCTAAAAAATTATTGAATAAATTTATTTAGTATCTAATATCAACATCGAATATCATAAAATTATAATATAATTATAAATTTTTATTTTCAACTAATAAATACATATTCAATATTATTCAAGATTAATTACAAAAAACAAAATTTACTACTATTAACAACTTACAAATTTTACTATTAATAATTATTAAATTCATACATTTATAACTAATTTAAAATGATATGTATGTATAATGAATACATCATACTTGTTTTTTAAACAAGTAATCGCTAATAATTATTAATATACCGATAATCTTACAGATACTAACAAAAATTGGCTAATTATAAAAGCAAAAGTAATTCAATAAATTCCAAATACTCGTATATTTGACATGTAATATCATTGAAATTGACAATAAATATGTATATGAACAAAATAAAATTAAAAAATACAAAAATATTTAAACTAACATAACACAAAATATATTGAATGAGTATTTGAAAAAAAAAACATTACTTCGCATATTATGCATTAAATTTTTCAAAAATTTCAAGTTACAATTCTTCAAACATTTAATAATGATGTTTTTTTCATTTTTCAATTTATTTGATATAAAGTGGATGTAAAACTTTTATTAGTTAGTACAGTAACTAGTATAGCAACTAGCTATTATATACACATCTACATTTATGACAATTCTTATATATACATATTGCATTAGTTAAAACTATTTTGAATTATTACAATTAATAATACAGAAATTTATAATAAATATACATATATTATAGCAATAATATTTTTATTATATAATAATTAAATTAATAACTTTAAATTAATGTTTTCGTATAAAACTATAATTTTATATTATAATTATATAAACTTGGTGTTTTTTCAAACGCACTCTTTTGCTTTTTAATATTTTCTTTGCGAATTTTATTTTGCTGCAAATTAAATATATACATACATATTTTATATATGAAATACTAAATTTCACGCTTTTTTAATACAATTTTTGTATTTCAATTTTTATTTGCCACAATTTTTAAAGTTTTTTTTTGGCATATCATTGGCAAACGTAAAAAAAAATCACTCACGTGACAATACAAATTTACAAATATTTAAATTGTTAAGATGTATTTAAAAAAAAAAAAATCGCAAAACTTAAAAATAAATTATATTATTGGCTTTCAATACGATCACAAAAACTAAAATCGAAAAATATGAAAAGATTTCTGGAATTTCACGCAAAACATGTCCGCCTTTATTAATGGATGAGTTACGTTATATTTCAATGACGGAAAAAAACTGATTTAAAAAAATACGCATATTCGTTGCATACAATTTACATGTGTCTACAAAAAGAATTTAAAATTGATTAAATTATTTCAGAATTTTCAGGCTCTCATTCACCTTTACACATTTTTCATAACATAATTTTAATTATGAAAATTGCATACATATTTTTTGAAAATGATTTAAATTTTCAATAATTTATTTACATACATCTCTATTTTAAATTATATTCCAAAAATACAATTTGTATCTTTTTTATATTTAAATATTTTGATCTCTTTAATTATTTCTATCAATATAAAATTTGATAGTTTTGAATTTTTTTTTAATATAAATTAAATTAAATATTTGTACACAGTTATCAAATTCGGTGCCTATATTTAAAGAGCGTTCCTTTTGTAAAATAATAAAACAAAAATCAAAATTATTTATGCTCCGTCCAATATTTAAAATGCGACATGAGTGTATCAATTTTTAAGAAAACATATAAGAAAATTCTGAAATTTAACTTTTAATCAATAAAAATTATAATGGAAAAAAAATTAAATATATATTTAGTAAACGGTATAATAATTTAAAAAAATATTTATAATTTTTTATTAAAGTTTAATTATTTCTTGAAAATTCTTTATTTTAAACTAAAAATTGTATGTGAAAAAATAAATAATTAAAATAATTTTTTTACTTTTGGTTAACATCAAAATTTTAAATTTATTTACTAAAAACTTAATTAATAACTTAATGAAATCAATTTTGCATTATAATTTTAAATTAAATATACACAAAATTATATGAAAAAAAAATTATGCATTGCTTCATGTACAATTTTTTAAGATCAATAGTCTAAATTGTGAACATTCTAATTTAACATAAATACATGTTTATAATGATGAATGTTCAAACTTGAAAACATATTTAAGAATATTATTATATATTGCGGAGAAAAGAGCAAACATTTTACATATAATGAAAACAAAATGCATTACATTGTAACTGAAACCCTCCATAAATGTTTAACAAACAAAAATAGTCAAATGAAGAGAACTAAATATATTCAAATACATATATATACATATATATACTTATATATATATATATATATATATATATATATATATATATATTATTATATAAATATATCATTACTCGAAATGTTATCCAGTAAAAAAAAAAACAAAAACAAAAAGCAAAAAAAAAACTCTTTGATATACATAAATGCATATAAATATCATATAGCCAATACAAAACTTATTTTTAACAAATACTTAAATTGATATAAACATAAATAAATAATGAAAATAATATAGAAAATTGTTAAAATAAAAAACAAAAACTGCTGTTATTTAAGGCTTCTTATTGAAAAAAATCTGCACAATTATACATTTTTTTTTACTTTTTAATTACATTTATATTTTGAAAATTTTAATTTTATTTTACTTTTACTTAATATGAATATTATTATATATAAATACAATTATTATAAAGCTTATATATCTAAAATTAAATATTAATTTATTTTTCTTTTTAATAAATTGATATACAAAGTAAAAAAAAAAAATTTCGACGATATACAAAATTTTACTTTCTAAAATTACTTTTTTGAAACATTTTCATTTGTTTATTTGTTTTGTTTTACTTAATAAAAACGATTAATTACATTAAAAATTACAAAAAAAAAAGAAAACAAAAACGATTTTTAATTTTAAAATAATTTTTGCATTCTGCGTGCATTCATTAATTGTGAGGGGTGGGGCGAGCGAATAGATTAAACTTTAGGATAAATTATAATAATTGTAAAATAATAAAGTATATTTAAAGAAAAAAAAATTAAATATATGAAAAAAATAATTATAAAATTGAGAAAAAAAAACCACTACAGAAAAAGAAATATTAGATACCAATTTTCATTAATTAAATATAAAAATAGAAACTACGCGAAAAAAGACGTTATAATTAAATAAAACAAAATGTCGTTGTACAACGTTGAAAATTATGTAAAATAAATTAATCAATAAATATTATTGTATAAAACTCTATAAAAAAATTAAAACAATTAAATTAGTGCGAAATTTTATACGAAACTTAAAAAAATATTTAAAAAAAAAGTGAAATCAAATATAAATATATAGACTTAAAAAAAATCTAAATTTAAAAACTGGGAAAAAATAAGAATTTAAAGACTAAAAATAAAGTTCTAACAAACAAAAAAAAAAACAAAAAAAAATTGTATCAAATAGAAAAGTGAATTTAAAAAGAAAAAACAAAAACAATCGAAAAATCCTTTGTTCAGAAACACAAAAAAGAGAAACAGTAAAAAATTATTAAAATAAAAATTTTAAATAAAAAAAAAAATATTTTTTTTTTTGTTATATAAGAAACGAATCGAAAGATATTTAGTTCGTATAAAATTGATTGTATAGTATGAAATAAATTGAAATAAAAAAAAATTAACAAATAAAGTAATTTATTAGAAAATACAAAAATATAAATATTATTTATATTTATATATAAATGTACATATACATAAAAACATTCAAATATTATTATATTTATATAAATATATTTGTATATATTTTTAAAATATAAAATAGATATATAAAGCAGTTTACGTTTTCAAAATCGTTGGAACAAAATGAAAACCTAAAAAATATGAAAAAGCTAAAAAAAAAAATTTAAAAAAAAAAATTATCAACTGTATAAAAATTAATTAACTGACTTATTAAAAATAAAACCACTACAAAAAAAAATAAAAAAAAAAAAACAACATGAAATAATTAAATTAATTAAGTATATAAATAAAAATAAAATAAATGCTTCTTTGTTAACACATACATTTTAGCTAAAACAAAATACATACATTGTAAAATAATACATTTAACTATAAATAAATAATAAAATGCTAGAATACAAAAAAATATATATAATAATTAATTAAAAAAAAAACTAATAAACAATGCTGAAAAGTTTTTAAGTGAAATATATATAAAAAAAAAAATACCACGCACGTCAATAACTACAAATAAAAAAAAAAAAAATAAAAAAAAATGCAGTTTTTTTATTTCGATATTTATATACATAAATATTTTTTTATCATAAAAATAATTAAAAAAAAAAAAAAGTAAAAAAATTAAATCAACGGGAAACTAAAAACGTGTTGAAAATTTTTTAAAAATTCTGCGAAAAAAAAATTAACAAAAAATTTTTAGAGTAATTTTTAATAAATTTTCAAATATAACTTTTTTAAGAGTGGAATAAGAAATTTTAATAATGCACAATGAATAATTTGTAAAAATTCGTCCATAACTTATCACATAAAGCTTTCATTGTAGCGAATCAAACGACATTACATTAATTATATTCAAATTCTTCTAAAATTGCTTATAATAGAAAAATAGTAATAATTTCTGAATTTTTAAAAACAGTCTTTTTATTTTTTTTTTTGAATTTCATTATATAAATTTCAAAATTAACTCCTACAATGTGTTTTTTCAAATTTTATTTATTGTAATTCAATTTCTTTAAAATAGTAATTTAGCAAATGGCGCTGCTAAAAATAAATTAAACTAAGCTTGATATATATATATATATATATATATATATATATATATATATATATATATGTATATTTATTTGATATAATATTTTTTTTTTACTTAATCATGAATAATAACCATGATTAAATTAAAAAATTGCGTAAATTAAAATTTCATCTACTATTTAATTACATTTATAATTATCTCATTTCATAAATTTCCAATATGATTAGTACTTATAGTTTATAAAAGTATTTTGTTGTTATTTTTTCTATTACAAGTTTAACAAAATTTCGTTATTAATCTTAATAAGTAATTTAAATAATTTATCTAAATTTTAGTACAATAATTAATTACTTATACATAATTTTCGTTAAAAACTTCTATTTCTTTAATAAAACTGGCAGCGCTCAACTGAAAACGAATCCAAATTATTTTTGGGTTCTAAATAATATCGTAATATACTTATGTTATAGAATGAAATCATATACCGAATTTCTCTAGGAATTAAAACTTTTTTTATTTAAGTACATATTTCATATTACTTCAATAACATATTACTGAAAAACGAGGCAAAAAAAATTTCAATATCTAATTTTAAATTTCTTATTCCTCACTTAAAAATGAGCTGAAAACTGTATAAAGTATATAAAATTTAACCGATAAACCAGCAATTTTAAGTTAGTTAAAATAACTAATTTTTTAAATAAAATAAAAAAAAAATAAGCAAAAAAATGCAAATAAAAAAATTTAATAAAATTTTTTTGTGATCTTAGGAAAAATTAAAAATAACAAAAAAAAATTAAAAAAAAACTTAAAAAAAAGTACTAAAAATAAAATTTATTTAATAAAAATAATAAAATTAAATTTATTATAATTGTAAAACAGTAAAATTTTTACAAAACTTAATAATTTTTATTAAAAAGAAAATTTCTTTCCGTTATTTAATGCTAAAACTCAGCCTTCATTTTTTTTTAATTTACTATTTAAAAAAATTAAAAAAAAAAAAACTTCTTCAAAGAGTGAGTATGGTTGAAATATATGACTTAGCTTTAAAGACAAAAAAAAATCTAAAAATAAAAAAAAAAAAATTGAATTATTTTTAAAATAATGGTTATTAATTTTATTGTCAAATTTAAATTTAATTGTTTTATTTCATAAATTATACTAGTTTTCCTTATTATTATTAATTTTATAAAAATTTTAAACTATATTTTCCAATTATTTTTGGATTGAGCTAGGCAAAATGGATTAGATAAGGTATAAAAAGAAACTAAAAAGATCTGCTAAATATAAAAAAAAAATGTACAGAATTTGTACATATTTATTATTAGAATAGATATTCAGTTAAAATTTAAATTAAAACTTAATAATAAGTATTCATAACATTTTTTTTCTCCTTTTAACAAAAAAAAAATAGCAACAATAATGATAACGAACGCTTTTTTCATGTACAAATTAATTATAAATTAATTAATTAATTAATTTAAATAATGTTGAGTTTTCTTTATATAAATTAAAAAAAAAATTCTATTTAAAACTATAATACCACCCGAATCTGTTAATTTCAAATTTTGACCGAAATTATGTACAATACTAATTTATACAGAAAAATATAATTTATTATAATACAGAAAAAAAAAGAAATTATGAAAGTTAAAAGCGTATAAGCTATAAAGAATTGTTTTACTTTTCTTTACAAATATAAAAATTAATTTTATTTATTAGATAGAAAAATTTTCTTTAACTACTACACTATAAGAATTTTATTTAACATAGTTCAATTCAATATGTATTGTATTTCAAATGACAAAAAAACAAAAAAAAAAACAAAAATTAGTAAATGTATATTTACATTTAGGAAAAAAGTAGTTGGTATAATGTTTGTTAAAGAAATTTAGAAGGTATTTTAAAATATAATTATATGGAATTAATAATTAAAATATTTTATTGAATGTTTATCGAAAATGTCTCTTTAGTCGTTGGAATTTATTATTATATTATTGATATTAAATACATGTATAAGAAAAATTAATTAGAAAATTGATTATTTCAATATTTATATATTTAATTTTGTTATACTTTATGTTATAAAGTTTTTCCTTTAATAGCTTCTTCCCCAGCTATTACATGGAAACGGTTTTCATCATATATAATATGAGTTTAAATATTTCAATTCAATTTTTTTATATTAAAAAATTTTTTTTTCAAATTTTAAGGATTTATTTCAAATAAATATTCATTTGTTTCATACGTGTATATTATTTATTATGCTTTCTTTTCATTCTTTTTCAAAGATAATTTTAAATATTAAAAATGTTTTGAAAAAAAAACATATTTGTTGTAAAAAAAAGAAATTTCATATAAAAACCAAAAGTTAATTGTTTTTATATTTAATTTCTTTTGTTTTTTTTTTTTAATATTAAAAAAATAGGGTGGCAGGTCCACAAACAAATTAATTTGAAATATACGAAAAAAAATTCTATTTAATTCATTAAAAAAATTAATAAATAATTATATATACATACATAATATTTTATTTTAATTACTTCTTTTATTTGAAAAGGGTTATAAGAATAGACACTAAATATTTTCTATTTTTTTTTTTGTTATTGATTTAACAAGTTAAATATAATTATACTATTTATATATTGACGAATTAAATTCAAAACTAAAAAAAAAAAAAGACTCAACTTTTTTGCTTTAAAAATAATTCAATATAAAAAAAATAAATTAATAATAATTTTTAATATATAAAAAAATAAAAACTAAAAAAAAAATCAAAAAATATTTCGCCATACAAATTCTTGAAAATTATGTCGTATGCAAAGCATTAATATAAGAGCATAAACTTTTTAGGCTTGAATTATTGTAAGGAATGTTTAATATAACTATGAAATAAATATAGTAACAAAATGAATAAAAAATAAAAAAAAAGGTAATTTAATTTTTTATCCCAAAAAAAAAAAAAAAAGAAAATAAAAAAAAAAAAACAAAAAAAAAAACAAAAATATTAAACAAAATTAACAAACAAGGCAAAAACTGTTCATTTTTACATGTACGTATTTTCTATTTAAGTATAAAATTAATTACAATGTTTTATTAATTTGAAAATTTTTTGAAATATACGTTAAATTTATTTTGAGTTATTTAAAAAAAAAAAAAAAGGATAACAAACCAAAATCTTAGTGCGTACTTTATTGAAATATATAGGAAATTTTAACAATATAAACAAAGTAAAACCAACAAAACAAAAAAAAATACAAAAATAAAATAAACAATTTTTATATGGACGATTAAAAAGCCATAAAATATCACCGTAAAAACTTAGGATTAAAATTATATTGCCTCTCAAATTACATTGAAATCAGCAAAAACAAATACTAAACATTACAGACATTTAAGCGTAAATTTCTTAATTATATAAAACATTTGGTATTTAAGTTATTTTTTTTTTTTGTCTAACTCAAAATTTATTTAACACAAAATTAAATTTGTATTCTTATAAAAAACAAAAAAAAAAATGTAATTGTTTTAATCAAAATAAAAATGCACAATGTAAAAAGAAAAAACCAAAGTAATGGTAAAAAAAAATCAAATAAAACTATACTTTATTGTCAAAAAAAAAACAAAAATAAGTAAAAAAAAAAGAAACCCTAAAATTATTAAGAATTTATTTTTTTTTTTACCGATATTATTTTTAAAACACCTTTATTTTATTTTTAAAAATGTTTTACAATTTTTCCTTTTTGTTTTCAAAAAATTTAATTTGATTTTATAAAAGTAGGAACCAATAAAAAAATTTTGTTTCATTTTTTTTTTTTTCAATTTTTTATTTTTGTAAGGATCTTATTTTTATTAGAATTATAAAGAAATAAAAAAAAAGAAAAAAATTTAATAATATTAAAAATTATCTTTAATTATGTATAAAATAAAAAATTAAAAAAAAAGAACAAAATCAGAAACATTTTTTCACACTTTAGCTTAAAATAAATTGTATTTAATTAATAAAAAAAAAAACAAAAAAAAATAAAAATATACAATTTAATTGAATTTGTTATGCAAAATAAAAAAAAAAATTTATGACCTTTTATTTACATTTTCGTTTAAATTTATTACAATAAACCTACTTACATGTCTGTTCCTTTGCGGTTGTTTCCTTATTAATATTTTTCAAGCACATCTTTATTTCATAAATCTAATAGATATAGGATTTGCGTGCTTAATTCACTTTAAATATCGAAAAGTACTGAATCCAGATTAATGTGCTAATAATTTGCTTGAACCCAGTTATGGAATGTATCCTTATATAATATACATATATTCCATATCCTTATATAACCTTCTTATATATGTATATGTATTCCAATTCAAACATAGTTATACTATATCACGTATGCATGCCTATTAAGGTGGGCCTTAGAAATTTAGTAAAAACATTTCGTCCAACAATGAAAGTAAAGAAAGTGTCTTGCAAAGAAAGCATAATGTTGTGTTCTCTATTTAAACCAGTAAAGGAGACATCTTATCCTTAAACAAAAAATTTAATTCTTTAAATTTTAAATGTTTCATATTAGTATAAGCCGTTTAAAAAATTTTTCTATACCTACCTATATGTGTTTACTTATACATCTATATGCATACATACAGGTTTATAGTTCTCTTTCAATGCGTCTTTTTTTTTCTACAAAAATCTTGTGGTACAGCTTGCTAAGTTGCTCAAAAACTGAGCTTGGATTAACTTTGTTGTAGTAACTACTAATTTTAAATAAAATTGGTGGGTAGATAATGCAAATGTATCCAAGGGCTGCCTACTTTGTCCTAAGCTTTAATGCTATATACGGTATACAATAAAAAAATTCACATCATTCCTGGTACATTATCCGTTATTTTATTTCTTATTACTGCGCGGCATTATTAATTTATTATAATTTAAACTATATGATTGACATTTGTTTTGTATAAAACGTCAAAACGTTAGATAGACGTGTCAATATATAATTTAAAATATGTATCCGGTGCGGTTGCCGTGCGGAAATTTTTAGATTTTTAATTCACCAAAGTTTTAAAGCAAGTTTTTGACAACAAAGTTTTAATACATACAAAAGATTGCTTATCTAATAATAATATATATTTTAATAATATATTTTAAATTGGTAGACTATTATATGCTCACAATTTTTATAGAAAATTTTCTTACTGGTAATTTAACCAGGAATTTCGGCATATTAAATGAATATTAAATATTTATTAAAAAATGCCAATAAATTGTCTGTGTAAACACTCAAATTTAAAATTCAACAAACAAATTATTTTATCTAACTGCATACTAAATAATTTCAAGATGTACTCATTTCTGAGACATACAATTTTAATAAACTGGCAGTAAAGTTTATCTTTCCTTTTCTTTCTAAAGAGATCTTCCCCGTTTCCGTAAAAAAAAATTTATAATTTATGACGATTCATATGATTTTGACAATCCACTATAGTAAAATAAGTGAACATTTGAAATGAGACAATTAGAACAAATTTGTCAAATTAATATAATATTAAAAAAATATTGCATATTTTCTTATTATTCATAAAAAGAATAAATTTTTTCAGAGGAAAGACAGTCTTTTTATTTAAAAAAAAAACATAATCTGATAAATTTTTTTCCTTTCATATTTCTATTAAAAAATTCTGTAAAACTTGTAAATTTTTATTTTGTTTACTTTTTTTGCCGAAAGATGTATGGATTATTCAATGATGCCAGGGATGGCAATCAAATATTCATTTGTTGTTTACCACGTGAAATGCAATTGAATTTAAGCTTAAGCGTATTTAACGTCAATTTGGTATAGTAAAAATATCAAACGTCAACGTCAAACATTTTTATTTTCTCCAAAAAATCGTAAGACATGGGTAGAAAGAAAAAGTTGCCTAAAAAACCAAAATTAGAAATAATATACGATGAAAAATCAAGAAAGTAAAATAGTTTGTGAATTATCATTTGATTTTATGTAATAATTTTTTCCTTTAGGGATTTTTTAACTGGATTTCGTAAAAGAAAAAATGAGAGAAGGAAACGTGCTAAGTTAGAGTTAGAGGAAATGGTAAAAAATGAGCGTAAAAGGATCCGAGAAGAAGCAAAAAATGATGTCAATAAGTTAAAAAAATCTTATGCTCCACTGCCCTTTGAGGATGATATAATTGAACAAGAAAAATATGCTGAAGAAAACGATGATGTTACTGTAAAAGTAATAGAATTGACTACTAAG
Source organism: Condylostylus longicornis (assembly GCF_029603195.1). Lineage (NCBI taxonomy): Eukaryota > Metazoa > Arthropoda > Insecta > Diptera > Dolichopodidae > Condylostylus > Condylostylus longicornis. Next base: position 2,113,698 of record NW_026578043.1, read on the forward strand.
GAAATAGCTGAAAAACGCAACTTTTTAGGTCAAAATGAATTCAGCGAAAGTGAAGAAGAAGTCAATACAAATGAAGAAGTTGAAAGTGAACCCGAGGAAATACCCGGTATGTCTTTGACAAGACCGAAGAAAACAACTTTGAAATTTCCAACTAAAGAGAAAGAAAATACTGGAAAACAAAAAAATGGAGCTCTCAACACAAAACGCGATGTTAACAAAATGATGCAGAAAGTTACTCTTAAATCAATCAAAAAAAGTAAAGTATTTAAAATGAAGGAGAGATTCAATCGCTTAGAAAATAAAAAATTGGCTAAAAGACAGAAGAATAGAGATATACGTCAATTAAAAAGTCAAGGAAGGCGAATAGAGAAAAAGCCCAATTTTAGATTGTTAAACAAAATTCGAGGAAAAAATCCTCATAAAAGAAGGAAATAAATGACTTGTTATTTGTTTTCTGTTTAAATTTTCATCTACATTATTTGTTTATGAAGTTTTAAATAGAAGTTCAGTTTTACAATTAAAAAATTAGTAACTTAAGTAAAAATTAACTTTATTAAAACAAATTTTTTACAAACCAATTTTTAATATTTTTTTATTGCTTAATTTATAAGCTACAAATTGGTGGACACACTTACTTGGGTATGCATATAAAGTTTTAAATTTGTAGATGTAAGATGTATACTTTTTTTACTTTGTAGTTAGCGCAATTTTATAAACTACTCCCAGAAACTATTAACAAAACGATTTTAGATTTGTATTATAAACAAGCAATTTAAAATTCCTACATTTGGGAGTAATAAGTATTTGCTTGGTAGTTTTTGCTTTTGTTTGATTTGTTTATTTGTGTCGAACAACTTATTGGTTGATTGTGTTGATTCTGGTATGATGAATGTTGTTTTTGAGTGTTCTTAGTTGCAGTCTTGTGCTGCAAATTCATTTCCTGTTGAAGCAACTGACTTTGTTGATTCTGTTCCTGTTGTTGTTTTAATTGAGCTACTCTACAAAGTTCTTCGATAACCTCATGATTGTATGTTGAATGCAACATAAGACCTAAAACACCTGCCCGACTAGTCATACTTGCACGAATTTGTCTTTCTTGATCTAATAAGTCATCCATTTTAAGCCATTGCCGAACGCGCTCTAAATCAATTTCAGCTCTGCGAATTTTCTCCCACACATAATGCTTAAAGCAATTTTTTTTGGGGGCACGGCAAAATTCCCCGGTTAAAGTGAAAACATTTTGCACTAATGGGCAACCGCAAACATCAGTATCCAAAACTTTAGGATCTTTACAATGTTCAGGGCAAAGAACTCTTAAACGCTTACAATAAGTCCCACTTGCTGCATTGTAAAAATCGCAAAACATAGAGTTTCCCTCAATTCTGGTTTTAAAAATACTGCCGAAACTTGCTTGACTCTCATATTTATTAAAACATTTTTCCATATGACGAATGGCAGTTCGTGAATGTATTTCATGTCCACAAGTAATGCAATACATAGACTGTTCATCTAAAATATTACAGCTTTTAGTGAATAAAAATTATAAATATGACAATTTTTTACCTTCAATGTCATTATTATCTAGCGCTTTTGGATCTAGCGTGCAACTTTTTGCTCTTTCAACTAATAAATCTAATTCCGCATGCCTTTTATCAAGTTGGGCTAAAGTATAACTGACAGTTGCCTGTTTTTTCCGAATACTGTCTAATTGCTTTTTATTTTCTTCCTCAGCACGACATCTTGTCAAGGTCCACTCTTGAATTCTTTGAGGTAAAACCTGAAAAATTCTATTCGTCGCTAATTTCATTCCACATGCATCAGAGCAATATTTTGACTGTGGACGAGCATTATATGTACACCCTGGACCACGACATTGTCTAAGACCCTCTAATTCTGGATTCATAAATATTTCTGGACTTACAGACCTTTTTCTTTTTTTTATGCGATTTGTCGTTTTCCTTTCCTTTTTCTTCTGATACAGGCAAATTCTCTGTTCGCACCGCGGCTTTCTTCCAATTTTTCTAGATAGGCAACCATCACACATACCACAACTTGGTCGCTGGCATCCTTCGCAAGTTCCACATCTTGGTGTTGAACTTATTGCTGAATTTTGTCCAGCAGAGCTCGGTGTTGTAACATTTGACTTTTCTTTTTCCTTTTTCTTTTTCGGTGGAGTTGTTTGTATAACATCTGGCGTCACAGCATTAGTTGGCATAGCAATTTTTTCAGCTGGAACTAATCGAAAAACAGTCTGCAAAGATGGATCAACCTCCTTACATCTTTGGCAATAGTAGTGTTTAATATGCTTAGCTTCCTTTTCAGAAATGTTAATGCAGTCCCCATGATACCATTCTTCGCATCCATCGCAGCATCTACAATTTTTTTGTTATATACACATAAAACAAGTTATTTTTTTAAGCATACATACATCATAAATCTTGAGCAATCTGATGAACGACAAAGACAATATGCTTGGTCATCTTGTTTCATTATTGTGGCAATTTTACTTTTTCTTTCTGGAAGATCGAATTCCCTAGCAATTTCTTCCTTCTAAAATTATATATGTATGTTATCATTTTCATATTGAATCAATGTTTTTCATACCGATTTTTTCAGTTTCTTTTTTTCGGCCATGTTTCCAAACTTTTTAAAAATGTATTTAACAGATTATCGGCAAAAATTTTTAATTACGATAGAATAAATGGTAACTTTCAGATAAATACTTTTGTTTTAGTAGAATGAAAACGCTATGTTTATTGCTAATAAAATATTTAGCCAAAAAAAAACTAATTTACAAAAACAGTAGTTGTCACATCACTTGAAATGTCAGAATTAAAATTAATGATTACAACTACGACTGACAGTAAAATTTTTGTTATGTCAAGATTGAAACACAGTGCCAAGCCCAAAAATATTTTTTACTTTTGGCACTGTGTTTTCAAAAATCATATACAGAGTCAGTCAGTAAAGAGTATATTTTAGCTTAACGGTCACATTCGGCAAGCATATCTCAATATAGCGAGATAAAAGGATTTGTACGAAATTTGTCCAAACTTTTTTGCGTATGTGTAAAATGAAAGACGAAATAATTAACATTACTGACATCAAAATCATCACACCATATTTTTTAAAATCCTCAAATTTAAATTTTTTTTATTTTTTTTTTTCGTTTTTTTTTTTATTATTTTAAAGTTTATTTTGTTCCAAAAAAAAAAAAATACCTATTTAATTTTCAGTTTCATAACCAAAAAATGTTTCAATTCTGTATCTCTATCTTATTTCTACTAACTAATATTTTTTGGTAGAGACAATTCAGATTTTGTCACTGCTTTTATAAAAAAGCCAGTAATGCAGTGGCTTACTTAGGCTTAGTGATTTTTGTTATTTACGAAACGTAAAACAACTTTGAGATGTACTTGTATATGTCATTCAGAATCTCAGATTCAGATAAAATTTGTATTTGTAAAATCTGTTTGACATCAAACTTTGCCAACAGAGTTACTGTTACATTTTTTAAAGTGAAATAGTGATAATTTATTTTTTGTAAAAGTTTGGAACAGTGATTATAGTTGATTTTTTTGTTTTAGGTATAATTTTCGTAGCAAAATTATTGTATTTTAACCTTGACATAACAAAAATATTTGTCTGTGATTTTGACATCAAGTTTAAACGTCAACAGAACATTAATTTGATTAAACAAAATCTTCACGAACGATAAGAGATTTTCAATTGAAGTTTAATTGAAAGAAGTGGGAAAATTCGAATCCAATCAGATACCAAAAAAAAAGCTAATTTCATGCAAAATGATATATGATGTCATAAGTCGTATGCGCATTAAGTTTATGCGTCAAGTCCATTAATATAAAATTGAATTCACTTTTTTACACCTTTTTCCATATATCTGTATTTCTCTGTATCGTATTTCCCAAATATTCGAAAATATGGAAAAAGGTGTAAAAAATCTTTATTCTGAAAAACTTCAATAGTATTAAAAAATCTTAATTTTAAAGATTTTTTTGTATATAAAAACTTTTAAAAATTTAAAGTTTGACACAAAAAAATGACCAAAATAATTTCATTTTGAAGGTAAATATTCACTTTTGGTAGTGCTAATTCTAAATTTAATTCTATCATATAATACAGGACTTCTTAAACTGTGGGTCGAGACTACTGAAAGGAGGTCAAAAATTGTTACAAAAGTTTATTTTTTCTATTGAATATATAGATATACATAGTTTTATGTCATTCTATTTATTGTGTTTTATTACAACCGATATCCCATCAACGTTTCCAATTATATATATGTGAAATGAATGGTTACGTATTCTTTAATCCTTATTTAATTTACATTGTAAAATAGTGCGATATTACATCTACATCTACGGTTAATATATTATATTTCATTATATGGAGGAGGGGGTCGTTTAAAATTGCCTAAGCTTGAAGGGGGTCGCTATATAAAAAAGTTTAAGAAGCCCTAATATAATATATAAACAGTACTTTGCTTATTGGATTTGGTTATTAATTTAATTATAATTGTAACTTACTTATTAGTTTACTATATTTAATTTATAAAACGAAAAATGAACTTGATTTTATTCAGGAATGAGATTTCAAATTTTCATTTTTGTCGTTAGCACCAGTGGTCGAAGTGAAACCAGTGGTCGTTAGCACCAGTGGTACTCAAAGTGGTGGGATGGTAAAAAAAAAAAAAGTATTATTTTAGTTATTTTTAAAAAAAATAACTAAACAAAATTTACCAAACTTTGGAAGTAAACTAACGAGAATATTTATATTCAAAATTAAATCAACTAAAAATTGAATCAAAAACTGTGCAAATTGTTACCAAAGAAATGCATATACTACTATGTAGTAACGAAAATTTCATTAATAGAAAAAAATTATACGTTACTATTTGAAATTGGTCTTATTTAAAATTACATATATTTAATTTTTGGTTAAATAAATTTTTAAAATTCATTAGAAAATTTTCTTAAATTTTAAAAATTATGTTCCGGAACGCATTTTTCTCTCCTATTAAGTAGTGGGATGGATTTCCAATTATTTAAAAGTACTGGGATGGCATCCCACTCCATCCCGCCTCACTTCGAGCACTGGTTAGTACTGAAAAATATAGTTCTTGGATATTAGAAGCCCAATAGAATCAACAAATTTTGACTTATAAAATATATAGGTAGGTATGCATATTATTTATAGTTTTTTCTATATAATGGAATTCATAATGAAATTTAATAAAATAAAACAATATTTTTTATATTTTATATAGGATTTTATTTTATTTTTGCGCCTGTATTTCTGTTTTAAATTTAATTTTTAGATAAAGTTTTACATATATCATAGTTCTCTTTTTCTTTTATTTATTATTTATTTTTTTTAATATATAGGTTTAATATATTATATATATATACTTTTATCTTTAGTTTTTAAACATTTTTCCTTTTTGCTTACTTATCAATATCAATTCTTTTTTTTACCTTTCATTTTTTTTTTCATATTTTGCAATACAATCGTAACCTTATATTCTATATTCTGTATTCTAAAATGCATTTTAAATATTTATTTTTTTTTTTTTTTGTGTATTTCATAATTTAATTTATACAATTAGGTATTTATTTAGTAAAATTTATTATAAAAGAAAAAAAAAATGAATTTTTCGCTAATTTAATCAAAATTACATTTTTCCGATTCTAATTTTTTTTTTTTAATTTCCATTATCTTTTTGATTTCAAATTTTGGCAATAATTTTCTTTTCTCATCATTTCTAAATTTCTTTTCTTTTCTTTTTTGTATATTTTTAAATTTTAGTTTTCGTTTTACTTAAAAATACATTAAGAGGAGAAAATTTATACATTTCGAAAATTCCAAACATTTATTATAGCTATGTATGTTTTTTTCCAAGAAAAAAAACAAAAACAAAAAAGAAGAAAGCATGGGTTGACCAAGAACATTTTTACATTAATTATAAAAAATTCATAGTTTGATTAATCAATAAACTCAACTTAATTAAGTTTGTAATTTTTTCTTTATAATTATAATTTGAGACGTGGGATATTATGTTGAAGAACAGAAATTCTATATTGTGATAAGTTAGCCGATTAAATATAAAAATGAAAAAACGGTTTTAATTGCTATGGCAACGTTTAATATCTGGCGAATGGAAATCATTCACGGATCATAATTTGATATTATCACGAGATTCGCCAAGTTCAATCTATTCGCTTACAGGAGATTTTTAAATTATAATTTTATTAAAACGAAAATTGTTAAAAAAGTAACTAAATTTTTTTTAAAACATCATATTTGTGCATACAATTTAATTAATTTTTAATTTATTTATGTTCATTTTATTATAAAAAAATACATAATTATTATTATAATAGTTGATTTTTGAGAAAACAAAAAAAAAAAAACCGAACTTTCTATTGAAGTTGTTCTTTGTAGCCGAAATGTTTTTTTTTTTGTCGTTTTTTAATATTACATTAACAATAATAATAAGTTTAATTATAGATATAAATATTTTTTTTTTTTAATTTTTTTCAATTCATTTTTAAAGTAGAGATTTACAAATTACAAATTAATTTAATAATATAATATTAAATTTTTTTTTTGTTTACTTTTTTATAATAGAAAATAAAAATATTTAATGTATCAATATTTTTTTTTATATTTTAATATAACATTATCAAAATATATTTACAAAATTTAAATTTAACATAAAAAATTTTTTTTTTATGTAAAAATAATTAAAGTTATTTTAATATATAAATTTTATTTTTACATGAAATTATATTAAAATAATAATAATATAATCAAAAGGGTATAAATTGCATATTTTAAAATGAAAAATTTTAATTCATTTTGTTTTTTTAAGTAAAGTTTTTTATTTCTTTTTTTTTTTTTGTTTTTATTAATTTTTTAAATAAATAAATTTTGTAAAAAAAAAAAGAAATTAATTATAGTTTACGGCGGCTGTCTTGTTTAATAATTTTATTTTATTTTGTTATTTTTTTTGGGTGTGTTATAGAAGATTATTATTTTATATTTTGTGTACAAATTTGTATTTAATTTCAAATATAAATATTTTTATATAATATTTCAAGTTTATTTTATTATTATTTTATTTCATAGTGTTGTTTTTTTGTTTTTGCGTTTATTTTTTATTTATTTTTATTTTTGCGAGTAGAGTTTGTATTTCAATACCATTATATAAATGTTAATGTTAAACTATCTAATACTTGAGTAGGAGAGTTTTGCTGTTTAAGTTTGATTTAAATTTTATTTTTTTAATTCTTTGTTCCAAAAAATTCTTCATTTATTTTATTTTTTGTTGGTTTAATTTAATTTAATTATTATTGTTTTATTTAATTTAATTTTTATATATAAATGCGTAAAAAGTTTATTATTTGTATTAATTATTATTTTTGTTTTTTTTTTTTTTGTTGTTTTTTGGTTTTAATATTTTATAAAATTAGAAATATTATAAAATTACGAAAAGAATATAAAAAAGAAAATAAAAAAGATTCTTTTTTTCTTTTGTTCGTTTATAAAATTTTTTTGTAAAATTTCAAAATTTTTCATTTGTATAATAATTATTATTAATAATTATCGTAATAATTTATTGTATTTTGTTTTCTTCGTTTAAATTCTGAAATTGTATATTTTTTTATATTAATTATTTCTTGTATCAAAAAAAAAAAAAAAAATTTAAAATTTTGAAATTCTGTTTTAAATTATTGTTTTATGAAAATTTAGTGCTCCAATCAATTTAAAATTTAATTACACTTTAAATTTGAATCGATCGATATTTATAGTTTTTCTAAAAATTGATAAATTTATGTTTTAAAGCTATATATATAATATATGTGAATAATATATATATTTGGCAATTTGAAATATAATTGGAATTGTAATTATTGTAAATTTATCTAAAAAAAATTGTTAAATTTACAAAAATTTTCGAAATTTTTAATATAAATTTGAATCGTTGTGTTCTTTTTTTTTTACACTCATTGGCCTTTATATAACGATTAAGCGATATTTTTCATAGAATACATAGAATTTTTAAAATTTTCTGAAATTCATTCTTAATCTATTTATTTATTTACTATATAAAATTTTTTTTATTAGGCAGTGTTTTTGATCATATTATATTATACTTAATTATTAAAACGTATAATAATTAAGTAGTAAAAATTTTGTAATAAATACAATTATCACAATAATATTAATTATATATATTATATTAATGAAGTTTTATATTAATTTATAAATTATGAAAATTATTTGTTATTCGTATATACATATATAAATGTACTTTAAAATAATAATTTATTTCAAGAATAAAAACATTCACTTTACAATTGTTATTTTGTTATGTATATAACCTTTATTAATTGGTGTATTTATTATATTAATAAATATATGTACATATATATTATATTAATAAATATAATGTACATATAATAAAGGTGTAATTCGGCGTAGCAAATTCAAAAAATTTTCAAAATCGAATTTTCAAACATTATATTTTTTTTTTTGTATTTTTATTGATTTTAATTACAATGATTCCATTGAATGTGCATAAGGATAATAAATTGTTTTTATTATTGCATATAAGAAATTCTATAAATTTGAAACAAATTTGTTTGCAATACTTAATTCTAAATATAAAAATTTTATTTTATATTTAGAATTATTGCAGATAATAATGAATATATAGAATTATATTATGAATTGTATAAAATATCGTTAATCAAAAAAGAATTTATTGCGATTTTTCATTTTAAGTTTAAACACCTTATAAGTACGGTCAGTACTAATTTGTTAATTGAATTAAAATATTAATTGTCGATTAAGTCCGATAAGATTGAACTTTCTGAAATTTATTTTTTGAAATTTTTTTAGAATAACAAATTGTCTCTAACATTTCCTTTATAATCTTATATGGGTTTAATGCAGCTTTCCATATTGCTTTGTTAAAATTGTATACGATTCCAAAATCAAATATAAAGTGAATTAAATATAATTGATTGGAGCTTTATTAAGAAACCATTTTATTCATTATAGTTTTTGAATTTGTATTGTTTTTAATAATTAATTTTGTAATTTTTTTTTTATTTATAACTTCAATTATTAGATTTTTCTGCTTATATTTTGAGTGTAAATTAAAAAATTTGTGTTATATTTGTGTTTTAGTATAAAGATATTTAATAAAAGCATTACATTAAATGATTTTATTAAAGATTTTAATATTATTTTACTAGTTTTATTTTTTGTTTATTTAAATTTATTTCTTTTTTTTTCATTTCATATATATTTTTTTTTGTTTTTGTAAAAGTTACACTTAAATATTAAAAAGCACCAATTTGGTTTTTTCTTCTTTTCAAATGTTTTTTTATTTAATTTAATTAATTAATTATTTTTATTACTAAATTTATTTTTTTTTTTATTTTTTTTTATATAATATTTTATTTTTTTATGGTACATTTACTTTGTTTACTGTTTTATTTTTTTTTTGCTTGTTGCTTTTTTTTATATAAATATTAAAAATTCTTAAGTATTTTCTACTTTTGTTTGTTCAAAAAATTAAAGAAAAAAATTTATATTTTATATATTTTGAATTTATAAAAGAAAAATAGTACAATTAAAAATTTACTTCAAGAATTTGTTTTTTTTTAATGATATAATATTAATTTAAAGAAATTAAACCAATTAATTTTAAATATTTTGTAAATTTATGTGTAAGTAAATTCTAAAATATTTTTCTAAAACGAAATGTTATTTTAATGCCAATTTATTTAATTTTGTTTTTAATATAAATATATATAAATATTTATAATTTTACTTAAAAATTTTTCTTAATTTTTTTTTATAATATTTTTTCTTTTTATTTAATTTTAAAATTATGTGTTTTTTAAACATTTTTCTAGCACAGTTTAGTTTTTGAAATTTTTCTTTTATAATATTCTTTTATTTGAATTTTTTTGGATTAAAATGATTTGATGAAATAAAAAATTTTTATATTAGCGAAAATTTGTTTTAGTATAAGTTTAAAAACCTATTTTACATATTTTTTATTAAAATATAAAATAATTTTTTTATTCTCATGATATTACATATAATTGTTGTCTAGAAAGTTTTTATATTATTAATATTGTTAATTATAAAACATTATTAAATTGTATGGTATTATGTAATTCACAAAATGTTGTTTACAGATATCATCTGCTAATTTAAATAATTAAGTATGAATTGTTGAAATTAGATTTTCTTTAAACCATGAAACGATTTTTTTTTTTAATTCTTTATTAGCTGACAATATTTTGTATTAGATTTCGTGCGCTTTCGTGGATGCATTTTATTAAAGGCAATATTGTCCAAAAAATTTCAATTCATATTGTAAGATGATGTTATTAATTTACATTTTTATTGTTTTACATATTTAATGAAAACGATATAAAATTATTTTCAATATTTTATAAAATTGAAATAATTTACTTGGATAAACTGGAAAAAGTTTCTGTACTAGTTTCAGTTGACAATTTTGTAAAAATATATTACTATATTAATAACATCATTCATTTAGTTTATACCATACAATAAGGATATTACAATATAGTAATTATAAATAAAGAAGTTATAATGTAAAATAGGTTTTTAGTTATTTTTATTTAACAAATTTAATTTTCAAAAATTATTTATAAAAATACCTATATTACAAATACTACACTTTATAAAAATTTTATTTTACTAAAAAAATTGTATTGAAAGTTATCTAAAATGAGAGAACATTTCGTATTAAATTTCAAAAAATGTTTGTATAATTCAATTTTATGTTTTAATTATATATTCATAATTAATTATTATTTTAATTATAAAGCCGTTATGGCACCATTTTTTTTAATACAAAATAATATTAAAATAATTATAAATTATAAATGAAAAATTAAGATATTTTAATTTTTCTATTTACGATATTATTACACAAAAAAAAATACATGTATAAATTAAAAATGATATGTGAAAATAATGCACAAATAAATGTATGATATTTTATTTAAGTAAAAAAAAAAGTAGCACAATATAAATGCATTAATTAAAAGTTTTATGATTTTGTCAAAGACAAAAAACAAAAACATAAACAAAAACAATAAAATTTTTTACAATATTTCTTCTTCTCAATGATATTTTGCTTTCCATTTAAAAAAATCTTGAAATTTCTGTAGATATTATATATTTATAATATGGGATAAAAATTTTTTGGTAAATGGTGTATTTTTGATAATTTTGTTTATTTTTCATAATAATGAAAATCATACATGACAAGAAATAATTGCGTTTTTGCATTTCAATTAAATAATTTCGACAAATTAAGTTTTTAGACAAAAAAACAAAAGTTATTTATTTACCAATTTAAACGATAAAAATAAAAATTGTTAACACTCAAATGAATCAAAATTAAATGAAAGCTAAATGATAACGTCTAACAATTCGTATTTATTGGGAAATTCAATTAATTAAAATTTAATTTACTTGTTTTTTTCAATTCTTAAAATTTTTATTAAAATTTTACTAGTCAATTACATACGAATCTGTAGGAGTAATAGAAAGCAAAATATACTTAAAGTTTGATTACATTTAATATTGTTTTGAAGGTAATATAAAAAAAAAACTTATTATAAATTAATTAATTATTAATTATTGGTAAACCATTAATTATAACGAAATTACAGTTATAAAAATAAGGTATAATAAACATTTACGATCTATAACAAAATATGCACATCTTGAAATAATTGAAAAAAAATTATTTTGATTTTTAAATTAATTAATTTGATTTTCTTTTTTTTTTATATAATATATACGAGATTTATTTGTATGTATGTATAAGTAAAAAATAAAAAATTTATAAAATAAATAAAAAAAAACAAATTAATATACTTTTATTTTTTTTTGTTATATAACATTTTTTGTATTTAGAAGCTTTTAAATCTAAAATAGCTAAAAATACATGCGCTAATAATGATAAGAGTTAGAAAAAAAAACTGCTTTATTCTTTTTAAGCTTAACAAATATTTTTGATCACATTTTCGACTTTGTTCTTTAATTATTTTCTTTTTTTTTTATGTTTTTGCTAAATTTTTATATAATAAAAATAATTTTTTAATTAACAGTAATTTTATTATTATTTTTATTTAAAAAATTTTTATAAATGCAAATATAATATTTTATAATCAGCTGAAGATATTTTGTGAAATTTAATGTCAAATCCAATATTTAAAATTAATTAAATTTTAAAATTTATATATGAAATTTTTGAATGAAATATAATTTAGAACTATTGGATATAATTAAAACAAAATTTGAAAATTAATTTGAAAATAAATAAAGGAATAATTGTTTGAAATAAATAACACAAATCAATTTTTTGTTCTTTGTATAATATAAAATTGATATTTAAAATTCTATTTGTAGTAAATTTATAAAAAAAATTTGAGGAAAAATGTTTTCTTAAGTGTTTAAATTTTAAGCAAAATAAATAATTAATGATAAGTTAATTTTATAGTTATAATATATACAAAAGTTTTTACAAATGCATTGAAATTAAAATGTTTAATATATTTTACAACCATAATGAGTATATTATACAAGTAAACATAATAGCAAGTTTACAAATACATTTATAATTAAAAATTTGAAAACCAATTTATTGACGGATCAATTTAATAATTTAAAATATTTTCAAGAATAAAGTTTGGCATTAAATCTCACAATAATTAATGATGATTATTTGAAGCTAACAAATTTAAAGGCAAAAATTTTACTGTTGTATTTTTTACATTAGTATTTTTAATTTTATTTTATGTATATGTATATATGTTTATATTATTATTTAGTAATGTACTCCATTAACATATTTTTTGCAATTACATAAAATTTCAATTGGATATTTTTTTTTTTTTGACATCAATTGGATTATAAAAAATGATTGTTATTTACTTTTAATTACAATACTGGATGTACTATTTATGTATAACATTTAAATTTCGTTCTGTATAGTCAAATAAAAATCTAGAAGTTGTAGTTCTATTTAGCTGGAAGTTGTATAAGATGTGTGAACAATTTGGCAAATATTTAATTATGTACTTCGAATACATAAAATATGTTTAACATTTTCTTCAGTCTGATAGTTATTCATTTTTGCACATAAAAAATTACTAAAAAGAAAATAACAGAAATAATAATCAATAATAATTAAATATAAAATTATAAAAACAGAATTTTTAAATAAAATTCTAATAGTAAAAAATAAAAAAAAATTTCAAATTTACCTTAAAATCTCATTATCTGTTAATTTTTCAAGTTATTATTATTATTGTAATTTTCGTTAATAATATATTATATATTTTATTTTATCTATGCTCTATGTGTTAGTTGCGTTGATTCACTCCTTTTAGGTGGAGGTGGTGGAGGTCTTTTCTTTATTGGAACTATTATTGATTGATGTGCAACACCATTATATTGATCTATCATATTGATATCGTTACCTAAATTCTCATAAAGAGCATATTCATTCGGTGTATTATTACTTGTCATATTACCGTAATGTTCTTGCACCCAATTACTAACATTTGCTGTTTCTCTATAAAAATGTGATTGATGATTTGGACCAAGTCCAAGTTCATCATTAAAATCTCTAAAACCTAAAACTTCATGGGGCGTTGTTGCTGGTTCTAATTTACATTTTTGTGCAACTTGCCATTTTTTTCTCATAACTCTTTGTAAATCTTTCAAAAAATCTCTGGGCGGATTTGATGTCGAATCGGATAATCGTTTTGGTGAAGTTAAATTTGTTGATAATCTTGTAGCTTCAGCTCGTGGTGGTGGTAATGGTGCATTAGAATTTGTTGTATTTGATAATGTTTTTCTTGGTGATAATTGTTGCGGGTGTATTTGTTGTTGTTGAACTTGATCCTCAAAACAAACTTTTCTTCTTAAAAGTACTGGAGAATCAGCAAATGAAACACTTTTTTGCGTTGATGGCGATGAAACTGAATTTGTTAATGGTTTCAATGCAGGTGTTGGACCATTACCATTATAAGCTGGTGGTGATTTATATGGTGGAGCTTTTATACTTGGTTTCATTGTTTTTGATATAGCTACTGGCGAGGAGATTTCCTTTTTATTATCAATTGTGACCACTGGCAACGTTTTACTGTTATAAATTAATTTTTGAGTTGCATTAATTTCTTTTGGCGGTTCAGGAACGTTATTTGTTGTCGGAACTTTAATTGGTGATTGTTGTTGTTTATGCTGCTGTTGAATCAATATCACGGGCTTTACTTCTGGTGGTGGTGGAGGGAGGCTAACTAATGACATTTGTGAACCCGATAATTCTTTTCCATCAATTAATTCATTTGGAGGTGGCGGCGGAGGCAGCGAATCTAATGAAAATGTTGACGCACTCATTGAAGCATCTACTTCCTCAGGTGGTGGTGGAGGAAGTGAAAACATAGAATCTGTCATATTGGAAGGCATTTGCTCAAGTGGACTTAGTAATGAACTGTTTATATTAGCTTGTGTAGCTAATGGAGTTCCTGGAGTGCTTGGTGTCGGTGTAGGTGTTGAAGCATTTGATGAGTTCATACTTTCTATAGAGCCACGAGTTGGTGGCTGACGACGTTTAAGTGTTCCACTACTATTACTTTCTTCGCTTCTTCGTCGACTGTGACGTCTTGTTAGTGTACCGCCACGCTCAGGTGATGTTGGATTACTAATATCACCATTTGCATTACCAACAACTGTAGTTTCACCAACTTCTTTAAGTTGTCTTGTCATCGATGTTAAGGGTAAATTTGGTTTCATTGATGGTTTTCTTTTAATAGTACCAGTAGTAAATTCTGAATCAAAACCATTATTATCATCAGATAAACAACCACTAGAACTAGAACTTGATGCACGAGATAATCTTCCATTAGATGCTGATTGTGGTACAGACATATTACTACTACATTGAGAGGGAACTGAAGATATTATACTTCCAATTGAATTACTTCTAGCTGCTGAAAATTTATCTAATTCCTCACGGGTCAAATCCTCTACTAAAGTTTTATGATTATCAAAAATTGCTTTACCATATTTTGCAATACGTATTGCTGTTACCCATTTATCAACAGTTTCTGGATCTTCAGCACACAACATTTTTAAAGATCTACTCGCTTTCGCTGTACATTGTTCAGCTGGAGATTTTAATGCAAAAGTGAAATCAGTAGGTGCTTTATGTTTTTTCTTCCAAC
Organism: Condylostylus longicornis; assembly: GCF_029603195.1. NCBI lineage: Eukaryota > Metazoa > Arthropoda > Insecta > Diptera > Dolichopodidae > Condylostylus > Condylostylus longicornis. The sequence continues at coordinate 2,129,015 of NW_026578043.1, forward strand.
CAATTCCTTTATAAACATTATGTCCAGTAAATAATGTTAAACATAATAAATCTCTAGGTGATTTTGTTTTCTCTTTTGGAAAATAATATAATCCAGAGGCTCTTAAAACAAAATGATAACGTTTCCAGGCTTTTTTATAATCACTTTTCATATATAATGGTCCATCCATTTGTATTTGACCACTATTACTATTACCACCACCATTTGGAGTATTGAAAAATTCATCCAATAACATTGAACGAGTATGTTCATCATGTTCACTTCCGGGAGCCATTTGAGTTCCAGGTAAATATTTTTCTGGTGCACAAAATAATGAAACTTTATCATTACGTTGTAAGAAAAGGACACGATTTTTTGAATCAGGACTCCACATCATTAAATTATCAACTAATAGCTCATGATCTTCGAACAGTCTCTCTGAAAAAAAAAATTTAAAATTAAATATAAATGAAGTTAAAGAATTTTTTAATAGAAATTTGTTGTAAAAATAAAATATTTTTTTTTTTTTGAAAAAATTTTCAATGATAGCATTATATGAATTTTTTATGGGTTACCAAATGGGATAGAAACAAAAGTTGAATAGCTGTTGCTGTTATTAAATAGTAAAATTTTATATTAACATAAAGATAAATTCTATTATTTTGCGAGATTTTGAAAAAATTTTGTTTATTTTACTTTAATTGCGAAAATTTTACAATATGGTTACCCTAATGTATTAACTGGAAAAAGGATGATAATTTATACATATACATAGATAAATTTAAGGTAAATAAATTTAAAAATGTGATGAAAAACTTTTCAGATTTGTTAATTTTTTATGGTTAAGACTCATTAGAATAAATTTAATTTTGAAAAAAAATATAACAAAAAACCTACTAAATTATGTATGAATAATGTTTATTATTTTACATTGTACATATATACAAAAATACATAGAATCCATTAGCAAATGAATAAATTTTGAATTACAGACCCAAAATACAAAGTCGAAAATACAAAATTTATAATTATTTAATTTTTATAAAAATTTATTTTTGTACAATAAATGCAAATAGTTTCCAACCCTTTTTTTTTAATTATAATTATTTCTAAGCATTGCAAACGGAGCAAATTTACAATATTCTACGAACATAGTTCACACGAATCAGAAACATAGGTCACAAATTTTTAAGTTTTTAAAAATTTTTTAACAATTGAAGTGGTAAGTGGACAAAGGGGTTAATTTACATTTGCATCTTAACACATTTTTTCATTAACAAATTGTAAAAGTATTAATTTTTTTGTTACTTAACTCACATGTTCACTGTCAATCTCGCCTTCTATTAAATTTCCAGCTATATGAGTAATCACAGTTTGAAAATATGTATATGAAATTTAATGATGTTCTATCCGAAGAGATCGATTTTCGTCAAAATGTTAGTTAACCCCTTTGTCCACTTATCGCTTCAATTTTTAAAAATTTTTGAATATTTAATGCAAGTCTTCTACTAAAAAAATGATACAAGCCATCCATCTTAAGGTGTCTAATTAACGTAAGTGTACAAATATTTTTTTTATTTTCTTGAAAACAAAGCGAAAGGATTTTAGAAATAAATAAAATTTCTGAATACTTATGTGTGCACGCGTTCACATACAGATTGGTTTTGAAACGGTATTCTAATGAACATTTTGCTATAAAAACTTTAGGTGGGCCTTAAAAATAATTCAAAAATTAATTTGAAAAAATAATTCTATGGTTCTAAGATTTTCGGAAAATATAAACAAAAAATTTTATTTTCATTTCGTAAAAAATTAGATCCGGCAAATGAAAAAGTTAATAATTTTCTTAGAAATTTACTCCTATTGTGTTTTCTTTAAAAAGTTAAATAAATATTTTAGTAAAAAAAAAAGTTTTTATATAAAAAAAGAAATTCAATTAACAAAAATTTATTATTTAATTTTCGGTATACATATATATTTTTCTTTTAGCAGAGCGAAAAAAACAAAAATTTCTTTGAAAATTTTCAAGGCAATTAAATGTAAAAATAAGATACTAAATAAAAATTTCTCAATATTACACAAAGCTATTTGTTATAGAAAAACAAATAAATAATTGAAGGAATTTTCTTCCCGAATACGAGAACAAATATCAGATTAAAAATTAAAATGTTAAATTGGGTTAAATTGTGTTAAAGTATTGGGGACGTTTTTTATAAAAACACAATCAACTACAATTGCAGACTATACCGCAATAAGTTATTTAGCTGTTAACACTTAATGAAGTCTTTCCTTTCGACTAATTTAGAACACACGTTTCCTATCAGAAGGAAACTTTTGGTATAACAGTGATTTTTTTTTTTTTTCCTTTGTTCACTCCTAGAAGGAGCATAGGGCTAGTGCATGATTTCTCATGCACTAGTTTCATAGCGTCATAGGGTTTAACTAGGTAGGTGACTAGCCTGCCGTAGTTTTTATTTATATATTAATTATTTGAGGTTATTAATATTTACTATTTATTTTTCTTAGTTTTTTTTTTTAACAGTGATAATTGATTTTAAAATGCGCCCACACACATTAATTGCATGTTATTATTTTGTTAAGCATTATAAACGATAAACGATAAATTCCATTTGATTTTATGCCAATTTCATTTCAAAACTGTAATACACTTAGGTATTTAAAGAAAAATTTTCACTTTTTAATTTCTTTTTTAAAATTTCTTTTTATCAACAAGGCGATTACGAGTATTAATTTTTTTCTTTTTATTTTTAACTTAAGTTTTGTCTAATTAGATGATAATTGAAAAAGTAGAGTTTTTTTTTTGCTGATTTTTTTAATTTTTAAGGATTTATGGGAAAAAATTCTCGAAATCTGTCCTTGAAGTCTTTTCAAAATTTTTATATATATAAACAAAAACTCAAAAATGTAAATGCTATACCCTTTATTTAAAAATATCTAGAGCCTACCGTTTTTTCCAACTTTTATCTTTCAAGAACAAAAAGAAAACTTTTTTTATCTTGGAAAATTTGGTCTTGTGAATGTTTAAAGTTTTGAATGCTTAATTAAAGTATTCAAAAATTAGATTTTTGCAAAAAAAGAAATTACAGTATTGTTTGATTTTGATTGAAATTATTTGATTTTTTATTGCCTCAAGAAAATGTTTATAGCTTTTTGACTTAAGTTCAAAATAAATGTTTAATAAAAGACAAATATAGAATTTTAATTAGATTGTCTGCAAAGTAATTTTTTTTAGAAATTAAAAATTTTTAATAAAATGGGATGATTACAATATTTTGATATTTAAATACAGGAGCGGATAAAGTATTTGTGAGAGTGCCCGGAACAAAAAAAACATTAATTGGTAAATTAAAACTTTTATCCGACTAAAGATGAACCAATTGATTTTGGTCTCATCTTTTATAAAGAAATTCTGACTGCATTTTTTGTTTTGTGTACACACAAAACTGTAAAATAGGGTCCCCTATTTATATAATATTTGTAACTGTTTTCTCAGTTGTATATATATGTATGTACATTTATGATGAGCAGTGGATTTAACGTGTAACGTGTAACGAAATAAACTTAAATAGAGCACTTTTTATTCTTGTTACAATATAAGCATAATAAACGTATCATAAACACTATGAGATAAGCACAGACTATTTTGCTTACCTAACTATTAAGAGTGCCGGGGCAGCAAAACAATCATATCATCGCTACGGCCACAGCGGATTTACTGATACGGAGCTTTTACTGATAATGTCGCAAACACGGCGACAACGGAGTGCAGAGGGTTAAATTTGCATGTAATAAATCTTTGTTTGAAAAAATATTATTTTTGTTGTTAAAATTTTTGAAATAAGTACCCATCTCGTGTAAATAAATAATTATAATAAAAAAAATACTAAAATATTTTTTAAAAGATTTTTAATAATTTAATTTTAATACTTTTTTGTTCTCTTGCCTTTGTGATTTCTCATATTTCTTTGTTGTTTTCAGAAATATTTTAAAATATTTTACTAATCTCAAAATTTTTTTTTATCAGAAAATATATTTTTCTGAAAACAAATGCTGGAATTACTAAAATAATTTCCAAATGATAATTCGTTGCACGATTTGCTTTTGTTTTACGTTTCGACTGCGTATTCGAATTGTATACAATGTCAATAGCTTCTAATATACATTTTGGAACATGATACATTGTAAATTTTATCATTTCACTGTGTTTTGGAAGTCAAGGTATGTATATAATTACGTATTTGCAAAAAGTCTTTTCTGTATGACATTAATATTGCATACTGTACGGCGAATTTTGTATTTTTGCTTTAAGGAAATTTTTATTACGATATTACTTAAAATCGTAAATACATATTTTATATATATATATATGCTACATATATAAATGCATATTTTATAAAAAATTTTAAATTAGCTGACAAAATTTTATGTGAAATATGAAAATTTTACAAAAAACAAAAAAGAATTATGTAAATGTTTATTTTTACTTATTAAAATAATTAAGATCTCAAGTTGTTTTCTGATGTCAAATGCATGTTTTTACTCGTGTTAATAATATCTATATATATATATATATATAAAAATATTTATGTCATTATGGAAAAAAGTGCACTCTTAAAATATTGTATAATTCTTAAAAAAATGTTTTTTTTTTCCTTTGTTTTGTTTTCCATATTATGTTTTTAGTGCTCTTTTCATTAAAAAAATGTTATTTTTTTTTATTGTAAAGGTGCAGTTGAAAATATGAAATAATTAACTAAAAAATGTTGAGCTTTACAAAAATTAAAGACCGGAAGTATAAAATTTCATATTGAAAAGATAAAGAAAAACAAAAAAAAACAGTTTCAGTGTTTTTAAACTATAAAGTATGTACATGTATAACATATTTATATACATATGTATATGTATACGTATATTTAATATTCTTTTGCAAGTATATATGCACGTATGTACCATTATAATCAGCTATGGTATTCTTAAATATAAGAAGAGGAAAAAGAACACAATATTTTTTTAAGTAAATTGGTTGCACGTGCTAAAATTTAGGAAAAAATAACAATAATACTAACGTATTACAATAGTTATATACTGTTATACAATATAAAAGTCTATACTTATTTATTTTTTTTTCTCTCAATTTTTATATTTTATTTTTTTTTATTGTTGTTAGATTGCTTTTATTTTATATACAATATTCTATGGGGTAAAATAAAAGTATATAGAAGTACCTATATAGCGTTATGTATATAATATAAAACGCTTTCTTGAAACGAGTAAGTTACAATAACATTAACAAATAAATTTGAACAAATACAGGCATATAACAACAAAATATTCTCAGTAATTTTACAAAAAAAAAGTTTTTATTGCCTTCATTCACTCTTTCTTTTTGTTTTTTTTTCTCTTAGTCTTTTTTTTTTGTTGTTTGATATTGCAGGGTTATACTAGACCACATTATTATAATATAGTCTGCAGTCGCGAATTTTATATTATGTACAGACATAAGAATCACATAAAAACTACAAAAAAAAACAAAAACAAACAGTAAAAAAAAAGAGCGTATGTACACAGAGGGTCAAAATAAAAATGATCCTAATATTATTAAAATACAAAAATAAGGAGATATTAAAGGATAACGAGATAAAAAAAATTATAAAAATTATGATCCTTTTTATATTCTATATCTGCGTGAATATATAAATTAAACTTTTGAAAAAATATTGCGTCTGCATATTTTAAAACACCAATGAAATTAAAATTAAAACCAAAGTGCTAGCTTGTGTTAATATTCAGGAGTAAAATACAAGTAATCGAGAAATAGTTTCTTTAAAATATAAAAAATTTTATTACTAAAGAATAATTAATATATGAGCGTGCTAACCGTTTGTGATGTCATCCTAAATATATGCAATTATTTTTGCAAAACTCATTTTGTGAATTCCTTGGGTGTAACTAGAAAGAATAACAATTGCGTACCATTTGAATTGGAAAAAAATTTTATTGTTTATGTGAACCTACAAGAATTGCAATCCTGATGTCGTATTATGTCCTTGCGAACTACAATTACTTGTTGATGTTAGTGTTAATTGCAAATAATAGACTTATGAAATTAACAATCAAAGATTAATTACACATCATACTATACATTATTTATTCACAAAAATTCAGCTATCATCCGCATTAATTGTTGTAAAATATATTTTATTTTGTACTTATATTAAAGACAGTATCTTGCTCTTATTCACAGTTGTTGATTTAACTTGTAATTTTTACGAATTGAAAATTGTAAAAATTGTACTAATTAATTGATAAGTTTCAATTAAATTTTAAATATTTTATGAAATAAATGAGTAGAGAAATTGATTCTGTTTAAGCAGCATAATTTTACGATATTTAATATTTTACGGTATTAAATATTTTACGGTATTCAATATTTTACGGTATTAAACAATTGTTATTCAGTTTTGATTTACAAAATTTATTAATTATTTTATTTCTAATTATCAAAGTTTTTAATCAAAATTGAAAAATATATAATAAAAAAATTTAATGGAACTCAAGTCACGATTATAAATTTTATAAATCTTTTAAAAATTAAATTTAATTATAATACTAATGTATGTATAACAGTTTAATATTACAATTATTTGAGAAGAACAAAAGACGAATAACTATTTTAAAGTTTTTTAACTTGCATACTCAACATATGATCGGACTATAATAAAATTTCTTTAATATCATTCATATTATTTTATTTTTAAAAAGTAACAATTTAAAAGTATTGTAAAATTTAAAAAATAAATTTTATATTATGCCATTAAAAATGTGTATTAAAAGAGAGAAAGAGAGAGAGAGAGAGAGAAAAACATTTATGAAATTATTAATATCAACAATAATATTTCATCAATCAAAAAATTGAAAATTATGAACAGATGTTGTCACCAATATAAAATTTAAAAGTTTTTTATTTGATTTTTTATTAAAAAAAGAAAAGAATAATTTTGAAAATAAATAAAAATGTTGTATAAGATGTCGTTACTACATAAGTACGACAAAATCTAAAAAAAATCTGAGGTAAAATCTGATGATTGTTTACATGTCAAATTGAAATTATCTGACGTAGCTCGGACTTTACGCCAAAATTCAATAATTTTGCTACAAAAATTATAATCAAAATTGAAATGAGTAAAACTCGTACAAAAATTCTATATTGGATAAATTCTATAAAACTTGATTTATTTTTAAATAATCTCGTAATAAATCTGATGAGAATAGTGTAATTTCTAATATAGACCATAATACAAAATGTGATGTCAAACACAATGTTTATAGATCAGATTCAGAGTAAATATTGGATTTTGTCGCATATGTTAACGGTACCTAAAATAAGTATTGTTTATAATGTTTATTTTTACTTTATGTAAAAAAGTTCCAGGTTATACAAAATAAAAACTTAGAAATGATATAAATCTTGCTGCTCCGTCATCCACTACTATAACATACTATTGGTATTAAACTATATTATTAATTAAAATTCTTTAAAAAATGTAAAATTATTTGAGCTTTCGATTTTAGGTACTCAAATAAGAAAAACCGATTTATTAATCCGTATTAATTTAGCATCTTACTTTATGTTCTAGCTCATAATTTTTGTTTTTAGTTAACTTATATTTTTAAAACACTTTGTATTAAAAATTTTAATATGAAAATGTCTTTATAACAATATGCAGTATATACAAAATAGTTCTAAACAATTTCATTGTTTATTTATATTATATATGCATATATTATATATTATATAATTTATATTAACAAGAATATAAATACACTTATATATAATGTATACATAGTATGTATGCATGCATATTATAGTTCATAATTTTGTGCTTTAAGCATTTCAATATACTAACCATTATACAATGTACAATATTGTGTTTAAGGCAATAGCCATACATTTGTGTACCTCGAGCATTGTAAGAGCAGTTGATTTTATATTTTAACAGTCTATATCTTAGCTATTATTCGTATAGTTATTTGTGTATACATAGACATACATATGTAGTTTCTAGACTTAAAATTTTCTTATATTTGGCGTTCTCATTTCTTTTATTTTTATAATATTATTTTTTCTTTCCAGTTTATTATTGTTTTAATTTGCAAAAGTGGCCTATTTTATATTTGCTTATTTTTTTGTTCGTTTCTTTAATATTTCTTAATATATTTATTTGGTATATGTGTATGTATATATAAAGTAAGTAAAATTATAGGTAGGTACCGACCGGTGTAAGTTTGTACAAGAGAATTTTAATTTTAATTTGAATTTGTGGGTAGAAAAGAAGTTTATTCCAACAGTTTTTTCTTTTCCATTTGGGCGACGCGCGATAATATTAAAAATATTTTTTTTTTCTTTTACACTTTAAATTTCATCAATAAATTTTAATTTACATTTGAAATGGTGGTTGTTTTTCTCTTTTTATATAGAGGTGTTTTTGAGGTTAATTCAAATTAATTCAACAAGTTTTTATATAATATTTTAACCAATGTATAATTATTGGTATTATCATAAAAATTAAATTTAGTATTCTGACTAAATTTATATAAAAAAAAAAAATAATTAGATTTTTCAAATGTTGCTTTTGTTTCAAAAAAAATTTTGAATAAAAGTGCTTATTAATTTTACTCTGTCCGTCCATGTACACAAAACTGCTACACCTTTGAAGATAGAATGCCTAAATTATGTCCATATGTCTAGAAACTTATTTCCGTAAAAGAAAATTATTACCTATCTCCCTCCCCTAAATGTTATAGTCCCCCAAAGACATTAAAATACCATTTTTTGACTATTACGAGTATACAATGCCTTCATAATTATTTTTCTTAATTTACGCAATCAACCCTAAAATTTGACCATTATGTTAACGCTTCTTTCAATTTTTTTTCTTGTCTTATTCCGAATATATGCAATCTTTGAAATATATTCGTATATAAATTGAAGTACATAATTTAAATAGTTTAAATTTTCGAATTGCTTTTAAAAGCACTATTTTCACTTATTGAAAGGAAAAGTACTACTTTACAAACCATTGGATTCATCTAACTTTATTTCGATTTTTTTCTTAAAGATAACATTCTAAGTAAATATTTTCATATTTTATTTTTATCATTGAAGTTATTTAATTATTATACGTTAAGGTTATAAATTTTTTGTTTTCTTCTAATTTAGATCAAGTTCATTTACTGATAAAGTATAATTACTAATTATGTACGCACATACATATGTATGTATTGTAAAAACTTATTCTGTTTAACTTTTGAAAATGTTGATTAGATATTTGGTAAGAATATTGTAGAAGAGAATGATGTAATGAAAATGACTAATTTGAAATTATACATATGATGTAAATATTTAAAAAATTTAAGAATTTCAAAGCAATTTCGGTAATAGAAATTGTTGGTATTATTATCAAAAAATTTATTCTGAGATTTTTCGAATATTCAAACGGAAGCTCTTATGCTTATATAAGTACATAATATAATTTTGTTATGTCATACAAAATTTTATTATTGACTTTAAACTTCATATTTTTAACAGCTTAAAATCATGTAATTGCATCTTGAAATTATTTCAACCAAACTTTAAAATAAAATTTTAATTATAAAATTTTTGAGATCAAATTATACAAAACACAACACTATTGCTTTGGTTCTTTTAATAAAGAAGAAAACACATTGGTTCAGAAACTTAGATAAAAATCAAGATACTGCTCAGGCACAAATATTCGCTATGGTCGGATTTTTCGTTGGAACCGATTTTGTTAGAAGAATACAGCCATTTTTCTTAGTAAGATCAATATCTTAGATTTGCGTAGTATTTCGAATCTAGAAATCTTCAAACCAGGTGAAAATCTGAAAACTCACAGGTCTCTCAATATAATTTTGCATATTTTCAGGCTGCATACAATTTTCAAAAGTTTTATGAGTATTCATGAAACTCAAATGGGAAAATTTTAATATTATAAACTAAATTTTGAAATCCCATACATTATATAACTTTTTTTTTGATAAAGTTTTTCTTTTAAGATATACACAAATTAATTTATTATACGTAAAAGTATGTACAATAAATCAATATGTAGACAAGATATACAAAAAGTTTAAATCATGTAAAAAAGTTCTCGATAACACAACAAAAATATATCAATAATAATTTACTCATTAATAATCATTCATGTATAAAAATTGTTGTTTCTATATTTATTTTGTAGGTTCCTTCTTTTTTTCTTTTATAAAAAATTTAGGATCTTCTTTTTCAAAATCCTCTTAACTCTATATATAATAATGTATAAAGTTTGTCTTGTTATATTATACAACACACATTTCTACATACATAACTTCATTTGGAGTACCTATCATTGCTCATGTTTACATTTAAAGTATAGAGTATATAGAAACTTATATATACGAGTACTAGTAAATAGGTACATTTTCTATTTAAGTTGTTATAGTGCCTCTAATATATTATTACGGAAAACATGTTACATTATTAAGATCGAGTTGAATGAGTAACAGATTTATGTTTAATAGGTCTTCTTATATTATTATTATTATATAAATATTACAGAATAAATTAGAATTACAAATTATTGCTAAGCGATATTAATATTTTTGATTTTGAACATGGTATAGAAGTTTTATAGAAAATAATAAGGCAAGAAACAAATTTATTTTGAAAAAAACAAAAAAGTTTTTAAAAAGGAAACCTTCCCATAAATTTTGAAGAGCCAAAATAATATAATAAAAGAACTTTTCAATATATATATATGTATATATATATGTATATATATATATTTCTATATTATTTATATAAAAGATTATTAATAATATGAAAAGTTTCGAAATAAATTTTAATATTGTAATTTAGGGTAAAAAAAGAAAATTTTTATTTTAAGGATATTTTAAGGACTATTATTATTTATATAAAAAAATAAATTGACCCGAAATATATAAATGTATAAGCAGGTATTTTGAATAAATTTATATTAACAATAAATATTATGGATTTTTGATAAAGGTACATAAAATACCTTAGAAAAGAACCAAAAGTTACGCTTTACCATTGTAATAGATAGCTAATAGCAATGATAATTGTACGTAAATTATAATTGTAGGCAATATTGGTTATTATAATGCTATAAAAAGTTGAAAATTCCAATAAAATAAAGTATCATTATAAAAATTTTAAAAAACTTTAAAAAATTTCTACATGACTTGATAATAAATCAAAATATTTAAATACTAAAAGAGAAAGAAAGAAATATTAAAATATTTTACATACCCATTTGTAAATCTGTTAAATGTTCAACTAATGCCCAATGTGGTTCCATTTGAACATGATTTTTATCAGCTAATAATCTTGTTACATGTCCACATGACATTCTTTCATCAACAAGTAATGATTTTGATGCACCATCAGCTGAAAATGCTTTAACAAATAATCGTCTTATTGATGCATGCTCTAATTTTTGTAATGCTAATTGAATTTTTGCTGCTTTAGCACTATCAATTTGTTGTATATTACCAGCAGCATGTTGTTGTTTTAAATGTGCTGCACTAACAACACCAGATGATGCTGATGATTCTGATGATAATAATGATACAGTATCACTAAATGCTGAATCATTATCTGGACTTTCAGTACGTGGTTCACGTAATGCAACACCATTTTCAGAACCATTACCACTTTCTGATGATGATGATATTGTTGAATTTGTAGCACCAGATACTGTTGAATTTGAACGACTATGTGTTCTACCATGTCTTAATTCTGTTGTTGAATTTGTATGTTCAAGTAAACTAAGTTCACCTAATATTGCATCTAATTCAGATTCATGTGTTTCTTCTAAATTAGCCATTGAAAATCGATATGAATTTGTACGTTCGTTCGATTTATTTCTTTGTAAATCACTTTTAGGTCGTAATTTTGCTGGTGATATATTATTAATACCGGTCAAATGATGTGTTGTTGTTGTTGTTGTTGCTGTTATATTATTATTAAATGATGGCGGTGTTATTAATTGGGTTGTTGATGTTGATATTTCTAATCCCTATATTAAATGAAATAAAAAACAAATTAGAAATTGTTATTTAAATTAAAATTTTAAAAATAAAAAAAATTTTAATGCTTTTTAATTGCTTTTCTTTTAAATTTAAATTTAACAAGTATAAATTATCGGATAAACTTTATTATATTTTTGGAGAAACAAATTATTAAATAGAATTTTAATGATTTTTAACACCCTTCTTTAATACATTTTAACCTTAATATGAAATGTTTAAGAAGAAAAACTAATTTAATATAAATTATTTCTAATCTTAAAAAATAATTATAATTTCCCCAAAAATTCTTTTATATTTATAACAATTTTCACTACCATATCCCTTAAGATAGCTTAAATTCTTAATAACTATACACAAACCCTTAATTTACCACTCAAAATTATTTATTTTTTCGATTAATAAAATCTAGAAGAATAAAGGTAAATATTTATACGAATGTATGTAAATTAGTATATGTACTCGTATATGTATAATAATCTAGAAGAAGTAAAAAAATGCCGGTAATATTAAAATTAAAATCATTTCAAAATTTACTTTACACTTTTATCATAGATTAATTTGTATAGAGGGGTGTTTAAGCTTCAAACGATTAAAATTTTACTTGAGTTAGCTAAAAAAAAAATATAATATTATTTGCTTAGAAAAAAAATATAAGAGTTTTATTAGGAGAAAAACGCAATAAAATGACAAAATTTATGTGTAAAGCTACCCACATCCTTTACGTAAACAGAGAAATAAAAAATTGTTCTTTCTTAATTTTTTTCTTTTATCACTTTCTTCTTTTACCCATTATATAGAAGGATTGCTTATGAAGCATTTTCAAAATATACATTGAAGTTTTGTATTCTAAATAGTCAAACGCAAAAATTCTATTTATTACACGAATATATAAGACTAGTTCCTTTCCACTTTCCTTTTATCGTTATCTTAAATAAATATATTTGAGTATGTACTATGATGTTGCTTTTGGCAATTTATTAAGCATAAGGTTTAAATCAAAACGTAACTATGTACAATATAAAATAGGAAAATGCTTATATTCTTATAATATATACATTTATCGCACCCATAGAATAATACTGTCACATTATTTAAACTAAAACAATTTTAAATTACTTATCGTATAATATCGCACCCGCAAACATTTTTTAAGTTTCGCAAACGCAGAAAAGTACCTACTTATTTCTTCTACCGTAATACCGTATTGTTTTATATCATATTGTATTAAAATTAACCGTTATCCCGTTTTTTTGTCAAACTTTTGATAATGCGCTTCTTTTAGAGGTAAATTTAGAGATAATTGAAATTTTAGGGTTAATATTTTATTTTATTAGAAGAAAAGAGAAGAATTGAAACGATCTAATCTAGTTTTTTAAAAAAACTGTTTTCAATTGTTTAAGGAAAGATGCTACTCTATATATATACGTGCTATAGTATTTAGTTTGATCGGAATTTAGTCCATTCCGTATTTACTGTTATACCGTAATATTGTTCTCTAGGTGCATTATTATTTTATATTTTAAGAAGAAGAAAAAAAATAGCTCGTTCAACTTAAGGAAAAATCTAATCATATAAAATTATACATAGAAAAATTTATAATAAACAAATAATATTTTTATAATGGTTCCGCTCGAGGAAATTGTTATATAATTGAAATAACTTATTATACAATATAATAATGCAAAAAAATACAAATTGTATTATTAAAACAAAAGAAGAACAGAGATCCTTAAATTATATTAGATCATAAAGTATGATTTGCTTCATAAATTTTATTATACAATACTCGTATTAAACCCGGTTACAATAAAAAATTTAAATAATTTTATATAAAATTTAAACAGAATAATTTCGATGGTATTTTTTTAAATTTTCCAAAAAAAAACATGAAATTTTCCAGGCTTTTATAAAGTTGAACAAATATTAAGTTCAATAAACCATATAGAAAAATTTCTTGTTTTCTACAAGATGAAATCCAAAAATTTATTTCAAAAAAAAATTGAATAATTTTATCTGGATATTTTTTTTAAAATTTCCAAGTAAATTTTTAACTTATTTCTAAATTTACACTCAATTTCACAAAAAAGATTTTTTTTTTTTGTTTTATTGCAAAAATTTTATCACCATTTTGCCAATATTTTATATGTATGTATATAATATTGATGATATTTGAAATTTCAATATTTTTTAGTAGAGCCAATGACCACGCGTGCAATTTGATGATTAAAGTAAAAATATTAAACTTAATAATTGTTGGTATAAAATAATTTATATTATTATATTTTCAGATTTTTTACGATATTGAACTGACAATTTTATTTTAAAAATGTTTCAGAATAAGAAACTTATTAATAATTTAGATTAGCTAATTGGATATACGAGTAGTATACATATATCATAATGTAAGTATGTACAATACTTCAGTGAAAAATTACTAAGACAATTTGTTAAAGAAAAGTAACAACAGAAACCGATTGTTTTCTAAAATTTTTATTGCGTCAAAATGAGGTGAAACCCTGTTGAAAATTTTTTATTAAAAATATCAAAATTACGGCACGTTTTTTTGGAAATATTTGTGACATATTTTAATTTAAATTGAATCTTTATCAATTAAATATATAGAGCCTCTTACTGAAGTAAATTGACTTAAGACATTGAATTTAAATTATCAAACCGATTTCATACCTTTTTAAATCAAAAATTTTCGAAAAATGTTCTAAAATCAAATCTAAATTTTGTCTTGTTGTCAAATAACAAGTTTCTTTTGTGACATTTTTCATATTATAATTAGAATTTAGAATGAATTTTCTGTTAAACAAAGTGTTTCGTTTAAGATGGCAAATAATTTCAAATCTGTTCAAGAATTTTCTGTTATACAAAGTGTTTCGTTTAAGATGGCAAATAATTTCAAATCGGATGATTCTTTGATCAATTTTCAGCGTAAGATTGTATGGGCGGAGCAGATATACTCGTTTTCAATGTACAGCCTGTTTGAAAAAATGGTACCGAACTTTTTCTGCGTGTAAACAAATGCTCATAACTTCGGAACCATACAATATAGAGTTATCTCGCCACCCAACCCCCCTGCCTTGGTGAAAAATTTTTTGCTGGAAATTGATCAAAGAATCACCCCTGAAATTATTTGCCATTTTATGCGAAACATCCTGTATAATAATATTTTTCTTTTTAACTTCAATTTAATCTGTAATACTAAAAAAATATTATTATAAAGACAATTTAAAAATTTTAATACTTTTGATAATTAAATAAAGATATGAACACTTTTAGTCATCGTATATAATTTCCGTTCACCCCTTTTATTTTTCTATCGAATTATTTTTTTTTTTTTTTATTTCAACTTACTGAAATGGAAACAAATGGCACTATATAAAAAATAATTTACCGAAAAAAGAAAAACGTATATAAAAAAGTATAATATTCAAAATGAAAAATATAAAATTTAATCATAGTATATAAAACGTGTCTTATCACAACGTTCCAGAGCAGTCATCGCATCGCATATACCATAAATGAAATTTTGTTTTTTTTTTTTTTTAAAGTGAAAGGATTTTGTTTTTTAATTTTTCATTTTCTTTTCTTATTTTTTTTTCTGTTCCTTTGTCTAGGATATTGTATGCATTATATGATTACACACATTTATTGTGTATACATGATATGAGCGTCTTTATGCAAAAAGAAAAAAAAAAGCAATATGTTTCACATAATATTTTGTTACAATAACTTCAATATTACTTAAAAATTTAAAATCTGTTGTTAAAAGAAAAGAAAAGGGATATTTATTGCGTATATTATATGTAAAGTACATCTATTTACTACTCATAGCTTATATAATAAAGAGTAAACATTTATAATAAGTGTGTAATTTATATTGAAGAGAATTTAAGTATAAAAGTTTTGTTTAAGTCTCTTATTACTCGCATAAGCTCATACGAATATTTTTATTTGATTATATTATAGAATTTTATATTTGTTGTTGCTGTCGTCGGCTCTATACGCCGACACGACAGATTTTAATCTAATAATAACAATAAAGTTAACATGAAAAATATATCGCACTTTTCAACTTGTATTATAGTTTAAATTATATTTCATTTTCTTTTTTTTATAGAAATTCTTGCCTTTTGTATTATTGTTATTTCCATTTATTTCCTATAATATGTACGTATAATATAAATATTTTATATACTATATATACGTATATAGTTAACGAGTAAGTATATTGTAAAACACATGTTGCTTTTTAAGCTTTATGTAGATAGAAAAATAAAAAAAAGAAACTATGAAAATGATATTAAATTGATAGCATTTAAATAGCTTTTAAAATTTTTGTTTTTAAAATAAGTATGTAGCTGTATAGCTAGTCATGTTATTTATAGTACTTTAAGAATTATGTTCATTTATGTGTGTAAAGTATGAGTTAAATATACATTTATGCGTACTTAAAATACTGATACACAAAGTTTATACAACAATTTGGAAGAATTTTTGTAAGGGGAACAAAGAATTTTTATGAAAAAATATAAGAAAAATTTTAATTTAATATTATTCTTTTTTTGTTTTATTACAAAAATATGTTGCGACATATTTTTTTAAGAAAAATAATAATTGTTAATAATAATATTATATTAATATTTATATTACAGATATGTACATATGTATGTGTACACATTCAAACCCCTGCAATACGAACACTCATCAGACGAAATTCTCATTTATTATACGATACGAACTGTTTTGTTGCATTTTGCATAATAAATATTTTTTTTTACTCCATCATAACGCAAAGTATCCACCATACGAATTATTTTTGTCGTAAAATTATGATTCGTGTTACGGAAGCCCGACAGTAATCTCTCGAATAAAGTTATCTCGATTTAATATACATAAATTTTATTTTTGATCTACTATTTCTTCACTTTAAGTCATCTCATTATATATTTTAAGGAAAAATAATTTTAATTTTTAAAATAGAAAATGTTATTTGCAAAGATTTTAAGAAATTATTTTCCATTATATGTACGTATTATATAAATTACTTTTGCCAGCAGAAAAGAGAGGTTAATTGCTTGCATTTGCTAGCAGATATTAAAATTTTTTGTGTGTAAATTTGTTTTATTGTGTAAAATCTGATTTTATATAGGCATGTAACTTTTGTAAGATATTATAATTTTATTTTTAATTTTCGTACATTTCTGTAATTTTAATACTGGATTATCAACTGACTCAAATAGCCTAAATTGAATAATTTTAAATTTTTTTCAATCTATCAGTATTTGCTTACACATTTGATATAACCTTGAAATAATTTAAACGTATCTTTAACTCCTAACTTTGTATAAATTGTATTAAAGGTTTTATTTCTAATAAATAATATCAACATTTCAAGTAGCATCTCAATGTAAACAATACTTAGTAAGTAATCTTGTGGATTACAGTATAAAGCAATGTGAAGAACATTTTGTCGGCAATTTCTTCATACCTCTGTAGCTCAGTTGGTAGACCGTCCGGCTAGAAAGCGGTAGCTCACTAGTTCAAGTCCAGTTCGAGGAGAAAAATTTTTTTAATTTTTCTGCTTTTAATTCGTTCCTTTGAATACGGCTTCCTTCTGTTCAGCAGAAGACATTTCCATTAAGTTATTATTATTAGTGTAATAGACACATTGCTTGTTAATTAAACAACTACACGTTGTATTACGATTCTGTATATCAACATTATTACTACGTTTTTCTGCTAAATTAACTTAAGCAGTTTTGTCTTATCACCACAGAATATAATATACAATGTATACCCGTACATTGCTATACTAACATACTTCAACATTTTTATAAGAAATTTTTGTTTTGTGACGAAGATTATGAAGATTCTGAAAATAAAATATTGTTAATTTCTATACTTTTATGTCTCTATAATCTATATTATATACTTACATACCTATGGTATACATAAGTATAATGAGTATAACGTAAATGAAAGCTTGCCTGTTCAAGTATATCAATTCAATAATCATTTTAAGGATTTTATTATGTAATTTCCGATAATCCTTATAATTAAATGAGCTAATAATATCGAAAAGAAAAATGTATATAAAAATTAAATTTTATATAGCAACATGCAGGTATAAAAGAAAAAGATAGAAGTCTATGATAGGAAAATATAATAGTTACTTATTTGGCGAAAGGAAAGAAAAATCGGCTTTTTTTTAATATTTGATTTTGCTTATTTTATTTGTGTGTTGAAAAATTATCGTCGGGAATAATTGGATTTTCTATAGGTAATTGAATCAGATTATAGATTAGAAATTTTATTGTTAGTTTTCTTTTTTGTATTCCGTCAATAATTGCAATAATATTAATATAAGTATAAAGTTTCTGTAGAAAAAATATAAAAGGTGGAAGTATTAAGTTAATAAATGAGTTAAGTTGTTATTTTTTTTTTTCATGTGTTGACGTCTTCTTTGAAAAAATATCAAATGAACTGTGATTATTATAAGAATTATTTTTAAATATTATTGAAATTTCAATAGACTTTCGATATATTCAATTGTATTTGACACCTTCTTAAGGTTTTTTGTAATTGAATTGAATACGAATTCAAAAATTATAAAAAAAAATGGCTTTTGTAACTTCAATATTAAATTATTGAAAGTGAAAATTGAATTGGTAAGTGTATTAGCATTATTCTGTATCTATATGTGACCAAAAAATTGTAAATAATTATGGCTTTTAGGTGAAATTTTGAAATCGTTACTCATGATTACATTATATACGTTTGTAGTCAAAAAATGGAGACGTACATAATCAAGGAAGAATTTTATTAAAATTTTAGACTCGAAAATTAGCATATTACTACTTAAGTTTTATAGTTTAATTAAGAAATTCTTTAAAAAATTTTTTTTTTAATTTCTTAATATCCAAATTCTTGTAAGATTACCAAATGTTTACTGACAAAAGTAAACTATAAAAATTTTAGAATATATTATTAAGAACTCAATATTTAAGTATAGGATTCAAGAAATAGGATTCAAGATAAAAGAAATAAATCATTTCAACTTCTTATGAAATTTTCTAATTTTTAAAATGAATCATCAGTTTTAATTTGATGAAAGCATTTTTGATATTTCATTTGTGAATTTTAAGCATATAAAATTTTCCTTTTATGTATATGCGTACGTACATACTTTAAATATAATGTTTAGAATAACAAAAGAATATTAACGGCAATGACCGTATTTTATTCACATACAATATAACCGTATACAGAGTGTTCCACTAAGGATTAGAATAAGAAAAAGATTAGAATAAGAAAAGATTAGTTGGTAGTAATTAGAAATGATTAAATGTTTTTCTTTGGAAAATGAATATCAAAACACATTTTGGATTTAGTACAGATTCAATTAATTGTATACAAAGCCTCAATTGTACTAAGACTCAATATTAATTGTAAAACAGCATTCCATATTAGTAACTTGTATTAATCTTTAATATTACCTGATAAAAATAATGTATTTTTTATTATTGACCGGAAAAGATCGGGAATAAAATAATTTACTAATAGTTTAATATAAATTTTATAGCATTTGTGTTGCTTTAATTTCTTAAATTTTTGTAGCGGTTCGTTTTAGCCGATTTCTCGCTTTATATGATGCGGGGATGTGTTCCATTTAGGAAAAGGGAAAAGCTTTAGTTGGTGTTGTTTGAAAAACTCCTTATAATTACTGAGTTAAAATCCAAGTAACTTTTGCTGTACCATGTACCCAAAACAAAATCAAAAACATTAAAAAATTCTGTTGAATTTCATAAATTGTTCCCAGAAAAGTTATTGAAAAAATATCACATTTATATCATCAATAACATGTCTTCGTTCATATATATATATGTGTACATATATTCACTTGTTTGAAGTAGTTATATATGTATTCGTGAGTGTGTATCTGATTCTTTCTCTAAATATTTATCGTTTCAATATATGCGGCAGAGTAAACTTTAATACTTTATTTTTTTATTTTCAATTGTTATCTTTTAGACAGATATTATATTTTTATACCCTTTATTATGTCCTTTTTTTTCGAAATAAACAAAAACAACATTCGATATTATATTTTCTTTTTTCCTTTCTTAAAAATTACTGAATTGGATGAATTTCTTTTTGTTTTTTTTTGAATACTTCAAAAAAAATTCCCAATAAAATATTTTATTTAAGGATATACGATGCTTGAGTACATAATAATGATAAGTGTACAGACATGTGTAATGGTGAATAGATATGTGTGGATAACAGTTAGTTTTTTGATTGATTTCCGATTGATTTTTATGATAAACAAGATAATGTCATATAAAATTAAGAAAAAAAAAATGAAGAAGAAAAATTAAAATAGCAATAATATTAAAAGGAGGGAGAGAGACCGAGAAGAAGATGAGGAGGAGATAAGGAGTCAGAGAGAGGGAGGGACAACATGGGAGAGGAAGAGTTTTCAAACAGGATAACAAAGATATATAGAAATATTAATGTTTTTTTTTTTTAGTTGCTCAAGAATAGTAAATATTTTGTTTCTTTATAAGTTATGTAAGCTTTTCTTCTTATAAAAGGACATCATTTTTTTATATTCTCTCAATTTTTTTCTTCTCTTTGTTATTACTTTGTCAAAATTATGTTTTGAAAATTAGGGAGCAAGAAAAAAGGGTTAAGTATTTTAACATAAGGCAAAAAAAATGATGCGTCATAAAAAATTATTAATCTTCGTGTGTCATGTTTTTTTGGCTTTTTATAATTTCAATAACATGCCATGATGGTAGTTCCTTTTTTTTGGTATTTTAAGTATTATTGATGAGACAAAATTGGCTTTTTAAGAAAAACCATAATTGCTTAAGAGCTTTGATTTTTATGTTAATATTTTTAAGAAAAATTTAAATACTATGGCTTTATCCTTTCCTCACGCCTTATTTCGACTTATTTATAATTCCTTAATGGTGAAAAATTTTTTATAAAAAAAAAATTAAACGTTTAACTAAGCATGTTTTGGTAGCCAAAATTTAAATTATAAAGATTTATTGACTTTATAATTTTGTATTTTTTTGCATATATTTAGGGGCATATTGAACAATTTAATATCAACTCTTGTAATGAGTATATATTATAATGATTATGAATATATATAATTGTATATTATATCACAAGTACCGATCTATAAAATTATTAATAATATTAAAGTCTAAGATGCTTCAATTTTAATAATATTATAGGGCATATTTTTTTAAATAAATAACCGCGATTTATTCTTAACACTCTTAAATATTTAAATTATTTACTGAATGAAAACAAAAATTACAGAAGAAAAATTTCAATATTCACCTCTGCTTCTTAGCAAAGGTGTCTTTAAAGAAGGTGCACGTACAGATTTTTATGTAAATTTTAGAACGAGAAATGTTATTATTGTTAAACGAATCCTGAGACTACAAACATCAACTATCCTGCAAACTAATATTTCGCGAAAAAACAAATTCATTAACATGAATCAAAAACTGAAAATCACATTAATCTGAAATGGAGATGACGTTAAAATGTACAGAACACATGCATGAAATAATCATTGAAATCTGAATGAGCCAAAGTATACAAATTTTCTTTCGAAACCGACTATAAAAAATGAGAATTATATTTGTTCAAAATATTCAAATTATACGCAAATTTTATGAAATTTTCGTTGAATATCCGAAAATGAAAAAGGTACACAGAAACTGCAATCAAACTTTATGTATCTAGAGCGTTTATTCCATTCTTTAATATTGATTTATGTATGTGTGTATTTAATATGTTCATTACAATTTTGCTTTTCATTATAATAAATTTGTAATTTCAAAACTGATTTTGTCATGTGTCGTTTACATCCCATTTGAATAATTTTTCCTTTTATATTTACTATTTAATATTCCTATTAGAATTAATTAAGAAAAAAAAAATGTTACTTGTCAATTAAATAATTTTTACATTTTAATTTTCATAAAATTTTATTTTATAAACGAGAAACAAAAAAAATATTAATGTAGGTACAATAAAAATCAATTAACAAGATTCTTTTACTTCCGTACAACAATAACGTATAGTAGAAATGTAATATATAATCGTACATACATACGTAATTATATATAAAGTGTGTATTTATATAACAAAACATTTATTTTTTTATTTACGATATTTATTTTATATTATTCCTTTATCCCATTAAATTTTATTATTTGTTTTTTTTTTTTTTTTGCCTATATATTTACGATTTGATCCTTTTTTGTCGATCAAAAATGAAAATTATCCTTTTAACTGAAAATAATTTTTCTATAATATCTTTTACAGTTGTGTTAGAAAAATTTTTTCCTCCTATTTTATCATTTGATATTTGATACATGTTTAAAGTGTTATTTAATATAAGGAATTGAGGGCGTAAAATTCTATATAATATTTTTTTATTTGTATATATATATATATTTGTACATGAACATAGTGTAAAAAAATAGCAACAAAACTTCAATAAATATCTGATAATAAAAGTGATAACAAAAATAAAAAAAAAAAATACAAAATAATAACAGTATAACTGAAAAACAAAAAAGTGAACAACAGCCGAATAATAAAATTCAAAATTAGGTTAACGGTATATTACAATATAATACGGTAACAATATTGTATATATATATATATATTTTTTTTTCGAAAATGTTTCAATTGTGGATTGTTTTCGACTTTATAGTAATTTTTGTTCTTTTCATTTATTTTAGCATGCTTTTAGGGGATTTTAAAACAATATTGAAAGAATTGAGAGGATATGATGATGACATTTTATTGTGTACAGTTAGTTGGTTGATTGGCTGGTTGGCTGGTTGCTGATTTAATATATAAAATTAATGTGATTCATGCTAGAGTTTTGGATATTTTCAATTTTCAACATATGAAATCGAAAGAGAATACAAGCATTTTATATTTTTATTAAAAGTTAAGATTTTTTTTTTACTCAATTAAAAACAATGTTTTTTAGAATTTTAATTTAATACAGAAAGTATAGAAAGGTAAATTAAATTTAGTAAATTATATTTGAAAATGTTGTCAAACAAATATATGTTATTATATTCGTACAAATTTTAGAGATTCGATGAGCAAATATTATTATGCTCTGGTCTCATATTTATCAGTAATTTCGAAATAAAATTTTAGAATTTTAAAAGTTTTGAAATTTAAATTCAATATTTTAAAATTTTGATATTATATTGCCAAATTTTGAAATTAATATCCAATACTTCGAAACATGAATCTAATATTCTAATATTCTGAAAATTTTAAAATTAATATTCAATATTTCGAAATTCCAGATTTTAATTTAATAATTCGAAATTTTGAAATTTTATTTTAACTTCGAATTTTCGAATTTTAAATTTACATACATCATATTTTGAAATTTCGAAATTAAAATGTAGTATTTCGAATTCCCGTTATTTATTAATATAATATTTTACAAAATGTATATATATTCAAAGTTTTCAAATTTTGAATATCCAATACACCTCTAGTTTTAGATTTGCTTGATTTTTCGACTTTTCTATTAGTTAAAAAATGCGATAACATTAATTCTTGAGATTATGAGAGTTTTAGTTTTGGTAATTGTATAAATCATAAAACGTAATTTTGATTTATTATTTTTTATGAAATAAATACTATACAATAGAGAAATACTTCGTTTTGAGGGCGATTCTTATTAAATTCAAAAAGATCGTATTTCTTTATATAAATTTTATATTTATACACAAAATATGATGCCGAAATATTTATAATTTTTGGTATTTCTTATAAGAAACTAAAAATGAAAAGGGAAAGAAAAATAATCATCGTATAACATAAAATTGTACAATATTGTTGAATTTAATCAACTTAAAGGACATCCATATATAATGTAAGAATGCATTTATACATAAACAACATAACCAATATATATATACATGTATATTAATAATGATAATAATAATAATAATAAAAATATAAAGAACCGCAAAAAATTATTATATTATACTAGAAAAAGAATAACCTTCTTTCTTCTTTCAATTATATTATATAAATATAAGAAATATCCTTATGTACGTGTTTATATAGAAGTAATAGGAGTTTAGTTATAAATATGGTTTATACTATTTACTATTTACAATATTAAAATATGTGTGTAGTTTCATTTTTATGAAATATCCAAAAATTTTTATTTTTTATATACAATATACATATGGGCAACTATGTATAACAGTTAAACCGTATATAGGTACTATGTATATATGTGCATATATAAACTTAATCTAGATTATATATGCTGTACCACAAATTATTGAACTAAAAATTTTCTTTTTGTTCTTCATTTCTATTTCAATTTGTATGTGTTTTTCTAGTTCTTTGTTACGAGTATTTAGTTGATGTTTTTTAATAAAAATAAAATGACAGTAAAATTTATTAGTTATAATATATATATATGTACATAGTAAAAATGTGTGTCCCTTCTTATTTATAAATTTTCCATATTTAAGGTTTATTTCAAATTCATTCATTTTTATTTTCGTAATATAAACTCATAATATAATAAATTGGAAAAATTTCATATAATAAGTATATATACAAAATAAATAATAGTTATTTAAGCGGAATGATGAATATAGTATCACTCTATTTTTTACTTTGAAATAGACAAAAATGAAGACGTTCTTTAAAGGGCATTAAACCAAAGGAAAAAAAAATAGTGAATACATAAGTACTCACTAAAACGGAAGGAGGATAAAGGATGTACTGAAAAATTAATGAGATGTTAAATTTTTCCATTATACTCCGGAAATATTGTTATTCTTTTACAAGCAAATTATATATAAATTTTTATTTAATCTAAGATTGAGGAGTTTAGAGAAACAATAACAAAGAAAAAAACTCATATAATATATAGCGTTTTGACATACTTCATACTTTTGATAAAAATTTATTTAATGTCCAAGTTTTTAAAAACAATTTTTCAAAAAAAAAAAAAAAACTTTTTTTATTTAACTTTTACTCCTTTCCTTCAAGAAAACGAAAATGAATACTTTCAATTTTTTATTTGAGAAAAAGTAATTTTTTTTTTTTAATATTTTCTAGAATAGGTTCGGTCAGGTTATTGGAGCGAAAATAATATTAAAATTTGACCTATTCAGTTTGTTTGCCAAAAAATATTTATAACTTTCATTTTTTGTGGATAATGGAGGCACATATGGTGTATATTCCACAGGGTAATATTTAGGTGACCTTCTCATATAGTAAAAATTATTGTGGATTTATATAAATCTTTCTGAGCCCCTAAATACAATTTAATATGTCAGTGTGCTGCAATGTTAAGTGATTTTATGTGGTATATTTTGGTTTAAAATAAAAAAAAAAAAAAGAGTTCATAAAATATTAACATTATATTATAAAATAATTCGAACACATGTAAAGATTTCTAAAGAAGCACATTTGATTTAAGCGTTTAAATCAATTGTTAAACAAAATTATTGCATACGTGTAGGGGGAAATGATAACAATTATTTAAAGGTTAAATTGAACTATGGAATTGGTTTAATTGGAAAACTACAATTTTAGGAGAAAACACACTATAACAAAGGTCGTATAGATTTGAAATTACTGAAAATTGAAATTTTGCTAGTTTTAGAAGGCAAAATATGTGGAAGCCATATAAAACGTTAAAAATTCGAAATTTCTACTGTTTAAGCTTAAGTTTAATTTAAAAAGCCATTTTAAAAAATTGGCATTTGCTTGTGCTACTTCATAATAGAAATATTTAACCATTATTTTGTCTGAGTTTGTGTTTAAAGCCGTAAACGGTAACAGAAAAAAACGGTAAATGTAAACGGTAACAGGAAAATTTATATTATGTAAATTTTATTCATTTGCGTCATAAAAAAGTTGTGATCACAATAACATATGAGCTTTTCCTATATTTAAAAAAATCAACTCGAAAATTTTTGAATTTTTTTTTTTTATTTTTAAAATTCAATTAAAAAATTATGCACATTCACACCTACATGTACTGCATACAAAATTTAATTCATTTTTTAAAATTTTCATTTCATCTTACCGGCAAAAACTGAACTTAATCTTTTTACCATTCTTAAATATGAAAACTTAATTACACTGAATATGTTCTTTTGTTATAAAAAGCTAAAAGCAATTTAGTCATTTCGTGACTGGCTGGTCATTTTAGTCATATTTTTATGTTGTAACTTTATACATTTGAACTTTTTTTATTGGTTCTAGTGTTCATATTTTCTTTGTCTGTATATGCAATAAAAATTTTTATGAGTCATCTACTAATTTGATCTAATAGCTATTAAGTAAAATTTTAAAGAATTAAAAATTTTTTTTTCTATGTATTGTAGATAATATGAATTTTTATTGTTTTAAAATTAATGTAGAAACGTTTTTAATAATTAAAAATTTAATAGAGAAACGTGATAAGCAGCACCTAAAAGAAAAGCGTATTAGAATTCCTACTTAAATTAATAAAAAAAAATTTATTTTTATTTTCGAAACACATTTCGAAATTATATAATATGGTGTTTTTAATGATCGTGAATGAATTTATTTACATACCCATATATATATGTGCGAATATAATAGCTACACATGGAACAATAAAATTTAGAAAATGGGTTTCAATTAAATTGTATTTGAGGTATATAAATTTTTTTCTAGAAAATTAATTATGATATTATATATTTATCTTAATGCAAAAGAAGAATGTAGTATAGAACTTTCGACTCCTACAGGGTTCAACTACAACAGAAATGTAATATTGAAAAATTTCTTTATTTTGAAAATTATCAAAGAAAATTTTGTTGTTTCAATAATTAACAAATTTTCGAGTTATCTAAGACTATTCCAATTTTCTTTTGCAATTCTCTTTTAAATTTAAGATAGTGATTTCGGAAAATCATCCACAAATTACATGCTTGGAACAAAAACCAAAACTGTGGTATACAGAAAGTTGAAAACCCAATAATTTGCTTGATTTATTGAAGATTTTCTGTGAAATTCAATTGAAAATTCAATAAAATCCGACATTATTTCGAATCTAAGGTTGATCGAAGGGTTCTCACTTAAAATTATTTTCTTCTTCAATTAATACGAGTACGATAATAATTTTGGAAAATATACTTTGTTCTTGGTTCTTTGTTCTTTGTTTCTTGGAGTTACTAAATTAAATCTATAGTTTAATTAACAAATAATAATTTGTTAAAATTATTTAATTATTTAATTATCTAAATTGAAATTTATAAAGCTTAACAATTTTAAGTGTTCAATCAATGCTACTAGCTACTCCAATTAATTATTAAAGGCAAAATGGAAAGCAAGAGAGACATTGGATGAAAACAAATGTCATGGCTCAGAAACGATAGAAGAATTAGTTCACAGTTCCAGATACAGAGAGGAGTATGCCAACATTATTGCCAGTCTAAGATAATAGCGTATGAAAAAAATAGTGATCGTTTGAATATGCACCAGTGGATTAGTAGTACAAGAGAAGAGAATCAATGGTAATGAATTTTTTACATTATAACAAAATAATATTATTAACAAGGAACAGTTTTTACACAACATTATGAGAGTCTATATATATTTACATAATTATTTATTAGAATAATCTAGTATAAGCAGTCAGTATATATATATAAAGGCATGTCAAGCACTTATATTAAACTTCTTTTCCAAGATGAAAAACGAAAATCTACTTTATTTAAATTGTAAATGTACTTACAATATCGTATAGAACTTTGCAATGTAGTAGAAATGAGTTTTATTTATTTCAATTGGTTTATGTACAATACGTGCACAGCCTATTTGGTATTAAAACAAAAAAAATGGTGTTCAGTTCGGCTCCTATATATTTTTAAAGTTATTGGCAATTTATGAGAATTTTTTCAATTTTTGTTTTCCTGTTTCTTTTTTCAACTTTTAACTTTAATTCATTTTTTTGTTTTTCGAAGAAGAAGATCCTAGTTAAATAGGATCTAGTTGAAAAGTTTTATATTCCTAGAAGAATATTTTGATGGCATACATACAACTTTCTTTCCAAAAAAAAAAAAACACAGAAGAAGAATAAGTGAAAAATAGAAGAGAAACACAAAAAAAAAATTTTTTTTTTCAAGAGCTTAAAATGACTTTTCTTGCCACAAAACTTTTCTTATATTTTTTTTTATTTTTTAGGTAAGATAAAAAAAAAATTGTTTTTCCTAGTTTATGTGCAAAAAAAAAGAAAAATACCAAAAGAATGACAAAATACAATAACAGAATGGAAAACACGTTTATGGTGTACATGATTTTTACCAATTTTTGGCATAAACACAAACATTTGTTGTGGGATAATGAAGCAATGGGATAAAATAAAGTTTCAAGCAATTTTTTTCGTTTTGTTTTCTTCATTCTTTTTAGACTCCTTGCTCTATACCAAGTTTTTCTTTTATTTTCATAAAAAAAAAATTTAATTTTTTCTTTAGTTACTTACATTGTTATTATTGGTATGTACATTGTATATAGGGTTGTTAATACATGTATGTACATGAATTATATGATTTTTTGCAATTGCTACATTTCAAAGAAAATGTTACTTTGTCCTGTTTTTTTGTCTGTTCTTCTGTTTCCAAAAGCTATTAACGGATCACTAGCCTCCTTCATCTTTATCGTGTGTACATTTTTTCTAAATACAATGGATATAGCCTTTAAATATCTATAATGAATTGAGTATTATGGCTATCTGTAATACAGGCTTTGCTGTTTAATTTGCCAAATTACACTAAAACTGATGCAAATGTAATTAATGCCGCAACTCATCAACAATGAAATTTGGATGCAAAGTGAAGTTGCAGTAAAACTTACACAATTTATTACAATATATAAATTATAACGTTAGGAATTTGAACCGATTTTTGAGGGTTTCGGGCTGATTCAGGTGAGGAGCGGAAGGGAAGAGATCCGGCGGTATCATAACGGGACTAGTTGGCCTATGTGTACAATTCGGGGAGCCGCGACATCCTAACCTAACCTAACCTACACAATTTATTTAAATTATAAATTTTATTAATTTTATTTGTAAGCTGCTATGGTAATACAATAAAAAATAAAATTGGTAAATCCTCCTTCAAAAAGAAGGGTTCTTTGCATCGAGATACAAGTGCAACTTATAAAGTACAAATTTCAATCACTTAAATTATATTGACTGAAAAAAGTGTGACTCCATTTGATTAAGATTCTTTTAATTTTTACATTTTCTCATCTCATATTGAAAAACCTTGTATACCCCAGAATAATGTTTTTTAGGTGTATAAAGAGTGAGAAAAAAGTTTTCATCTGCAGGCTTATTCATTTTATGATTTTTTATTTGTAAAAGCAATATACGTACTTGTTTTTGTTGTTCGGGTTTTTTAAAAACGTTATTTTTTTTTCTTGTTCATCCTGATCCTGGTTATATTTTGTACGTTCATCATAATATTATAATTTTTTTTTTATTCACTGCTTGGCTTGTAGCAAATTTTTGTTCTCTTTTCTTTTTTTTTTTTGCTCTCTCATTTTTATTCACTTTTTTATAGTGTTTTGTTTTTTTTTTCTTGCATGTATGTTTTTTAGTTGCGGAATATTTTCAAATTTTCAATTTAATATAAATTTTCATTCATATTTAATATTTATTTATGTATGTTTGTGTATGTATCGTAAATCTGTTTATAATAGTTTTTCTTTTTATAATAAACAAAATAAGAAGAAATATAAAAGTTATTTAGAATCTGCATTGGAAAACGAAGAAAAAGGAAATTAAGACGGAAAATCAAGAGGACGAGGAGGGGAGGGGTATTGAGGTGAAAAAATTCCTTAAAGTTAAATTTTTTTTGCATACAATTTATAGAAATTAAATTAAAACTGATTTTCTTTCAAAAATTTTGGTGGTTTCTTATTGATACAATAATAAAGATTATTCAGTTTCTTTACTTATTTCATACTGAATTTTGCTATTTTCTTTTTATGGCACTTCGAGAGAAGTTCATTTTTCGTTTAATTTTATGTTCGTAAAAAAAACTTATCCTAATGTAAAATATCATAAGCATCTCGATATTATTAAATTATTGGTAATGAGTAGTATATAAAGCGTGAAGTGTAACTTGTCTATTTAATTTTGAAAAAATCAAAATTGTGTTTATTATTCCCCATTCACTTGAAAATTGAATATAGAATTTGGTATAATTAGATTTGGGAGAAATTAAATAATATTTTTATTAAATTATGTTATTTTTAAAAAATCTTAGAAAATTCTTTTATCGGCCGCAACCACATCTTATGTCACAATACATGTATAGTACGAAAAAAACAGCAAAATTATATATGCACTTTGGGACGCAGCAGTCACCAAAAGTAGTGGTATGAATTTCCATTCGTGTATACAAAAAAAAGGTTGGTGTCCAATTCGAAAAATTAAAAATAAATAAAAATGAATGCTAAAATCATTAACTATCTCGTAGTTAACAGCTTCTCCTGTTAAATTATTAGTGGTGTATTAAGGGCCTCGCAATTTGAAAAAATGGTTTAGTTTTATCAGTAATCGGTCATCATTAATGTTATCGGTCTGCTTACATGTTTATATGTACTGGGCGTGTATGAAAAGTCTTTCTCTTATGTTTCTCGACTCTCTAAACACCCTCTATTCTATAACAATAAAATCTATTTGAAGAATGATGGGCAAGAGGGTGCGTGAGAAGAACAATATTTTGTTTAAAGCAAACAAGTATCAACGTCAACCACCAAAATTATGTCACAATAGTCAAATAACATTCAAAACTGAAACTGAATACTTAACACAGATTCAAAAAAATATTTTAATTTTGCATCATACGAAACCATTATAATAAGTTTTTTGTTTTGTTATAAAGATTGTCCCAAATTCTACTACAAAATAAATATTTATTTTACAAATTACTTAAAATATCTTTAAATATTCAATCTTTCAATTTAAATTTATTGTTTGTTTCCGCAATTAACTATGTTGTTCCATAAAATAAAAGCATTCTTTTAAATTATTGACGCACGTGAGCAGATTTATATGCGAAATTCTTCAAGTTAATAAGCATTTATAAGAAAATTTTCTCTATTTTAAAAAATAAGTAAAATAAATTTATCTAAATTTTTGCAAGAAAATATTTTAGAAAAGTTTTTATAAAAAAAAAGAACTTTTATTACACGGCTTTTTTTAAAATTTATCAATTGAAGGAAAAATTCATTCATAATATTTTTATAGGAATAAGCGTAGATGTTAAAATTCCTGTATAATTTGTTAGATACGCGATTATTTAAAATCAAATTGTGAGTTTTCTTGTACATATAAGAACGAAAAGTAATCAAAGTCATGACTCTAAATCAAAATTTCATTCAGAGTTTTTCATAGTTTCTCTTTAAGAAAAAAAATTAATTGGAATTCTGAATTTATTGTACTGAAATTATGTTAAAAAAGTTTAAAGTAAGAAGAAAATTAAAAAGTTTTTTTAAACTTTAGTGATAATGGCTGATTTTTTTTACAAACTATGTTAAAAGTTTTTAAAAGTATTTAAAATTCTAAAAGTTAAATGAGTATAAAGTTTTAAATTTTGTATTTTATGACATTATGAAATTTTCATTTTTTTTTTAGTCAACTAAATTTAATCTAAATAACGTAGAAATTAATTTAGAAAAAATTTAAGAAAAGCTATTTATAGCTCTAGTTCAGTTAAAATGTATATATATCAGGCACAAAGCTTAGCCCAAACGTCAATTGCCATGCAAATTAATATTGCATAAAAGACCCAGAAACAATCATCACTTTGACGCACAAAATGCGCTCTAGCAAAGTCGTCATCACTTGATGAAAACGGAAAAAGAAATAGTGGTGAGTTAGTAAAGGTTAGTGTATATTAGTACGAAAAATATAAAAAAATTTTGAAATCTAATTTTACGGAAAACAAACAAAAAAAGAAGGAAAAATTCCAAAAACAAATTGAGTTGACCTGCAATACTATCCCACTGTTCAACACAATTTAAATTCCTAAGGGTATAGACCTCAGAGCACCTTTACCAATGCCAATATCAAAATTACTAGAGTTAGAATTGACCCCACGAAATATCCTAGTTATCTGCTCATTTCTAATACAATCCGTACTGTGATGACGAGTATCGAAAAGTTCCACCGATCTCAAGTTGTTGGAATTCCCCCTTAAAGACAAAACGGCGAAATAACGATCTCCGAAACAAGTTAATGAATAAAAACCACGTCAAAGATTATCCTACGAGAGCGCAACGTTTGCAAGTCTAACAATAATAGCCAATTTTCTTACTGCGGTAACCTGAAAGGATTCGAACCACCTAAATCACATATGATAAATAAAGATGTTTCCCAACATGGGGATCAGCTAACTCCTTAGCTCATCTCATAACGAAACCTAATTTAGAATTAACTTTATTTATAATCATATTAAGGTGAACCTTAAAGACAACTCTCTGGTTGAGTATGAACTCAAGATCACTTATAAGACTAACTCGCTTCAAAACCTTTCCGTCCAAACAGTAAATATATTTAATTATAGAAGATTCGTTCTTACAAGAGAAATATAACACATTATTTACTGAATACATTATTTATTGAAACCTATGTGATTTAAAATAAAAAACAGATTAAATATATAACAAACCTTAAATCATATACACATACAAATCATACAATATTCTAATTAAAAATTTATTGTACAACAATTTTTCGAATGTAAATCTTTATTTCCTTATATAATTGAAATTGTTCTAATTTTCTTTTCTACGGAAATATTTAATAATTAATTATTGACTAATGTTTATTTATTTTTATGAATTAAACCGAAATTAACGCAAAAATTTTTATAAATTGAATGAATTAAAAAAAAAAAATTTTCTTTGATCCTTATTATTATTTAGAATAGCATTTAATTTAGAAGCATCAAAATTTATATGACCTAAAAAAAACTACAACAAGAGAAAAAATTCTAATGTTTACTTCATTTCATCCTAATGAAATTAATTCCTATTTACGTTTTTAGAGTAAAAAAAAAAAATAATTAATCCGATTAATTAGTAAAATTTCTTAGACTTTATTGCTATTATAAGTGACAATTTAATAATAAAAAATGGAAAAAAAAAAGAAAACAAAAGAAATTAAAAATTTTTTATTTTTGTTTTTCCAGATGCCCCGGTAATATTTAAATTGTTTATTTCCTTTTTCAACAAACGATGATCATCATGATAATAAGGATGATGATATAATGATAGTGTGATGATAGTGGAAGGCGAAGAAAAACATAATCACGTGAAAGAAAATATTTTTTTTTTTTTGGTGATGTGATTAATTTATCACCATGATGATTAATGAAAAATTATTTCAAAAATAAATAATAATAAAACAACAAAATAGCAAAACAAAAAAAAATTGAGATAGAAAAAATATTTACTTAAAAAAAATTCAGATGAGTCAATTTGATTTTTAATGCGTAATTATTTTTTAGCATATACGAAAAAATTTTTAATATTTTTGGAATTGGAATTTTTTGTTTACCATAAAACCTAAAAATAAAAGTTGAATGAAAATTTTTGCGAATTGGATTTTTCGCTCACATTTTGTATGTAGTTGTGTGTGTACATCCTTATTATTACTATTTTATTTAAAGAATTTTTGAAATATATAATTTAATTATATTTAAATATTTCTATATACATATGAATAAGAAATTAAAATTTCTGCAATAATCGAACAAAACTGCCTACAATTCAAAATTAGTTATAATTTCGAGTATTAAAAAATCGAATTTGTAGAGTAGAATTTCATGCCAATTGTATTTTTTTGACAATTTCATGTGTTAGATTTGAAAATCCGGTAGCATATTGTAAACAGACAATTTTTTAATTTATTGTAATTACTTTAGAATATGTAGTTCGAGTTCAATGAAATTTTACGGCGAATTGAAATAATGTAATATCTCGATTTCGCTATTAAGTTAAATTGAGCAGTTTTGTCTTATTGTCAGTGCCGTATAGTTTAAACTGAAATATGATCAGATTATTTAGCTTACTCACAGTCAATCACTTACTATTTACAGTAATAATTTTTTTTTATTTTTTTATATATAGTCTGAAGTGTGTTTGTTTGGAGAGCTAATTGAATTATATTTTTTGGTTTAAATATCTCCACCCAATATAGAATACTAGCACCAGTTCAATATGAATTGTCAAAATTTGATTTATTTTAATTAGTATTGATTTACAAAACATGCATACTAAGTGTTTATATATATTGCTGCGTCTTTATTCTAACTAAAATAATATCAGAAAATCATGTTCTTGTAGCATCTCTACGAATACCGCTAATTATGCAAAATTCTACTTATATAAAAGCAAAGTTATTCCTTTTCCTCCTTCTTATTATTAGTGCAACAAGCACTAATAATAAGAAGGAGGAAAAGGTAATATAGTAATTCTAATATAATAATTGAAATAATAATTGATTTTATAATAATTAATACAAATTTTTAAGATAAAAAATTATAATTAAATTAATAATTGAATTTAAATAAAAATTATTTAATATTAATTAAATTACATGGTATTATAATCAAGCATGGGAATGCATGTATGGCGGCATGCAAAAAAAAACCGTTTAGAAAATTTAGGTAAACAAATAAATTAAAGATTTTTCAGATTTTAGAGAATCGCCTTTAATTAAATGCTTATGTATATACGTTAAACAAATCCCAAATCAAAGGTATTCCTTAAAATCTTATTATACACAATACATGGTGTTAAAAAAATTGTATTTAAATTTTAACATAAAATTAAAATTAAAATTTTTACAATTTTCGCGCCTTAATAATGAAAAGAAAAATCATAAATTGAAAAATTATTCATTCAAATTTATGTAGCAGAAAGAAAGAAAAAATAAATTAAAATTTTTTTTTAAGGCTTTGTACATCTGTTAAAATCTTTTAATTTAAAAGTATTTTAATTTTTTCAAGCTTTTTATCACAAACTTTTAAATTAAAATGACTCAAAATAAACACACATTTATAGTTTGTCGTTCCATATTTTTTAATTGTAGCTTAATTCATTACCGTACAGAACAATTTTTTTTTTTTGTTAGAACAATGAATTTAATTTTTCTCTTTTATTTTTCTACTTTTTAATAAATTATAATTGCAAAAAAAAAAAAACAAAAATTTTTTATATTCGCTGATTTTATATAGGTTGGTTGGTTGGTTGCCTTGTTGATTTTTTTTCATATAGAAACTTTTCTGAGAAAACCAAATTATTGCTTGTATAAAGACAAAAACCTCATAATTCGCTATTTTTCTAGTGAAAATTTCCAAAAATAAATATTTTGTAAGCAAATAAATTAAATAATTATGTGTATGTGTGTATGTATTTGTGTGCAATTCAAATAATTCAATTAAATGAAAAGAAAATTGTATATTTCATTATGATTTCTCTACTTATGGGGTTTTTTTTTTTATTTTTCTTAATACGAGTATTAATGTTAACAAATTTATTGTTAACAATAAGGTTATTTAATTTAGAGTAAGACAAAATGAATATATATTCTATGTAGTATGTATATATTATACGTTTATATACGCATATGTGTAGTAGTAGTGCCATTATATAAAAGATAAGATGGAACAAAAAAATTCTAATTTGAATAACAAAATTAAATAGAATAAAATTAATGATAATTACGAAAATTTCTCAGTTGCTTATAAATACAACTACATATGGGTATGTACAACATATTTTTTACTATGGCCTATGGTTAATTATGTAACCAAATTATTAATTGAATACATAAAACTTCTTAATCATATTTTGTTTACAATAATGTGGTTTTGCTTAAGTAAAAAATGAATGAATTGTATATTTTGTATAAAATCTACAAGAAGTTTTCAAAAATTTCTACTTTAAGACATAAGTCAACTGCACATAGAAATTAGTTCTGTATTATGAAATTATTGTGTTTCAATTTGTACACAAAATACGACTGAAATCTTTTTTGATCACACAGCAAAGTCATAACACATATGTCATTTATGTCATAACACAGTCATTTAGATTTAACACTATGAAAATTTAAATTAAAAGATTTTACATTATAATTTAAAATCATTTTCATTACCTATATGAAATATAAATTATACATTCTTGTATATATGTATATATACAAAAAATTTAGTGTAAAAGAATCTTGTTACAAAACATTAATATGATCCTCTATGCACAAACATATGCACCACCTACATTTCACAAAAGATCCTTTCAAACTATTTTTTATAAAAAGTAGTCTACATTTTCTATATGATTACATTCAAATATTTTGTGTAGCATGTATGAACGAACACTTTTTATGCCAAAATATTCGATAATATTAGTATATATATATATATGAGTTTCTTGGGTATGTACTTTCGAAACATATTATATTCCTTTTGCAATATATTATTTTTTGATTATAAAGCCTTTTATAAATTAAACTTCAAAAGAAAATTGCACATACATACATGCATATGAGCGATGAAATTTATTATTGATGAAAATCATCATAATATAATGATGATGACATTTGAGTTTATTATATACAGAAAATCAAAGAAAGATTCATCATTATTATAACAGTATTATGCACAATTTGAGTAAGATTTATATTCATACATGTAAGTGTGTTGAAAACTATAATTGAATTGTTAAAAAACAAAAATTAAAATTTTTGAAAATTTTCAAAAAATCTATTAAATATATGTATGCCGGGTGTTCCATATCAAAGTGCACTGCTTTGTATGGAGACAATATTATGGAGTATGGTTTAAAGTTAATTTTGACAAATGGTTTTTACTTTTTAAAATTTTAAGTATAGTTCCGTGTCTGTGTAAGACAGGCGCATTAATAAATATGATTTGGAAACCTCAGAGTAAGGGCTTATTTATGAATATCTAGATTAGTTATAATCTGTTCAGATTTTGGAATCACATTGCTTTGAAGTTCGAAAAATTTTAAATTTTAACTTTGGAGCTTTTACAAATTTTGGCATAGCTGAAAATTTTGTTGTCAATTGGGCTTCACTTTGGTATATGTGTCACAATTCTATCTGATCTCGTTTAAGAGGTATTGAGAAAATAATAGAGTCATGCAAATTCCAACTTATACAAAATTTTTCCTTCACTGACTTAAAAATAAGTGCCAGAAGCATTTAAATAACGTCTTTCTGTTGTTATAAAAATTTTCAGCTTAATAACCGAGTTTCCTTTGCATTTGCAAAATGTCCCGGAGAATATTATAAGGCGCCTTAAAATATTATGCAAAAATCGAAAACAATTTTTAATTTTTTTAAGGCAATCGAATTGAATTTTCTCTTTAATCCAAAAAATACATATTAAAATTTGTATTCTATGTAATAGAAACTAGTTAAATATTTTTTACATTGTACCTTAGCAATTAACGTAAATTCAACACAATATACACATATGTTTGTATTTTACCATTTAATCGGTTACTCAGGTCAAGAATTTTAATTAAAGTATGTTAACCTATTTTTTATTAGCATTATAATAAAATTTTTGAATTTTTATAAGTATTAAATTTTTATTCAAAATATTATTACTTATGGCGTTATTATTTTTCATCCTAGACTTTCATTACAACTCATTGCTCATTGTCTTATATAGTTTTCTCAATGAGTTTAAATTTTGAACTTGAAATTGTATATACATAGAACGATACCTCAAAGACAAACACTTACAGATGAGTGCTATTTATTCCTACATTAAAATTTCATCTTTTTCAGTTTTCTAAATAGAAATTTTAAGATTACATTTTCTCTTTCGTTTCCTTGTTGTAGAACTTTAATAATTACTCAGAAGTGTTGTTATTTTAAAGAGAAACCATAATATTCTTAATCTATTTTAAAATTTTCTTGAAAAACATTGCTATTATTGTTCAATAACTTACAAAATAAATTATTGTACTATACTCGTAGTAATGAATTTAGTTGGATAAAATCTTTTGCTTAAATATTTCATGTAACTGTCCGCTACTAATGCATTCTTTAACATATCATTCTTAATTTTTTGGGTTTACCTTAAAACATTACATGAACAACAAAATAAGTTGTTAAAATATAAAACGATAAAACCCTCAAGAATACCCCTAAATTGTTTTCTTGTTACCTTTTATAAAATAGAACATTAAAATCTTTGTTAGGTTTTTAATTATCCAAGTCAATATACATGGAAATATAGGTGGTATTATAGGAAATATTGTATCCTTTAAAAATCCTTTTATGAAAATAATAACAAATATTCAACAAAATTAAAAATTCAAAAAAAAAAGAAAAACAAAAATCCTCCCACAATTAAATTACATGCTCTTTTTTTTTTGCTCTTTTGTACAATGTTGATCTTTCTCTTGTTCTTGTTTTGGTTTTATAACTGTAACTTGGTAAAATTTAATACCATATTGTTAAATCACCTATAAAATTATTTTAAGGAAAGCTTTTTATTAAAAGTAACAACAACAACAAAAAATCAAGAAAAACCTAAAAAAAAAACATATTAAAAATAATAATGTTGCACATACAATGACTACCTACAGATATTCGCCTTTAGCCATTTTTTTTTTATCTTTGAACATAATATTTTTGTACCTTTATGTCGTAAATGTAATCTTGTGATGTATGAACGTAAATATGATACACAGTACAACTTCTAAATAATTTTCTTGTTTCTATTGTAATAATTTCAATTGAGACATGTGTGAGCTGACAATGACTTTAAGAAATCATGTTTGACAAAAGAAGTTTCGAATCAAATTTTTGATTTATGTTAAGCTAAATACGTGCTTTCTCTTAACATGGCTTGTCACTAATAAATAAGTGTAAATCTTAAATTTTTTTTTAGGATTTCTTACACTTTTATTCATAACATTGGAGCTAAGTAAAAATATTATCAACCCAATTAGAATCTTTTTACATAACATGGTGTTGAGGAATTTAGATTTCATATGAAATTAATCAATGCAATAACAGATATGCACACAATTCACCGATTAGACAAAATTTCTAAATAGTATTTCGTTGGAAATTTTTCTTGTACAATGTTGGTATAACGAAATTAATTTTTTACATAAAACCGTTCAATTTTGTTCCATTGCATAAAAACATAAAAATTCAAAAAAAATAATTAATTGTTTGAAATTTTTGGAATAACATACTTATTACAAGAAATTTGTCGGAAATTTAATCGGAAAATTCTTTGGTACAAATTGGATTTGTGGATAATTGTTTGGTACGCTTTGCAAAAACATAAAAAATTCCAAAATCAATCAAAATTATTAACTGAGTCCCAAATTTGTGAAACCAAACCTAGCGTCGAATATAATTTGACTTAAATACATACATACATACATATGCAAGTATATGTACATTTAATAATTTTTAATGGACATGTCACTGTAAAAATTATTTTATGAATACCGTATATGAGCCAAAACTTTAGAAGTAAAATATTATAATACCAACGTATACCTATATATTCGAATTTTAATAGAAATACATAATATATTACCATGTAAGCATATATATAATATTATTTAAATATGTCATACATTGTATATAGGAAAAGAGAGTAAAATATTTATCAGATGTGCAATTTACCATTAACCCAGTTTCTTACCCTTAAGTTCATTTCGAACAATGAAACAAATATACATATAATATAATATTATGTATATAAGAAAAACAAAAAGAAAAAAAAAAAAATTAAAAATATCAACAAAAAAATTACGGCGGCATTCCTTTTCCTGGATAATGTAATCGTTTTGCTCTATACCGCATACACATATGTACCAACATAAAAATAAATGTTATAGAAGCGGAAATAATTTTGCATTTTTTTTTTGTCTTGTTAGAATGAGGGTAGTATGTGACTATATGTACAAGAAGTTAAAGAATGTTTTAAATGAGAAACAACAAAAATATTATGTAAACTCCCCTATAAAATCATACGCCATACCATATATACTTAGTAGCAGTAATGTAGTACTAGTTATGATGTTCATTTTTATTGAGATGAAAGCAAGTGAAAAAAATCTGTACTTTTTTAAAGATACGATTTTGCTTTTAATGCAGTTAAAAAAGGAATATTCCATTAAATGAGTAAAGGGAATGAGGTAAAAAATAATTTTTTTTTTCTTAATATTTTTATAGTGTTTTCACTCATTTCAGTTGTTTTGTTATGATTGTTTGCTATTTTACTCCATTTTTTTTTTTGGAAAAGGAAATATTTCCGATTTTAATTTTTTAATAGCTCCAGATTCTATTTTTTGTTTTTTAAGAATATTTAATTATTTTCAACTGTATAATCATAGCGTATAATAAATTCAAATAATTATAAAACAAAGTACAATTTATCACTTTTTTCTTTTGGTATAAATTACATGCAATTATTTTAATATTTCTTTTATGCATGAATATTAAAAAATCTACACTTCTTCAACTACAATAGGAAATTTTTTTAATTATGTAAAAAAAAAAAAGAGATTCCTTTTTTTTTTTGTTCATTAATTTTGTAAACTACTTTGAGTAGTTTTTAGTGTTAAAAAAAAATATAAAATAATGGAAGGCGATGGGGAAGTTGCTGCAAGTGAATCAAATGTTTTAGTACGAAATTTATTTCCTATGTGTAATGTCACTTCTGTAGTAGAAGAAAAGACTATTCATAAAACTGGTGTTTGAGTTACGTTTCAAAATTTCAATTAGAAGATCGTTTTTCTTACAGTATTTCAGAATTGATAACGGAGTTGAAACGTGCTAATGCAAAATTTTCTGATTTTTAAAGCGCACTTAAAAGTTTCATGGCATTCATATTCAAACAAGTAAAATACGACTGAATGAAGGTGTAATACACAACTTTTTTCAAATAAATTGGTTTTAAAATTTTGAAAATACCTTTGGATATAAATTTTTTCTTTGCGTTACTTCCAATAAGTGATATTTTCGTTATGTATCGTTATGTATATAGATATTGCAAATAACATTTGAATATTTTTATATACAATGAGCTCAATAGGAAAAAACTTATATTTTGGGTGATATATTAGAGGCTATTTTCAATATGCATTTCGTTATTATTTGTTAAACTTTTTCATAATTTTTTTTAATATTAACTTTTCTAAAAGAAATAGAAATACTTATTCTATATATATAAGCTAAAACTTATCTCTAAGCTCTCTAAATTATAGTTTTTTTTTAATGAGAAAAGATTTATTCTGCACATTACAGTGTTCGTTAAAACACAACCCTCAACAGTTGCGGGTTCCGGAGAAAACAAGAATTAAGAACTCATAAAATATAAACTTTACATTTTAAAACGATATTAAGACAGGAAGAAATTGCAGGTTAAATAAAACAAAGAGTACGGTTTCAAACTTATAATTGAGTTCGAATTAAACACTTAAGTGTCTTAAACTTTCCGTCAGTAGGATTCCTTTAATTTTAATTTAAGAATGAAAAAAAAGATTTACTGTCGTAAAATTTTTTATTAAAAAAAAATTTTAATTAAAGTACAATTTTATGACGTTATTTTATTATTTTTCAAAAAACATACATACGTACACACTTATTATATCCAACCTGTATTATAAATTTGTTTATATACACACACATACATTTATTCATTTATTCAAATTTATTATTTTAATATTCTAAGTATTCAAATTTGATAATTTTTTTGATATTTTTTCTAAAAATTATTTTATTAAGTTTCAGCATTGATTTTATGACCGTGTCGTATTTGATTAAATTTTCATATAATTTTTCGTACATTCATGCATATACACACAAAATAATACATAGTATACATGCATATAAAAAAAATAGTGAACTTAATGAAAATTCAAAGAGAAGAACATTTCAAATTAAATAAAAATATTCATACAATTTGTTTAAAGCAAAGATAGTACACTGTACAAATGTTCATACATGAACATACATACATGTACATATATAACATATTTATGTGTTTATATTTATTATAAATAGTATATGTATATTTTCTAGTTCAATGGCCCTATTAATATCATAATAAAATAATGTTATATATATAACGAGAAATATACAGTGTATATACACACACAAGTGCACACAAGCACTACACATAATATTATGTATGTAGTTTTCTTAACATTTTGGCATTCTTAATAAAATTTTCCCATTTTTCAATTTCATTTAATGTTTATAACAAAAT
The DNA here is from genome assembly GCF_029603195.1 of Condylostylus longicornis. NCBI lineage: Eukaryota > Metazoa > Arthropoda > Insecta > Diptera > Dolichopodidae > Condylostylus > Condylostylus longicornis. The sequence continues at coordinate 2,171,506 of NW_026578043.1, forward strand.
AAAATATAGAAAATAAACTAAACATTATTATATAATATGATAAATAGAATAGGAAAAATAAATATTAAACTTTTATAAATTATATACACTATTTAGTACATAAAATATAATATGTACATACAATATATATTACGTTTGTATGTAAAAATAAATTAATTTAGCTCCCCTACTAATATTTCTATGAGGGTTTTACTATGTACATATTTTTTTGGCTCATTTTTTTTATCTTTCTTATATAATAGAAGAAAAATAAAAGCATATTTTGCTACCTTATTACATACATGTTTGTATGTATATATGTATTTCTGTTATAAATAACTATACATACACAAATATACAATCTGCATCATTTTTATAACACAAAATATAAAATTGTATTTGTGCTTTATTTATATTGCAGAAAGCATCAAAAAATATTCGGCATTCCTATAAATAAAAAAATATCCCCATCGAATTTTTTGTTATATAATATATGTGTGTATGAATGAATGCACATGAAGGTACATATATTATTATTTAATAATATGTATTATGTGAATTTACGGCATTTATGCTTATTGTAGATTGCACACACATTACAATTTTATTTTTGTTTTTGCTATTAAACGTTTTATACAATAATAAACAATTGAGATGAAAAATCTTATAATTTCAGAATAATAATAAAAAATAAATATATATGTACATATATATGTATGTATAAACAATGTACAAACGCTTATATATTATTTGTATGTATATAAAGGGAATAAAAAATATTGATTAATTCATAGAAGAATGAAGTAAATCGATTTATTTGTTTATTATATGTAGGTATGTATGTATATATATGTACATGATATACGTATGTAGATAGAATATTATGTAAAATGCACATGTATACATATATTTTAAATCTGTACCCATGCTTTCACTACGTACATACATACGTCATGTATACGCGGCAACGAGATATGCGTTCGATTTGATTGAATCCCTTCTTATATTTTTTCTTATTTTAGAAATTATTCTAAAATTAACCAGAAATTGAGGGAAGTCATTTAATTTAGTTGTTTTTTCTTTTGTTTGGGGAAGAATAAAAATAAGTTTTTTTTTTGACAGAAATGAGATTAATGTTGAATTTTGAAATTATTGTTATTTAATACAATAAGTAGCTTGCTATATATTGTTATTAAGATTTTGGATAGTTTGTATTAGTAAGATATTGAATTACAAGAAACATTTTTAGGCAATTTAGAAGGTAAAATATATGTGTGTAATATATAATATGTATAATATATAAATATATTGTGCTATATCCATGTATAATAACCATTAAAGGAAAAAAAGATTGCAATTTTTCAGAAAATCATATTTTGTTTTTTATGAGTAAAATTGAAAATTTTTATGGCGCCAATATAATTTCGATATATTGTATTGTATGCATTGTATGTATGTATATGATATTTCGGTAAATAGAAAAAAAAAATAAACAAATTGAATTTTAGACAAGATTTTTTCAATACAGTAATCTCAGTATTTTGCTGAAAATTTCCATATAAAAGATTAAAGGGGTGAATATTTCGATATTTTTGAATATTATGTGAACACACAGCGCCGGATCTACCATATATGCAAAGCATTTGCATTTTTTTTCTATTTGCAGTGAAATTAACTTGATAACATGTACATAGGTACACCTATAAGACAAAGTTCCAAGAAGGTGATTTATCACATACGCAATATACAATGTTTATTGCATATTGTTTATTGGTTTGAAAAAGGGTGAGGAAGACTGGGCGAGAAGAAAGGTGTGACTTTTGAAAACTACGTAAGGTATCAAACAAGTCCGAATCGGGCCTGTGAACGTATAAACGATGGTTTAATGTGAAGAGGAGAAAGGAACGGTTCTATAATTAGATATTTGGCATGTATAACCTCAGGCAAAAGTTTTAATCTATTAAAATTTTAATTATATCTTAAGAAAAGCTGCTAATATTATACATAACTTTTTGATTCTAGGATCTAGGAAGAACGGAGCGGACGTTTTTACAATTTCTTGCGATTAGTCTAGGTGAGTGGACACGACAAGAAGGTGACAAAAACTTAAAAATTTTTGTTCTAAACAGAATATTTGGAAAGCCTTTTAGTGTTATCTTTTAAGAAATTGTAATAAACAACTTTTTTTATTAAGTAACACAAGTGAGCGGATATGAAATTGTAGGTTTCAATTTTTAAATATCATACAAAATCATACAAAATTTTCTTTTTAAAAAAGTTTCTTGTCACATCATTAAGCTATAAAATTTTTGGAAATTCATTAAATATGGAAATTATGATAATTATTTGTTTTACTAGTTTTAAGGATGCAAAATTATTTCCAATTAAAACAAAATTCATGAATTTTTGAAATTGTTATAAAAAATTAATAAGTTTCTATAATTTTCTAATTGTACTGAGTTGTTGAGAAAAAAGCTTTATATACGGCAATGTGAGGACATTATTAGAAATTACATTTTGTTTGTAAACATTTATGTAATACAAAAAAAAATGTATTTTAAATGAAAATTTCAAATTATTTTACTTTCAAAGTTTCAATTTATTTTTGCCAACTAAATCAAATATAAAGTAACTAGGTATATATATGTAGTAATAGATGTACTTAAAAATTTCCTTTTAGTAAAATTTATTTCCCAATGTACACAGAATGTAGTAAAATAGTAAATTAAAGGTAAACTTTTAAAATTTTTTAACTTTTTTTAACTTTTTTATTTTGTTTTTGTGCTCTTACAAGCTGAGAATGAAGAGAAAAGAATAAATATTTTTACTATAAAAGTCTCCTATACCAGGAAATCCACTTTCAAAAAACAAAATTTTTTTTTATGGTGAATTCATTAAATATTTGTGAGAATTTTTTAAAGAATTCTGTACAAAAACAAAAAACAAAAGAAAGAAAAATAAACCAAATTTCAATTTTCATACTCTCTCGGTTTTTAGAATTAACCAATAAAAAATTTTAATTTTAAAGAAGCTTTACTATAAGATTGTTTAGCAATTTTTAAGTTTTATTCAACCCGGTTTCGATAAATTTAAATCGAAATTTTATAATTTCAAATTTCCTGAAATTTTGTGAAAATAAATTCATTTACTTGTATAGAGTTCATCTTAAAAGAGTACCTGCAGTAAAGATAGGCTCAACGATTACTAAAAATAAACTGAGTTATTCAGCGTGACAAAGGTTAAATTTTTCCGATAATTACTTATGAATAAAATTTAAGGTAAACTACAGTTATTATAAAAGATTTTCTTACAAATTGACGCATTTTAGGATTTTGGCTCAATGATACTCAGCATGCCAATTTATTAGATTTCTAAAAATGTTTTTTAATTAAGTATGAACATGTTTTGTATATGATTAACCCATTTTCGCCTAAAGTTCCAATATCAATTTTTGATTTTATTATTGTGTTAAACAAAAATTGTTTTTAAAATTTCAATTTAAAGAGCAATTCTTTGATATTACTTAAAAATGTTTACTAATACGAGTATTGGTATAATGGAAATGTGCTAATAGAGGTATACAATCGAAAATTAACCAACCGGGAAATATAAACAACATGCATATGTACATAGATATGGTCTGTTATTTCTATGTTGGAAAGTAATTCTTAACACTTCTGGGTATTCTATGTACGTTGCATGGTATATGAGAGAATAGTAATTTTTTACAAGAATATTTTTTACATAAAAATTGTGCTAACCATGAGGAAATTTTTCAGAATATTTTTTATAGTGTTTTGAAACCTCTTATTATCACATTTTTTCTCTATAGTGTATATATACTGTATATATAACAAGTGAATATAAATTGTGAAGTCTCTATACTATAACTAGATCTACAAAAAAAGAGTTAATCTATTTAAAGAATTTCTTTTTTACCCACTAGAGTTTTCTTAACAATTTTCCTTTTTGGTTTTTTCTTAGGTGGTGCTTATTATATCTACAACTTTATTATTTTAAAAATTCTTCAAAAGATAAAATTCTTATCTTCTGTAACCCAACATAAAATTTCAAAAAACCAAAAACTTAAAAAACCAAGAAGAATGAAGGAAAAGCTTTTAAAAAGAACTAACCATCAACATTTTACGACTACTCACAGATACTAAGTGTAGTAGAAAATTTATAATAATTTTGTACATAGTAAACTTTTATTCATAAATAATAGTGTGAGAAGCTTGTACGTTTGTATAGTCGCTTTAGTTTTTTTTCTTGTTTTATCATGGTTTTAAAAAGAGTTATTTATCATAGTAAATAGTAAATTGTTTTAAATTGTAGTTTTACTAAAAAACAATAAAAAAATTTTCGCTCTTTCTTTTAATAAATTTTTAATTTATTTGCTTTCAAAAGTTGAAGACAAAAAAAAAAAGAATTTAATTTAAGGGCATAAAATTCCATGAACCACAAGTGTTTAATAACACAAAAAAAAGAAACTTGTAAAAAATTAAAAATAAAAAAAAAAATAAAAGATAAAAAATGTTTTCATAGTAAAATAGTTTGTAAATTTTATAATTTGATAAATAATTGTTTAAGGCCCCATTTAGAACTATTGTTCATACCGGGGTCATTAATTTGAATTTTCGCAATTAATAAACTACGGTTGTATTTAATTAACCAAAATTAACAATTAACAAGTCCTTGTTTCATGAAATTCTGCAATTATTTACAATTAATAATTCCTCCAATTTTCATTTCATGTTAAACACTTAAAAATGAGGGATTAAAAATTATTCAAATATGTGTGTAGCTTGGGATATTTCATAACTATTTAGTATTTACACGGAAAATATTGTTTGTTAAACTTTACTGCAAGAAGGAAAGTGTGCTGAGTGCCTAACCTTATGTAAATCCAAAAATTTCGTACATTTAGTAATTTGGAAAGCAATCAATTTTTGTTTTAATCAGTATTAGATTTTTTTTTATTAATTAAAATTATTGCATATAAAAAATATTTGGAATTAAATTTTCCTCCGTATACTGAACAATAAAAATCCCAAAGATCATGTAAAATAAATATAAAATAAACTTTCACTGTATAAAAAATTTAATGTTAATTTTATTAAAATTAAATTTTATTATATACTAAAAAAAAAGCAATTATAGCCCTAATTATTTTAATTTTAATTGATTTGTCAACCTATTTTTGAACCTAAATCATAAAAGACACCAAGTAAACCTATAATACACTAGTAATTTCAATCTCAAATAAATAATCCCAAAATTTATTTCCAGTTTTATATTACTATAAATTTCTCTTCCAATAAAATGTGCCTGGCCTTAGTAACATTATTATCTTTGTCACGAGAAAGTACCTATATATATATATATATAAAGAAAGTACTATATATTTAATTTTCTAATTTTAGTTTTGAAAATTTGAAACAAAAGTTTTTAATTACAAAAGAGCCCGAACTTGAAATTCAAATGTAAACAATGAAATGAAAATTTAAAGATTAAGATACGTGTGTATAAAATATAAGCGCACGCATAATACACATAGTATGTAAATTAAAAATCGACAATAAATGTTAAATTTTGTAATTTACGATTTCTTCTTATGAACTTATTTTCTTTTCTTATTTTAAAGTCGTATGCGCACATGTATTTTGGTTGTTATGAGAAAAAAAAAAACTGACAACTGATGTTCACAGCTTGGTGATGTGCATGTTCAACAAAAACATTTCTTTTTCTCCATATGCATTGCACGTATATAAGTTATGGGTGTAAGTGAACAGTTTTCTATATTATCCTTGATGAATTCAGTTGCAAGTTATGGGTACTTATTTAAGATTTCATTTTCCATTCCCAAGAATAATTTCGTGATTACAATTGTTCTTTTACTTATGCATTGTTCGAATATTTAATAAACTATAAGTATCTGAACAGATTCTTACTCTAGGGACAACGTTAGAGTGGGAATCTTTTTGTCGTTTCCTTGAAAAAAAGAGAAATGTTCACAGAAAAGAGAATTAAAGTAGAATTCTTACCAAATTGATTACTTTTTATTCTAAGCGTTCTTTATAAGAATGCGTTCTTTATAAGAATTATTAAGCGTTCTTTATAAGAATGAAAAGTTTAAATTCTTTATGTTTTGACAATTTTATTGAGATTTCTTGCAAATCCGATGGTTTACTTTAAAAGTGACTTGAGTTCATTTGTAATTTCAAAACTCTTTTATTCCCAAAGCAAAGGGAAAACCAAAAGTTGACATGTTTTTGGGCTGGAAAATAAGAATAATAGAACACAAACAATTTTTATTTAAAATTAACTATAGGGCACTTTCAAAATGAACCATTCCAAAACTGCAATGAACGGTGAAAGATTTTATTCAAAACTAATATGATGTAGAATATTTTAGACCTTTCAGAGGTTTTCAATTCCAGGTATTAAATAAGTTCACAATGCACTAAAACCGGTTCTATATGTAAAAATTTCAGCACTAATAAACCAAACTAAAGTGTATAAGCTGATTTAACAAATTTATCTTCGACTTCCAGAAATTCATTTGGAAAATTGACTTATCCATATATTTAATGATCTTATTTAGTGATACACACTCATCATATACATTTAAATATCCTATGGTTAACTTACAATAAATTATTAAAATTGATTGTATTTCCAAAATAATTTCTTTTTGTATCAAAAATTAAAGACTTCGAATTCAATCCTAAAAATAAAATGTTTCTGTATCTTTTTATTAAATGCCTTCTTTAGTAGTTTATTATTTTGTGATTTAAAGAAGAAACAAGAAACGAAACTCGTATAATGCGATAGAGATCTTTATCAACATCAGATGTTCATCTTTAATTTTAGGTCTTTAAAAAAAACACACACACACATGACACACTCATATAATTTTTAAGCATTTTTTTTTTTATTTTTAGGATCTGCGGGATCAGTCAAGGCAATTGTTTTGTATTTTAAGGGTTTCGAAAAAAAAAAATTAATAAAAAAAAAAATTTTTTTTTCTTTCTCTCCTTTTTGTCTCTTTAAGGGTATATAAATTTACACACATTTTATTTACATATATGTATGTATACATTCTCGTACATAGGATCCCTATAACGTAAAAAATTAATTTTTCATGCTGCAAAGAATAAAATTGAAGGTTCATTGTATTTTATTTTTAACAAAATAAACAAAAAATGAGGGAAAAAATTTTTTTTTGTTTTTTTGTATTTTCATGGTTAAATTAAATTCTTAGGAAATGCTTGTTAGTTTTGTTAGTTTTGACAAGTTCAAGGACCGAATTGTTACTCCTACTATACTATATAGAAAAATTTTAATATAAAATATTTTATAATAATGAAAAATAATCATAAATTATAATTATTGTAAGATGGAAAAATAATTTAAACAATATTGTTAAATTTTATATAAGGGCTAAAATATAATTAATTATATTTTAAAATATATATTACGTATATAGTGTAAGACTTTTTAAAATAGACACATTTAAGGGTCTTAATAGTTAACGAGGTTATTTTATAATCAAATGAAAAGAATATTGAAAAATTAATGAAAAAATAATGTTAAATTCATTAAATAGATATTTTAAGATGTAATTGAAACATATGGGTTCCTACTTGTTAACTAAGTAATATTTTATAATCTCGTTACGGCTCATGACCGGATGACACAATATTTTTCTACAATTTATTCTACTAAAGCAATTAAATTTAACTTACATTACTTGCATCAAATGCATATTATATGTATTGGTGTTATATTTAAGATGGCTATTCTTTCTTACCTGAAAATATAAAAAGAAATATTTTTTATTATAAATAAAAATGAATGCAATAAAAATTAAAATAATTAATAAAGAAGTTCGTATTGCTATAAGTTTAGTAATTAGTATTACGAGTATTGACACTATTTTTTGATTTTTTCGAATATTGCGAATTTCGAATATTTCCATGGATTAATAAAGAATTCAAATCTTGACTTTCCCGACTTTGCAATTTTTTGCTTGTAATCAAAGACACGCCTAATTTTGTTAACATTTTGTATAACAATTTTGCTTGAATGAGAAAAAGGCTTTTGAATTGTTTGAATGCCTAAACTTGAAGAATCAAACTAGTCGAAAAGTTTGAGACATTTTTCATAAAAAAATTTAAAACCCTATTTTTTAAATGCGATTTCTTAATGAAATAATTGCGTTTTGACTCTGAGTCCATACAACATATCGTATAATTACTTGATCAGTAAATTAAGCTATTAAAATTGTATTTTATTAAATGTGAAATGCCGATAATGCTTCTATACACAAATTCTCTTTATATACATGAAAGTCAAAGAACCTTATATGTTAATCTTATATAATTTGTGTAATAATAATTTTAAGAAATATGGTCCTTGTATGCTAAAAATAAGCATAAATAATATCTTATGCTTCTTACATATATTAAATTGCGTTCTGTTATACAAACAATAATTAAGTATGTGATGTTCCAGGAATTTTTAATAATAATATTTTTGTTTCTTGCCATCTTAATTATTATACAATTACAGATGTGAGCAGTGCAAAACGTATGCCATCTAATATGTGTAAATAATTTATTCACATTTTTGTAAATAAAATTATTTTATATTACGCTCATGCTTTGCAAGTTTAGAATAATGGAGTCTTTCAACTGATATTTTAATATTGTACAAATAAATAATATAATATTTTTCATTTGAATTTTATAAGAAGAAACTAAGAGTATTTAATTAAAGAGTTTTATGTTATTTATTACTCGAGGAAGAATAAAGTAAAAATAATACACAATTTGTGTTTTTGAAGTTAAATTTTAAGAAATTTTACTGATATTATATTTATTAATATGTATAAGTATGTGTAGGTTATAATTAAAATTTAAATATTTTAAATAATTATTAAGTATTTTTGCAAAAATATACACAAATGTTAATTTAATGCAATATGAATATGTAATAATTTATGTACATACTTAAATATTATATGAAGGTATTTGTTATTTTTATTATTTAACGCGAAAATATTTTAAATTTCTTAGTTATTGAAATTATATCGTATATAAATAAAACTTACTATTATGACGTTCAGAAATTTTAACGCTTCACCACTGCACCGGTTTGTATAAGGCCTCCGTAGAGTGTAGAGTTGATCTCTACATTTTGCATTTACATTTTATGAAAAAGGTCTATGCAAATTTAAATTCCATAATGCATGTGAATACAGTGAACTCTTTATATATTTGGCAGCCAATATAACAAAAATTTCTTATTTAGACAACAATATATTAATTAATCTATGGTATAATTAAATTTTTTGTTTTTTTTTTGTATAGACCAGTATTAATTTTGTTAATTTTTTGGGATTCATTATATAGAGATTTCACTGTATTCGTTATCATAAAATACGAAATCTTTATGATTAAGTACGATATTTTTTGGTACTTAATCTTAAATCCGGCACATTTCTACTTAATGATCGTTTAAGGTAAAATTGAGGTAAATTGGTAACCTGATTTTAAAATAGACAAGGAGAAAAATGCTTTTTTTTTAAGTATTTTTCACTAAAAAAAATTTGTTATGTTACCAATTTTTAATTTTCATATTTTATTTATTATTTTCTTTTTAATATTTTTAATTTTCATTTAGAAATTCAAAGTTTAATTTTCTAAGAAAATAAATTAAAGAATAAAAAAAGTTTTTTTTTCAAAATATTAGCCCTGAACTTTATATTGTGCACACAACGATTTGCATCATGTGTAGACCTATACAAGATATTTTTATGCCTCTGTATTTGTAAAAATTTTAATGAAAATTGCAATCGAGAAATAAGAAACTTAAAATATAGAATACACTTAATTTGCGAAGCTTTAGTGTTATGTCTCATAAGTGTAAAGAAAATAAGAAAAAAAAACCGAACAAAAGAAAATTCTACAAATATTTTATTATTAAGTGCATCACTCACTATAATATATTTGTATTGTATATATGTACATGTAATTATGCTTAAGAAATATAGTATAAGAGTAAGTATAAGAGTAAGGCATTGACATGCTTTCTGTTCAGGGTTGAGAAAAAATAAAATATGAAATCACACAGAGAAAAAATATAAATATATAAAATGTTCGTATGTAGGCAGCTTATTATATGAGTAAAATGTGTGGCAAGGTTAGGTTATTCATAATGGTAAGTTTTCATTATACTATATATACATAATTTTTATATAAAAATAGTTAATAATAATTATTAGAATAAATAATTTTAAATTTATTAAGAATTCATTTCGGTATATTTATAAAATTTTTTACATATATTTTCTTGTGAACTTACTTGTATATTATTTTTAAGATATATAGAAGAAAGGACTCATATTACAGCCACAATTGTAATGAGCTATCTTTCGTACTTTTAATTATTGTTAATAATATTAATTTCTTTAGAATCATATAGTTCTATTTTGGACCAATGCAAACTAACATTAATTAATTTAATAATGCTAATTTACATTGAAACTGCAAATCAACATCTATGTCACAGCCCGATGAGGCTAACTTGAAAATCTCTTGTATTAAAAAATTGTATATAAGTTGTAAATTTTTAAATCCTTCATATACCAAAAATCGCAATTTTGAGCAGTACTCCAGAAAATCCAGCAATTTCCTTAATTTATTCTGGCAATCTTTTCTTATGGCTTATACCCGTTTTTTTTGCAAATTCAAATATTCCATTTTAGTCAATCGCGAATTTACAAAATTTTATTATTTAATATTGTATGAAATGGCACATAAAAATTTTTAAATTTATGCACAATAATTTATTTTTAAAATTTCACTTTGCTACCGAAAAAAAAAATAAAAAAAAAAACCAAATAAATAAAAAATTTGTAAAAAATTTTTATCTGTGAAATTTTCATGTGGAAGAAAGAAAATTTTAAAAGAATTCCTTTTTAAAAAAAAAAACAAAAAAAAAAAAATTTAAAAAAAATATTTTTACTTTGATGCAACTATGTGAAAATGCAGACTAGAGAATGATGAAAAAAACGATAAAAAAAAAATTTTTTTCTCCTAAAGTTTTTCTATATTATTTTTATTCTTTTAAGAATATCTTCATCCCGGAATAAATTTATTCCATATAATGTCACACGATATCTTGTTATATGTATGTATATAATATATATACATATATGTATATTATTATTGCCGGCAATAAAGATATATATGCACACACACACACACTAAAAAATAAATAATGTATAAAAGATGCGATGGAATTCAACTTCAATATAATAAATAATTGAAAGAGGGATGCATTTTTATTCCGTATTATAAATTTTGCATTCAGTATATTGTGTTTGTATTTGTGTATTTATGGGTATATAATATGATATTTTTATATTTACAGCGAACGATGTACATTGAATTGCAGTGTTTATTTCCATATTCTTGTACATTATATACTTGTCTATAAGGAAACACTTCCTTCATTTTTATAATACGAAGTTCATCCATTGGCTTTTAGATGATCATAATATAGCCTTGCTCTTTTTTCTTTTTCTACATACATGCGGTTCCTCTATGCCTATGTATACATAGAATTTTTATATTTGATAGTCTTGGAAAATAAATATTTTAAAGGAATTCTTCAATTCTCTTCTTTTACTTAATATACTGTCATATAAATGGGTTCCTTGTATATCCTTTCACATACACAATAATAGTATGTTATATATACGAATATACTAAGTATATACAGAAGTTGTAAATTCAAGTATCAAATCTTATGTAACTTATTATTTTTCCTTATTCTTTTTGGTTTTTATTATCCATTATGTTATTGTATACAATACAGGAACTGTTCTTATACGAGTTCTTATTTATTTGTATATGTGATCTTACACAACGTATATGTTTAAGTCTATATATTTTATTTAAAATGGGATGATAAATTAATATTATAAGGATGAAGAAGTAAAAGAAATTAATGAAATTTTTTTACTAATAGTACACCTTTAAAGAAACAAGGAATTTTAAATATTATTATTACGTTTTGCATATTATACAAAGTGAGTTGAAAGGAAACTTTGTATACAATTTTACATATAAGATTTTTCATTATAATACAACTGTGTTTGTGTATATATGTACATTGTACAACATGTGCAGATAATCATTCATAAATATAAATTGGAAATTTTTATACTAACATTATTTTTCGAACATGATATTTGATTTGTCACGAATTTTCTCAAATTCTATAAATTTAAATTTTAAAGTTGAATTTTATTTTTGAAAAAAAAAAATATATGTATAAAGCAATGGAGTTGATTAAGTAGAACGTGCACAGTCTACAGATATTGTATTTGAAAGAATCTTATGAATGATAAAAGACAATAATAATGAAGAAAATATAGAACAAGACCAATTCCGAAATTTATATTAGAGTTTGAATTTAGTGATCAAATTGGAAACTGGCAGGATCATTCATTTGCAGCTTAAATATAATTTAATTGGAATTAGAATCAAAGGGCAATTAGATTATTGCTCTGAGACAATATTGTTTATGGACATTCTACTTATTTTGAGCTTTTCAATACTCGAATACTGAAAATTTGAAAATGTTTGAAAATGCAGTAAAATTTGTACACTGGGAAAGACTGGACTCCGTGAGTGGTGAAAGTTTGTACTACCGGAAAAAACGCCAAATTAAAGTGCCTGTAAAAGCATTTAATACTGAAAAAACGAAAAAACTGTCAACTGAGAAAGGCATAAAAATGTTTTCGGAAAATTTCGAACGCTCTCTAACTGAGCTACAGAGTTATAAAGAAATTACCGGGAAATAGTTCTTCACATTGCAAGCGTCTGCAAAAGCAGTTAATACTGTAAAAAAGAAAAAACTGTCAACTGAGAAAGGCATAAAAATGTTTTCGGAAAATTTCGAACGCTCCCTAACTGAGCTACAGAGTTATAAAGAAATTACCGGGAAATAGTTCTTCACATTGCAAGCGTCTGCAAAAGCAGTTAATACTGTAAAAGCGAAAAAACTGTCAACTGAGAAAGGCATAAAAATGTTTTCGAAAAATTTCGAACGCTCTCTAACTGAGCTACAGAGTTATAAAGAAATTACCGTCAAATAGTTGTTCACATTGCTTTACAGTAATCTACATGGTTACCAATTATTTGTTGACATAACAAACCTACATACAATCTTCGCTTTGAAACACACAATCACTCTAATCACTAAAACGCAATCATTAAAACTCTTCTAATTCAATGATAAATTTAAATTTTGCATATTTTTCTCTACTTTAAAACTTTGAATATTGGAATAATAAGTCTCTTCTTACAAATAAAGGTGTAGTAGTTCTTTAATATAAGTAAATACAGAAATTTTTTTTTAAAAATATAAAAAATATCGTAATACACGAGATTACAAATAAATAACTATAAAAACACACATATTGTAAATTCAACTTGAAAATACTATAAAAATTTTTGAAGTACTTATTTAACATATTTTTTTTTTGTTTTCTTTGTAATACTACCATTATGGTACTATTTGCCACTAATGCCACTAAATTGTATAGATTTCTTAAGCTGTATAGTACTATAAGACCAATAATCTTAATAGTACTGGCGTATTACAACTACTATTACAACTCTATATAGAGATAATGATGATTCTCTTCATTTTTTTTTGGTTACTATTTTGCATCTTGTTTGCGGTTGTTGTTGTTGTTTTTTTCATTTCATTTTGCCTCTCGCTTTTCCTTAAAAGGAGTGTCATTAACATAATGTTCTGTCCTTGAAATGTCTACAAGGAATGAAGAGAAAATTTTTCTTTAAGTTTTTACAAAAATTATTATATATAAGGTGGACGTAGAAGAGAGTGTTCACAGTTTTTCATGTCTCTATAGAGAAAACAAAAAACACTTAAGGAAAAAGTTATTTAACTTTTTTTATTTTATTTTTTGTAATAAAAAACAGAAAACCATCTCATTATCGAATTGCGCAAAAAAAAAAAAGCTCTTAAACTTGTATAAGAATGGCATTCTTTTTCAATATCTCATTTTTGTTTTTTTTTTTTTTTTATTAAGACTGTGAAGGAGTTAAGCATGGAAAAAAAATAATCATTATGAATTGTTGCCTTTATCATTTTGTATCTCATCCCTAGAACATTGTTTGCCATTACACAAAAAATAACGATTTGTTATATTATAAGAAGTTATTGAACGTGATTTTCAATTCTCGGTAATATTTAAAATTATGGTTTTAAATTGCAAAAATTTCAACTTTTTTTTTTTTTAATAGAATGGAGCGCGTTTTATAGTGTTTGTAATTTTTTTTTTTCTCTGTATTTTTCACATTTATTTGTTTTAACATTTAACTTTTTTTATTTGCGTTTAAGAAGGGATAGATTATACAAAAAAAAAAAAAATACTAAACGAGTTTATTGCCATTAAATATTTTTCAGAATGATTAAGGATTCAAGGAAGAAAATAAAAATAGGAAAAAATTATCTGTTCTTTTTGTATTCTAGTTGATAATAGAAAAAAAGAGTTATATTTGTGGTTTGTATATATGTATATGTAAAAAGTATAACAGAAATAATAACGAAGATTTGCAATTTCAAATGGAAATTAGTTAATTGCATTGTTATTTTTTTGTATATTTATAATAATTGAGCTATATTAAAGTTAATTTGAGAAAATCATCAATCAAGGAATTTATAATTGAGAAAATTTAAGCTTTATGTTCCATAATGTTATATGTACAATTTAATTTTAGGATTGATAAAGGCCCTTAAAAGAAATGTACAGCAAATCGTTCAATAAAGGCGTAATAATTGAAAAACATTTCCTGTAGTAGCGCAGCATTATAGAGCGAATTCATTTGACCACAAAATTTATAGGTGCAATTTTTTATTTTTAGTTACAATCTATATACAAGATATAGACGCTACATGTACGTAATATAAATTTTTAAATTAAATTTAAATTTTAAGAATATCTCCTTTATTAGTATAATTTAAAATTTGGTACCCATAAGAATTTCCTATAGAATTA
The DNA here is from genome assembly GCF_029603195.1 of Condylostylus longicornis. Lineage (NCBI taxonomy): Eukaryota > Metazoa > Arthropoda > Insecta > Diptera > Dolichopodidae > Condylostylus > Condylostylus longicornis. The sequence goes on from NW_026578043.1 coordinate 2,186,585, forward strand.
TGAAAATATTGAATAATTAATTGAATAATATTAAATTACAAGAAAAGAAAACACTAAAAAAATCATCAATTTTGGTTCAAGTTCAAATTACTCTCTTACACTTAATATCAAATAAAATACGGTCTATGAACACAATGAACCCATTTATCTATATTTCCAATTTTCTATATTCTTCCTAATATACGTAGGAATACGTATATATTAGTATTTCTATAATAAAACTTAGTATATGTAGATATTCTGCGTATAGAGCAAATGAAACCTAGTATATTTGTAGATATGCTTTATAACAGAAAATTAAATACGAATATGTGTGTATGAATATGTGTATATACAAGATAAAAAAATTGCTTGTGGAACAAAATTTCAAAAGTTAAAAAGTTTTTAATTCTGCCTCCATTTCCTCTTTTTTTCTTTTTTTTTTTTCAAAGTGATATACAAAAATTAAAAACAAGAAATTTAATTAAAAAAAATATTCTTAAATTTCTAATTCATCACTTATTCATTATACAATTAAAATCACAGATGCATGATGATTCCATTTCAATTTGATTGAATTCCATTAAAATATATTTTGACTATTTTCATTTTGCTTAATACCAAACACTTATATTGCAAACGTACATAATAAACAAACGTACTTAAATATATGTACATATCATGTCCATATATGTATGTATGCCGTGGTTGGTATAATGGCAATAGCACATATTATTATGTATTATGTAGCTGTACGTCACTATCAGTAGCATATTCTATTCTACACACAATATTTTGACTCGAGAACTGTTTTACTGAATTTCTTAAATTTTTATATTAAATGTAAATTCGATGAACGGTTATTTCCCTTTCAAATATTTTGTCTTTCCAATTGATAAAGTTCGGAATTAAGACGAATTTTATATTTTATGAAAGTAGCATATTTGGATTGGAATTCATACTAGAATTTTAATTCAAACTTATTATTTACATTTACTCTGTCGAAGGCGTGAGAGATTTAAATTATTTTGAATAAAGTCGTTTTCAATAAGAATTTTTAAAATATTACCAAAAAATTTAAGTGTGTTCCTTCGAAGAGAGGCAATATTAGTATTGAAATTTACAAAATAACAATAAATATTTTTGAAACCATGAAGATGGTTTCAAGATGATAATAATTTAATTTGACATTAATATTGAAGAATGCTGAAATTAAATTTTAAAGAAATTTTCTAGGAATTATAAATACCTTTCGTTATACCTAAGAATAGAGAAACTGTTCAAAATACTAAAATTTTCAACAAAATTTACAAATCAGCTTTTTTAAACTAATGTTTCCAAAAATTTTATAGTACGAAAACCTTCATCAATTTTTGAAAAAAAATTGATATTTTCATTATATGCAAGTGTTTCTTCCCTTTCTTAGCGAGTTCTTTTAAGCGGAACAATCTTAATTCCCGAATGTTTAAGAATTTCCAATTTTTTTACTGTTACGTGCGTCTAAATTCCTAACAATTTAAAAAGTTTATATGTACAATTGAAAAAAAAAAAAATTTAAAAATTGACAACGAAATCAAGAAATGTGAAAGTAAACAAAAAAAAAATCTGTACAAACATAAAAATTTCATCCAAAAAAAAAAAAAATCCCCCATGTTGCGCAATTTTCTTATTTTTTAATCAAAACAAATTGAATTGTATGAAAAAAAAGGGCATAAACAACAGCAGAAAAAACAACAATAATAAAAAAATTTCGAATAAAGAAATTTTATTTATAAATTTATCTTTCATTTACTTAATATACTTTTTTTTTAGCAAAGAAAGAAAAGATTAACTGAAAGCTTGTACTTGTCACAATTACTAAACATCAAACGGAAGCTTAACTTGCACATCGTTAAGCCTTTTTAGATTTAAAATGACAAATCAAAAAAAAAAACTCAATTCGAGTGAATAAGAAATTCAAAGAACTTGAAAAATTATTATTGAAAAAAAAAATTCCAAAAGAATTTTAATATGCACTCACTAATGTTTCTTGACGTGTTTACGAAATCAAAAAAAACAAAAACGTGCTGCTGTTCCTTTAGCATTGATGCTTTCATTAAAAAGTAAAACAAAATTTTTGTGTACAAAATTTAAAAACATCAAAAGAGAAAATTTTCAAAAAAATTTTTTTGTTGTCTTGTCATTTGAAATTTTTTTGTAATACTATTCCAAAAATTAAATATTTTGAAAAGTTTCTGCAATTTGTGATAATTGATTGTAAGCGAATGCAATATCAAATGACCTGAATTTTTTCTTAATTTTAAGTTGAATACAAAAAAAAGGAAAATTTATTTTTAAAAAATTTGAAATTTTGTGTATCACAATATTCTTGATACGGATGAAAAGTGTTGACAGATTGTATTAACATGCAAATTACTTTATGCAGATTATTTTTTTTTTTATAAAAGACGTGAATATAATCATACTTATAGGTTTGATTGTTAAAAGACATTCCATTTTATTCAAGGACATAAGTATAACATTAAAATTACTAATTTTTGTTACATCAATTGGTATCAAATTTCGTTATATTTTGAGGTAAATAATGTAAATTTTACTCTAACGTCAATTCATTGAATTTATTTCTCTAGTTTACAGAAATCGATTACTATAGATCAGATGTCGGCAAAGTGCGGCCCATTCTACTTCAAAATACGGCCCATCATTTTGCTTGTAGCAAAAAACAATATTCGATAGCAATATTAAAATTAGAAAATTTTTTTTAGAACTCAACTATAGATAATGGACATAAGTACATAAAATTCGATACAAATTTATTATTTGTCAGTTGAAAATGTCAATTTATTCTTGTAAGCAGGTAATGTAAGAAATTCGAGTGGCCAATACTCGTACACACATAGTACATACATATTTGACCATGAACCACAAAAGTTTACCGATGGTTTTCTATAGATAAAGTGATTTTAAGTAGGATTCAAAAAATTTATATGGATGGTTTCTAAAGTTATAAGAATTACTTTGCTGTTAACACAAAAGAACACACGTGACACACATCAAGACGTGACATAATTGTGCGTGACTTAATTATGCACACGTATAATTAATATTTTCGATTACTTAATAATTTTTTTTTAAATCTCAATAAATTGCTTTGTTTTAAATATCGTTTATAAAATTCATTTGAATATTAAACTAGATTAATAAAGATTATAGAAATGAGATTAGAATGAATAAGTAAAGATAAAGTTGTGATATTTTTCTCGCCAACGCTCAGATATAATGAATTTTAATTTTCAATAATGCCATATGTTGATTTTTATCTTCAAAATAATATAAACTTAATAAAATTCAATTTTATTTGAAAATATCCAAATTTCATTTAATTAAATTGGGCACTCATTAAAATATAAAACTAAATGTGCAACATTAAAAATTATTAAAAGACACAAATAGTAAACAAAATTTTTTTATTAGAAAAAAAATGAGCATAATATTTTATGCCCTACAAATTGCTATACAAATTGTTGTAATAAAAATAGATAAAATATATGTATGTATGTCTCTTGTAATGTTATGTAAAATATGAAAATTGTAGCAATAATATGACAAAATTATACAAAAGATTTGAAAAAAAAAACAAGCAAAAAAAAAATATTTATGTTGAAAATTGTGTTTTTACATCTTAGTTAAATGATTATTTCGCAATTTTTTGACACTTCTTTACAAAAAAAAACAAAATATGTGTGTATATGTATGTAAAATGATAAACATCGTAATAAGCAATTTTTATATTTTTACAAAAGAACATTTTTGCTCCTATACATACTAACATAATACATACTCATATGTATGTATACAGTAAAATATGTATGTATAAAATCCGATGGCACGAATACGAAAATGTCAAAATTCTTTGAATATTTTATACTTACTAATGTGAAAACGGCAAAAAAAAAAATTTAAAATTTAAAATTTAGAACATATTTAATGAGCCCTGAAACTGAAAAATATATTCCAGCACATTAATATTTAAAGCATAATATTTACGCTATTTAATGACATTTGACATAAGAATGAGAAAGGAACCTAGTATTTTTTATTTAAGTTAAAAATATCACAAAACTTATAAGAAATTTTAATTTTATTTAAATAAAAATTATAGTCTTTTTAATCTCTACATGTTAATTACTCTCATTACTGTACGTACATATGTGTGTTTGTACAGTAATAAGAAAGGTACTTACATATACAGCTATAATATAATGTAAGCTCTTCTGTTAACATTCTTTCAACTTAATTAAACTGTTATACTAAATGAACTGAATAACATTTAAATATGGTATAAATTTAAAAAAAAAATATTCCCATTAAAATTACAAATACAGCTGTTGGGTGCTGTCTATATATATTTACATGTACGACAAAATATAAGATATTTACGACAAATTCCGATTACTGTTGTTTACATATCCAACACAAGTTATCTGATAGAGCTCAGATTATATATCAAAATTTAATAACTCTACTGCAAAAATTATAATCAAAATAAAAATTAATTGATTGTTCTATTCTAAACTCTTTCAGGTAATTAGTTGTAGCTATTTTACTTTTAAAAAATTTAACAGAAAATCTCACGAGATTTAGTGTTATATTTATATTGTTTGCTGTCAGAAAAATTTTAATATCAAATTTTGATTACATATACGAATTTTATCAGACTCAGATTAAATTTTAGATTTTGTCGTACATGTAAACTGTATACTTTACAACGTTATTATGTTACTCCTTTATTAATTTTTAGTATAACATCTTGTATGTATGTAAAGGTACTATTCATAAACTCTGAAATCTTTTGTTTAGGACAATTTCTCTCAAAAAATGAGAAAATTGCTTATTAGATAACAGTGTCATAATAATATTTAATTAAAATTATTGCAAAAGTGTTATTTTAATTGTACAGGATTGTGATTTCTTAATTTTTGAAGAGTTGTTATATTGTTATATTGCAATGCTTGAGGAAATCGCTGTTTTCTGTTTAGTCATGTCACATGATTTTATTGTTAACTGTCCCCAGACATATATATACCTATATAAAATATTTGAAACATTGATAATATCACATATGCCAGTAATTGTTTTATTACAATTAAATTTACGTGCAATTTGTATGTATCGTATTGTCTCTCACTCAGTTAACAGAGAGTTATCAATCATTCCACTTATACAGTCTATACAAAATTATAAAAGAAATTTTATTTCGTTATCAATTCATCTTGTGTTTTAGGTCAAACATGAAATGTACACAATTTATTTCTGATATTAATCAAAGTCCATTACATTGTACCATTGAATTTTTTTATAACAGAAAAAACAAATTTCGCTGTTTCTACTTCTTAATATTTTCTTTTGATATGGCATAACCATAATGAATTTATACTTAATGTTATTTTTTACACATGTAAAAAACGAAATGGTAAAAAATAAGCAATATTTTTCTTTTTTCGAATGAGAAGCCAAAAATCATTTTGTTTCTCTTTACACAAAGAAAAAAAGAATCAAAAATAAATTATTTTGTAAAAATATTAAACAAAAAGTACGATTACTAATTATGTAAAATGGTTTTAATATTCCATTCTTATTTTTATTTTTTTTAATATTTTTCAATTTCTTCCGTATATTTTCTATTTTTATAGCAAAAGGGAGGCTAGAGTGTGTCATTTATTTAAAAACCGAAAAATAAAAATTACACAAAAATATATTTTCTATTTTAAAATTTTTAACTTATGCCCCAGGTGGAGGCTAAGAATTAGTTCATCACATTTACGAAAAAGAAATATAAATTTGAATGCATTTGAATGCTTTAAAATATGTAGTTTATGATGAAATAAAACACTTTTAAATTTCACGTTCTCGTGTCATTTAATGACAAATTATTATTAAAGAAATTATTAAGAATATGGGCTAACAAATGATTTTTAATATTATTTACGTTTTAATTTAGTGTGAGAAAATTATTATTGGAATTGTCTAAAAGAAATTTTTATCCAAATTTTTTTTAATAAAGAAGTCAATCTGGGATTTGTCAACATCTGTAGGCAAATAAGTCAAATTTCCGGTAGGATGATAACAACATTCTGATTCTTGAATACCTTCCATTAGTTATCTGCTCCAAGTTGAGGTTATTCTAGAATCCCATTCGATATGTTTGGCATCACATTCTTGTAAGAATCTATCTATGCCCATACATAGGAGGCGATTCAAATAAATGTAATTTTATATACTAAAATTTTTCTTTTAACAATAATTTGTAAAATTAAAACCCTATTTAAAACTTGTATAACTTGACCTAAATAATTACATATATCTGATTATTAATTAATGAAAAATAATTATTATTTATTTTATTTTCAATATTTAATATTTATATATGAGTATAAAAAAAAGTATACAAAGAATAATTATTTTTGCTTTATTTTCATAATATGCTACAGGCGTATATTATAATTAATTGTTTATTCAATGTTTCAACAATATTTTCCTACTTATGTATGTATTATTATTAATATTTAAATACTATAAAAATATTTAAAGGTGAATGTTAACGAGATTTTAATTCTTGAGAACCTTTTGATTAAAATTTTGTTACCCTAACCACTGCTTATTAGATTAAATTTTTTAAAATAAAATTTCTTGATTTATAATTAAATTTTATCTTAATATTTTATTTAATCTATAGAATATACTTAAGGATTTATTTATCAATTTAATCAAATTCCAATGAAATCCTAGTGTTAACACCGTACTCGTAAATGAACTACGACGAAATTAATCAAAATCTCATAAAATTTATTGAAAAAAATAAAAAATTAATTCGATTTCGAACTTTTAATCTAAATATAGTTAAGCGATTTTTTCTCATTTCCAAATATTTATGTACACATAAAAATAGTTTCAAAACATTACAATCAAATTTATACAAGGAAAAATATGTCCTTTTTCAAGAACACATAGAAAAAAATGTATTCCACTTCTACTTACTCATTCTAATAGTATTGGAATTTTATTATTAGAATTCAATTTAAGTTTCCAAAAACTATTATTAAAACATTTTTGTGTTTTTGTTTTTTATTTCTATTAAAATGTAATAAATTTTTATATCGTACAACAATAGATAATATTATTAAAACTATTGGGCACACCCATATAAATTTAAACTCATTCTAATTTCAATTATTTAATTGGGGTAATAAAAATTTGTAATTTGACTTGTCCTTTTAAAAGTATAAGAAAATTAAAATTAACAATAATTCCGTATGTGAACAAAATCAAGAATTTTTTTATCATTGCTATTTAATTTAAAAAATGCAATATTTTCTTTGCCTCAGAAATTCTTAGTATAATAATGTTTTGCACTGTGTATTGGTAACGTTGTATGTGATGTGATAGAAGAGAGAATCTATTGTCATCTTTAAAAATTAAAATTTTCGTAAGACGAGGTTCGTATACATGTATAGCTTGAGTCCTTTTATAGCTTTAAGGAATAATATTTTTTTTTCTATTTTCTTCACTTATATAATTCTTTGTTTTATTTGTAAGGCAACAATAGTATTATTAAATATATTGTATATAAACATGTGAAAAAATAATTATTACATTGCTCATATACCTACATATATACATACATGGGTTTTTTTTTCTTCTTCTTTAAAATAATCTTCAAGACATCTGACTTAAATTACATTAAAACATGACAAAATAAATAGTAAGTTCCTTTCACGACACTATAAATAAAATGTATAATAATAAAAATAAGAAAAAAAAGAAGAGGAGATAATAAAAAACAAATTAAGATCCCAGACACACGATTTTTTCATTTAAATTTAAAGGACATTAACCACAGATCTAAATGCAAACATATAAATACATGAATATAAAACATACATATGTATGTATATGTAGTGTATATATAAAATACAAGCTGTTTTATTAAAATGGTGTTAATAAAAATATTTTATTTTCTAAAATTAAAAAATTTTATATTAGAAGATTGGCAGTTTTGTTAAGGGTAGTGATGGTTTTATTACGTATGGTTTTATATTTTCTTAGAGAATGTCTTGCAATTTTGTGTTTCCATAAGAATGATTTCGACAACTTGAAAACTTCTTCACAGAAATTAATTCTTTTAAGAATTTAAGAGTTTTAAAGATTTCTTAGCTTTATTTGAGCAAAGGTTCACATTTCTGCATATTATTTTGAAAACATGTAAGGTTAGAATTATTTTAAATATCATGAATGTAATTTAAGAATCGAAATAAGAGAAGAGTAGGAAATAACTGTCCTAAATGTGGCATGACACTGTATTCTTCAAAATATTAAATGTATGCGTGAAATTTTAAATAATACTCGTATTATTGATAGAATATGGACAATCGGAAAAATTCATTGTTACGTGCTTATATTATGTAAATAATTACTTATCTAAATGCATATATTATTTATGTATGTATAGCAGAAACTAAAATTTCCTACAAAATTCAAATATAGTTAGGGTTTTCTACACTAATTAAGAAACCATAATTCTCGATTATACACATGCATATGACTATACACGTGAAGGACGTATTTCTTCTTATTATATCATATAAGACTCTATTTCACATTTTAAGGTATCAAAATATACGTATACACTTATAGCTGTATTATGTTAGTTGCTATTAAAGATTAAGTTAAAAACACTAAAATAAAATGAAAAAAAAAAGATATAAAATGTGAAATTTTAATTAAAAATTAAAAGACGAGAGAATATCATTATAGAGAGAAGAAAACCTTTATATAATCTGGTATATTTCTTGGTTTACTGTTATTTATCCTTTGTGGTTTTATCGTTTTCAATTTTGTTCTCTTATTCTTGTTTTTATTTAACTTTTTTTCTTTTTGTTTATCAAAACCACGCAATTCTGAAAAAAACTTTCATATCCTAATTGTCTTGGTTAGAGAAAGCTTTACAAAGGCAAAAATAAAAAAACCAGAGAAAACAAAGCAAAAAAAAAACAGTTATATAACAATAACATTCAACGTTAAATTTAATAATTTTTTATATGTATGTGTTATGGGTATGTATGTATTTGTGTTTGTATAGACTTTTTTATATTTTGCTCTTCATTTGTTTTTGTTTTCTTTTTTGTGCTGCGGTAAAATTATGACCTTTGTTAAATATCCTTTTTAACCTTTTAAAAAGTGGTTTAAAAGTAAAGTTAATTAATTTATATGAAAGTTTATAAAATAGAAATTTTTGCCTGTGTTTGGCGCTTGCTATTTCTATTGTTTTTAATGGTATTGTTTTCTAATTTTTTTCAAATTTTTTATTTTTTTTTTTTGCAAAGATTGAATTCATTATTTATTTTATTTCGAAATTAATTTCCTTTAGTATTTTTTAAGGATAATATTATTATAGTTTTTTATCGTAAATTTATTTAAGAGTGTAGAAAAAAAATATAAATTAATAAAAGAGAATTTACGGTGAAGGATAAAATATTCGTAAGAAATTTTTATTGGAAATTAAATTTCGTGCATTTTTTTTATTTGAATAATATGAAAAAAAAGCTTAATAAATTTCTGGATTGAAAATTAGCCATCTTAAATCGATTATGTGATAATATTGAGAGTTTAAAAATGAAGACTCTATACGATTTGTAGGATTTTATATTAAATTTAAAATTTGAAACCTAATTATTACTTATCGCTTTGTTATCATCAAAATTGCCTTCAATTGTCTTCATCTGGTGAATTTTACTTGTTATATTATAGAGCAAAATTTTGATAGATCCGGAAAAACTTGTTTTGAACAAATTAAGCTCAAAATTTAGATTTAATTTCTAAAAAATAAAAGCTGTTTTTAATACTGTTATTTAGGAATATTTTTACAATCGATGAAAATTTCAATTAAAAAGAATTTTTTAAATCAATTTATAGGCAAATTACAAAATTAAAGCTCAAAATTTTTAAGCTACAAAAATTAAAGTACAGAAATTTAAGTTATCCGATTTTGTCTCGTAACCACAGAAATATTATAAAAAATTCATTTATTTTTGAGTATTTCTCTTAGAAAAGTTTTAAAACTAAAATTTTATAAAAAAAAATGATGTGTACAATTTTTTTCTTCTTTCATCTAATTTCCTTTTTAATTAACTTTCGTCAATCTTTATGTATGCATTCTTAAATTTCCTTTCGAATATGTTGACATACTAAACCTTTAGATTTTCTATGTAAAAAATTTACCTTTTAATTACTTTTTTGATTGACATAAAAGAAATAATTTTTTTTTTCTGTTTTCATTGTTTATTGCGTTTCTATTTTAAAATACAAATGTGTTTTAGAGAGAAAGTATTGTAATTTACGAGTCTATAAGTAAGTGAATTTTTTCAATTACCTTTGAGTTCTTATTTTTCATGTAAATATGCATTTTCAAAGATGAATTCACTATGGTTACAAAAAAATTTTGGATACCAAAATGATTTATTTTTACTTTTGAATTTTTTAAATGCAAATGAAATAATAAACTGTTGATCTAGACCCCGACATAACGTGGGTTTACTAAGATAAATAATCATATTAATTATTCGAAACGACAGAAATAACTAACTATTCTTAAAAAAACTATTCTTAAAACGCCTAAATATATGCAAAAATAATTTATTTTTCCAATGTTTTTGCATTGAAGGCTGTTAAAATAGTTAAGACAGTACAGTACAAAAGCTAATGCGTATTTTTAAATAGTGAGTAATAATTTGATCGATAATGAAAATTTTATTATTTCAATAAAAAAGAGTAGAGACTCTCAACACAATTATTAATTGTCAATATTCAAGTGGTTCTCCCAAACAAAGTTATTTTATTAAAATTAAATTTAAATATGTATTTTGTATGTCCAATAAATTGAATTAAATTTTATCTATAAAATTAACAAAAATAAGGTTATAACTTTAAAAGCACAGAACCCCCCATTTTCTCCCAATAAACTTAAATTGTCACCATTTATCCAAAAAAAACAAAAAATATGCATTTTTTATTAAAATGAAAATTAAATGAAAATATTTGCCAAAAAAAATTTAATTTCACTAACAATACACTTTATTTAAATTGTGCTGAATTTGAAAACAAAAGAATTTTTTATGTTTCTATATTTTTGCAAAAAAAAAATTACTTCCTTAGAATTCTTACTTGTGCATTATTTAAAAAAATTAATAAAAAAAAAATGCTAAAATTAAATTGCATTTTTTTTCCTATTTACAGAGTAAAAAGCCTTTTTCTTTTTTTTGAAAGCGCTATAGGAAAATTGAATATTAAATTAAATAAGTGACGCCAATATAGTGTTAGACATAAAATAATGAGTATATTGGGGATAAAGAGATAGAAAGAGAGAGAGATAGGAAGGGAAAGGGGAGGAAAAGGGGAAGTGAAATATATAACAATTTTCATATTTGGCAAATATTCTATTCTTTTAACCTATATTTCGTTTTTTATTTTTCATTTTTTTTCATTATTAATGCATATTTGGCACAATTTATTATAAGAAAAGAGAAAGAAAAAGGTTGTGGTTCAACCAGCAAAAAAAAAAAAAAATCAAAAAGTTCATAATATTCATCTTCATTTCATATTTATTGAAAATACTATACTTAACTGTTATATTTATAAGTGTAATATCAGACTGCAAAATAAAAATGCAAAACAAATAAACTTTCTATTTGTATAAAAATTATGGTTTTTCAACATTTTCTCTATATTAATACATTTTTATTTCATAAAGTAACATATTATGCCTACATCTATACAAAATAATTATGATGATGATGGTTAAAATGTAAAATTTAAATCACCTAGTTAAATATTATGTATATATATAAATATGATATGGTATACTAATTGATATTAATTAGAGCGAATAATGAAATTATAATTGAATCAAAAATTGTATATAAATACACAAAGTTTCACATATCATATTACATATGCATATGTATATTATATAGATTTATCTTGCTTTTATATATATACTTAGTAAATTAAATTTTAATAATTAAAGATTGTATTTATAGCTTTAATTTTGAAATTTTGTATTGAATTAAAGAAAATAGCAAGAGCATTTAAATTTTAAGATTATATTCGCGATATTATACGAAATAGAACGAAGAAGCATGCGTTTTAAAGATTCGTTTAATCAGATCATGAATAAAAGATTATTTTGTATTTAATTGAATAAACTAATTTCATTTGGTGTAAGAAATCCGAAAATATTTAATACAAAAATTACAGGTACTATACTCACGAATAAAACTAAAATCTAACGTGTAAAATATGAAATTATTTCTGAATTTTAATAATTTACAAAACTAGTTTTGTCGAGAAATGAAAAATTGTTTCCTAATACAGGTAACATTTACCCTATATATATAGGGTAAAATAGTGTAATTTTATTTCGCTCACTTTTTTCCACAATAAATTATTAAATATTCATAAATCATTTTAGCTACTGTATAACAGTTTAAATAATTAATAAAATAATAAATAGAAAGTTTAGTTTTTCTAAGAAAGTATTTAAATCTAAACAAATATTTTTATTCCCAAGTTTTTGCGTCAATTCGCCTAATTCCTAGAAAAACTAGTTATAAAACCAAAATATTTTTAATATAAATATATGAAAGTTGATATTATGTGATTTTGTGTATTTTTTTTAATTTCAATTATTATTTTTTAAAAGAAAATATTTTATCTAATCAAAATAATTAATTTCTGTATTTACTTTTAAATATACAGTTAGCTACCTTAATATTTAAATAGAGATTAATTTTTGTTTTTTTAAATTGTATGGCAATGGCACTTATATGATATTTTTAATCTACTTAAGATCTTTCATTCATGCTTAAGATGAATTCATATATTTATATTTAAGTGTAAGTATATGAACTTAGTCACTGAGAAAGAATTATATACATATATGGAATCTTTCCATTCCACTTATTTATTTTTTAATAAATTTTTTTAGGAAATTTTTTAAGAATGCTTGTACTTTTATTTATGTTTTGTTATCGTAGACAAAATTTATATTTTCTTTACTCGTCATATTTGGTTTAAAAATTTTACACTTCCTTTTCATATTTAAGCAAAAATTAGAGTATGTGTGAGATTATCCATAAAATTTTATACAAATCTACAAATATGAATTTAAATGGTTGTACCCAGGATTTCGTGTTATAGACGAGCACAATAATTTGAGTATGAGCAAAAATTAATAATTTGTGAATATTTTTTGTTACAGGAAATTTCGTTTAGCCCATAAAATTTATTGATACGTATATATAAAGGAGAAAAGTACTTATTGAGCAATATTGCAAAATTTTTTTTATATATAATTATTGAAACCATATGAATTTGAATATTTTCAATAATGATTGTAGTAATAAAAAGTTGATGACAGTAAAAATTTACGCCATATATCGAAAAATTAGAATTCGATATTTGAGTAATTGAAAAATTTTCACAAAAATCTAAAATAAATTGGTAACAAACACGATATTCATTCAATGAATGAATAAAATCCAATAATTATCGGTGATTTTACTCCGAATTTACTCTTTGACTGTACACTAATCTATTAAATTTTTTCCATAACTCGAATCTTTTACTTTGCTACTGAAAAGAGTCTACGATAAATTGAGCAAACTACGTTAAAATCTCCCATGGTTTCAACTATCTGACAAGCGAGTATCAATCCAAATATATTATACGAAATTTTGAATTAAAAAATTTTATAAATATTATTCTTGAAATATTTTATGACTTACGAATTTAAAATCCTTATTATAACAAAAAAAAAAATGTTCTGAAAGTGTCCTAAAAATTTCCATTTTATTATATAATTTCATTCCCAGATTTTATCGTCCTATTTTTATTTCCATAACAATTTTTATTACTTTGTATATCAATATTTAAATTTTTTTGTATATAACATTTATAAATAAAATATTGAAACAAAAATTGATTTCTTCTTTTATAAACAAATTTTGTATACATACAAACGTATTTATATGTATAAAGAAATTGAAAATGATATTGTCAGCAAATTTTGATTTAATTTTTTATTATTGCAATAATATTTATTTTTTATATTCTAATTGCATTATATTGTTTCTTTATATTATATAAATTTATTATATATATTTAATTGAATTAAATTTTCTATGATAAGCAATCTTTAAATATACACACATGATATGAAACGTACATATACATAGAGTTATAACAAATAAATCAATTTATATAACAATTTATAAAATATGTTGTAGATAACTTTCATTATGATTAAAAGGATTCTATTTCTGTATACAAAACACAGTAGTATTGTATATACATGTGTATATTGAATATTGAGTGATAGACACTATCAGATATTCTTATTTCAAGTAAAAACATTAAAAAATATGCATTGTTATTTTATTGAATTTACTTGTAATTCCAAGGAAATCTCTCCTTGCACAAATATTTTTTTTTTTCTAAAATAAATGTACAATAGAAGAAGTAACGAAATATTGTCCATATTTCAAAAACTATCTATTTTAAAAATTAAATCACAATTATTTTTATTTGTATGAAATGGGGTAAAACAGCAAAATTCAAATACGTAATATGATATTAAAATGGCTTTTGTCAATTGTTATATACATGTACTTTTTCAGTATTTTCTTAGTACTTAAATAAATTGTGAAAAATTGAAGAGATTGTTGAAAAATTTTCATGTAAAATTATTGCAATAATTGAAGGAATGTATCGGAAATATTTTCATAGCAATAGTATATAGTAAGAAAGTAGTGAACACTTACTACAAAAATGATTTTGTAAAGTATAGTCTTCAAAGGACACATTATGGAAGATTGTGACGCTTTCACCCATAGGTGAAGGGAAATAATGGGAGCACAGCGGCAAAATTACGATCTTCCGCGACTCACAAGTTCCTTGAATTCATAAAGGGAGTGAGTTTCGAGCGCGTAATGTAAGGCATGTTCCGTATTCAAAGAATAGTGAGGAGAACAATAGATCTTTATATGTGGTCGTAGTGAACTGTTATCCTGGTTGTAAAAATCTACAATTTATAATATATTAAAAGAATTTGCCGAGAGTAAATAAAATATGCACTTTTTAAATAAAATATGCACTTTTTCTATTTTTTTTGGAAAATTGGAATAAATCGTACTACTAAAATTCAATTTTTTAAAGAAAATTAATAAGCGAAACTTCCTACTCAGAGTAAATTTCATTTTGAAGTGGAGTGAGTGACTTTACTTGGTTAATTAAATATGATTATTTTTTTCTAATAAATCAGTATTTACTCAGAATTTTATATCGATATTGTATAAAGTAATCGAATTAAATTACAAAACTCCTACCAAATCTACTAAATTTTTTCTGCCATAATGAGAATTCTACAATAAATGTCTTGCTGATTTCTTAATTAAGTTCCAACACGTTTTTTACTGCGAATTTGATTTTATTTGTTCTATTTAAATTTAATTTTTAAATTTATTTATACTACTTATAATTTATGATTTTCAATATGCAAATTTTCAATTAATTTTACTGAACCCATAATATTAAAAATAAATGAATATTATATAGGAAAACAATTAAAATTTATATACAATCAAGGTAAATGTTTATAATATCTTTTAATATTCAATTTTGTTATATTTTTATTTTTGTGTTTTAATAAAAAAAATTCGACCTTGTTTTTGCAAAACAAAAAAATTAAAATCCTTGTATGTGTATAATTAAGTACTACATACATGTGTGTGTATTTTTCTTTCATATATATATATATTTTGTATACATATTATACATACACTTAACTAAATGGGAAAAAATATTTAACTTTGCAAGGATAACTAATAAAATATTTATAAGTCAGAAAATAAAACAAAATAAACACTTAAAAAATCATAAATTATTTAAATAATAGTATATATAGAAAATATCAGTAAATATGTGAGTATGTTATGTATATATACTGGTATAATATGTAAAAAAGAATTTTATTTAGGCAAATTTAAAAAACTTTTCTTTTTTTATTTATATTGAATTTTTTAATAAATTAAAGTAAAAAAATTAATTCATTTCCGTATAACACAACCTAAAAAAAAATGGTGTATTTCATATGGAATTATTTACATATCTTATCGCAACAAATTGTGACAAAAAATATTGAAAAATGGTAATAACAAAAATAGTACAAAAAAACCCCAATTGATGAAATATGGGTGGCACGAAATTTCCGTCAGTATAGGTATAACATGAAATTCATTTTCGGTACAAGAGGAAATTTTTGGAGAAAAAAAAACTTGACAATGGTTATTAAATGCTGGTGTTCTCGTTGTTTATAATTTTACAATTTCAATAAAATAATTTCAGATTTATAACTATAAATTTTGGTAATTAATAATTCAATTAACTTAATAAAAATGATATTTAATTATTATTATTGTGTAACTGCACGATCTAAGCATAAATTGTTATGATTTTCGTACAGGGTTAGTTTTATTGAATTGAGGTTTGAGCCTTTTTTTATGATCTTTATATTTTAATACTAAAAAAATTAATTTTTTTTTTAATTTTCTGAATTATCGTGATTTAATTAAGATTTCTGAATTTAATTATCGCGATTTTCTGAAAATCACGATAAGTTGTTTTAATTGCAATTAGTTTGATTAGCAATTAACAATTAAATTTTGTTATATAAGTGATAGTATTAGTGAAAATAGTTCATATACGTGTAAGTATGTTTCTTTGAAGCATAATTAAAGATGAAGCCTGTTTTGATATATTTTTTTTGAAAGAAATAACATGCAGTTATTAATAAGAACTTCACTCTTTTTTCGTAACTGATTAACTCAATCAAATCAATCAACAAATAAGCATGTTGCTGTTAAAGCTTTTCTTAATATGTCAAAAAGGGAGTCCCAATTCACATTGAAACAGAACCTGTTGTTTAGAGTCAATAGAATTATTTCAATTATATTTAGCGGCAATATATAGTAATTAATGTTTTTTATTATTCAATATAATCCTGTATCCTTTAAAAAAATGTAGTTTGAATTAATATTGTTTTAAAATGGGCTTCCAAAATCTCTGCACCAATTTTGTTTTGTATATTGCAATTGATATTTCATGATTTTCAGCACAATCACCAAATGCCTCCACTAAACAAGATCTTCATCATAATCGAAATATATTCAGATTCCTAATAGGATTAATTATTTACTATTGTCAAGAAAATGCAAGATTTTTATAATTCAAAATAAGAAAATCTAAATATTTAAATTAAATTAAATTATTGATTTAATTTAATTTCACATATTTATTTTGTAAAATGCATCGTACACAAGTATAAAGGATCAAAACGTATATTATACTAATATACCTTTAACACATAAGGGTTAAAAAAACATTTCAAGAGATTTCAATTAAGTGTTTCAAGAAACATTTAATTATACATAATGTACACACATATATTATTTCGTTTCTACATAAAGAGAGTTTAATGTCGTAAATTTTATAATTTTTAACTTAATTTTTTTTCAATGGTTATATAGAACGTGGTGTAATATGCAGCTGTATTAAAATACATACTATATATTTTTTACATATATATAGAATAAAAATTATATTTAATAACTAATACTATGTAATAATATATATACATACATACCTATAAATGTTTATTAATTCTGATGGAGAAAAAATCTTTAATAAGCACAATTAAATTTTTGGTATATAAAAATTTTTATTATTGATTACAATATTTCATCATTAATTTTTTTATTCTTAAACAATTTTCAATTTTTCCTGTAAATTTTAGTTAATTTTTTTTTTCATTTCTTGATATTCTAAAATATTTTTTAATTATATTCTTGTTATTGCATTTTTTATATTATTTTATTTTTTCATATTCATTTACGTATATTCTTTTAAAATCCTTTTAATTTATTTTAATATTTTTTTAGTATATTAAATTTTCTAAATTATAATTTTACTTTTCACAAAAAAAAAAACTATTATTTTCTTATTCTCGTGTAATAAAATACCCGGTATAATTGTATATATGTATATACCAATCAAACTTACATACATATATATATAATATGTAAATCACGTATACACAAAACAATAACAAAATTAAAAGGATAACCCGGATTAATAATTTTGTTTTTGTGCTATGTTAAAATCTAAATATTATTTAGTATATAATGTATACATAAAAAAGTATATATATATATATGTATATCAAAAACAATTGCATAAAAACAAGTGTATATATACCGGTATTTTTTTTTTTGCAATTTTCATGTACAAATCGAAATATAACCTTTTCGTTCAACACAATTAAAAAAAAAAAAACCAAAATTAATAAATTGTATGTATAATGCTTATACAGTTTATGAACTAAAAATTTACAAAAATATTAAAAAATTTTCACATAATAAGTATACATATGCAATTTATATTATACATAAATATAATTTAACAAACTAATATTGCACATAAGTAATAATGTGTATAATAATTTCAATATTATATTAAAACAATATATTACAATGGTATATAAAATGCATTCTGATTTTTTACAATATTCTTAATTCTATTGTTTTTGTAATTTTTTAAATGAGTGCAAATATGCATATAAGAATTGCAGTATATGCATATTATATAAGAATTATATGTACCTACATGTACTCATATATACTTAGGAATAAAAGAGAAATTTCCTGGATCGTAATAATCAACAAAGAAAAAAAAAAATTTTTCCTTTTTTTTTTACAAAATCATAATAATTGTTAAAGATGAAATATTAAAGGAATATAGGATGCATAAAATTTTATACATGTTCTGTACATATGCATGTATAAAAGTTAGTTTCAAGCACACTGTTTATAGAATATTAAAAAAAACAAATTAATTTTAGTATGAAATTTCAATTTAAACTACGAGTATTATAATGAATAAATAAGTGATTATTATAAATATATCAGCATTAAATTTTTTATTAAATTCACATTTAAATTAAAATTTTATTAATAATTATTTTTTTCAATTTTGAATAAAATTAAGTTTAAAATCTGTTTTTTTTCTCATTAAAATTTAAATTTAATTCACTATTTTAAGAAGAAATTATTTAAAATTTATATTCGGCATTTTCAATAATATTTTTTCCAAATACACATGTATGTACATAAATATTATTTTTTTTTATTATTTATTAAATTCCCATAAAATTCATTTTCAAACGAAAATATTCTTTATTGATTACAAAACCGACCGAACATCATGCCATAAGAAAAAGAACTGACTGATACTTTGAAAATATCATCATGTTTTCTTGTTTTTTATATTTTTCATTTTATTTATTTTTCTTTCTCATTTTTTTTGCTTTTTGTTTTTCTCATTATTATTTCGTTTTGTTATTATATATTTTGTATATTATGAGGAAAATCCCGGCAATATAAATTTTTTTTTTTGTATTTGATTCTATTTTTCGCTCATTTTCTCATATCTCGTGTTCACATTTATTCTTATTTTGTGTTTATTGGGTTTTTCCATTTAGTTTTTCTTTTTAGAATTTATTTTCTTAAATTTCTCTTTATATTTTTATGGTACATATTAAACTGGTACTGCATGATTTCTCTCAAAAATATATGCAATGTATACGCATATACATATAGGTATATGCGTATCGTATCGTATAGGTACACAATTTTATTTATTTTTTGTACTAATAAAATTTTATGTAACGGGAATAATATAGGTCTGGACATTAGATTAAATTAAAATTAATATAATAAGGTATAAAATATTTTTATAAAAATTACTGGTATATTATTAAAGCACACTTGATTAAAACCGTAAAATTTGTTATATAAGAAACAAATTTGGAATATCTTGAACGAAATATCAACATCATATAATTTATTTTTAATTTGTCTTGTAACATTTTTTTAAAACAGTTGTCAATGTGAAATGGGAAAATATAATATGACACAGAATTTCATTGATATTTGAAAAGAAAGAACACAAAACAATGTTAAGTCATCATTTATCCCTCTCACAATTTCTCTTTTGTTCTCAATGTCCAAGTCTGTGTATTTATAATGTCAATTTTTAAAAATGCAGAATATGTGATTAAAATATATAAAATAATTATTTGTGTGTATAGAGAAAAAACTATATTTTGCTTATTATTTTGTTTTCCAAAATTATATTATTATTCTCTTATTTGTCATTATTTTAGAGTAAATACGAGTAAATCACGAAAATATATTTTTATTTTTATATGTTTTTAGCATAGACGCACTGACAGATTAAAAATAGATATCTTAACATTTTTCTTATTTTCATACATATGTTCTCATATTTTATATCTCTTTAATTTTTTGACTTTAGGTATTTCAACAAAAATTGAAAATTTAAAATTAATTTTTGTAAAGAGAACTTATCTCAATTTACTCATTTTATAATTACTATCCTGACAGTATATGTAATGTTAAGTAGGAAAAATTAAGTAAGCCCGAACTGAAAACACAAGGAAAATAATGAGAGCATTTCTCTTGCTCAAAAAAAAGAGAAAAATTTTAAAGATTTTTAAAGAAAAATGAGAAAATATTCGAGAAAAAAAAATTCAAAAATGAGAAAGAAAAAATTTTTGAAAATGAAAATTCATCATTTGTGTTTATATAAGTCTGTATATATATACATATTTGTTGTATATACATTCGAAATGTTATTGACTTTAAGGATATTTTTAAAGGATAATCAAGTAGTGACATCTTTTGATAATTTTCTGTAATTCATGAAAGTTTTTGTTTTTATTTGGGAAAATAAAGCATGCGCTAAAAAACAAAAAATATTTTTATATTTGTAGAAAGCTTTTGACAAAGTTTGACATTTCTATTTGAAAACGTTTTTTTATAACGTTTTGTTTAAAAAACAGAAGGGTGAATAAAAAATGACCAAAAATATTATTTAATATTTAATTTCTGGTAACAGTTATAAACTTTAATTATTTCGAAATTAATATGAAGAAATTAATTGAAATATTTAGAACTAGAGGCTTTTTTCATTTATAAAAATTTCATTTAAGTAAAAATAATAACTTTTAGTTTACAAAATCGTTTATCCATTAAATGAGAAAGTAAAATGCTTTCTGATTGACATTTTTTTATAAATTTTCAACAATATTTTCCCTTATTTCTTTAAAATTGTTTTTATTTAGTCAAATTTGACATTTGTATTAAAATATCTATTAAATTGTCAATCATTTTGAAATCATTCACAATATTGAAATTTGGAATTGTCATACCCTAAAGTATAGTGTGAAATAGAATTAAAAAATATTGTCTAAATTTTTATTTAATAAATAATATAACGGGCTTTTTATAAATAAATCGTAAAAATTCATGTGTAAGTATAAATGTGTGTAACAGGAATGCATTTAAATGATAAAATTATCTATAATTTTATTCATAAAATGTAATTTTATTAATTAGATATTTGAATGAATCATACTTTGAAAACTGAGGTTTAAAACATCTCTTTTCATTTTCCAGCCTTAAAGAAGGGAAAGGATTCAAAAAATGTGATTAATTCGTTTAGGAAGGGCAATAACTGCATACAAAAATTTTGTTTTGCCTTGACATTGTGGAATTGTGGCATCGTTTTCAAAATGAAGGCATAGGTAACGTAGACATTATAAGAGATTTACAAATAACCAGAAATTAATAGGATCTCGAATCTAAAATGGGAGTAATTGAACAGTTTCTTAAAATTAAACTCATAAAAGCATTCAAATATAAAAACAGTCCGTGTTTAAAATTTATTTTGCATATAAAATTTCTCTTTTAAATCAATAGAATTAAAGTAAATTTTATTAAAAATTCCTTTTAAATTTAAAAATATTAAATAGATTTTGTATAGAAGAGTAAAGTGTAGACTGAAGAACAACAATAATAACAAAAAGAAAAGTAAAAACGCAAAATAAAAATTGAAAAGATTTTTTAAAACTTCCTCTTAACCTTCCCTCTGATTATCCTTTTATTTTTTTTTCTATTTTTACTATAATTTTTCTTTTGTTTTTAATATATTGTGAGTGATATATTTTGTTCTGTTGTTATCTTCTTTTACTATATGGGTATACATTTTACAAAAAATCTCCTTGAACTTCTATTCAAAATAGGATATAAAAAGAAAGATATACTAAGTATATAAAATGATGAAAATTGCAAGCATAAAAATTAAAAAATGAAAATAAAACAACAAAAAAAAAGAAAAAAACAAAATGTATAAAAAAAAAAAGCGAAATCATTTTCCTTTATCCATGTGCGAATCAAGTTTTGGTTGCCGCATATTTTATAAGAAGAAGTACCTACAACTTTAAAAGTCATCGTACCGTGTACTATGGCAGAGAGTACAAAACAAAATTATCATTATTATTTACTGTAGTAGAGTAAAAATGTATAGTAAAATAATGGCAACAAAAATAAAAAAAAATATGAAAACAGTAAAATTGTATAATTATTAAATATGTGTATACAACTTGCACTATCGTCGAACATACACAACAATACAAATATATTATTAAATTTTTTTGTTGTATACTATAATATGCCATAAATGTGTACTTTATTCATATATATGTATACGACATTATTTAAACGTAGTATAGCAATTTTTTTTTTTATTTACTATAAGGAATCTCTTAAAAAATTTTATATAATAAGCATTATGCTTGTAAATAGATTTATATAAAAATATATATACAAATATAATATATAAAAAAAATTTAAAAAGAAAACAAAAGATAGACGAGTAAATATAGTTAAAAAAAAAAAACCTTAAAATCATATAAAAATAAGTACATTATGAGATGTGGAGGAGGTGATGGCAATAAGTACAAAATATAAGTAGAAAAACTGACAACAAAAATATTAAAACATTTTTACAGTATTGTATTTTTCCTCCGGTTTATATTTTTCACCGGCCGGAAAAATTTTATTTTTTACACAACAATATTGTAAAATTGTAGGTGAAGTTATTAAAAGTCATTCTTTTTCATATATAAAATATACTCGTATATAATATGATGATTTTATATAGCAAACGAAAGCAATAAGCAGACCTCTTCATGTCTTCATTCTCATAGTTTTTTTTTAATTATTATGCATATATACTTACACATAAATATAGTATTATGTTGATATTTTCATATCTGTATTTTTATATATGGAGATATTAATAATTTGCATAATATATGTGCATGTATTAAGTTTTTAACCCTTATCATTACAATTAGAAACAAAAATTAATCCATTGCACAGTTTTAATATTTTGTTAATTTTATAGTAAGAAAAAACAATATGTATTTTAAATACTTAAGGTTGTTAGTATCACAAGTAGTCTTATTGAAAACCATACAAAAAATTTATAAAATAAATAATAAAATTTGGTGTCCTAAAAAGTTGTATATTTTCATATAGTTTTTTTTTTAATTGATTTGGAACTAACTGAGGTACTTCAGCCAAATATTGGCGTAACATTGTAGATGTAAAATGTTGAAACGAGATATAGGTAAAGCAATTCGTCCCCTTCGATCACTGCAGCCAACCATGCCTTACTGTAGCCCTCCTATATTCCATTTAAACTATCCCGGTTACAAGTAAATACCCGGAGATAAACCTCAGGGAGTTGGACTTGAGCTCTTCAATTCTACGAAATCCTCACCTAAACAATCTTTACCTTTTGACACTCAGAATAGGACAGTCACACAGAATATGTATAGTCGTCTCCTTGTCATCCTGGTAAAATCTACAGAAAAGTGAGCAAAATTTGTTTAGTTTGTGCAAAAGATATTTTATCGGACAATGTATAGTGATGAAACCAGTAAAAACACGAACACATTGATGCAATATGGACACAACTATATGGAAATATTGTACTCGAATTTATAACAAGATAATGAACAATTAAACCCGAATTCAGATGTTGCTCCATAATTGTAGCAACATACAAATCAATATTTGAAAATATGAGAATAACAATTTAAAAATGAAATAAATTCAATCTAAAATTGATTTTAATTATGGTTTTAGTCAAAAATTTGTAAACTATACTTTTTGATTAAATACAGGGATGCAAAAATAGTGGACGACCGCATGTAATGGTTATATTCCTTTTAGAGGTTGCCTAACACAGATCTAATATTTCAGGTTCGAATTATCAATTTTTTACTACAAATTACTTAAATTTCCGACTACACTTTTAAAATGAAACAAATAATCGGTTATTAATAAGTGACAATTGGTCCTCTCAAATTTAACTCTAGAATTTTATTTAAATGAATTGGAAAATAATAATGATAAGGTAATACATAAAATGCATAGAACAGAATTGATTTTCCATTGAGAAGGTGGGAGCCCCATCTGCTGTTTCCACATAAAATTGGTAATTTCATATATTAGAAAAAAAGAATCTTTTAAATCACATAAAACATTTAATGATTTGAAATTTTAAAGTTTTTACGTTTTAAAAATTATTTTACGATAATGAAAGAATAATATTTTTTTAAGTATATTATATAATATTAAAAGAAAATTATTAAAATCTTAAAGTATAATTTTCTCTAAAAGTATCTTATAATGTAAAACAATTTTCATGTTTTTAATTTTTAGAAGAATGGTGATTATGATTACAAAATAGGTGACAGGGGAACTCTTTATAATTTGTTTTTTAATATTAAAAATTTTCTACATATTATATAGATACTTACAATACTCGAATATTATTTAAGTATTAAGATTTTAATGAACTCTACAAAGTATAACATTTTATATTAATATACATACATATATGTAAATGCATGATTATATATACATATTATATATGTACATATAACACTCCAAGATTAATTCTTTCTCAACTTAAAAACTGATTATATTTTAAGAAATTTTTCAGAAACGTATTATGTATACCTCATAACGTATATGTGTGTATGTATGTACCTATTGTAAAATAAGTGATAATATGCGAATAAAATGCAACCAAAACAAGAAGCAAAACATATAAAACATTTCAAAATATAATGATATGAAATGGGGATGACATATCCGACTTTAATAATACATTCTCCATCCAAAATTTTTAATTTTATAGAGTGTTCCGCAAAAATAAGACTAGAATAAGCGGGATTTTTATAAAAAGATCATAATATAAGTAATAAGAAGTTGTATAAGCAGGCAATAGGAACTTTTAATTAAAAATGATAAGGTGTAGGTAAGAGGTCCCTTGAAAAATTTTTATGCAGTTTTTTCAACTAAATTCAAGGAAAAAGTATATAATAAGAATTTGGATATATTTCAACCTTAAGCCTGCTATACTGAGAGCCAAGACCTGTGGTCAACTTTCACAAATAAAAATTCTTAAGAATTCTAATTCAGGATTTGGATTCAATAATTTTGCATGGGAATTCTTTATACTTGCCGTTTAGTTTAATTTCAAATCGAGCCCATTTCATTCGAATATATTTTCTCGTACTCTAGTTTTTTTTACTTGGGATATCTTGTACATGTATAATATACATAATCTTTTATCATAATGTTAGTGTAATTATCATATGCTTTTAACTTTTATGCTCTCAAATTATTATAAAAAGTATGGATCTGCATTATAATAATGTAATCTATTTCTTTAAAAACGTGCAAAAAAAATCAGAATTTTTTTTGTGTATTTTTACTACAGAGGTTATCGGATACGATGAGTATTATAAGAAAGCAAGGACTTTTTATAATCTAAATATGATAATATTATGCATTTATATATATATAACTGTTATATGTATAAAACCTCTTTGTATATGCAATGTGGATGAATGGAAATTGTTAAAGATTAATGCATAACTACATGTAATGTGTATGTGAAAATGTATTAAAGTACAGTATGTATATATGTAATATATAATTAGTACGCTCTAACATGTATTTATCTATGTTCGTATACATTTTCGTATTAAACATAAAGATGAGTAAATATTACGTTACTATTACGTTACATACACATTTTTCTACCTTAACTCACCACTCAACAAAATTACAATGTATAATGTTTTTATTGTTTTTTTCTCTTTCTCTTCACCTCCCCTCCCTAATGTTAATCCTTAGAGTATACAGAAATACGAATTTTTGTTTTTTAAATACAAAGTACAATTATACATACTCTTGAATATACATACATACATTGGTGTATACAATAATTATAAATTCTGACTTCTTGTAATTATTATTAGAATTTTTATAATATGGTAAATATAGTAAACATTTTTTTAATATGGTGTTTAAAAATTTTATTTATGTACTTTAAATTTACAGGAACATTGCACTTTTTCTGAAAATTTTTAAACAACTCGATTGATTGTTGGACCTTAAATGAATGATAGATTCTATAATAAATGTTGGAAGTTCAATATACAAAATTGAAAGGAATTTAAAATGTATATACAAAGATTCAATGCAAAAACTTTAAGTTAGTAAACCGTTGAAATTGGCCTGACAGCTTATAGTAAACAGCTGAAATGGCTTCACTGCCTCATTAAAAATGCCGGTTTCAACATCATTTCCAATCTTAGATTTTTTAATTATATATAGAAGATATAATCACCGAGTCACAAGAATACGCAGACATTTTCGTAGTAACTTTAACTTGGTATGGAAGTTTAGCAAAATCTTCGTTGCAGAGTACAGCGTAGTTCTCTTTGAATTTAAATTTCGGTCTTCATTCTCGACCATTAAACTGCAAAATCATATGTTGCAATAATTATTGCAAACTAATTATGTACTATATTTTTATAAAGCGGAAAACTCCAAAATGTTTCGATTTTAAAAAATTTTATAAATACCACCAAATATTTTATTATAGGAACTTTTTTTTATATCTCATTAACTTGGAGTTCTTGCTCTTAAGTAAAGACTTCACATATAATTCTTAAATTTCTCTCAAAAATCACTTATGTTTCCTTTCAAAAAACAAATTTCCCTCTAAATAAAAATTTATATCATCCTGTACAGTGAGAAATGTAAGAAAAACTCATTAATAAATTCTGTAATATTAAAATTAAAAACTAAAAGTGTTTTTGAAAAAGTGTAGTGCGGTTGCTTCTAAAAATAGTTACAATGTGTCTTAAAATAATTTAAAGTGATTAAAGTTGTGTTAATTAAAAGTTCCCCCTCTTCTGTATTTTTTGTTTAAAAGGTTCTCTTCCTTCAGTTTTCTTTTTATACATTTAAATCTTTTTGATATTTTCAAATGTTTATTAAATTTAATTTTACCCTATACTTACAATGTTGAAAGTAGTAGAAAAGTTAGAATTATTTTTTAAAATTTATGTGAGAACTCTTCATACTAAAACAATATAACAAGAACAATGAAAAACTTTACACATACTTATTAAAAGAATAAATTATCATTATTTCGTTTCGGTGAACGATCAAGAATTTTATGTTTTTATGGAATTGACCTTGTGTTTTATGTGGCAAGTTGAACTTAAGTATTAATTGTTATTTAAAATTTATATATACATATATATATATGTATACATAAATAAATATATTATGTAAGTAGGAAATAATATTTTGTAAATTATTTGTAATTTATTTTTTTTTCTCAATTTTTTGTTTAATTTGAATGGGAAATTGACATTTTACGTCACTAGATCTTCAATTACAATGGCTGAAATTTACACAAAAAATACAATTTCTTTAATTTGATCATTTTGTAGGTTATGATTTTTTAACGTCTTTTAACACATTGTGCTTATCATTATATAGGTTGAATTTATTTGATTCTACAATTAGCGGACTTTGAAACCGATACATTTCATAACGACAGGCCGTTATAATAAATATAAGATACAGCGAAAGTAGCTTTGTTGCCGTCACCAAACGTAGAAGCAGGAATAAAGTAATGGGTCCAATTCTACTTGGTGAACGTATTGATAACTCTAGGGAGGTGAAGTATCTGATAGTAACCCAGGATGATGGCCTCTACTGAAATATCCATATAGACAAGATCATCGGTAGGGCTGAAATGGCCTTATGATCGTGTAGGAGCTTTATTAGCAGGACCTGAGGTATGAGTTCTGGGATAGCAATGTGGCTATGCACGGCCCTTGTTAGACTTATCGTCACCCACTCGTCAATCGCAAAATGCCGTAAGGTTCAGTAGATGGGAGTGCAGGCCAAGCTCTAAAAGCTTCAGAGGTTGGCCTGCATGAGAAGTATTGGAGCAATGTACATAGGTCACACCGCTGCGTTGTAGGTAATGATTGTGTTGCCATCATTGCAGCTCCTATTAATGAAAAAACTCGGCTAACGGCTTACTGACTTCTCTTAGGCGAGAACGAGGCAGAGCGAAAGTTAGCTCACAGTAATACCGAAGACTTCATTGAGGACGATCCAATGCTGAGAATAACCATGTCGGATGCAGTTGCTTCAAAATTTGGCAATGAAATACAGAAAAATGCCCCAAGTTGAAAATTTTTAGAAAAGAATATAAGTTGATCACCAAAAAGAGTCATCTATAAAATAAATTATAAGGGGAAAATAGTATGTATCTTATATAAGGTATACATACATTCATATAATAATATGTACCTACATATTTAAAGGACATACTATTTTCCTCTTGTATGTATTCAGAATAAAGCAATTTTACTACAAGTTTCTGTAGTTCTATAATTGATTTACTTATTCAAATTACATTTTAACAAAATTAGTGAATTATTTATTTTAAGCAAAATCAAGAAGAAAGAATTTCGATAATTACAATATTTTTTGGATAAAAGTCATGATAAAATTTAATTGTAGAACCTTAAAGGAGAAATTTAAAAATTATATAAGATTCGCTTAAAAATTTTTAAAATTAATTTTAAACATAAAATTGTTAAGCATAAAATTTCTAAAATTTGTAAATTACAAATATTTTCTAAATAAAACAATTTTCTATTTAAAATTCTATATGCAAAAATCTCTTATGGACAATTAGAACGCATTATAATTTCAAATTTGAAAATTATTTTGTTCCGAAAATAAATTTTATTTTTATTTTTAAACCTTAATTTACATAAATAAATTATTATAATAAACCGTTTTTATTGTATAGTTGTTATTATTCTCCTTCTTTTCCTTTTCCTTCTTCTTATCAAAGGAATTACAACACTTGGTTTTGGAGGGCAATATTATTTGAAAAAGAAAACAAGAGAAGGATGTACCAAAAGACATGACATAAATTTTTAATATGATAATCATTTATTGTTGTTGTTATTAAATTTTCTGTACTATTTCATGCCTAACTGCAGGTATATTTGAGGTGTAGAGTTGGTAAAATTGCTTTAAACATCCTGAATAGTGAAAATCTACAAAATCATTTCTTATACATTTAATTCTATTATTTTGTAAGTAAATTTCTTTATAGTTATACATTTGTATATACAAAAACAAAAAATTATATTTTTAACCTTTATTTAAATTCAATGAACTTATACCATCCATAGAACTGTTATATTTGTGTACATATACAGGAGATTAGTTCTATAACTAAATGTACATACATTCACAGATAATTATTAAAGGGATTTAATTAATCCCATATACGAAAAGAATAGAAATTTAATTTTTATAATATAAGGGTGTTTGTTAGGTACGAAGCACATTTAGTAAATCTATGTGCGTAGATTTTCCTTTCTATTACTTAAAAAGCCGACATTACTCGTATTACAAAAGAGCAAGAAAAAAAAACACAAAATCTAATTCTAAAGTTTCAAGTGACTGTTTCCGGTGTTAAATTCATAAGTAAATTTTAAAAACATACCCAAGTACAAATACATATACGCAAAATGTAATATAAAAATACGTACGACTATAATTAGAATTATAATAATATTTTAGGAATTAAACGGTAGATATTTTGTTGAGTGTAATACTTATAAATATCACGTTCGAAATTTATGTAAAAAATTGAGTACAATAAATCACCAGGTACACATTTATATATTATTTGGGATTATTTTAGCGCACTCAGGAAAAGGAAATCAATATTTCATATTATCTAAAATTTATTGGACCTAAACTTAGCATAAACTAATTTAAAAATTTGTTTGAATTTAAAAGCGTGGATTTTTCGGGACTCGAGAAAAAATCAACGAATTTTTAATAATTTATAAAAAAAAAATGTGAGAACTCGAAAATCAAATAGAGAAATTCAAAAAAATAAAATTAGTAAATAGGTTACTAAGAGTGAGCTGCTATAAATATATGGATTTTTATATTAAGCCCATATTACTATACAAAATGTGCTCTAGTTAATCAAATTCTCATCCAACTATGGGAGTGAATGGTATATGCTACGTGAAACTCTTTCAAATGTTTATTTCGTGAAACGTTCAACGTTTATTTCTTGACGGATCTTATTAACGAAGGAAATTTCAAAAATATTCTAGAGGTCAAACATTATGTGCACAATTTTGAAAATCTAAAGGCTGAAGTGATCTAGAACTTAGTAAAATATTAAAACCAAAAAAAAAAGTGCCTCCTATATTGAGCTAGAAATTGCGAGTTTAAAGATTTCCAAAATATTTTTTTTATAATGTATTGAATGCTACTTGAACTCCACCGACATTATGAGTTTATTTTTTTTGGTTATCAGTGGATAAAATGAAAAAGTAAATCTCAAGTGTGTTTCATCCGTCATAGTGGCGTTTAAAATTTTTCATTTATGTACCATAACAGAACCTCTCTAAACCCACACAGATTTTATTGTAATAAGATTCTACAAGAGCTTTTAAACAGTGCGCCATAAATCACAAAAATTTAAAAATAAAAATTATTTGTAATAAAATCAAAATAATTTTGTAAAAACTTTGATAATCTTAATTTTTCAAAATTATTTTAAATTTATGGTCATTATTTTAGTTTTATGCAAATTCTTAACTGATTTATTAATCTGTCTACATAATATCTACGTATATTACATAAAATATATACAAAATCAGTTGAAGTCACACAAAAAATAAAAAAAAAACTCAATAAAATTAAAAAACAGGAAAAAAAAAACAAAGCAACAACATTAAGGCTATTTAACGATTAAGATCTAAAATGCCCTACAAAAAAAATATTAAAACTCATTAAGAAAAATGTGACAATAACAACAAAAAAAAATGGTAAATAAAAGGAAGGATAATAAGGACTATGAGAGATAAATTTTTTTTTTTACTTTTTTTTTTACTAAGCAACAAAATATGCAAAATACCCAGGATCACTACTTTTTTTTTTAGTACCTTTAGTACGTCGCTTAGCACATTTAATCAAAATACACATAGACAATACATAGAATACATAGAATCAAACATATTATATTCGTATTTATTGTACACAAATATGTATATATATACGTATATTAAATAGTGTTATAGGTGTAGAATAGAATAGAAATAGAAAATGACATAATTGGATAGGCACTTAAATATGTACGTCAAAAAAAATATACGAGAAATAAAAATGAGAATAAAAATCGTAATTTTTTTTTTCTTCTGAATTATAAAATGGTAGAATAATGGTGATATTAAACGTTTTTTTTTTTTAATTCAAATGAATACCTAAAATATTATTATTGCAATACTAACATATTAAATGGGTGTTTGTGTATTACATGTATATATATACATAGAAACTTATTACAAATATATAAGGAAGTTTTTACGGGCTATAATGAATCTACGAATTCTAAAATTGTATATATACCTTCCATCATATAAACCTTTATTTATTTTCTTTTTATTATTATTATTATTGTAGAATATTAAATTCTATTCAAAATCATATTCCTATTTTTATATCCTTTTATTATAATATTTTGATAAAGTTCTCTCTTTTTTATATACATACCATTAAAAGTACAGATATGATTGCACAAACATAAATGTAAATTGTATATACTTATAATTTGTATATATAACATTTTCTATATACAGAATATACAAGGTATTCCGCTGACAGGATATTATGATAAAAAATGAAAATGAAAAAAAAAACAAAAGTGAAAAATTATAAAAACAAAACAAGAGATCCTTAAATGAAGGAAGATATCGCTTTTATTCATTTCCGGTATAATAATCTGTATAGTAGATTTGGAAATTATAAATTCATCTCATAATTTTTTATTTCTCTATACCTATGTATATAGTTTTATTGAAGCTATATTTGAAAATGTAAAATACTTTAAAATTAATTTAGAGGACCTTAAATTTAAATATTATAATGAAAACATTGGTCAATAGATAAAAATTTTAAGAGTAATTTTGTAATTTAAAACGAGCTATGTTTCGAGATTGATTTATTTTCAATGAGATTTTTAATTTTATTACACATATATTTTAATTGTGTATTGTTATACGTAAGGATTGTATGTCATTGGTATATGACAGTGTAAGCTACTCAGAAACGGCTAGGACCATATTGCTTAAAAGCTTAAATATTTACGATATTTATATAGATTTAAATAGAACGCAAATAATTGAAAAATAATTCACTCGATTTCAAGCCTTTTACTACTATGCAAGTGTAACAAAAATATTATATGATATTCTTGTGGGTTAAAAAGGTACTTGGCGTTCGAATAACGAAAATTTGCTTTTTACTCAATTTTTGAATAAAAATATAAATTTTTTTAAAATAAACTCACTTATTATAAAAGTTTATTAGGAAATAACTTACTTAGAACTTAAAAATATTGTGAACATAGAGTTATCTATAGTAAAACATCATTCCTTATTATAACTTAGAACCTCTCACATTTAAATTCGACACTGCTTGTTATATTCTTTCAAAAATCATATATTTTAGTCTAAATCAGTTTATTTTATTTTATTGTCACGGTACTACACCTTGTAATCTATCTCTAACTGTTATACATGTTTAAATTCAAATCTATTGTTATATGTATGTTTTATATATATATTAGGAAATTCTAATAAATAATAAAGTGCAATGTCTTCACTACTATTTTTAAAAATTTTATTAATACTAGGAGCACTTTGTCAACACAAATTTATAATACTGAACATACACACACATACATATGTATATCAGTATAAATTTGTATCAAAATTTTAAGTTTTTAGGTATTTATGTTAATCTTTACTCCTACTCTAATAATAATGATAGCATTATGCTGATGAGATGAATTTTTATTGCTTTGGTGTTAAAAAAAAATTGTATATATGCATATACTGTTTTTTTTTATTACCTTACGTATTTTTATATTTTTATAGCATAAAGTCAATGAATAATTTAAAAGAAAAATAAACAACAAAAGGCAAAAAAAGGTACAAAATAATTTCAACTATACTTGTAATATGGGTGAACGAATTGCTGTTGTAATGCGTGTATAATATATATTCGTATAAGTATATGTATACGTATAAAATTATAATAATGTGTATATATTAATTTTTATTGTTATTATTATTATGCGATAGTATATATAGCTCATCATCATGGTAATAAATATTTTTTTTTCATATTATTTAATATTTTAATATTATGTTTTAATAATAATAATATTTATTATATAATCGTATAAGTTATACTCTGATACTTCCTAATTTCTTTATGTTTATAATGATATTTTTGTGTGCCATAACAGTATTTTGTTATTGTATTACATTTTATTATCTTATATATACAAATGTTATATGTTTTAATAATATTATGTATATTATATTAAACTGAATAAATTTTTGTAATAAATTATAATAATGATTAATTTGTTAAAAATAATATAGGTATTAAAAGTCTTATTGGTGATTCTAATTTTCTAATTTTAGTACACATTAAAATTTTTTACATTTATTTATTGCTTATTATGAATTATCGATTTTGATTAGAGCCAAGATTTTTGATATACTTATGTACATATGAATGTATGAATGTAATATGTTTACCTATTTATAGAACAGGATGTGGACCAATCCATTTTTTTAATATTTAATATATTAAGTATGTATTATAAATTATTTATACAACCTATCATGTATTTTAAAATGAATAATGTCTTTAGAATTACACACTTTTATTATATGTACATTATAATGAATAACGTATAATATAAAATTATTAAAATTTCACAAAACCTAAAATAATAAAATTAAAATAAATTAATTGTCCAGAAGAAACGTACACAATATATAGGTATAACGGTATGTAGCCCGAACGATTTGTTGATGGTTCTATTTTATTGCAGTTGTTAAAATAATTTAATATTGATTATTTTTTCTAAAAACCTTATTAATGCACGAAAATCATTATCATGATATATTCTTTGAAATATGTTCCAAATTTCTATAACCCAAATTCCATTTCAAATCCACATTCTCCCAAAAAAATTTGATTATTTATCTTTATGAACTTACTTAAACGTCCAATGTAAGTATGTGTGTGTTATGTTTATAACACTCTTTCAATATTTTCTTTTCTAATCCTAAACGTACATACACACGTACATACACCAAAATAATTTGATATATTTTGGTTTACTTAAAACGATAATTTAAGTAGCCGGTTTTATAAATCAATGTTTCGATCCGAATTTATTACTCTAACGTTCTAATAACCATCTTTATTATATATATCTTTACCAAAACTTGGTAAATATAAAATATATATAAAAAAGATATATATATAATAGAATATGCAGATATATACATAATAGAATAATTATTATACTATTATTGTTAATAGTTTAACAATATTAAATATTAAAAGTTTTACGAGAAAACTTTTATTATAAGCATAAAATAAAAATTTCACTCGTTTTTTAGTATATAGTTGATAAATCTAATATCACCCTACTTCTTTCATTAAATGAGAATTTAATAAAAATTAAATAGCAATCCATTGCGTCATATTTTTTATAATTTAGAATTTTAATTGCAGCAGCTACTGGAAAATTCTTTAATTTCTTCTTTTTTAATTTTAGTTTAAAAATTAAAAAAAAACCCGTTCTCTTTAAATTTTTTGACTCCATTTATTATTTATATAAATAATTTTATATTTAGAAAATTAATTAAAAATATAAATTATATACTGAGCATTTACTCTCGATTTTTAAAAAAAAAAAAAATAAATATTATCTTGGGACAATAATTTTATATTACATGTACGCATATTGTTTAAATTGAACTAAAATTTTAAATAATACTTAACTATAACCTACAATTTTGTTAAGCATTTCAATTAGCTAAAATATTTATGCAATTATTATGTACATACATATATGTATATATGAATGTAACGCACGTTAAGAATGAAATATAACCCTGATAGAATTATTAGCTTAAATTAACTGAATATTTTCATATTAAAAATAAATTTTAGTTTAGAGAAACAGTAAAGATCAGGTAAAAACGATAATCAAGTATTTGTGATCAAAATACGGACTAGGTGATTTAATATTCAAATAACAATTTACGTATAGCAATGATTTAGTTTAAGTATTGTAGTAATTCAATAACATATTAAAAAGAAACCAAAAGTTTTTTTTTGTGTTTATGTTATTAAAGTGAAGGAAATGCTATTTTTCAGAACTCTACTGTCATTTTTAAACTACTTATACTAAAAATTAAGACAATTGAAATGAATTGAATTGCAAATATACAGAATACTTGAATCAAAGATAAAATAATCTAAACTAAATTACTCAAAAAAAATATGCTTTTGAACTATTTTATTTTCTATTGAAAATAAAAGAATGTATGATACGTGTACACATATGTACATACACTCGTAAGTATAAGTACTATTTATTTTATTATAAGACTAAATAGAAGCTGAAGATGATCGCCAAATTACAAACACATAATATGAAATACAACTATTCTTACGTATTTATAGATAAACATAAAAAAATTTGCAATTAATATTGTTTTTCTTTGCCTTTTAGTGCTTTTGATGTATTAATTTTTAATTATTAGATGTATATTTGTTTACATAATAATTTGCAAAAAAATGAGTATAATATAGGGTATCTTAAAATTTTAAAAATTCTCAGGATGGTTCATTTATAATTGCTATTCAATTGCCTGGAATTTAATAGAGGATTAAAAATGTGCAGTAAAATATTTGTTAAGAACTAAATTTTCACTATTAGATTGACTTCTGCAATGCCGAATTTTCACGTGAATTATTGAAAGTTTTTACTTAATTCCTGGAAGACTTTACTTAATTTGAGAAAACAGTTTTCAAGTGCAGTTGCCAAATAATTGAAATTGAACCTATCCTAATCCAATCTTAGTTGTTTAACCTCAATTTAAGCTATAAAAACGTCTTAGAATCGATATTTAATTCTATATCAAAATTTTATCAATTTTTGGTACCCATTATGTGACATCCTTATATCAAAACATTTCTAAAACAATCACCCTGTTTATGTATTGTAGAAAAGAATTTATAGTTTAAAAATTGTAAAATGTAAAAATATCTAGAAATAAAATATCATGATTTCAGTTTTTCTTTTTTTTTTGTAATATCTCATTTTCAAAAGAAGCACAAAGGAAAAATATGTAAAAGAAAATTGTGCATTTAATATTTTTACAACATTTTTGTTATTAATAATAATTGAAAAGCATACAAGCATTTTATAAAGCAAACAATATTATTAAAAAAGTACAAGAAAATGAAAAAAAAAAATGATGGAAATGAAATATTTATAGGAGCATAAAATTAGTGCAATATACAATTTACAAAGATGTTATAAAAATATATTTATATGTATACATATATATATATTTGTAATATAGATTCATGTAAAATGCAATAATAATACTGCTTTTATATAGTTACAAATATGATCGAATTTAGTTCATTAAAATACACATATTGTAGTGAAGCAGTTTAGTACTGCATAAAAATTCAAAATTATTACACACTCCAAAAAGCATTAATCATTATGGAATTGAAACGATTTCAGTTTGTTAAAATTGATCCAAATTAGAAGTGATTATTATTGCGTGTGAAAAAAGTAACACTTTTAGATAAAATTGGTGAAAATTAATTGAATAGATTTTAATTTATTCATTGTATTTTGCAAGTTTTTAATTAAATTCGTAATTATTGAAAATTTCATATTTTAATTAATTTTTTAACTTTACATAAGATTATACGGGTTTAATAAATTAAAATATAGAGTATGGAATTTAAAGCTTCATTATGGAATCATTGAAATCGGCTTAAGAAATTTCCTTGCGAATCATATTCATTTTTGAAGAGAATAATTAATCTCTTTTAAATTTTTATATTTACTACTTTTCCAATTACTAAAGAGGTTTAGAACTTGATTCCATGGCTTTTCGACATTGTGTTTGCAGAAGTTAGTATACATAGATTATTTCAATACATATCATAATTTCTTATGTTACGAGTATCTTTTACAAAATGCAAAAATTTATAGTAAAAAACTCTGCGTTGAAATCTGATTTTAAATATTGCATAATTGTGAATTTCCCCATTTATTTGTTGTGTAAAATACTTTGGATGTGCTTCAAGAGACCTACATTTTTTTTTTGTAATTTTTCCAATTGATTTCTATTTTACAATATTTTACACATTAATGTTAAAAAAATAAAATTTATACATGCTTAAATAAAATTTTTTGGTTGATTTATTAGAAAAATTGTTCTAGAAAACAAAACATAGAATACAAAGATGCTCTAGAAAAACTAAGGGAAGAAATTTTTTTAATTTTTGTGATATTTATTGAAAAAATAATGATTTAAAGATGAATTTGTCCACCTTTTCAATTCATATCAAATTATAAATTGACATTATTTGGAACTAGATACTTGCAATAAGTAATTTTACAAGGAATTTTCTAGATACACAAAACATGTCTATGAGTCACATTTTGGTCCTTCAAGAATTGAAATTTAAAAATAGTATGTTTGAATTTCCGGAAAAAAATTGTATTCAATAGTTTTCGTTTTCTTTTTTTGCCATAAAATTAAGGGTAACTTAATAGAATTTTCAGGACAAGGATAAACGTTTACTTATTTTTAGAGAATTTTTTAACGTGGTTGAAAAGATTCACTTAGTTTTGAATTTTTTACACATATAAAAGTGAATTTTTATTAATATTCCCAATTATTACTTAATTTTATTTGATTCTTATGTTGTGAACAATCATTTTCAAACAGTGGTATAAAATTCATTTCGATCTTTCAAAACTTTCACACTCATTGTCAGTTTACGTATGAATAATTGTGCATAAAATAAAATTTATTGTATAATAAATTAAAAAAAAAAATTTTTTTTTTTTAAATTAATTTTATGATTTTAGTTCCATTGCACATTTTTTATTACATTAAATTTATAAAAAAAAACAAAAAGTGAAATACTGAACTAAAAAATTAAACGAAGACACAATTTATGCCACATAAATTTAAAAAAATTTACACATAAGCGCACATAAATTCATAAATTAACTTGTATAGTTCTTACTTAAATTTCTAATGTTAAAAAAAATTGAAAAAATAAAAAATTAAATTCCCTGATATTTTTATTTAAATAATATAAAGTTCTTCTTTAATGATTTTCTTTTCTGTAGCCTAAAAATATGCAAAATTTAATTTGCAATAAATTTATTGCATTGAATATTACTGATATAAATTTGTTCCAATGTATTTTTTTTTTTAAATATTGGTCACTTCTACAATGTACTTTCGAATAAACATTAAGATGAAGATCAAATTAAATATTTCATTTTAGATATTTAAAGGAAAAAGAAAAACAAAAAAGAAATTATGCATAATGAATAAATTCTTATATAGAATTGTGTCATCTCTCATCATTATAAAATATTTATTTGCAGAGTAGAAAAGAAAGAACGAAAAAATGCTCTTAATGTCAAGTGGATATTCTCTCGAAATTTGAAATCTTGTGCTCTTTAAGAAATAATATAAATTTTCTTTTGTACTCATTTTGGTTTTCTGGGAATTTCTATAAAAAATTATGAGCACGAACACAATATTAAAGCACTTACATAAACGTATATTGCTGAAAGTATCTATACATAAATAAATAATGTTGCTGAAATTATTTTTGTGATGCGTTTGCCATTGCACTTCTAAAAAACGATGTCTTTTAATTTTTTAAACATATACGTATATAAATATTAATACATATTTATGCCTGTGTTTTCACGAGTATCTTCTATATAAGTACTTATTTATGTATATGTATATAAAAGCAAATATACATATATTTCACATAATAATGGTCCAAAGTTCATTTTATTCATTCATCCTGCCATTTACTATACGCGAATACTTAAGTTAAAAAGGAAATATTTCTCTGATGCGATGCAATATAAAATTCTCCCTCATCATCCAGTTCAATGTCTATTAATATTCAACTATAAAATTTTTATTTTTTTTTGCTTTATTTTCATAAAAAAAATTTTTTTATACGAATTTTTTTTTTTGTTTCTGCATTTTTGAAATAATGAATTTTTATTTCATTTTTACTCTGCCTCTGTACATTTTGTACAAAATTTTCAATTAAAAATTTTATGTTTTTTAAATGCTTATGTATTTGGTAGACCTATACTATCTCCATATATACATATCGTACATATTTATTTTATTAATGTGCTGCTCTTATTTATTTATTGTTGTGTTTCAAAGGCGTTGTTGTTCTTGGGTCTTTTACGTTATCATTTTATGTTTTATCTATTATTCATTTTTAATGTAAACTTTTAAAATTATGGAGATGTGCAAGACTATATTGTTATATGCATAAAATTGCTATAATGAAAAATTTATGAATATTAATTGATATTGAATGGGCAATGAGTTTTTTTTCTTTATAGTTATTTTTAAAAGCAGAAAGAAATTTTTTTTTAATGTTTTGGTATTTTGCCGCATTACAAAAGCGATTACAGAAGCGACACGCGATTTCATAATTTTCATTAAAAATTTATTGATTTTTCTGTTGTAAAACTGAAAAATAATAAAAATTTTTTTTGTTTTTTTTTTTTAAATTATTGATTGGGTTTTAGAAAAATTTCAAATATTTTCAAAAAAATTTCATATTTCGTAAATATTTTAAAAATTTGTATTCATTTTTATATTTATGCCGTTACATAATGCCGTTATATAAATTCAGTAAGTTGAGAAAACGCGATTCATATGAGTTCAAAGCTTAGGTTTTGTATTATTTGTTAAGTTGATCAAACTTTAATAGAATAAAGGTGGTTGGAAGTCCAAATTACTGCTGAAATTAAGAACCTTTAAACTTGATTAAGGCAACTTGTAAAAATTTATGTTAGTTCTAAATAAAATAAATATGTGAATATTTCAATAAGACAAAATTCAACTTTTAAAATTAAAAATATTAAACACAAATTGTGGGTTCACTGACAAAATTCATAATAGGCATACAAGTATTATCAAATTATTTTACCTTTGTGTATCATATTTGAAATATATTTAACACTCACCTGTAAAGAAACAAAAAAATATAAAATTATTATTAATATCATAAAATAAATAATATTTCTAAAAAAATTTTTTTTATAAAATATTGATTTTTAAAAAAAATTATCAAGAAAAAAAATTAAATTAATTCAAGGATTTTTTCATTAAAACCGCACATAAGATTTTTATTTTAACATTAAAAATAACACTTATGTAGTTGGCAAATTTGAAAAAAGTTTTTGCTATAATTTCAATAATAAGAGAAAATCAGTAATTCAAAATAGAATTAATTAATGCAGTCAAAACTCCTATTACAAAATCGAACTCTGTTATAACATGAATGTTTCTTAAAAATGAATTTATCTTAATCTCTTTACATTCCTAAATATGGTGTTAGTGTTTTCTTCAACTAAATTTCCTCTCTTCTTCTAGTTTATCTCTGAAACTGCCATGGCTGCGAATCGAAATTTTTACAGTAATTAACTTAGATTTGATGTATTAGTTCTATATTTCAATTAGATTAAAGAAATACAAAAAATTACTTAATAAATTAAAAATTAATTAATTAGTTACATATACATATATATGTATATAGAATTAGTAACAACTATATAATACTAAATTATAATTTTCATAATTGTTTATAATCATCTTTAAAAGCTTGAAAATCTTCTTTTCGGTTGTCATATTTAACAAACTTGATGAAAATATTCTTGAAATTTCAATTTTATTCACAAATATATAAGAAAATATAAAACATGCTTTTATATATATATATAATACCTAACTCAAATAGGTCATTATATGAGTTGTATAAGTCATCCCTGCTACTTATATATCTACATATAAAATTGGTTTTATAAATATTCTATACGTCATCATTAATTTTCTTTTGAATTGAAAATATATAGGACATCGCAGTGTTATTATAATATTTTATGATAATAACCTGATCCTGGACAATAAGCTTTATATTTTACCCATATCACATGTAATATATGTAATGTATGTAATTCATCTCCTTACATGTAAACATACATATACGTATGTACAAACTTATAATGAACAAACACATTATATATATACAAAAAACTGTGTATTGAGACATGACAAACATGTAATGTTTTTTTTTTTTTTGCTTTCAACATCATAAACACATTTCTTGTCTCTCATTTTTACAACTTTTGCATATTATATTTTGTTGAAGTTTATTTGAAAAATAAGAAGAAAAAAAATAATGAGAAGAAGGATAATAATAAGAGTTGGAAAAAGCATGTGCTCAAGAACAGCAATGAAAAGAAAATATGCAAAATAAATAAATAAAAAGAAAATACGAATGTTGTAAACTCATATTTTATGTAAGGTATGTACAACTTTTAAGGGATAATGGCCCGGATTTATTATTTGAAATTACAATACTTAAACTGGAGTTGCTTCAAGATTGTAGTTACTCCAAAAATCCTAAAAAATTGTAGTTACTTCAAGAATTTAAAAAAATATTCTTCGTAAGGTGGGCGCTATTTAATTGAAAAAAAAAAATTTTTAGTTTATGCAGAATTTTTGAAGATTTCTCTATTTACGAGAGCCTAAAAACATGTTTCGGGTTGTAAGCATTACAAGCATTCGTAAATTTGTCCTTTCGAAATTTTTAAACTATATTTTCCGAAAAAAATTATTCTAAGATAATGATATTCACTATATACAGGGTGATTCAGAAAAGTGTACAATGCTATTTCTTAGATATGGTCAAATATGGGTAAAACTTTTTTTCCGGACTAGGTGCCAAATTTCAAGGGTTCCGAAGTTACAACTTATAACTTCCGTTCCGCAAAAGACAGTTGGTTTGTGGTTAGAATAATATTGTTTATCTTACTTTTTATGATATGTGTATACCATATGATACCTTTTTAATGATTCGCTTCTCAGAATAACCCTCTAAAAACATAATTTTTTTATAAATTATAATTGCTTTAATAATCAAATTATCAAATACAGTAGTATAATCGGATGAAATCCGTTAGCTTTAGGTTGAACATACCCGCTTGGTACATATACATAAATTCATAATAATATGAGCTCACGTTTCAAAATGTTTAATGTTGATGATATGACGATTGACGAGGACAATCATGAAAAAGATGATGATGGTTATTATACTTACTCGTATATATGATAAAAAATGATGATGTGCTTTTTTTTTTGTATAAATACTATATACATAAGAAAATTAAAAAAAAGATACATACAAACATATTTCTATTCGACTCCACAACTCACTTATAATAATATAGAACAAACGAAAATTGTACATACATATATCTATAATTTTAGTCATAGTCACATCATCACAATGTCGTGATGAATAGATGAACATCAATTTCTTATATAATAAGAAAAAGAAAAAAAAAATCCAAAAGAAATATGCATGTGCATAATAGTATATTGCATTTATGGAGCAAAACAAAAACAAAAACACAAACTGAATATGATGAATGCAATTTATAACTGAATTTAGATAAAAGTTCTACTATCTCTAACATATCTATTCCATTTTTTATTCTTCTATGTAGAATATTTTATGGGCTTCAATGAATAAGCATTATATAGGTAGGTAGCGCTGAATACAACAGTGAATAGGGTCCAAGATAAAAAAAAAAGTGTCAAAATCTTTAACAAATAAATCGACTTTAGAATTATTTGAATTGAAATATTCGTGCATACTTACGTTTTTGCTTTTCTACTTTTTTGCTTAATGTAGATGTTTTTTTATATAAAAAGTTTTTCAACATTTTGTATGAAATAAAAATGTTGTATTTAAATGTGTGATGATGATGAATTGTTAAGTAAAATGATAAAATCAAAAAACGAAGTGAATTTTTTTTTTATTATTTCACTTTTTGCTCTAGTAGTTTTTTCTGTGTGTGACTTAAGTTAAAATGGAAAATATTAAAGGAAGAAGTCATGAGAAAATTTAGTTTAAATTTTTATGTAAATTTTTTGTATTGTACCCAAAAAAATAGATTTATTGAATTTTAGAAGAATATGTATATATTTTAAACTAGACGGTGGCTCACTTTCTGTGCTCATGCCCAGCTTTTGGGACGGAGAAGATGGAGGTTCTTTGGGTCACATTTCTTTTTGTTAGTTACGGATATTTTGAATATAAATTCCAGGGAAATAATCCGGTTTATAAAGAACCCGGGCTGGCTGGTTTACGTAAGGGTGGGGATATGGTGATCCATCGGTATCACAACAGGTCTACATGGCATAAGTGTATCCTCGGATGGCCGCGTCAACTTAAACCAAAACTAACAACCCTCTAGTATATTTAATGCAACTATAAATTTCTGAAAATCTACTATTCCTTAATAAGGTCTTTTATCCTCTAATACGGTATAAGTAATTCTGTTTTAGAAAATTCTTTTTTAGAAAATAATACCAATTTCATAAGGTAATTTTAGCGCATAATACAAATGTTAGGCAATTGGTTTAACAAGTTCCACTAGGCCATCCGAACCACAAAGCATATTTAAAATTGTAGTTATGGATAATTGACTACAAATAATTTTATAGTGTCTTTAGAAATTACTAGTTTTTATTCATGCGGGTGCAGTAAACTACAAAGAAGTCGCAATTTTATTCAATTTATATCGCTAAGATATAAAAACTTTTAAAATTTAAATTCAAGAATAACAAAAAATATAGTGTAATCATAAAATGCTAAAATGTTGACATATATATATATATATGAATATTTTAAAGGATTGATATAAATAAAAAGAAATCAAATAAAATTTTATAGATTTTTATTCACTTCGATTTAAATTTTTTAATTTATTGACAAAATACGATAAAAATTGTTTCTTTCCTATTTAGCTTTTTGTATTTACCGACATTTTAATATGCACAATGCAGCTATATAATATATATGTCAGAATTAAAGCTTTTATGATGAACTTAATGCGCAACAGAGACACTCTGTTGGAGGTTTTGAAATTTGGGTTGTTTAAGTAGATGACTTTTTTGTTTTAGAATAAGTCAACACTTAATAATCATTAATTAAAATATTGTTAAAGGATTTGAAAACTTAAAAAAAAATATTATTATATACACAAAATTTTCAACCATATCTTCGAATTCTTGGAGGAAATTTCAACTTATCTTATTATTCTTTATAGAATTCTATGTGATTCTAATCTTCAAGAACGTAAATCTAATTCCCCTGACAAAGATATTCCATATCTTTATGAAGTTGGAATATACGAGTATTTTGAAATGATGCAAAGCCAAATTTCTCAGTCTAAGTCGAGACACGC
This sequence comes from Condylostylus longicornis, assembly GCF_029603195.1. Lineage (NCBI taxonomy): Eukaryota > Metazoa > Arthropoda > Insecta > Diptera > Dolichopodidae > Condylostylus > Condylostylus longicornis. Next base: position 2,231,486 of record NW_026578043.1, read on the forward strand.
ACTCAGAACACACATGTCACACGGGTTCCTCCACTTACATTAAATATTAACATTGTATCTTGTACAGTAACCACATAGTAGTTTTATATTAAAAATAAATATTGTAGTTGTAAACTATATTCAAAATTATAAATTTGAGAATAACTACTTGCATATATGTATTTCATAAATATTGCGCTAGGAGGGTATTGTGCACATTATGCTCATTTTGTTTTTAAATTTTAGTTACTACTGAAAGCGGAAAATATTTTTTTTCGATCATAAATTAAAATTCATATCATAAATTTTTCCAGAAAAAAAAAATTGTCGATTAATGTTTACAATTTTATTTTTATGTCACATTTAAACTATATTCACAAAAAATTCCAATATTTTCAGTAGCGCGTCTTATAAGAAATTTTATTGAACGAAATTCTGTCATTAATCTTTTATAGTAACCAAATAAAACATTAAAAGATAATAATTTTGATATTATCAGATTTAAACACAAAATATATTTTCTAAAATATTATTTTTCTTTTTTGTTTTCCGGTTTTCCCTTGGCGAATTCCAAATCATTTCCGATTTAATTTTTACAATAAAAACAAAAACAAATGATTTTACTATAAGTATGTATGAATGTATAGAAATAAAAAAATATTATATAAAAAAGACCATAATTTGATTTTGAAGAAAATAATGCGATGCTTTGGAAAAAGGAAAATAGAAAAATAAAAGAAAAACAATAAAAAATCAGTAACGTTTAAACAACAGTTTTTATTTTATTTATCGGATCCCCTAAACGCTCATAAAAAACAGCATAGCAAAACAAAAAAAAAAACTCCCATACGGCGACTATATGGAAAAATGGAAATGGGATGAAAATACAAAAAAAAAAAAAAGAAACTGCCAAAAAAACATTAAATTTTGTTTACACTTTAAAAACAAAAATTTGATTTGTAAAAAGTGACATTATAAGACAGTTAATTCGTTTCTGTCATCAACATGTAAATAATCTTATTTTTAGGTTACATGTAGGAACGTATTTATAATAAAATAACAAAACCTTGAAGAGATAAAGCCAAATTATCCTAATTAATAGAATTTGCTGTTAAGTATAAAATTTTCGATCTACCATAGAAAATTTGGTTGAATTTTTTATGTCAGAGTACTCGTAGCAGAGTTTTTTATACAAAAATATTCACATATTTGCCCCCCAAAATATGCAATGTGAAATTTGTTTGAAATTTTCAAATAAGGTTAATAATTTTTGCAAAACTAATTTCTAAGACAATTTTAATTTAGCCCTCTTTTCGGAATAAATGTAAATTATTTGGCACGCATCGAATTAATAAATCAAATTAGAGACTTTATCAAGTAATAGTTATGAGGGGACCTCAGATTTATTCGTTTAATATTGTTAATAAAATAGCACAAACCTATAATTTTAAAACAGTTTATTGTCTTCTATCATCTTCTAACACAAAAATTTACAATGCAAATTAAACCTTATGAACCATAGTCAATAATTTACAATAAAATTTATTTTTTCTCTTTGTTTTTTTTTTTTGTATTTTTACATAAAATTGTGTTGTTTAAACGTTGTGTTTCATTTATTTTAAATATACAAAACAAAAAAAGAAAATACACATAATTTTTCGATCATATTATAAAATAAAATGTTGTTTTCGGTGGTGGTGCGGTACAGATGGTTTGAAGTGCGATCTAAATAGAGGGAAACATAATAATGTAAATGTTTTTTTTCCAAAAAACAAAAAAGCAAAAAAAAAGAGAATGAATGCTTTATTATTGATTGAATTAATAAAAATAAGAGAAAAGTTAGTTAGTGAAGGGCGAGGTTTCTTTCTATATAACATTTTATTTATTTTGATTTTTTTTTTGTTCTCGTTTATAATGTACAATATACACAAAATTGAACTTATCATGTATAATGAACTCAATGAACTTTAAAAAAATAAAACAGAAAAATCTGGAGGAAAAAAAAAATAAACATTGAAAAAACAAATGAACAAGAATTAATAAAATGAAAACTTTTTGATTGAAAAAATAAAGTAAAGGAGCGTCATCAATATACCATCATCATTATCATCATCATAATCATTACCAAATATTATCAATATCATTATCACTGTTGTCTCCGTTCGTTACCCACTTTATGTGTTTTTTTTTTTGTTGTAATTTTTTTTTTTTTTGCTTTGCTCACAATGTGCATGCACCCTTTTATTATTTTGTTTTTCAATGAAAATTTTATGCTATTCAGTTGTCGTTTATTAGTGAATATATTTCCACAAATTTTACATAATTTGTTGGAAAATAACGCAACAAAATGAAAAACAAAAGAAAAAACAAAAATGTAAATAAAATATTTCCAAAAAATAATATGAAGTTTGAGAAAAAAAAAATAAAAAAAAAAATGAAACAGAATTAAACTATAAAAATAAATGGTAAAAGAACAGAACATTTTATTCAACACCACCACAACCATCGCACCACCAACATCTTCACCATACCGCCATTATTATTATACAACACCACCTACTAATATAAATCGGTTTTTTTTTTGTTGTTCTCTCTGTTTCTCTGTGCGTATCCATTTATAAAATATAACGGTAAATACGAGTTGTTTTTGCTGTTCTACTACTGAAGTCTTCTCTAAGATATAATTGTATGTTTTATTTATTTTTTTTTTTTTTTAAATATCGTATAAAATTGACACAAAACAGCAAAAAATATAGTGTACCTATTACGTGCATTTGTCGTACTCGTGAAATACGCGTAGGTGAGATGAAAATATATAATGCAGTGCAGTAGTGTGATAAAAAGAACAATCTATACACATGCAATGGTAACAAGAGAAAAAAAAAGAAAGAGAATGTTTTTTTTTTGGCTTTATTTCTTATACAAGCTACATATTTACATACATATGTATGTTTGTATACAGTTGATGAATATGTACATATATGAATATATATCCAAACATTTATTTAACCACTATGAAATGAGAAAATGTTTATTAAAGCATACGTATTAAATGTGAAATTTAAAAACAAGAAGCGAATTATTCAAGAGTACTATTGAACAACGCCATTGTTTTTTTGCACATTCAAATTTTTTTGCAGATATGTGTATATATACACATATGTATGCACATTTCTTCTAAGTAATAGTGTAGGAGTTACCAGCAAAAAGTAGCCGAAATCTCATAATGACATATAACAACTCTTCATCAGTATTCGTTACATTTTACCTTCAAAATGAGGGGCCTTTCGAAAGAATTCATTTATGACATTGAATAATCTAGTCATAATTCGAAAGAGGACTTACAGGGTATTTAGAAAGCGGAAAAGGCTGAAATTTTGAGGTTGCATGATTACGTTTATTGAGTATTTAAATAGGAATTAATGTATAAACGATAATTATAAAAGTGATTTGATTCATACAAAAATCGCAAAACTCACTTAAGTTCAATTAAAATAGTGAAATTCTAGAACAAAATTCTGCGCCAGCTGTTTTTGACATAGCTGTCACTTCAAATATATTAGGGCGACAGCTATGACAAATTGTTCGAATAAATAGAGAAATACGAACAGAATTGATTGAGGAAAAAATAAAGTAAGTATGCCTACACGAACGCGCCTATACGAGTACACGAACTTATAAACACAAAAATTACATATTCATTTACTGCTTTAAACTATCAACTTGAGGGCTCTAGTAACATAATACACTCAATTGTCGTTTTCTATTACAAAAAGTTGGCAATACTTTCAACCTAAGGATACCAATACCATACCCGCATTTTTGTTTTCAATTTCAATTTTCCTTTTATGTGCACACTTACGTACACATATGTCAGACAAATTTTTCCCTATATAAATGAAAAAAACATTTAAAGAGAAATGAAAACATCAACCCAAAAATTGTTATCTATCCGGAAGTCCCATATGAAACTGTTATTTTACCACTTTAGTAAATGAGGTGTTTTTCCCTTATTTTCCTTTTTTTCAACACGGAATTACTTAAGTACTTACGTATTTGTTCATTAGAAAGGAATTTTTAAGATTTTCTTTTCTACAATTTGTTTAATAATAATAAACACTTCAATTTTTTATAGGGTACAATAGTTAAACAAGGGTGTTTTTTAAGGACTATAATTATTGTCAAATATGTGGTATATATATATATATAACTATAGTTATATATGAAAGTTACGCTAATAATGATTTTGATAAAAAGGTAAAGAAAAAAGAAAATTTTTATTATAAGCGATTTGAATAAACCATTTTTAATCAAATTTTTTATAATGAAGTAATTGCGCTTTCATTGTTATCGAAATAATCAAATCGCAATAAAATAGAGAAATTAGCCATGTTTTCGGTATATTTAGAATACTAATATGAAATGATATATGAATCATTTATTCTATGAATTTTCAAAATAATAAATTAGAGTCAATCAAGGCTAATTTAAAATATGTATATTAAATAGCGAAATTGCTTTATCTTTAAAAAAATGTTATTAGCTGACTTTACTAGCAGATTTCTAACTTTATTAGAAAAAAGTAAGATAGATATTTTAGTAAATGAGAACCGCCTCTTTCAAATATAGAATATTTAGACAAGAACGTACATATTTTTCAAAACTTGTCCGTTTTTATGATAAAAAGTTTTTACTATAGAATTCAACAGCTACAGAATATATATTTTCTGACATTAACTTTTAAAATGCAATGGAAATTGCGTGTGATTTCTTAAAGAATTTACTATAAATAACGTAATTCACATTGTTGAATAAAGCAAATTAATATTAATTATGAGTTAATTTGTTCAAAATAAGACAATTTAGTATAATAATTCCACTTAAGGAGGCTGGATAAATTTTGGATAGATTTTTTTCTCGAAATTGAATACATTTTGTTTTTAACGAGTGGGAACACTGATTCGATTACAAAAATTGAAAGTAAACAATTCTGTTTCCTATCTCGCGGCAAATAGCAACGTCCTGCTTTAACAATATTAAATTGATATATAAATAAAAGGAAAAGTAAGATGCTCTTAATCTTAATAAAAACAGAGAGGAAATAATTGTCAAAAATACTTTTATGCTCATCGTTTTATTTTGATTTTTTCTCTTTATTTTCGGAATAATCATTTTACTGTCTATCCTCACAGTCTTTCTACTTAGTATATTTTAAAATAAACAGCAATAATTTTCAGCTTTATTTATTAATTGATATACATAAAAATTAAGATTAATGAATTGGACAAAATGTTTTTCTTCTATTTACATTAAAACTAAAAGTACTTTATCAATATCAATAAATTTATAATCTAAAAATTATTATCAATTGGCCGTGACTACACAAATAAATTTTTTTTTTCTTCAATTTTTATTTGGATTCAAAAAATTTATAATAATAAATATTGATTAAATATTTTAAATAAATAAAAAAAATCGCCCCAGTTTTTTTTTTCTCCCCTTTCGGTATTTATATTGTATTTCTCCTGAAATATTTTGAAATATTCGAAAAATTATTAAAAACAAACAAATGAAAATACGATATTAAAGGAAAACAATCACGAGTGGACAAAATGAAAAAATTGAATAAATAAAAAAACACCACGTTTTAACCGTTGCATTAGTGACCTAAAAAACAAAGCAAAAAAAAAAAACAACAAGAAGACAGAATCAAATTTATCACTTTGTAATCGCATTGTCAAATATCGTGTAATATGGACATTTATAGTTTCCATTACATAAAATCTAAAAAAAAAAATTAAATTTTATTACCTTCAAACCAAATAAAATTTGTTTTTCTCTTGCACGTTTTTTTAACCATAAAAATAATAAAAAAAAAACTTGAAATGCACATTTTCTACTGACGTAACTTGAGATTATTAAGGTTGCCATTAGAACAAATTTGTTAAATTACACTTATGTAAGCATAAAACATGCAATAAAATCATTATTAGCTGATTGGAACAAATGAGAAAGTAAAAGAGAAACAAAAGATTTAACCAAAGCGAAACAAAAATTTTATAAATATTCAACCTTAAATTTTCTAAAATTAAACATTTTAAATGATTAAGTTTAGAAGAATTTTAAAACCAAAATCAAACTTTTGCTTTTTACAAGACAATGGATCATCTAAGATATGAATAAAAGCAGAGTCTTCCGAAAAATCGTCCTCTTGTCACATTTTACCTTAAACTACGGGAACGCGTTAGGCAGAATAAATTTGAAATATTTATTTGAAAATCAATTCTCTTTCTAAAGTAATTAATTTTTAAAATGCGAACGCTCTTCGAAAATCAATTTTGAGGCCAGTAACTCTTTTTTGTCTGTCTATCTAAGGTATATCATTCAGGCATCAATCAATTCTCAATTCTCAGAAAAACCACCGAGTTTCAGATACTCTTTGTGTTACTCAAAATTTTGCAACACTCATATTTTAACTACAAACGTACAACAATATTTGTAACGCTATATTTCAAAAATAGAATTAGTATATTTTTGTGAATTTCATGAATTTGATACACAAACTTTGTATATAAATGTATGTGTATAACATAACATAAAATTTTTTACCTTAAATTTTCAATTTAAAAATCAAGTCAAATGGAAACCATGATCTTGAAAAATATTTAAAATATTTTATACATATAACGGTTGTATTTTAGATTTAAACTTTGAAAGATCAATTAGATTTGACAGAAATTTCAAAATTGACTTGACATATTGAATAATTTAAAAATAATCAAATTTCAATGTCAAAACTTGACATTTAATTTTCAAATATTTTTTTGTTTCCATATTATTTATACTAATTTACAGAAAATTTTACAAAGTTTGGGTTTGTACTGAAAATAAAAGTATGACAGTTTTCTGTACTCCTGCTTGTGTTTGTAAAAATTTTTAAAAAATTTTTGAGTGACGCATATGGCAGTAGCATAATATTTATTGCTATTTTTATTACCGATCACTAATACTTTTAAATACACACATATGTGCATACAAAAAATATTTAAACACATTTTTTAGTATAACATTTTTTTGTTAAAAGAAAATATTATGAAGTCGTTAATGTGACATTATCACGAAAAAAAAAATTATTTTCATGCTAGAACTAACTTAGGAGTCAAAGTTATTGTTTTATCAAAATGAAAGATTAAAGGGGGAAAAATAGAACAATAATAATAAATAGCAACTATACAAACATTTTTAACCTTATCATTTTTCCTTAAAAAAATCATAAATATAAAAAAGAAATTTGAAAAATTGAAAAATGATTGTAAAAAAATATGGAAACTTAAAACAAATAAAACTATTCTGAGACTGAGTTGAATTTCATTCCATTATAATTTCGTATTTTATTACTATTCTTGCAAACGAATGCATTTTTCTATTTCCAACAATTTATTTTAATGTTTTTTTTTTTATTATTTTAGCATTTGGATCCATTAGTCAATGTCTCAAATTTACAATAAATGTAAGCATGTTTGTATAATGTGTATAGATGCATATTGTGTGCCATACGATACTGCGATACATTTTTCTAGCGGTAAGATTATTATATTTTTTTTCTTTCTAGAGTCTTATAACATGAATGAATGTTTTCAGGCTCTACTGGAGATTATGCATAGAAAGAAAATTCCTGAATAAATAAATTTTAAAGGTGATGTTCACGCCACACGTAAATTTTATTTTATTAAATGGTGCTATACAAATACCATGTGCTTATACATAAATATATGGGCACATTATTATTGGTAAGAGTTTTCTAGTATAAATGAAATAGACTTTTAATATTGTTAAGAATTATGCAGTTTCTTACTTTTGTACATAATATGTATAAGTATGTAAATTTTTATTACAATTTTTAGAAAGTTGTTATTAACACAGATGTACAATATAAAAAACTACAAAATTACATTTAGAATTTTATTTAGTTTTATTTGCTTTAACATTTTTTAATAATATTATAAAAGAGTTTTGTAAAAACAATTACTGGCTCTTGCCAAGAGCCGCAAAATAAATGTTAATTTGTTAATTTCGTTGAAAAATCTAAGAATTAAGAAAAAACCGCCTAATTTTCATTTCATCTTAGGAAGGAACCAACTTTTGTTGAAATGTCAAATTCCGGGTCTCTATCTAATCGACACTGTAAGCTTTATTAAATTATTATAAAATTTAGAATATGGCAGTAACTATAGTTTTGCTCAAATATACAATTGAGTTCTATCATAATATAGTAATACTGTGAAGTCAGCAAGGAATATCTAAGTTGAATCGAATTTAAAAGCTAGGTAGTCCAGTGATTTTATCAATAAGAAGTTAAAAACTTTCATAATAAGTTTTAATAATAAAAATATTCTTCAAGAAACATTTATTTAATTTATATGAATACACACATTTAGACAATGTTTTTATATTTACTACGTTTACATTTATACTCATATATTTGGTATTTAAATAATAAGAATCTGTTCTATGAATTTTATTCTTCCTCAGTTCACAAACATACGCAATAAGTTAAACAAAACATTCCATTTATGTATAATTAACAAAGTTATTAATTTATTAATGTTACAAATAGAACAGAATACTCGTATAACACATTAGTGGGTTTATTGTTGAATTACTTATAGTCAAACATTGTATATATAAATATATTAATATATACTAATGAACATACTTAACTTATCTCAATAAATTGTATTAAAAATTCTGTTAGAATATTTGAAAATTATAATAACATTGTATATAGAATGTTACAAAATCAACTACTGTTAAATTATTATGTGAGTTCAAACCTACATGTATACGTATATGCACAATGAAATATTGATTAACTGTTCTACATTAAATATAATGTTATAATTCTTCTTAATATTATCACAATTCTACTACTTAATTTTTCGAGAAATTCTTATTAAAACTATAATTCTTAAAGAAATACACCGTTAAAAACAATGACATATTATCTCGATTTTTAATGGATTCCTACCGATAAAATACAAAAAAAAATAGTGGGCCACTTGATTATTTTGAAATATTGTGAACATTCTTTTTTTTTCCCCCACTGTAAAAAGTAAACACAAATTAAAAATATGAAGTCAAGCAGTGCCAATGGAGATACGCTTCTTGATTTCAGTTTTCTTGTTAGTTTGTTGAATTCACAGTAGGTTCACATGCATACTATAAGTAGTTTCTTATACTTTTCTAACTTCTTAAAAAATAAAAACAATGAAATAAAAAGTAAACAGTTTTAATTTTAATAAATCCATTAAACAACAACAGAAAAAAAATAATGAGAAACAAAAGAAATACAAGAAAAGAGTTGATTTTTTATTTCTCCCCATTAGCCTTGGGGAATAAGTCGTATATTCATGTCGGTCGATCGTCTTTTTTTCTAGTTATTATTCTTGTTTTTTTTAAGATGATTAAAGATTTTTTATGAGTACAATTTTTAGTAAAAAATAAAAAAAAAAAAAATTTAATGAAAAACCCAAAAGAAATTCATGAGAGCGTAAAAATATTTTTTTTTAATTCTTACGAGTTTTATATGAGATGCGATTGTAAATTTTTTTTTGTTACAATTCTTGACGGTCGTATTCTCTCTGCTTTTTTTCACAAGTCATTATTTGACGTTCTTTTCTACTCGTATATAGTGTCATAATTAAGTAGTATAATGGTATTACAGTGTTATACTTATAATCAGTGAAAAAATATAAAATAAAATTAAAAAAAAAGAACGACTACATTAGTGCCGCCGAGCTTTACAAAAATAAACCAAAATTTTTGTTCAAGAAAAAAATTATAATTAATGAAACTGCGTTTTTTTTTCTTCGATTTTAATGAAGGTGTTGTCTTGAAATTGACCTATATAATTATCAAAGTTGAAGAAGTCTTTTGCATTGATTTTTATGGTTGATTAATGATCATTAGACTTTAGAATTCATCTGGTCACATATAGTATAAAGTATAGGAGCATAAAGTGGATGAGTACTTTTTTTTCTATTTCCGTAGAAAAAAAACCATAAATAATTAAAAATCTAAGAATTAAATTGTGTGGGAGATCTATGATATTTAAATGAAAGGAATTTCTGTGGTATTACAAAAAAAAAATAATTTTTATTCAATTTGCATTTTATTTTAAGAAAATTTGAATTCTTTTGAATTAAATTTTTTTAGTTATTGAACTCAGCGGTTGTTGAACTCAATTGTAAAAATGAAAATTGAAAAAAAAGACATGTATGTATTTGTATCCTAATAACACAATGTCTTCTTTCATTGCATACGTCTAGGAGGAAGCGAAAATAGAAAAGGAGATAACATAATTATGGAAGTGAACGGTTGATCAAATTAGTTAAAATACATAAAATTATTTTTAAATAAGAAGAAATTCATATGGAAGTTGGATAAAGTCAACAATACAGTTTCAATTTAAAATAAATTGCCGAAACCAAAAATGTAAGTTGATTTAGGAAATAAAAACTCGGTTGTGGAAAATCAAAATGCATTTATGTATAAAAATTATTAGTGCACTGCTATTTATCATTGTCTACCCTCATGGGTAGACAAAACTTTTGTACAGGGACGATGTTCACAGCTCACCAGGTTCAGAGTTGCAAGGGCTTAAAGTAAATTTCGCATGATTTTTTTTTATTTTTTGAAATTTGAAGTATAACTCCGTGTCTGTGCAAGACAGGTGCATTATTAAATATGATTTGGAAACCTCAGAATAAGAGCTTTAATACTTTATCAATTAATCTCGTATCAAAGTGGACTGCTATACATCTTTTAGACACTCTGTATATTTATTAATTTAATTTTTATTATTTTAAGGTTTAATTAAATTTAGCCTGATTGTTTTAATGTAATAATTATGGTTTTAAGGATACCTTCATTTTATTGTATAATTATTTTGCATCTGCTAAATTATAATTTGTTTATGTGTTTAATATTAAACAGGTGAACACTTTATCGAATTTCAAGGACATTATGACTAAAAGAAGAATATTGATAATATAAAAATTAAATTTTAAAATTGAAGAAATTAAATTTAAACTGAATAATTTCCGTATACCAATAATACCTACATGATTTTTATCGAAATTTCAAGGATGTTTATTCAATTAATAGATTTACATGCAAGCAGGTGACATTTAAGTATTACAAATTGATCTTATGTAATCGTAACTCTGTTATTATATAACTTGATACTTAGATTGGAATAAGGAAACACAAAACTTTAAGAAAATAAAATCAAAATTTCAATTGTAAAATTCGTTCGCTCTATTATAATATAACTGTTTTGTAAATCATTCTTCTAAACTTCCAAAGGAAAAAATAAAAAACAAGTATTACATTTTTCAACACTTAAATTTACAAAGAGACCCACTTGTTAACTTATAGCCGATTTAATCTTGTACAAAAATAAAATGGCAACATTAGGAGAAAATCAACAGAATCCCTAAATCATTTTAACAATTTGACCTATATTTTTAGTTTTTCAGCATAGATCACATAAAAAACGAATTAGTTAGCTGGAACAGTTGAAAAATTAGAAATATTAAAAAAAAATTTAATAAATCTATGCACCTATAGTGTATTTCTGTATAAAAATCAAATAAAAAATATTGAGAGCGTGTTGAATTTGTTATTTTTGTTGCTCTTGCTGCTGTTATTCTAAAAATAAATTTTCTTTGAATTTAAGTAAAATTTTACTTGCGAATAAATTCAGTTTTCATTCATGAAAGAGATTTTTTTCCTTTTTAATGCTTATTGACACGAATATAAGTAATAAAAATTATTAAAATATCTTTTAAATTACCAAAAAGCAGAAAATTAACTACAAAAACGAATAATAATTTTAATGATAAATTTCTGTAATTTATTAATCAAAAACCATGAACCCGCTTTTTTTTTTTAAGATTAAAATAACATTAAAAAAGAAAAAGAGCAAACCAAATATTAACGATGACCATTTAAAAAAAAACCAAAGATGTAAAATGATTTTTTTCGAAATGAATTAAAATTCATACACAAATCAACATTTAATTTTTCCTTTTTTTTGTATGCTAAGCTACATACAGTTGTGCATATCCACGCATACAAACAATATTAAATTGAATTATGTAACAAAAAGTAATGAAACAGTTTTCAGCACAAAGAAAAACAGTGATAGCAAGAATATAACTTTTAAAATTTGTGTTCATTATATCTGGTAACAATATTTATAAATATATCGATAAGATTCAGGTATCTATATATTATATAATAATAATAATAAGATAAAATTGAATTACCTTGATGCAAGACGCATTGGTGATTAATCAGATAAATACGAATGGTTATACGCGCGCGTTATAGATCGCCATAACAACTAAAGATTAAAATTATAGGTTAAAACCCGTAGGGTAACTGTAACAATAATTTACCATTACTTTTGTAATACAAAAAAACTATTATATATGTGCGGTTACATAAATGTATATTATATGGGGGTTTGAATTTTTATAATATATTTTTGATTTATTGATAACACATTATAATTGCATATATACATGATATGATATACGAGCGTTATTCGATAAAAAAAATAAATAAGATAATCGGCAAATTATTGTTGAAAAACTAATGCAATAGGTTTTTTTTTAATATAATTTGCGTTTTTATGTGAGTTGAATTTGCTAAGTCGAAAAATCATGTTTCAAAAAATTCCGGTTTAAAATTTTTAAATAAGAAATTGTAAGTTCTTAGTTATAACTTGAAAATAATTGAAGTACTGGGTGTTTTTTTTTTTGACAAAATATATTAAATAAATGACTGTACCTTTCATAATTTTGTTCATTATTTTTAACTAATTCACCACACTTAGCCATGATTAAATCAGGTAAACTGTTATACACACTATATAATTGTGTACTTATGATTTTTTGTTCTAAAACCGAAAATAAAATGAATTTTCCAAATTCGAAATTCACTGTTATGGCTTGATTAAGTTCATAACAAAAGTTTATGGTTAGGTTTGATTTAAATATTGCTAACTAATGAAAAATTATTGAGAAAATCTTGAACAGAAAATGCCATGGAACGATTTTATATATTATATACCAATATTATATACCTATACCTATTTTTGTACAACATACATTAGGATTTTTTATAATTTTATTCGATTAACCCAATTTTCAATCAAAGAATATGGAAATTCACACTGATCGAGAACAGATTGTTAACTAAGTATAGTAAATTGAAATCAAAGAATATAAGAGCAAGGAAATTTTGTAAATTTTGTAAATTATAACAAAAGTGTTCTGTTTATATAGCATTGTACAGTACATCATTTTCCTACAGTAGTCGGGAATTGCTATCTATCAAATATTAACAATAATAGTAATTTTTTTTGTGTTGTTTTTATTTACCGATATTTCCAGCTGATTTATTATTCAATGTTACTTTGATTTAGATGGTATAAAATCAAATTTTTTTTTAAATCAGTAGATACTGATTTTTATATATTCACTCATTATCTCTGTTACTAATCTATAAGTAAATCGACGCATATAAAATTTTTTGGAAAAATCTTTTTTTTCCTATTATTTTTATAAGAGTTATTGATTGACACTTCTTGGAATACAAATCATACATTTTACACATACATATATACGCGATGGTATTAAGGGAGCCGAGAAAAGATTATGTTACTTATGTCTCGTTGAGAAAAATAAAGTAAAACAAAAATTAAGAAAGAAACAAACGTTCGTATTTGAGAGGGAATACGAAAATGCTGAAAATTCATTTAAAATTTTCTTCATGTTAACAATTTTATTGTTGTTATTTTCATTTTCGCTTTTTTTTTTCAATAAAATTTTTATCCATAAGATTATTTTCTTATCATTTAAAAACTATCGATGAAATTTTGTTATTTATTATTTTGACCGATGACCGACCGGCTGGTTACCTACATACATTTTTAATATCATAAATTTTTATTTTGATTTATTGACGTGCGCTTTATTTCTTGTCTTGAAATATTTGGTATATATGCAGAGTGTTTCATATATATGCAAATTGAAGTGGCGATTTATATATGTAAATAAATATGTAGAAAATATGAATTTGAAAGTATATAGAAGTATATGGGGGAATTATTGTAGGTAAAGAATTTTTAGAAGAAATTTTAATTCTTGATTTTTGAAAAACTCGTATTTAGTCGGAAAAGTGTTAAAATTAAAGCACTTAGTATCTTTACTCTATGAATTAAAAAATTTTCACAATTCTCTTTACTTAGATTTAAGAATTTTTCAAAGCTAAATTGGCTTGTTTTCCTGTATTTTATAGCAGTTCAATTATGAATTTAGTTGAAAATTATAAATGGTATATTCATTTATAAAGTTTATTATAACTATACGAACAGTAACTCAGGCAAATGTACGAACAATTTAACGATATACCTTTAATTATACGAAATACCTTTTTATAATTTCCGAAATATCCGTACTTCATATGTGTACTACGGTGGCATTACTCACTTTGCAAAAGGTAAAATAATTCTTCAAGTATTGGTTAAATAAAATTAAATACGCTTTGATGGGATACTATGATTTGCATGAGTTAGATACCTATATCGTAAAAATATTTTTGAGAAAGGAAAATTGAAATTTGTTTTGACAAACTTTATTTCACAAAAATAATTAAAAATTTTTATTATTAAAAAGAAACCGAACCAAAAAAAAATATTTTCAATTTATATTTTCCTCCATTGTCTATATTAAACTACACATATGTATATTACATTATACCCACATTATCTATAAATAATTACATATATATAGAATTTCAGAAAAAATAATAATGGGTTCAGGCATTTTTTTATAAAGAGGTCGTGAAATTTACCCAAAAAATCTAAATTTTCCTTTTATATTATTATATAATATTTTACCTTTTTTTTTCTTGTTTGGACATTTTAGCAAAAATTGAATTAAATTGAATACTGGGTAAAATATGTACCAACAATATACATACGTACATGTGGATGTACAGTATAAAAAAAATTTAATAAAGGAGTGGAATGGTAGCAAACTATTGTATTTTTATTATAAGTATAACACATTTTGCTATTTTGCTATTATTGTGAAATGAAATAATAGTAAAGAGAAAAATTATTATTATTGTAAAATTATAGTAAAAATCTATTTTGAAAATGAAAGTTACATTCATAGATTGTACAAGAATAACAATAATTAATTTGATAATATAAAAAAGGGAGGAGTGTTTTTACCCTATATAACAAATTTTTTTATTAATATTTATTTGTTTTTGTAATGAAAATATTATTTTTATGTAGAAATTATTTACCTCTTTCAAAATTTACAAAAAAGTTAAAATAAAAGTAGGTTAATTAGAAAAATATTGTATGTCATAGGAAATGTTATATAGTTTTTTATTACATAAGAGGAATTGTTTGCTTTTTTTACTCTTATCCCAAAAAAAAATATTAATGTGAGGTTTTAAAATAAATGTAAAACAATTACATTGAAAAATATATGTACATATATATTTTAAATTAATTACAAGAAATCAATTTATTTGTGTAATAATTATTATGTAATGAATTTTTAATTTAAATGCAAATTATATTGTCGGAATGTAATTAATTCGATCACTAAATTACTTGGTTTATATGTGAGAACTCACATGAGCAAAGTTGATTTCGATGAAATGTTATGTGTAGGTAATGTGTACGATAGCAGCCAGCTATTATAATTAATAATTATTTCATTGCTATGCAACTGCGTTCTATACAGCACAATTTAACTGTCAATATACAATACGCTTACACGTTTGCGTTAATTTTAATATAATATAAGACTCCCTATGTTTAAAACTAAGATGCTTGCAGGTTCTGTAAAGAAGATAAGCAGATTTCAGTACACCTTACGCGGGCGTGTGTTGCTCTCGCTCGTACGAGACTGGAAATACTGGGGGACATTACCATATTAGAGTGCCGAATCTCGGAAGATGCTCCCAGGAGGGAGCACAATATATTCTTAACGTGGTCGCAGTGCACTGTTGTCCCATGTTTACAATCTACAATCTATGTATAAAACTCCAAGTTGGCGTTCTGTTTATGGTTACATAATATTATTAACGCATAACACTCTAGGTGTATAAGATTCCCGACTGCACATATCTATATACATATACTAGTAATTTAGAGGAACAATTAAGTGCAGTAATTACCATACACTTATTCCTGATCTGTTTTTGAATTTACACATTCTAAATATCTGAAATATTTCGCTATGATTTGTAACACAAATACATCTATGCATCTATATAAATAATTTAAATATTCTAAAAATTAAAAATTGAGTTTTTTGACCCAAATTTCGACAATATTTGCGCTTATGTATTCATATAATTAAAGCGAGTCATTAATTGCATGCATAATGTCCTATTGAATTAAATTTATTAAAAAAAATTTTATGGAGCAATTAAGAAGATTTAAGAAGAATCTTAATTTTTCAAATTCATTTAATATTGCTCTAAAAGAAATTTACATTATTTTAACATTTATATTAATTATTTGTACTCAAATAAAAAAAAAACTCAATTGAATTTTTGTTTTCTTAAATTGAATTCTGACCTATTCTTATCGTAGCTTATATTAATCGCATTTAAAAATTTTTAAAGATTTGAAATTTACATTAAAATAATGATAATGAGAATTAAATTGATAAATAAATTAAACTATTAGTGAATACATAATGCACATAACAAATAGAAAATAAAATGTGGTAAATATAAAGTTCTGTATATAAGTAAATAACGTAAACATTAACGTATATAAATGGGAAAATATTGACATCCGATGCATTTCATCAATAATTAAAGAATGTATAACTAAATGTAAAAATATAAGTTCATATTTTTCATATTACGTTTTACGAAAAAAAATGTAAATTATTCATATACAATAATATTCTTTACATAAATGTATATACTTTGTAAGAAATATTAATTTCCGGCCATTATTTCCTCTTCTACATACATATGTATAGCATGTTATACATACTTGCTTTATTTCCTTTCTTCGAAATTTATTCAAAGAAAACGATTTGTTCCAATTAAATAAATGAACGAAAAATAATAAGATTTTCGTAAGAATATAGAAGTAAATATTTAGTCTGACAATAGTCTGGGAATGTAATTAATAAAATTGACGTTGTCAACCGGGTTTACCGTAATTTTTTTTATTAAAAATCAAATCTCAAATAAAAATTATTTCTTTAATTAAAAAGTTTACCTATGGTTTATTTGTCACTTTATTGTGGCCGTCCCAGGAAAATTTGGACAGAGCAAGGAGCACAATAATGTGGTACATAGTAACAAAAGTTAATAATGATTACGATCAAGTGATGAAATCAACACCCTAATAGAACAGCCCAACAGCTGCTCCATATCTGAATGAAACGGTAATTTTCATTCAAAAATTATATTAATCAGAATAAGTCACTTACACAGAAAATATTAAAGGATCAAATGCAATTAGTTTTCGCAAAAACGGTGAAATTGATATCGCATTCGCCAAAAAACAGAAACAATAGTTCATTTATTCTGTTCTTAACAATGGTAAGCAACATATTTCCCAATGTTTTGACATTCGAAAAGATGCTTCACGTCGATTCGCTTTAGGAAACCATCACAAATATGCAAAATTAAAAAATTGTCAAAATGTTTACTGGGTAAATTTATAACGTAGCATAGGTTACCTACAAAATTTTTTTAAATGATACGCATAAATCTTAATACATTTTTAAAATTAATAATATAAATATACAAAAGGTTCAATCTTATATTGAGAATCGGAAACCATATGGATGGATGACCCAAATATAAATGTGAAAAAAACGTAAAATACAAAAAAAAAAAACTAAATTTGATTCATAAATTTTCCTTCCCTTCCGAACTTCTCTATTTTTTTTTTCCTTTTTTTTTTTCTTTTTTAATCTCAGAAATTCTAAAAGAAATTCTTTAACCTTTACTATACACATAAGGGTTCCCATATATAGAATTATGATTTCATATATTCATATACGAAATATAAAAAAATCTGTTGTACGGTATTTGTATATGAGAAATTTGGAAAAAAAATTAAGCGGATAAAAGATGAAAATGATTTTTTCTTTTCGTTCTTCCATTTTCATTTTTAAATGAGAAAAATTTCATATTAACTTTGATATTTTTATTTTTTTACCAGATTTTACGATCATTTTGTTGTTGTAGTCATTCTAGCTTTTAAGAAATGATTTTCACCTTGCTTGGTCTGATTATTTTGCCTAAAAAATATTTCACATGGTTCCTTACTTAATTTTTTTCACTTTTCATTTTATTGTATAAAAAAAACAAAAAGGAAAAGATAATATTTGTGTGTACCTAAGTATATAAATAAAATAATTTTAGGGATTTTAGGGATTCTTATGGCACGTGGTAAATATTTTGATATTGTGTACGAGTAAATATTGTCATAATGTATGTGTATGTAGCTATGTATGTTTTTTATGTTTCATATATAAATATTTTGTATAAAAATAGGTTTTCTTTTTCTTTACAATTTACTAAATAGAATTTGTTTTTTTTTCTTTTCTATTCTTTCCTTTTACTTTTCAAATGTAGTGTAGTAGAGCAAAAGTTAATTTTTAGAGTTTAATAAAGAAAATATGAATGGGACTATGAATATATGAATATATATACATACATATTTGAATATCTTTTTATAGCATCTTATATTTTGATTTATTGAATTGTAATTTGTATTTTGAATACACACATATACAGAAATGCCATATTATTTGTATTATTTATTCAAAAGATTTTAGTTCATACTTGTTTTTTTCAGAAATTGATGAACTAAATATACATGAGAATATTTTTATACAAAATATGGTTCATATTGAGGCTTTACCCTTTATATAGATCAGCTATAGAAAATAAAGAAAAGAATACTATATTACTTTTGTATATATAGATTAAAGACATAAGGTGTTTTCTCTCATTTTGAGTGACTTGAATTGTAAATAATATTTCTATATCGTTACATATTTAAATTTAAGTAATTTATATTAAAAATTTGTCATTTTAAATAATCAATATGAAAAAACAAATTGTGTGGTCACAAACTATCATCCAAATTGAGTTCGTTACACATATTCCCTTATTTTATTAAAAAATTGAATTTTTTAACGTTTCATCTGTGATGATCGGTCGAAATTTGATCTGTGAATACGAATTAGTTCTGAAGTGTCCTGTGAATACGAATTAGTTCTGAACATTAAACTTATAGGTGCGAACTGTTTTAACAACAAACAGTTAAGGTCTTTTTTGAAAAGTTATGTATTACCAAAATATGGTCCTGGTTTATTTAATTTTGAATTTATTTATAGAATTATAAAAAATCTTCAAATTAATTCAAAAATTAAATCCAAATTTTAATTTAGACCGAAATCCCATCGAAGTCGAAATTCCAAATTTCTCTCGGCAACCAAATAAAATTTTTTGATTTAAGTAAATTTTTTTCTAAAAGTAAAAAGTAACAGGTATAGGAACTAGATTGCTGGATTTTTTTTTACACGAATATTTCTAAAATGCATTAAAAATGACTTACCTTTTTGAAAAAGTTTGTTCAAAAATTAATTTCAAATTATTTTTTGGCTCGATTATGGTCAGACAAGCAATTTGCGATATTCAATAATAAAATTCCAGTTTTTTAAGCTTCCACTGGAAAATTTACTTGATTTAATACAAAGAACATGAATTCCAAATTTATTTAGTTTGGCATTACTACTTGTACTATAAAAATGCAAACGATAAAAATTTGATTTTTTTGATAAATTTTTATGAAGAAAAAAAAAAGGAAAATTTAATAACAGCTATGTACCTTTATCCTGAACTAATGAAAAGATAAAATGTACATGGTACCATGAACGCATGTAAAATTACTTATATGAACATACCATGCCTTCTCCTTAAGTATGAAAGTATATTCACCTTACTATTTGTATTAAACAAAATACATAATATTGTAATCAACATTACTGTACAAGGAGTAGAAAGTCATATAACATTTTTTTTAACATAAAATTTATGTTTTGTAAAAAAATGAGCAAAAAAAAACAGGGAAAGAACAAAGAGGTGATAAAGTCAATTTTCCTTTATAGATGAAGAAAAAAGAAAATTTTTAAGAAAAAACTCAAATATTCCTTTAATATTTTTCTATCCCTGAAATAAATTTTTATGAAATACATTCATCAAATTCTTACATACGTATTTTTTTTTTGTTATATTTTTTAATATTTTTGTACAGAGTGCTTCATGTTTCGTGTGATATTAATTGTAACGTGTAAATTTTTTCTTCATTTATTTATTACGATTTTTAAAAAATTATTAATTATATTATTGGCCGAATATTTGGTGTTCCGATACCCATACTCATATTTCAATTATAAAATTGTAATTGCTTTGTATTGAGTTTGAAAGGAGTAAATTTTTTAACATAAAATGTATTTCCTTTTGATATTAGTAGCATTTCTATTAATTTTTATTCTTCAATGTGATCTTTAATTAGCATTTATGGCAATACAAACCAAAATTGTCACAAGATGATTGTCACTTTAAGACATTTTAACATTTTGAGAATTGAGTACAAGACTGAAAAATAGACTACGGTTATTAGATTGAAGGGTTCGGAAATTATTTTACAATGAATAAGAATAAATACCGGGATTCTAAGAAAACAGATAATTGTGCTGACTCAGATTTTATCATACATACAATAATGCCAAAACTTCCCAGGTTCTTCACCGATGAGTAAAAACTTGTGAAACTATTTTAAGAAACCTATAAGTCTTTTTAGTTTTTAAACCCATTGAAGACAATTCAAGGGCAAATGGAAGTACAAAAAAAGTTCGCCTTTCGAATGACCTTCGAGTGATAGCTAATTTTGTAATAAAATTATATAAAATTATATTTTATAGTTTCTCGAACCATTTCAAAATATTTCAAGTATTTCAATTTTTAATGCCCAACAAATTTATCTTAGTCTAAATTTCTTAACCAGTTTGTTCATTTTTAATAAGAAAAGGAAATTTCTTGTTATTTACTTGGAATATCTCAAAATTTTTTTACAAAATTGCTTCACAATTTTTCATATCTTGTGTGTGCACGTACAAATAAAATGTATCACTATAATAAAAACAAAATAAAAAGAAAATTACAAGAAAAATGAATAAATATAAAAATGAAATAAAATGCGCGTATGTTACTCTGTTTTTGTATATAGCTGTAATATTTAGTTATAAAAAGAAAAAATAAAAGAAAAAAAATCAAGAAAGAAATGTAAAAATGGATAAAAGAACGCGTTATAAAAGACAACAACACTTCCTGACATCCGGTGTGAAGAATCCCATTTTCTTCCACTTGACTTCATAAAAATTTTTGAATACCAAATGTTTACCTTACACATCCGTGCACATAATTATTATTTATTTTTTAGCCCTATACGCTTATAGTACTCATATATAGGACTACATATATACGCGTATATATATGGGAGCAATAAGAGTTCGAGTACTAATGAAAATATGAAAAGAGAATTTTTTTTTCTTCTCTTTCTCTTAATAAACTTGTCACGAACCACGAATTTCCCATTTTTTTTTTCTTTAATATTTTCCTGTTCTATTTTCTAAATAAAGTGTGTACATACGTTTTCAATGTAAATATGTATGTAAGTAGATATATGAAATGAAGAAAATTTAAGAATTTCAAAATGTTTTGTTATTAATTTTTTTTTTTATGTTTTTGTTATTTTTTCAAGTATACCACAAAACAAGAAAATGTCTTTCGAAATACAACGCTTGTTTGTGTGTACAAAGGAGCACATCATATAGCAATAATCATAACCTGAAATAAAATGAAAAATTACTTACTAAAAAAAAAAAAAGATAAAGAAGAAGAAAATTCATTTTAGAAAATTTTTCATGTTCATATTATTTACCATTACTACAATGTACATATTGTATGTAAATGTATGTACATATATACATGTATAAGTTTTTGATTACTTTTTTTGTAGTGACCATATACGTGCTTTAATTTTTAGCTACAAAAACCTACAGAAAATCGTTTGTTATACTCTTCTTTTTTATTCTAGGCTTCGTGAACTGAGACTCTCAAGAAAATTTCTGAAATTCTATTCTTAATATAACTTCGAATGTTCAAAGGCCTCTTTTATAATTAAATTGTTACCACCTTCAGCTTTAATTCTTAACTTCACTTACAGGTATTTTTGAAAATTTGTTTGCGCTAGGCGTTAGGCTTAGAAACGGTTCGTAGAGATGAGAGTGAGAAAAATCACATATATCAAATATACAAACTATATATCGGATGTATAGATACACAGCATATCGTAAAAATAGTTTCAAAGAGCTATAGTAAAGCTTAATTTGAATAACTATATTTTAAAAACTGGTCTTTCGAAACTAAACACCTTGAAAAAATTCCGAAAATACTGCATATCGTCGAAAAGAGTTTGAAATTTTTTAAATAATTCAAGATTTAAATATTCTTGAAAATGGTCTAACTTTGTACAAATAGATTTTTCCTAGTACATTAAAAAATCATTGAATATGATGTTGTAGCAGAAAGCATATGAAAAACATTTTTTTAATTTTAATTAATTTTGAGCTCGAATAACCTCATTAATTATTCACGATATCCGGTCATCAGATGCTCACATTTCGCTAGCTTCCTAATTGTCTTCGAGAATAATTGTGAAATTAAATTTTTTTTAATTGCATATTGCTGTCAGAGTACAAAAAAAATATTTGAGACAACCACTTGAACTTTAAGCAAACAATAGGCATAAGAAACCGTATAAATATTTTTTACTATCACCAAGTTGTTGGATGCCAAATTGGAAATCCTATATAAGTAAATATAAAAAATGTACGTATACTAAAAAACCACACTGGGACACCAAAAATTCTTACCTTTTTTTTGCTATAGCCCTATTATAGATGGTCTCTTTATTTTACTTTCACAATGGAAAACTTCAATATTGAAGTTACATTGAACGTATAGGATAAAATTCTATTTAGAAAAGAAAAATACATAACAAATTTTTGTTGGACCATATTATTCTAAATGAAATTCAACCTTTTTAAAGGCTACCAAAGGAAAATAAAATGACAATAAAAGAGAAAAAAAAAATGGTTTCCGTTTCCGTTAAAGGTAACGTACAAAATTTTTCATTTCTTGCATTTTTTTTTCCAAATCAATTTTATGTTCAAAAAAAGTACGATTGTAAATGTTTTATAAAAAATATAAATAAAAAATTAAAAAAATATTTTATTATTCAATTCGCATAAATTTTTTTTTCGTATAGCCTAGCTAACTAGATAAAATATAAATAAATTAAAAAATTTATTCAATAGAAAGATTTGAATTTGAAAAATTGAATTTTATTGAATGAATATTTTTACGTGGAAACCTTTTAAGGATTTTATTTTAAAATAAAAAAAAAAACAAGCAAAAAAATTGTTGAATGCGTAAATGAAATGAACATGTGAGATTGTGAAAAAAAAAATTATTTAAAATTTTTGAATAGAAAAAATTTCATTATTAATTCTTTTTAAATAGACTAGAATTTGGGTCAATAGTTTTTTATGTTTAAATAATAAAATAGGATAGATTGAACACATTGGAATGAACGAGCAAATAATGGTTTTGTGGAATAATAGAGACCAATATTGGTGAGTAGATATTTGAAAAAGTTTTATAGGTTTTATGATTTTATTTCATATGACGTTCAATTAAAATGTATATCGTAATTTCACTATTTACTAAATGGAATAGCTGAAATCACAGCATTTAATGTACAATATTTATAGCTCAGTTTATGCATAATCAGAAAATTCAGTTTTAACACAAAGTTTTTGTAATTATTGTCTTATAGAACACTCTACTGAAAAGTAGAGGAATTAAAAACTAAGAGTCAGGGAGTTGAAGTGTCAAAGAAGAAGACCAAAAATTCGAGAATCGGAGCTGAGGAGTCCAAATCAAGAAGTTCGGGGTTAAAAGTCCGAGTTGGAAAATTAAAATATTACAGTCTTCAAGTTGTTTTAGTCAGAGTTACGTTCATTAAATTTTAGATTCTAATAAAATAACCTAAAATTGAGTTTAAGGAATAATGTAAAATTGCTCGAATAATGTAATATTCCACGTTTTTAACTTCAAATTAATTTCGAATAATTATTAATTACCGCAATGAAAATTTATTCAAGTATGTTATTCTTGCAAATTCTATTCGATAGTTAATGACCTTTTGATTTTAAAACAAAAAACCCAAGTAAATAAGTAAGAAAAAAAAATTCTTTTTTTTACTTCTCCGATTTTCAATTTCCGTTACAATTACTTAAATGCAATGAATACAAAAAAAAAAATTGCTTTGTTTCCATTTCTTACAAAATCAATTTAATTAAATAACTTTTCATTAAATATTTTGCAATAAATATAAAGACTAAACCTTCCAATACTTATAGAGAATGAAAAATATAATAAAAATTAAGTTCATTGGGTTCACTGAACAGACAAGGATTCGATAAAGTCTTTTCATTTCAGTAAATAATAAATAAATCAATGGCAAAGAAAAAATTCTTGGCCTATATATTTTTCAACTCATTTCTTTATACTTCTTCATTTCTTAAATAATATGGGTAAGTACTAAAATGTAAGAAAAGTAAATTGAATTAATTAGTCAATTGTTCGTGTTAAAAATTTAATAATACTATGTTTTTGTAACTACCGCAAGAAAATTTACGAAGTGAAGTAAGTAAATGTAAGCATAAATTATATTTGAATCGTTTAATTGTATTTTTATAACTATAGTTTACCTTTAACATATTATTTCGGGATTTGAACTTTAGTGTCCAAAAAAAAAAAACGGTAAGCTTTTCTATTTTTCTAACATATTACCCTTCTCTTAACTCTTACCAGTAGTTTTCGGTATCATAGTTAGCAAAACAGATATTTTTACAAATTAACAGCGTAATCGGGTAGCTCACTTTTTATGCACTTTCAAATCAGAAATCTCAGTTTTTTTAATGAATATTTAATTTTTCCAATAAAATTACTCGTTCAATTTGATTTTTGTATTTTTTCTCAAATTATTGTACACATTTGTAAACAATTTACAAATATTATTTATGTATACATTTTAGAAAAAAAAAACAAGATACTTAACACCGAATAATTCTTCTTACTTTCTTTTGATCTGCCGAATAAAATATCGATATAGACGATCAGGCTCTAAATGTGTTTTTACATACTTCTGAGTGAATTAAGGTTTCTTAGAAGAATAACTTTATTTTCTTATTTTATTAAGTAGAACATCTAGTATACGAGTATGTTCAAAATATTAAAGAGAATTACTGGCGTCCGATTAAGGGAAATTTTGTAAGACACATTTTATAAAATCCTACATATTTTAATTATTAATACCAAATTTATTCAAATTAAAATATTTTTTTCTTATTTATACTATGGTGGTGTCATGTGGTTCGACTTTCGTATTCGGAAAATTGGTAAGGTAGCACCAAATGAATTTACATGATACTATCTTTCAATTTCTGCAAATACGAAAATCGAATTACATATTATGATAAGGCCCCTGACATTCTAAATATACATATAATATGTGTGTATGTATATACATATTTATAAATTTTATAAATTATGTAGTGCACGTACGTGCGCACTCTTATAAAAATAATATTATAATTCAGTGTCTATATAGGCATTTAAAATGTCATTCAGTCGCTTATAGCTAATGAGTGTAAAATTTTTCTATAGTTGACATATACTTTAAATTTAAATTAGTTTTCTCGATTTTTTCTTTCTCATTTTAATTTAATACATGATGACGCCTACAGGTTGATATTGAACGCGCCAAAAAAAAAAAAAAAAACAGAATAATAACAAAAGCAGAACAACTAAACTTAATTAAAATAAATTAAAATAAAATAAAATATTTTATCAATTTACGTGTATTTTACAGTTGGAGTGTTTGCAATGAAATGGTGAGTTTTACAGGTAAATAAAATTAAATTAACGGACTTTAAATAGATACTATTTTGGTTTTTCTTGTTATTGTTTTTTTTTTGTTTTTGAAGTCATACTTGTATACGGTCATAAAAACAACAACAATTTTTTTTTCTTTTTTATAAAGATTTTAAGAAAGCAAAAAATCTTCACCTAAAAATTGTATCTTTTCTTCTTTTATTTTTTGTTTTCTTCTTCTTTATTGAATTAATAGATTTGTATATAAAATACCGTGTAAATTCTGTTATTGTGGTCAAAATTAATATTCTACTCATATCTGAATATACTTAAATTTCAAATGAAGCTTAATGAACTGATTTTTTTCACTCATATTTTTTGTATGCCGTTTTTTTTTTTCAAAAATTAATTTTTTCTTTTTAAGCACTTTTTCAAAAAAGTTTTAAAAAAAAGTGCTTATTAGCTTCACTCTGTCTGTCCGTCCGTCAGTTCGTCCGTCCGTGGACATGTTTATTAAACCTCTACACCCTTGAAGATAGAAAGCTGATTTTTTTTGTGTATATAAACTTATTTCCGTAGAGGAAAATTTTTACCTAACTCCCTCTTTTTAAGAATTACAGCCCCTTAAAACTCAAAAAAATTGCATTTGTTAACAAATTATTGCAGAAATATAGTGGCTGACTTTAAAAAACAAAATGGCCGTAAATATTTACCGTAACCTAAAACCCGTTTTTTTTAAATTTTTAATGCCGCTTTTCTTCTGGACCACAGATTGTAAAAGTCTGAAATTCAGCTTGCAGACACTAATAAATAGTTCATTTCGTTAAAAGAAAATTTTTCAACACCTTTAATCCCTCTCAAGTTATCGCCTCTCGAAATTTGTAAAATTCAAGTTTTTACCACCTTATATTTCCGAAAATACAAGCTTTTTCAAATTTCTATAAACGCAGTAAGCTAACGGTAAATTCCATGACATTAAAAAATATAATTATTTTTCTTAACTCAGAATTAAACCTTAAATCGAGCATTATGTTAACCCCTCTTTATATTAATTTTTGCTCTATTTCAAAGACTGCATAAATCGTTCATCCTAAACATATGCAATCCTAGAAATAGTTTCGTATATGAATGAAAATAATTTTAATAGTGTGATAGGTGTACATAGACTGTATTTAAAAGAAGTACTTTCACTTGCTGAAGGGAAAAGTGCTACAATACAAACCATTAGTTTGACCAACTTTATTTTGTTTTCTCGTTATTTGCTTATGCCTACGGTGAACACATTTACTTATTTTTGTAAAATTTTAGTTTTTATTAATGTTGTTGTTTAGTTCTTAAATAGTTTTCTCCATACAAAAAGTCAGGTTTTCCAAAAACACAAAAAAAAAAATTAAAATAATGATTTAGCAAGAAAAATTGAAAAAGAAAAAAAACTGAAGCAAGTAAATTTTCAGGAAGACATTTTTAAATTAATCGCGCAAAAAAACAGAAAACATTTTGCAGACGGCAGTAAAAAAAAAACATCAGCAACAGCCGAAAATATTAAATTAGGTTACTTTTGTTTTTTTTTTGTGTCTTATTAACGACCTGTATTTGAATTTTGTTTTGTTGTTATTTTCCCCCCGTTTTCTGATTATGTTGCAAAAAAAAGTAATAACGTGTATTTTTACGGAAAAATAATAAATTTAAAGTTTCTTCTAAAAAGAGAAGAAAAAAAAAATGATACTAAAATTCAATTTATAAATGTGGGAGTTGGTAAAATAAAAACGGCACAATTTTAGAGTGTAGACGTGCTCTTTCAAGATTTTCTCAATTTTTAATTTTACTGCTATTTTTACTTTTAATTTTGATTTATTTATTTAAGGTTAATATTTTTGGATTTTTTTTTTCTTCTTCATAAATTTATGCATTTTTATTTTAAAATTTATATATTTTTTTTTATTATATCCAAAACTTGAAGTACTTATATAATTTGAATGTTTAGCACAGTTTAATAATGTAAATTGTGATTTGTGAGCACTTTTCCATAATTTTGAATTTATTTCATACTGTAAAATATTTACGGTATGGGTGAAAGGTCGTAATAAGAAATATAGATTAAGAAAATATAAAAAACAAATGACCTTTTATGTACACCTATGCAAGTACGTTTGAGTTCAATTAAAATTTCTAATGTTTTTTTTTTTTGAAATTAATTTCTAAGAAGGCAACAAAAAAAAAAATAAATTGTATCATTATTGAAAAAATTATAAAATCTTAATAATTTTAAAATCATTGCATTTATGATAGCCCTGTCCTCAATCTCATAATTGTATCAAATTAGTGAGAGCCGTTCTGAGAAAATAATCAGTATGTTAGAAGTTCCCAATATTTTGTGATATATCGCCCTTTATGAAAAAAATTGCAATTTGAATTCGTAAAGCTGTTCAGCTTTATTGGTCCGTATATAGTTAAATTTTTTAAGAAAAAGAATATTCAGGTACTGCTCAGTTATATTTTTAAAGCTGCTAAACAATAAGTATAAGAATCAGAACGAACATGTATGACTAAAGAATAGAGAAATATAGGACAAAACTTATTTTTCGAAATGTTGGTACTTAATAGCTATTCCATATAACTTGATAAACAACATGAATGGAATCATATTTATCGCGAAACCAGAGAATTAGCTACTTGACTTGCTAGCCTAAGACAGCTGTCTGCAGAGTGTGATTCATTCAACTTTAAATTGCAGCCCATCGATTACGATTATTGAAATTTTTCAAAAAGATTTTAAGAAGTCATATAAAATAGATTAGGTATATAAAATTCTATACAAATTTATTATTTGTCAAAGAAAAACAATCAAAGAAAATATTAAGGGGGATGTTAAGGTCTGGGGTGCTGACAAAGTACTGGACGGCAGCGTTGAAGCGGCCGTCTCATCTTTCAAACTAACTAATTAGTATATATATTTATCCATAACCTACATAAGTTTGCCGACAGTTACCCTAAGAGATGCCGACAAAAAAAAAAATCGTTCCATCGAATTATTTCTATATATTAATTCAATACAGTATAGTTATCATTAAGTATAGATACAAACCAATTCATACAATGGGATTTGTAAACTAGATTCTTAATAATTTTTACTATTAATATTATATCTACATTTTATATAGTCAGATATTTTCACTCCTTGTGACCCGCCTCTTAAAATAACTCCCACAGTCGTGTTCAGTATCAAAATTTTCAATATTTATTCAGAAGTTTCGTTTTAATTTTTACCATTTCCTGATTACGGATAAATACCTACTATAAATTCTATTTAATTTTAAAAATTTTACTTTTAATTCCTCTTTGCGAACACTCAATATTTTTAAACCATAAAGCGTGTAATATGATAAGTTATTAATTTATATATAAAAAA
This sequence comes from Condylostylus longicornis, assembly GCF_029603195.1. NCBI lineage: Eukaryota > Metazoa > Arthropoda > Insecta > Diptera > Dolichopodidae > Condylostylus > Condylostylus longicornis. The sequence goes on from NW_026578043.1 coordinate 2,261,019, forward strand.
AAGAATTCTTAGAAATTTTTTTTCAAAATGCCATTCATCGTATAACCGGTAATTTGCTTTCAAATTTGTTATTTAAATAAAATATAAAATTTTATTTAATCAGCAATAAATTCATTTTAAAAAACATATCATATTTTTCCTTTATACAAGACAATTATAATATTTAACTGTAATTGTATAAATTAGAAAAATAAAATTTTTTACTCGGTTTTCTATTTAAATTTCATTAGAGTGAGCAGAAAATATGCAATTGACATGACCAATTATTTTTGTTTTTAGCGTTTCATGTTAGCGCTAAATAACCATTGGTGTTAAATTTTTCATATACTTACATTTCTTTATAATAAAATAAATTGTTATTACTCGTTTTTTTGTTCAAATATTTTTTCTAATTAGCATTCATATGCATATTACAAAAAAAAAAGTACATAGTAACAAAGAAATTGTTTTAAGAAACAAATGACCAACGAAATACCGACTTTCTTTTACATATTATACAAAATTGTTTCAAGATATTATGGAAAATCTCATGGAATTTTAATGAAATCGGAACTACAAACAGAAATAAACTAGAAAAAGAAAAAATAATTTCTAATGACTACTAATTTGAGTATGTATGTAGATTGTGAAAAAAGCGGTAACTAAAAAGGGTAAATATTAAGAGTTAAAAATCTACAACAAAAAAGCAAGAAGAAAATCGAAATTAATTAACATTTTTATTTCTACAATCTTAGATTTGTAGAAAAATCTACAAAATTTTTTACATATAAATTTTTATTTTAGATAAAATCTTTGTTCCCTTCAAATATATGTGACACTAATTTTTTTTTTATTTAAGATTATTAATGTTTTAATTATAATAAAATTTCTTGTAAGAAAAAAATTTTAATAAATAAAAAAAATAAGTGTAAAAAATTAAGGAATTGCATGCTAAATTGGTGATTTACAATTCTTAACCAAAAAAAAAAACAAAAAAGAGAAATATTAATTAGGATTAATTATCAGAGCAGGTATCAGCGACTTAATCAACGTTATATGCATATGGTTCAAAAAAATTTTGAATAATTATTAATAAAATTATAGAAGCGTTAAATAAGTCTGCGGTGGTTTGTTTTGGTTTTGTTAAAGCTTTTTTATATTAAGAAATTAAAATTGTATCGAGAAAAAAACCTTAAAAAACTTTTAAAAGTATGACCAGTTCTCATATTCACAATTTTATATTAAAAAAAAAAAAAAAATAAAATTCGAACTGATCAAGAATTCTTAAAGATTATGGATAGCTCTTAATTATGTTATAATTATTATTCTACATAATGAAGATTGATTTTAAATGCTATCAACATTTTGTTCAAGCTTGAAAAATGGGCTAACTTAAAAATATATTCTTTGTACGAACCCATGTTCGAGGCCTTACCGTTTGTAATAATGATATGAGATAAAGACTAAAGTATATGCTTTTGATCAGCATCAAATTCTGAGTTGATTTAATATTATCCCTTTATTATCCGTCCGTCCGTCTCAACGATAATTCAAAAATTAATTGAGCCAAGTTTTTTAAATTTTCACAAAAAATTGATCCTAATAAATGCCAGAACTCTATATTTAAATTGGATATGATCAAGTTACTGGTTCGAGGAATTGCCATACAACTTTAAAATTTATTTGACTATACTTATCTCAGAAATTATAAAAGCTGTGGTATTGAAATTTCACACAAGCGAATATATTAGTAGAGCCAATGTGTCTGATCAAAGTCGTTGAAATTACTCGGATCTTTCTTGTAACTGCCATACAGCTTAATAAGCTGTTTGTTTGTTCAGCTATATCCATTCTCGTTTTAATTTATTTCTTATTCTTCTGTATCCATAAAGCTTCTACCGAATTTATTAAAGCTTAAAGCTTTCCCTTGATTTAAATTTCTTAGGTTGGTTTCATAACACTTCTTTCGTAAAAAAACACCTTCTTCTGTCTTTGAGTTTGTTGTCAGATTGTTGACTTTGAAATTGAAACTAATAATGATATATATAGTCATTATATATAATATGGCCTCAGTATACAATTTGTATTGACTTGATGATATTTTCACAATAATAAAAATTAAATAAATTGATTGAACTTGATTACATAACTTAAACCAATTTATTTTTAATTTTCACAAATCATTGAGAAAAATTCATGCATACATTTTAGAAATTATAATATTGTATATTATTTTAATATCCTGTTAGTAATAATATCCTTTATATTATTCTAAAAATTTCTCAAAATATTTTTGCAACTATTGGAATATTTTCGAAAATTTATTCGAGTACACCTATTACACCTATACATTACATATATAAATTTAATACAAGATACCTGGAATTCCTTTCATTTCATTTGGGATTTAACAAAAAAAAAAATGATACCTTGAGACCATTTATATAATTTAATAATATAAATAAACTTATATAATGTACATAAATAAAATGAAATTTTTTTTTTCTTATTTTTCATTTCATCTTTGCTATACAAGTACAAGTCTGTTATGTATATTTCTTACAAAAAAATATGAAACACAAAAATCATGAATACTTGAAAATTTACACTCATATATTCAACAAAAACTACAGTAAAATCTTGATAAAATGAAATATTATTTATAAATAAGAGTACGTAAAGAATAAAAGGTACATGTAAATTGCAAATTCGTAACAAAATACAAAAAAAAAACTAGTAAATTCGATTAAAACAGTTCATATGTTTGGGACAGAAAAATGTTTAGTAACTTAAGGAAGGTTAGGAGAGTAATAACAACATTATTTGCCACAAAACGAGCAAAATCTAGAAAGCAGAATGTTATTAACAGAGTATTTTCCTTCAAACTTTTAAAATCACGCATTCTATTGAACAACTATGTTAAACGAAAAATAAACTCTACTATATAAATTCAAATTGTATTCGACTGTATTAAAAAATTGTAAATTATTATGTATTTGAAAAATAGATTTTATAAACTTTAAATGATATAAATTGATACGAGTACTAGGTAAGTACTATATAAATATATTTTAAAAAGCAAAAGAAGAAGAAGAAGAAAAAACTAAAAGGATATTCCCAAAGTAATTTTTGTGATTGAGATTAAAATGGAAAAAAAAACACGAAAAACAAGAACAAGTATATCAAGTACAATCAAAAAAATATAAACCAGAAATGAAAACGAATAAAATTACCATAGATAAAACGGAAAAACCATTGGGAAATGCATTTCCGATTTGATTATATTATTATTTTTCCGTACCAATTCATTTCCTCTCTATACATAACACTGTTTTCTATACTTCTATGTAATAGACTATATCTCTGATCTCTATGCTTTATCATAAAGTCTATGAAGCATCCTGTTAGAGTAGTTTTTACATTTTGGTTTTCTTTAATTTTTTTTCTTTTTCTCTATTTTTTTTTTTTTATATCAAATCAAAATAGAATCTGATATCATTGATATGGAAATTTGAAAAGGTAGTTTATGAAAGTTTATGATATTTGAAACATAAATAGAGAAAACAAAAAAAAAAAACATTTTTTTAATAGAAAAAAATTAAATTGTTTCAAGTGAATTAAAAGTGAAGGAGAATGAGAAATAAAAACGACTCTGGTTAAAAGATGAATTTTTACTGAATATCCTTGATATTTTTACAAAGTATAATAATTTTTCTGGCTGAAAGTCATATAGAAAAAGGAAATTAAAAGAAATTTAATTAAAATTGTTTTCATTTTTTGAAAAATAAAAAAAAAAAATATTAAAAATTTTACTTCATTTTATATTTTCTATATTAATAAAGTAAACAAAGAATTAATCATAAAAATGAAGATTTTTATCCTATCAGACTTAGAATTTATTATGAACAAAAAAATTCAAAAGCTATATAGACCGCAGTAAGAAAAGGTTTTCAATTTTTTATTTGTTTTTTATTTAAAAATAGGACTGACTGACTCAAAATACAATAATAAATAACAAGTTAACTATTGTTATAGTTAAGAATTTTGTAGATTAATAGTTCAAACTCGGAAGTAATTTGAATTTCTTTTTTAAGAATTCCAAAAAAAAAAAAAAATAATTAAGTTGTAGAAGAATTATTTGAATATCTCAATAATGATTTTAATATAAAAGAAATAATCTTAAACTTTGTTTTAAAGATTTGATTAGATTTTGATATTTTTCGAAACTATTTTGAATTTCGTATTTAATTACATTAAAAAAGGAAAAAAATTTGGTGTAATATTGAATAGAAAATGGAAATTATTTAAAATTAAAATTTTAGGATGAAATTCACGAAACCTTGTAAAAAATACGAAATAGATTCATTTTTTAATTGTTAAAGAACTAGGCCGAAAATAATATAGGGAATCAAAAAACAGAGGTAGACAGACAGAAAGTAAAGAAGGGATTAAAGAGACTTGGCATCAACAACTAATAAAGCAAGGATGATTAATAACCTATCTAAAATTTTGGATTTTTACAAAATTATGTCACAATCTACTGAAAATGTAAAAATTATACGTAAAGCTTTGACTAACTGTATTTCCGTAGTGCTACTTCCGTACTACTTTGACTTTGACTGTATTTCCGTAAAGCTTTGACTAAAATTTATCAACAAATTTTTTTTTCTTTAAATCGCAAATTTCAAACTTAAAATTAATTGTCTACTGTTTAAAAAAAATTCTTCCCACATTATTTCTAACTGAATTCCAAAAGTATAATTTTTTGCCGAATAATTTGAAATTCAAAACAAAAATTAATTTTTATTTCATTTAAAATCATAATTTTAATTTTCAACAATAGTTCAAAGACAGCAAAAATTGTTATTGGTGTCGAGTTTCATAATTTTTTTATGTCAAGTATGCACCCTACTTAAATTTAAAAAAATTATAAAATATTTTATTTTTGTGCCGTTTACAAAGAATTTAACTGCAATTGCACCAAAAATACAAAACATATTTGAAATTTATTCAACTGTTAATATTATAGAAATCGGGTGCAGTCTAAGTTTTGATTTCAAAAGAACTGCCAATAATGTTACTAGAAACTGGATCTTTGTTTATAATTAATCGTCTGAAATTCTACAACTTGTTCAATACCTTGTATTAGATTATTAAGTTAACAAAGCTTATTCAAAATACTTTCGTATTTTAAATGGTGTTATAAATGATTAGGCCCTTTTATACTTATTATAATACTTAAATACATATTTACTGAATACTCTTACTTCTACTGTAGATAAAGTGGCATTTAGTATGTTCAATATTCTGGAGTCAGGATCAGTGTATAACCAATTTACATATATTTATTTTCCTACAACAAGTCCCTTTGATGTTTCCATAACCATTTCCATAAATGTAAATTTAAAATTTTAAAAAACAATATTTAAATGGACAAAATTCAAAATAAAACATTTCGTTATACATTAATAACATCTACATGACATATGACATAATAATAAAAACTGCATTTAATGAGGAATGAGCAATATTTCTGTTTAGTGATTACTATTAAATCTTCCATAATAATTCCTTTTGATATCGTATTCCCATTCTTGTTTCTATTAAAATTTTACATAACCATTTACACACATACATTACTCACCATCTTTCTTATTTTCATTGAAAATATTAAGAACAAAACATATTTTTCTCACCCTCACAATTTTATTAACTTGCAAATCACAAAAATCACAATTATCTATAAGAATCACAAATTATCGATTCAATTTTCTTTTCCTTTGTTATACATACATATACATACATATATACCATAGTAAATAATAATACCTAATATTATTGTTTGTTTCATAAATTTTATAAAATATCTTAAAAATGTCAACACATACAAAAGTTTCCTTGGTCATTGACATTTACTTTTTAAATTATACGCTCTGCCGACTTACCACACATACATATATATATACATATATATATATATATATATATAGGGTGATACTGAAAGGTATACAACACCATAAACCATTGGTTAGGGGATCGAAAATGGGTAAAACATTTGTTTCGGACTGGCTGCCAAACCTCAAGGGTTTTCCAGTTCCAGGGATTTTAACGAATTTTTACGAAATTTTTACTTATTTAAGTTTTTTTCGATTATAACTTCCGTTCTGAAAAAAATGGGGACTTTAAACAAACAGTTTCTGAAAGGCCTAGTAAAGGGCTTGAAATAAACATGTTGCTTGATTCTGTATTTTATGTACCTTTGGAATACCGAGCATTCGAACTTTAGGCAAAAATAAAATTTTTCCCTTGTTTTATTTTTTCAGTTTTTTCTAACCAGATAATTTCGTAAGAAATTTTTTTTGTAGACGTTTAAGCTGCTTAAGCTTTAAGTCTTCAAGCATTAAAAAATGTTTTATATGTATAAAAATGTGTAAAGTTACATGTTGTATACCTTTCTGACTCACCCTGTATATACAAAACAAAACAACCCTGGAGGACACAATAATTGTTGTTTCCCTTTTTTTTTCATTTTTTGTCTTTACAAAGTTATTATATAACATTTATTAGACCGTATTATGCGTATAAAATTCTATATAAAGACATTCGAACTATATAAATACATATACATTTGTTTGTATGTATTATAATTCGAAGCACAAACGATTTGTAAAAAAAAATTATAGAAAAGTCCAAGTAATTTTTTTTTTTGTTTATTTTTCTCAGTATATTTTTCAGCAATTTCTTTGTGTTTTTGCAAAAAAACAAGACAGTAAAAAATAGTTAGTCTTTAATAAAATTTTATCATAAATTTATTAAATTTATACAAACATACATATAAAAAATATAAACAAGATATAAACAAAAACAAAAAAAAATTATAAAATAATTGGATAATACAAATGGTCGTTGTAGTTGTAGTTGTAGTTATGATAAGGTCAAAATAATGGCAAAGGATAATAAATGTAATAAAAGGATAATTCTTTCTGTATAATTATATAAATGTATGTATGCATTATGTATACATGATTTTGAATCGGAGACTAAAAAAATAATAGTAATAATGAGAGAAAAATAGGGTAAGGGAGAGAAATTTTTCATAATAACCAAATACAAGTGATTATGAGAAAATTTGCAGCAGTTGAATGATTTGGAAAATTGTGTATGAATATCGATTAGCGAATTAAGTGAACGGGAACGAGAATCGTTTATTTTTTTTTTTGATATTTGAATTTCATTTTTTTTTTTTATTTTACTCTGTTGGAATTTTTTTGTAAGAGAAAGTTTGGTTTGCGAGCAAAGCATTGAATTCCACAATGATTTTCATATTTTTTTTTTACTTATTTAAAAAGTTTTTCTTTTTCAATTCTTTCATAATAAGTGAACAATATCGTTTTCAAGGAATAAAATCAAAAAAAAAAAAGTTATAGAAAAATGTGATTCTTTTAGCACAAAAAAAAAAAATTATTGCAGCAAACAAAAATTTTTACAAAAAAGAAAAGGAAACTCAATTTTTATAGAATGTTTTTAAATATGAATTAAGTTGGTATTTAGTGTTGCAATTTTTAAAGACCATTGTACTTTGTAACTAAAATCTATTTGCCAGTAAATTACAACTAAAATCTATTTGCCAGTAAATTCGTTCAATTTAATTGCAAAATGAGTTTTTTATCAAGTGAATTGAAAAATACTTAAAAAATTAAATAAAATTTACTTTGTTATAATTTTAGAAAATTTTACAATACTTCATTTAATTTAGCACAATTCACATACTTATTCTACTACTCAATCTACGATCGAGTAATTACAAAATCTTAAAAGTGAATGATGTTAAATTAAATTAAATAAGATATTCAATCTACTTATAAGGCGTTAAAATAAAATTAAATCCACTGCCCAAACCCCCCCCACCCACTCGACTTTCTGAGCTGAATTTATTCTGAAACCGGATCAAGAATAAATTAAATTAAAATTTAAATTAATGTCCAAAAATTTAATTTATATAACAATGAAAATTTTAGTGATAATCACTATTTCATATGAACAAAAATGTAGACTATACCTTTGACGATAATGTAACGTGCGCACAATATCACGCAGAATACATTGCCAAATTCATTAAGAAACTATGTTAAAAATGAATATACATATTCAAATATGGAAATTTACTAAATTAACTAAAGTAATTTTCCATTTAATGCATTAATTGAGATTCACTTGAAAACCTTTTCATATTTTCGTTACATTTTAATACAATTAAGTATACATACACATTATTTATTTATTTCTAATATGAAAATTAACTTGTAACTAAATTTGTATGTGAATATACAGAAATATGTAAGTATATACATAAAGTATACTTAAGTAGATAATATTTTCAATTTAAAAAATGAATTTCTTTATCTCTAAAATTTTGAAATAAAATCAAAATAAATTTGTAAAAATAATCTTGAATTGAAGCTACCAACCGATTCATATTTGAATAATGAAAATATTGTATTTTAAATTTCATGGAACACACATTCACATACTACATATTTATATACATATATGAATATTCCAATACTAATATGGCGGCCACAATGTTTTTTCTTTCATTCATATCAATCTAAAATGATTATTGTAAGTGAAATACTATACGCAGCATAAAATATATTAATGAAATAAGAAAAAAAAAATAATCGAAAAAACGCGTGCTAAAAAAACTTATGCTAACAAAATTTATGTTCAAAAATAATAAAAATTGAAAAAAAAAATCTTGTTTTTCAATTGAAAATTATGCGGGATTTCGTAAACCTCTTTATGTATAAAATGCGGGTAAGAGATGAACACCATTAACTTCATTTCTTCGTTATTTTCTGCTACTTGATTTAAGAAGCATAACTTACATGTCTTTTGAACTTTTAAGTTAATGCCGTGTACAGAAATACATGTATCATTTAAGTATGTAAATTTATGCACGTATGTGTATGTGCATAATAATAGTTTATAATACAAAATTTATACACATTTTTTACATTTTACACATAATTTACATTTTATTATTATTTTACGGTTAGTATGTGCATATTATGTAATACAGTTATTGATTTCTTAAATTTTAATGTTCATCTATCAAATTGTTAAAAGTTTTCATTTACGAATCTTTATGTATGTAAGTACAAATATTTCGAAAAAGTAATCTTAATTGTAGCATATTTATATTAATCAGGGCTATGAAAATTCCTAAAAATCGAAATTCTCAACTGATATACTTACACTGTAAATTTACTTATATACCTACATTATTAATTTACTTTTATTATACATGTTTTCTGATGAACCATTTGGTACATTGATTTTATTTATAACCTTATATATTTATAATTGGAGACTCATCTTTACCCTTATTCCTTTGAATATGTACTCTGAACCGTAGTCGTTGTGCGCAAGCGTATAATATAAATGTGGAAGTGATTTGAAAACTGTTAATTACATAAATAGAAAGACAAAATACAATTTAACTACTCTTATCATAAATATTAATTTATTGAGAAAAAATACACTCTAAAAGAAGGCACGAATTTGTCACGAATTGCATTGTTGTGTTACAAATACTTTAAGCATATATTTACGTATGTAAATTTTCATATATGAATAAGTTAATTATATTAATATTCATTCATATATGTATACAAAAGTGTTATACTTGAAATAATATAATTTAAATTTCAAAGTAAAATACAAATATGGAAAAAATGGCATAATGTGTAATAATAATCAGTAAAATAAATGCAACATAAATAAACAATAAAAATTAGTCAAAAATAGTAAATATTATGCCTTTAGGTTAATTGCACACATTATGAAAGATCTCAGTGAATGAAGCGTCAAAAAAGGAAAAAAAATATAAAATTCAATTTTTATTTCTCAATACAAATTTTATGATATTTAAATTTTACACTTCGCCATACGAAATAAGGTATAAAATCGTAATAGTTTGAAAAATATACGATTTTGAACATTTTTAATAAGTACTAATATCTCGAAATAAACCTCTGACTGTGTCAAATAAATTTTTATTTTTATTTTATTTAAAATTCGACTTTTGATTTCCTAAGCCTTTGACTAATTATCGTTGCAATAGAAACTCGATGTATTGAGCGCAACTTCAATTCCAGGTTAAGGGTTAAACATATGCTATTGAACTCAATATTCTATGAATAAAATATAGCCGAGCAGGTGAATTAATCCAGTTAAGTTGGTGAGTCAAATAGCCAAATTTCTTAATTTTGCGGGATTATTGAATTTTTCTAATGAAATTTGATATTTTCTTCACCTATTTAAATTAAAATAAATTTAATTGATAATTTTTACTTTTCTTATAATATAAAATGTGAAATTATATCACGACACCGAAAAGATTAACAAACTTTTCATCATTAGAAAATTGTAATTGTGTTTGTATTTTGTGTTATATAACAAACGTTACAGAATATTGTGACATTATGTTTTCTGACTCTTTGTTTTTTTTTTCATTTCATTTGATTCGTTTCTTTTCTTCTCTATTTTTTTAAGAAATAATATGAAACTACTATAATAATAATATTCACATATGGTCGTGACAGATCTAATTGGGGAAACTGTTTCTTGTCTTTTCTTTAAATGAAATTTAAAGATAATTTTTTTTCTAGAATTTTTTTTTAAAACTTATTGCATGTCATGAAATTTTTGTTTTCCGTTTTGTTATTTTAGTATTATTTTTCTCTAATTTTCGTTATTTTATGCTCGCGTCTTAAATATAGAAACTTTAAATATAAAGATTTTATGTTTATGAAATAGATGATATACATATACATACATACATATGAAAAGATTTATTAAAAATAATTCTAAGATATTTAATATTATACAGACGATTTAATATTAAATGAAATTTTATACTTAAATAAAGTAAAGAATTACAAAATAGCTTATCTTTAATTAAAAAATAATAAACACACATTTGAAAAAATTTTGGGGGGCCACAAATTAGATTCATATAGGTACTTACATATAAGTATATGTAAGAATTTGTGTTAATTTTAAAATATCCAAGAATATTTATGATTAAATTTAAATAAAAATATTTTTGTGTTCTGAAGTGATTTAGGGTACAAAATCTTGCCATGCTTGTAAAAATATCAGGTTTTAATTTCATATCAAATTTAATTTAAAAATTGCATAATTATAGCGGCTTATATAGTACATGCACCAAATTTCCCATTCAATTAGAAAGCACAAAATAAATGATTAACAAATCATAAACGAAAAATGAAATTTCTATTAAACAATCTAAGATTATACCTAAATATACATATGTATGTAATATCCGTATATTTACACGATTTTAGTGGAAAAAGAAAATTTTTCAACAACAGTAACATCTTGTCAATTTAAAAGTGACACCTCTCACTTTATAATATTACATTGTTAAAAAGTTTTTCTAATGAAAAGATTTCCATTTTGTATTTACAGATGATTATAATTTCTTATTACAATATTAGATAATTATATTTATTCAAGCATGTAATATTGTACAAAATGTACACGTATATATAGCGTACAAACTGTTAACACAAAAAAAATTTTTTTTTTTAAAGTAACAGCAGTTGTTTATACTTTAGGAGTGACAATTGTATTAATTTCATTTGTTATAAGTACTTTTAAATAATTATGTGTATTGTCTTTAAATATTAGAAATTGTTATATTATAATTTTAGTAGTTTATTTTGGAGTATAACAATTAAATTTCGAAATTAAATTTTCGATTCATAAAATAATGGCATCTGAATTTTATAAATTTGTTACTAAGTACACCCATGTATTACTATAAATATTCTTACAATTTCGTATATTTAATTTGTGTGTATGTATGTATGTTAAAAAATATGTATACATATACATATATCCGGAAGTAAAATAAAGTTTCTAGAAATTTTTTTTCAAACATTTAAAAAATTGTTATTTAAAAATTAAGTTTAATTTACTTGACATACTTAAAATTTCAATATGCAATAATAATCTTCGTTAGAAATAAACTTCATTAGAATAATTAGAATAACAAAAACTTTTGTAACTTTTTATATTTTAGGAGGTATGTTTTTTTCCCAGTGTACATTTTGTTACACACCTATTAAGAGTGTATAAGGAAACAATATTTTAACAATTATTGCATAAACTTTCTCCTTCTTGGTTTTCAAAACTCAGAGTACTCCATAACTTATCGGTAGACTATAAACTTAATTCAAGTTAAGTATACATTTAATTAAACAAATTAAACTTAAGAGTTGAAATGTAAGACATTCGGGCTAAATGAAATAATTTGAAGAACAAAATTTTATTACTTTATAAATTATTTAAATTTGAACAAAATTACAAAATATAATTTGCCATGGGAACCATTAACTTTTAATAAGAAGTTGAGCAAAGCATCTAGTATTTTATTTTAAATTTCTATATTAAAATATACAATTTCAGCAAAATTTTGTATTTATATGTTTCAAAAATTAATTCGTTCAATGCTTTTATAATTCGTTCAGTAATTTTTAAGTGGATAATTCTAATTCGATTAAAATTTTACATAAGTTCAATTTGGGTTTTATATCCGTAAATAGAGTATGTGTATGTTTACTCATTGTAAGTAGTTTAATACAAATATTAAAAATATTAAAAATTTGTAAATTATTATTAAAAAATCTTTATAATTTTACTTCCATTATATGTTCTCATACAGATAACATAAAACTTCATACAATATGACAATAAAATATTTCAAATTTTATAATATTAAATATATCTACTTACAAATTTATTACGTACATATATTTATACATATATACGTACATAAAGAGTAAATATTGTAAAATCATATACAAAGTCTTTTAAGTATCTTTTAATAGACATATTTTATATGTCATTTACAAATATTTCAATATAATTACAAAAATATGTATATAAAGGCATAAAGTATATAAGTTCAACGCTTTTAATATCCCAGACTGTATAGTATAAGTTGTTGTTTTAAAACTCTATTCAAAAAATTATAAAATGTTAAAGAGTAACAACTATAACTTAATTTGATTACTTTAAAATTTTTACTTGATTATTTCAAACAAAATTTCTTTTTATAATTTTATAGAAGCGTAGATTACAGGAGACAAAAAAGTATATAAAAAAAAAAATTTTTTTTTTTAATGTAATATCAACACGCTCTTTATTTACTAAGCGTACATCCTTCAAAGAATTTTCTTTTTTTGCCAGACAAACTTTACATTTTTTATGAATTCTTTTTTTTTTTTTTTTTTTTTTTAGTTTCTGTGTGTTTTTTAAACAAAGTTGTAAAATTACTTTGCCCCATATTAAAAAAGCAAAAAAAACAAAAAAAGAGGAAAAGAATTCATACTAAAAATAAAACTACTTTAACGCTTTTTGATATGCTTTTAAGCCAACAATGTTTCATATTTGTTTATGTGGTGAATGTATGTATGTACAAGCACAGTATGTGCTTGCATATGAATTAACAATATGAGAACCAAGTAACTTAATGCATTTTGCCTTTTTTTAAGAATTTTTATTTTACCATACCCTAACCTGAATGATTTACCGCCTTTTTGCCATATAAACTAAAATTTAAAGTTACCAACTTTACAGAAATGAAATAGTGTTGCTTAATTAGTTGTTTCTTGTGATATTTTCGGATTTTGAGTGGAAAAGAAAAATTATTTTTTTTTTTAAATCACAATGCGGTCTGCGAAGTCTATTCAAATTTTTCCATAAATTTACAAAATCTTGAAACTTCAATTTCACAGTTTTGTTATAAAGTTGTTATAACATTAAAATAGCCCGCAGCTGATATTTAACTCATTTTGGTAAATATAATCGAATCAATAAATACCATTCATAATATCTGCATTTGTAGTAAACAAGCTTAATGCCTAGTAAAATCAAAATTTAACGACCGTATAACTGTACTATACCGAATGCAATTCTTACAATATTAATAAAAAGTTCTTTAGTATACAGTATAAACGGTATAATCAATGAATAAGTAACATATTCCCATATAATACAAAAATAATTTCATGTAGCGCATGTACTGCTTTTGGGCCGATACACGGCAGCATTTAAATTATTCAAGCATAAGTTTTATATTGAATTTGTCAAAATTACCGTTCAAATATTAAATGTCAAAAATATCGCTTTAAGATCACATTTTAAAATATTTTTTTGGTTCAAATTCTTTAATATTTTTTAGTGAACGCGTGAGCGTGATTTCCATCCTTAAATTATTTGAACTTTAAAAAAATTGGTAATCCTAGTGCAAATTGTGCAAGTGCATGCTTATTTTGTAATAGTTTTTTATATGCAAAGATTTCATTTTTCTCTTTATACAATATTATAAAATATTCTTTCAGCTTTGGTTTTCTCTTCTTTTTTTGTACAATACTTTTTTAAAAGAATATAAAAAAGAATTCTATTTTTTTTTTCACTGTATAATTTTGCTTTTATGTAAAATACTATACTAACGAGATACATCCGTTCCTCTCGAACTTTAATGTTGTAACGAAAATATTTTTCAACAAAATGTGAAGGAAGAGAAATAACAAAAACTTGGAGAAAATATGCGCAAATATAAGGTGTATATGACTGTATATTTATACATATACACAGTAGAGTAAAGAGTCGGGTAGAATAGAGTGAAAAATAAAAGATTTATATATTAAGGCTCAAAAAAGTCGCTTTATTTATTTGATCTAATTACATTGTTTGTTGTAATTCTTGTGTTTTTGCGTTTTCCCCATTTTTCTATTTATAGCTATTTGGATAGGATCAAGAAGAAAATAACAAAGTAGCAAAAAAAATCATCATATATGTTAGGTATAGAAAGGAAAGGAACCTACTACGTATGATGGTTTTTATATGTACAAACATAGGTATATATATACACAATTACTTTTATATTTTCTTAGGAAAGAATTCCTATATAACTTTTTACTATATATTTATAGTCATCGTCTAGAGGAAAAAAAATTTCTGTTTTTGGTTTACCGCATAAAGTCTACATTTTAGCACTTTAAAATAACGTCATGAGTCATTGAATCTTAACATATCGCAGGTGTATATATACACATGTAATTATATTTTATATACATATATAAATTCATATTGACGTAGAAATTTACTCTTTTTATATAAGTAATTTTATTCTTTAATAAATCCCTTATATATCTGGTTGAATAATATTTTTTCATTATCTTTAGTTAGAAAACAGCAAAAATTCACATAAATACTAGGAAATTTTTTTAATATTTGAGAAAATTTAATTATTTTATTAAAAAAGAACAACAAACAAGTATATATATATGTATAAATCTAGTGAAACAAAATGAGATTAGGAATCATAAGCTTCTTCCTTCGAAGAACATTTTATAAGGTAAAAAGTATGTAACTTCTTATTTAAATTATGTTAGAAAATATTAAGCTTAAGGAAGTAATTTTTAGCATATAAAACAAATTATTTAATATTTAACAAATTAAATAAGAATTGATTTACACACTCACATAATATTTACATATATTTAAAATATATTTGAGTATAAGAGCATTTGTTCCCAATCTTTTCTTTAAGATTCTTTCTTTAAGTAGTAAGAAGAATAAATTGACTAGAAATTACATTATATTAAAAAATACACAATGCTCTCAATGTACTGATTTCCCTCGCACCTTGTTGCATACATATATTCTGTCAAATTCAAGATTAAGATTTTAAAAAGAGTTTAATTCTTCGTGTTTTATCGAAATCGGAACTGTAGTCCTTTCAAATGCATTATTTCAAGTAATTGTTAGAAACTGTTAGAAACTGTTTTTGCATTAAATTTCAAACATTATAATGATTTTGGTAGAAATATAGCATTTGGCAGAATACAAAATTCTTCATACTTACAGAAATAGCGTGACACTCACGATAGTCACTCGTAAGTGAATCCAGATTTTTGCAACAAACAATCCATTTTTTCTTCAAGACTTTTCGGGATAGTGGTTTCCAGGAAGCGATTTACTACTAAGAATCAAATTAAAATTTTTGCACTGGATTCTGAAAACTAAAAAAACCTAGTTTTCTTAATTTTTGAAACAGGCACATTAAATTAAATAAAATTCAGAAAAAATTCTGGAAATATGGAATATTTTTACTCAATTTAAATATAGGAGAGAGTTCAATTTAATTGAAAAATTTCTAAATAAACTTTTATTTTATATCACTGAGAAATGAGAATATTAATTAAATTCAAATTGTGTGTATGTATGTATTATACATTTATAGAATATTTATAAGTGTAGAATATTTATGGGCTTGTATTAGTTTATAACAAGACAAAATAAAATTTAATTAGAGAGAAAATAGGTTGTGAGACTCTATTATGACTATTTAAATTTATTTTTTTTTTAAAAATAATTTTGCAATGTACACAATTCACAAACAATTAACAATGTACACAATTCACGAATCTCATTACAAATGAAATTTACTCAAAGCATTACAATATAATTTGAATACATTAAATATGAAATTATTCAAATTATAACAAATTGAATATTGTTTTATTTTGTAACAAAAAGAATAATAAATTAATTGTTATACGAATCTTTTCAAATATAATTTGTTAAAATTATTGATAATTGTTGATAGTATACAAATTTTATAATTAAAGAAATTGAAGATTGGATAAAAATTTAAATTGAGAAATTTTAAATTATTCAAACTAATTAATAAGAGTAAAAGAAGAGTAAAAGAGATAAATACAAAAATTAAATGGAATTTTTTGCATGATCAATTTAATCATGCAGAAAATACAAGATGAAAACGAAAAGTGAGAAAAGAAGCTTTAAAATATCTCTTATCAAAATTTAAATAATAATTAGAGTAGAAAACTCAAAAAAATGGCAAATTTCTCGCACTTACACGCCATTCTAAATTTTCTTACCTAAAATTTTATTAAATCAAATTTCTTGTACGTCCGTCGCATGAAGCGTAAAAATTTTAATGTTTTCTGATGCGTCCATCATTGTGTTTTTATAAATTTCCCTATAATTTATCACTATTTTAAGAAATTTAGATCGCACATATAAGCAAGCATCAGTAATCATTTTAAATTTAAATGGCATGCAATTTACAAAATTTGCAATTCCCATTTGTTATAGTTTTAGTGATTTTACGCGTTTTTGAAAGGACACATCAATTTTTTACTCAAAACGTCACAATGTAGACCCACAATTCACCTAACGCTAAACACATTTTATCTAGTTTATTTCATCTTTATTTTTCGATGCTTTTTTTTTGTTTTTTAGAAAATAACGATCCTTTTTATCCTTATAAATTCATTATTACACAATACGGTTCTTAAATTTTTAGTTTTTTTTTTTATCTTGAATGGTATATACATACCTAACTTTTATTACAGCTGTAAGTTTTGCTGCTTATTCATACACACTTTCCTTCAAGTACGATAAATGTACGCTACATCATATAAAATGCTCCACATTTCAGTTATACATAGTAACGGTATTATCAAAAGCAAAAATATAGGAAAAAAAAGCAAGACAAATGAAAAAAAAAAAAAAACCCCGGCAGACATCAGAGGAGTGAGAATATTATAAGAAAAACAAAATAAGAAAAAAGAGAATTTGTCACATCAAAAATTAAATTACACAGGATTCACTTTGTAAGGATACCAAGGATACAGGGATATTTATCTAGTAGATAAGCAAAATAAATGGAACATAAAAGTAAGAAAAAAGAAAAAAAAAGAAAATCTAAATTATTTGCAATTTTTTCTTTTCAAGTCTAGGTACTTTTTTTCCTTTTGGATTTTATGCAAAAAAGATTATGAGCAAAAATTATTCTTTTTCATTTTTTTTTTTTGATGATTTTCAAATAAAATGGAATTAAAAAAGTGAAATAAACTGATTAATTCGTTTATTATGCAATTCTTCTCATAAATTTTATAATTAATTTTGGTTGTGTTATCAAGAACAATGACCGCTTAATTGAAATTTGATTTTCTAATTAAGTTGTTTTCGATTCATTCTTGTAACAATTACTGGCATTCCACATTCATTATTAACATTGTTATAAATTTTTTTCCACTAATTTAAAAATTATTTTAAAAAAATCATTTTATTACTTACGTTCAATTGCACTTTTCTTACTATTAACCAAATATAGTTGAGTTGAAAATATTAAATAAAAAATTTGCTCACCTGAAATTAGAAAAAAAAATATATAAAATTTAATTAGTATTTGACTAAAAGGTAATTAAAACTTAATGTGGTTTAAATTAGTAAATAAGAAAATTGTTGAATTGTTGAATTCATTGGAGAATTGGAAATTGAGAATCGTTTCTTTAAAAATAACAATTTTGTATTAAAATTAAGCTGAGTGAGAAACTAAATTTTGAAATTGTAATATTTCTTTAAGAGAACAAATCTATACATTAGAAATCAAGCTGAGTGAGAAACAGAGAAAAGTTTATTAAAATCATATAAAAATTGCTTAATTATATCCGCCTATATTTGCTTTAAAGACAATTGCAGCGTTTAAATTTACTCGAATTTTATTCAAGTTCTTTGTACAATTTTTTTTTTCAATAAACTATTCGTAAGTGCTTACATTGCAAACATTGCAAGTATTATTTCTGTAGTTATAAAATTATATTACATTTTGGAGGGTTTTCAAAATCACCTTCGATTTCATCCTAAAAATATGTAAGATCATTATTTTTCCAAATATTATATGATTTTTTTTTGGCTTGTGTTTCTGATAATATAATTTATAAAAGACTTGTTTTTGTTATACAAAAATTTTCTAAGTTCTTGTTTCCTAAAATAGTACTATTTTGGGACTAAAAAGTTTCAATGTCAAATTTTATTGAAAGACCCTACTCGAAAAAATCCAATCTAACTAACCCTTCTAGAAGTACCCGTACTTTTTCATATGTTAGAAATATAGCTACATTGATATTTCTTATTTATTGACCTATAGGTTAATCCTTAAGACGATTTCAGCATTGAGTTTTGCTCGAATTTTATTGGAGTCTTTTCTATAAATTTCTGTTTATCAGTGAAATACAGTTTAAACATCTACTCACAAATATTGTCTTTGTAATTGTATTATAATATAGTAAGAAACACAAATAATTAATTTGAGAGGAGTTAATTGTAAAGACGTTCTCTAGATGAAAATGCCTTAAATTGAAATTAAAGTAAGGTGGTTTTTATAAAATTATTTGCACTTACAGAGCACAGGCAAGGCTCCGTTTATTATTGCTATAGAAAATTCAAAAGAACTGCATGAAATTAATGTCATTAGTTTCTTATAAAGATGCATCTCTCTGTTATTGCTATGGTAAATAACAGAATACATGTATACTTTGACTCGGTTCTGCAAATCTGAATTCAAAAATAAGTTTGTTTTTACATTTCTTATTATATAAAAATACACAAGTTTATACAATAAATCCTTTGAACTTTATAATGCTTTCTTTTCTATCTATTTTTATCTATTTAAAATAAAAATAAGTATATCGAGTTTTCTTTATGCAACCGATAGGTTTGCAACTTCAAGGTTTTGTAAAGATTTCTTCAAAGTAAAGCCAATATTTTTCTTCTCCCTCAAATTACGTTTTTTTTTATTCGTTGATTTTAGAAGAATCATTTTTTTAATATAATAAGTAAATTTTATATAATTTCAAAGACTTAAGTATAAAATTTTCATTTTTCAACAACATTACTGTTTTCCACTCTTTTCATTTGATAAAAAGGAGATCTACATAATATCTAAGTATTATATACTTACATAAATTTAATTTGTATATCAATATACTTTCTTTATTAAATTACATTTTTCTATTGCAATACTTTTTGAAATGCTACGAGTTACGCTATAGTCAAACTTCTAAAATTTCCTTTGTAAACATTATGTTTTTTTTTCCAGAGTATATCAAACGTTTTCAAAGTTTAAAGTAGAGTAGGTCGTTAAATAATACCCGTAAACTATATTATAATTCCGGTCTTTTGGAAAAAATTAAAATTAATACAAAAAAAATTACATAAAAGTGTGTACGTGTATGTTTTCAATTTTGCAAAGAAGGCATGCATGCATGTTTTTTTTTTTTTTGAAAATTAATAGCGTTGGTGTAAAAGTATAAAGCGAGGCAGAATTGTATGTATAGAGTGAAGTGTATAAGTTCATTGATACCCTTTTTAATTTATACATACATACACTTACATAATTATATACATATACATATAGTTTTGAATATTAAGTATATATACTTATTTTGGTTTGATTCTTGTTATTTTTTGTACTACATAATGGTATAGGTTTTCGCTTCTTCTGTCTTAATTCAAATGAATCGTGAAAAGCGTGCTTTATGCTCAAGACATTATTATTTTTTTTCTTTTGTATCCATATACGAAAACACAAAAATTAATTAATATTCGAGTACAGGTATAACAAAATTAATTATTTAGTTTATAATGCTAATTTGAGTTCAATTATAAGACTAGTTACTTACATAAGAACCTACTGTCTTTTTTATAATAATTTGTTCGATGGAATTGAATTCGAGAGTATAATTAAGTTTTGAACCTGCACATCTCACAGTTCAACTTCTCTTGCTTTCAAAATGTGGAACCTACATCCATATCCAATCTATTGGATCGATAGAATTTTTAATAATCTATATTTTTTTTGTTAAATGTGATTTTAATTTGTACATACTTAAGGAATTCAAATACATTCAATGTTTCATCTCGTGGCATATTTATTCACAATTGAATAATAAGTGTTCTGCTGTTTCGTCTTCGAGAAGACAATGTTAATAGACATTACTCTATGCCTTGTAAGAATCTAAAATTTATAATATGATTTCAAATTTTCAAATCATAAATCGTTCATCGAAATGAATTGTAATATTTACAAAATGTTTTAAAAAATACAATTGAGATTTTAATAAATTATTAAGTATATAGAGGGCAAATAGATAAGAGCATTGTATTAGAATCAGAATTTATTTTGATATCCCACAGTTGTACATAATTAATTTTTTATTATAAAAATACCATAACAAAATAAGTATGTACAACGATTTTTTTACCACCTTTTCAATATATGTATGAGTATATATGTAAGTAAATCCCTTTATGGCTAAGAAAAAGATTAAATTTTTTCTTTTCTTCAAAAATCTCATATTACATTTTATGCTTTTTAATTTGTTTTCTTTAATGCTACTTCGTGTCGCTTTTAAACTGCTGTATACCATAATCCATTCTACATTATTACCATATCCATTTAAATAAGAAGTGTTTACACATAAGTCTATGCTGAATGAACATTGAGATTCATACATATAGGTATACGGAATTCAGGAAAAATCAGTATTTTCCTGTTTTAATTTTTCTTACTATTTTCTTTTTTTTTGTGGTGGTAACGAAATCAACACCTTTTGTAAAGCCTTTTTAATGATTAAATGAAAAATCATAAATTGTGGTTTGTTTGTTATTTTCAAATACGAGTATGTATGAATGATTGAATGAAAATTTTTTTTTTTTTTAATTTTTTTTTAATTTTATGCTTTTCAAATTTTAAAAATTTTTTTATAGCAGTCATCCTACATGCATTGATAATCTAAATTGATTTTTTAAAAGGTGTCATTTTTTGTAACTTTTTGAACTTTTGCTAAAATAATGTGTACAAGCAATTTCAAAATTATGTCAAAATTAATTTAATATTGTGTTTATTCAAAACAACCATCAAAGAAAACAATAAGAAATTTAAGATTTGGTTTTGACTTTCTTAAAATTTCATGTCATCTAATTTGTTGGATGTCAGGAAGAAAGTTATTGTCTATATGTACCTATGATTGTTTTCTTGTTTCTAATTTGACACGATTTTTTTTTTTCTGAAATACTCCGAACTTTTATACCTATATTGAATTACATTGAATTATATATAGTTTGCGATATTTTGTGCAAGTCTGTGTGAAAATATATAAAAAGTATTCATCTAGCTAGTTTATGAAGCTTTTAATAAAGCAAATTGTCGTCCATAGTTAACATTAACGTTGTTTTTTTTTTGCTTCTTTTCTTATTTTTTAAATTGAAAAAAATTATAATTGATTACTTTTGCTTAACTTTAGCAAGAAAACCAGAAAAGCAAAAAGAGCAAAATTTTAAATTTCAAGAATAATTGAATATGGCGAAAACAAAAGAATAAACAAAGGAAACGTAAGTGTAAATAAATTGCTAAATTTATTTATTATGAAGAAATAATGAACAGGGTCGGATAATATAGTTATTCGGTCAGAAAAGACTGGAGTTCGATACTTCTAAATTTTATCTTGTATTCACATTTTCATATTTTAATCTATATCATGTTCTGTTCAGAAAACAATTCTTATAGTCTCCATACAGCATTGAGGCCTTTAGTAAAACGAATTAGTATAAAAAATTATAAATTTTGTATAGAGAGTAAATCTTCATTTTAAACTTAATCAATATTTTTTTTTTAAATTTAAATTTTTTTTTTAAAACCATAGATTTGGTTTAAGAAAGTGAAAAAAGCTTTATTGACTTGTTTACATACATAATTTTTTTTGTAATTTACTTTGAATTTGTTTTTAACATACAAAAAATCAGGATGTAATCGGTCAATTCATGAATATATTTTGTTAGCTTGTTAGAGAGAAAAGGTGGCACACTTAACTTAAAATCAATTTAAGTCCCTTTAAAAAATTAAACAGATTGCTCACAGGCACCCCCGAGAACTCTTCCAATCTCTTGAACCAATGTCCCCCGAAAAAGTGTCTACTCCTCCACATCAAAACGGGATACTCATAGAGCACGTTATCTACACAGTAAAATATCAGAAAAGTGTGATGTTTAAATAAAGCAAAAACATAACTAATACATATTTAATATTTTAATAAAAATTGTCATTAATTCTAGTATAACATTTCCACTCCATATTACAATATCTATATATGCCACAAATAAAGTTCTTAATCCGTTTCTGGTAGACAATCTATTCATATATCAAAAAAAAATTTACTTACAATGCAAAATTTTAGAATTGTAAAGTACAAATGAAAAATAAAAAGACGCAACAAAATTAAGTGCATACGTACGTAGATAGCGCAATTGCTGATAACAAGTTTTTCCTTTTATACGAAATTTCGTTCAAAGTTCATTCAGGTTCTTTTAATTTAAAATTGAATAATTGATTTTATCCGTAATAACGGGACTGTAAGCATAATCGTTTTCAATTTCAGAATCAAATAATTTTATAATAAAAAAATAACTAAAAATACTGCAAATATGGTGATTAAAAAATGGGCAATACTATAATTGACTTGGAAATTTGTATTAATAAATGCTTGTGCAGATATTGCTTTGAAAATGGCAATAATAATTCAAAAGTAAAAGTTAAAACGAAATTATTCTTTCGTTGATTTCGGAATTTCTACCTGTTGAACAATTTCAAACCGCCATAACAAGAAGTTTTGAGTTTTTCTATATCCGGAAGAATTTTTAAAAATTAAAATTTAATTTATAAACGAAGCTGTACGGTTCATGTGGCAGTAATTATAAGAATATCAAAAAATTCGGAATTATCATGAAATTGAAAAGAGCGCGTTCCACACCTGCACTTTATTATGATTATGTCACAAGTATGGTTTTGGATTTTTTTAAAGTATGGTTTTACAACAGTATTTCAATTGAGATCAAAACGGTTTGTTTAACATGGAAGTCTTAATATAGAATTTTATTACACCACAAAATTTTTTAAAATATTAAAATGTATCTAAAAATCAACTGTTTTTAGTACTCGAAACAGTCTCATCATTAGGTATGTAAACCTTGTAATACCCGTAGAAACATTAGCCAACGCCTGAATTTTAAAATCTTAAAACTTAAATTTTTAAACTGTTGTATTATTACCCTATAGATGCGCGGTTTACTGTACTCTAATACAATTGTAAGTTCTTATATACATGAAAAACTTATTAGATATTTTTATGTGATCCAGTTAAACAATAATTTTATCATAAAACTGCTCATAAATTTTTTTTTTTTCATTTTCAAATCAAATTGAATAAAAATGCAATCCAATCAAAATTGCAACAACTACAGCTGCTTCCGGCTCGAAAATTATAGCAACAAAACCAAAAAAAACAAAAAGTGTGTAGTATAACAAAAACAAAAAATAAAATTTTTCGTTTATGAAGTAGAAAATATTGTGTTGCAAGACCCATTGAATATCCAGTGAGTTTTTTTTATTTTCTGCGAAAATTAAACTTAACAATAATGGAAGTTGCATATTATACACATTGTGTATAGGTAGGTATACATATATAATATAATATAACACTTTATAAATATGGAAGTGTACACATGTTCTTATAAACACATATAGTTAGTTACTTAAGTATGTACATATATAAATAAAAAAAAAATATTATATAAAAAAATGTTGACAAAGCTATAAGGAAACAAGAGTTTTTTTTTGTTGTAGTTCAAAGTTTTCATAATTTTTCTTAATAAATTGATGAAATAAATAACTGTAACACTTCAGCTTAATTCACCGTAACTATATATGTAAATATTTAGTATTATTATTGTAAGAATGCATATAAAAAAATATGTACGTATGTGTGTATATAAGAAAGTCAAGTCAAATTACTATTCATTGCAATTTGTCGGTTTATTAATCGTTTTGGGTTGACTTATTCAATTTCTACATAACAAAAAAAAACAAAATTTCAAATAAATTTTAAAATTACATAGTATGCGCATTTATAGAAACTTTGAGTTTCGTACGATGTAATGAATGAGTGAATTACAACAAAAAAAATAGTGGAAAAAATTGTACAAAATGTAGAAAGAAAAATTTCATTATTCTTTATATTTTTCTTGCTCTTTTCTTTCTTATTTGTAATAATTTAAAATGAAATTGAATAAATTCAAAAGCATTTTTCTTTTCTATAAATAAACTGCACGTATCCAAATACAATGAAATATGCAATAAGAGTATATTTGATCCATTTTTACATTACTTACAATAATATTAAATTATGACGCCTTCGTTTTGATTTCAAAAGCAGAAATGTTGAAATGAAATGAAAAGAATTACAAAGTGTGTGTAGGTACTTATTTGGAGGTAAAATTGAAAAAATTAGTCAGACATAAACTTGAAATTTTTTTTTATTTTTAAAATATACGAGTAAGAATCTGGTATTTGAAAAAAAAACTTTTTAAGAAATATTTTTTATTGACACAAAATATCAATAAATAAGCATTTATGAGCGAGCATAAATTGGCGGTCATTAAAAGCCATTTTGTTTTATTTTTTTTCAATTATTTCATTATTACTGTTATTTACTATTTGAATATGTGGTTTTTGATACCCCTACATACATTTGAAGGGAATGCTAAATTTGCCTTACCGTTTGTAACGCTAAGAAATAATGTACTGAGATATAGACTCGAGCATATGTTTTTCATCGGCGTCAAATTCTAAGTCGATTTAGCTCAACGTTCGCCCCAACGATAAGTCAAAAACTAATTAAGCTAAGCGCATCAAATTTTCACAAATGATTTATAATAGAAAATCCCAAAATTTAAATTGGATGTGATGAAGGTAGTGTTTCGGGTAGCTACCATACAACATTAAAAGTTATTAGACTAGATCTCTGAAATTATGAAACCTACGGTACTATTAGAAATTAGACAAAACTATTTAAAATTTCTTGATTTGAGATGGTAGCTGCCATACAACTTCGAAAGCCATTTTATCGTATATTATGGAAACTATTGAAATTACAGTGCTGAAATTTTGCATAAACCAAAAAAAAAACTAGGAGTACATATGGAATAGTGTGGCAATCAACTCGTAGCACTTAATATCATTCATTCGTACAGGTATCACAGAGTTTATACGGTCAACTCTGAAACTTTATTATTCGTAATTTTGGTCAATGTATTTGGAAATAAAAATTTTATTATTTATTCCTGTCGGTAATCTGACGATTTACAATTGCAACAAAAGCATCGTAATTTTGAATTATAATTAGACCGAAGGGAAGTATTTATGGCTAAAGAATTCATAAATTTACGGAAAATTATTCGCACTTTCGGATTTTAAAAAAGTAATTATTATTTTTTTAAAGCAAAATATTCGAATCACTATATTGCCGGTTTACATTTGACATTAATTTCAATTAAATTTACAAATTTCGTTTTCATAGTTACTCATTATTGTTGTATATCGTCATGAGCACCATTATTATTGAAGCTGACTCTTCTTATTTAGTCAGAACGTGGTTATAAAAATTATCAAAGTTTTGTCTGAAAAAATCATAATTTGTGTTTAATTGCTAAATTTATTGTTCTCGTAAAACAACAGAATATTTACTCGAAAATAATTCAATTCAATTTCGAGAAAATATGAAAAACGATTTAGGATGTAGATCTCCTCTACCTTATGCTTTACTATATGTATAATTATGTATTTTTTGCTTTATCATATATATAATTATAGAGATGTTTATCATATTAATTTTCAAGTACGCATAATTATTGTAAAAATATTTTGATCTTGATCATCTCTTGATTAAGAATTTCTGTTCCGGCGTTTAAAATGAATTAATATCAAAAATAGAATTATAAAGAAATTATTCAATTGAAACAAAATAAAACATTTTAATTTTAATGCAATTTCAATTAATTTTCAGAATAAAATATTTGACCCTGAATCTATATTCACATTCTCCTATATAAAATTATCTTCTTTTATAATATGAATTTCCTTTTAATGCATAAAATTTATTATTATTCATTTATAAAATGTGGAATTACTTTCATTCATGTCAGTTGCCATCATTTCAACTTTAAAACAAAAAATTTATAACAAAAAACTTCCATTATACTAAAAAAGGTAATAAATGAATGAATGAAAGTTGAAAAACTTTTAACTCTAATATTATTTTTTTCATATAATCTAAATGAAAATTATTGCATAATTCATATAACATACTTGATGTCAGGAAACTATTATGTAATAATTGTATAATTGCTCCATACAATAATATTAATATGCATATAATTGTTAAATGAAAAAAGTTTAATTCTGTTTGAGTTATTCTATAAGTCTGTGTATATAAGTAGATAAAAATTGTAAAATTTTTTTATAATTTTCATTATAATTTGCCATAAGAGAAAAAATTTAACTCGAAATTTTAACTAAAATGATAATTTTTTTATAGATCGAATGTTGAAGGATTTTTATTCATTTTAAAAGTAAAACGACTATGAATTTAGAACTTGTGAGTTACACCGGCTAAGATTTTCACTTATTCGCTGAGATAATTCAAAGTTCTAATTAAAATTTTAAATTAATTTTGGTTTTAAATGACTACAACTTTCGATAGTTTGTTATTCTACTTTGGTTTCCTTCAATAAAATATTATTAAAAATTTTATTTATATTATCAACTTATTGTGTCTAAGAATTTACAACTAATTAAATGTGAATAAGAATTTTTGTATTTAAATAAAATTGGAATGGATTCTTACTCAAACTTTCTCAATGAGATTCCACGTTTACGTAATGAAGTGGCGGACCAATAAACTTAAGAGCTAGAGAACTTAAAGAGCTAGAAACTTAAGAGAAATATTGAGAGAAATATTAAAGAAATCAAGAGACTCTCATCGGAGACATTTTTATAGAATTTCTCGAAGTACCTAATTTAAATTAAACCTAAACAACAATTTATTTTTTTTCTTATTAAAATAATTAAATAAGAATCTAAAAACATAAAATTTATAATAAAATTGAAATTAAAAAGAAACTTTAAAATATTTCATATAAAAAGAAATTGATCATTTGATTCCGCTTCAATTAATTGAATCCCTAAAAAAATTCTGAAAATAACATCAAAACATTTTGTATTTTTTGATGTCAAAATTGCTCATATTTTCATAGCAAAACTAGAGAAATTTTTCTTTGAAAACTTAAAAATATTTGAAAAACACATAAACATGGTAGGAGGCATGTTCGGTATCGCAAATGTCATATTTTTATGTTTTCAACATTTCTTAAAATGTCAAAATAATTCAGAAGAAAAAAACAATTAAGATAAAAGTAACCTAAATCAACTAAATTAATAAAATTAAAAAATAAAAACGAATAAAACATAATGAAATTTTTTTTTTCCTCAAAAATTACAATTTGTAAAAAGAAGAAAACTATTAAAAAACATCAATTAATTGTGACATCATTATTCATCAACTTTTAAAAGCTTTTTTTTTGTCTTCTGTTTTTTATTTTTAATTTCTGTTTATGTTTTCCATGGTTTTTACATTTTTAACATGCAACATACTTTTGTTAGAGCATAACAGAAAATAAAAATCTAGTAATAGCAAGTAAAAACGTTTCAGTCGGTATAAACCAATTGAATTATACCCTGCACCTTTCGTTGTTGTATAGCAATTACTCGAACCTGTGAAACCATTCTGATATATCTGACCTATAACTGGACACACAACTGCCAAGTTTCATGAATCTGACTTTATTAGTTTGCCGAATACAAAAACTTTGCTTTTGCAGTTGTATGGCAGCCACCCGAACCACTGCAGCTATCCCATTAAAATTTTTAAAGTATATGTAGAATATAATTGGACACATGTATACAAAATTTTCTATTGATCCCTTTATTAGTTTTTGAAATATTTAAAATACACTCTTTGAGTTGTATGGCAGGTACCCGAACCCGTTGTCCAAATTAGTCCAATAACAATAGAGTTCGTCCTTCCTGTTAAATAATAACAATAGGGTTTAGATGCAGAATTTGACGCTGAGCAAGAATATATATATAGTCCATACCGGAGACGACTCCTTCAAGTAGTTACAAACTCCATACCAAAGTTAATATACGAGTACCCTTCACGAAGTGCAGGGTATAAAAAAGAATACAAACAAAAACTCTACAAAACATAAATTAAATGTTGAACGAACGAATATTAATTTCTAATTATTTAATCCCTCACTCTCTTTCTATCTCCGTTTCTTCCTATACGTTACATCTATACGTTGAGTTTAGATCTGTAGTTTATTATAATATACATGTTATTAAGTTAACATTAGCTACTCGTTTTCATAAAATGAACTACAATAATTAGTGTGATGATTAAAATTTTTAACTTAGTAAGCAAGTATAAGTACTGAATAATTTTATGGAGAATTCTGTGGTTACATGAAAAAACTGACTAAATTGAATTTTATAATTTTTTTTGCATTTCAGATTGAAATTCTCGATTTTATAAAAAAACTGCATTGTGTCGAAATTTGATTGATATTTCTCAACCAAGTTCAAAGTTATACGTAGATCATAAAAAATGTTTGTATTATGTCCAATTTGAACCCAATTCACACAAAATAGTCATAATTTTTTTTGGACTTAGTAAAATTGCTGATTTGTATATATGTAAGAATGTAATAATAGTAATTAGATAGGTTAATTTAACATAAATCTTATAGACTATAATAGACTTTAGTAATTAACCATAAAATTTGTACTATGATGTTTTAGTATTTTGGTGAGTTTTTAAAATTTTATTAGTAGCCAATGCATCATTTTAAGTAAAACATAAATGTATGCAAGTATATGCATACATTTTAAATACATTTTAGGCAAACAAATGAGCTTAAAATTATTTACTTAATAAAAGTGTTACAATAATATGACTGGCGTGTCCAACAGTGTGATCAATAAGTACTTATGCGTTTCTCTTTTTTTTTGTTGCCCTCTACCATCTACAAAATTTCGAATTTGAACTGATGAAATTTAACATCAAAAAATAAAATTAATTTACTCAACATGAACCATTGGGAATTTTTACTTTTAAAGTGTTGATTTGTTAAACAATCTGTTACTTTGTCTCTATTAATATGTGCAACATACGATTCCTCTATACTCGTAATGATCCAGTTTTAGTTAATGTTCAAGGTTTTCAAACAATTAAAAATATTTTGTTAATTTTGTTTTTTTTTTTTTAAGTTAGCGTGATGCCTTTGTTTTTTTTTTTGTTGTTAAATGAGTTCTTTAATAGCATACCTATTTAATATTGTTAGTATTTTTTTAAATTAAAACAAATAAAATAGTTTAACCGTTGTAACATTGAATTAAAAAAATTAATTTTAATTTTTTGTTTCAACATTATAATTTTATAGTTTTTTCTTTTTTTGATAATTAAGTAAATAAAATTTATAAGTGTGTTAAGAGATCTTTAAATTTGAACTCAATGGAAAAATAATGAAGAGAACAATATTGCTTTCATGTTTTACGCTTTTTATTTTTATTTTTTCATTTTTGAATTGATAATGAAATGAAAATGAAATATGAAAAAACAAATTTCAATTAATTTTTATTTTATAATTTAATTGTCAATATTTTGATAATTAAGTTCATTTTATATGTGTATATGTGTAACACAATATAGGGTACAAAATGAAATCGAAAAGTCCTTGAATATTATATGAAAAATAATGAATAAGTGCTTACAAATCAATATATTTTAAACATACATACAAATTTTTCATTTCATTCATTAAATTATCAATTTGGAATTTCTATCTAGATTTATACCCGCAAATTTTATATTTAATATTAATATATTGTAAAGAACAGAGCCAGACGCATATGAAATACGATAATTTTTTCTCGTTTTTGGCAGATTTCCAAAAAAAAAAATGTTTGGAGGAACAAACATGCTTATTATTTTAATTTTGTTTGTCTAATTAAATTTCGTTTTTTTATCTTGACATATAAAAATATTTTTTATGAAAGGTTCGCAATTATTTCTTCTAACATACAGGCTTCTAACATAATTAATTCGTAAGTCAAATTAACTGTTGTCTAAACAAATTTTTAACTAGAATCAACTAGAATATTTCTTAAATTCTAACAGATTGTGTCTACTATCGACAAATATTTTATTTAAGTAGGAAATATGAAATTTCTCCTAAATTTATGCAACAAAATTTCGCGGTAATAAATTACATATTTCAATAAATTGTTTTCATTATTAAGAACTCAAACATTTAAGAATAGCTTATACAAATGTGAAATTCAATTGTTAATGGAAAAATTGCTATTTTACAAACCTGAGTTTGATCTAATTACTACGTTTTTTTGGAATAGTAAGCGAAATGAAATTTCCGGTTAAAAATTCTTTTGTTATCAATATATGTAGATCTATATTTTTAAAAGTGTATATTTTGTGTTCATTTTTAGAATTCAAATACCTCAAAATAGTTGATTTATTATACTTATACTCAATTATAATTATGATCTACATATTTGCTCGCTTTTCTTGAATGAGTAATTGTAAAAATTTCAACGAAATCTAATTAATTATTTTTTTTTTCTGTATCGAAGCGAATAAAACAAAAACTATTATACTTTAAATGATTTTTTAATACTTGAGTCAAATTTATTCGGATTTCTCATTTACAAATTATTGAAGAATGTTAAATATTTATACTGAAAGTGCGATATACAGTCACTGTACACGTCATACTTTTTACTGTAATTAAATCTATAGAATTCATAATATGAAAAGTAAATATTTTCTAAAATATACAACGTACTTGGTAATGTCTTCTATAATTTGCATTTTTGAATAAAAATTTGGTTAAAAAATATTTTGATATTTTGCTGTAAGTAATAAACTTAATTTATAAGGAACAAAACAAAATGAGTACCAAGAAAGTACTTTGAAAGTAGAAATTAGTACTCAATGACTTAAACATGGAAATAAGAAATTTTTATATATTAAGATATTTCTGACCGATTTCCGGCTGGAACATGCATTAATGCATTACTCTTAGTTTAACGATAGAAATGAGAATTAAAATTGTAATTTTGAAATAATTTTGTCAAAATTTAGATTCAAGCTTTCGAAATGACTCCGCTTGGATGTTGTAACTTATAAACATTCCAATATATTATGGGATTAATTCTAACACATATTTCATTATTAATTATCGCGTATCTATTTCATTAATTGAATTTTATATTAAGTACATTAAATAAAATGAAAATTTATATTCATTTTATTTCAACATCACCAAAATGTCATTATAGTTAAATACCATAATGTTTGTGTACATCAAAAATGAAAATGAATGAAGTTTATAACCTCTAAAATTTCCGTCTATCTAATACAATGAATACAATAATATTATGCAAATATATGTATGTACAATATGTATACATAGTCTGATATTAAAATTTTTCACTGACAAAAAGGAAGTTCAATTTTAATTGAAAATAATCACATCCCATTAAAATGATATGAAAGGCAAAATAAAAAAAATATAAAAAAAAAAATGTTTTTATTTTTCTTTTTGTTTTTATCATTTATTTAAAATCTCCAATGTTCTCCACACTCTTTTATCCCGTAAAAATCTGCCCTTCATCAAATGCAAATTTAGTTAGCATTTTGGAGTATTCATCAAATACTTAAATTTTTATATTATGTTGTTGTTGTTGAAGTTAGATATAAATTATGTAATATTGTTTTGAATACCTACATGCATGTGTATGATTGCTTCAGCAACTATAGATATATATACTTATACTTATTCATGTTTTTGTTTTTTTTTGTAAATGAAAGGGATTTATGTATGTGGTTAAAAAATTAGAGCTTAATTTAGGGATTTATCTCTTGGATAAAACATGAAACATAAGTATTATTTTTGTGGCTTTTAATAAAAAGTCCATAAGTATGTGTATATGAAATCAAAATTTCTAATATCATGTATAACATTTATATCATGTATAACATGAGTATATTACAGTATTACAGGAAATGTTCGCATATATATTGTGCTCGTAATTGTACACTATATAAGTATGTAATATAAGTAAGTAAATATTATCGGTATGTAGTAAGAATAACATACACACGTACGTATGCGTAAAAAAATTAAAAAAAAATTGTTGATTAAAATTTTTTGGTTTCAAGGATTTTTTTTTTTCAGTTTTTATATTTTTCATATTTTGTTGGATTTTTATATTAGAAAAAAAGAAAAAGGAAAATAAAAAATTAAAACAAAGGGTACAAAAATGGTTTGTCGGTAAGGTTTTTTATGTGTTAATACAAAAATTTTCCATATTGTTTTTAATAATTAATAATATTAATTTTTTTTTTAAATTTGTTGAAAAATTATAAAATAGCAGCAAAAGTAACATTTGTGTGTAATGTACGAAAAAAAGAAATTTAGGAATAAAATTAAGATTTTAATTTTCTTTTACAATAAATTATTCAATACTTGTATTATACGTATGTATGTATATGCATAATACAGTATATTTATAGTTTTTCGGCAGTATATGATCCACAAAAAAATTAAATTTTATTCAAATATTTGTTTATTCCTCAAATTTCGTAACACTTGCCAAAATATAGAGAATCTTTAATTTTCGCTCTTTTGATACTATTTTGGGACCTGGACCCTAGCCTTTTCAGGGGAGTCCTCGAACAAAATTTGTAGAGCGAAACGAGACTTTTTCAACAGTACCCCACTTGACTACATTTGGAAGCCTTTAGTTTGTTTTAGCAGAAAAAGGGTTGGAAATCCCTTAAGGCCTTAAAAGCTATTTGGAGCCATTAAAATTGAAGCTGTTATGAGGACTTTTAAGACAGGTCCTTTCCCAGCTCGAGGGAGCTCTGAGAGCTGATCCTCAATATTAATTATATTAGAATTTTCAAAGTTCTATAAAATACAATTAGTTTACGGGCAAGTACACTAAAAAAAACGTTAAGAAAAACAAAGCATAATTTTATATTTATTTGAACCTTAATCTCTAAATTAATGTAATTTCTTCATTTATACTTCTACGTAGACTTATTAAGTACTAATAAAGAGTAACATCTATAACAGTAATTTTCTCTGAATTTACATGAAATATAAAGTATTTATACACTTATACTTGTACACATTGATAAGTAAGTCGTAAATTTACTTCATTTAAATTAGAACAACATGAATTAAATTTATATACAAATAGTTAAATATGTATATAAACTTAAGAGATTAGATGTAAATGTAATTCTCACTCACACAAAATAAAAAAAAAAAATGTTCCTTTGACAGCTCTTGTCATCTATACACTTGCATGTACATATATATGTATAATTTTAAATTATATATCTTTCAAAATAAGCAAATTGCAAATGAAAATTTAATTCCACATTTCCAATTTACCGCCTCTTGATATGTATTTATTATAATTAAACTAATCCATAACCGAAGTTTCTACGTATGTACATAAATATACATATGTATGTACACACGCTGTATAAGTATATGAAAGATTATACTCGAAAACTGAACGGAGCATAGTAGATAAAATTTCATATTAAAAGAATATTTTCCGTCAACTTAAAAAATATTTTAAAATTATTTAAAGCAAACTAAAATGAAAAACATATGTATGTACAAAAATAACATGTATAATTGTAAAATAACTGTTAATTAAAGTGCTACTCATATTACAAATGTAAAATGATATCTTTATATAGTCGCCGTATTATGAATTGTCATATTTTTAAAATAATATGAAGATAAATATATTTGCATATTATAATGAATTATTTGCAAAGTATTTTACATATAAATGAGAAAAATTTCAAAATATATTTACATAACTGTAAATAATTATTTATTCAACTTGTGTATAAATGTCACTTTAAAAATGACATAATTTTAATACAATTGTCATTTAAAAACAAAAATGGAAAATGGCAGACCATTCTAATTGTACAACTGTAAAATTGTATTATGAAGCGGAAATTTGTATGTCAAATGACAAATACAAAAATTTTGCCAGAGAGAACCAAATTGTGTTAAATGTGCACGCAGGTATTTAACCGCTGATTGTAGTAAGCCAAAGAGTACTGCAGCAAAGTGCTCTAATTGTTTGGAGGCTCACCCAGCAAACTATAGGGGATGCCTTGTAGCTAAGGAACTGCAAAAACGTAGGAATAACAATAACAACAATTTGAAGAAGAATTCTGACCGGCAACCGAGGCAATTCAGTTCGAGAATAGTGTCTAAAGATGTAACATATCAAGACGTTCCCCAAACGAAATCCACTTAGAAATTTTAAATCCACTTATTTTTTAAAATTTATAACACTTAGTTTTGTATTTATTCTGACTAAATGTATTTAGTTATATTGAGACCTAACTGTAGTAATTACTACACGTACACACGTACTATGCACATACAAATGTACACATTTTGATCTTAACAGTCAAACTCCAATTCCTATAGCAATACAAAGAGTATTTTCAAAATTTGTTTTAATAATTATTCAACTGTTTAGCAAATATTTTTTTGGATTATGCAAATATTTTATGGATAACTGAAATTTTTTACATTACTTATGTGTCTACAAAAGTACGACACCATGTAAGTAAACATTTTTCTCTAAACTAAAGCAAAGGTTCTACAATAAATTCGAATTAATTTCAAATATTTAACCATTTCAATTTCATTAGAATTATATTGCAATCTTAATAAGTATGCATACAGAGATTTTATCATGTGTGCATATTATAGAATGCTTATTTAAATTAATATTGAGGATTTAAGACGGCATTCATATATTTTTGAAAAACACTAAAATAATAAGATTCTTATCAATTTTTCAAAAAAAATTTAATTGCTTTTTAATTAAATGATAAAAGTAATTTATTATCCAAGGACTATTATTTTATGATTTCTAAGTAAGTAGGCGTTATAAAAATTCCCTAACTAAGTAACATACACTCTAATTATTATATATGATTCATTTTCTTGGAATTTTCAAAAGAAGCAAAATACGATTAATATTTGGATAACAAAATTTTTCAATTCCCATTGTCGCGTCTTTTCAAATGTCGCAGCTAAAGTAAACAATTTTATCTGAAATATTGATAAAGAATAATTGTTGTTAGTTAGATAAGTTGTTTATAAAATATTTTCGGTGAATTTCTGTGTGCGTTTATTCTACTATAGAAAAAATACTTTCGATTTCTGTAGCACGTTTGGGTATATCGAAGGTGTAGAACATTTGTTTACAGATCAAAATAATAAAAAAAATACATACAGTCAATACTGTGGTAATTATTAAAAATACAATTGTTGTATTCTTGCTTTTATAGAAGTTCGATAGAACTAATAGTGTTGAATAAATAAAGGGAATCAATAATTTATTGTCATTTTGCAAATTTTGAACGATAATAATTCGGGAAGACAAACTAGTCACATATAAATTTTATTATATTTAGTTTAAATAAAGTATGTATCAATACTTGTCAAATAAAAATTTGAGACTAATTCGAGCTACCATGTTGGAGAAAACTTATTTCAATAACCTACGTATTACAGATAACTGTTTACAGTCAAAAATATTACAATTAAAAAATTATTTTTGAAATTGATGTAGTGATTAATAGGCGCAATTTTCGAACGAAATTTTTTGAAAATTTCGTAAAAATGCTCTAAATGAAGCCGATTTTTTAAATTTTCGCCCATAAATTTTGCTTATTTCCTGTTTTAATAACATATTAAGTATAATATTTTACAGTCGGGGTCGAGAAGTCGAAGTTGCAGAATCATACTGAAGAAGCTGAAAGCGAGCAAAGAAAAATATTTGAAGTCAAATTAAAATTGAAGTATCGGTATCGCCAAGCCAAAAAAGTGATGTCAGAATTTTCAGGTTTTTAATTTCTCCAATTTTGCACACGTATTTTTAATGTCATTTGGTATCATGTTCTCATTTCTTTCACGTAACATCAAATTTATGTATATAAATTTATGTAGAAAATTAACTAAAACTTCACTGAAATCATTAAATATAAAAATTTGAAAAAATTCAAAAGTATCAATGTTAAGTTTTTGATTTAAAATAAGCTCATCGTTTTTAAGAAACATTAGAATTTTTCATAATTACATAACCTTAAAAATAACTAAATTAATTTCAATATTCTTTTTTTTTTAATTTTAATAAATAATGATAACCAAAATGTAATAAAATATATAGAGATGTAATTCGCTTGATCTTTATTTTTAATATTTTTTTTTTTATTTTTTTGCTCATTAATATTTTTCTAATAATTATATTTTGGTTGCCAATGAGAACATCTTAAAAAATTTTTTTTTATAGAATAAATTATATTTCAAAATGAACATTAATTCTACATTAAATTACAAATAGAAAAAAAATTAAACGACAAAACAATTAAATAAAGTTGTATAAGAGAGAATAAAAAAAAAGTTATTTTACCTCTATTATAAAACTGTCAAGCTAAAAAAACGAAAAAAAAACCCGATCTTGGGTTATTTAAAATAAAATTAAAAATTCTTAATAAAAATTGCTCATATAACATTATTTGCCAAGGTTGCATAAATTTTAAAATGTTAAATTTTCTATATTAAAAATTCTGTGAATTCTAATTTTCTTACTTACTTAAAAATGAACAATGCAAGTAAATAAGTTTTAAGTAAATTAGATTGCGCTAGATTAGATTTTATAACAAGTTTTTCGAATTACCTATTAAATGTTTATATCTGTAGGTATCTATAGCAAATTGTTAAAGAAAGATGAATAATTTATCAATCGATATTTGAACAAAATTTTATCAAAGATAAGTATTGGGACGATTAATTTCAAAATTCTAAAATTAGAACAATTTATGAATTTTAAAAGTGATAATGAACCTGTTAAGCGCAGATAATCGAAAGCAAATAAGGGATAAAATTTTATATTAAGGTGTCGGCCGCTTTTGGCCCAAATTTTTAGTCAATATCATGCAATTCATACTCATTCATAATACTTAAAATTTTGACTTACTAAACTCATAATTATAGCTTACTTATTACAGTTCATAATATTATTTAATTGATATAATTCGCATAATCTCTCAAAAACCACTTATATTTCATGTCATTCTCTTATTAACTTTC
This sequence comes from Condylostylus longicornis, assembly GCF_029603195.1. Taxonomy (NCBI): domain Eukaryota; kingdom Metazoa; phylum Arthropoda; class Insecta; order Diptera; family Dolichopodidae; genus Condylostylus; species Condylostylus longicornis. The sequence goes on from NW_026578043.1 coordinate 2,299,092, forward strand.
AAAAATTTTATGTTATTACCTTATGGTCTTGTATTCAAGCACCAAACTCAAAATTTGTTAACATAATAATCTACTCGTACATTTAAGGCAAATATTAGTTGTACTTTTTACTTGTGTTACTTAGAATTGAGATAATTTTGCAATTTTGTTTAGATGCAGTAAAATATAACTGGAAAAAAAGTGACTATTTTCAACACATTATATTTACACATATTTATTGTGCTCGCAATACATAATTGTATACTTAAGTAGTTAAGCTCATATGCGCCTAGTTTTTTTGTTTTTCTTTTTGGTTAAGCTTATTATATCATTTATCTCTAATTTTACTTAATGTACTTAAAAAAAAAAATAATCGTTTAAGGTAATCTTTTTTCATTGTTAAATGATTTAAATTAAATTGAAGGTCATATATAGGTCTAGATATACTATTTTTATACTACATATACTTATTTATTTCTTCGGCTACTTTATATTTTTAAAAAAAATGTAAATAAATAAATAAAGGAAAAATTACTTATATTTTTAAGTTAAAACGTTTTTACCGCAATTTGTACACAAATTGTAATTTATAAGTTATTGAATGTGTAAGGTCTTTAATCTAATTGAATTCGAAAATCTAATTGAAAGTCAAAAAATTTCATGTGCACATAAGAGATAATCAATTAAATAAGAAAAGTCTAGGTTATCATGTTAGAATAAATAAGTACCTGCTTAATTTAATTTTTTTTTTAGATTTTTAATTTAAAAAATACGTGCCATTTTAAAATAAGTTTCTATTTTTTACTATTTATTCTCTTTTTCAGTAATATAGTGAGGTGGCCCGCATAAAAATAGTTTGTGGCTTGGCACCATAGAACAAAAATGACATTAGTGTTTTCACTTATAATTATGCTGCATATATTTACACGCGTACATATCATTGGCATAAATGGCATACAAATTACGTAGTGTAGTATTTGTTCATATAATGTTCAAGAGATGTAAAAATTTGTTTTAAATATTTATTATGAACATAACCAAAGTTAATATTCGTATTTATAGAATATATGGATATTAATTAGAATTATGTAATTTTTATTATAAGTACATAAGTACGCTAATATATAAGTAGGTAAATTTTATTATAAAATAATTTTTGACTTTAAATCATTATTTTGACAGGAAAAATTTTTTTTTTCGATAACACTCTGGTAACACACACTCCTTATAGCCAACACTACCCATAGCACTGTAACTTTACAGGTTAAAATTCAAAACTTTTTGGTTTAAAAAATGTAGCAAATTTTTGGCTTAAAATTTAAACTAAATTTTTCACAGTGTACAATTCACAATATTATTTTCGTTCAAATATGTAAGTGTGTATATTGTATATATAAATGTGCATATTTAAATTGTAGAATCAATAAAAAAAAGCAGTCATTAAGTTCACAAAATTATTGTAATTTACAAAAGAACCCTTTTTATTTACGAAAGTGTTCATTATTATTTTTATTCAATTAAATAAAAAAAAAATAATACACTTGTTTTATTGGTTTAATTATCACTTTTTGATTTACAAAAATCACTACAAAATAATTAATCAAAATTTTTAACAATAAAAAAGTAATTATATTTTTTTTGATCATATTTTTAATTAGTGAATGATGACATTTTCAATTTGATTACTTTCTTAAATTTTTAATTTCCTTCTTTGTTTTTGAGTACTCAACTTTTTTCAACTATAAATTTAAATATAATTTAACCCTTATTGAAGAACACAGAACACAGTATTCAAAAAAAATTTGTTTTTGTTACCAACACTTAACCAAACAATCCTTTATGTTACAAACAATACCTATATATGAATATTATGTAAATATGTATGTTTGCTTATCCTCCTTTATATAGAAAATTTAAACCTTAAATGAAATTAATCATTTTGTTTAACACTTTGACAACATATAAACTAGTTAGATAAATAAAAAATAAGAAAGGAAATAATTTATAATAGCTTATATAGATGAGAGAAAATGGAGCTTGTGTATATAGAAAGGACCTTAACAATATGATAAAAATAACAATAGAATTGTACATATTTATAATTCTTATTATCATCCTTTTTTTTTAGTAACATTCAAATATTCCTAATATATTTATTTGTATTGTAATCAGTGACACTTAAAGTTCAATCTTCATTTAACAATAATATTTCGGTAACCGTATGCAATATATGTAAAATATTTGTTGTATATCACCCTCAATAAGCCATTGTATTGGTCCGAAAGAACCACGAGGTTACGAAAAGAAAAATTAAAATAAAAGTAAAATTTTGAAAAGGGTAACTATTTTGTAAAAAATCAATGGAATTGAACAAAAAAGAATAAAATAAGGAGCATAAGATTTTAATCGGTATCCAATTCTTTGTATCATTGGATACCCTATCACTTCCCTTTTCACCTCTTTAACTTTTGTTTTTTTCTTATTCTAAATCTCTTGTTTTTTTTTATTTTGGGAAATACTTTCCATAGTCATTTCAGATGTAAGTATGTGCGATATTTCTATTTCTATTCTATTCCATTATTCATAAATAAAAATATTATGGATTTTAAGTGAATGTGTGTATTTAAAGGTAAAACGTAAGTATACGAGTGTATAACAAAATAGAATATAAAATGTTTTTAATTTTTCAGTTTGCCATCGCAAATATAACAGATAGTATCACAAATACAACAGCGTCTATCAAGTTTTTTTTTTGTGAAATGAACCTATTTGGAATAGTTCTAGAATTTTAACTAGATTTTTTTTTCGTTTTTCACGCCCGATTAACAAACAGAAATTAAAGCCGTTCTAAGCATTTGAATGAGGTACGAAATACAACCCACTAACAAACTGAGGTGCATTGGGACACTGAGTGTTGTACTAAATTTTATGCATTTATACTAATTTTGTTATACCAATTTTTATCATCAACATTTTGAAATGGAAATCCTTTAGTTTCCTTTTAAACCTTTAAACACCACAAAATTAATACATCTACTCTTAAATGTTATACGTACAATTTTGTCTAATCACCTTGTAGAAATAAAAACAATATTGTGTAAACAAGTACATAATATTATGTAAGTATATAATGTATAAAAATGTATAAGTAAGGTCTGATGAACTGTTCATTTAAAACCCTTTTATGTCAAATTGAAAAAGTAAAAAATTCCTTTATTTTTATTCTTATTATTTGTTTGTTTGTTTGGTACTATTCTAGTTTTACCATTTTATTTACCATTTATATTTTTTAATGTACAAGAATCTCATATGGTTATGATATTTAGGTATTTGAACATATTATATATGTATATGATTTAGTGACTATAGTTATATTTTTCATTTACATAACTATTTTAAGGTAAAGAGTATAATAAAAGTTAAAGGTGTAATGATATTATAGAATTTACATAAAATTTTAGACATACATTGGCAGAGTGTATACCTTAATAGCAATTTTAGAAATAGATAACTAATTAGATAAAGCGTTCCTTAATCATAGGCTCATTCTTTGACATTTTTACCTTTTACTTGACATAATTTTTGGGTGACATATTGCGGTTATTAGAAAAAGGTAAGTTTCTACGTATTATGGGTTAGATGAAGAAAAAATTTTCAAAATTTTATACTTTATAATTTTATCATAAATCAAATTTTAAATGGAAAATATACATTATGTATTCCATATAATTATCATTCAAGTGGTGCTAATAATTTTTGATTTTGAATCCAAAATATAAAGTACTCCGAATAATATCATAATCACAATTTCAATTTCTCATAGTAAGTACCATACTTAATATTATAAACGAAGACACCAATAATTGATATTAAAATTATATGATTGAAAAATTACAAATATTTTGCAATAAAATGCTATATATAAATAAAGCGAGAAAAATTAATTTATAAGGGAAATTGAATTCAAGGAAAATTCAATAAAAAATATCAATTTCTTGTTTTTACCATAAAAAATCAGGAAATATTCTGAAGAGTATTAAACAAAAATTTTACAATTCCGAATTTATCATCAAACATAGAAAATGCGATCACTTTTTTTTCATTCTATAACTATAAAAGATAACTTTTATATAATTGATATCAAGGCATAAAATAAAAGTATGATTTACAGTGATTCTTTTCTGGATTTTAATAGAAAATTTTTATTTAGAAAATAATTACTTCTTATACATATAATTTAAACAGTTCATATAATTATTTCCATTTATTTACAATAATTTTAAAATTTATATGATTAAAAAAGGTTGTCTGCTAATTTTATCATGGTATGCCGTTTAAACCACACGGAATTTCATTTATTCTATGGCAAAACTAACACAGCTATAAGTCACAGTCAGCTATAAGTAAGTATACTAAAAAAAAAATTTCATACATTTTAGGTTTCTTTGTGATTTTTTCAATGTGATTTTTTTAAATTCCAAAGAAATCTAATGTCTATATAAGTACTAATATTTTAAGTAAGTACAATATATTAAATATCAAATAATAAATCTAAAGAATTATGTGAGGTTTGTTCAACAAATTTTAGCGAATTTAAATTAAATTAGATTTTACTCAAATTTATTTTTTTAAATTTTAAAAATTCCAAAATTATAAATGAGAAAGCAATGGTCCATAAAATTATCAAATATACGAAAATCCATACAACTTAATTTGTTTATTAAATAATTGATTTCTGCCAATATTTAAAATAAATTTCTATATTGTTAGAATCTAGATGATATTTCCAAGTACACGCAAGTATGAAAATACATAAGTAAAGGCAAATTTTTAAAATCAAACTCGACTACAACTTCTAAACTCAAAAATAATTTCAAGTAAGTAAATAAAAATTGTGAAATTTTTTTCTTCCCCCAAAATGTAATTTTTAGAATAACATAGACCTACATAGGCTATAGTTATTATAATGAAATCATTCAATTTGCTTACTAATGCATAAGTAATACTTATTTTCGTTTTAATCTTATTGTGAATACTCGTAGCATAAGTATTAGTACACAATAATACAAAAATTTAGTACACAATAAACACACAGGTATTTGAATGAATATATGTACTTAATTATTACTTGCATTTTAATGAAAGATAATTCTAGACTAAAAAAATATCATCGTTATACCGTAATTTTTTATAAATGCAAGTTATTAATAAAGTGAAAAAGCTAAACAAAAGCAAAATTAAAACTATAAATATAAATTTTATGGTTTACCACAAAAAATTCTTAAATTGTTTTTTTTTTTTTTATTTAATATCTTTAAAAATTTTTGTAATACTTCAATATTAAGTTGACGGCAGATAAACATATTTTATATTTATATTTGACATACCATTGTATTAATCTTGTACTGCATTATAGGTAAATAAGTGTACTTATAAAATATATACTGTATATATACTGATATAAATATATATACTGTATATATACTGATATGTCAAAAAATATTGTTCGAATATCAAAATCTGAGTGTTAAATTTGTCATATTTCATGGTATTTACGTATTTTATGTGTTTATGTATATATGTATTCTTATATTATACACTTTCGTATGACATAACGATAAATTAATATGACAGCTTTTTAATCTTCAAATATAATTAAATATATAACTAATAATTTTTCTGATTAGTTTACGATTAAAGGAAAAAACAGTTCTAGTGATGTAATTTTTTGGTATTATATTTGTTATCTTACAAAAGTTTTAAGAAATTTTATGCAATGAACGACTGTACGGTATGCATGTAATATACTTATATAATACAAATGTAAAATACCACGTAAAATATTTAGTAAACACATTATTATTAATAACATAATTAAATAATTATGTATAATATATTACTTATAGATTATGGTCCAACTGTAACTTAATATATTCAATTAATTAATTTTTTAAATCCCTTAACCTTACGGTCACAATAAATTACTTTTTATCTAAATTAGAAATTTAAAGTGAAAATTATTTTAAAGAAATTATTACTTACTTACATATATACTCTCATTTAATGTTGAATTATCTAATCAACATTCTTAATTATTATAACCCATTTAATTATATGAAAATTACTATTACTTCTTTTATTAAGAAGATATTTACTAACTAAGTCTACATCTTATACATATTTTTCATTATTTTCTTATAAGTAAGTATATATTTCGAATTTTTTGTTCTTAAATCTATTAAAAATGTACAAACTTTGAAATTAATAATAGTTTTCTGTCTTTTTATAAGTAAATGTAGAAAAGTTATAATTTTTCACCGAAGAAACTAGATATTAGATTGTACTTAGTTATATAGAAAATTTGTATACTAAACTCTTAGATAAGGCTATTAATAAATATATAATTTAGTTACTTGACCTACGTTAAGAATTTAAAATGAAAAAAAAATTAAAAGAAAATGCAAAAAAAAATAACAGGTTGTTGCTAATCATAGTTGGCATCGTATACTATGCATACATTTTTATATATATACATAGTTATATGTACAAGTAGTTAAGAAAATACTTAAGTATTAATTATTTTGTGGCATAAATACTTTTATAAAACTTGGCATTTTAAACACTTTTTTTTTAATATTTTTTTAACTATTTACTTAAGTATCGATCAGATAAACACGGTTATATTATTTAAGTTCTCTTATAGAATGTTTTATATAATATATTGATTCTCTTTTATGCAAGGATAAGAAAACTTATCAAAATTCTATTTATATTAATATAAGTTTTCATAATAATTTCAATTTTATCTTTATTGTTCAAAATTAATTTTCTTTTTGCAATAATTTTTTAAGTATAAGTAAGTAATTGAGAAAAATTATTTATTTGAATCACATCTAAACTTTGCTAAAAATTGAAAAATTTTTAATAAAATAATTTTTATAATTAAATTTAATAGTTATATATAGTATGTAGGTGTACCTATATCAATTGAATTTATATGAAAAGCAAATGTACTCCTGCCACATTATTATTGTAAGAACATTCAATATTCTCGATTATTATTGATTCAGTTACTCATGGAGATTATTTACCTATATTGTTTATGTGACACATTAATGTCAGTCAGTCATATTAGAAATAAAATTATTATTAAAAATAGTAAAATGTGAACAAAAAATCAGCATTAGTTTTACTTTCCAATTACTTTCAACAATTTATTACTTATTTTTATACATACTTATATGGAATACATTTAAATTTTTATGTATTTATGAGTCATAGCAAATTCAATTTAAGAATTCATATAAATTTCAACGCAATCTAATTCACACCACTTACTTATATACATGAACGGAGGAAATAGTAACTGAGTACATTTTGTAATTACAATTCTTCAATCAATTAAGAGCAAATGTTTTTTTTTTTAAATTTTCTCTGCTCTCTTTTGAATTTTCACATCATTTTAATAAATAATTAGGAAAGGATTTGAAATCTTAATTATTTCGGAAATAGATGGCTAAAAACAATAGGTTAAATACATGAATTTTGCATAAGTAAATACTTAGTATAAGTAGTTTATTTTCCGTACAGAAAATCATTAATACATTGAATAGGCTCAATAAATTTCTTTCTTTTTTTATATGTATAACATAAATGAAATGCAAACCAACTATTTATATTTTCTGCTCCATTATGTTTTTAAATTTGATTTAGTAATTTTCTCATTACTTAAATTTAAATATTAAAAGTAGTTAGGCACTATATTAACAAATTAGTATTTTGATTTTATAACTAAGCATAATATGGTGTATTCTCCTTTTGGTATGCCTACATATTATGTTCACATACTTGTGAATTTTATTTTAATATTAAATATTGTACGACCGCCAAAATTGGTATATGTTTAAAGCATTAGACTTGATGTCTCAATAAGTATTATTATTTAATAAGAAAATTGTATTCTACATTATTTCAAAATAAAGTTATTACCATTATTATTATTATGATTATGATATCATATAGGTTTACAGAAAAAATATTCGATAAAGAATTATTTATGTTTGTATGTACGTACGAGTATATATATTTCCATAAATATAAGTAATACGGTAAATGGATAATCGAATACAATTTCAAAAAGGCCACATTATGCGTACATCATACATTGTTCTTCCAATTTTCTAAATCTAATAAAATTATTTTTGTATACGTATGTTTCTGACGGGGATTACTTTTAGCCCACAAAAAAAAAAATATACATACTTATGTATTTTACATAAGCATAAACAAGCAGACGACAATTTACTAAAAAATAAAAGAAAACATTAATGTTATATGCATGCATACATTATAAAATAACACAATACCTTGATAACGGTATATATGTTAAACTATAAAACAATAACAATATACAATGTATTCATACTAATATTGCAAGTTATAACAATATAAAAATGTTCTATGGTCCCAATATTTTTATGCTGTTTTAGACAAAATGGAATAAAAAAAGGTTGATGGCGGGACAAAAAAAAAATGGGAAAAAAATTCAAAAAAAAAAAAAGAAAACAAGGAAAATCCCAAAAATAATAGAATAAAAATGAAAAATAAATAAACCCAAGACACTCCATGATATTGCATTAAAAAAAATTAATATAAGACTTACCGTTTCACTCGAATAAATTGATGAGGAATCATAATCCGAAAAGCTGTAATCCATAGTATTATTCCATATATGGGGTTTAATGGGTAATTTTTTTCTTTACTAGTGGTTTTAACAATATTTTGTTGAAAGTTTGATAAAATAATAAACAAGGATATTTTGAATTTTTTTTAATTCTAATAAAAATAGTTAGTTAATTAGTTAGTTGGTTAACCCCTTTGTTTTCTTTTTTAATTATATTTCAATTATAATTAAGTATTTATGCATATATATTTTCAGATTTTTTTCATATATGAAGAAAGAGAACGAAAATAAAATTTAGTTGTGGGGAGAGGATTATTAAAAATTTAATAGTTTCCTTTTTTTTTTTGTTGTCGTTTTGCTTATAGGATTCGATTAATTTTCTTTTATATTTTTATGATTTTATAAACTATATTTTGCTTTGTTTTTAATAATATTTTTATGCCTTAATATAAAACAATTTATTTTATAAAAATATTAAGGGTAGCAGGTGTTATACAAAGAGAGTAGTGTAAAATATTAAATAATAATGAGAATTTTAATTGTTATTATAGTTTTATGTTGCTCTCTGTTGCCTTTTTTGTTTTCTTCGTTTAAAAAATATTTCGAAATACAATTTTAAAATGTTTATTCTATGCTATATTACAATAATATTAATATATTATAAAATTCGAGTTATAATTAATTAATTAATTATAATTTTGTATATTTAATTTAATTTTCAAAAATTATTAATATAAGATTTTTAATTTAAAATAAAATTTACATACTGTTATATTTTTTTTTATATATCAAAATGGCAGTGCTTTTATTATTGCTAATATTATATAAATTTATTAATATCTCAAATTTATTTAAAAAAATTTTTTTTCTTTTTGGATTCAAAATTGAATTTTAAACTTACACTTTTAATAATTATATATATATATATATATATATATATATATATACGTACATAGACTTGTTTACTTATTATAGAATACCGGTTATATGCGACACAATTTATTAAAGTAGAATGTTATACATATTTATGTGAGTATAATTATGTAAGTATAAGTTTATTAAAAATTCTGTTTTGCAAAATGTACAAAATTTTTTTTTTTTTTTTTGAAATTTGATAAAATTATTTAGAAATTTATTAAATATTTAAGTAATTTGAGATTGATATTCAAGTTATTATAAATAATTTTTTTTACAAAAAAAAATTTTGCTCTTTTTTCGATTTTAACTTTTATTTGCCCTTTTCAATTTTTAAAAAACCAAATAACTTCTATTGTAAAATATTAAAATCCACTATATATTTTCCAATTTTCAGATTAAACAACAACAAAAATACAAAGCATTTTCGAAAGGATTATATTTCATTAATATATACAAACATCAATAGGTATGTATGAATGTATATTTGAATTATGTTATGTACATATATTATTCAGAAATGTATGTATATTCAAATCAGTTTATATAACAGTATGTATTATATACATTCATATAAAATTTTATTTCTATTCACATACGCTTATACATTTATATTTTTTGAATATGGGTACGATTCTACATATATACCAATTATATAGAATAAATGTATGTATATACATATATATTGTATAGAATATTACAGTGCACACGTACTGTATGAATGCATACGTATGTATGTATGTATATATGTCTATATATTAATAATTCCAGACATTCAAGGCGAATTGAGGGTGGTTGAACTTTTTTTTTTTTTCCTTTTATAATAATTTTTATTCTTTGTTTTTATTTTATAATTCGTTATTGTTTCTTTTTTTTTTTTTTATTCCTTTAATTTTAAATCTTTAAAAATATTAGAGTATTTCTTTAATTTTTATTAAGTAATTTTACCGTTGTTTCGAAAACAAAATTTTTTGTTATATTTTAGAAGAGCTTTATTATTTTATTTTTTTTACACGCACACAAATTTACAATTTTATTCTTTTGCTAAGAATTTTATTGCAATATTTTTTTAAAAATATTAAAATTGCAGTTCAATAAAATTTAATAAAAATTTTTTTATTATTTTAATAGCGAGTTGTAGGTATGAATTTCTTACACACAAAAAATATAATTCACAACTATTATAAATATTTGAGACATAAGAGAGATTTAAACTGGATTGTATTTTCTTTAATTTTTTTTGTATATTAAAAAAAAAAATTATAATAAAAAATAAAACAAAAAAACACTATAAATTTTTTTTTTTATAATTTTATCGACCGGTTTCGACCTCACACACTCGCTTTTTACTACAGGAAATCATCAACTGATTCATGCTAAAAATTTATTTTTATTAAAAGAGCACCACAATACCATAGTGAAAAAAAATATATACTCAAAAATAGTTAAATTATTCGGTTACCTTCCAATATACACACACACACGTATATTACATTCCCATATGAAAATATAAATCTACTATACACATTAATATACATACAAACTTGTATACATAAGATATGAATCATATTGAAGTCGAATTCGAGTACAATAATTTTATGTTATTCTTATTGTTTCAATTCAACATATTCCGATTCATATTTTATGTTTATTGGAATTTTTTTTTGGAAAAATTCTGGAAATGCATAAATAAATATGTGTATGTATATTTTACATAAGTATTTATTAAATCCAGGTTTTTTTTATTTTAGTAATTTTGTGTTTGTTTCTCAAAAAAAATTTTATTAAATATTTTTGGAATGTTTGTTCATACAGATAGAATACCTTTATTCTCATAAAATTTTCTTTCTCATCGTGTACAAAATATAAATTTAATACTATAAATGCATATGTATGTAGATAAGTAAATATATTGCACCCTAAACATAATCCTCAAGTATACTCATTGTGCAATAAGTTGGTTTTTTTACCAACTGTTTGAGACTGTTTAATTTTTAGTTTTGTGAAAAAGAGTTTTCAATGATCATTACATTACCGCGATACCTGACTTCCAAAACCATTTAAGTAATTTTTGTTTAAATATAAAATTAGACAGAATATATTATGTACATGTAATATGTATAGGTTGAACTGAAATATTTTAAAATACAAAATAACATGATAGCAAAATACGAGTAACAAAATTACATGAGGTTATACAAAGTGTACTAAGGTTTTCAAGTCTCACATACATAAATATTTCAATAATTTTGAGCTTGAATTTTTTTTAAACATTCAATTACTGAAAATATATTAGTATTATTTTATAGGTGCGATATATTCATACTGGAATGAATCAAGATACAATGCGTACTCGCAGTTTTTTCTTAAAACAAAATATTGTTAAATTTGTTGGAAAAGTACAAAGTACGGTCAAAACTGGAATATTATAAAATGCATACTGAAATATTTCGGAATACGCATTTACTTACTGCTACATTTATCTACATATGTTTTTTTAAATGATAGTGTAGTTATATATACTTAATGAAAGTGTTTGCATTAAAGTGAATACATTTGCAAGTTTATGTTTTTAAAATGGTAATATTTCCCCAAGAAATATTCTGTCACTTCACTAATCATTATACTATGATATTCTGGCAAGAAAACTGCAAAATACAAAATACAATATAGACTTGACGCTGAAATCGCTCATTCTTTTGTGCATATCTTTGTTATTATTGTTATCTTATTCTTATTGATTGTAGATTAAATGTATTTAGAAAACTGTAAAAGTATATACATGCATATGTAATGGACGTATATGTGTATATGTAGCATATAGTTGATTTGCTTTTTTTGAATTGCAAAGATGAAAAGCAAGAATGAATTGGCCGGCGCTAAATGTTGTATCTCGTTTATTACACGCTTTGTTCCATTTATAAGATTAAAATATTGTATTTTATGTATGAAATTTGAATTGTAAATATGTACATATGCACATATAATGTATATTTTTTTACCATTTATTATTTTACATATTAGTTATGCTTTTCTTAATTGCTCAATCACGAATTAATATAAAAGAAAAAAACTTTCAAATTGTAATCATTATGAAAAATATAAAGTAATTATGATTTCACATTTCAGTAAGAAGTTTTTTCAATTGGAATCACTGTAATTAAAATATTCCAATTAACCTGAATTAATGTTATTCTTATGATCTGAAATATTCAAAGAAAATATTTTCTAAATAAGTAACTCAATACATAAATACTATTTGTATGTGTGTCTTGAATCATCCTCAGAATTAATATGAATTCATGTTAATCCCAGCAATTTAAAAATTATCGCAGCACTCACACTTTAGATCGGAGAGTTGTTGCAAGATCCTAAGATTTTAAGAAATATCACTTGCATAAATCAGAGTTCCTCCTAAATTTTTTTACATAAAACTCTGCTTTTATTACCTAAAAATTGATTCTAGTTGAATTTCAGTAAAAAATCATTTTACAATTTACTTTAATATATTTATTGTATATGACGTTAGACTTTTTAAATCTCGAAAATTTGTTTAGTTTTTAGAATGCATATGATATAATGTATGTATGTATATCTATCCACAGCTGCTATAAATTTACTATCTTCTATAAATTCTAAAAGTATGTACATATTATGTACATATGTTATTATTTTTGCTCATGCCATGATAATGAACCAGACCAATTTTAATATTTTGCCTCTTTTTTTTTTGTTTTATTAAAATAAAACGTGTGTATGAAATTAGGACGCATGCGCATATCACGTGCATTGTACTTTGAATTATAATCAAACTTGCAATTTTAAACAAAGTTTCTTCTGAAAGTACATATTGTATATAAATGTATAATATCAGAAATAAGCATGTATGTATGTATGCAGATATTTCTGATTATACACTATATTCAAATGTATAACTGTTTATATATAACTTTTAGCTTGAACTAAAATTAAATACGGCATTTTTCCAATACCCCTAATATTTATTTCAAGAAATATTTTTTTTATAAGAATTGCAACACACTAAACTTGCATAAAATAAGTATATTCATTTTGCATTATTGAACAGTGAACTTTAGAAAAAAAAATTATATGAATTTTTACGAAATTGCTGATAAATATAGCTTAAAAAAGATAAAAAAAAATTACTACAGCAAAAACTAATAACAAAAAAAAGATTAAAAAACCAGTTTTCTAATTTATTATTATTTGTTTCATATTTAAGCATGTATTTGTATTTAGCATTTTCTACTATTACTCAACTTTATAAAATTTTTAATATTCCCCTCATTCTCACATCCAATAGATGTATAAATTCCTTCCACCTGACAATACTTTTATATACGAATGCATGTACATACCGTACGTAGCCTATTATTTTTTCTTGTTTAAATATTTATATTAATTTAATATTTTTCTTATTAGAATATACAAAGATAAAACTGAAAACAAAAAGAAAATATAATATTTATATATAAATAAAATATATCTAATATATTTGGGTATATTTTATTATGTTTATATATTAAACAAATGTTCTATTGTATTTATGACAAACACCCGCGCCCTGTAAATTTTTCCAATTGGAATTTGTTCTGATGCCAATGGAACAAATGGAATAATAAACAAATACAATATGCTTTACTACAATATAGTAGTAAAAAAAATATATATAAATGAAAGATACAATACAATAAAATAAATCCGGACAATGAGAGAAAACAAAAAAAATTTATAGGCTGAAATTGTATTATTAAAATACTGAAAACTTAAAAAAGTATGTTCCAATTTTATGATACAGACAACAATAATTGTTAACAAAACCTTAACTAAAAATATTATGTGGTACAAATAAATATTGAAATCATACAAATTTGTAATGTTTTTGTTTCATACCAAAATAATTTCATTAACAATGTTGTATTCAACAACAAAACAATTTAATTATGTTCATTGCATGTTCTACAAACATGTTTTATACAAGTTTGATTCAACGTGGGCAATTATGTTACTCGGGAAATCATACAAATTGTAAAATGTTTCATTACTAGAAATTCCTTATACATATTATATTATAAAATACAATATTTTTGGAAGTGCAATAAAATAAATAATTGAGAGATGGGAAAATGGGGAATACGGGATAATGCGATGATGAGAGGATATTTGAAATTGAATGAAAACATTAATCTGTATTTGAGTCTGTTTGACTGTTTCTGTATTGAATAAAAAAAAAAATAATATGCAACGGGAATGGAGGATAGAACGTTTAGAAACAATTTAATAAAGTTGGTACAGTTTTGGAGACTTCCAATATATTTTACGATGGGCATGCATTCCATATGTTTTTTTTTAGATTATTTTATAATGATTTTTTATTGTAGAATTTTCGATTCATATAATATAATGTTGTTATAATAATTGATTGTATGAAATATATATAAATTAGTTACATAAATTATATGTATAATACGAATTTAACTACATAATACACATATTACACACTAGTACATTGAATACGTACATTGAGAAAAAATTTATATGCAGAAAACGCTTTCCTCTTATTTTAAATTCAAATATTTGAAAACTATACCAGAATGGAGAATGTTTAGAATGGCATGGATAAGCTCAATATGTTTCTGTTACATAAAATCAGTAAGACTTGAATAATTAAGAATATTGTAAAGAAATTTAATATAACAGAAGTTGTATGTATATACATATGTACATATGAGCTTAGGTACGTATACTATACATTTTATGTATTATTATTGTATGATTTTAAATGCAGATGGCGATGTGTAAACATTATTATAATAAAATGTATCTTAATAGATAACTACTGACTGTATAACAAATAGAAATGCCATGCGTTTTCTGTTTGATCCATATGTATGTATGTATGTATAAAATCTATAGATATGTACATTTGTTAATGGTTGTTTTTGAGTATGCTATGCAAGCTAAACATTTTATTTATGCATATCGATGAGTTACTTATATTTATATATCCATACAAATATCCATATACATACACAAACACAAAGAAATTTGTATGATCCAACATAAGTAAAAGCAATAGCATAATAATACTCGTATAACAGTGCTATTTTGATGATGACTCATTTTTTGGTTTTGTTTGCCGTATATATTTTTTTTTGCTTTGTTATTTCACTGTTTGTTTTCATCGTTTTTGTTTTTTTTTGTTGGATGGGGAATGAATTGGAGTTATAAAAGTGATGAAATAAAATTTTTTTGGTTTATTTTGGTTTTTAACAAAAAGATGTAAGTAAATACATATATGTATGTATGCACGCAAGTATATGTATGTATGTCCATATCGACAATATTTAAAAATTAAAATTTGAAGGTTGCCAAGTCATATGAATTTTATTTAAAAGTTCAGTTTTAATTAATACAAAGATACACATTGAGGGCACAAGTTAACGTTAAAATTTGATTAACAGTCGCTACATTAATAGCATTTGGTATAATAATCATCGCCCTACGAAAATTATACACCATAAGTGATTTCACTTGGGAAATAGAATAATTATTATAGGTAGAATAAATATTATTCTACAGAATATGGAGATTACTTTCAATATTTACTCCTTTCCTGAAGTAAAAGTAATTTTTCATGGAAACCTATTGCAGACTAACCATATTGTGTAAACAATGAGTACATTTATGTTTACAAAAATTTAAATTTTAAATAAAATTTTTATAATTAAATGTTTAAGATAATCAGATTTAATATTAAAATTGAATACCATGCGACACGACACTTGTAGGTGCACTTATTCTGTATGTATGTATTTAAAATTATTCCTTATTATTATCCTAAATTATTGATAGTGTGGTAATAGTTTCTTTTATACAAGTTTTTTAATGCAATATACACAAAAATTGAAGTTGTTTTTTTTCTCGAAATTATTGACACGTTCTCAACTATTATCTTCAATTTTTTCAATATGAACATTACAGATACTTTATCACTATGTTTTTTTTTGTTTTTAAGATAGTTGTGTTATAATCATGTCCAAATTTACATAAGATGTACTTTATTTACATACCCACCTAACCTAACCTAATGTTATGTGTGTACGTGTTATCTTGTCGAATACAGACATAATTTAAAAAATTTTTTAAGGCCTGGCAGAGAACATTTATGTTTTTTTTTTATAAGTATATTTAAGGGTCTAGTTACGTGTTAAGAATAGGAGGTTTGAAGTTAAAAAGGTGAAATGAAAAATAAAAATCAAAACAAGTACCTAAAATACCTTGAGAATCTATGGGTCTATTTGGTTTACCTTTTATCTATTTTTAAATGCATTTTCTTCTTTGGCTACCATATTGTCGTCTTTCAATAGATTTTATATGCATGTTAATCTATTATGAATTTTATGTGGCCCTTTTTTTTAACAATTCAAAAATATTGTTCTTGATTGAATATTTTTTTTATTGATGTTTTGGTTTTTAAAAGGTGACTTTGGAGTTTAATGTTCTTTTTTTTTTTGACTTAATGCATTGAAATCGTATCAGTAAGGTAACAACATAATTTTAGTATTATAAGATGGTAAGAATATGAAAGAGTAAAAAGCAATTCTAAGGCTAGTTAAGATGTTAGATATGAAAATATCGGAGAGTTTTTTTTATTTTGTTTGTGTTTTCATCACTAGGTGTTATGGTTTTCATTTACGTGTTTTGTGTTTGTGAGTGAAATGTCTACACGTTCTGGTGCAATACAGATTGATTCCAGAGTAATAGGTCCCAATTTGTACATTTGCATATTTTATGTAACAGTGATTTGTTGTTAAACAGCTTAGGAATGTGCCAATTTACATGGAATGGCGAGAATCATTATATTAGAATGGTTATTATGATTGGGCCTGGGAGGAAAACTTCTAATTTTGACAAATTCTTGAGAAACTTGGTTTTTGAAACTAAATAAAATACTGCAAATTAATATTAAATATTTTTTAATTTTCGAGTGAGAAGAATTATTCCTTATAGCGTATTTCATTTTTTTGTAAAATGTATACAAAATTTATTCACTTTGATATTGGAGATGAGACGATGTTCGGCCGACAATTTGAGAAAAAACGCAAAAATCCAATTAAAAAAATTAGTAATCCAATTGAACAAAATGAATGAAAATTATTGGAAAAATTAACTGACAGTCTGTTAACCGTCTTGTCATCTCAGTGACCTGTAAAACTTGAGTTTGACTCTAGAATTGAATTTCAAGTGGAAGGTCTTTCTAGTATGGAGTAAGTGGAAAAAAACCCAATCCATTCAAACTTGTGTGGAATAAGGGCTTATTTACCACCACCATCACCATCTCATTATTTTTATTCCAATTGAACCTTTTTTTTTTGTATTGTTATTTATTATTATAACATTAGATTATATGATAAACTCTTTTACATACATCTCGTAAAGTGTTCTTACGTGTGGCTATAATTTACACAAATAAAATAGTGTTTTCATGATACAAGCAAAATTATCTTATTAAAGCGTGTACAATTTATCTTCATTTCATATGATATTGTTCTTTTTTTTTTCTTTGCTGCAGGTTTTCTGATTAGGCATCTAATTGAAAAATATATGAGTGTTTTTAAGTAAAATTACCATGTAATGTGCCCTGTTGTTTATATATAGGTTAAGTATTTTAAGGTTTAATCAGTTTTCTAACATTGTTGTATATACAGAGTCCTTTTATATAATAATAGAGTAATTTAAAATGTTTGATCATTTAATAATGATGAATTGAATATCGTATTTAAAGGTAAGATAATAATAAAATGGTATAACAAAGTGAGAAAAGTATGTACGTAACGTATATGCTCCTAATACACACATATAAGCAGATAGACTCTCTAATGAGTTACATATGAATATAAGAAATAAATTTAAGGCGTCATTTTTGAACTACTATATGTAGGACTACTAGGAGCAATTGAAACAAAAAATCAATCATTTCTATTTGGTTTTAATTTTATCAAAGAAGATTTTTTATTACGATTTTTTTTTATTTACTCGTGCATTCATATTGTGTTCTTTTGTATATTCGTTGTTAGTAGGTCATAGAATTTTTTCTTCGCATTCATACGCACATATACAATATGTATAGGGTTTTCTGAAACCTTGCAAAATATGTAAATTTGTGTGTATTCGAATACGTTGCAGTTCTTCTTTTATTATTCAATTGATAATGATAAATATACATACAATCATACAAAAATGTTTGATCTCATATTATGCTTTTGATATTAAAAATTTTACTTTTATTTTTGTTTAACTCCCATTTGTTTTTTTCTCGACAAATAATTCAAAAAACGATTTACAAGCTTCAAAAATGAAAAAAAAATCGGTGTAAATCATGATGAACCTATCATGATACGAAACTATTGGGGTTTATCACAAAGGTTATAAATACAATAAAATTTTGTTGCCAATTGGAGCGTTCGGAATTAAGGAGCGAAAATACAAAAAAACAACAATAATTTTTTCAAATTGAAGAAAAAATTTGGCAATAAAGTTGTAATTTTTGTACAAAATTCGTATACGCATACACACATACCTAAATATACGAGTATGTGTATAAGATTATAATTTTTAAATGTAATATATATGTACGTACTAAATATATGACTTAAATTTTAAGAAATAAAGAAATATTTAGGCACTAATCAATTAAGTTCTTTGAAAAATGAAATTTTTCTTTTACAATACCTCGGCCACACAAAATCTACGATCTAAGATGCGAATTAATTATATCTCGAATCTCAAATTCATAATAAGTTCTGCTGTTACAAAAAAAAACGTTTTAAGTCAAGTTTGCTACTTTTCAATTTAATTGCAAACTGAACTTATACGTTCAATTACCTATTCTATTTTTATAATGTGTTTGAATTGTCCGATTTCATATGGAATTTCTTCATCTTAATATTAGTTTATTTATGTGCTCTGGAGAATATGAATTATTTTGTTCTGCTTTAAAATTTTACATCTCTAATACTGTATGATAGATGAAGTTGGCCGTCATCTTGTCTTCAAGGAATGGTTGACTTTTTTACAAATGGTGAATTCAATATTGAAATTACTTTTTCTTCTTCTATTGCCTATCAATAAATGAATCTTTACATCTTGAAAAACATTTCTATCCGATGCCGAATGGATTAAATTCCCGTGTCTAATATCTGTTCATTTCCTAATGTTGCATAACCACGACATCTACTTTCTTCCTATACCTCTTCTTCCATTAATTTTTCCTTGGATAAATTACTAAAATTAATAAACTCAAATATCCAAATTTTCGGTCGAAACATTTCGATTTTTTGATCTTACAATATTTTACTTAAAATCACGGATTTAATTTCTCATAACGTCATAATAGAAACCTTGATTCACCGCTTATCGTTGATCCAGTGACAATACAAAGCAAAAAATTTGAGTTTATTCTATTTTGGAATTAATTTCATTAACATTTCACGTTTAATAAATTTATTAATAAATTCTATTCATCCCATAAAAAATTAGCAATATTTTTGAAAATGTGATCCTTGTTGAGTGAACGTTCCCGCTAACAACTATTCATTTATGTAATTTTTAATATTATGAGAATTTTAATTTTACATACAAAATTTTTCCATTTTCCTTTTTAATAAAATCATTCCGTTTTCTCAATTCTATTAGTTTATATTGTATGTGCGGACCTCTGTATATACAAGTACATAGTTGTTTGTATAAATGAACGTAATGGAATCAATTATATTCTATTAGAGTTCGAAAAGTTATTGAACTTTTTTTTTTCGCTTTCTTGTTTTTAACATAAACCACGGATATTGTTATTTTTTTTTTTGTTTGAAATAAAAATGCAGAAATCGATAAAATATGAAGAATTTACAAAAATGTTAAAAAAGATTTTTCCTTTTATGCTAACAACTGTTGTCGCACATAAATTTTTTTTATATTACAAATAGAGAAACAAACAGTAAAGAATTGAAAATCATAACTTCATCATAGTACATAAACTTCAGGTTTAACTATAGTTCACATCAACTATAGATGGTCGTACAGTTGAAATGGATTTATTGTTGTTATAATAGAATTGTTTTCTTGTATCTACCAAATTTTTGTTTTTAAAAATAAATAGAATTTCTTTGAAAATTATCGTTTTCAATTGAATTTTAAACAGGAAATTTAAGGTTCTTATTATGCAGAGTATATTAATTTGAGAAACTTCTTATACTAGAGTACATTCAATTAAGTCGGAATTTTGTCTGAAATTTCTACTATGTAAGTATTGATGTTTAAGTTATAAAACGAAGTCTTAATAAATATCTGCTTGGATATCACCAGCTCTGAATTAAATAGGAAATTCAAGTAAATTGCGTATATAAATTTAATTTAATAAAATTTAGACTTCATTGATCTTAAATTCGAAATGATTCCAAACATGAGAGCTAAAAATAAAAATATTCCATTAATATTATTGCCCTTATACTGTATAATTTAATTCAGAATTTTTAAAAGTACATTTACCTACTATACAAAAACGCGACTGTTTTATACTTGCACACATTAATTTTAAAATTTCTAAAAAATAAAAAAAAAATTAAAAATGGTATTTACCATATTGAAAATAGTATACCACACATATTTAACTGCACCATAGAGTACAAAGGTAAATATATACTCAACTGTACATATTTCACCTAATGTCTGTATACTCTCCCTCTCTTTCTTTTCATACATAGGAACTTACCTTATATTTATGAATATATGAAAATTTTTACTATAATCATTCAGGTGTGGTCTTCTATGCCTTAATTTATTTACCGATGTCGGCTATTCATACAGAATATTTTATTAATGTATCCGATGATCAAATAGAGAATTTTTTTTTATTTTGGTTTTCTCTTTTTTTTCAAATTCAATTGTAGGATATTAGATGAGGAACACTTTATTTTCTCGGGAAATGCATCAAATGTTAAACTTTTAAAATTAATGCATTTATATATGTTTGTACAAATATAAAATTTATTATATAATATTTACTTTTATTTTTATTTAATGCGAGTAGAACGCATAGTATTCTGTAAATTTTAGTGTCGTAATGGCAACTTTAATATTATGGTGAATGAAATTAATAATACAATGAAATTGAATTTATTTCTCTTTATAAAAATAATTATTAAAATTAAATAAAATTAGTAATGTAAATGTGGTGAGAGTTGTTGTTGCGTATATACGCTTTCTATATTATTAAGTTACAATGTTGGCAACAAAATTGTGAATACGAGTACATTCATTTTGTGTATGTTTAATTAAAATAAAACTATGCATACATTCATGTTACTATTTCATATATAATAATAATAATTAACCATTAATTTCATGAAACGTCACATGACGTCACAAGTAATTTTTCGCTTTACAATATGGAATGATTTTTCTGTATACGAAACCGTAAATTTTGTATATTCTGAAAAGAAATTGCAATTTTTTTGAAACATGCTTTTTTGATTATTTAAAATTTTTTGATTTTGTTTGTTAATACAAAATTTTGAACGTTCTAGCGGAATAAAAAGTAAACTCAATACTCGATTTCGAGCTACAGCCTGTTTAAAAAATGGTATACCATATTTTTTTTTCATATAAATAAATGCTTAACTGTTAGGGACTACTTCACAGGAAATTGATCTGTATTTTCTGTCTTACAAATCAAATGAAAGAATCATCCATATTTAATAAAGTTATTTGTCACTTTATGCGAAACACCCTGTATAAATATGATAGTGTAAAATGCTTTTTTAGTATTATCGTAAATTACATATCGTAAGTTTATAAATTAATTATCGTTTTATTAAAAATTAATATTATTTTTGTTTCCAGGAATTTTTCCAAAATTCAAAAACGGTAAAGGGTTAATCTGTATTCATAATGAAAAACTAATTACTTATTATTTGGCGGACAGCGAACAATATTAAAAACATTTTTTAATTTTTGATGTATTTTTAATATTAAAGTTTCATATGTGTATTCTCAATAATAAAGATATTGCCTTTCAAATTTTTTATTAAATTGTAATTGGAATTCCTCTAATTATTGAAAATTATTTTCGCCATTTTTCCTAACTAGATTATATTTTGATTTCTAATATACATATGTATATCTATAATACAAAGGTTGTTATGTACTTGGATTATGAATTACAAGGGTCCTGCAACAGAAAATGCACGATAAAAATAAATAATTCTAATTTTAATTAAATTCTAATTTATTTACTGTTCTTATAAATCAAAACTATAATTTGCTCAAATTATTCATTCAAAAATTATTGTCCCTGTTCTAATTGAAATTGAATAGTCTAGTTTAATAGAGAATACACTCAATCTTGTATTTGATTTTACATTTTAAGTTATTTTAGTCTTATTAGTATATAAAATTATAATAGAATAAAATTGTAAATTAAAATACAAAATGTAGGTACATAATATTATTTACAAATTTGATAAATTATTTCAGTTGATTACAAATAAAAACCATATTAGATTTGCATAATTTATGCAATTTTTGAATAAACAATAAAGAGAGGTCCTTTATGCACTATTCAAATGTAGTATATAGAATAACTATATGAAAATTTTGCAATGGTTATGGAAACTGGTGATTATTTCACCCATATTAGTTAAGAATCATTTAGTTTTTATAAATTTGTCGATTTTCTTTCAAAAGGAACATTCACACAATATTAATATAGTAAATATCGCGATCGCTCATAGAATCGTTACAATTATAGATTTTTCAATATGAAAGAAACATTTCTTTGGTCTCTGAAATTAATAAAGTTGAGTCAAACCAATGGTTGGTATTGTAGCACTTTTCCCTTAAACAAGTGAAATTACTGCTTTTAAAAACAGTAGGTACATTACACACTATTAAAACCACACTATTAAAATTATTTTCATTCATTAACGAAACTATTTCTAAGATTGCATATATTTAGGATGAACGATTTATGCAGTCTTTGAAATAAAGCAAAAATTAATATAAAGAGGGGTTAACATAAAGCTCGATTTTAAGGCTTAATTACGTGAGTTAAGAAAAATAATTATATTTTTTAATGTCATGGAATTTACCGTTAGCATTTACTTCCAGAGGGGCGGGAGATAGGTAAAAATTTTCTTCTACAGAAATAAGTTTCTAGTAAAGATCAGACACACGGACAGACGGACGGACAGAGTGAAACTACTTTTTTTCAAAAAATTTTTGGAAAAGTGCTAAAAAGTAAAGCATGTTAAATTCTGAAAGGAAATATTATTTTTTTCAAATTTTCTGAATGCTTTCAATCAAAATTAATCTTTGGTTTTCATATTTTATGAATACAAAATTTTTTCAATGTAAATTAAAATCCCTATTTGTTAAAAAACACAAAAATTTCAGTTAACATTTAAGATCAAATTCATCACTCATAATTATTATGGTATTTTTCGAGACAAAAATTGAAGCTATTTGCATTCCTTATTGAGAAGAAATTTAAATTTTCCTGAATTTCTTTTTAAAGTGAATGTTTTTTTTTACAAAATGCAAATTGTGATGTACAAATTAGTGCATTTTCGATTTTAAAAAATTAAAACGCCTTGGTTCATTCAATGGTTAATTTCACATTGACTGTTCTTAAATGTTTTTATGTTTTCAAGAATAGAACGCCACATAAGTATTGTCATTCTCACTCGATTTTCGCATATGATTTCATGCGCTATTTTCAAAAATAAGAATTTGGAGTCCTATACTCCTGGCATTTAAGTGGTGTAGAACTGTATATTTGTTGGTTTACTTCCTGGTTTCTTTTAGTCGAAATTTGCATAATTGATTCATTCATAGTTCTATAAACAAAAGTTATTTTAAATTTAATGAAATTTGCTCTTTACAAATCATTTATTAAATTATAAGTTAATTTTGTATTTGTCATAATGCATACAAACATATTCAGTAATTCGCTCATTTAAGCAATTGAACAATTATGTCAAAAGTATATAAAATAAAACAAAAAAAAAAGAGATGAAAATTTCAAAATCTTTGACATGTGTCCCAGTTATTTGAGTATAGATGCATTATAAAATCATTCGCTTTTGCTTGTTTTTTGTCTCCTTAAGAAAAGCAATGTACCTTACACATCGTTAAACATTCATAAATATATTATAAATGTTACGTATATCTTATGTACATGTTATGTACATATGTAAGTAAATATGTATGTGAATGTACCTATATATACATTTAATGTGTGTGTGTTTAATGTCTGCCATTGGAAAAACCAAATGATTCAAAATAATGAATGACGAATTCATTCGAACAATTGTTTTTATTGTGGGCGCCACTTTTACGATATTCTACGATTATACATAGGCATATATGTTTGTACATAAAATATATTCTGTACACATTTTATGTACTAAAATATGTATGTATGTTGTGTTTTATTATTTTGCAAATGCGGATACTTTAAAATTTCATCTGAAAACCATTAAGAAAATATCCCAAAAAGAAAAAAATAATAAATATAAAAAACTAAAAAATAAATTTGTTTCTGCGTGATTGTTTTTAAGCCTTTATACAAAAAAAAAGTTAACAGTTTACCAAATTGTTATGGTATATAATAAATGTTGAATGTCGTTTTTAATATAAGTTTGGAATTGGTCGTATAGTAGACAACTACATAATTCCAATTTTACATTACGTACTTACTCATATTAATCATATAAAATAATTATTATACGATCATGGGAGCAATGTGGGACTAACACGGAAAAATTTAGATTTAGTCTTGTGATAGTATGTGAAACAGAATTCGGAATCGGCAATTGAAAATTTCAGATTCATTTCTCAAAATCAATTTATTGTCGAATTTTGATTTTAATAGGTGGATGGTTGCAATCGCTGTATGACACGTATCTAGTTCTTTCAAATAAATTGTACAATAACGATCTTGATTTTATTTTACTAACTCATGAATTTTGACTTTATTTTTATAGGAGAAAAGTTTTGTGATACTTCTAGTATGTAAACTGTACTATGTTTCTGGATGTAAGGAAGCTTTCAAGGCCGCCAAATCCTTTTAACTCTATATAGGCAAATAGCTTTATTAAAATTTGATTAATTTTAAGGTACAATTTTTAGCATATTTCGCATTTCGGGCTACATACCCTAAAGTAAACCATGGTAAACGAAAATTCATTCAATTTTTATACTTTTTTTTTTTTGTTGCCATATTATTGATATTTATGAAATTTGTAAAACAAGTAATAAAAAAAAAAACAAAATGGGGAGAAAAATAACATACAATAAAATTGGTGTTTATAGTGAGTGGGTTAATGGCTTTTGTACAAGATTTGCATTACATATTATAAAAATGTCTTGGGAAAAATTATTAGGTATTCGAAATATACTTTGTTTTATTCTTCTTCCTTTGTTACTGCATAAAAATAAAAAATAAAAAAAACCCCCAAACTAAAATAATCGATTTTCGAAGTCTGAAAATATGTGATTTAACATCATGTTTGTTTTAAATTTAGTTTATGTTTTTATTTTTTATTAATATTGTGTTGTTTTTTTAAAGTTTAAATTTATTTTTATCATTTTAGTGACTTTTGCGGAAAATATAATCAGTTTTGGTTATAATATGGCCTCGTAAGACGCCAATATATTGCTTTGCAATTATTTAAAAGAATATTTATAATTTTAGTTGTAATTTGAAAACTGAAAGTTAAAAATAATGGGGGCGTTTGACTAGAATCTTTGTTTTATTTTTGTTTTTGAATACAAACAATGGTGGATCCTTATAAGGCATTTGTTTTCTAAAGCAAATTTTAAAATACAATAATTTTTCAATTTTCCATTTTAACTAGAAAATGAGGTTCCTTTTGCACATTGTAATATAAAATCAAATATTTTTTATACTTAAATTTAAGAAATGAACTTAAGCAGCTCGGAAGCTTTTGTAGTATATGATAATACGGAAATTTCATAAGAAAATTGGTATTGTGTGATTTTTGAGATTTCGAGATAAGACATAAAATTATGTGATTTCGAGGAAAAACTTTCTATATATAAGTTGAGATTTAAAGTAAAAATGATTTTTTTTCCTTTTATCCATACAGCTTCCATAGGTAAATTGATCAAATTTTGAAAGAACACCAAATTCATTAAATAGAACCCATTGCACAATTAATTTCGAAAAAGTCAAATTTAAATCAATTTTTCAAAAGACTAAGCTATAAAAGGCTATTATTGCTCTTTGCATTCTATTCAACATTTTTCGTAGTACATAATTGAGATATTTTAAGAGAATCGACTGTATATGTATACTACAATTGAAATTTCAAATAAAATCGAAAAATTTATAAAATTCAACTTAGACCGTTTTTGGTTTATAACAGCAAAAATTTTTTGTAGAATAATTTTTAAATATTTTTTTGACAGTTTAAATTTTAAATTGCTTTACTATAACCCTGCATATCTGAAGCGTTTTATAATCTAAGAGGGATTAATGATCCAAATTTTTAAGCACTAACAGCATAAAATTTACAAAGAATATTTCTCAACCTTTTTTTCTATATATCTAACTTTTATGTGCAATTTACATTATTCCCCCCCAGTTTTTATGTAATTACTTTTTATAAAGAAAATTTCATAAAAAAATTTTTATATTTTATTAAAAGTCAATTGTTTTTTTGACCTTCAATTACCGTTAATACAGGAAGCACCATAAAATTATACAACTTCCTCTCTCACTTTATAGTTAAATTTTATGCACACTTTAAAATATATCTAATTTTAGAGTATCGTTTCCTATATACGATTTAGTTAAATTACAATCACCCTTTATTATTACAATAATTTACAAGAATAATAAGAGAGAAAAAAATAAAAAAAAAATTACAAAATTTTTAAGTAATGGAGATGTCCAATTATTCTTTTTTTTTTTTTAAATTTGTTGTTGTTTTTTGACCCTTAAATATTGATTGCAAACATTTCTAGTTGTAGTAAACGCATATAAGGCATCAAAGCAATTTACCAAATAATTTGTTATTCATCTGTCTAACACATGTTACCCATTAAATATAGGAATATGGAATTTGGGGAAATCTATAAGTATACATTATTGTATATAGTACATAAAATTATATAGACCGTCAAAAAATTTTATGCGCCATGTGCCTTTTTTTTTGCTTCTATAATTTAATAAAAAATACTTTATTTTTTATTTCTTTCTTTTTTAAAATTTTATTCTTATTATTTTTAGTTTTTGTATTTTTATTGTGTATTTCATTTTATACCATAAAAATCCAACCATAATATACCATGCTCCAAAAAACCAAACCAAAAATATACCATCATTATTTTGGATATAGGCAAAGTAATACATACATACATACATATTTAAAGAATAGACGACGAAAAGAAGAAAAATGTAATTATTTTTTTTTTACAGTTAATTTATAGTCACAATATTGGAAATTAATGATGAACATGTCATGAATAAAATAAATTGACACAATATTGAAAAAATTTAGCTATAAATTATATGAAGTGAATGATTAGTGAATACGTTTACAATTATGATTTAGAAATTTAATTAGTAACACTAACATGCAATTATGTAAAGGTCTCTCTTCTATAGATTAGCCAGAAAAGTGTCGAACATTTTACAAAATTCAATTTATGAAGTGTGCATTATTAGTGCTGAAATTTGGTATATGTATATTAATGCTGAAATCTTAAAAACCCGAAAATTTCAATTAATTAAAATTAATGAATTAACTTGGTAGATTATGAAGAGTTTCTCTATATTACAATTTATAGGATTCATATTAAGTGGAAGCCCACATAAGCAGCCAATTGTATGCTTTAGTTTAATGATAATTTGTATTATATAGGCGCCAATACACTTTGCAATGCGTGAATATATTTTTTAGTCCTTGTCTGCAAAAATGACTGCAATAATCACAAAATGAAATTTAATGAATTTATTTGCCTAAATATAGTCTTCTTTATTCCTATACTGAATGACATTAATTTCATCTCAAAAAACTAAATATTTTTTTTGAAATACCCTATAATTATTGTAAATTAATCAAAAAATGCGCACTGAAATTGTGTTACTATACGCGTTTTCGCTTTCATTAGCCAATGTTGCAGAAAATCATTTGAGCGTAAGAATTTTCAATAAAGTTTGCATTCAGTTTCGTTTTATTTTTAGAAAAAAAAAATAAAATTATTTGAAGAAATTCGTAATATCCATGAAATATGAAATGGATGAATGAAATTAATAAAAACAAAAGCCCAAAAAAAAAAATATATGAGAAGAAAAAAATTGAAAAATTAATTTTTAAATGCTTTCAAAATTCTAAAAAATAAAATTCATCGTCACAAAATCACAATAATTAATTTTGTATTTGCTAAAAAGTATTCAAGTTTACATACGTAGATCTAACTGATCGTAAACTTTTTTACAGTAAATTTTAAGATTTTTAATTATACATTCATTTCCTGAAATTTTTGCTACAATTCGAACAAAATATTATTTAAAATGAAGATAAAATATGAAAATAATTAAATAAAATATTGATTAAATTAATAAAATTTAATTGAATCTCGACCGAGGCCTGCTTATTTTTCACAAACACACAATCAAAAATTTGCTATAATATTTTAAGCTCGATTTAATTTGTGTCCGCTGAACAAAAATGCTTGGTCTCTTCCAATTGGATTTAAAAGTACGATTTATTTACATTGTATTATAAATTTTAATGCAGTTTCGTACAGATACTTATATGTTTGTATGTGTAATGGAAATAATACATACATGATTATATACAATAATACGAGGGCGAGACTGGTATATTTCAGTATTTTTTTGTAACACTTCTATTCATTTATGCAACAAATATAACATGAGATTTTAAAACCTGGTAATTTTAAAAGTTCATCAAGTATATGAACATATGATGTGAGACGCTATATACAATAATATTATAATAATAATAATAATAATAACAGTAATAATAATAACAATGCTATTTAAAGAATATATGCGTTAAGACCAGTTGATTAAGAAGTCAAAATATACAAGAATAAATTGTTATTTTACGCAAAATCTCTTAATATTCAAACGTATACGTATTGTGTATAAAAGAGGTAAAATCAAAATTTAAACACGTGCATATATAATTATGCATGAACTACATTCACACGTACGTGCATGTATATTGCAATTTACGCTCGCTCGCTCGCTTGGCAATATTATAACAATTACAATGTTTTAAACCCTTTTTTTTCCAATTTAAAATGCGTGTCTTAAGCTAATAAAGAAACAATTTTTCGATTTTCTTGTTTTCTTTTGAATAATTAATTGTTAAAGAAAAAGATCCTTTAGGCGATGAATTGCAATTGCAGTCAGGAAATTGATCTAGGTCGAAAAAATATTGAATTTTTTCAACTTTTTGTTTTCTTGTATGAAAATTAACATTGTATGCATGTATGTACATAATTGAAATTTTCGTAATGGAATAATTGGTAAGAATATTAATAAAACATATACATATATATTTACACATTTACACATATATTTACCTACTTATTATAAGTGAATAATTATTAATCAAGATACTTGATGATTTTAGAATTACGATATGTGTTTGCGGTGTGATGAGATTTTATTATTATGCGGATACATGTAAAACATATACACAGAGAGAAATAACAAATATTAATATAAAAGATAGGAAAACAATAAATCATATTTCGCTTTGTGCCACTCGAATTTCCTAAAAAGTACACCAATGTGCGGTAACAATCAGAAAAGGTAAAAAGTGCGGTAACAATCAGAACTCAAATAATAAATTTCAAAAAAATTCATCAATCCATTCCGTACATGTGGTAGAAAATGTAAAATCGACGCCGAGTTTTCGGTTTCCGAGCCTTCATTTTTTCAAAAAATTCACAGATTCATTGTTGTATTGCCTCGAATTTAAATATTAAATTTCAAATAAATTAGTTTAAAATAAATTTCAATAAAGGGCCCGGAAATAGATCCAATTCCCGAGGTTTGATAAATATCCCAAAAGTGGATCAATCTGTTCCATAGCCTAAATAAACTCACATATAAAATTCCATCAAAATTTGTTCAGTCGAACTTGAGATACAAGGCTGCACATGCAGACCAATAGACAGACACACCGACATTTCTCTGAGAACAGTTTATTTACGCTTCCCTACTATAGAGACGTGCGTTTGCAACGAAAACTCGACTCCTCAATTTGATGCCATACATAACATCCCTTAATATATGCAATGCGGTCGGTAATTAACGAAAATGACTTAGAATCAAATGAGAAATATTAATGGAAGGAGGTAAAACTATAATTTTTTTTATAAAACAATATTATCGTTAAATTTTGCCGGACTATCATTAAAATCTAAAATAAATTAAATAAAAACTGTAATTTAAAATTATAATAAAATGATTTTGAAAGATTTATCGAAAACAAGTTTATAAATTTAATCTGATTTGTCGTCCGAGAATTGAAATGAACACTGACTAAAAAATATTATCGTAGGATTTAATAAATTTTGCTATGTTCTCGAAAAATTGGAAATACGCATTAACTTCCTTTTCAATTATTAAAATAATTTTTCGGAATTATTAAATTTATATAATATTTTTGATGCTGAATATTATGTAGGTTAAAAACTCTTTCAATGTAACACACGCATATCACGATAATAGCTGTACGAACTGCAGTAGAAATAGTTCAAATTTTGTTTTTCATTCAGATAATTTCATTCAATAATTTCTCATATTAATAAATTGTAATTTTAAAGAAGCCCTAGGGGGAGTGCAATTTCAAAAATGTGTGCTTTTGAATGCAGACGTAAGTAGACATATTTAACCATAAAGAGTAGAATTAAAGTATAAATTTGCTATAAAAAACGTATGTACGCAAAAAAAAAAATTTTTTTTTCACTTCCTTACAACTTGGTACCCTTATATTTACAAAATTTTATTTACCCCTTCTTAGAAATTCTTTTTTTTTTTTTTAAATTTTTGCATTAAATATTTAAAATTTATAAGAAAAGAATTTTATTTTTATTTTTTTCATAATCTAATATTTGTGTATTATGACTTTTTATAACAAAAAAAAAAAAAAAAAAATTCCTGATAAAAATCTTTTCTTTTTCAATAAAATTAAAATAAAAAGGATAAAATTTTTTTTATATGTATATGTATAAATTACCGGTGAATAAAAAATGTACTACATTTACATACATACACTTTTGTTTATGGGAAAACAAAACAAAAGACAAAAAACCAACATCGCAATATTTTAAGAGCGACCTGTCAAGGGTAAGTTTAAAACGCATTAATTTACCCTTGCGATTTTTTTATTTTTTTTTTGTTGTGATTATTGTTTCTTCTTAAATATTGAAGTTAAAAGGGGTAGACTAAGAATTTAAAATATTACGATCATACATAACTTAACAACTTAAATTAAAGAAATTTGTATGTGTATATGTGGAATATTTAATTGCCATAATATTATTGCCGAATTGATTGCCAAAATATTCATACTCGTTTTCGCAAAAAAAAAAAAAAAACAGAATTTCATACTAAAATCAGCGTGGCAGAGCATAACGACTCCGAGAAATTGAATGAGACTAAAAGGACTTATGTAGCACATAAATTTAAATTTTAACAAGTGACACACTTGAAATTTACTTATTAAATACGACGCTGAGAGCGCCCCTTTTATAATAAAAAATTATTTTGGTTGTTTTTTAAAGTAGATTTCTTAATTGAAAATTAAGGTAATTAGCTAGTGTATTATTAGTTGAAAAACTTGCCTTCATACTTCAAATAAAATGTTTAAGAAGAGCTACTACCTATGTGCTAAGAAATTTTACTAATTTTTCGCCTTAAAGTATGCAATTTTTTTAAAGATTTTGTTTATAATTTGAATTTTCTTATACCCCAAATAAATCTTATTAAATTATCGGAATCAAATACAATTCTGAATAAAAGATATATGGCATAATATACTCATATGGTCCTCATTATTTAAAAGGTTCCAAATTTAGGGTTAGATTACTGTTTGTCTATAATCGTAAATAAGAATAAGGTACACAAAATATTTTTGTTTGCATTTAATATAACACACAAAAAAATATTTTATTTTACTTATTATTTTCCTTAATGAGGGGAATACATGCAAGTTTATTAATTGTAAATATGTATGTTTGTATATTTATTTTATTATGGTAACATAAACGGTACTCATATTTTATATGTTGCATAAGGTTGACACGTGTTTCTCAGAGTTATTGTTTTTCCTTGTTTCTTATTTTTCATTTTACCTTTATACGAGTACGTATATGTGACGCAGTGCGGCGGTCCTTTGTTGTTCTTATGATTTCGTTTTAAATTTGTCGTATTGTTTAATTCTTGTAAACTGATAGGATGTCAAAGAAAAAAATAAAGGGTTCTTTCTATATAATTTCGATAAAAACAAAACAAAAAAAAAAGGAAAAGTGTTATACGAGAATTTGTAAGTTTTTATAGGTGTACTTTATGCATGCGAATAAAATACTCGAATGAAAATAAATGAAATGTTTTTTTTCGATAGTAAAATATCAAAATATTTAAAATATTTTGTTGTGTAAGTATGTACATATGTATGTGATACACTTAGTAATATGATGATGGTGGGTATAGTTAATTTGAATTTTGATTTCTTTCTTTTTTTTTTTTGTGCTGAAATTCAATTGATTGCTGCACTTTTGCTCTTTGAATTAAAAGTTAAATGATGGTTTGTCACTTTCAAAAAAACAAAACAACAACCTTACACAAATTCTTATTATTTTATACAAAATAAGGGTAATTGGTTTTTAAACAGGTGCTAAAATCTATATTATGCATTTTGTTAACAAAAAAAAATTTATTGTGTTAAAGGGTTAAACTAATAGTTTTAAATGATTATGTTTATAGGGTAAAAAAACAAAAAAATTTTTAAGTGAATAAAACTTATCAAATGTAGATATTTAAATGAAT
The DNA here is from genome assembly GCF_029603195.1 of Condylostylus longicornis. Taxonomy (NCBI): domain Eukaryota; kingdom Metazoa; phylum Arthropoda; class Insecta; order Diptera; family Dolichopodidae; genus Condylostylus; species Condylostylus longicornis. The sequence continues at coordinate 2,332,808 of NW_026578043.1, forward strand.
CAAATGTGGTGACTAATATAATAGAATAATATCGCAGATTTGAACAAATATAAAAGAATATTGTGAAAATGCAAAGTTAATAAATTGAAAAAATTGATCTTAATAGCAATAGGAGGGTTAATGTACATATAGATATTAAGGTAAATACTTTATCTGATTACAAGGAATACAAAATATATCAATTATGATTTAGAAAAAAATTCAAACTATATTATTGGAAAAAAGGGGATATGGTGGCAACATTGTGCTTTATATAATGTCAAATTCCACATCAAATTATCTGCACCACTTCCAAATTTGCCTGAACTAAAATACTCGACTGAAATCTAAAACCAATTAACTAAGAGTCTGCTTACACTAGAGAGCTTTAGTATTTTCAAATGGGACAAATTTCAAATTGTGTTCAAGCTTGTAAAACATAGTTTCTAAAATAAAGACCGCTACATTTACAACTATTCTTAATCTCTTAAAAATTTTCGAAAATTGTAATAATGTTAACATAAAAACAAGAAAACCTAATGATATTTGACAATTACTTGATGATTGTCAACTCTACACTGATCTTATAAAATTCGAATTTTCTATAAGTGACAGCAAACTAAAGTTGATTATCTTATATAGTTGGTTGCTCTTCATATTGAACTTCATATTCTCGGGCATTTATTTTTATATAGATGAATTAAGTAGGTAAAATTTTTAAATATTGAACAAATCTCTTAAATTAGAATCTCTTTTTTATGTGTGTATGCATAAGTTTTTCATATGAGCATTAATATATGGTTCAAATAACTTCCATAGCTATATATACATGTATTTATGCAACAAATTAATTATATTTTAGAAACCCTTGTATAAAAGCATAGTTTACTTTATGACTCATTTTTATCTCATTCAAAATCCAAGGGAACCCCATATATCTATTTTCTAATATAATTTTGTATACTCTTTATTAAAATTCCAACAGGTAGATACCATTATTTTCTATATAATATATGTATATATGTATATATTATATATATATATATATGAACATAATATACATTTTCTAATATTTATTATATTAGAATTTACGATGACTCATAGATTTCACCCTTACAATTAAAATAAATGAGATACAAATTCTAATATCTCAAATTCTTCCTCCCCACCTCCACCACCCATTCCTCAATTGCCCACAATAAACTTAAAAACTTCCGTATATCTTTTATTATTATTATGTATATGGGAAAAATTATTGCAATATTCTTATGACAAATTATCTTATTATTTTATCTATATAGATCGTTTTTTTTTCCTATTGTTCATCAGAATAACTAAAAAAAAAAAATAAAATAAAACTTATTTCAAGCATCCGTTTTATAATATCCTTTTTCTATGATATATCAACTATATAATAAGCATGTATGTTTGTATGTATATAAATGAAAATAATAGTTATACAAACGGTATTAGGGGTGGTCAACCTTCTTTCATAATCCGAGCAATTTTAAAATTTTTTTACGAACAGTAATTAAAATACGCAATGCAGAGTTTATTTATCAAAAGTTCAAGCCTACAAATTACAAATATTTGTTATATACAAATTGTATATGAAGAATATTACGAGATTAATATACAAATTTATTGTCCCTTCCACGGCACAATGTCTACTGGGTCTGCAATCAATTATTCAAAATGGGTCTGTAGTCAATTGATTGCGGACGGGTTATCATCATTTGCGCAGTTTTCTATGAGTTATATAATTTTTTACTTTGAACGGAAATGAAATTTGTTATACACTGTTTGCAAATAATCTGTTATATTTTTGTTTTTATTAATTTTTAAGACATTTTCAGATTACTTACGGAACGATAATTATTTTTTTTTAAATATAATAACGAAAATGTGAAAATTACATGTGGCTCGCAATGCGCAACTTGTCCACCCCTATCATATACTTTCTTCCTTCTCTTAATTCCTATGTATATAAGATAAATTGAATTTTTTATATCTTTTATTGCACGCCCCTTGAATAGTCCCAATCAATGACATTTTAAAAACAATGAAAATGTTGAGAATTGCGAAAAAGTTTTCTTTTACTTCATTTTTTTTTCTTTGCTTTTTCTTTTTATTATTTTTGTGCATTAATGAGTCATGAAAATTTTCTTTGTCCATCTTTAGTTTACAAAATAGTATTTTATAATTTCATTTTTACTTTATAGCCTTTATTTTAGAACAAAATGATTTAAATTACATTTTTTTTTTTTTATTAATTTCTTTTTAAATTGTAAGGAAAGAGAAAAATATGTAAAAGTTAAGGAGTGGCAGAGTGGACTTTTTTATTTTGAATAAAAAGAAAACACATTTCCTTTTAAAAAGAGGAAAAACCTTTTTTTTTTACTTTGATTCAGAAAAATTTTGGTTCTTTGTTTTTGTTGTGTTCTGCCTTGTTTTTTGTGTAATCATCAAAGAAAACTCATCCTTTTCAATTTATGTTCAATGTTGTTAAGTATATACGGTCTTAAGTACCTAAATAAAATCAAAGTAAATTTCAATCTCTTAAAATTGAACATAAATATTTTTGTGTTTTTCTTTATTTTAACAGTATAGTGTTCTTAACTTAAAGTACTTCAATATATTGTAACATTTTTTTGTTTTTGTTGATTGGACCCAATCCCCTTCCCTCCTTGCATAGTACGAATTCAATGTTTCTTCGGATATAACTTAAATTTTCCATATATTTTTGTGATTTAAGTATTGGTGTATAAAAAAACGAATCTCTTACAGATTTTATTTATGTTAATATTTTTTTGTTTTTTGTAGTATTAAAAAGAAAATTGCTTGTTAAAAAAATGTTTATTTTTATTTTTGTTTTGTCTGCTTCTTGTCCTTTTTTCGAATTATTATGGTTAATAGATTGCGGCTCACGTATTATTTGTTTCTATTTTTTTTTGCTTTATGCGAATATTTTGAAAGGGGATCAGGATTATTCAATACGTTTGTTGTAGTACCAAATATATATTATATACTACATATATATTGTATATTGGAGTGTATGTATATTGCTAAGTATTATGCCTGTAATCATTTATTAGCGGATATGAAAATTATGATTATTATTAAGAAAGAACAAGAAATTAGTGATATAATGTTTTCGCATGCTAGAATAGTTTTAGATTTAATAGAACTTCATTATACTCAAAGTATTTTTAATCACATTAAAATAAATTAGACATTAAATTTTAATTTCGAAAAAAATATTTACAATATTTACAATATTATTAAAATGATAGTGATACAAGAAATTTTAATAAAATTAGGAAAAATTATGGCTTACTTTAAATAATATTATTAATGAGAAATTTAAGTGCAATGAAAATATTAAAATAAATTGCATACTTTAAGGGTGTTAACAATTCGATATACGATATAAAACTCTTTCATTATAACAGATGGTTAATTTATGGTATATAGTTGACAATTTTTATTGCAAGTAAAAAAAACACCTTTACAGGAACTTTACAATACATCATAGCCCCGCCTGTATCTCAAATTTACATTTTGGTTTCAATTATTGCAAATGTTGTCTTCTATAAATTCGATTACCTATTTATATAGCACCTAAAATTTTTAACAGAAAAACAGAAGATAAAATTTTTGAAAGCAAGCTTCTATTGAATGTTTCTAAAAAAAAGAATCGATTTTGATTTTAAACGGTTCGATTTAACCTGTACGGGAAGGCAATAATTCTGGTTTAAAAAGCATTTAATAATCTTATTTTAAATAAAGGCTTTTTCTATAATAAAAAATCAATTTTTTTAAAATAAGAAAATTAATATTAATTTTAATGTTCTCTAGTTGAGGAAATTGCAATAACTTCTTTGTCATTAAAATTTTATTCTTCCTCAATTATTGTAAACGCCTTCAAATCTATATTTAACACAATCACTTTCAATGAAATTAAAAAAGAAAAAAAAATTCCCATTTAATGCCATAATTGTTTTTTTCGTTTCATACCAGCATAACTATACATTTATAAAATAAAATTAATATTATAAAGAAAATTTTGTTTTCTAATTTACGATATAAGCATTTAAAATAGCGAAATAATGTAGAAAAATTCTAACAAGAACAAACACCAATACCAACATTATTTGGAAAGGAAAAGAAAATATTGTTGAACCTCATAGAGTGTGATGACAGCTCTTTTACTGATTGATTGATAGGTCGATTAATGTTGGCTTTGGTTTTAACAATAAGATCAGAATTATATTTTGAAGAGTTTCAATTATATACTTATGTGTGTATATAGAAAAAGTTTTTCTGCCGGGAAAGAGAATATAAATTTGCCTTTTTGATTTGAATTTATGGAGTTTTAAGCATGCCATAAGAATTTTACAATGATAATTTATCTATCAAATACATCAATCTAAATTTTTGTTAAAATCATTTTTTTTTTAAATCAATTATCATTTATGATTTGATCGAAGTTCAAATGAATTGTGGAAGATATGAGTTTTTCCCCCTCGCGATGCCCTTTTTTTATTTTTTAAGAGCAATTTTTATTAATGGTATTGCAGTATATTTTCCATTGCAAGTTTGTGTATGTACAGTACAGAATTGGAAGAAACAGTTATATAGATATAGATGTATTAAAAAAAAATTTGTTATCATCTTTAGCGCTTATTAAAATAAATAGAGAGCAAGAAGAATAACAGGAAAATTATTTTGGAAACTGAAAGTTATTTAATGGTGCGTTTAAAATTTTTATAATTAATGGAATCGAAAGTGTACAATGGAAACTTCAGAGGAGGTCATTGTTGTTAAAACAATTTTTTTTTTTAAGTCAATATATTTCTGGGTGGTAACTTCATTTCAAAGCCAAATTGCTATTTTATATATATAGCATTATTTTGTATATAATTTATAAGTTCTACTTTAATGTGAGAGAAGTAAATAGATTAATAATCTTCAAAATGGAATCAATAAGTTATTCAATATAATATTATAAAATTTTTTCAATAAAAATAATTTGATATTGTTCTTAAGCAGTTCTATTGCTATTTTGAGAAAATTGTAAAAGCATGAGTCAAGACCTAATTTCGTTAAAAGTAATGGTAAAACGAAAATACTCCTATCTTTAGGGTCATAGACAGTGCAACTACTTAAAACGCCGCTGATTAAATATTATGAGGCAATTGCTTGCTAAATTTATGAAATTTATGATTTTTTCGCACGTTTTTTAAAAACATTTACCACGTTTTACTGGCGAAACTACGATAGACAGAGGAAAATGCTATATAAGCTAACTTTAAGATCTCATTGTGGCGCATTGAAAAAAAAAAATAACAAAATTTTTTCGAGACTGATTTTGACGGGATGCATCTCGAAAACTATGACTCAAATCACATTAATTGTAAGACCAAAAATAAAGAACAATAAATCACCTGTAAAATAAGCTTCAGATGGTTATTCTATGCCTCAAGCCTCTAAAGTTATAAGCCTTTATATTTATATGCCAGAAAAATCAGGTACCTTCTTTATTTTAACAGGCTGTAACTCGAAAACGATTTTAAACCCCCCCCCCCCTATTTTAGGTAAGGTGGAAATTATTTGCCATCTTACGCGAAACACCCTGTAAATTAATTATATTATAAATATTTTGTGATCAATAAATTGCCCCCCCCCCCCCTCCTTGAAATTTTTTCCGACCTTGAATTTTTTTTTTTCTTTTATTTCAAAGATTGCATACATTGTTCCCCTAAATGTATGCAATCTTTGAAATATATTTGCATATGAATGAAAGTAATTTTTACTAATACCTAGATTGTACCATAGATTGTTCTTAAAGGCAGTATTATCACTTTTTGAAGGGGAGAGTGCTATAATACAAACCATTGGTTTGACCCAACTTTATTTTTTTTTTTAAATCCAGATGTGACGCTGAGGAATTTTATTTATTTATTTTTGAACAATATTTTTTCAAGTATTTTTGTGTTTTTTCCAAAAATTATTTTAAAAATATCTTCAAAATTTGCTTGACGGCTAAATAAATCAAAGTTGTTAATTTTTTTACTATATTTTGTTGTCTCATTATCTTCTCCTTTAAGAAAATATTTAATTCCTTTAATAAAGTTATTATTGTATATGGTGTAAGTCTATTATTAGTCACTCTAAAGCACTACTAACTACTTGTAATAAATTTAAAACTGCAAAGAATAAAAAAACAAATAAAATTAAATTTAATTTCCTATTAAATTAAACTGGCCTTGGTCAATATATTTTTTATTTTGTTTTTTTGCTTCCTATATATACGAGTATTCGTATTCGCCATTAATTCCAAAAAAGGACATTTAATTTTCCTTTTGATTATATTTTTGTTCGTTTTGTGTACGTACTTATTTTTAATGTTTGGTTGATCGCGTTTTAAATATATAAACATTTTAGTGTAATTCATTTGGGGGAACAAAATTCTATGAACTGACCTAATGATTAAAAATTAAAAAGACACAAAAAAATACAACAAAAATGAAAAACAAAAATGTGAAAAAATAAGCGTTTTCCTTTTTATATAGAAATAAAAAAAAAAAACTTTTTACATTTTCTGTCTTTGTTTTCCTTTTTTGTTTTGATTATTTTAGTCATTATTGTCCTTTGGTTTTTTATTACATGCATTCAAAGAATAGAACAAAAATAAGAAAAAAAACAAAAATACATTTTGTGGTCATTATCTAAAAATAAATGTTTATAAAGCTTAAAAACAAAAAAAAAATAAGAAAAAGATTAACCTTTCGTGTTTCATGGATGAGTTAACCGTTATATTGTCCTAATTAAAAACACTCACAAATATATTATACATTAACTATGGCCAAGATGAGAATAAAAATAAATACAACAAAAAAAAAACAAAAGGAAATACAAGCACGCATTTATCAGAAGACAAGCCCATTACTCTAATAATAAACTGTATAGGAAAGTTATTTTGAAAATAAAAACAAAAATGGCATGTCCTTATTTTATTGAATTAGTCACATAAAGTAACTGGTTTACTTTTTCCAATTTTTCTTATCATTTGTGATTTAATGCAAAGAAAATCTAAATGATAACGTTATTTTAATCCCAAATTGAATCTATATATAATTAATTGCGTTTATACTGCTTAGGACAATATTTTTTTGTGATTTTGAAATTAAGCGATTTTGAAAAGTTTTACTCATAATAATTGGCAGGCAATTCTAATACAATTAGAATAGTTCATAAATTTTCAAGTTCTTGTTTACTTTTGTGTATTTTTTTTTTTACAACATTAAAATGTCCTTGAATAAGATTTTATTTTGGGATTTTTTCAGTATTGTTCACAAGCAATACTAATATTATTTTTAAATTAAAAATTTGAGTTCAATATCAATATTTGGCAATAAATTAAATTAAATTGGAAAACCTTAAACATATAAGGAAAATTAAAATTCATTACCTTCATGTTATTACAAAGGTTATCAAATATAAATTTCTTTTTTTTTTTTTTGAAAAATAAAATTATTTTTGGAAAATTATCAAATGAAATCAATGAATCATAAATTTTCTTAGAATATTCTTTCAATTCAATTAATAATAATTATATTTTGATTTGATTATTAAGATATTACAGGGTGATTAGTAAAGAGTACAATATTATATATCACAGTTTGGGGAATCAAAAATGAGCAAAATTTTTGTTTGAACTTAGTCGTCAAATCTCAACGGTTTCCAAGATACAGGGACTTTAATTAATTTTCATGAAATTTCTACTTGACCAAGCTTTTTTCCTAGTAACTTCCTTTCCGAAAAAGGTGGAAGCTTCTAATAAACAGTTTCTGAAAGAACTTTTAAAAGGACCTGAAAGCAACATATTTGCAACTAGACAAAATTCTGTAAAAAAAAAAATTTCAAAGTTTCAAAAAATTTCATACGAAATTATCGGGTTAGAGAAAACTAAAGAAAAAAAAAGCAAGGGAAAAATTTTAATTTTTCTAAAATTAAAATGCTTGGTATTCCGAAAGTATATAAAATACAAAATCAAGTCATATTCTGTTTTCAAGTTGTTTCAAAAACTGTTCATTTGAAGCTTCTATATCTTTTTCGGAACGGAAGCGACAAAAGCTTGGGCAAATAGAAATTTCATGAAAATTCACGTTAAAATCCCTGTATTTCGGAAACAAAATCAACGTGTAATCAGAAAATTATTTTTTATTTTCTAAATTTCAATTACAGCATTAAATAAATTCAATTACACTTTTGATAAAATGACAAGTTGAAAGGAATAAAGCAAATGTGATATAAAGCGTATAGGTAATAACCATAAAATCAATTTGAATTTTTTTTTCATTTTAAAACAAATTATCTAAATTTATTTTGATAAGATCAAAATGAATTATTGTTATATATAGAAATAGACAAATAATATCACAAATAATTACCAAATATATTATGAATATACAAAAAATACATAATAGATCTAATCAGCCAAAACAAAAAAAATTACCCATAAAAATATACTCTTGATAATAAATTTAACATTCTTGTTAACATTACCATTTGTATATGATTTAAGGTTAACCTTAACAGCTTTAAACTGTACGCAATATGCAGTATACGAATATATAGCATATAATGTACATAATATATGAGAGAAGAATATATATATATACAATGTACATCAATATCAACATTAATATTAACTGTTATATTGTACTTGTGTGCATATAGAACTGAATTGAAATTAATGATATATTCTATCAATCACAACATATAAATCATTATCCTTATAATGTAAAATGGCAAGATGAAAAAAAAAAGGAAAAATTGTAAAAAAATAATCAAAATAAGTGAAAAAAAATAATAATAAAAATAAAATTATGAATACGCATACACTGAGAAAAATAAGTTCAAAATTAAAGACGAAATTAAAAGCGTTCCCAACTGACTTGCGTTTAAACTTCTTCTTGTACATTAGAAAATATTACAGTTCTTTCATAAAGAAGTGGCCTTTAGTATTTCAAAGCACTGAGAAGTTTGCTTTTCAAAACAGTTTGAACAAATTTGAAAAACATTTCGAAATATTCGAAACAGTGTATTGATTTTTCGAAATTTGTTTAGTACACCTCTTAATTGTTAATAGCACATTTTTGACTTGATCAACTCCTTGTTGAATTTTTTCTATTTCAGAGGTATCTAGACTATTTTAGTTGAATAATGAACAAATTTTCCATATAGTCCATAAAAATTATTAAAATTTGCTATATGATTTAGTATTCAAATAAGAAGTGATTTAGTTAGAGCAAAATTTAAAATTACTCGACATATAAGATGTAAATTTACTCTGCTGAATGTTACGATACTCTTAGAAAGAAATTTTCTAAGAGGATCGTATTTACTAGAATTTATTTGAAAAGTTTCCTATAACTTTTTTATACCCTGCACTTCGTGAAGGGTATATTAACTTTGGTATGGAGTTTGTAACTACTTGAAGGAGTCATCTGCGGTATGGACATATATATATATTCTTGCTCAGCGTAAAATTCTGCGTCGATTTACACATGTCCGTCTGTCCGTCCGTCCGTCCGTCCGTCCGTCCGTTCGCACAATAACTCAAAAACGAATAATGCAATCGACACCAAACTTTCACAAGTTTTTTCTTTTGTGCCAAGGACGAGCCCTATTGTTATTGGACTAATTCGGACAACGGGTTCGGGTAGCTGCCATACAACTCCAAGAGTTTATTTTAAATATTTCAAAAACTAATAAAGCTATAAATATAAAATTTTGTATACATGTGTCCAATTATATTCTAAACATGCTCTAAAAATTATACTGGGATAGCTGCACCGGTTCGGGTGGCTGCCATACAACTCCAACAGTAAATTTTTTATATTCGGCAAAATAATAAAGTCAGATTCATGAAACTTGGCAGTCATGTGTCCAATTATAGGTCAAATATATTTCTGAAGTTTTAGAGGAATCGCTTGACAGGTTCGGGTACCTGCCATCAGCCCCGGATTTATCATACATGCAAAGTATGCATTTGCAGTGGGCGATAAAAAATAGGGGCGCCATTGAAAACTTAAAAAACCCCTAAATTTAAAAAAAAAAATTTTCACCCAAAAAAAAGGATTCCAAGTTTTTTTTTATACATCAATTTATAGCGAAATTAACTTAATAAAATCTACCTACATGCAAACATAATATTTTGTTCCTACACATATTTTCTATTTGCACCATATAACAAAAAATGTTCATAGAATTAAAATTACTCATACATTTCTTTACTCTACACTACTCTTTCATTCTTATTTTTTATGTACTGTATATGCCTATAAACACAGAATATTATTTCACACAGCTGTATACATTCAAACGTTCATATATATAAGTGAAATCGTCTCATATAATATACATACATATATAGAAGCAATGTACGCAACAAATAAAAATATTCAAAAATACACATGTACACATAATTTATATTGTCTAATATGAATAAGATCAACACTCATGCGTACACATATAATTATCTCATAAAGCAAAATTTTTATTTTGCTGAGATTGCTCCCTATCAACACTCGCTCGTACACATATAATTATATCACAAAGCAATGTTTTTATTATGCTTAGTGGCTACACTCGTTCGTACACATTATATTTAAATTGTTTCATACATGCAAAATTTTATTTTTGCTTAGTTGGCGCCCACTCACCAAACAAACAAACACATTATTATAATGTATTACTTTTCTGTATACTATTGCATTAGTAAACAACAAGAACAAAACAAAAAAAAACACAAATTAAGAATGAGAATAGAAAGAAATTAGAAAAAGAGAATGAGAGCAATATTCTTAAATGATGGAAAGCATAGCTTGATATTGAGATTGTGTATACCAATATTTTGTTTTTGTTTAACAACAAAAAATTTTGAATGAATTTTAAAATTACATGATCGTTATGAATTTCTACTACTATGTTCTGCTTTCGTTTTTGAAAAAACTGTTATCAATCACAGAATTAAATTTTAATTGATAAAATCTACTACTTATATTGAATTGAAAAAATGTTGTTTAATAATCAAGTGAATGTTAAGAATTTTTATGCTGAATTGATGTAGTGTAAGTCATCCAAAAAATAAGAGTAAAATTAAATGGCGCATAATTTGCTTCACACATTTATCTCCAAAATTAAAACAGTTAAGCAAAACGACATTCTGAAATTTCAAAACCACGAGCCTATAAATACCAGTAAATGCATTTATTTTAATAAAATCTAAAAAATATAATGAACAGTATAAAAGCTTATAGCTATGTACATGAAAAGCTTAGTTTTTAAGTCACAAATTTTAGAACGAAACTTTGATTTTCCTTAAATTTTTGAATGCAAGTCGAAACTTTTTTTATACGCTGCTTCATTTCTCAGGCGATTTGTGAAATAAAAAGCCAAATTTTACGAATAAAAATAAAAATAATTATAAAAATAAAAATAAAATTACGAATAAAAATAAAAATAATTTTTTACTTTTTTTCATATTCAAATAAGCTGTGAAAAAGTTCATTTGATATAATTTTCATAGAACCTTTTACAATAAGTTTCACTTACGTCAAAAAGTAAATTTTTTGGTTGTTAAAATCAAAAAATCAAGTTTAAGTGATTGATATAAATCTGATCATAACTTCATAAAAAAACGTACAGTTAAATAAATTACCTTGTTTTTGAATTTATAAAACAAAAAATTTAAAGTTTAGTTCCAGACTTTAATTCTATAATTCAGCACAATAAGGTTACAAGAAACTGCTTTATGATGCACAATGTGCAATGCCTATTAAATTTTGTTCACAGTAATAAAATAGGTGAAAAGGTTGAAGGGGGGGGGGGGGCGCACTTTTTAGGAACCGCTTAGGGCGACGAATACATCAGAACCGCGCCTGCCTGCCATACAACTCCAGAAGCTAATCTTAAATATTTGGAAAAATAATAAAGTCAGATTCATGAAACTTGGCAGTCATCTGTCCAATTATGGCTCAAATATATTTCTGAAATTTTGGTGGAATTGCTCGACAGGTTCGAGTAGCTTCTATACAAGTCTAAAAGCTTATTTTAAATATTTGGAAAAATAATAAAGTCAGATTCATGAAACTTGGCAGTTGTGTGTCCGATTATAGATCAGATATATTTGTGAAGTTTTGGTGGAATTGCTTGGCAGGTTCAGGTACTTACCATACAACTCCAAAAGCTAATTTTAAATATTTGGAAATATAATAAAGTCAGATTCATGAAACTTGTCAGTTGTATGTCGAGTTATAGGTCACATATATTTCTGAAGTTTTGGTGGAATTGCTTAACAGGTTCAAGTAGATCCCATACAAGTCTAAAAGCTTATTCTTAATATTTGGAAAAATAATAAAGTCAGATTCATGAAACTTGGCAGTCGGATGTCCAATTATAGGTCAGACATGTTCGTGAAGTTTCTATAGAATGGTTTCAGAGGTTCGAGTAATTGCTACACAATAACGAAAGGTGCAGGGTATAATTCAATCGGTTTATACCGACTGAAACGTTTTTACTTGTTGATTACTCAATCCTGTTATTTTTCACTCTTATCTATAGGTTAATTTACTTTTTACTCACAATTACTCCCGAAGTTATGTAAAATACCTTATAATTATTGTGATAATTTTATGTAATAAATTTGTTTAAGTGTATATTGAATACATAGAGTTATGTAGAAAATTTTCCAATAATTTTCAATAAAATAATTCAATTTTATGGGGTGTTACCATTAACCTCCTCTATTATACTTATGATATAAAAAAAAAAGTGCAATTATATTATGTGTGTGTGATGTTGTATATTTATATTATCAGGCAAATATTAAGCATATAAAGGAATTTTATTGCGTAGCACACTGTGACCATATTTTTGTTTTAATAATTGGGACACAAAAGTAACTTAAAAATAAATTAAAAGAAAGTCTAAAATTTAAAATCAAAATTTTCTCAAGTCAGAAAGATTAATGAATGAAATTTATGGTTTTATTCAAAAATTTAATTTTAATTACGATTTTGATTCTATTTCGGCTACAAATTTTTAAGTTTTATGTCAACGGCGAATTCATATAGAAGAAAACTGAAATTATTTATTACAAAATTTTTCTTTTTAAATTGTAACAAGTCATTTCTTCTTACATAATATGCAATTCATGTAAAATATTCGTAATTTTTAAATAACAAAAAAAAAATCAAGTATGACAGTTGACAGTTAAATGTGCTAAAAATAACAAAATTTTAGTTTATATGCACAAAACCTGTCAGACAGTGTTGATATGCGATACTAAATTTTGAGTGTAAAGAGGCAAGAGAGTATTGAAAGTAAATGAGGTTAATTTGAAAAATTTTTTCTTCTCATTTCTAATAAATTTGAAAGCTTAACAATCGGTTTTAGCTTTTGTTTTCAATCATATTGTTGAATGTAATATAGGATTCTATGAGTTTCATTAAATGGCCACTACGTGGTTTTAATACTTTCTCTGTGCATGAAAACTAGAAAAGATTCGAAACGATATTATGTTACTATGCAAGGATAAATGTATAGGGTGTCTCAGATTTGATGATCAAAGCAATGAGATTAAACGAATCCAGATGAATAAAAAACATAAAATTTTTACCCACCTTAAAATTTTTGTGCTTTCTTTTTATAATTTCTTTTTATTTCAAGGTTTAACTTCACTTCATACGGAATTTCGAAGACTTTTAAACGAAAAATGAGATGAGCAATGTTCATTAACCTGAGCAATGTTCATTAATATTAAAGGACTACATTTTTTAAGAAGATTTCGACTTTAAAACCTTATAATTTGGGGAGTAGGCAAAATTCATTCGGAATCGGGATGGCAACATGGCATATGTCGTCTCGTACACGCTATATGTTTTACAAAAATTTTATACTTTAACAATGGGTAACATCTATATACAAATAGCAAATACAGTAAAGTAATGATTGTGGCACATAACACAAATAAAATTACTTGTGGTGTACGTATATCATCTATGTATACATCGGCTACATACGTATACATAGTTATTATGAAAAATATTTTATGAAAATTATGAAAATTTAAGAATAACAACTATAAAAAAAAAACAAGAATAAGCGAGTACAAAAAAAAAAGATTTTTATGCCGGAAGGCATAATGTCTGAAAATTTTTACTGCATCAGAGGGTTTTCCTTTAACATATGATGATGAATAAATTGCGATATTTACTTTCTATATATGAAATAAATACATATGTACATACGTACACACATTATAAGAGTATTCATCTAGCTAATGATTGAATCGATGTGGAAAATTCCTTTTAATTTTGTTTTTCAAGTCGTCCAGACATTGTTATTTTATTAAATTGTTTAAGGATATCATGAGCAATATGACCATTTTATTCTATATATATATATATATATATATATACGTATACCGGAAATTGTTGTACAGTATACAAATATATTGAAGATATAAATAAGTAAGTAGAGAAAGTATTTTAGCTTTATATTTCACAAGTTCATATTAATATTATTTCATTTCCAAACAACGACTGTGATATTATCCAATATTCTTACGCTATATTAATTATTCAAAACACTGCAATGCAATATGATACTCGCAGTTTTTGGAATATAAACTCTGGTTTTGTAGTCATATTAATTATTGAATCAGCTTTACATATTAAAGTACTACGGCATATTAAAAACTGTTTAAAATTTAACGGTATGATTTCACATTTCGCGAAAATTTACAAAATGCGGCGACATATTTAAAACTGTTTTGTATCTAAGACTTTATTGTCAAAAGGAATATATATCGAAAGGTTTCAATTTAGAATATTCAGATTCAACTCACTTATAATTAGTCTAAAGTTGAAAGCGATAATGAGTTGTTTAAACAACTTCGAAGTGGTAATAAATGGTTAAATGTGGTAAATGAGTGATATAATGTGTTAAGAATTGGTTATCAATTGGTTAGAAATAGCAATTTGTCAAAACGACATTTTAATCTTATAAGTCGTAGTGGCATCCTTTTCATTTTACAATATAAATAGTGTACTTTTAAACTGGTATTTCTTGTTCAGTGATTTTAAGTAGTGGTCAATAATTTTGATGACGAATTTAAGAGAACAGTTTCCACGTTTATCGAATATGAGTTGCGCACACAATATAAATTTTATGTAGTAACTAGCATTTTTTTTCAAATAAATTGCTACAGCCTTCTTGCAAAAGAAAAGCTATTCGGCGCGTAGCTGAATCGGAACGGTGTTCCATTCAGATTGTGTATTAAAATATCAAAAACGATTCTCATATCACTGAAAACTGTTAAGTAAGAAAGTCCTGGCTTCGTTTTTTAATAGGATGCATTGAGTCTATTGCATCTTATCAGATTAAATTTCACTTTTTATGAGTAGATTCTCAAAATTACCGCTATCTAAAAAAAATTCTTAAAAAAATGGCAGATAAAATGTTTTTCATAATTTAGTTATATAAAATGCCAATTAGTTTAATCCAATTAATAATGAGAAAACAAATTCACCATTGGGACACTATCGGAAAACTTTTGTTATAACCAGCTTGTTTACAAAATTTGTCTTATACGTTTATGTATTCATTTATATTAATTTATTTGTTTTTATATAGATCCCAATATAATCTTAATCTCAATTATGAATTCAGTAACATAATTTAAGATTGGGGTTTATAAAACAATTAAAAGAAAAGAATTAATCTCGAACCAATGTTGTGTTTTTTCTTTCTATTGCGTTCTCAATAATTTTTCAGAAATATTTTTTTATGCCTGAATTGTGTATAACAGTATCATCATTGTGTATAACAGTATTTCTTTTTTCACCTACTTTATGATTTTTTTATACTTAAGTTATTCCGTGACAGGAAAGATAATAAAAGATTTCTTTCCGCGAAAAGAAATGGGAACGTTGTGTCGAAAGACAAAACGAAAATTGTTATACTTATTTTTTTTTTACCGTTGGGCTATATTATAATTATTATGAATTCCCTTCAAAATTCCTTATTTTCTTTTCAACCTCAATCATTTGGTTATTATTCTAATTGGTAATCGCTTCTGAACTAAATTCAATGTCCTAGATTGGTGTGACTATATAGGTGTTGGTTGCGATTTGAAAACGAAAAATATCACTATAATTATATGATTTTTCTTTTCTATTTATTATTTCTTACTGTTATTATGTTAATGGTTATAAATTTAAAATATTTTTTTGATAAACCATAATGCTATGGTGTAGAAAATATTTCTACAAGGAGATTTTTTTGTTTAATGCTCAGTGTGAGGTAGGCCTGAGAGATTAAATGAGCTTATGACCTACGATTGAAAAATATTGTATAGTAGGTAAGGTAGAAATTCTGAAATAGTAAACAAAGAGAGGATTGGTTTAGCGAGCCTAATAGTTACGATTGAAAAATTTTAAAATTACAAATGAAAGAAGTATTTCTAGAGGCTTTTCAAGAGAAGTACTTTTCAGAGATGCAAATTTTTTGAGAGAATTTGAATTGATGATCGAAATTTCAAGGAGTTTATTTTATTTATTCAAAAATTATAATTCAATTGAATTATGAATTAGATTACGTTTAAAAATTTTCCAAATTTTTCTATTAATAGCAGAATATTTATAACGTAAAAGAAAATAATCTTATTAATTTTGGAAAATTAATTGGCATATCTTGCAATATGTCATAACAAATTTAGAACTTTGTCAGTTTAAAGTAACTGAGCAAATATAGAACTGTTCTTTCTGAACCCGAAAAGAATTCATTCTTATATTTGACTTTAATGTTGAGGATTAGTGAATTTTTTTTTAAATAATTTAGGAAAAATTTAATTTCAAGAGTTTTCAACAATATTCTTGATTATAATTCTTTCAGAAATTTAAAAAATTGTAATATATTATCGTCGTATTCATTTCCATTAAATAACATTCATTTTTAACTATCATTAAATTGGTAACCACAATTTTTATATTGTTTTTAGAAATATGTAGACCAATAAGATGACCATTATTTTAATATATGCAATATGTTAACTAAACTACTGATGTATTTATGTTATAAATTATGTCTTATTTATCAGTCTTTTAATTAATTATAGCTTCAGTATACAAATATAATTTACTACAATATTATACGGGTATCATAAGTATACACTGTTGGTATATCAGGCACATGATGTTATACTCGTACCGACCTTATTTTCTTTTTTACTCTTATATATTTTTATAAATGTCCTAGAAATGCCTTAGAGATTTGTTTTCATTCAAATATTTTTTTTCTTTTTCCTTTTTCTTTTATTTTATCCATTTTGTTGTGTTTGCTCAAGAAGTTAATTAAGTCCATATAATTTCTATATAATATAGTTCCCGATATCGTCATTATAACATATAACAATATTTATAAGCATTTTTATATAAAATATAATATTGTACATTTAAATAAATAAATTCTTATATACAGTTTTAATATTGTATAATCGTAAAATGCAACATAAACCCTAATTGTCATATTGCAATATTGTTATACTGATGTCTCCAATATCATTGATATTCTATTTTGTTTGCACTGAACTGAATTTTATGTTGTGTTTTTTTTCTTTCTAATTTTCTTATAACAGTGCATTTAAAAATTATTTGGATAAAATGAGAGTGTGTTTTAAATTTTTTTTCAAAATTTCTCAAAAAATTTCTTAGCGCCAGCAAAAAATTTCTTGAGTAATTGTAATTTACGCAGTGCTCTGATTCTTAGATGGAAATAATTAATAATGGTATGGAAAGGAAAAGACTATTTTCTACTGATTTCTGAAACCATTCGCAACTTTTTCTTCTTCTTGTAATACACCAATACAAGCAAGGAATCGGAGAAATATTTTGGTGAGCCGTGTAATGAGATTGAAGAAATAAAATAATCTCGCATACAAATTTTGTGAATGGCAGCGTTATTCTGGAAGTTTTTACAAGTTTGAGCTCGATTCACTAAGAACATGTACAGAAGTTAGAACAGCAAGCAGTTTCTTTTAGAGAATCTATGCCATATTTATGCTATTTTACCCAATATGTGCCATAAAGAAGTACGCGGTAGATATTGTTTCTTAATTACTCGAAATTAAGTTCATTAAAAATTTTTTCCGTTGAGCTTTTCTCTAAAACCACAAGACTCATTTCATCTTACTACAATATCAATAACACAAACTGGCTAAGCTTATTCAAAATACTCGTATTTCAATTAGTACCATGCATAGTAAATTTTATCTTTGATTAATTAGTTTTTTTTAAATCTTAATATTTCTACAAAATAACTGTATGATTGCTCAATATAGAGGGAGCATTGTAGATAGCATTGTAGATTTATAATAGTTTCTTGTTTTTTATTTATTATCTATACACATATAGACTCCAGTATTCCCTCTTCTGTTTAAGTTGATAATCTTTATATAAGAAATTATTTATGTACTCATTATAATGATGCATAGCCTAAGAAAAAAATTACATTAGAGGAAAAGAGATGGGAATATAAAAAAATTCCATTTTTTTTCTTGTTTTTTTTAGTTATCATTGCGGAGGAAGATAATAGCTTCATTTTTAATTAAGACAGAACTGAATGAATTTAGGTTTGGAGTTTTTTTTCATGCCTTCTTGGTTTTTCCTTTTATTTTTTTTTTGTTTTTGAACCTTTCATTACGATATTAAATGAAAATATTTAAGCAACAACTGCAATTGCAACAGATATGAATTAAAATAAAAAATTTAGAGGGAGACTTTAATGACATGGAATGCAATTTTTGTATGGAATTTTTTTTATTTTCCGATTTAAATTCTAGATAAAGTTATTATGATTGGCTAATTTAACACAGCAATATGCAGTATAAGTGCAGAAGCTAAATTTTGTTTTTTTGTTTATTCTTATTAAACATTTATAAATAAATGCCCCTATATATTTTTTATTGTTCATCAGTTTCGTAGCATATTTCCAAAAATTTTTTTAATAAAATGTGCTTATTAAATACACATAGACTCCTCCGTTATCTTAGTTTTGCCGAAGGAAATTTAACTTTCTCTTCAGGAAGTTGAATCTTAAGAGAAAAGCTGGGAATTTTGTAACCTTAAAATGTTATACCCCGAATTCAATTTTACATTGAAGTGCCATTTTACTCTGGCGTTTTATTGGTTTTTGACATTACCAACATTTTGGCATTAAATTTTTGGCAATACCATATACTTCAAAATTTGTAAGTTACTTGTCATTTAAGATTTACATACATTTTGGATTCAATTACCAGTTTTTCTTCCATATGAGTCAAACTTCTCTTATATTCTTGTTCAACTTTTATTGTTTTTAATGTTAAACTGAAATGTGCTGTTTTACAAATTATTGTGCCGATTGAATGGAGTTTTTTTAAAGTTAAATGGTTGAAAACTTTAAAAAATTAAGAAATTAAGAGAATAAAATTGATTTTGAATTGAATTTTTGAAAAAAAAAAAAAAAAATATATAAATTCCTTAAATTAAATCATAAATAATAGCAGTTAACAACCTTCATCGCACATAATAATAAAATTACATGAACACTAGAAATATATACGTGTATGTAGATATTTCAAGATTAGTTTGCGTGACACGAGAAGGTTAATTAAAAAATATGCGTAATATTTTTGCAGAAATATTAAAACGTCTAAATTTTTATTGTTGTTATCGTAAAGACTTTCATTTGTCATACTCAAAATTACTACTACTATTCATTATAGTAAATTATCATAGTAAATTTTACAGACTTCCTTAAAAATTTTACAATAAAAGCGAAAACGATTTACTCTTCTAGGTTTTGCGAAAACATTGCGAAAATTTTATTAATAATTTCTTGTTTGCTTCGATCATCCTTTATGTTTACAAAAAAAAAAAGGCATGGAAAGGTCCTTGTAACTCACAAATTGTGAATGATATTCACATATAATTTTTTTAGCGTGTATATTTAAAGGTATAAATTTTGTAATAATGTTAGTTGTGAAAAAAGAAGTAGTACGAGCAGCCTCTATTAATTTTAATATATTTCTCTGATTTTCGACAATTTTTTAAATATATAGGGCTAATTTTAGTGAACTAGGGAAATATGTACTAGCCAGATGAATTTATTTTTCTTATATTCAAGTTGATAAAGAGTTTGCTAAAGAAATATTATAGTGGGTTAAAATAGGATATCAGAATTTCAGTTCAGAAACTGTAGTACTTGTAGTACTCCATACCGAACCGATCAATGTCACAATTCAAAAAATGTTTTTTATTTTAATTCGTTTTTACTTTAATTCTAACCAAACACACTCTGTAAGCGTTTTCACTTTCCAAGCCCAGCCTGATGAGATGCTAAGTTGCTGCAATGTTGCCGCCAGGACCCCAGTGGGAGTCTAACCTGATTCTGGCATCCAGCACAAAGTGACCTGGTTTCATCTCGATGGCAGCGCAGCTATTCGACATAATCATTATTTCCTGTCCCCGATATCTCTTTTCAAGACTGAACTGCACGTGGAATGCGATGGCGTGCAACTCGGCTTGAAACACGCACGAAAACTTTTCCATAGTTTCGAAGAATTTGGTTCTTGGCCCAAAAACCTCCTGCCACCGCATTCGCATGTAGCTCGTTGACCCATCAGTACCCCACCTGGTGATGTGAGACCAAGTAATGTGGACCGTTTAAACTGTCTTAAGACAAAATGTCAAACATACGAGTATCTGCACTTGGAGATTCCGCAGCACAAGTTTAATTGTTACGAGTATAAGGCAAATAATTGGAAATTTTAATACTTCATTCCCAATACAGTGTAGGGATTATTGTTTATCCATAATGAATATATTGAATTCTGTTGTACACAATTTCGAAGCAAAAGTATATTTTTTAAAAATCTTGTTTTTCCAGAATCTACTCCAAATCATTCAAATAGAATCATTTATGTCTATCTTTACTCTACTGACATTGTAAATGTTAATAACGAAGTAACATAATGATATCGTACAATAATAATTATTCATATACAAGTTATTATGCTCCAAATATAAATGGTGTAGCAACAATGTTTCCTCAAAATTAAGATAATTTTAATAATTTACATTGTAACACGCAACTAATTAAAATGAAAGCCTTTCGAATATATGAAAAAAGAAATTCTTATGTGAAAACATAAAATTTTTTTTTTTTACATATTTATAATTTAAATGTATGCAAAAAGTAATAAATTTCCTGTAAAAATGTAACTAAACCATTAATATAATTACAATGTTCATTTCACTTGGAGTACGTTATAGATACATAAGATCTGTAAGCACACCATTGTACATAATTATGGTTTATTTACATGAAATCGTAACAAAAATTTTTTAACAAATGAATACTTAGTGCGTCTTTATTACCATGACTCCCTTACAATACACAATTCAGAACAACACCGTTTTAATGAAAAAGAAAGACGTTTAAGAACAAAACGAGCTCACAAATAGAAAGGTAAAAACACGAATAAAAAATAATAAAAGAAAAAATCTTAAGAGCGCGTATAAAATTGATGAACTACCAAAAAATATATTAAGGCAGGTGGGAGTTAACATGCAGGTGAAAAATATATAAGTAAACTCTTATAGTTAACAATCTTCATATTTATCAAATTGATCTTTTAGCTCGCCTTTTTCTTTTCCTATTTATTTTTGTTTTCTTTTTTAACATATCCTTGGAATATTGTTATTGTGGTTGTTGTTGTTAATTTTTTTTCGGGTCTCTGTTCCTCATTTGTTTCAATTTCTTTGGATTTTCATAATATATGTATATTGTTGTTTTTTTTCCGTTCTCGATTCTATCTCTTGCTTCCTTAAAATGTGTTGAACAGGTGTTTAAATTACAAGTAGATTTTGTTTTTCTTATAAAATGTTGAAAAGTAAGTTAAAAAATTGTAGTGAAGTGGCATCAAAAATATTACATACGTACGTTCACATGAAGCTATACATTAGGTTTAAGGGCTATTTAGAGGTTAAGAAACAAAAAAACAAAAAAAAAAATTAAATGCTTTTTATTTCTTTTATTATAATGTGTTTTTGTTTTGAATTCAAGAAAGAATATTTATGAGTTTTTATTTAGGAGATGTGATGGTAACGAAAGGAAAAAAAAATTTAATGCCTGAACAACTTAAGGCTATAATCTTAAGTATGTTATACAACTCACATTATGTTTGGAGGTCTTTAAATGTATAGGTATGGTTACTTTTGAACAACCTATCATGGAAATTATGGTAGGTTCCGTTTACTTACTAAATATTGCCGAATATGAAAAATTTGAATAAGCGTTAAGTTCTTTACTAAATTAAGCATTAAGTTCTTTATTAAAAATTAATAGACCAGGATTAAAAATGGATTCAAGCACTAATTATTTTCAAAACCATTTCAAGCGTTAATTGTTTTCTGATTTTGGCCCGACATTTAATCTAAAATTTTACAATAAACATAAATTCGAATAATGAAATTGGCATTCAATGGGTTAAACAAAATTCTATATCCTGAGCTGAGAAAATATAAAAATTGACTGCGTTGCAATTTTAACCTTATGTTTATAGTTCTTTCAAAAATAATTGCATAAAATAGAAAAAAAAGAAAACCATCGGTCCCCGCTCTCCCCCATAGCAATAATTTTCACTCCAAATTTTATTGAATTAGTAAGATTTATTGTTGTTAAGGTCTTAATGAATTATAAACCGTTTATTCAGATATTATAGCATTTGTTGGAGTCAAACTCCGAAGAGGTACATTGAAAATATTTAGCGGATAGTTTTCAGTACGGTATAGAAAAAAAATTAAATAGAGTTATTACGGGGGGGAAATGAAAAAACGGGCAATTTTTGCTAGTTTTATCAAAAATTTGCGGAACACTTTCGCAATTTCGTCAACATTTTTACAGGACTTGCAAATCCACTATATGTATAGGCTTTTGTATGAAAGGCGACGAATAAAAATTAAAATAAAAAATTATTTTTTTTTTTGTTTTTTCAGATTATATCAGGAAACACGAATATGACGAACCTGATGATAATTTAACATCTGTTTTTTGTATTATACGAGCAAGAAGAATAAAACAAAAAAGAAGAACAACAATAGCACTATAGTAAATAATCGTCATAAAAAGTAACTAAATTGAATCAGGTAAAATTTCGCGGCTTTGCATAATTTCTGTATTCTTTTTTTTTTCCTGCCATTTTCTCATTATAATGTGATGATGATGATTTTGAATTTTAGTGAATGGACGCACAGCAAATTCAATATTTTTTTTTTACAAATTATAAATGGAAATAAAGATTTCAATTTGATATACGAACATAAGATAAGTATATGTATACGAATGTATTTCGTTTTTTGTTTGATTTTAAGGGCCTTATGGCCTTTTCTTGTTGAAATGAAAAAGGTTTCATTATAAATGGTATAATAATGCTGAATAACATTTAGTGATAATATTTGGGATTTTTGGGAAAATTAAACATATGCATGCATATAAAATGAAGATAAAGAATTAATAATTTAAAAGTAATAAAAGACGGTGGTGGAACGGATTCCATTTTTATTGTATACAGATTGTAAAACGGAAAAAGTTATTTTTTGTTAGCACCTGGCAGATTTTTAAATTCATTTGTAGCAATTTCTGTTTTTTTTTTTAATTAGCATCATCATTAAATTTGACTTAATTTCATAAGAGTGGCTTATGCGTATTTTTTTTCACTACGAATTTTGAAAGAAAAATTTGCTCATCAGGATATTTATTGGCAAACTTCTTAGTTTTGTTAGGCAGTCCCTTAATTTTCCTTAATATAAAAAAAAAGTAAGTTGGAGAAAGAATTTTCAAAACTTGAAAGTTCAATATAAGTTGAACATGCGATTAAAGTAAAAAAAAATTTTTGAATTTCAAATTGCTGCCTCTTAAATTTATTGACTTTTTGCTTGAAAATTTTGCAAGCTATTAGAACAAATTCTGCTTAATTATGAGGTACCCTGCTCAATTTGATAATGTGACGTAAGTTCGTTCCATGAAAATTATAAAAAATTAGTTATTATTATGCTAGTTTAGATTATCTAATTCATGTCTGATCAAATTTATCTAAATTGTCTGAATTCTTTTTGTGAAACATAATCTTAATAATAGGGTAGCTGAACTTAATTTTTGTACATAATATGTATCAAAAATTAGAACAAACTAATGAAATAAATAAGGACTCCAACGAAATATGAATGGCTTATTTACAGCTTATTTACCGACCATGTTACATACAATACATAACCTCCCTTATGTGATGGGAACAAATTTCGAATGTTAAGTTTTCACCCACTTCACCAAGTGGAAACCCACTTCTCCGTAATAGTGAGACGTAAAAAAATTATTTTTAGAGAAATGTCACTTTGTAGTTCTGTCGGTCTGAGTGTGTACGCGTGTATCTCCTGTTCGGTTAAACCGATTTTGATGAAATGTTTTGGATTTGTCACGGATTGATCAATTTTGGTATATATTTGAGGAGTCGGGAACATTTTTGAGTATATAAAGAGAATTAATCAACCAATTTCCTTAAAATTTAATATTTAAATTCAGGGTGTTGAAACAATGAACTTACAATCGAACCATTCTGAAACCGAATTGTAGACCGCATTTACATTGTTTGCCGTATATATGAAGCAGTTTGATAGAATTTCTTGTAATTTAATATATGAGTTTTGTTTGGGTACTGTTAGTAATTTCCAAACTTTTCAGGGAATTCGAATGGCACAATACGAAATTCTATTAAGAGTCAAATTTACATTTTTCGAGGAATGTTAACTAAAAGCTTACTAGTGCCCCTAAAATTGTAAAGAACTGTTTAAAATACATTTTCATAATTTTCTGTAACAGTTTCATTAAACCAGACAGTATACATTGCGGTCGGTCACGTGCTGATCACATTAGACTTTTGTTATTTTTAAACATTTTTTTTAAAACCAAGCATCAAATAAATATATATGTATGTATGAACGTAATAAATATTTAAATTATAAACTGAAATTCAAATTAAATATTTAAATTATTTTTTAAATGAATATCATTATTAAGAGTTTCCATGTTTTTGTAAAATTCTGTAATCAATCAATGTGGTAAAATTTTTATCATTTTCAACTTACCTTGATTTAAATGAATTTTCTTTTAGTTTTTCCGGAATTAAGAGAAAAAACCAAGGAAAAAGAAAAAAATCATTATAAATATTTGAAGAGAGTTAATCTAAAATGAATTTTTCTCTTTAATTTTTTTTTTGTTTTTTTATCTTTGTTCAAACAAAATTGGTAAATTGTTTTGTCCATTAATCACGTTTATCGATTTTAGCTGTCTTAATTTACACAAAATGCAAGGTGGAGTAGAAGAAAAAAAAATGTAAAAGGAAATTTTGAAAATTAAAGAGGAGAGAAAAAAGTAATAAACGTTTTCCTTGTAATTTTTTTTTTTTTAATTTTTTTGGTTTTAAGAATTTTTTTTTTTTAGGGTAGAAAATTCGTGCTTTACTTACAAAATTTTCACGTTTCTTCTTTTAAAATATTTTGATGACTAACCTGATTTTCTTTCTTGTTAAACTTTACACTTGAACATTTTTTTTACCACCATATTTTCTTTGTTTTACCACCAGTTTTTCTTCATTTAATTGGACATTCAAGAGAAATCCTAAGTCAACATTACTTACAGCTTTTGTTTTTGCTTTGTTTCTCTTGTTCTTTTTTTTTTAATATTAAATTCTTTGCTTTAACAAACTTCTATTAGCATAAAAGTTAAAACGTTAAACTAAAGAATAAAATCGTTTTGCATTTAAATTAGATTTTTTTTCTTTGGCTGTTGTCCTTTGTTATCCTTAAAAAAACAACTTTCATCCTAATATTTATTAATTTTAGGAGTTTTTTTTTCTATCTGGACGTTTTCTGGATAAAAAAATTTTTATTATTACAAAATAATTTTTTTTTTTGTTTGGTTACTTTGGGGTTCTTATCGTCTTATATGAGTTCTGGTTGCCATAAAAGCGGAGAATTAAAATAAATTGAAATTTCACCATTGTTGTTGTAAATAGGTTTTGAAATTTTTTTTTTAAGGTAAATTCAGTTTTTTTTTTCTTCTAAGACACCTTAAGAATTATTAATATTCACAGGACAAATTTTCACAGTTGAATTTTTTATTAAAGAATTTTTTTGTTTTTTTTTTTTTTATTACAATTTTTTATTTTCTTCGCTTCTTACTTTATATTTATTACATAGTGAAATTTGATGCCTTCATTGTAATTTATATTAAAGACCACAAAAAGGATAATCACTTAAAATTTTCACTAAGATTTTTTTTCAGTTTTAAGATGAACGACAACAAACTAAGGCTAAATGACAAGAAAAGCAAGGAAAAAAACAAAAAAAACGTTTTGTTTAATCGCGATCCACTTTAAGACTGATGATTTGCTTTCATATTATTGTGGTTAGTTAAATTTTGGGAGAAATAAGGGCTGAGCATTTGAAAAATAAAAAACATAAAAGAAAAATATTTATATATGACAAACCATAACACGAAAGGAGAAAAAAAAAAAAATTAACTGCGATTTGTCCCCACATAAAAAATAGCGTAGAGCAAAAAAAAAAATGTTGATGTGAATAACATAAAAAATTAACAAAAAAAGCAAAAACTTCAATACTAACAATATTAACAAAAAAAAAAAAGTGGAGTATATAGAAGGACACAATGAATGAATGAAAAGGACATGGATTCTTTGTTACTTGTAAATTAACTGAAAACATTTTTTTTGAACACAAAACAGATGTTTGTTGTAAAACATGCTATTATGCATTTGGACCAGAGAATTGGAATATTATTTAGAGAAATGCTCACATAAATTCAACTTAATTTCGTAATGATTTAATTGATATTGCCATAAATGCTCTGGGAACTCCATAATGCGATTTACTTTCAAATATCAGAAAACTCGAAATAGAATGATCGAATATAAGATACATACCTCCGCAATCAGAAATTTCAGATTTTTATGAAAAATTAAATTCTAACTTATTCTAAAAATAAAATAACATTATGGAAAATTAATTCTTTTACAAACTAGTATCTAGCATAGGTTTATTTTGCCACACGTTTGCTATTGTTTTGTTTTTGTTAGAGTCTTCGTGTTAATATTTGACTTCTTCAGAATACTAGTAGCACAATTAGGCAATGCTGAACTGAAAAATGTTACGAGTATTAAAATTTTGAAATTAAATTTATGTTGGGAAGCAAGTTTGACTAAATTCTTTACATAACTTGAAACAGATACAGTTTTGGATTGCTCTCACATTCTTTAGTTTTGTTTTCAAACTATAGAAGATCATGTCTTTGTATACTTCAAATTTAGATCAAATCGGCGTTCAAATAATCCTCTAATAAATAAATTTCTTTAAGACCGGAAAAAATTTTACAATTTCTTTATTATCTTATTTTCCCTTATGATTATTAATAGAAAACCATCATATATGAAAATTATGCTTTGAGTTTTCCACAGAATTTTTGGCGGTTTCATGTTTTTAAAGGCAAGAGACAAAAAAAAAAAAACCAGAAAACAAATTACTTTTTTTTTTTTTTTTGAATAATTTTATGATAATGAATTGAAGAAGCGTGAAAGGAAGACACGCAACATTAATATACATATTTAGAATACTAGCCCGTGAATACAACGAAAATATAATATAAAGGACGAAAAGGATTTGTCTTCTGGATAACAATATACAGATAATTTGAAAATTATTATTATTTTTTTTTTTAATATATTTTATGATGAAAAACAAAAAAAAATGAAAAAAAAAAGAAATTAAAATGAATAAATTTTTTTTTTCTGTTTTCATATTTTGAAAAAAATTCCAAGCATTTATTAAAAAAAAGTGGGGTAGGTGAAATTTACACATTAAACACCACACCTTTCCAAATAGTTGGAATTTTTATGAAAAAATTCAAGGAAAACGGATGAAGTTGGTTCCTCTGTTTTTTTTTTTTGAATTCATATTTTTTGCTGAATCAGAATGCAATTGATCAGTAAACAGTTTACAAATTAAGAAGTTCCGCGATGTAAATTTAAATAATTTTGTTAAAGGATTTTGTTAAATCATAAGAAACTTGAAGATTTTGTTTTAATTTTTCAGCTCTAACTTTGAAGAAATGAGATTCCAGATCATAATTACAATTTCTTAAGGCTGTCGAATGTCTTCCACACCTAAAGAGTTATTTATTTTCTAAATGTTTAATAAACGAAAAAGTAATTCAAAGGCATCTTCAATACTCGAGTTATTATTTTGTAGTAAAAATGGAACGTATCGGAAGTATTTTCAGAATATCCCGTCCCTTATTTCACGTACTAGCAACAACATTTTCATTAATTAGATAAAAGTTATTTGTATCGCAGGAAAAAGGTTTGCATGTAACGTACGTGGAATGTAGCTTATGTACCTTTAATGTTGATGCAACACAAAACGTAAAAGCGCAAAAGATCATATAATTTTTTAAATTATCCATAAACTCTTATCTCTGCCATCATCTTACAGATCTTTAGTAGCTAAATAATGATTATTATTGATTCTTATAAGAATAACTAATGGAAATTTCTTGATGCAACTGCAGAACAGACGGATGACGAGTTAAGGTCCAAAAATTTATCAAAAAATTTTTCTCCTCGAACTCGAATCGAAGCAATAACCTACAGCTTTCTACGCGAACGCTTTACCAACTGAGTTACATAGGTATGAAAAAAGATCAGGCAAATTCTTCTTCACTTTATACTGTAACCTACAGGACATTTTTGATTTTTAAATCATTTTCGAATTAATTAGTTATAAAAATGTGTAACACATGGGTTGATTCAGAAAATCTACTCAAATACATGTTATTTGAAATTTAATTATTTGTGTTCGTTTAACTAATCTACATTTCAAGAAATAACATCATAACAACTTTATTAAAAATTTCTTTATCTTTAATATTTTTAGAACGGAAACTAAAAACGTGAGTAAAATTTTTTCCTTTAAAATACCTATCATGTTTATTAAAAAAAATTCAAGGGAAAACTACTTCTTCTCCCATCAACACGAACGCAAAAAATCGGAAAAAAAAAACAACCAAAAATAAAGCATAATAATAACGTAGAGAAAAATCTAGCAAGTTTGACATTTTTATGATATTTACTGCCCGTACAGTAGAAAAGCTAAAACTATATACATAATACAGGGTGATTTTGATTATGTTGACATAATACAACAAAATATATATCATTGGTTAGAGGATCGGAAATGGGTAAATTTTTTGTTCCAGACTGGGTGCCAAATCGTAAGGGTTTCCGAGTTCCAGGCATTGTTCGTTCCGTTCTGAAAAAGATGGGATCTTAAAAACAAAGAGTCTTTGAAAGGCCTAGTAAAGGGCTTAAAATAAACATGTTGCTTAATTTTGTATTTTATGTACCTTTATAAGACCAAGCACTCGAACTTTAGGGAAAATCAAATTTTTCACTTGAAATGAACAAATAAAAATAAAATTGAAACAAAATTTTATACAAACTTTTAATTTGAAAAACAAAAATTGATTTTAAAAAATTTGAAATTTTTGAAAAGAAAAACTAGAATTTTGTATTAGGAAAAACAAAAAAAAATCTAGTAATCAAAAATTTTTTTTCGAAACTTTTCTTGGTAAAGAAAATTGATAGGTTTTTTATTTTTGCCAATTTTTATAAGAAATGGTACCTATATGGTTTGAAATTTTTAAATGCATTTTTCTCAGATTGGGTGTAATTTAAAAATTTGAAAAAATAATTTCCGGAATGTAGACACCATTTGGCATCAGATTTTATTGAAATTAACCAGCTGGAGCGAATTTTTAAAGACATGTCATACAAATTTTGATATTAATCTAATAGAAAAAATTTTTTTTCAATAGGAAAATTTAATTTTTTGAACAAAATGGAGTTTGTGGTATTAACATTATGATGATAATAAATAATTAATAAATAATTTAAGGGAATTAATAAATTTTCAGCAAATTTCTACAAAAACTAAAATTAGCATACGGTTGATGCAACTAAAGAGGGAGGAAGATTCCAGTAAAACAATTAATATGAAATATGGGAATGAATAGAAATAGATTTGAAAGAAATAAATTTGACATAAATTTTTGTCGATTTTCCTAGGAGAATTTGGTGTTTGTTTTGAGAAATTTGTAAACCTTTTTGATAAAGGAATATTAAATTGAATTTAATTTTAGTTTTATCAACACCTGGTTTGATTTTAATTAAAGTTTTGGCTCACAATTATTGTGGTTTTTGTTCTATATCTTCTGTACCACAAAAAATGTTTTAATGTTTGAAAATTTATGTTAAATTTTAAGCAGCTGGAAAAAACTCTATAAAAAAAAAATTTCTTACGAAATTATTCTAGTTAGAAAAAACTGAAAAAATAAAACAAGGGAAAATTTTGATTTTCCTTAAAGTTCGAACGCTTGGTATTCCGAAGGTATGTTAAATACAAAATCAAACAGCATGTTTATTTTAAGCACTTTACTAGGGCTTTCAGAAACTGTTTCTATATTTTTCGGAACGGCAATTAAATCCAAAAAAAATTGGATTAAAAGTAAAAATTTCGTGAAAATTCGTTAAAATCCCCGGAACTCGGACACCCTTGAGATATTGCACCCAGTCCGGGGCAAAAATTTTACCCATTTTCGATCCTCTAACCAATGATATATGTTGTTGTCCAGAATCATCCTGTATATGAAAAAATATTCTACACTTCGTTACAAAAGCAAAATAATTTAAAGTTTTTGAATTTTTTTTTTGTTTTATGGTCGCGTTAGTTTCACCTGCTTCTGAACATAAGACAACATAGTTGAACTATATAAAATTTCATTTATACTTTGCACACTTAGGAAACCTCTTTCTTCTTTTATTTATGCTCTTTTTTATTTTTATTTTTCATAGCATTTGTTATACAAGTTTATATTATTGCGAAAAAGTTGTAAAATGATAAGAAAGTTCTAAAAAATTTTTAAAGATAAAGGAACAAAATTTCACATATTATTGCGACTTGGTGAATTTTCTAGAATCTCAAAAATCTTAAGGACTCTTCCAACTCTTCTTCTTTCTCGATTAACCTATGTGATTTTTAACGTGACTGTATAGTCGCTTAATATCTTTCCAATCAATATTTTATAGTTTTAGAGGCATTTAAAAGTCCAAACATTAATCCTTCTTTTTCTCGGTACGAAATTTTTCTATACGGGTTCTGGTGCCAGAATACTAACAAATTGGATAATTATTCATCGAATTTGATACCGCTACTTTGTAATATTACTCAAATAAAATCATATCGCAAGCAAATACTGAGATTTGTGATTTTGTTTTCTATTTAATTTCATTTGATTTTATTTCCATGACACTATATAATAATTATGATTTACTGTTATAATTTTTATTATTCTTATATTGCAGTCCGTTATGAATATTAAATATATAGTTTTGCTTGATATTAAAAATAATAATAAAGTTTATTGTATATAAGAGCTTCCAGGTTTCATTTTAGAAGACACAAGGTAGCATTTTGCTGAAACAGAAAATGACTTTTGTTTTACAATTAATGTAAGCCGTAAGGTAATTAATTTTAACATTAAGAAGGACGTTTTTACATTTTTTTAATTTTTAAAGAATTAAATGCATTACTTAAACTAAACCTGATATATGAGTAGTTTTAGAGGAATCCCATTAAATAATTTGTTCATAATAATTAATCAAAAATTATAAAGATTTCCAGAGAAAATCTGATTTCGATGTTTTTCGTCATACAGAACCGCTCATAAAATCGCTATACTAGAATCTAAAAATATTGCTGAATAAGTTTTAAATACTCAATAAAAATTTCGCCGAAAGTACCTAAATTGCAGCCGTATATTGCCACAAATGTTGAATCAACGTAATAAACTTCTGAAATCTGAAATTATTCAAGCTTTCTTTTTATTTTTAAATTTTAATTTGTTCACTTTTCGTGGTAGTAATGAAATGCATTGCGCTCTAAAACCATGTACATTAAGTATTTAATTAAAGTCATTAATTAATTAAAGTTTCTTTTTTTCTTTTTTTTAACGAAGTTTTATCTATTTTATCCATTTTTGTTACTCAACTATAAATTTATCCAATTATATAATGTGAAATTGTCAAGGGAATTAGAAGATATTTAAGACAGTTCAAACTTTAATTTCCTTTATGCACTGCACATAATGGTATAAATTGTAAAGACACATAACTTTATCCATAAACATAAAATGAGTGAAACAAACACACATACACACACAAATAAATAAATTAATTGTATATACATGGAATGGTAAAATGCTTTTGAAAAGTTTCTTGTTTTAACAACAAAAAAAAAAAAAATAAAACTTTTATAAAATCCTAAACGTTCGCTTTACAGTTAACCACATATCCTTGCGAAAATGAACATTAAAAATATTTTCAATCCAATTCCACATATCTGTTTTTTTTTTTCCTTCTTGTTCTTTCTTTAGTATTTCTTTTATTCTTTTTACAATAAAAATACATAAAGAAGGATTACATTGCAATAAACACATGGGGGCCTCAAGTTTTTAAGTGAGGATTTTTATTTTTTGTAATTTTTTTTTTGTGGGGATACAAAAAAAAAATATAATCACGCGAAAATTTACTTATGTTCGGAAGAAGAACATGGAAAAAATAGTTTCATGAATTAAAAATTTAGTTTATAATGTTAACTGTTATACTAAATATTTTTGTACTGTTATATAAATGACAATTTGACAAAAAAACATTAGTGAAAATTTTATGAATGAAAATTTTAGCATACTGATGACAGGGTTTAGACTTAATTAACTAAGCGAGTTCTTCTTATTCACATCTGCGATACAAAATCATAATTTTGGCGATTCTCTATTTTTTTAAAGAGCTACGCGCAGTTGGTTTAAAAATTTTGCAATTTAGACTTCTGATTCAAACTTCGTCTTCAAAAGCAATTTTTGAGGAATACGACTTAAGTCTCTTATAAGGTCTTTTCTAAAAGTAAAATCTACGAAATTTATATTTCAATTATGAATACATATTAGATTGACATTCAATTGAGGATCAAATTTAATTATTGTTACTTTGAATATTTTTGATACGCAAGGTGGTCGGAACAAAATCAATAAAGTTATCACGACATTTTTAATTCTAATTCCACAATAACAAACAGGGAAGACTTGCGTTTTTTCTGTGGTTCATTTGGCAGCTCTTTGAAAAATGTGAATTTGTAGAAAGGACCCTGACTATAAATTAAAAAAAAAATTAAAAAAAACTTTCGCGTTGCTTTCTTAAAATTTTTTTTGTTGGCTCAATTACTTTTCAAGGATTCATTCACATTTATTGCACTAGCCATGACAGCTATCTACGTTAAAAAATTTTATTGGCAAAAGAAAAATTTCAGTCTTTTTGAATCTTGGAAAATTTTTTGGAAAGCTGCCATAGTCATCAATTGATGAAAAAAAAATTTTTTTTTTTAATTTACCAATATTTGATACAGCAAAAAAGTTATAAGCTACTTTCTATAAAGATAGCAAAAAAAATATATTTTGCCTTTAAACTTGTTGCGATAGACGCCCATAATAGAACTTTCTAAAGTTTACCATCGGATAAATGCTAGAAAGGAAAATAACGAAGGACTACCCTTCACATGTCATTTTGGTTAAGAACATTGAATACTCTTAATTGAGATGATTTACTGCCAATAATCTAAACGAATTAGGATTTGAGTCACGTTTTGGTAATAACTTTTAATTTTACTCAATAATTATGGTTTTCTTTTAAAAAAAAATGTATTTAATTGCTTTACACATAAAAAATAAATATCTTATGATTGTAGGGATATGATTTATTGTAATCATAATGTGACATTCTCTGTACATGTATTTTTTTTTTTGTTTTCTTTTCTCTTTTTTTTAATTTTAAGCGGGCAAAGTGAAAAAAAATTTTTTTTTACTCTTATTATTATAGAATGCTCATTCGAATGTAACATATACTTCTTAATATAATATAACCATATATATACATATATATATGCAGTAAGTCCTTTTATTTTTATGCAAACATTCATACATATATGTATATTATTATATGTAATATATAGGTTTATGCAAGAAGTACTCGTACAAATGTGCTTATATATTTAAAAATCAAAACATACACTTAGTATATGGATTAAGAACTTGTGTCAACAAACCGTAAAGAAGATGAACAAAAAAAAAAAAATTGAAAATATGAAAATATTTTGTACGATATAAAAATCTAACATACAATAAGTATAATGTTTTAGTATACATATATGAATGTGTGTAAGTATATTTTATTATGAACATTCCTTATTTCACTTATTTTTTTTTTTTTTTGCTTTTCTTTGAAAAGTGTGTAAGGAAGTTGTGGAAAATTGTACAAGCTTTAAATGATGCTTAACTGAAATTTGTTTTTATTATTATTATTATAAATGTATGTATATACTATGCACATTCACATCAGTATGTACACTTATAGCTACGTATATATGAGCAAATAAGAATTAAAGAGTATAGAAATATAATTTTCATATTTATAGAAGTATTTATATATTTACATATATGCTTGTACATATATAGATTTATATGCGGTTCTTATTGCTTACCGTGTTGATGACAGTCACAATATGTATAAGAGCCTGTGTATTTACATTAAAAACAAAAAATACAAGAAAAGACATTTTAACTGGGGTTTTGATTTTTCCTTTTTTCTTGTTATTACATACATATATAGTGGTATCCATGGTATATATTCTAAACAAAATTATATTAAAATTGCATATATTAAGACACAAATAGTAAATGTCTCATTTAAGGTGATATATTCGGACTAGAATCAATGCTAAAGAAAAAAAAATCTTAAATTTGAGAAATTTAAAATTTAGGGAAAATATCAATTTTTTATGTTTTATTGGGAAATTCTATTAATTATTGGAATTTTTTTTTTTTATGTGCCCCCATAAGTATGCAAAATTTATTTTATTATTGATAAATTTTACGATTTTAAAGTAAAGTTTCTTAACTTAAAAAAGAATTTTCGAGTAAATTGAATTTAAATTTAGTTTTGAAAACAGATCCTTGGTTTTTGCACTTTTATTCCAATTTTTTCCTTTAAAATATTTTAAAATCGAATAAAACACTTTTAAATTTAAAATAAATTTGGAAATTATTTTCGTGTTTCCATTCTATTTGACAATGAAATAGAAATAGAAGAGTTTTGAAATCAAATTTGAATAAAAAAATTAAAATTTTACAACTTAATAGAAGAATACCAAATATATTTGCAAAATACGGCAGTTTTAACATTGCTTACTTATTAATGAACATTGTTTGAATGATATTCAATTAGTCTCACGAATTAATTTTTTTTTTATCTTTTAAATCTTCTTAACATGATTAAAATCGGAATTTACATGTGAGTTACATGGGAGAACGTTAATGTTTTAGCCGGAATACATAGTATGGCATTTAACAGGAAGGGGACTTTTCATATGTGTACATAGTCCCCAATAGCCTATATATCCATATATATATATATATATATATATACATATATATAGAGAAAATAAATAAAAGAATTTAAAAAAAAAATGCA
Organism: Condylostylus longicornis; assembly: GCF_029603195.1. NCBI lineage: Eukaryota > Metazoa > Arthropoda > Insecta > Diptera > Dolichopodidae > Condylostylus > Condylostylus longicornis. The sequence continues at coordinate 2,368,605 of NW_026578043.1, forward strand.
AAACTGAAATGAATAAAAAAAGACGACTTAAGATTTTAAATAGGAGCAAAATGTGGGGAAGTAAACAAAAAAAAAAAAAAAACAAAACAAATAATCAAAAAGAAACAGTTCATGAGGTTTTCAGGACATCATATAAGGATAATTTTTAAAATCGAATTGAATAAAAAAAAACGAAACAAAAAAAAATCAACAATGCAAAATAAAAATAATTTCTGTTTTATTTTTTATTTTCTTTGCATGTTTTTCTTCTTCTTTTCCACTTAAAAGTGAATGGATATCATATTTTTTTCTTTATTTTATATATATATATAGAAATATATATTTATACAAATATTTCTATTCTCATATACAAATATAATAACGGAATAAGTTGGTGGAAGTTCACGATAAATTCAATTGAGGCAATGTAAATACAACAATACAAATGAACATATAAAATATGTCTGTTTACATACATACACACACACATTTTAGTATTTTTGCGTACACACATGTACATATATGTGTAGAATAGCGTTGGGTATGTTTTATATAAGAATAATTTCTTTTTTTTTTAATTTTCTTTTCTATTTTTGAATAAAGATTTTAAACCATATTGAAATTTTACACATCGAATTTACGTACAAATAGATAGGAAATTGTATAAAATGACTGCGAGTGAAAAGAAAAAAAAAAATGCTTGCTAGCTATAAAGATTTTAATCTCATATTTATATTTGTTAAGCATATTTGATTTCAAGTGCGGTTGTACTTATAAAGAAAAGTGGAAATTATTTATTTTCTTCAGTTTTTCTTCTTTTTTTTTCGGTTTAAATTGATTTAGAAAAATTTTTTATTAAATTAAAGAAAATCGCTTAAAGGAAAATCCTTTTATTATTAAAAAATATAATGAAATAAATTTAAAGGATGCGTAATATACCTATGAGACGTTTACTGGGTACACTTAATTTAATTTTTAGTGCAAATGCGTGTTACTTAGTGTGCATTCAAAAATTGTAACTAAGAATTGGAATTTATGGAACTACCTCGTTCGAATGAAATTTATTTTCAAAATATTATTTTAAAGTTGAAGTTGCGCTAACACCAGCTTAAATAAAAATTTCAAAGATAAAAAATTTATTGTGAAATTAAAAATTTTCAAGTTACTTTCATTGACTTTCATTTTTATTAGCCATTAAAGTTTTAATTACGAAGAATTGAGAGATTAGAATAGTGGAACAAATTAAGAAAAAAAATTTCTTCCCTTAACCAAGAAACAATATTGACTGACAACAACACAGAAATTGAATCTAGTAGCAGTGAAATTTTAAAATTTTGACTCCATTGCAATATAGAATGACCTTCAGCTTTAGACTTCGTGTGTTACACTAACTGTATCATAAGAGATATTTTGAAATTTTAATTAATTAGTTCTAAATTTTTAAATTTTAATATGAGAACTAAGCAAAACTACTGAATAAGAAAATTATAAAACTACAAAATAAGAACTAGCGTCCTATAGCTAGTTCTTATTTTTGTTTTTTAATTTTAATTTTTTAATTCTTGTAGCTGAAATAATATTCTAAGAAAATTTAAAATTTAAAAATTTACAATTAATAACAATATTCTTACTTTTATTCTTAGTTTATATGTCGCATGTATGTTAAAACTAATAACACTAATTTTATTAGGAATAGTTTTAATATTAATTTCTGCAAGTCTTCATTTATTTAAAAATCAAAATATTGCTGACTCGACCGCAATACCAATTATCTAAAATTATCAAAAACACAAAAGTATTAAAGTTATTCAATATCTAATTAAGGTGGACGGTGCAAAAACAAAATAATATTGAGGGTGCAATATAATTTTTGTGTATAGCCAAACCAAAATGAGACCGAACGGTGCGTAGATTTAAGATTACCTTCATTAATTAGATTGACTAATCCACAGTACTCTACCTTTTGTTTTTAAATAAAATGCTTTAAATTATTCGAAATAATATAAAAATTATGAGAATTTTTTAATTTAAAATTTTTGTCAGATATATTTTAATGAATTGGGCCACAAATTTTTAATAAATAATTCGCCTTCCTAGCTTATTATATTGTTGTGTATTAACAGTTTTAGCCATTAAGACATCATTACAATATAACGATAATTACTTATTCCATATACATTCCGTAAAAAAATATTTTCTAGTTCTACAATATATGAAAATTCTATATTTTCAAATTTAATTTTAAAAATTTTTTATAGAAATAATTTAAATTTATAGTGTCACAATTACCAAAATCTCTTATGTACTATATAGCTATATACTCGTATTATGACCCTTTGAATATTAAACATATAGTGATGAAAATATTCTTATAAAATCAATATAGTATCTATATAATTCAATTAAATATTTTAATTATTTTATTCCTATTTTACGAGTATATGCATATATTATCCTAAGATCATTATACAACAATATGTACTATATATACATGAATGGATTTAATTTGATTATAATTAAAATTATTCAAGTCAAAGATAGATTTCAAATTTCTAAACCTTAAAATAATTTATGCATAGTCTATTATGTGTGTGTATATTAATAGAATTATTAAATAAATATAACAAACACATTTCAAGAACTATAGTATGTGCGCCTTTCCGTTTATGAAGCCTTGAAAGAAATGAGAATTTTAAATTTAATCATAATTATTTTTTGAATTCCTTACAATAGAACTTAAACTATAGAACTTAAATTTGGCACCTTATGTTTGTCTAATTACTCGGATCCATATTCAGATTGCGAAAATATTGCGAAACATTTTTGAATCTGGTCTGTTAATTTTACAATTTTAAATTTGATTTCGGGGAATTACAAAAAAATTATTAAATTATTGATGTTCAAATTTCTTAAAATATTTTAGAAGGACAAATATTTTATTTGCCCTTGTATCAGTTGGAATGAAAGTAAAATTCCTCTCTTCTATAACTTTATGTATAGAGATTAAAAAATGGTGACATTAAAATTTATGTACAAAAATGAAAATATTTTCTTCATTTAATTTCCTAACAAATTAGAATAATTTTGAATAAATTTACAATTCAATTTTTAATTATTTAGAGAACATTTTTAAAGTTTTTCTCGGAAAAAAGAAAATAATTTGAATATTTTTATTTTCTTGAATGGAGAAAATTTTGTCTTCACACAATAACAATTATATGTGTGTGTTTTTATGTGTGCCTACTTAAACATAAACTTTCTATGTTCATTTGCATTTATTTCAATTTTTCCTACATACTTTTTTTTCCTCCTTTTCAAATAAATTTATTTATTTCCTTATTGATATTGAATTTTTGTATTTGTATTAGAATTTAAAAGAAAGTTTTTTATTAATTACAGGATATTTGTATACCAAAGTATTCAAGTATTATTTTTCCATATCATTTGTTTCTCTTCATTTTTATATCTTCTATACTCAGTGAACATAAACTTATATATTATACGAAATTTGTACAACTACATCGTATAGTCAAACACATTGTATTGTGTTCATATTATTAGTAAAAGTTGTATAAAAAAGATTCTGTATGAATGGTTGATTCTGTGAAAATTTAAATTTATTTAGAATATTGTGTTTCGTATAATTTTAATTGAAGTAAGAAAATGTTAAAAAAAATTCAGAATTTTAAAAGGTAGAATGAAAAAACTACAGGATTAATTGTATGAAACAAACATGGTTCATACATTTTGTTTGATTCATACAGAAAAAAATCAATTTTTCTTTGAATATTGTATCAATCACTCTTTTTAATAACTCCGGTTTTTTAATTTTCAATATCAAAATTAGATAACAAGTTTAAAGTTCTACTAAAATTGTCGGAAACAACAAATTTAACATTCCAACATTTTTATTCCAATCAAGTTCAATTAACGTATATTTGAGGAAGTTTTTTTTTTTCCTATCAAACAAAATTTGATATGAAACATTGTCCTCGAACGTTAATACGTTATACCTATGCCAAATTTTTGTTCAAATCAAACATAATTCATGAACAATGTTCATATGATATGCAAAATTTACATTAAACCATATAAGGCTATATGATATCTAACATGTTTGATTCATTAAAAATTTCCTAAAATTTATCAATTAATTTGCAAATAGTTGGTTTTCGTGGTATTTGATTTTTCTGAAACGTCAACGTATGAAAAATTAAAATTATTTATTTATTATATTGCAATTTTTAATCCTTAAAATGTGCCAAAATCCTGAAATTTTGGATTATTTTTAAATTACAAGAAATGCGATTGTTTCAAAATGTATAGTCCTAGAATTACCTCAAATTTTTATAATATACAAAACTTTTCTGATATTTCATGCTGTTATATTTTGTCTCTCCTTTTTATATATATGTATATATATATAAGGTTCCAGAAGGGTTCCTTTTATTTTTCATTTTAAAATGTAAAACATTGTAACTCATCATTAATTTGCCATTTAATTTGAAAAATCACGTTTCTATTGTTGGAGACTTAACTTAGTTTGCCTTACTGTTATACCACATTTCATATATGTATATATACGATCCTACTGTACAAAATAACAATATATTATATATTTTTATATAGTGCATGTTTGTGTTCATGCCTATTTTTAAGTATATGGCACAAAATTTTTTATAGGATTTAAAAATTGTAAAATTCATTTTTAACATTTTTTTCCTCTTTAAAACTTTTTCTTTCTCCATTACTTTGTTGAAATTTTTGCCCTTTTTTTGGTTGTAATATAAAATTATTGATTTATAATACAAATTCGATTTTAGTCTAGAATGGAGGAGGAGAAGGATATCAGGAACATATTTTTTTTTCTATAGCATATTTTACGTGTTGATTTCCACTTTAAAAAAAAAAATAACAAAAATATAAAGGAAAAAAAAACAAGTTTAGTAATTTTAATTTTTCTTGTCTGGAGAACATTTTTATACTTTTGTAAACTTTAAGATTTGCAAAAAAAAAATAAAACAGCAGCACCTTTTATCCCCAATCCTATTTGCATTACATATACTTGTGTACACGTGTGTACTTATGTACATAGAATAGAAAAACTTTATTTTTTGTATGTATAACGTTTACGATTCCTGTTATCACGAAATATGCAAATTTTCAATAGACATCATGTATAAGTGTAAAAATAATAACATAATTCTCAAGTTATAAGCATATAAGTATGTGTATAAGTATAGATATTTAGGCATAGAATAGGTAAGAACTCTGTGTATGTATAAGTATATTTAATATATAAAAACCTATTAGTAAAAGCCTATATAGTAAACATAATGTTTTCATTATACGCTCGAATTCTAATATGCTTTTGGAATAATAAATGATAAGATTAAAGCACGTACATATACGTTTACGATACGCGCCAACCTCTTTCACATTCATTGAGAAAACATTTTTGGTTCTGTTTTTAGAACATTTTCAATATTTTATTATAAATATAGTTTAAAATTTTATAGAGAAGGAATGCTGGATTTTATAATAGTTTTCAATATAAGAGTTTTCATCATTAATTTGTTTGACAATAAAATTATTATAAAATTATTCGATCTCTATATATTTACGTGCTCTTATTTTTATATTTACATAATGTGTATACGTGAAAATAAAATTAGAATTGATGTTGCAATACGTCATTATAGAGTACGGGTATTTTGTCGTGTAGGACTTAGGAAGAAAAGAAACGATTTTATTAAAATGAAAACAATTGCAAATTTAAAATTAAAAGTTAGGATATTTTCCACAATTTTCAACAAAGTGATGGAGTAAACGATGTTAAAATTAAGTGAAATACAGTAAAACCCACATAAATGAGCATTGACGGTCGGAAAACAAGCGATCACCACAGAGAACTGATTCACATTTAGAAAAAATAAGCTTGTTAATGCTAAAAAATGTCTATGGAGGTTTTACTGCACTTTGAAAACCAAAAATTGTTAATGCTTCTTGAGTCGAAAATGAAATCATAATGTGAAAACCGGTTTATCTTTGATATAAATAAAAAGTGGATTGTTATGTATTTTTAAAAATGAACGCTAATTCTGGGATTATATGATTAATGCTTTGCAAGTGACTGGTAATATTTAGGCAAGTTGACATTACTATTCAAGTTGTTATTTATTCAGACACAATAATAGATCAAGGGTACATGATAGTAGAATGGAGGTATTGATTCCAGGAATTTTGTCAAATATTCTGAAGAGCGTTTTCCTGAATTTAATTTGGAATACTTAAGAATTTTGCTATCACGATATTGTGTTAAACCAACATAAAAACAATTTATGTAAATATTTTTAACAGTTTAAAATATTTCTCTAAAAATTCTGTTACAATTAATATTAAAATGTTGATTTGAATATGGTGTTGCCGTTTTGAAGCAATTTGTTACTTTCCCTTTTTTTCTGCATCAACTATCGTATATTACGAATTAAATTCATTTTTAGGATAAAAATACTTTCGACCATAGCTGGCCTCATATTAAACCGTAATTTTGAGTCGATTTCCTGTTCTAATTATAAATGTAAGCATATATATTTAAATATTTATGGAGATAACTGTACATTTTCTTCAACATTTTGTCTTTAATCTTCATAAATCAAAATGAAATTGAAATTAGAAACGTTTCAGTTGCTTTATTTTTTTTTTCTTCATATTTTATAACAATTGCACATTTTATTCCTTATATGCGTTTATCTCTTTTTAATTTTTATAAATTATCATAAATCTTTTCAGAATGTTCACTTTAAATAAAGTAAAATAGAAAAAAAAAACTAAAATCTTAAATACACAATAGAGCAGGTGGCACGTGATTTTCATGTTCTTGAATAAAATGAACTACAAAAAGAAAAACACACAAAAACTTCTTCAAAATTTTTAACACATACTATACAAAATGCACACAACATCCCCTATACATGTGCTCAAAAAAAGAATCTCAAATTACATATCAACTTTAGTTCTGTTTCAGAGCATCCTTATACATATTCATAAGAAGAACAAGAAAAACAAAATGAAAAACTAACACATTAACAAAAACAGAAAAATAATATTATAAAAGATCAATTACAATACACAATGATTTTTGAGTTTTTTTTTTTGTCCAAAAGCTGATTTTTTCATATATAAGATTATGAATACATACATCTATACATATGGTATGTTCTTTTATAATAGATAGGTGTGTTTGTAGGTAGGTACAAAATGTTCAAATATATTCGACAACCATTGATTATTAAATCCTATTTGAACGGATTGCTTAACAATTTCATTTTCAAAACATGCATGCTTTGATTTAAATTTTAAAATTTGATATACATTCCAACTTTAGGATATTTATTGTTGTATAGAGAATACCTTGAGGTATTAAAAATTGAAATTCTAATTAATTTATTTATTATTATAGACCTATTTATAATATTTAATTCAAGAAAACTCTTGAGATTTTTCGAACTTACATTTCTATAGGATTATTTGATTATTATAATTTGGTAAAAGTCCTCCACTCATATTGGGAGTAATATTATCTTGGGATACAATCATAGTCATCTCCAAAATCAAAAATAATTTAATCGAATGGCAACATACTTTTGTAAGTAACACAACTCTTGAACCGTAATACAATTGAACATAGTTTTCAAAAATTTTTTTTTAGTTTCATAGAACTCATAATAAATTCATAATACCTTTGTTAAATAAATTCTTATAGATATTTAAATCTACATTTAGATACTTTAAATTTTGTAATTTTAACATCTGCTGTTCTATCTTTAGCTCACTTAATGTAGGCACATGAAATGTTTGTATATATATCCAGATAAAAGATAACATCTTCCTGGTGTGTTGGGCTTGTATATTTTTCAAACACATTTCTTTTAAAAATCCTTAAATTTTAAGGATATTTTTAGATATTCTTTAATTTTGTCTTGTTCTCAAACACAAATTTTTTTTTCTGCTTCAACCTTTCATGAATTAAATTTGACTTGTTTGCTTCGTATAAAGAGCAAACAGAGAAAATGAAAAAAAAAGTGTATGAGAGCTGCCTTTATTTTTCTCTTAATGTTTGTATAGCATTTCTGTTTATTTTTCTGGTTTTTGTTTTTTTTTTTTGTAGTTGCAACGCAATTCTTCTATAATCCTAAAGTAGTTATTTAATTATGTTTGTTTTCGATGGTCAGTATTTTGTGGTGTCCTATTAAAAATACAAACAGATGTCTTTTTTTTTTTTAATTCAGTTTTGTTCCTGAGAATATGAGAAATGTGTGTATATAAATGTATTTAATAGTTATTTAATTTCAACCAAGTCAAAAGATATTGTACACGCGCCGTAGGTGCTATAAAATTAAAGAGCAATTTTATTTTTCTGCAGGTTTTAGAAGTATCTGGTTTTTAATTGCTAAAAAAAACTAAGAATAAAGGATATAGATGCATAAAATATAATTGATTGTGGTTAATTTAAGTTCCTTGTGCGCGAAATATGCGGTTTCAATAATTAAAACTTTTACATGTCTAATGCTTAACATTTACCTTTAAAGAAAGTTTTCTTGATTTGGTCTTCCAGGGCTGGTTAATTTAATAGATTTTCATTTGAAATATAAAAAATGAAATTTAAATTCACAATAAATTTTTAGGGTACAGCAAAAATTTAAATTTTGAATATATGAATTAATTATTCCTATAAAAGAATATATGTGGAGCCTTAATATCTTTATTGAATTTATAAAAATAGGAAATTGCTTATTGTACCTTTCTTGCTGCGTTCATGTTTAAAAGTGTGTAAAATTTTCAATTGAGTAAACAAAATACTAAAAATGTTTGCCTTTCTTTTCGAATTAATATTGATTTTCTTCCCAAAATGTTAATGCTGTCTAAGAGATATTATACCCATAAAAAGCTCCAATCTGTTTCCAATAAAATTTCATATTTCGATAGCTTCTCAGTTCTAACAAATATATGCTGAGTATAATATATAAGAGTTGTTGAAATTTAATTAACCATGATTTCTAAAAATGTTTTGTTTCTATTACTGAATTTTAATTTACTGAATATGTACTAAAAAGTTGGGACTTCTTTATCAATTTCTATTTTGTTAAAGAAAAATCTTTTTACATCATACGTACAAGGAGGAAAATATAATTTAAAATTTTTTACTAAAATTGCACTAATTTAGACATGAAATTATTTCGAAACACATTTTTATTCTCCCATTGTTCTAAATGGGACTGAAATTTTTAAAAAATCTTTGACGTTATTCTCATTTGCTTCTCATCTTTTTATTCAACTGAGCATTAAGTAAATTCAACAACAACAATAAAGATTTAATTGGGAAATTTAATATAATCCTTATTTTTTCTCCATATTATTTCCCCTTCAACATGTTTTAGTGCCAACAATGATAGCATCTTAAATATTTTGCTGTACATTTTAAATAATTTCACGTATTTTATTGCAATTTTCGATTATGTCAGAATAATTTGTTGAAAAAAAAAAAATTCATTATAGTTCATGTCAAGGATATATGATAATATCCTTTAGATTTAAAAATATAACAAAAAAAAAAAAAAAAAAATGTGAAAATTTCTTGACCTCTTACCAAAACAAGAAATTGTGTTCCACAAAATTATTAAATCGAATAAAATTTTTGTGTATCCTTAATATTCTAACAGAATATTTTTATTATTATTATTATTATTATTATCAGAATTATTATTATACACATTCGTTTTTCTCTTTGCGTCACAACTCTCTAATATAATATTGACATTCTTCTTGCATATTTTAACCAAAAAACAAAAAAATAAAGAGTGTCAATAAACGACCAACTATAATAGTCGTCACGTTCACTTAAATCCACCCAAACCATTACAAGAAGAAACAGAAATATAAATGGTACTTACGTAAAAAAAATCGGAAAAATCTGAACAATAAAATATAGTACGGGGTTCTATTAAAATTTACCAAATTTTGTTTTTTTTTCTTTAAAGCAATAATAGTTCACTATGATTGTAGAGACATAAACAGTAATGTTTACAACGGGGGAGAGCATTTTTTTAATATTCTGTATTGTAAACATTTATTATGGGGATACCAACTTATTAGAGTTGTAGAAGTGTGTATATAGATCTGAATATACATATACATATGTATACATGTTTGTTAATAAAGACTTTAAATTTTCAAAGGGATACCCAAAAGTTTTAGAATATTAAAAATTATTAAAGAATATTTATTTTCAAGTATTTTGCACGTTATAAATTCGATTGGAGTTTTTAAAAGTATTATACAGTCGATTAAAATCAGTTCTACAACTAATCTACAATTTAAAGGGGTTTGCGGCAAAATAGTCTTAATTTTACATTTAACAATGAGCCTTATTCTAGTTGTCGCGTCACTTACGTGACATTTGTCGTTGTCGCTGTCACATCATTTGACATGCGGTATTCTGGTTGTCGAGTGACGTGAGTGCGAGAAATAATCGAAAATGAAACGTTTCAAGTGAAATTGATACATTTTAAAAAGAAATTTCGGCGAGTAAAGTTCAAACTAAAAAAAAATTTTCGGTGTATATATTTATATATTTAAATACTAAAAAATGGCATTTGCATTATGGTTTACGAATTCATCTCATTCCGGTAGTGAAGAAATTAAAAAAAAAAACAACAGTTAAGGATCGAAAGATTAGCGACAGCTCTAATCCATTGGATTTGCCAAATTTTTTCTAGTAAATTAGTTGCAAACATTATTTTATTCACAGATTTATAAACTACTACAGACTTCCAAAGGAGGTCTTTGAATATTTACTGAATATATTCGAGGGAAAACAAGTACCCGTAAAAGGCGTGCCCTGTGATGAAATTTCCAATTCTTCAAATTTATAAATACTTTCACGCTAAAAACAAAAATTAAATTATATTTTTTATGACTTGATTTATGTATAAAATTAATTTTTTTATGATTTTGTTAAATTCTTTTGTTTTAACTTGCATTTTTGGTGTATCCTTCTTTCTTGTCACTTGTAAATACTTTTCGACAAAAAACGTCGTTTCACTACGACATATCTCGCATCAGAACGACAACTGGAAAATGGCTGAAACACATTTTCCCGCTATTCCCTGATGATTGTCACTGCGATCGCCGCTTAGAATATCAAATTCAAGTCGTAACGACAATTGTCGCTCTACTTCGACAACTAGAATAAGGCTCAATAATTGTGGAACTAATCGAAATATTATTAAAATTTTAAAAATATTAAATATGCATTGATTTTTACGAATTTGCAAAATTTGATTTGGAAAATTCAGTTTAAATTTTTTTTTTTAAAAATATTGGTTGTTAATTTTTTACCTATAACTTAGGAACTAATTATTGTATTGTAATAAATTTTTCGTGGTGTATAGAATTCAATGTAAATATTTCAAATTTGAATAAAAATTAAAAACTTCAAAATTTGACTTAAACGGTATTTTTTTGAAAATTTATTAATTAAGGTATACATTTACAGCAGCCATGTACCTATTGAGTTCTCTTAATTTATGTTCATATAAATAAAAATGAATAGAATATCGTAAAATTATAATTGCAATATAATTTAGTTATAAATAATGGAAAATATAAAGTAAAAAATACTGTGGTAAAAGTTAAAACAACTTCAATAATACAAAATACAAAAATAATAGTAATTTACCTTGGGTAAGGTAATGACTTATCATAATTACAAAAATTAATTTCTAAATCATAATCTAGGTATAATCATAGTAAATTAATTTAAAATAATTCTTAGAACTGGCAAAATTCATAATCTTATTTTTTTTTCATTGCCCAAGAGAGACAAGAACAAGAAAATTCTTCCCGCCTTATATTGACCCGGGTCCCAAGCAAACACCCGGGGATATCCCTCAGGGAGTTGGACGTGAGCCCCCCAAGATTTAGAAAGCCTGTCCCAAGCTATTTGAACCTCTTGATAGCGAAAGCAGGGCAGTCACACAAAATATCCTCACCGTCCAGGCAGAAACTGCACAAAAGGGAGTGTGATTTATGACAATGTCCAGTGAAGAAACCAGTAATTGTTTATATCATTAAGAAAAATATTTTATTCTTGTCAACTTCTCTTGCTAATAAACCCAAAATTCTGTAAAATTTTTTTTCTCATTTTATAAATAGTCCTTCGTAAAAGTGCTAGGTCTAAATACAAAGTAAAAAAATTTGATATAATTTTTTTGTTTCTTTATTTTGCTTCTACATATTTCTATCAAGCTGGGCATTGTTATTATGAAAGAATATTGAGAAGATACAAAAAAAAACAAAAGGTCTTAAAAATGAATGGAGACTAGTTAGCCATCTATTTTCCTTTACTATATAGATGGTATATATATGTGACATGTAACATTATAAGCTTTATATGTATGTGTGGTATATATAAGGACACATAAAATATCAAATTCAAAAGACAGTTAAAAATAAAAAAAAAAGAAAACAAATGAAAGCCGTAAAATAAAATAAAAAGAGTAAGCAAAACTACTAAAATTGTAGAAAATAAAAATTGAGAAAAATTATTAGACAAGAGGATTTTATATAAAGCTCTTCTCTCTCTCTAACATAAAAATTACTGTCCTGTCTTTATTTTTCCTTTTTTTGAATATCAATAGGGATGGGGTATTTTGTGTGTTTGTGTATGGTTTTATTATAAAGGACATATTTTATAACAATAACAAAAATTGTAACGGTTATTTTTATGATCGCATCTCTATATATAGCTTACATCTGAAAATAGCTTATTTTTAAAATTTGAAAACAAAATAGGAGGATTATTTTCAATCCGTGGATCTCTGCTTTTTTTTTCATTTTTCTGGTTATTATTGTAATTTTTTTTTGTTGTTGTTTTCGTTATCATAAAATTGAAATGACAACACAATGAAGAATTGAAATTAACACACCACAATCATTATTAGGTAGGCATAAAATATATTAAAATGGAGTAGGAATATGTCCTTTTCCCCTGCCGTACTTATATTGCCTATATTTCCATTAGATAATTTTGGTTATGTTATTCTTTAATAAGAAGAAAGATAGAGAAGAAAGAGGAACAGACAGATAAAAAATTTGTTTTTTTTTTTTAGTTATTTAAAAGAGAAGAATGAAAATAATTTATTTTGACAAATAAAAATTAATAATTTTTAATAATATTATAAATTTATAAATAAAAGAAGCTTTAATGCTTTAAACATAAAAATATTGGCAGGGGCGTAACTTACTAAAAATTTAAATAATTATGAATATTTTCCGATCCAAATCGTTTTGAATTCGTTCTGTTATATATAAATTTACAATGAAAAATTAAAAGCTCAAATAGGACGCCTTTTTTTTTATATTTCGCACATATAAAAAAAGTTGCCTGTATCTGGACCTATATTTACTTGTATTTATGTTAATATTAAACGGAGATATCAAAAAATGAGTTCACTAAATGCAATAAATTTAGAATACTTTAATGCTTAATATTGTTAAATTAATTTACAATTAAATTATAGAATTTTTTAAAAATTAACAAAAATATTTCTATTCAAATAACACCAAAGATAAAAATGAGTTATAAAAGAACAATATTGTTATAGTTATATTGAATATGAGTGTTATATATTTTTGGCATAATATTTAAAAAATATTTCTCCAAATTTTTTGTTAACGTCACTGAACACAATAAATCATAAACAAGAAATAATGTCGTCCTTTATAATATAAATAAATTATATAAAAAATTTATTTTCTGATTTTAATTGGCTATTCTTCATTTACAATGAAAAACATAATAATTATTAAATTAAATTATGAATTTTTTAGATATTTATAATGATAATATATTAAAATAAAGAAAATTATATAAATAAATAAATAAATAGATTTAATGTAGATTAAAAAATATTTACCCCAATTAAGTTATCCAATTCACCCAGCCACTCATTTAATAGTTTATCTGGATCTTCGTTTAATAATGAAGTCGACATTTTGACTTTTTATTTTTGCCTTTTTTTTTTATTAAGTATCCAATTAAAATCTGAAAAACAAAAAAAAAGAAAATTTAATTATTTTTATTAAAATTGAATATTAAAGTAAAAATCATAATAATTATGTTGTACAATATGAAAATAAAAAATTTTCGACAGCACAAATTAATCAGCGCTATTATAAATTTCGTTCGCATTTCTGAAATTCAAAAAATTACGAATTTAATATTGTCAATTTCGAGTTATTAAAATTCTGCTCATAAATTACTTTCGTAAAAACTTAAAAAAGGTTGTTTTAAATTTTCAACTTTTGAATTTTTTTTTATTTGATTTTGATTTCCTCCAATACAGCTACCAGGAAGGGAAATGAATTTATATTTGTTTAAAATTTTTCTTTTCAGCACTCTTGAAAAATATTCAAAAACTAAAGAAACTACCCTTATGTATGAAAGTGGTTTACTCAAATAGCAACAAAAAAATGTAAATAAACATTATTGACAATTTATTGCGATTGATGATTCATAATTTCTACGAAAGGAATTCAGAATCATTCAAACGTCTATATCCTAGCTAAGTTCGTAATTCGTATGATTTTACGAATTGGAATCTATAATAGGACTGAATATTTAAAATTATAAGTATAAATTTCATAAAAACTTAGTTTAGTTAATTTGAGTTTCTTTAATCTAAAATTATTAATATTAAAAATATAATTTTAAAAATAAACAAAAACTTCTCAGCTTTCATGGAATTTAATATTAATTTTTTAAAGTAGTAAACGATCTTGTGAAAATAATTAATAAATACTGAAAAACCTATAGCTTACATAGAATAATTTCATTTTTTTTTTAATTTTTTGCATAAATTTAGGAGAAGTAATAAATTTTTGGTATAAAAATTTTGAATAAATAATATGAATGAAATCATTGCATACATTTAGGAAGGTGAGAAAAATTTTATTGCTTAATTTATTTATGTAATATTTACTGATAATGGCTCTTCTCCTATTTTCAATAAGTATCTAATTTGAAATAGTTTAATATTTAATTTTGAATTGAATTTAATATGTTGAGCCCCCGAAATTAAATTAATTGTACTGTTGTTTAATTATGGAGGTTCCCAAAAAAAAAAAATTGGTAATAAGAGAACTTTAGAATGAGTCTCTTATTTGCAATTAGAAATTTCTATTACAAATTTTTTTTTTGTATACAATAAAAATATTCTGTTTATTTTTTAGCTCATTAAATTGTACAATTCTTAAGGAAATTCTTTTAATTCTCAAAAGAAAATAAATCCACTCTGCTCTAATGTAATTGTTATATTATAAATATAGCAAATCAACTAAGCAGAAATTAACACAAATTATATGAATTAATTTTTGTGTTGCATTTTCTCAATTATTTTCCATAAAAATAAAATTTTCATTTATTTGCAACTTCAAAATTTTCTTTTATCTTTAAAATGTTAACAAACAAAAAGGAAATATTTTCTTCGTTTTCCTTTTTCGTTTTCATTTTTAATATGTTAAAATTAATTTTCATTTAAAATTGTTATAAGATGCTTATGTAATTTATTATACGAATTTGAATTTTATGCCTCATTTCCATTTCAATTTTATTGCCCTTTTATTTTCTCGATTGTTGTCAAATATGTAATTCTATTTTCCGATTTCCTTTTATGAAAAATTATTTAAGAATTTTTTCATTTAAAACAATTAATATTAAATTAAAAATGTTCTCTAATTTAGAACTTTTCAGAAAAACTGAACTGAAGCTGTGTATAACAATATTGTTTTCATTCTTTAATGGATTACATTGAATTAATTAATTTTCTTTGGGCTTATTTTTGTAAAAACCATCTGGTTACGAAAAAAATTTTGATAAATATTACGCGACTGAAATGAAAATCGTAACTAGGCGGTTAATTAATTTCTAGTATTTACATAATCTTCATAGTATGCAATAAATATTTATTAATACACTCAACGCCTTAGTGAAGATAACCCACACGAAGGAGTCGTTTGCTCAAAGTTCTGTGTCAATATATAGATATACCCGTCTGTCGAATCGCACGATATAGCCAGAAATGAAAACAATGAAATTCACCAAAACTGCAAAAATTGTTTTTTTCTGCCAAGGATGGGATCAATTCGGAAAACAGGTTCGGGCAACTCAAAGAGATTGTTTCGAATATTTCAAAAAGTAATAAGGATATAACGTAATTTTGTTGAGGTATGTTAACATTTTATATATAAAATATTTTACATATATTCTGAAAATTTTAATAAAATGGCTTCACTGGTTCAGGTAACTGCCATATAAATACAGCACTCTAAATGCTGACATTAAATAGTTACAGTCGTGAAATGGCAATCGTGTGTTCAATTATACCCCAGCTATATCTTTGAAGTTTTTGTATAGTGACTTGATAGGTTCAGGTATCTGCCACAGAATCCATTAAAGCTCATTTTAAATATTTACAAAAACTTATTTTTGTGATTAGTTTGTCATAATGTGGGGTGCAATTTCACATCTTTTTAAAATATTTGCTTACAATTTTTTAAATTATTTTAAAATTTTTTTTGAAATTTAACATTTTACATTTTAATTCATTAAAATATTTTTTGTTTTCATATAAAAATAATACTGTTATCAAGTTCAAGAATAAAATTTTTTAAAATATTTCGAAACCAATCGGGAATTTTAGATGAATATAATGTAGATGCCCTTCCCGGTTTTCTCAATTAATATAGAAATAAAAATATTCTCTGGAGCGTTGAAGTATTTATTACTCATCTAAATTAACATGTTATACACTCTCCTTATTTGACTACGTAATCACATACGAGTTCTGTTTTTTTTTTTATTTTTATGTTTTTTGCTATTCTTAATGACTAATAATAGGATATAAATGCGTTTTTAAAATGACATAAAATGTTTTTGTTGATGAATTAAGGACGAAAATGAAAGTGCAAGAAGGAAGAAAAGAAATGCAAGCATATAACAAAGGATTCTTGAATACTACAAAGAGAGATATCATTTTTTTTTTTTTGTTTTTTACACTTAAGTGTGAAATTTTCACACTTTGTAACAAAATAAATGGAAATTGTGTTTTTTTTTCAAAATGAAAACATGAAAAACAAAAACAGGAAAATATTAAAATTACCGCAATAGAAAAGTGCTTTCCACATTTTTGTTTTTCTTTTACATTTGTTGTCGTCGTTTTATGTGGAATTTTTTCATAAGAATTTCATTAATGCGGAGAGAAAATTTATTGTTAAAATTCTATATTACATATGTGTATGTAAGTATGTATACATAATACAATAAATTTTTTTGTTGTGGTACTAAAGTACAAAAAATATATGTATAAATTTTTTTTAGAAATGAAATATTCAACAATAAAAAGAAATGGAAATAAGATTTGAACCAGTATATTATTATATTTCATCCAGCCAGCCATTATAATAAAACACTATGGAGAACAAAACATGAAGAAAAAAATATATGAAAGCATTGCAATATAATTAATTTTGTACGCTGTCACCTCTGTTGTGTTTTTCATTTTGATAAAGATTTTTTCCACTTGAAGAAATAATATGAACTTCATAATAATAGACTGATAAAACTGAATAGAGTGCATTGCGTATAAGGTTTGCGTAATAAATATGTATATACATGTATAGGATTTGAACTTTTTGTACTTGAACGAAAGTCGGCAAGACTCAAACGTAAGCTACATACTATAAATTTTAAAAATATTTCTACAATAACATGGTAACTCTTCTGAATTTTCTTCAATTAATAATAAATCTTCAGTATAGGCTTTAATATTCTGTATAGGCTTTAATATTCTGTAATGTCCCTTACGCAGCCAACCCCCTTATCCACAGCCTAACTGTCCGTGAAAATGCCTATATATATCTGCATGTTATCACATTGCGCGCAAGCCGTTCTATAACTTCTTTTATAGCAATTACCTCCGCCTGAAAGACGCTGCAGTGATCCAGAGATCACCACCACAAGTTCTTTGGAGTTGACCCTCCCCCCACCCTTTCGCCCAGTTTGGATCCATCCGTGTAGAAGTGGACAGAACCCCTCCAAATATTGCCTTATTTATAGAAAATGTCTGAATATTGATGCAATGAAATCAATCAACTTAATTGAAATTAAAAATGAATGAAAATTATCGGGCAAGATTCCAAATATGCACTTCGAATCAAATGAAAATTTTTTTCTCTATTATTTAGAGATAGAAAATTTTTGACATTGAATTTTTTTTTTCTATTTAACAAATGAATTTATTTGTTTTTTATTCTCTTTTGAAGCAATCAAAGTATTAAAATTTGGAAAAGTAGAAAGACAAATCGGTTTTCAACGTTACTTAAATTTATAATCAAAATTTTGGCTTATTAAAAATTCTAAAACATTATTAATTTTTATTGCTAAAATATTTAAATTTATTTATTTTTCTGTTTAAAGAGGTTCAAAATTGTTTTGAAAAATATTTAGTTTAAAAAACCGACTTTTTTCTTTTTACAATGATTTTGTTTTTATTCTTATTATTTTAATTGTATAATTATCCGGTTCAACATAATTACCTTATATATGACGTTAATAATAATTATGAAAATAAATACTTTGTATTAAGTAATTACAGATTTTAGAATTGCGTTTATTTTACATTTATATTACATTGTATCGTTTGAAAACAAATTTTAACTCTATAGTGCGTATATAAGATAACTTTTTATATACTGCTCCTCTGTGAAGTGTAATATTAACTTTGGTGTGGAGACGTGTATATTTCTTTTGCTCAGGGGTTGAGCTAGACATATCCGACAGATCGCACAATAACTCAAAAACGAATAATAACTCAGAAACGAATAACGGCTGCTAATGTTATTGTACCGATTTAAAAGACGGATTTGAGTAGCTGCCATATGCAATTCAAAGGAATTATTTTAAATACTTCAAAAACTAATTAAGATGTTATAACAAAGTCTTATAAACACATTTCCAATTACATTTTAAATATATTCTGAAAATTTTAATGGAATGACTGCACTTGTTCGGGTATCTACCATATAACATTACAAGCTACTTTTAAATATTCAGAAATATAATAAAATTAGTTTCATGGAATTTGGCAGTTGTGTGTCCAATTATTGGTCAGACATATCCATGAAGTGTTTGTGATTCGTGACTTGACAGATTGACTTGAAGATAATATTTAATATTTCAATAAGTTTTTATTAAGGCACTGACTGAAACGTTTTTTATTGTTACATTTTTAATTTTTAGAATCATACTACGGAAAATAAAGTTGCTATTGTTATACTGTAACAATTTCTGTTAACATGAATAAAATCTTGATTAATTAATAACCTATACTATGATATACAGTTAGATATAAGTTCAAGTTATGAATTGATGGAATTGAAGTTTAATAAATTATGAAAAGTTAAAAATTTCTATGAATAATATTCATATTTATAAAAATTATATTAATTAATATATAAATGTGTCAAATTATAATTTATAATTATACTCCAATAAATATTTTTTCCCCGACACTCTTTTGAGTATAGATGACTCTTTTACTTCGACCCTGACTCTTCGTTTCAGATTCTTCTACTCTGATTTTTTGAAAATGGTTCGAAGCTCTTGGATATTTTACGAACTAATTACTCATACTTTCAGCTGCATATATAAACAAATATTTGTCTGCTTGTTGAATTTTTTAACAATTTTGCTGTATGCACAAATATTATAAACGTGAAAATAATAAATTAATATACCACTTTCGGCACTTTATTTTTTTTTAGATGGAAATTATTAATCATAATCTATTAACAAAAAAAAAAGCAAAACATTGCCATAATTCGTATTAAAGCAAATTTTAGACTTGAACCCTAATCTATGAATATTTTGTATGATTATATAGAAAATGTGAATGTATCTAGTGGTAATACTTTATTGTTTATATAATTCTCCACTAAGACTAATGTTAGCTTATGATCAAATTTTTCTGACAAGTTTTTTAAATAAGAAAACATTTTAACTAAAATATTTCACAGTTTTATAAGAAAATTCAATTGGTAAAGATTTACAAAAAAAAAAAAAATATCGGAAGAAAATAATTCGAAAAAACAAACTGTTATATTAAATCAAATTTGTTTCATTCAAATTAAAATATAGAGTTAAAATGTTTTATCAACTTTTTCTACTAGTAACAACATTATTGTCAATATACATTTGGAAGCAAAGACATTCTTATTATTTAACATGGAAATTGGGTGGATCATTTGGATTTCCTTTCTTAGGATGCTTACTAAAATTTAAAAATCAAACTGGTATGAAAATTTGATTATCAATGAGTAAAAATTCCTTATGCTTAGAAGTTATAAATTTGAAGAAATTAAATAAATTTTTGGAATTAAAAATGTGTACCTAATAATTAAAAAAATTCATGTTATTAATGTTATTTTGAAATATTTTTAAAATTTATATTTTAAAACTGAAAACAAGAATATTATCAAAATGTGTTGAATTAGTTCAATGTGTACATAAACATATGTATGAATGTATGAAATGAGTACATTTAATTAACCTGGTCTCACTAATATTAAATCGCTTGAAAAGAATATACGATAAACAACAGTTGAATGAAAAGTGCAAACAGTGAAATATTTTACAAAACGTAAATATTGCTAATACTACGTACACTATAAATAATGTAAATTGGAATAGAAATTTTTAAACAGAATTTTATTATGCTTTCATATATAATTATTGGACTAGTATAATATGACACTAGTTGTCCTAGGTCTTGTTCTAATATAAAACTTTAGTAATTTTATCTATATATTTTAAAAGCATTTTCTGTTATAATTATATTATAACAGAAAATGTTATTAAGAACAATTTTTAAATGGTACAATAAAAGCTACATAAATAGTAATATACTATAATTATTAAAATAGCTAGTTCTTATAATTACAAGTTTAAATTGATTAATATTAAATAAAAATTTTAATTCTCAATAATATTATATTGGATCAAAATAAATTGGAACTGTGCTCTGCAAAATGCAGAGCACAGCAAATATTGAACTTTTCCAATCTCTGGAAAAGTTCAATATTTTGACAAATTTTTTTTTCCGTATTACGAGTATTAATAAAACTTCGTAAATAATGAAAAATTATTAACGAAGTCGTTATTACGTAAAAATCGTAAATTGTTAGATACAAGATGTATGACGTAGTGTTAGACATAAGAAGTCTTATATTTTATACCAAAGAAGCGTTCAAAGAAATTCTGTTTGCAATTATTGCCTCAATATCTGCAAAAAACGTACAAACTAAAAATTGTTAAAATTTCAAATCATAAATCTAATGAAATGCGACAATTATACATACGCAGTGAGATATACGATATTATAAGTCAAAATTTAAGATTATTATAAGAACGAGTCTTGCAAGTTTTTATAATATATACCAATAAAACTATGACAAAATATTTTGTTTTGTGAATAAAACGCAATTTTAATTATTTATAATAATGCTATATAACCATACTATTTATATAAAGCTGTTTATGTCTATTTATAAATAATACTATCATATACATATATATCCATATGAAATAACTAGTATATTTAAAAAAAAAATTGTTTCAAGGTTTGCACATCAATAATATTGAGAAAATTTAAAATTAATTACAAAAAACTTAAAAACAACTAACAAAAAAAATTATTTTTTTTTATTAATTGTTTTATTTGAATGGTTAAATTTATAAGTGAAATGAGAAGAAAACGAGAAAAAAAATAGAGTTGACCATGTCAACTCTGTGATACCCGTACGAATTTGTTGTCATATGTGCGAATAAAGATGCCATAACTGACTATGGGACAGACTATGACTTTATGTTGCCGTATATTAATTTATGCAAAATTTCAGTACTGTGTTTTTCAAAATACTGTGTGTGCCAAACTACTATTGAAGTTGTATGGCAGCTATCGGAAAGTGCCAAGAAATTTTAACGAATTTTATCAAGCACATCGGCCCTATTAATATATTCATTTGTGCGAAATTTCAATACCATAGCTTTTATAGTTTCTGAGATATATCCAAATAACTTTTGAAGTTGTATGGCAGCTACCAGAAAGAACCAAGAAATTTTAGCGAATTTTATCAAGCTAATCGGCCCTACTAATATATTCACTTGTGTGAAATCTCAATATCACAGCTTTTATAGTTTCCGAGATATAGCCAAATAACTTTTGAAGTTGTATGGCAGATACCAGAAGGAGCCAAGTAATTTCAACGACCTTTATGAGACACATTGGCCCTACTAATATATTCGTTTGTGTGAAATTTCAATACCATAGCTTTTATAGTTTCTGAGATATATCCAAATAACTTTTGAAGTTGTATGGCAGGTACCAGAAGGAACCAAGTAATTTTAACGGCTTTTATGAGACACATTGGCCCTAATAATATATTCGTTTGTGTGAAATTTCAATACCACAACTTTTATAGTTTCTGAGATATAGCTAAATAAATTTTGAAGTTGTATGGCAGCTACCCGAACCGGTACCCTGATCATGTCCAATTTAAATAGGGTTTTGGCACTTACTATAATAAATCATTTGTGAAAATTTGGTGAACTTAGCTCAATTAGTTTTTGAGTTATCGTTCGGACGGACGGACGGACGGACGGACAGACAAAGCTAAATCAACTCAGAACTCGATGCTGATCAAAAACATACACTTGAGTCTATATCTAAGACCGTTATTTCTCAACGTTACAAACGGTAAGGCAAATTTAGTATACCCTTCGAACATACGTTCGTACGGGTATAAAAAGAGTTGATCGTGTCAACTGTGATACCCGCACGAATTTGTTATCCTATGTGCGAGTAAATATGCCACGGCTGATTATGAGACAGACTATCACTTTAAGTTGCCGTGATTTCAATATTTTCTAGGGTATAGCCAAGCTACTAATGAAGTTGTGTGGTAGCTAGAGAACAAGGGGTCAAGAAATTTCAATGATTTTTACCACACACAACAGCCCTAATAATACACTTGTTTTCATGAAGTTTCTATATATTATAATTTCAATAATTTCTGCCAAATAAGTTCTAGAGTTGTATGGCAGCTACCAGAGGGAGCCAAACAACTTTTAAGCGCAATGGCCCTAATAATATATTCACTTGTGCAAAATTGCAATACCATAGCTTTTAAAATTTCTGAGATATAACCAAATAAATTTTGAAGTTGTATGAAAGGACAGCTACCCAAATCAGTACCTCGATCATATTCAATTTAAATAGGGCTCTGGCATTTATTATGATAAATCATTTGTGAAAGTTTTGTGAATTTGATTCAATTAGTTTTTGGGTTATCGTTGGAGCGGACAAAGTCCGTCTATGTCTCAGACCATTATATCTTACAGTTACAAACTATTTCCTAATTATTTTCTTAAAAATGTTACTGCAAGTCAACGTTTTCTAAAAGAAACTTTAGATTTCTACAAACTTTGACTTGAATATAAAGCTTTGAAGCTTTGAATTCAATACCTTGCTTATGGTATTCGGTAAGAAAAGAAAAAACAAAATATCGATGACAGAAAAAAGTTTGAATTATTGAATTCTTCAATATTTCTAAAAATATTCTGTTATAAAAAAAAGTTTTATAAAAACAAATTTGGCAAAAAAAATTCCGGATTTAAGAGCTTCTCCAAAAAAAAATACTTTTGCAAGATGTATTTTTATTTATTTTCGTCCTTTTATTAAGACGCATTTGGAGACATCTCATCATAGTAAACCTTGCATTAATATCATAATAAACATTTTATTTACATATGTACAACTTGTTCAAGCGAAATTTGAAAAATATAGAAATTTGAGACTACGTTTCACATAATATGATTAAATTTTTTTTTGAAGACTTACCATAACGACTAAAGCAAATGAAAATACTTGCTAATAATTGCATCATAATCATAGAAGAGGATAATTAATTAGAATATTAAAAGAACAACAACAACAACCAACTCATAAAAAATGAAAATATTGAAACGATCTAGTTAAAAGCTTATTATACAAAACAAATACTGACAACTTTGAAAAAAAAATCGTGAATGAGATGAAAGAAGCATTAATAGTGTTACCGTCGTAAAAAGTCAAAATTAGTAAAAAATTTTCCGTGGCCTGAGTTGATTGGAAGAAATAGAACAAGAAACTTACTAAAAATAGAATTGATCACAAATTAATAAATTTTCTACAGATGCAATTAAAAATTGTAAAGAAACGATGGATTACCAAATACCAACCAAATTTAGCGATCTCAAAGATATAGCGTTCTTCGACAGCAACTTACCGGATAAATTACCGGAAACCTTGTAAAAAAGGAAAGTAGAAATTGAAAAGTAGAACTTAGGAAACTTTACAAAAAGGCAATAAAGTTAATAGAGTTCGATTTGTTTGCAAATTATTTTTCTGGCAGAAATACTGTTACGGAATTCGAAGAATTAAAAAATAAAAAATAAACACTTTGAAATCAACTTTGGGATAATTCAACATTATTTTTGGGTAAGTGTCTTAAATCACCAATTTGTTGAATTTATGCACGACAGGCAAATTCAAATAATCTAGCAATAATTGTTTATATTAAACATGGAAGAGGCAATCAATCATCTTACAGAAATAATATATATGATTGAATGGAACACCAAAATTCAATTCGATGCCACGAAAAATTAAATATTTATACGCCATCTAGAGATAAATCAGCACATATATATATAGCACAACTATAGAAAGTGTAAGTTTATGCATTAAATTGTTAGTGTACTTAACAAAGCTAGAAAGATTATAAGATTATACTCGTAATGATTTGTATGCTAAAGAATGTCTTTTGAATATGAAAAATCAAATATATTTATAGTTCTGTAATAAACAATATTCAAATATGAAGAAATTTTTGAAAGAACTATAAAGAAGATTACGACAAAATATCTTTAACTATAACATGAGAAATGAGACATCAAACATTTATTGTATTGCTCGATCTTTGTTTACTTTATTGCTCTTATTAATTTATTCTAACATGTTATTAAAGCTTCTACTTTATACTAAAGCTTATTATCAATAATTTGTATTTAACTTAAATTTCTCTGAAAGGTCTTTAAATAAGTTAAGATTTAAGCTAGCATATCACAGTTTTAATAAAAAATTCATTTGGCAAACATTTAGAACAAAAAAAAAAATTGCGGAGGGAAATAATTCGAAAAAAAATTTGTTTCATTCAAATTAAAATATAGAGTTAAAATGTTTTATCAACTTTTTCTACTAGTAACAACATTATTGTCGATATACATTTGGAAGCAAAGGCATTCTTATTATTTAACATGGAAATTGGGTGGATCATTTGGTTATCCTTTTTTAGGAAGCTTAATAAAATTTTCTAATCGAACTGGTATGAAAACTAAATTTATTTCGGTGAATATTTTTTATATCAGGTATTAATGAAAATACGAGTAAGAGTGAAAAATCAAAATTTTTTCTAGTTGAAGATGAAAAGTGGATAGTTTCGAATTATTTTACTTCAATGTTCAAAAACTTCTGAATTGTTACAGTTTTAATATTTAAAATTTGTTTCGAAAATTATATAATTTATATTTTGAGAAATTTACGACAAATAATTAAAATTTAATATTAATATTATGGTGAAATTTATTAGTGAAAAAAAATCTGAAGTGGTCAACACAACATAAATGAACGCACTGTGTACTTAAGTTTCAAATTTCGAGAAATTCCGTTAGTTATCTCCGGCGATGAAAACTCAGTTTTCAAGTACTAATGCTGCCGAAAAATATTGTTTTAATAATTTTACGTTTGAAACAAAAATATTTCAATAAAAATATTAAAGTGACCATCAGAGTGACCATTGTAATCAAAAATTAATAATAGTTAATAATAACAGTACTTACAATCAATACAAATCAAAAAAAGTGAAAATTTTTTAATTTTTTACATTTTACTAGGACCTTTAAGGTTTTGATACAGAAATGGTTTTTGTACTGTATCTTCTATATAATAAAAGATTTCGTACGAAATTATCGGATTAGAGAAAATAAAAAAAAATAAAAAATAAGGAAAAAATTTAATTATTTCTAAAGTTTAAAAAGCTGTTTATTTGAAGCTCCTATCTTTTTCGGAATAAAAGTTATAAGCAAAGAAAACTTGAACAAGTAGAAATTTCGTAAAAATTCATTAAACTCTCAGATTTGGCATTTAGTCCAGAATAAAAAATTTACACATTTTTGACTATTTAACCAATGGTATGTGTTGTTGTATACCTTTCTCAATCACCCTATAGATGTAAATTGGTGTTTATATACTTTAACAAAAGTAAAGCACGAATAGCATGCACGATCGTTTTAATAAAGTTAAAAAATCTCGTTTACTCCGAAAATTTCTAGTTAAATAAAATTAAAACAGTTAAACTAAAAGAACGCTGGTTGTTTGTATATTGACATGTGTCTGTGTTTTGAATTATGCGAATTTATAAAAAAAAAACGGTTGATGGTGTCCACTTTATGATCCATTGAATGGCTAAAGCACCATCTTACTTTTTTACTTACTTTCTTTTTTTTGTTGGAATAGTGGTCCTGTTACTAAACTTTTCATATGAAATTTGAATTGTTCAAATATTTTGTGAAAATTTATTATGTTTAGCTTAATGTGTTTTTGACGTTTCCCAAAGAGATGAACACAAATATTCTTAATTAATTTAGAGTACAACGTTGAACAACATTTTTTGTGAGCAGTACATGTGAAATATTTAATTTACAATAAACTATGTGGGTCAAACAAATTATTAATAATTAAAGATTTAACAAACTAGTTATAATTAATAAAAATAGTGCAAATAATAATTTTATAAATTATCATCATAAAATTATTGACATAAGTGAAGTAATTCGTACAAGAATTTAAATCGTTTATTCTTGAAATTGACCACTTGCACACAAGCATTTTACCTTCAACTTTTATGGATTTTCTTTATTAATTCCACATAACACAATCTCAATATATAATTACTTTAATTAATTTTATTTTAAATAGTAGTTATGATTTCCTTCTGTTTGAACTGCAATTGTACCAATAAATTTTAAATTATTTCAAAATATTTTGTGATATGATAAACAATTATAATTTATTCATGTTTTTGTTTTTTTCATAGATGTTTTACATGTCCTGGCAAAGGAGGAAGAAAAACATAAATCGCCATATGTAGAATGGTTAGGACCATTATGTGTTGTTGTATCAAGTGATCCAGATACAATGGAAACGATTTTAACATCACCAAAATGTGTTAATAAGAGTTTTGTTTACAATTTCTTACGTGATATAATTGGTGATGGACTTTTCACCTCAAATGGTAATGAAAAATAATAAATTCTAAACAGGATTTCCATTATACAATAACATCATTAATTTAATATTATTAATACAAAGTTTATTAAAATAATTTAATTTTGTTTATTTTAGTACCATTATGGAATACTCGTGTTAAAATTGTTAAACCAACTTTTAAGAGACGAATGATATTAGGTTTTTATAATGTATTTAATGAAGAAGCGAAAAAATTTCTTTGTCGTATAGAAGAAGGTGGCAATAATGAAAATTTTTCATTATTTTTTAATATACAATTAGCAGCTTTAATAGCAACATGCCGTAAGTGCTATAATAAGATTAAATAAGTGATTGTGATTTTTTATTTTTTATTTATTGGTAAATTTTAATTTCAGAAACAACACTTGGAGATTCACATTCGGATGCAGAAAAGGTGGATTTCAGAGTTATTTTAGAATCATTTTCATAGTAAGTTTTTATAAAAAAACAAAAACTATTAATATTAATTAATTACCGTAGTATTCGCTAGTTTTTTAAAACTAAAAAATTAAATTTTTATCAAAAAATAAATTATGGAATTTTCAGAATTACATAAAATAAATGAAATCCGAAATTCCGCTATATTTGCGGAATTATCGCAAAAAAAGTTCAGAAGAAAATATAATTGCTTAAAATACATTATTTCAAATTAAATAAAATTTTGGAATCCTGAAATCCAAATTTAGATTCCCTATTAAGACCGATATACCGAGTACTGCGTAATACAGTATGTTTATCTAACATACTCGCGTAAAATCTTATATGTGTTAAAAAAATTGTTCGGATGAATTAAAAAATTGAATTAGACTTAGCTTAAATATGAATTTCATCATATTCGATTAACTTTTAAACTAATTTCGTTGTCAGCAATTGAATAGGCAATTGAATATTATATTTTGGTCACACTTATTGCAATTATTTAGACACTGGAATTTTTTTTACGTTAATATTTGTGAGAACTATAATTACAGTTAAATTCTTTAACTTTAATAATATTTTCCATTTCAGTTTAATGTATGCCATGATTGATAGGATGTTTAAACCATATTATTTTGATTCCAGAATTTATAATTTAACTAATCATTACAAAAATGCTTGCAAACATAGAAGTATAATTGTAGATTTTGTTCATAAGGTAATTTCAACTTAAATTTAAAAATTAAATGAATAGTAATTAATTTTATTTAAATATTTTTCTTATTTTATTCTCTATACTTGCGTAAGTATAGAAAGTTATTTCAAAGAAATTACAAATTCAAGAACAATATAAAAAAAAGTTGGAAAACAATAGTAATGATTATGATGATGACAATGAATTTAAATCACCATTATCTTTGTTAGAGTATATTTGCATTAACAATGAAAATTGTTTATCAACAGAAGAACTAGAAAGTGAAATATATGTATTGATTGCAGCGGTATGTATTTTTTTATATTCCTCCGGAAAAAGTGTATTATAAAATTTTCCTTTAAAACATCACCTTTTAAAGTTGTGACTATATTTTTACAAATCTTAGCAATGCATAATATTGTTGTTTCATAATTATAATAAAAATACGAGTATGTAATGAAAACATATAATATTGCAATTATAATACTTAAAAAAAATTTAATCTTTTCTTTTTTTTAGGGATTTGAAACTACTGCCGTAGCTCTATATTGTGCTATTATGTGTATATCAATGCATGAAGAAGAACAAGAAAAATTATATGAAGAATTATGTGATATTTTACCAGATAGAAATACGGATATTACAGAAGAGCACATAAAAGATTTAAGATATACTGAAATGTGTATAAATGAATCAATGCGTGTTATATCACCAGTACCAGTTGTTGGACGTGTTACAATGGATAGAGTTGAATTAAAAAATGGTATAATATTAGAGAAAAATACAGATGTTATGTTAGATATATTTAATATGCAACGTAGTAAAAAACATTGGGGTCCAAATGCATTAAAATTTGATCCAGAAAATTTTCATCCAGATAAAATAAAAGATTATCATCCATATGCTTTTATTCCATTTACAAAGGGTTCTAGAATGTGTGTAGGTAAGTTGTTAAAGCAGTAAATTTCATGTAATTTTTTTTTCTTCTCATAAAAATCTAATTAATTTTTTTGTTTTTTATTTTTAGGTTTTAAATATTCTTTTACATTAATGAAAATTTTTGTAGCGAAACTTTTTAGAAATTATAAGATTAGTGCAAATATGAAATTTGAAGATTTACAATTTATCGAAAATATTTCAATTAAAGTAAAAACTCATCCAACGTACAAATTTGAAAAACGTTTAAAATAGAAAATTTTATATATACAAAAAAAAATTAAAATTAATTAATTTTTATTGATCTAAATTAATTATTATTAGATAAGTTTTCCTGTTTTTTTTTTATTAAAATTATATAAGAGATTTTTAAAGAATTTTAGGAATTAGAAATTGCATATAGTTATATAGGCGTTTTACCAGAAATATCACATCAGGTACCAGAAATATCATATAACATAAATGTATAACACATGGGGTAAAACATGACAATTTCAATAAACTTGAATTTTACATCTTATATTTCACTTTGCACTGTGGGGTTACAAGTTGAAAAATTTAATGATGTTTTAATATTATATTATTTAATTGATTTCTTGAAACCAAAAATATTTCTATTTCAATTTTCATATATATATATTGTAAAATAAACTATAATAATTGTATAAGATCAATAATATATGGGAATTTTTGAAAACTCTCCATATGTTTATAAAATTTTCTACAATATTATATCATTACTTTAATTACGGTTAATTTTAATAAATTAACCAATAATTAAGAGTTAAAATTTATAAAAATAAAATTGTAAATTGTAATTATATATATATAATTATATAATTTGTTGTTGTATTTTTTATAAAATTTAGTAATAAAAAATATATTATAGTTTTGTATTTAAAGTTTATTTCGTAATAAGCGTGTCATTTTAAAATTTTAAGGCTTTGGTAGTTTAACAAAAAAAAAAATAGCTCAATTATTAAAATATTTTAATTTTGATTAATTAGAATTTATAATGACAGTATATAATACAATATCATATATTTTTATGTAAATAAAAAAAAATTAATTGAATTAAAATAATATTGTAAACTCGTATTCATTGTACTCTTGACTCTATATTGTATACTTCTACATTAGATTTATGTATGTTCAAAGTCTGTAATTAACAGAACTTAAATAATATAATTCAATTTCATGCTAACTATTATTTAAAATAAATATTAACAAGTAAAAACGTTTTACTAGGTATAAACTGATTGAATTATACCCTGCACCTTTCATTGTTAGAATATATTCACCTTTCATTGTTATATAGAAACTTCACGAGTATATCTGACCTACAATTGGACACACGACTGCCAAGTTTCATGAATCTGACTATTATTTTTCTAACTATTTAAAATTAGCTTTTGGAGTTGTATGGCAAGTACCCGACCTTGTCAAGCAATTCCACTAAAGCTTCAGAAATATATTTGACCTATAATTGGATACATGACTGCCACGTTTCATAAATCTGACTACTATTTTTCCGAATATAAAAAATTGGCTTTTGGAATTGTATGGTGGCCACCCGAACCGGTGCTGTCATATCATTAAAATTTTTGGAGCATGTGTAGAATGTAATTGGACACACGGATATAAAATTTCATATTTATACTTTTATTAGT
This sequence comes from Condylostylus longicornis, assembly GCF_029603195.1. Lineage (NCBI taxonomy): Eukaryota > Metazoa > Arthropoda > Insecta > Diptera > Dolichopodidae > Condylostylus > Condylostylus longicornis. Next base: position 2,399,825 of record NW_026578043.1, read on the forward strand.
TTTTTAAATATTTAAAATAAACTCTTTAAGTTGTATAGCAGCTCTCCGTACCCGTTGTCCGAATTGGTCCAATTACAATTGGGTTCGTCCTTGGCACAAAAGAAACAACTTCTGAAAGTTTGGTGTCGATTGCATAGTTTTTGAATCGTGCAATCGGGCGGACGGACGCTCATGTCTTAATCAATGTAGACGGACCTAAATGTCAAAATCACGAAGGGGCAGGGTATAATAACCAATATTTAATTTAAATAATAAATATTAATCTTTATATTTATTATTTTATTTACAAATTAATTAGAAATCTATTTCTGAATTACCTAATGTTAAATTAAGTCAGGCAATTCAAATTTGTATCACAAATTCGAACTTTTAATAGTTTGTTACAATATGTTGTATATAGGAATTTCATTAAATGTTTTTGAAAATTTTAAATAAAGACAAAAATTTTTTAAAAATTAAATTCAAATTAACTAATAAATCTGTTCAACTGAAATGGTAAGTAAATTTTAAAAATTACTTTTTTTTTTTTTTTTTCCTTTGTTCACTCCTAGAAGGAGCCTAGGGCTAGTGCATGATTTCTCATGCACTAGTTTCATAGCGTCATAGGGTTTAACTAGGTAGGTGACTAGCCTGTCGTAGTTTTTATTTATATATTAATTATTTGAGGTTATTAATATTTACTATTTATTTTTCTTAGTTTTTTTTTTAATATCGAATATTAGGAATATTTGAAAATTACTTGTATAATATTTTTATTAGTATTGTATATTAAGTTATAATAATATTGAATATAATTTTTATAGTGACCTGACCGGGGTTTGAACCCGAAACCCTTCGGTTAAAGGACCGGTGCCATAACCACTGCACCAATGGTCAGATTTAAAAATTACTTACAAATAATAAAAATCTTGTAACGATATTTAAATTTAAATTTATTTCAATCATAAGCTTTAATTTATTTATTATAAACCCATCCACGAGAACAAATATTCGAAGAGTATTACAAATTTATTTCGCTGTTTGTAACACTAAGAATTTGATATCTCAGAAAGACAAATGCATATCTATTTGATGAGGGTCGAATTTTGGGTCAATTTAGCTTTTATGTCCGTTCATCTGTCCGTTCATCACTACAATTGATTAAATTTTTAATAACCGAGTTTGATAATAGGTTTCAGTAAATTCGCAAATTCAAAAAAAATTAACTTATGTACATTAAAAATTTTAAAGGTCTAATGATATAGGGCTAACATTTTTCATTTAAAATGTTAAGATCTATAGAAAACATTCGCACTGATGTCATTAGAGTTGACTAGGTCAACTTAATTTTTTCTCGTCATTTATCTATTTCTAACAACTATATTTTAATAAGTATTCTAAATAAATACTTAATGAATTTAATTTAAAAATATGTGGAACAAAAAAATCGTATAATTTTTTAACACGTGACTTCGAATTTTTGCAAACGGGAATTTCTTACGTGAAAATTAATGTTTTAATTACTTTTGATAACACTTATAATTTAGACATTAAATTACTAAAAGTTTAATTTTCTTAATTGTTTTGTTTTTTTAAAGTGTGCCACAAAAATCTATATAGAATGAAATATTTCATATAAAAATTAATGACAATACTTGACCCAAAAAAAAACCATAAATAAATCAATTATACGCCAGTTATAAAATCAATTACACATACATATATATATTTAAATTGTTGTAGAATTTCCTACCATATACTGTTAATGCATTTATTTTTATAATACGCCTGCCTTCTAAATTTTATTCTTAAAGCATATAAATTACTTCGTACTTCTTTCTTCTAGTTAAAATCAGGTAGATTACTAAATTTATTCTATTATAATATATTATTACACTTAGTGTAGGTCATTAACAGACAAAAAAAAAATCTGATGGGATCAGTACATAACCGACCGCAATGTGTATTGTCTAGTTAAGCGAAAGTGTTACAGAATATTATAAAAATGCCTGTTAAATACTTCATTCCAATTTTTAGAACATTAGTAAGCATATAGTTAACATACCTAGAAAAATGTAAATTTAGCTCTTAGTAGAGTTTCGCTTTGTGCTACCTGAATTCCCTGAAATGCTTGCCAGTTAGTTTCGGTAACAACCAGAACTCAAATTTCAAGTTATTCGATCAATTCGTTTCGTAGATTTGGTGAAAAATGTAAAATCGTCCCGCAGATCAGTTTTCTATGTTCATTGTTTTAATACGAAGAATTCAAATATTAAATTTCAATGAAATCGATTAATTGTTTTTCTTCATATACACAAAAATGTATATTTGGCGCGTAGCAAACGTCTAGTTGCTGATGCCTGATTTCTTCCAAAAGTTAGGACGCGCTTTTCGCGGACGATCGAGCGAAGCTTACATATGAAATTTCAAGTAAATCTGTTGAATATTTTCTTCATAATGATCAAAAATGTAAAACAGGCCCGCAAAAAAGTGCAGTTCCCGCGGTGTGACATATCCCAGAAGTTGATCAATCAGTGCCATAGTCGAAATAAACTTACAAATGAAATTTCATCAAAATCGGTTCGAACTTGAGATACACTGCTGCACACACAGACCGACAGGTTGCTAAAAATAATTCCTACCATGGAGAAGTACGTTGCCACCGAAAACTCGATATGCAAAATTTGTTGTTATCACATACCAGTCTGTTGTATACACAATGCGGTCGGTAAAAACAAAAACCTTCATTAACGACATATTGTATTAAAATCTAACGAGAAATATAGAATAGATCGTAACAACTTTGTGATGCCCGTACGAACATGCTGTCTTATGAGCGAACTATTGAAGTTGAACGGCAAATCTCACAAGGAGCCAAGAAATTTTAACGACTTTTATTATACATAATATTTTCAATAATATGAAATTTGATTGCGCGAAATTGTAATATAAGCTCCAATAAGCTCCAATAATTTGTGAGATATAACCGAATAACTTCTGAAGTTGTAGGGTAGCTAACCGAATTCACGATAAATTTGACACTGATCAAAAACATACACTTATGTGTATATCTTAGAATATTATTTTGTAGTGTTATAAATAAGAAGGCAAATTTATAATACTTTTCAGTCTTATATTCGTTTCGTACAAGCCTAAGCATTCGCCTAACTTTAAGAAAATTTTTAATATTTTTTTTTATGTGACAAAATACGCAACATCGGTTTGATTAAACTATTATTTAATGTGAATTGAATAAAGTTTAGTAGTTGAATGTTGATAGAAAAATTTAATATTTGTATAATTTTAAATTGATTTAGAAGAAAAACACAAACCACCAATTATTAATAAAATTATACGTAAGAAGAAAATTAATAATAAAAATGTTTACAAAAAAAAAAAAAACTAGTCTACCTTAAGTAGCCGTTATTATCTACGATATTTACGAAATGGTTATAAAAATTCTATAAACTAAAGGTGAACACGTGTAATTCACAATTTATCAAAGAATATCAAGATACCATAAACAATTTACATTATAAATTTTTATAATATAATGATTACCAATATTGGTAATGTCACTGCGAAAAGATGCTATAATGCAATTTACATTTTTTGAATGAATATTCGTATAAGTATATAAACAAACATTAAAGTTGATATTATCGATTATATTAAAAATTTCTAGAAAATGAAAAAAAAATCAAACTCGTTTATATTTATAAAGTAATAACACCTCAATACCTACAAATATATAACATATAATTAAGATGTTATAAAGCTATTTTTACGCCATGCATGAAAGTAAAAGTTTTTGGAATATTTAATTTTTGAATCTACATAGCTATATGTAACGTATGTATATCGATAGATAATAAAGCGCCATAAATCTAAAAAAATTTACGTAAAATTTAGAAATAGTAAAAATATTGCAATTAATGAATTTTTTACTATATAATAGTTTTGTAAAAAAATACGATATTACTAGTTACATTGTTTGTTACATCGACAGTAGTTTTACATTGTAGTTACATTGATCTGACTATTGGTGCAGTGGTTATGGCACCGGTCCTTTAAACGGAGGGTCACGAATTGAAACCCCAGTTAGGTAACTTTAAAAATTATATTCAACATTATAATTTAATATACAATACTCATAAATATTATACAAGTAATTTTCATATATTTATAATATTCGATATTGAAAACTAAAAAAAGTAAACAGTAAATATTAATAAAAACTTAAATCTTTAATATAAAGAAACAATTCTACGGCAGGTTAGTTGCCTTCCTAGTTAAAACTCTATAACGCTATGAAACTAGGGCATATGATATCATGCACTAGCCCTATGCTCCTCCTATGAGTGAGCAAAGGAAAAAAAAAAGTTAAATTGTAACTTTCGTCTTTAACTAATGAATGAACTAGTAAGCTTTTATTTCTTAAATATTTTATGAATGACATTATATATACTAGCATGATAAACTTAGAAAATAAACAATTGCAGATACAGAAATTTTAAAGCAATAATTTATTTGTTTATTATTGTAAAGCCATTATTATTTTCTACTACTGATTTAATAAATGAGATGGATAAAAATTTTGCGGTCTACTATTTTTTGGAATTCAATATAAATTTTGTAATACTTTCTTAAAATAATCTAATGGAAAAAAGAAAAGCGTTTATTTTTTATGAAATATTGTTAAAGCTGCAGTTCCTTGTATTATAAAAACTATTTGATTCAAACTTAAGCCACCAGTAAACAAAAGCAGAATGATTGATTAATTAAATTGCGGATTAGATTAACCCTTTGATGACTGTCGCTACTCTCAATTATCACCAACTTAAAAGCGTAAATATATTTAAAAGTCAGTTTTAACTTATTGATTTTTTCAAGTATTTCACTATCTCGTATATTTGATCGAGTTTTTTTGTGTCAATTAATTTTGACATAGTCGTATTGTGATTTAAGTGTAACCAGTCAGTGTTGCTTAAAAACGAGCAAAAAAAAAAACTCCTAGTTAATTTTCTGTTTTTGTTTTTTTTTTGTTAAAGAAAAAGAATGTTGGTTTACAAATAAAGAATTACGATATATTATATTCTAACTTCATTTTTTTGCACTTATTTTTTCACTTACTTTTGATTATAGGCATAGGAAACTAACGATATGTACTTATAAGCATTGGATTTCCAAACTCAGATCCAACATACGAATCTAAAAAAATTTTGATTTTCACGAAAATATAGAATTTATTAAGAAAAACCAATTTAACAACAGATTTCGTTTATTTTCGTCAATTTTCGTGCGATAAGAAGGAACTGAATTAGTATCCAGTATATTGTGTACAAATGATATTTATACCCGTACGAACGTATGTTCGAAGGGTATACTAAATTTGCCTTACCGTTTGTAACGCTAAGAAATAACGGTCTTAGATATAGACTCAAGTGCATGTTTTTGATCAGCGTCGAATTCTGAGTGGATTTAGCTTTGTCTGTCCTTCCGTCCGTTCGTCTGTCCCAACGATAACTCAAAAACTAATTGAGCTAAGTTCATCAAATTTTCACAAATGATTTATTGTACTAAGTGCTAGAACCCTATTTAAATTGGACATGATCGGGGTACCGGTTCGGGTAGCTGCCATACAACTTCAAAATTTATTTGGCTATATCTCAAAAACTATAAAACAAACGAATATATTAGTAGGGCCAATGTGTCTCATAAAAGTCGTTGAAATTACTTGGCTCCTTCTGGTACCTGCCATACAACTTCAAAAGATATTTGACTATATTTCAGAAACTATTAAAGCTATGGTATTGAAATTTCACACAAACGAATATATTAGTAGGGCCAAAGTTTCTCATAAAAGTCGTTGAAATTACTTGGCTCCTTCTGGTACCTGCCATACAACTTCAAAAGTTATTTGGCTATATCTCAGAAACTATAAAAGCTGTGATATTGAGATTTCACACAAGTGAGTATATTAGTAGGGCCGATGTGCTTGATAAAATTCGCTAAAATTTCTTGGCTCTTTCTGGTAGCTGCCATACAACTTCAATAGTAGTTTGGCACAACTAGTATTTTGAAAAACACATAGTACTGAAATTTTGCATAAATTAATATGGTTATACGGCAACTTAAAGTCATAGTCTGCCCCATAGTTAGTTATGGCACATTAGTTATTCGCACATAGGATAACAAATTCGTACGGGTATCACAGAGTTGACAAGGTCAACTCTATTTTTTCTCGTTTTTATTTGTAGTTTGTACTTTTAATTGTAGTCTGCACATTTTTTTATACCCTGTACTTCGTGAAGGGTATATTCACTTTGGTATGGAGTTTGTAACCACTTGAAGGAGTCGTCTGCGGTATGGACGTATATATATATATTTTTGCTCAGCGTAAAATTCTGCGTTGATTTAGCCATATCCGTCCTTCCGTCCGATCGCACTATAACTCAAAAACGAATAAAGCAATCAGCATCAAACTTTCACAAGTTGCTCCTTTTGCGCAAACGACGGCTGCTATTGTAATTGAGCCAATTCAGGCAACGGGTTCGGGTAGCTGCCGTACAACTACAAAAGATAAGTTTAAATGTTTGGAAAAATAATGTCAGATTCACTAAATTTGATAGTCTTGTGTCCAATTGTTGTTCACATATATTCCTGAAGTTTTGGTGGGATGCCTTGACAGGTTTGGGTGGCCGCCATATAAATTTTAATGATTTGGGAAAATAATAGATTTAGATTCATGAAAGTTGGCAGTCTTGTGTCCAATATCAGCCCAAACATATCCCTGAAGTATTGATGGAATGGCCTAAGAGGTGTGAGTTCCAGAAGCTAATTTAAAATATTAAAAAAAATAATAGAGTTAGATTCATGAAACTTTGCAGTTGTGTGTCCAATTAAATAGGTCAGACATATCCATGCAGTTTCTATAGAGTGAATTGTCAGGTTCGAATACTTGGTATATAACAATGAGAGCTAATTCTAGATATTTCAAAAACAAATTTTAAACTCAGATTGCTGACAAGCAGGGTGTAATTCGGTCGGTTTATACCGACTGAAACGTTTTTACTTGGTTTATGTATCTTTTGCTTATGTATTATGTCCAATTATATATTACTGAAATAACGCAAAAATTTTAAGCGGAATAAACTTTAAAAAATATGTAAAATGCAACAAAGTAATGAATTAAATGTCAGTAATAATTGTACCTAAATTATGTTTGATTACTTTAATATTGAATCAATTATAAAATGTATAACTATTTATTTTATGATACTATTGACGTATATAAAACGAATTTTATATAAAGAAACATTGTATGCAGGTTTCTTAATAATAACATATATTATTAATTACAAGTACAAATATTGTGGGACACATCATAACTTATTATTATGTCGTACCATTGATTATGCAGTAATTATTATGTAGTTTAGTACTGTTATACATGTATATCAAACACTCTTTTGAATTTAAAAGATTGATCAGTTTAGATCATGGCTGCAACCTGAAAAGATCAGTGAATAAAATCTTTTAAATTTAATTTAAATTCCAAAGTGATATTTTTTTCAAAAGTGATTTTTTATTAATTTGGCAAGAAAAAACAATAAATACTAACACAATGTTATCCTTCTTATTCATAATTTGTGCAATATTCTTATATTTTTGGAAGCAAAAACAATTCTATATAATGCATTGGAAATTAAAAGGAGATTTGGGCCTTCCAATATTGGGATCGTTATTCAATTTAAATAATCCAAATAGTAAGTAATCTTTTATCTATTTATTAACGTAAGTTTATTAACCAAAAACAAATTCTTTATCCTTTACAATTTTTACGTTTCTGTTAAAATATTGCTCCTAATAGATAGAAAGTAGTGGAAAAAATCTTCTCCTAAAGTCATCATATTATACAGGGTGTTTCGCATAAGATGGCAAATAGTTTTGGGGATGATTCTTTAATCAATTTCCAATAAAAAAGCGTATGAGTCAGAGGGAAAGGGGGTTCTTAGTTAAAAATTTTGCGTTATGGAATGGTTATATGATATAAATAAATGAAAAGGGCTAATATCATCAATCAATATATTTTGAGGCCAACAGTTTAAATGATTCGTATTTCTTTTTTTCCCCCTGAATTACTAATAACTTTAATATTATTTGAAAAATTTTTTGACACGAATTTAAACTTGAAATTAAAATATGTAAGAGACCAGACAACTAAATGGTAAAGTAACAAAAACTTATTGAAAGAAAATAATTTCATAAAAAACGAGAAAAAAAGGAGTTGATCACGTCAATTCTGTGATACCAAGCTTTTTATTCTAGTGAGAAAGTTATAATACCTATTGGAGTTGCATGGTAGCTACCTTAAGGAATCAAAAAAAAATTTTTAATAACGCCAAATAATTATTTAAGTTGCATTTCAGTTATCCGAACCTTTGTCTCGATCGTTTCCAATTTGAAAATGATTTTTGCATTAACTGCTATAAAAAAATATTGTGAAAATTTGCTGAGCTTAGCTTATTTATTTTTGGAGTTGTCGTTGGGACAAACAGGCAGAAGGCCAGACAAAACTAAATCTACTTAGAGTTCGATGCTGGTCAAAAACATGTACTTATGTCAAACTATTATTTCTTACCGTAACCTACGCAAGGCAAATTTATGATTCCTTTCGAAAATAAGTTCGTGTGAAAACGGTAATCTTACGGTTAAATATTAAATCAATTTGAATTTTGTTGAAGCCAATTTTAATTTAATATGAAATATTTATTTTATTCAGCTAAACTTAAAATTTCTTAATAGTTCAGATGTTTAAAAATGCTTATATGTACTAACTATAACTAATATGTATGTACACCACCTCTAATAATTATACATTTCTCAAATAATATTAATTGATTTCAATAGTATAAACAATTATATTTTAATTGTGTTCTACAATTATATTTTACTTTTAATTATAATTTTATTACAGTAATAATTTAGTAGGAAGTTGTTTATTGAAGTTATGGACATACATACAACTGCGTATTTATATTAAGTGTAATATACGCATACAATAAACAATTTTAATTATATGTAGATTTGAAAAATCATATAACATTTCTTGCATTCTAAACAAAAATTATTAAGCTTGTTATTTGTAGGTCTTTATGTAAGAACTGAATTGCTACGACTATTGTGAACTTTTTTAAATTTGTTAACAGACAAACGTTAGGGCACGTTGTAAGAATAAATTGTTAGAAAATTATGAACAATTTCATCTTACGACTTTGATACTTCAAATTTTTCAAGTTTTATCTTTATATAACTACATACGTACTTACCCACGTTTCATCTACGCACAAATATTATTTATACCAAAAAAATAATCAGCACTTTTGTTCAATATAATTATACCTGTACGAACTTATGTTCGAAGGGTATACTAAATTTACCTTAATGTTTGTAAAGCTAAGAAATAATGATCTGAGATATAGACTCCAGTGTATGTTTTTGATCAACGTCAAATTCTGATCCGATTTAGCTTTGTCAGTTCGCCCGTTCGTCTCAACAATAACTCAAAAACTAATTGAGCTAAGTTCACCAAATTTTCACAAATGATTTATTATAGTAAATGCCAGTACCCCATTTAAATTGGATATGATCGGGGTACTGGTTTTGGTAGCTGCCATACAACTTCAAAAATTATTTCGCTATATCTCAGAAACTGTAAAAGCTGTAATGTTGAAATTTCACACGAGTGAATATATTAGTAGGGCCAATGTGTTTGATAAAATTCGTTGAAATTTCTTGACTGCTTGTGGTAGCTCCAGTACAACTTCAATAGCAGTTTGGCCATATCTTGGAAAATATTGAAAACACATTACTGAAATTTTACATAAATTATTATGGTAATACGACAACTCTATTTTTTCTCGTTTTATTTAAAAATTTCCTTTTTTCAGAAATTTTAAAGTTTTTTAGTCAACTTGAACAAAAATATCAATCACCATATGTTACTTGGGTGGGAACATATCCTATGATGGTGTCAAGTGATCCTGATACAATGGAAACAATTCTAACATCACCTCATTGTGTAAATAAAAGTTTTGTTTATGCATTCTTGACGGATTTAATAGGCGACGGACTGTTTAGTTCAACAGGTAATTCTAAAAAAATAAAACAAAAAATGTAAATCTCATTTTTCTTTCATCTTCCAGTTCCATTATGGTATTCAAGGGTTAAAATTATGAAACCAGCTTTTAAACGGAAAATCATTTTAAGCTTTTATTCAGTTTTCAATGAAAGTTCTTGGGAATTAATTGATAATATCGAGAAAAATGGCAATATTGAAGATTATAATTTTTTCCATGCAATTCAATTAATTGCTTTAAAAGCTACATTTAGTAAGTAAAACAACTTTTTATAATGAAATAACATTTATTTACTAATAGAATATAAACTAAATAAGATTAACACTTCGACGTTCAATTATTTTTTTCGAGCAAGAAATGCAATAAAATAAATTCTGTTTTAAATCAAATGCACTCGCGACGGGAATTCCCGCAATATGCGATTCGAGGGAATTTCATATGATTACTTGATCATATGGTTAAAATATATCGATATGCATCCATTCTATTATATCAAATTATTAATTTATAAATTTCTTAAAATAGAAAAATTTAAAGGGTAGTTCAAATGCAGTTAAATATTCCTCTGTATTTTAATAGTGTATTCGCTGTTTGAAAATCTATAATTATTTTTAACATTTAATAATTAAATAATTCTTTATATCTTCCAGAAACAACCCTTGGAGAAGAATACTCTGAAGTAAAATGCGTTGATTTCGATGAAATGTTAAATATCTTTAAAAAGTAAATTGCTATCAAGATGCCAAGGAATACGCAATAATCTTTGAACGAAATGTTTTACTTTTTCAGATTGATGGGTGGCATGATTGAAAGAATTTTCAAACCCTGGTTTTTTGATAGTAGAATCTATAAGTTTTCGTCTCACTATAATAATACTATCAGTTGTGTCGGACCACTTCTAAAATATCTTGACGAAGTAAGACAAAAAAACAAACAATTTATTGAAATTTCATAGAATCCAAAAATTGTTTTTATCGTAGAAAATTGAGTATAAATGGAAAGAAAATGAACTGGAAAAATTGAAGACAAAAAAATTTTTGGTCGTTGATGATGATGAAGAAAAACCTTATGTAACACCAGTATCATTTCTAGATTACATATTTAAAATTGAACACAAGATGACACCAATAAATATAAGAGATGAAATAATTGTCCTTATTGGTGCAGTAAGTAAAAAACATTTTTAAATTTCTGTTAATAAATTTAGTTCATACTGCTTTAATGATAATTTAAATGCTTAATATTAGCTTATTGATTTTAGGGTTTTGAAACTACAGCTGTTGCTCTTTACATTACAATATTATGTTTGGCTATGCATCCCGTAGAACAGGAACGGCTTTTTAATGAACTTATTTTAGTTTTCCCACATAAAGATTTTGAAGTGAATGAAGAGAATATTAAAAGTGATTTAGTTTTTACAGAAATGTGTATAAATGAGTCATTAAGAGTCATTTCTCCAACTCCTCTTGTTGGTAGAATTAATATAGAAGACATAAAATTAAAAGATGGTACTATAATAAAAAAAGGAACAGATTTTGTCTTAGATATTTTTAATATGCAACGTAGTGAAAAACATTGGGGTCCAGATGCAAAAAAATTCAAACCTGATAATTTTCATCCTGATAATTTAAAATATGTTCATCCTTACTCACATATTCCGTTTACAAAGGGTCAAAGAATGTGTATAGGTATCTATAGATTTCTATTCTACATTTCATTCTAATTTCGAATTGATGGAATCGATTTCTCTTTCTAGGTTTTAAATATTCAATAACATTTATGAAGTTATTTTTGGCGAGAATTTTTAGAAATTATAGAATTACTACCGATATGAAATTTGAAGAATTAGAATTTGTGGAAAATATTTCAATGAAATTTGAACGTCATCCAAAATTTGTATTTGAGAAACGACAGTAGATATATATAAAAATTAATTTAAATTGATTGTAAAAGTTTAGGGTTATTTGTATAATTTTGGAGTTTTTTTTAAATTATTTATGAAAATATAGGTTTGTAACTATAATCATAAATATAATTTTGTACTAAGTACCCCTTGCATAAATGTTTTGTTTGCCTAACCGTGTAAGAATGATGGATATTATAATTAAAAACCGGAGTGATAATAACAGCACAGCAGTTACTCATTGCTCCCTTTTTCTTATATTTATTGATGATTTATTGAATTGTCGCAATTTTGTTATTAAATTCTTTTCAAATTTTGCTTTTCAACTTATGGTGGAACATCTTAGTTAGCTATAGAATATTTAGTTAATTTAGTCCAGTACGCTTCCTGGGGTACCCTTCAGACGAGAATACCCCCTACAGAAAGATTCGCCCAACTTAATATAAGAATAATATCCGACAGTCAGGTTGTCATAAGGACCCCGTATTCTTGCAAGATCCCCTCTCGGATGGTGTGAGACTGTCTTGGCAAGCTCAACAGCTAAGGTCGTAACAACTCGGTCACGCTGTGCTGGGCGCGAGTGCACCTTGACGTGGGAGGAAACTAGGAAGCAAATATGCTAGCGAAGCGAGGGGTCTTTTTTGTTTTGAAGCGAAAAGGATGAAGCCGTTGAAGGTACGTCCGTGGCTTTGTGAAGGAAAGGGGCTTTTGGACAATTGCGACAAGAAGCACTTAAAGACGATCATAAGGATGCCAAGGAATCATCTGAAAATTTTCACAGCTTTTCTGATGGAACACCACAATCTCAAAAAACTCTTAGAATCTTGTAAGTACTGTGGTGAAGTAGAAAAGACCCCGATTCACTTTCTCAATGAATGTGGAGCGTTGATCCACAGAAAAAAGGACAGTTTGGGTGCACCCGTGTGATGGGCATATCGTTGCGGAATACTTCTCCAGACAAATTGCTCGCATTCATTAAAAATATAGTTCTGAAGGAGGTGCTTGGAGGCAAGCCCCTGGACACCGGTGGCAGGGAGGGGCGCAATAGCTCTTTTAGATCAGGTAATCAATTTACAATATAATCTAATCAGTTTAACTATAGAAAAAATCTAATTATAAAAAAAAAGTTTAGATAATAAATTAACTTAAATTGCTCTCTATCGCTTCTGGCTGTTTAATTCTACGCGTATAGCAAAGATGAAAATCAACAATATATTATGTATGCATGTACAAAGCGTATAATTAATTTATTTAAGGTCATATTAGTTACCCTACATGAAAAATTTACATATGAGTATTAGTAGTTAAAAAATATCGAATTAACCATTTTCAAATAATGACAAATATTAAAATTATCATTAATATTATAAAGTAAAGCCTGGTTTATCTTTAATAATCGTCACTGTTCAATATTTCTTATTAACTACAGCAGAACTATAATTATGGGTCAAAACTTTTGTTATGCAAAAACTTTCCACTTTAATGCATAGTTTACTTAATGCATATCGTATGCATTATGGTAATGCATTGTGGTACCGTATGGCTTATGCATTCATGCAAACATGTGATGCTGTTTAAATTATAATGTTTTAGAAATCAATTGCAATTACTGATGTTTTAGATTGGATGAAAACTAACTTGAACTATTTAAATTTGAATAACAATTGATCAATTTTATATTATTTGGAAACATGAAGTTTTAAGATATTTTAATGAGATTTGAAGACAGATAAGAATTGATATAATGCCGAATTTGTTTACATTTTATTTTGCACTGGATTACTTTGGTTGAACCAATTCTAAAATGGATGGTTCATGAATTTCTTAAATATTTGATGGATAATGGATTGTGTATTTATTTCAACAGGTAAATATTTTGGTAAACGTAAAAGAACTAAAAAATAATTTTTTTATTTCATTCTAGTTTAATTTTGGGATTAGGGTGAAAAATATTTAGACTAAATATACAAGTGTCTACGAATAAGTAAATTAGCATTTCGTTAATTGAACCACAAATTAACTTCACGTTTAGTATTTTTACAATTTTAAATTTTCTTGAGTTTTTATAACCCACTCCATTTAAAAAAAATTTGGAAAAATCAATAATTCGATTTTGTTTTCTCTTACATTCTGAAAATTCAAAACAAGTTCATATAAAATATTTTAAAAATTTACAGTGAAATTCTTTTGCCTCTATGTATTGGCACGAATCGTCTAATGAGCATTTTACTAATGTTCTTATAGAAATGTACCACGTGTTCGGTCACATGCTGCGCACTTTTATTTTAATTATAAGCATATAGCGATTAATCAAACATACCTATCAGTTTAACACATGACATAAATGTGCATAAAAAATAATTATTTCGATTGTATATTTGAATAACCGGTTTTTAAACCTTTTCCACTAAATTCGAAAAAAAGCATATTGGTTTTATTCTGTCCATCCGACTCTCAATTCGGCAGCCCAGCGTCTGTTTATTTGTTAAAAAAAAAATTTCATCCCAGCTTCGTCCGAATAACAACTCCTTAAAATTGTAAAAGCATTATGTTCCGGCAACTTATTGTATCGAAATCAGTAACACTTTGTTAAATTCCGCAAACTCAGAACATTTTCCTCCCGTTCCAAATTATAGAGTCACAAAATTAATAATATTTAAAATTTTTTCTCATCGAAAAGTACTCACTACCATTCTACGAATGCCTTTAAAAAAAAAAAAAAACCTTCGCTTGCGCAAGAGGGAAGTGCCACTTTAAATAATATTGCTTTGGTTTAAATTGATCATATACTTTAAAAACCAGTTTTAATGGATTTATAATGATAAATTACTTTTTGTACAATATATTGTAAAAAAGGAAAATTAATAGACTCAAACTAAATCATATTATTAAAAAAATTAATAAATATAAAATTTAAAATTCATCATATTCAATCGTGACAATTTAAAGGCTTAGTTAAATGACAATTCTCTTTTTGAATTTTTTTAGAGTTATGCAACATCATCCGGTATCTACGTAATGGATATCTACACATTACAAACCATATGGGCCACTTTTTGAAGTATGTAAGCAATGTGTGCACAAATATATAATTAAAATTAAAATCAAATTTGAAAAAAGATTTTTCTTGTAGGTTGAAGACACTCAATAAAATGTTTGTGTATCTATTACAACAGGGTAGTGAAAACAACCATTTCAGCGAGCCAGGCTAATGAATCAGTAACTGAAAATCTGACTCCATCAGTCAGGTCACTTGATTAACTGAGTTTTAGATAAAAACAATGTTTTCTTTATGACTTGGCTTACAAATGAAGCCGTTCTACAAAGAATTGGATTACGTTTTGTTTTTTTTAATTTTCTATAATTTATTTTAAAATGGCTGTAGAAATCTGGAATTTAAAAATTTTAAAAATAGCTATGATATTTTTTATAAGATTGTTTCGTCATTAACTACGAATTATATTTCCTTATAAAACTTATCGCTTCTGCTTCAAAAGTCTATATGCAAATATTATAGCTGATCTGGTCAAAAGTTTAACAACAACTCCCAGGAAAATACAAAAGTTGTAATCTTACATTGTTTATTTCTTGAGAAGAATGTACAAATCCACATAGATAATTAACAAAAAAATAGTTGAGGCACTAATAGAAAAGAATTAAATTTAAAATTCAATTTTACACAAAGTTTATATTATAACAATTATGATAGATGCGTACATCAAAAATTAACATATTTTATGCAATTAAAACATGTCATATTGTAACTTTTAATATCTAAGATTATTTTAGAATTAATTTCAAAAGCTGTATAAGCTGTGTAATAATTATCTATTTATTCAATAAATTAATTCTCTTCCAACATTGTTATCCAATCAACAATTATAAGAGAATTTAAAATTCTTAGATTTATAAAAAACTAGTTCTATTTAATGTTGAACTCAACGCCAAATTCAAAAATTATGGGGGTTTTATAAAAAAAATTTTTTACGGGCGATCCAGAAAAGTAAATTAAATTTATGTATCTAATATGATCTTTTATAATGTTAAAAGTTCGAGTTGTATAGCGCTATACACATAAAACAAGATTGCAAAATTTCTTGCTTGGTTAGAATTTTCTTCAAAATATAAAAATTCTTAAACATTTTTATTACCTTACATAAGTCTTCCTTTTTGTTTTTGAAACTTTTGGATCCTATTGTGCTCTTTTTTAACTTGGAGCACTCAAATTTCATTCAACATTTTCACAAAATTTTTAGCATCTTTTTTCAAGAGCATTATAATATTAAAAGTTATGAATGGAATCAATATTATTCACTATTATTTTAACAAAAAAAATTTTATTTTGAAATCTCGGTGTAACTTATTTTTTCTGTCTTTCATCATAATTTTTGAAGCAATATTTTATTTACACTTAGGCTGCACATAATATTCTTTTTAAATATCTTTCGAACCTATTAAATTCTTTTAAACAATATTTAACAATATTTTATATATTTAATTTAAAACAAAAATAAATTAATTTTTTTTAATAACCCTGTAATAATTCTGGGACGTTCTTTAGATCATTGTTCGTAGGGCAAACTCAATTATTATTATAGTTATTAAAAAAATAAATCAGAGTAATAAGTATTCAAGTTATTCTATTCGTCATTTAAAAATTATTAATTTCAAATCATTTAGTACACTTAATTGAAAGTAATTAAATTATTATAATACACACTTTATACATTGATGGCAAAAGGGAATTTTACGAACTTGTAACAAATTAAGCTCAAACAACATTGTTACAAAAAAAAAAATTCATAAAAGAATCAAAGGTTAATAGGTGAGCCGTTTATTAGGTCTAGTCTTTAAAATCGTCACATTGTAGAAGTTTTAGAATTAAATGAACATTTTGTATATTTATTTACTCTTTTACTAATTCCACGGTATACAGTCAGATAGACATTGTTTTCAGATGAAATTATAGATCTCCAATCATTTGAGTCTTGCCCTAATTTAAATCATCTGCCACCTATTTGAATCTTTATTAAGAGTCAATTTGAGATTTTGAAGAAGCTTTTTTACAAAAAATATGTAAAACAAATTTTCTTCTTATTCTTCCATTCCTCCGTTTTTTCAATTGATCAAATACTATTCCGCGAACAAAAAAGATGTTTGGTTATTTGCTAACAACATTAGATAAACTATTCGCATTACGTAGCTTAACTAATTTTAATTTCACAAATCATCTGGTTTTAAATTGTCATTTATTTTAATTGTCAAAACAGAATTCATTTTAATTTGTTTTAGTATTCTAATTTAAATATTACATTTTATAGCGAATTTTGCAAAACAATATTAAAAGAAATTTAGGTCAAATTTTCTGTTATAAAACGAGATACACAGAGTGATTCAGAAAGATATACAACAACATCTACCATTAGGCTAGAGGATCGAAAATGGGTAAAAATTTTGTTCCGGACTGTATGCCAAATATGAAGCGCTTGTGAGTTATAGGGATTTTAACGAATTTTCACGAAATTTTTACTCATCCAAGTTTTTTTGATTGTAACTTCCGTTCTGAAAAAGATAGGAACTTCAAACAAACAGTTTCATTTGTTTTATTTGTTTTTAACCAGATAATTTTGTAAGAAATTTTTAGAAACCTTGAAATTTTTTTTATAGAATTCTTGCCAAATTTTTTATGGTACAGAAGATAGAGCACAAAAACCAGAAATATTGTGAACCAAAAATTGAATTAAAATCAAACCAGATATTGGTAAAACTAAAATTAAATTCAATTTAATATTCTTTTATCAAATGTTTTACAAATTTCTCAAAACAAACACCAAATTCTCCTAGGAAAATCGACAAAAATTTATGTGAAATTTATTTCTTTCAAATCTATTTCTATTCTTTCCCATATTTCATATTAATTGTTTTACTGGAATCTTCTTCCCTCTTTAGTTGCATCAACCGTGTGCCAATTTTAGCTTTTATAGAAATATGTTTAAAGTTTATTAATTCCCTTAAATCATTTATTAATTATTTATTATCTTCATAATGTTAATACCACAAACTCCATTTTGTTCAAAAAATTAAATTTTCCTATTGAAAAAAAATTTTTTCTATTAGATTAATGTCAAAATTTGTATGACATGTCTTTAAAAATTCGCTCCAGCTGGTTAATTTCAATAAATTCTGATGCCAAATGGTGTCTACATTCCGGAAATTATTTTTTCAAATTTTCAAATTGCACCCAATCTGAGAAAAATGCATTTAAAAATTTCAAACCATATAGGTACCATTTCTTATAAAAATTGGCAAAAATAAAAAACCTATTAATTTTCTTTACCAAGAAAAGTTTCGAAAAAAAATTTTTGATTACTAGATTTTTTTTTGTTTTTTCTAATACAAAATTCTAGTTTTTCTTTTCAAAAATTTCAAATTTTTTTAAATCAATTTTCGTTTTTCATATGAAAAGTTTGTATAAAATTTCGTTTTAAATTTTTGTTTTTTTTTGTTGCATTTTAATAAAAACATTAGAATTCAGATTTTTTACAAAATAACGGCTCATAAAAATGTCAACTGTTTCTTCGATTGACTCTTGTCATCAAAAATTAATAATAGTTAAGAGTAACAACGATTAAAATCAAAAAAAAAATCAAAAATGATAAAAAATTTTGTTACGAAATTATCTGGTTAGAAAAATATGAAAAAATAAAACAAGTGAAAAATTTGATTTTCCCTAATGCTTGGTATTCCGAAGGTATATAAAATACAAAATCAAACAGCATGTTCATTTTAAGCACTTTACTAGGGCTTTCAGAAACTGTTTCTATATTTTTCGGAACGGCAATTAAAATCAAAAAAATTTGGATTAAAAGTAAAAATTTCGTGAAAATTCTTTAAAATCCCTATAACTCGGAAACCCTTGAAATTTTTGCGGGACAAAAATTTTACCCATTTTCGATCCTCTAACCAATGACATATGTTGTTGTATACCGTTCAGAATCATCCTGTATAACGATGAGACGAAGAGTTTACAACCGACCGCATGACCTGGACTTCTTCCAACAACTGATTTTATGTTTATGTCTATTTTAAGAAAAAAATAATAGGCGAATTTTCGCGAATATTATATAATATATATGTATAAGCCTTCTTTAATTATGCAAAAAGTAACGTTTGATGAGTTCAGACTTTCACTAAGCGTCGAATTTACTTATCATATCTAAGCAGTTCATTAAAGGCATTTCTGGACATTTAATAATTTGGTTCTTATTAAAGATGAAACTAATTGGGCAACTTTGCAGCGAAATCGAATCACAAACTTTCACTTAGAAAAGAAACAAATTCAATAAAATTTTTTAAAAAAACGCTTTCATAATATTATGCAACACTGAAAACAATACGGCCGGTTATGTGCTGTTCATTTTATATCTTTTTTTCGTAAGTCTTGCAATGCAAAAACTGCATTTTCTTTTTGATATACAAACTAGTTTGTACTCGTATAATCAATTTATAATTAGGTTCTTCTTTAAAATTAGATTTTCAGTTCCTACTTACTAATATTTTGCCTTTTTATTAATATATTCTATGTTTCAGAATATTTAAATAACTATAATATTAAATTGAATTCCTATAAAATTGCTTTCTATAATAACAAATTGCCCTTGTTATTAACTGCAATTAATGATATAATTTATTAAACATTACATAATTTTTTAATTTAAATTCATTATTTTTTTCCACAGCTTATTTAAAGAACATTATTAATGCACTTGTAATTATTTTAATACCTTATTATTGTAAAGTTTAATGAGCATGTGTTAGAAAATTTATTTTATAAAACTATTTTAATGTCTTACACTCTTGTTCTGCTATTGTTTTTATATGTACATATATTATGATAATATACATACATATATATCTATTACTATGTTAATGTTGTTATTAAATGAATTTTGTTAAACGTTAATCTTGTTTTACTAATACTAAAATTACCATTAAATTTTAAAACACAAATTTGATCTGGCTAGATCATAATCGACCGTGTTTTGAACCTCTGCGAACGTTATTTTCACTCCAATAATTCTATTAATATCAGCTTGTTTATTGTAACTGTTACACAAATAATTGAAAGATCTTCTAACACACTTGTTTTAAACTTATTTATAAAATTATTGTATGTTCGATTTGCTTACAAATAAAAGCTCAAATTTAGAGTATTTGATTCTTGTAGTTGATGCCAAAAAAAGCCTCATACTTTGTGACATCATGGCCTATAACGAAATGACATACTTTTCTTTCACCATTTCTGATTAAAATGTTCTTAAATATTCAAATAAATAAAAAAAATAATATTGTGAAAAAGAACCGTTATTAATGTTATTAATATAAAAAATTGATTATTGCAAAGAAAAAAATCGTTATATCTTCGAAACCGTCGAATGAATATTATTAGCCTCTACAAAAAAATTGAAGATGAGTTTTCAAGCTTTAATTTGACCCTTAGCATCGTTCTTCAAATATGCTTTGGTGGAACAAAGGTTTTATGTCTCATCACAGGCTGCAATGTCATAAAGTTTGAGGTCCGTATCTCGAACCATCTAATCGCCACAACGACGGTCTTTTCTTTTAAAAATCGATTCATGGACATACAAATTTCATTGATCCACGTAGTTTTAAAAATTGGTTATTTGCATTTGCCTTACGTGTAAAATTTAACTTGAAGAAATTTGTTACGACCACAATACTTCTCTTATTGACTATTGTATGCAATTAAATCAAACAAAACCAAAAATATAGAAGATAAAATGAAAAACCGGTATTGCAAACCGTGAACAAGATATTATTAATTTACAATTTATTTATTAAAATTAACAAGAATCGATATAATGAGCATAATTATAAAGGAAGAGAGTAAATGCAATTATAAATAAAGAGAGTAAATGCAATTATAAACAAAGAGAGTACATTACAGTAATCCTGAGTATTGGAGTAGAATTTTGAATTTAAAACAAAGTTTGTCTTTATTTAAATTTATATCGAAACCCCCTAGCAGTATTTTTTTTAAAGAACACAAAATTTAAAATGAAGAAGGTATAATTTCAGTATAGCTGTTACCTTTAACTTACGTAATATGTAATTCTTCTACTACGGTATAAGCAGAACAATTTTCTTGCAATTATTTTAATAAATTTTTTTTATATAAAATATAATAAAGCTTTTTAGGAAAAGTGTTAGTCGACATATAAATTAAAAGCTGAAGATATTTTTAACTTTAGTTTGTCGTTAATCGGCGTAAGAGCATTTCTCATTTTTAAAAATTAAAATCATTATCGTAAAAAAATTAAAATATTTATTTTGTAATTAAAAATGTTAGTTAGATTATTACTTATATTTATTACTTTACTAACAATATATTTGTGGTCTAATATTAATAAATATAAATTACATTGGAAACTTGGCGGACCATTTGGATTACCATTCCTTGGAAGTGCTTTAAAATTTTTACGTCTTGAATGTGAGTTGATATAAATATGTGAAAATAATTTGAATTAATATTTCAAATTAATTGTTTTGCCTTTAATATTTTAAATAAAATAAATTTAATTAATATTAACTTAAAATATTTGTTGGAAGTGTTTGCCTAAAATATTAGTGAACATAAAATTATTCCATAAAAAATGACAAATCTTTATTAAGTAAAAAATAATATGCCTGCAAAAATATTCAAATTTAATATATAAAGATTTTGTAAATCAAAATATGCTATAATGTAGTAAAGTGAAATGAAACAAGAATTTATACGAGTATTCAAGGTGTACTTGAAACATGCATAATATATTTGGTTATAATAACAGCATATATAGCCTTCGCATATTGCTCTAAAAAGAATGTTCTATAATATTTATTCTACCAAAATAAGTTTATGTCCATATCTTGTGCAAATAGTAAATTAATAAAATGAAAAAAATCTAAATTGTATATACGATGTAAAAAATGTTATAATAAAAAATATAATAAAATTTATATGTAGTTAAAATTTAAATTTATTAATTTGTATGTAATTTATATGTAGTTAATTATATCTTTGAATTGAGTTCATAAATCTTTTAACTGCTGCCAAATTTTGGCAATTCACAATGACATCGTAAGTGTCCTAAAAAAATACATAAATTGTAAATTTTAGTTTGAATACAATGTAAACTTGGGAGCTTTTTAACACCTAATCATCAAAATAGATCAAAATTTAATTATTCAATTAATTGATCGCGCGTCTGATATGCTATTGTTCATTGTAAATGGACACTGACAGGGTATTTCTGTGCCCCCCTTTGTTAAAAACTCGACTGAACTGCCGCAGTTTACTGTGAGCAAGTTTGAGGTATGTCAGATTTTAACAACTAGATTTTACATTTTGATAATTGTTTGCTTTAAGGAAAAAGTCGACGGATGGTTTTGAAATTTTTAATTCCTACATTTACATATTTTTCGATATACAAGGATATAAGCCGCAACTTCCCGTCAAAATTAGCATTGGTTTTTAAAATAAGGAATTAACAAATTTTTCAGGGCTTGAAAACTATCGTTAAAATATCGCACTCTTAACCAACTCGCACTTTATTTCAGTTATTCAACTACATAAATTCCTTGAAATTCAGTATGTATTGGAGTTCTATTTGCCACTATCAATTAAATTTTATCGGGACCAAATTTATATTTTATTTATTATTTTTTGTCAAATTAATAAAAGAAAAAGTATAGGGTTTCTTAATGTTATTCAGAAAAAATTAAAAAAAAAATTATTTTAAATTACTTAAAATGGCTTTAAAACACCAAAAATCTCCAGAATTTACTATGGCGTATTCAAAAATTTTTCGATACGCACAATATGTCTCAAATACATTTCGGGAACATTTTGAGACATTTTTTTGTACGGAAGACAATGTAAAAATATTCCGTAATCTTTTCCTTTATACAATAATGTTGATTATGCGACATTAAAATCGAGAAGTTATAAAGGTATTTACGATATCAAGGTCGTATGGCAAAAAGTTTATAATTAAGGTTTCATAAATGCATTATAACGCAATTTATGTTAATTGATCATTTAATTTATGGAAATTTTATATAATTTTTTTAATATTGTTTAATTAAAATTAATCTACTTTATTTAATTACTTTTAATTGAATTTTTATAATATTTTATGAAAAAATAAATTATATATAATTAATAATTATAACACAACTACCATAAACTTTAGAATTTATGAATTTCATTATAAGCATTATATTTTGTTAAGCATGTACTTATCACATTATATAATTATAGTTGTTTTTAATTTATATTTCTAATACTCTAAGTACAAGTAAAATGTATACCTATTTTAAAAATTACTATTATACTTAATAGAGAATTATTTTAATATGCATTTTTGAAATTTTTCAGGTATACATATGTAAACGTAATATTTTCTAGTACATTAATATTGTTAAGCTTGATGCGTAAGCTTGAATTTTAGCATGTACTGTACTAAAAGTAAAATTACTTTTGATATAACAGTATAAAGTATTAAATTTCCGAATTGCATTAATGAAGTGCATGTTCCATGACCTACATTGGTAAAAATGTTTTTCATAAATAAATCAATAACAATCTATTTGCTATATTATTTAAAAAAATATACAGGGAACATATTTTGTATAACATATTTGTACATTCTGTACACATATATAACAATAATAATATCATTTTGTTCAAATAGTGTTTAGAAAAGATAAACATAAATAAAATTCTATACAAGATTTAAATTATTATTATTTAAGCTATGGTAAAATTCTAAATTAAGAAAAATTCTCTATTTTAATTCCTACATTTTGCTTGCTTTGCTTAATTATTTTCTCTTTTATAGCATTTTTGAAGAATTTGAGCGAATTTGAAAGAAGACATGGATCTCCATATTGTTGTTGGCTTGGTTCAATTTCTTTTGTAGTAATAAGCGATCCTGATTCAATGCAAACAATTCTAACATCTGAAAATTGTACAACAAAAACTTTCTTCTATAAATTTTTGAGTAAATATATTGGTGATGGCTTATTTACCTCGAGTCGTAAGTATAAAAAATTCTTGATTTCTTTTACTATAACACAATAATATTACTGTGTATATGATTATGTGAATAATATAAATATTTTGTAGCTCCAAAATGGAATAACCGCGTGAAGTTTATGAAACCAGCATTTAAAAATAAAATCTTAGGAAGCTTTTATCCGGAATTTAACAAACAAGGAGACTATTTTTTGCAAATTTTTAGCGAAAACATGAAAAATGAAAATTTTTCAATTTTTAACAATCTTAAAAATATGACCTTGAACACTACACTACGTAAGTATAAGTTTCTTTTAAATGAAAAAAAAAGAGATTTTCTTGTACTATATTAAATTTATTAGTATAGGCTACAATAGATTTATTAGTTCAGAATATCAAATCTCCAACTTAATTTAACATGAGATATAAGAGTTCATAGACACATCGACCCTATTAAAAATTCATATTTGTGAACCCTGCTAAAGTGGTTGTTTTGTATTTCTCTTATATTATACGTATGGGTAAGCGTTGTAATCTCCTTATTGCGTATACAATGTGGTTAATAAGAAGGACACATATTTGATTCATGTTTGTCATAATTCAATTTCGCATTGGCCAAGATACTGTAACTCCTATTTACTATTAGTTTTTTTTTCATTTTATAGAAACCTGCTTTTTTATCTAAAAATTTTAAATGAATTCTATTAAGTTCATACAATATATCTCATGAAATTGCAATATATGAAACTTTCTTTTACAGAAACGGTCATAGGAGATTACAGCAAAAACAAAATTGATGAAGCTGATGAAATTCTCTCATCTGTGGAAAGGTAGTATATGTTCTTATTTCATTTTTTTGAATATTATGTTGATAATTGTAATTTTATGTAAATATATATGTAAATATAATAAAATGCTTTTACAAAAACAATCGGGGAACATATAATAAAATAAACAATTAAACAATTAATTATAATAGTGTAATGCATGCCATGATACATCGAACTTATAGTCCTTGGCTGTACATGGATTTTCTTTATGAGAAAACTGGAATTTATAAAACAACAGCAAATAAAGTGGAGTCAATATTTAAGTTTTTCAACAAGGTAAAATCAAATTTTTAGTTAAAATGTCAAAACTATGAGCTAAATTGAAATCTTTTAAAATATTTTAGAAATTGGATATGAAACAAGAAGAATTGCACAAAAAAGATGGTGACTTTAAGAAAAAATTAGCTTATGATGATGATCTTGAAGATGATGAAACTTTAGCATTACAAACACCAAGCTCATTTTTTGAACATTTGTTAACATACGGTGATAGTAATAACATGACACGAACAGATGTTCTAGAGGAGGCAGTGGTTGTTCTTGCAGCGGTATAATTTTTTTCTTATATAGAAAATATGAATTACAAAACTAATAGAAAATTATAACTTTAGAGCTATGAAACAACTGCTGTTGGAACATATGTAGTATTGATGTGCTTAGCAACACATCTTGAGATTCAAGACAAATTATACGAAGAATTGTTAGAAATTTTACCAAATAAAAATGTTAAATTAGATCAAAATAATCTTAAAGAATTAGTTTATTTACAAATGTGCATTGATGAAGCACTAAGAGTAATACCACCAGTTCCACTTGTTGGACGTCATTTAACAACAGATATTAAATTGAAAAATGGTATTATTATACCTAAAGGAACTGATGTTATTTTAGATATATTTAGTATGCAAAGAAATACTAAATATTGGGGACCAAAAGCAAAATCATTTGATCCTGATAATTTTCTACCAGGGAATAAACGTCATCCATATTCATATGTACCTTTTACTAAAGGACAAAGAAAATGTATAGGTAAGTAGATACAAGTAAAATTTGCATATATTTGGGATGATATGTTAAAAAATATTCGTATTGAATTTTGTTGACATTGAAAAAGTAGTAGAAATATTTTTTAAATTTATTGGGTACTGGAGTGAAAATTTAAAAGTTATGCAATTGCAATAACGGTATAATGGCATATTAAATATATTAAGATTTTGTTAACTGATAGCATACGCATATTACTACACTCAATGAATAATTTTTATATTTTTTTAAATTTATTTCAGGTTTCAAATATGCAAACATGGTGATGAAAACATTTTTAGCAAAATTATTTAGAAATTATAAAATAACTGCTGACATAAAATTTGAAGATTTAATATTTATACACAATATTTCAATGAAATTCCAAAAAGATATAAAATTCAAAATTGAATTGCGTGACAAATAAGTTTCTTTTTATATAATATAAGTAATTGTATTTTGGAATATGTAACAGAATAAGTAGGTACTTTAGGTAGGATATGTTAATTAAAATGTTAAATAGTTTTTGAAATAAATTAAAAAAAAACAAGAGTGAGAAATAAATTTATTACAAAGATGTTTTTTAACATTAAATATATTTTTAATATTTTAAATATACCTTTCCCATATGATCTTACATTGATATACGGTCAATTTTATACTTTACAGAATACGGCCAATTTTGCAGAATTAACATAAGAGAAAAAATGTAAAATGTTTTCGTGATCAACACTAAAAAAATTCTTTATTAAAATCAAGATAAATATTATGTGCGGAAACTAAAATCGATATTAAATTAGGTAAAATATGAGGAGCTCAGATCTTGAATTAATACAACCTCATATTAAAATATATATAATGAAATTTGAAATTATTACTGATCTGTATAGAAAAACTGAATATATTTTCTACTCACACACACTATTAAAGGGATTCTAAAGTTCAAAGCTGATTATATTGCCTAATATTGTTCTCTTACTCCCTTATCCCGCATATACACATTAAAATAACCAAATTTTTTGTTTTGTAATAAAAAACATGATTAAAATTGTAAACAAAAACTTCTTCGTTTTAACAGTTTATATAAATAACAGTCAAAGAATTTAAATCTTCAGTTTATTAAAAGTGGGCGAACGATTTCGAAAGATTCATTTAAAATTTAAAATAAAAATTATTATTATTTAAAATGTTTATTGGAATATTATTGATTTTAATTAGCCTTGTAACTTTATACTTCTCTTCAAATATTAATAAATACAAGTTACATTGGAAAATTGGCGGACCACTTGGATTACCATTTATTGGAAATATTTTAAAAGTTAGGCGTGTTGAAAGTAAATATAAATTTTATGAATTTTAACAATTTATTATTTAAATTTAAATTAATAGTGTCTTTAGAGCGATCAATATATGCTATTGCGTATATTGTTAGCTTCAAAATTGCTAGCTTCAAAATATGAATATTTTTTAAATAAATTTGAATATTTAAAATATCAAATTAGCATTTAATTAGATTTTTTAATATATAATAATATTTTGTAATATAATTTTATAAATTAAATTAAAATCAATAAACCAGTAAAGAAAACTCTTATCAAAGGTCTTCTTTAAGAAAAAATTTCAGAACCTAAACATTGCCGATTTATTTTCGGAAAACAAGTTAAAAAATACAATTTTTTTATTTATTTTTTATTATTTAATTAAAAATTTTAATTTAGTTCAGTTAGCTGATTTAGACTGATACTGATAGAGATTTTATTAAGCTTTTGTATAATTACAAACTGTGTAATAAGATTAAAAAATTTATAATTTATTTTAAAATTAAATTTATTAACATTATAATTTAAGAATTGAACACTTTTGAGAAAACTTTTGCTTTAGAAACGAACGTATCTTATTAATTATTCCAACATCAGAAAAATTGAAATTGAAAAATTGAATAGCTTTATAATAAGGTTGTGATTCCCTAGGTATAATAATTTTCACCAGGTACAATTAAAAATCCGGCCATATTAGAAGTATGCAATATCACGTTTTATAATTTGAAAACAATTGCTTTTTATACAAATTTAGGTGCGCTATGATTAAAATTCTCTAAGTATTTTCACATTATCAGCAAATTAAAAAATTAAAATGTTGTTATGGTTTGTTTTTTTATATTTTAAAATCTTATCTGTAATAATCGTGTTAAAAAGTTTAAACGTTTCAAAAATGTTTCTATTTAAATTTTTATGTAGTTTTATGTACAAGAAAAAAAATCTGATGTGGCCAGCGCATGACCGACCACAATGTGTATTGTCTAATTTAAATATCTAATTAGTAAGCTTTTAGTTAATATTGCTCGAAAAATGTTAATTTGGCTCTTAATAGAGCTTTGCCTTGTGGCAACCGAATTTCCTGAAATGTTAGTTAATTAATTTCGATAGAAGGAATTTTTTGAAATATTTAAATTCAGCAAATTCCGTCAAGTAATTCCAAAGTTATAGTAAAAAATGTAAACTCGGCCCTCAGTTTACCAAAAAGGTACAGTTTCTGAGGCCTGATATATCTTAATCCATGACAAAATATACTCATATACAAAATGTTATTATAATCGGTTCATCCGAACTTGAGATACTCGCGTGCACTGACAGGCCGGCACATCTCTATAAATAGTTTATTTACACTTGCCTACTATGGAGAAGTGCGTCTCCACCCAAACCTGAGTATTCAAAATTTGGTACCATCATGTAACTTTCATTATTTTGTGCAATGCGGTCGATAAAAATTAATAATTACTAGTAAATTAAAGAGATTATTAAGCTTCCCGTGCCTAATAAAAATTTACAAATAAGCAAAGGGTTATTAACTGATAACTCTGAGGAGCAAGAAAAATTTAATTTAATTAAAAAGAATTAGTGATTTCAATGATTCAACAATTGTTTACATTCTGAATTTAATCATGTCTATACAATATTGCGTAAAAAAATAAAAAAATAAGTATGAAAATATAAACAATAAAATTAGAATCTAACGCGTGCTATTAGAATTATTTTGGTTCTTATCAAATAATATAATTTAAAAACAAAAGAAGAAGTTTTCTAGAGGAAACTGATTTTATTGCCATAACGAAAATATTATAAAAATTCACCGTCTAAAAATTCAATTGGCTATAAAATGTAAAATATAACATTATTTAAACTCCGTTTCATGGTTCTGAAATTGTAGCAGCGTTTCTCAAATATCGTTATTCTGCGAGAACTAACTAAGTGTTTAAAGTTTACCTTTTATTAAATTTGTTTTGATTTAGATTAAAAATTGTAAAGTTGTCTCTGTTAAAAAATATTTACAAAAAGTCATACCACATTCGTAGTACTTTTTAAGAGTTAATAGTCACTAGATTAATTCATATATATACTAGAATTCGCTTATAATTGTCTTCAGAAAATAAAATTTAAATTAACCCTTGAAAACACAATATTTTTCAAGTGTACGAGCATAATTAATTCATTAAAAAATTTTGATTCAAAATTTCTAACAAAAGTTTCCTTTTTTTTTTTAAATTTTTTAAGATATATTAAAGACTTTAAGTGAATTTGAAACGAAATATGAGTCACCATATTTATGTTGGTTAGGTCCAATTGCTTTTGTAATAGTAAATGATCCTGATTCACTGGAAACAATTCTTACTTCTCCGAATTGCATAGAGAAGACATTTTTTTATAAATTCTTAAGGGAGTTCTCTGGTGATGGTTTATTTACCTCGGCTCGTAAGTAAAAACTCAAAACATTTTTGTATATTTTGCAATATATTGCGTTCTAAAATATTTTTTTAGCCCCGAAGTGGAACTCACGTGTAAAATTTATGAAACCGTCATTTAAACTTAAAATTTTGGAAAGTTTTTTTTCAGAGTTTAATAATCAAGGAGATTATCTTTTGAAAATTTTCGACGATAATATGAAAAATGATAAATTTTCAATTTTCGAAACACTTAAATTTATGACCTTCAATACAACATTAAGTAAGTATATGAATTTTCAAATATAACCGATTCGTTTTATTTTTTACTTAAATATTTTTGGTATTTTAAAGAAACTGTAATTGGAGATTATAGTAAAACAAAACTGGATGAAGTTGATGAAATTCTTCCTATGATTGAAGGGTAAATTATTATACAAAATAAATATATTTAAAATTGAATGATGACAATAGTTTAGAGAGAGGAGGTGGCATCCTTAATGCTGCAACCCAGCTCTAGGCCTAACGAGTGCAAGTCGGAATCCCTTCAAAGACAGTCCGCGAAATCCATTCTAGTCCCTTTTCAAAGTTCAGCAGACCACCAACGGGTGCCCCGAGAGATCCTTCAATCAATTAAAGCGATATCCTCCCAAAAGATTAGAGGTCTGCTGGAACAATAAGTTTTCTTTCCAACTCCTTTTTTTTAATTGTTAAAGGAAATAGTGCACTTAACTAATTCTAAAAAAATCTTTTGAAATATAATATAAAAAAAATAAAATAATTTTAAATTTTTTTTAACAGTTTAATGACTTCAGTAATACACAGAACTTATAAACCATGGTTATATACGGATTTTGTATACAAAAAGACAAAATTATACAAAAAACTTAAAAAGGATACGATAAGACTCTTTGAAATTTTTGATAAGGTGAAATTGAAGAAAACCATAACACTTAATAAATTATTAAATTGAATATTAACATTTCTTTCTGCTTAATTTAGAAAATGGAACTTAAAATGAATGAAATGCAATTAGAAAATAAGGATTTCAGAAAAACTTTGGGAGATGATAATGAAGCACCATTATTAAGAACTAGTTCCTTTTTTGAATATTTATTAGCATATATGGATGATTATAATTTAACATATTCTGATATTCGAGAAGAAGCTACTGTCGTTCTATCTGCTGTAAGAAATAATTTATATATTATGTAAATCCAATATATGCATAATTAATTATTTAATATATTTAGAGTTATGAAACAACAGCAGTTTCAACATATTTAGCAATAGTTTGTTTAGCTACACATCCTGATATTCAAGATAAATTATATGAAGAATTATTAATACATTTGCCTGATAAAAATATTGAATTAGATCAAACTTATCTTAAAGATTTGGTTTATTTACAAATGTGTATAGATGAAACATTAAGAATATTATCACCAGTTCCATTAGTTGGACGTCATATTACAGATGATATTGAATTAAAAAATGGTGTTATTATACCGAAAGGGACTGATGTCGTTCTAGATATATTTAATATGCAAAGAAGTACAAAACATTGGGGACCTAATGCAAAATTATTTAATCCAGATAATTTTTTAATTGGAAATAAATATCATCCATATTCATATATACCATTTACTAAAGGTCAGAGAATGTGTTTAGGTAGGTTAAATTAAAATTGCATACAATTAGGAGAAGCTGAGAATAATTTAACAACATTAATGGATTTTTTTTTTTCTTATTTTATTTTAGGTTTTAGATACGGGAATATGTTAGTGAAAACATTTTTAGCCAAACTATTTAGAAATTATAAAATAACAGCTGACAAAAAATTTGATGAATTAATATTTCTTCATGATATTTCAACAAAAATTAAAAATCATCCGAAATTTAAAATTGAATTAAGAGTGGAGTGATTTTTTTTTTTTTCAATTCAAAAATTATTCAAATACAAGTTTCAGTGTAAAGTTGTAAGACTTTTATAATTAAATATGTTTTATTTGCTTTTTTCTTTAAATCTGTTTCAGTTCTTACAGTTGTATAATACTCAAAATATGGACTTCTTTATATAATGTAAAATATTACACTTAAGCTATACGCTAAGCTAGTTTTTAGCTTATACATAAAATTAATAATATGTTAAAGGTATTGTCGTCAAATTACTGCCAGAAAAGTAATTGGAAAATATTTTCTAAACTATTTCTGCTAATTGTTTTAAAATAATTTCTTGTGTAACCGTATAATATGATTTTAAGCAAAAACAATTTATTTTGAGGACTCTATACGAAAATTATTGTATTCAGTAAATTATTATAAAGAAATAAAATTAGGGACCATTTAAGCCAAATTCAATTTCTAAAATTGTAATATAAGTTATTAACAGCTTAACATCAAATCTAACAAAATTAGAAACATGGTGCGCTTTGTACAATATTTACTCCCATTGGTTTCCTTTATTATTTACAGCTATTCTTAATTAGTTTGTCTAAGTTTGCTAATATATTATATAATTTATAGATACTATATCAAATTCTTACTCCAAAATTTAAATAAATAGAAAGTTGTAGATGCATTATATGAGTTATTTGAACTCACAACCATTCCAAAACAATTTCTTACAATTAAAAATTCTATATTACTTGAAAATCTTAAAATTTCAATTTAATATACAGGCACATTTTCTGTACATAAAAGTTAATAATTTAATTTTTCTGATTTTCTCCAATACATTTTCCATATGGCATAATTAGGTTTTATTTCATTGAAAATGGGTAAATTGATTTTTGTAATATTAAGAATTACTTAATAAAATGAGAAAGGATGAAACAGATGAGGAAATGCAAATTTCAATTTAAAAAGTTGCCAGTAAATATTACAATACAAATAAATTTTTACAATATGCAATTACACAACAAAGTACATACATTCAAAGAGTTTAGTATCTTTGAATCACATATTAAAATAAAATATTTCCGCAATTCAAAGTTATTTTAATTAATAACTCCGAATTTTATGAAACTTTTCTAATCATTATGTTCGAGAGCAATTTATAACGTTACGTTTTAAAATAAACTATTGCTTATTATATATGTTGTATATAATTAGTATTGTATATATACAATTAAATGCATATAAGTATATAATTAACATT
This sequence comes from Condylostylus longicornis, assembly GCF_029603195.1. Taxonomy (NCBI): domain Eukaryota; kingdom Metazoa; phylum Arthropoda; class Insecta; order Diptera; family Dolichopodidae; genus Condylostylus; species Condylostylus longicornis. The sequence goes on from NW_026578043.1 coordinate 2,432,659, forward strand.
TGATGCTGGAAATACAATTAGTCTACAAATAAATTTAAATTTATATAAATTATATATTAGAATCAAATGGACATAAAATTAAAATGATTGCTAATTGTTAGAAATATTGTATAAGAAAAATAGAAACATGAAATTTAATAATAAAAATTTGCACCTATGGTAAAACTAATGTCATATATATCTGTCAGGCCTCCAAGCTGAAATTCTTAATATTTTTCTTTTCGAAGTATGGCGATTGAAATATTTTTTTTTTTTGTGAAATTTTTGAGTATCAGCTTTGGAGGCTTGATAGATATATATATGGAATTAATTTTACTCTGTAATTCAGTACGCTTCTATTTGGAAGGCAAGAAAGGTTGTATGTGCCAAAAAATAAAAAAATATGTAGAATCAGTAGAGCTAAAAATATTGATCAATTTCCTTCACACAAATATTTTTGATTTGCTCTCTGAGCTTGGTGGCCTAGATACATATATGGCATTAGTGAAACACTATACTCAAACACTACAATGATAAAATGGTTGTTATTAAATTATGAAATTAACTGTTATCTATCTGTTTTTTTTCTTAAAATTTTTCATATCGTTTTTGTTTGCAACTTATCACAATAGTCCTGAAATTAGAAAAATTTGAATTTTCGGCACTTTATATTTTCGACAATAATTCACGTTTCACCAAATTTTTATAAGAGCTCTTTTTATAAGAGCTAACGGAAAACTGCAGGACATCAAAAATATAATTATATATTTATCTTAGCTCACATAGATAGCTGTCAAATTCAATCATTATGTTTACGTCTCCTTCTATTTTTTTTCCTTCTATTTTTTTTCTCCTCCTTCTGGTCATCCTAAATGCATGCAATCGTTCGATATATTTTGATATATTAATACAACTCGTTCAAAGGAAAAGTGCTACTTTTGAAACCATTTATTTAAAACTTTATTATTGACGCTCATTTGTTATTATAGTAGGTGATTGAACTAAACATTAAGTTTATTTGTTTTTTGCAATATTCCAGTTATGAAATAATTAGCGGAGAAAAAAATATTTATTTTGGTTAAGGTCATCATGCGTAATTCGCGTATTCCACTTTATTACTAGTTGAAAAGCAATAATCTTATAAAATAATAAAAAATAAATTTTTGCTGCTTTGGTTTTTATACTTTTCGTACACATGTACTAAATAAGAATGAAAAGAATATTGAAACACAAAAACAATATTATGAAAACTTGAGTCTGGTTCACCTTCATTAATTGTTATTGTTTATAGTAGAACATTTAAAAAAAAAATAAAATAATTAAATTAAAAGATATCTGACCGCAATGTGTATTTTCTGAATAGCAATAGGAAATTTTAATCAACAAGCTTTTTTGAATAAAAGCACTTATGAACTTTTCACAAAAATGAACTTTTAGAAGAACCTGTTTACTAAGCACTACAAATAAGGATTAAAAATGCATTTTCACAAAATAATTTTTCATTCTACTACCACGTCTAAAAAATAAAGCTTTTTCAAAAAAAAATTTACCAATATAAATTAAATATGCTGATAATTTTTAACATCAGTTTAACATAAGCCGGCCTAAGAATATTATAATTTTAAATAATATAAAAATAAATATCGCTTACGACTTAAAATATTTATTTTAAATAAAAAATGTTAGTAAGATTATTACTAATCTTTATCAGTTTACTTACAATATATTTGTGGTCTAATATTAATAAATATAAATTATATTGGAAACTTGGAGGACCATTTGGATTACCATTTCTTGGAAATGTTTTAAAATTTATGCAAGTTGAATGTGAGTTTAAATGTTAGAAATTTAGTCGAATTTAGTTTTTTTTGCTTAGTGCCAATAAAATTAAATAAAATGATTATGAAATATAATAATAAATTAAAATTATTAATTTGAATGTAAATTACGAAAACAAAAAATAATTTAGGGGTAAAATACAAAAAAATTATATCTGAATACAAAATTAATCAGAAAACTGTGGCTATAACAGTTAGATAGCAAATAAATAAAAATTCTAAAGTAAATTTCAGTAAAGTAATAAAATTTAAACAGAAAGTGTACAATTATTATTTAATTTACAAACATTTAATATTTATAAGACATTTTCACAAAATTAAAATGAACAATAAATTTACGTAATAGGTTATCTACTCGTATATATTGCTCTTTTCTCTTTTATAGCATTTTTGAAAAATTTTAGCGAATTTGAAAGTAAACATGGATCTCCATATTGTTGTTGGCTTGGTTCAATTTGCTTTGTAGTAATAAGTGATCCTGATGCAATGCAAACAATTCTAACATCTGAAAATTGTACCACAAAAACTTTTTTCTATAAATTTTTGAGTAAATATATTGGTGATGGCTTATTTACCTCGAGTCGTAAGTATATAAAAATTCTTTCATTATAACGCAATATTAATAGTATAAATATTTTGTAGCTCCAAAATGGAATAACCGCGTAAAATTTATAAAGCCAGTCTTTAAAAATAAAGTTTTAGAAAGTTATTATCCGGAATTCAACAAACAAGGAGATTATTTTTTGCAAATTTTTAGCGAAAACATGGAAAATAAAAATTTTTCAATTTTTAACATTCTTAAAAATGTAACCTTAAACATAACACTGCGTAAGTATACAAATAAATATAATTATTATAATATTAACAATTCACTTATTCGCCTTTAAAATTTTAATTGCGGGAAGAAAATGATCTATTTCTTTTTTCGGTCAAATTTTAATAAAACACTTTACATCTTTATATTTCGTAAAGTGAAACACATATTATTACAAATTTTTATTCCAACCAATATTCTTTTTCAGTAATTTATATTATAATGTGAAGTATTAATAATATTATCATTGGAAACAGACGAATTAGTTAAACCCTTAGAAAAAATTTATTGCATATACATTCGACTATGTATATTAAGGATAACAGGATGATATACGTGCAGAATAAAATATGCAAATATTCAGAACACCCTGTAATATGCAAAATATTATCAATTAAATTGTACAGAAAATTTTAACTTATATGTGTTAGTACTATTAGAGGAGCTACTACATACTATGAAACAATTATTATTACACAAGAAAATTGAAATAAAAACGCAAAAACGGAGTGCCTTTAGTAATTTTCAACTAATGTGTAGAAGTTATTTAATTTCATACCTTCTTGAAGTTTAAATCTTTATTTATTGTTGAAGTTTAAAAGTTTGGACTTGTAAGAAAAAAAAAATACATTATACTTTAAAAAAATTTTTTTAGTTATGAATATGTACAACTTTTAAACAGCGCTCTAATTTTCGGGCATTCGGTTCAAGTGCATATTTGCACACATAGTGGAATCGACATTTTTAGAAATTTGAATTGGATATCAGAGTTCGTAACTGCTCTTTTCTATTATACATTCTCCATTTTATGTAAATACATGAATTTTTTTTTAATTTCAATTAATTTTCTATTAATTCGAAATGCTACTTCCTTTTGCAGAAACTCTCGTAGGCGATTATAGTAAAAATAAAATTGATGAAACCGATGAAATTCTTTTATCAGTAGAAAGGTAGTATATGGTTTTGTTTTATCTCTTATAATTTTATATAGATAAATGTAAAATTATATAAATTTGATAATAAATTAAAACAATTCGTAAATAATTTGATAATTTAGCATGAAACAATTAATTATAATAGTGTAATGCATGCCATGATACATCGAACTTATAGTCCTTGGTTGTACATGGATTTTCTGTATGAGAAAACTGGAATTTATAAAACAACAGTAAAAAAAGTGGAGTCAATGTTCAAGTTTTTTAACAAGGTAAAATCAAATTTTTAGTTAAAATGTCAAAATCATGAGCTAAATCGCAATTTTTGAAAAAATTTTAGAAATTGGATATGAAACAAGAAGAATTGCGTAAAAAAGATGGTGACTTTAACAAAAACTTAGCTTATTATGGTGATCTTGAAGATGACGAAACTTTAACATTACAAACACCAAGCTCATTTTTTGAACATTTGTTAACATACGGTGATAGTAATAACATGACACGAACAGATGTTCTAGAGGAGGCAGTGGTTGTACTTATAGCGGTATAAATGTTTTTTTTATTTATCAAAATATGAATTGTAAAATTTATAGAAAATTATAACTTTAGAGCTATGAAACAACTACTGTTGGAATATATGTAGTATTGATGTGCTTAGCAACACATCTTGAGATTCAAGACAAATTATACGAAGAATTGTTAGAAATTTTACCAAATAAAAATGTTAAATTAGATCAAAATAATCTTAAAGAATTAGTTTATTTACAAATGTGCATTGATGAAGCATTGAGAATAATACCACCGACTCCCCTTGTTGGACGTCATTTAAAAACAGATATTAAATTGAAAAATGGTATTATTATACCTAAAGGAACTGATGTTATTTTAGATATATTTAGTATGCAAAGAAATACTAAATATTGGGGACCAAAAGCAAAATCATTTGATCCTGATAATTTTCTTCCAGGGAATAAACGTCATCCATATTCATATGTACCTTTTACTAAAGGACAAAGAAAATGTATAGGTAAGTAGATACAAGTAAAATTTGCATATATTTGGGATGATATGTTAAAAAATATTCGTATTGAATTTTGTTGACATTGAAAAAGTAGTAGAAATATTTTTTAAATTTATTGGGTACTGGAGTGAAAATTTAAAAGTTATGCAATTGCAATAACGGTATAATGGCATATTAAATATATTAAGATTTTGTTAACTGATAGCATACGCATATTACTACACTCAATGAATAATTTTTATATTTTTTCAATTTATTTCAGGTTTCAAATATGCAAACATGGTGATGAAAACATTTTTATCAAAATTATTTAGAAATTATAAAATAACTGCTGATATAAAATTTGAAGATTTAATATTTATACACAATATTTCAATGAAATTCCAAAAAGATATAAAATTCAAAATTGAATTGCGTGACAAATAAGTTTCTTCTTATATAATATAAGTAATTGTATTTTGGAATATGTAACAGAATAAGTAGGTTCTTTTAGTAGGATACGTTAATTATAGAATATTAAATTAAAATTTTAAATATTGTTTCAAATAAATGTTTAATATAAGGGATAATTTTTATATATTATTAAAATTTGTAAATTTTCATTTAATTTCAATTAAAATTAATTTGTTAAAAGCAACAAATTTTAAATTTAAATTTTTAAACTGGGTAAAAGGTTAAGTATATTTCATCTTGCTATAAGAAATCGCAATTTGCGATAAGTTAAGCTATTAAACTATTGATAAATTAAGGTAGATTTTGGTAGATTTCTGTGCTGATATCGCCGAGATATTGTAATATCAAATTAAATTGCTTATAGATGGAATTTTTCAAAAATCATAAATTTTTTTTTTTTTTGTACAAAATTTACTAGATGACAATGCATTGAAAAATTTTAAATATACTGAAGTATTATTGTTATTAACTCCCAAGAGTATGTAATTAATAAAATCTCTATATACATAAAAGTGTTGATTATTTGAAATAGCATTCAAACTATTTCAATTTGTCAATCAAATTAAAATTTATCACCGATTGTAATTATAAGGTTTTTGATAATAATTTTGCAAATGTAACTTTTTCCTACTTTGAAACTATTATGTATTTATATTTTAAACTAAAAACTCGTGCCAGATGAAATAATTCCCACGAAATGTCTATACGACAATAATTGCTATTTCGAATTAGACGGCGTAATATTTATTTTTTGTAACAGTTGGACCTAATATCAACATAATGTTTAATTTGTCAATCATCATCAACTTTTATGCATCATATTTAAAAATTAAAATTTTATAATGTTTATGTATATAAGAAATTTAGTATAAAAGTTTGCGACTCCTGCCAAAGATATTTAGTAAGTGGTAAAAAATATTTTTGAAATCATGTCATCAATTAATTCAATTGAAGCTGTTAGTGATATTTGGAAAATCTATAAATATACCGGGAACTATTCATTATTAAGTAAATCAAAATTACTTTATTATACATTTGCAATAATAATTAATTTATTTACAACAATATTTTTTAATACATCATTATTAATTGGATTATTTGGTGCTGATAGTTTAAAAGATATTTTTGGTTTTTTACCGATATGTGCAAATTGTATTGTAACATCAATAAAAGTTCTTAATATTGTAACATTACAAAATGAATTGATTATATTTGAAAATGTTTTAAAAAATTTAGATATGAAAATTCAAAATAATTATGAAAAATATTATATAAATGATATAATTGGAAAATGTCATAAATATTTTAAAATATTTTTATCATTACCATTTTTCGTATGGTTTCTCTTAGAAACGATATTTTTTTTTAATCATAATATTTGTGAAAAACAAATGTTAAATGGATGGTTTCCATATAATTGGAAATCATCTCCAAAATTATTTTATATAACACATGCATACCAAACAATTTCATTATTATTTCAAATGATTACAAATGTTGCAAATGATTCATTTTCTGCATTATATTTATTTTTAATAACTGGACATTTACATGTTATTTTAATGAGAATCGAAAGAGTTGGAAAAAATTTACAAAAAAATGAAATGGATAATTTAAAAAATTTAATTGAATGCATAAAATGTCATCAGGAATGGTTAAAGTGAGTATGTGTATATGAGTAAAATCTTACAGCTCGTATATATTAACTGAAAAGTTTCGATGAGAATGGTGATAAGTGATATTTTTGTAAATATGAATTTTTATACATATTCGAAGAAGTTAAATTATGTTGTATACATTATCCCTGAGGAATATCTCCGGGTATTTGCTTAGGGCCAGCGTAGTATAAGTGCGATATGAGAGGGTCGCAATAAGCCATAGTTGGATGCGGTGGTCGCAGGGAGGAAGTTCTTTTGCCCATATCTCTTTTCAGTAACAAAAAAAATGTTATATAAATTGAGAATTTTATTTAAAAAAATATTAAATCTTATTTTTCAGAAAATTCTAAAAATATCACTTACCACTTTATTTGTCCAAGTTCAGCAATCAGCAAATTCATTTTAAAAATATATAATTAAATAATTCCGAACTATTATTAAACTATTTCAAATTGTGAAAATTATTATTTTGAATTTTTCTTTATTTTGTTTATGTATAGAGCATTCAATGTTTTAAAGGAAGTAGTCTCAAGGCAAATGATCATTCAATTTATAATAAGTGGTTTTGCATTAACTGGTGTTGAAATTTATACGATTTATGCTGAAAAAAATATTATAAATGGAATATATTTATCTTTATTTGCTCTAGCATTAATTAATAAAATATTTTTAGTTTGTTTTTTTGCTGAAAAATTGAAAACAGAAAGTAATACTATAACTGAAATATTGTATTCAACTGATTGGATATATCAAAATCGAATATATAAAAAAACGATACTTTTATTTATGACACTAACACAAAATGAATGTGAAATAATAGCCGGATTGGCACCAATTAATTTGAAAACATTTCAACAGGTAAGAAAAATTATTAATGAAATGCATAGATTTTATTTTGACTTCAAAATTGCAGATATCTTGTATTGCTTTATAATTCAATTAAATACCATAATAATGCAGTTTTGAAGTCAGTGTTATAATTCTAATGTTTCTTTTAATTCTAATATTCAATTTAATTTTCTTTTGCAGACAATGAATTTTTCGTATTCGATTTTTGTAATGATGAGAAAAGTTGCTGAAAAGTGAATGACTTTCGAGAAAAAAATTTAATTGAATTCAATAATGTAGTAGTACAGTTTATAAATTCAATTAAACTGAAATATGAAATTCCCGAATTCTATAATATTCTATACTATAAATTGTATTTAAAACTGTCTATATAACATTTTCTATTTTATAGAACTCAAGGCTAATATTATAGTTATTAAATATTGTTTAAGATAATTTTTTTGAAAAATTAAATGAGGCTTAAAATTAGAACTACTGAACTATTAGTTTAAGATATGTATTCAATATTCAAATAGAATCAATGTAATAAAATTTTAATCAACCATTGTACGTTATGTGTTGTGAAAGTAGAGTGCACAATAATATAATCATGAGGTTAATCCGACAGCTAGATAACTCGAAAATTTTATATTTTTAGATAATTAACCTAAGCGTCATAAAATCGAATGCTCTTTCATCTGCGACCAATATCAAAGCTTAAAAATAATAATCTTCATGATAAATTATTTGTTATTGCTAAATTTTGTATATTTAGAAGTCAACATATCTAAACTAATAATTACGAGTTGTCTATAGTTGTAGCATTAACATACAAAATAAAAATGTTGCTGCAATTTAACTTGTCTTGTAATTTTTGAATTATAGCGTCTCGGCAAATGTAATATTACTTCTGAATAACAGCCCTTACTTTCTTTATTTAATAAGAATTTGGATTAAGAAACAGAAATATAATTTATACGGATATTATTTACTTCTGTATCTTTACAGTAGATAATTGAAAATTTTTTTCCAAAATATCATAAGTTATTTATATTAGTGGTTTGACAACATTTTAAACTGAGTCGTCAAATGTGATCGTATTACAAAAAAATTTCAAATTTTTTGATTTTATATAGTGAAAAGGGTGATTTTAGTATAATGTTGAAATTAAATTTAAAATTCTGAAATTAATTTTATACAACATAATATATTCGAATGAGAACGTTCGATTACGATATTTTTTTTCTATATGAGACGTGAATTTCAATGGTGTGTTGATACTCTATAGACTAGAGGGTTCTATGTGGCGCTATATGAAAAATAATTTTAAAAAATAATGTTGAACATTTTCAACAAACCTTGTATTATGATTTACCTTTGCTTTTTTAGACTATATATACATATATCTATTTGAAACAATAAATCGACTAAAGAGAATTATGCTATTGATGAGAATGAATTAAAAAATTGAATTAATTTATTGAGTTATACATGGAAATACAATTTCATAGATTATATAAATACTTGGTTATATATACGATATATCCCATTTTCCTTTACTAAATTCTACGCTATATATAGGTACACAATTTTACATATAATTTTCCAATTCCTTGTCCTTTAAAAATATTGAATATTATTTAATATAATAAAAATATTTAAGCTTGAAATAAGTGAATTTCGATAAAATTTTATTAAATTAATATTAAAAGAAAACAATTTTAATATTTTAGATTCAAATGTTATATTATATAGACATATATATATAGATATAATATGGCGGAAAACTAAAAGGGTAATTCGTTTATTCTTAACTTAAAAAACCAAACGAATTATTTTATGTTATGTAATTTAATATTCAAAATGAATCTTATATGGCTTTTAAAAAGATGATTTGCTTGAATAGTCATAAGTTCATTATACTTTAGACGCATTCTCTAAGGTAGATATATAAGATATTTTTTCCAAAAAAAAGTTGAATTTCCAAAAAAAACAATTCAAATTTTATTGAAGAGTGAAAAATTTCACACGTTATTTGAATTAAATGATGCATAAAATTTTATACATTTATACACATATAATATGTACACTATTAAGTTATATAATAGCATTTCTGGAATAATATGTTTATTAGAATCATTTTCCAAGAAAGCATTTTTCACGATTGCCTGTTAAAATAATCGAACCCTATATAATATGTTTGTATATATGTATATATAAATGTATATCAATTGTAATAATATTACGTTATTGAATAAATAGAGAATATTTAAATAAAAATAAATGTGTTATGATAACATTGCATTTAACGCATTAAGAAAAGAAGAGCTTTTAATAAGCGAGTATTGTAGGAGCATAAAAAAATTCTTACTACAAAAATTTAATAGTTATTATATAAGGTGTATATGTTTTTATGTATGGTAGAACATTTTATTATTATCATGTATACATATTAAATATTTGAAGATTTAATTTAAGTATTTCTATAATTATTGTAATAATATAAATATATAATACATATGGTATAAGAGTAATTTCTAAGTAAGTTATCATCTTAGTAATTTCTACATAATATTATCTAAACTATGTTCTAATTATTTTTAATTATATTTTTATGAAATATTATTATACTATGGGAAATTATTATTTTCGTCATAAAAACATTTAGTATACAAATAAATTATAAAAATAAACTTGAATTTGCTAAAGTTTAATGGACCATGCAAATTATTTCATTTGTTATAGAAGACCGCGTCGAATGTCGTTTATAAATCATTAATTTTTTATGATTTTATATAAGTTTTCGTAATATTATGTTTATTTATAAAAATAACACTTAAATAATATGGGAACTACAGTCGAACATTTGTGAATTTAGCCGAGTTGTGATATTAAACACGGTTGATACGAAGCGTATTCGACTGTATATGGCAAAATCATGCTTTGACTACATTTGTCACTACGAAATTTGGATTTAATTTAAAAAAAAAATTCAAAAATATTGAAAAATATCAAAGGTTTCCATTTACCAATTATTTTTTTTATTTATTTTTTCCAATTTAATTAAAAACTAAATTAAAATTTTGATTGAAATTCAAAGTTTGGCAGAGTGTAGATAAAAATAATCAGAAATTTCGAATTAGTTGTATATTATTAAGAAACTTAAATCAGGCCATTTAGAGGCATAGGAGCAGAATTATTGGAATTCTATATAAAAGTTTTATTCATACTACAATTTCGGATCATAAGAAAATACCATTAATTTAAAAAATTAAATTTTTTAATTGACTCATTTATGCGTCTAACAATTAATGTTCAGTTTAATAAAATTAAAATATTTTAGTACATCATTAAATTATTGTAATTTCCTCAGAAAAATAAATTTTTATTAATTTTTAATAATACATATATTAAATTAATAACAAAAATCATGTACATAAACCTAGATAATATGGTTTTTTTTTAATGGCAATACAACTGTGTATATTATTGCATTGTCAACAAAATTTCTACCAAAATTTTAGCTATACTGTAAAGTGTTTTCCTAAAAGTATGCAAATTTGAAATTTTTAAAATTATATTAAACTTGAATTTTTAAATTGCATACCTTAATATTGGGTAAAAGCTAAGAAAAATATTATGTATGTTTTTGTATGTAAGTAAAATACAATTTACAAATTAATTAAATAGCTATCTATAGTCTAGCTAACATAAATATGTAATTATGTATTTTTAAAAGTACAAATTTTGAATTTTAAGTGTTTCTTAACAACAATAAAATTTTCCAAGCAACTGAAAATATCATTGCTGATGAAACTCATGAATTTTTCATCAATATATGAAAAGTTTGGATTTTTTTTTTTCAAAACTTCAAAAATCTTCAAATATGTCAAACTTAATTAAACAAAAAAGACAGAAAATTTTACATTGCCTTGCATGTTGTAAACCTATAATAAAATTAAAATTTCTATTTCTTGTTTTTTTTCCAATGTTATTAATGTCCATTCAGTTAGTCAAAAAATTGTAGAATATTGTCAAATCAATCTTCAATCATATTATTGATTTCAATTAGAAATTTTTGTATTTCGAATAATTTCGACTACAATTGACATAATACATGTCATATTATTGTAAAGATAAGTACTCAAATATTGAAAGTCATTTTACACTCTTCACTATATATGATAACATATAACATGTAACATTTACTTGTATCTGAAAAATGACATTAATTACCTTAGTTAATAAATACTCACGGTTATTTATTTTTGTTTTAATTTATAATATCAATATTATTTCAGAAAGTTTGAAAAGTACCTTATACATGCATACTATATATGAATGCATATATGATGGCACAAAACGTCATTGAATGTCGAATCAATCAAATTTCATTATTACATATTGTTAACAAAAGTAATTTATAATTAATTTTTGATCATTATTTTTAAAATTCAAAGAGACATTATAACAAGTAAAAACGATTGAATTATACCCTGCACCTTTCGTTGTTGTATAGCAATTACTCAAACCTGTGAAACCATTTTATAGAAACTTCAGAAATATATCTGCCCTATAATTGGACACATGACTGCCAAGTTTTATGAATCTGACTTTATTATTTTGTCGAATATAAAAAATTTGCTTTTGGAGTTCTATGGCAGCTACCCGAACCCGTTGTCCGAATTATTCCAATAACAATAGAGTTCGTCCTTCCTGTAAAATAATAACAATAGGGTTTAGATGCAGAATTTTACGCTGAGCAAGAATATGTATATATATGCCCATACCGCAGATGACTCCTTCAAGTAGTTACAAACTCCATACAAAAGTTAATATACCCTTCACGAAGTGCAGGGTATAAAAAGCACTTTTATTCCATGCAATTCGTATAAATATAAGAGAAAATTTTTACAATATTTTTATAATAATTAAAATTTACAATTAAGTATTGGAAGTTCAATAAAATTGATATCGAATGTTAATTATTTACTTTGTATGTGCAGCGATAGTAAATAAGAATAAAAGACGAAAAATGAAAACAATACAAAGATGACTTGTAAAATTTCCTTACTAAGGATTTTATTTAAAAAAATTAATTAAACATTCATAATTTATAAAAAAGATCACTTGAGAGGTTCTTTTTTTAATAAATATGGAGCTCTTATACCGAATTTAGCTACACATATTAGTGAAATGTATATTAATAATATTACATACAGAGTTCTATAATTCGAATATAATGAATAAAACACTTATATAAAATTAATTAAATTTTAAATCTATCAAATTCTATAAAAAAAATTAATATATGGCAATAGAATTTAGTCTTTAAATTCAAAAATTATTTAAAACTATAATGGCGAATCGCTTTACAAATTTAATTTTCCGCAAATAATTTCAAAAATATTATCAGACAAATTAAAATTTAACACTCATATTCTATTAGTCGCAATCACTTGACGTAATATGGGTCGTTTTTAAAAATTTTGTAATTTTCTGAATAAAATCAATTCAAAAATTTGAAATTCTATATGGAAAAAAAAAAAATCTTTTCAATAATATCTCATCACCTCAAATAATATGAGTAACAAAATATGAATGAAAATCTTATTCCTTAAAAATGTTGAAAGTAGAAGAAATTATTGGATTTCGTGAGAAATTTTCCGTCTAAACTTTTTTAAACCAAGCCACGTACATTTTTAAAGAAGTTTATACAAAAATTTTCTTAGGAGAATCGGTACAGACCTTTTTAAACTTATTCAATTAAGAGCAGTGGTTTATCTACTTAAGCATCAACCATGCTATACTAAAAATTTTAGACTATATGATTCAATATTAAATTAAAATAATTTATTAACATTTTCAATAATATTAAAATTCCTCATAATTTAATGTAAATGATCGCCATTTTATTTAATATTCATAAAAATAATTTTAATTTATCGAACACACTTAAATGGTTTTATGCATGCAGAAGAGTTCTCATTCTCGAATTTTAAAAATTTCAATTTTATTAAACAAAAGGAAACCATTTAGAATTTCAATTCAACAATTTTAACTTAGTGGTTTTGAATAAATTATTTTTTAATTTATGGATTTTATTCCAATTTTTTTTTTTAGAAATTCTCTTACTTTTTTGTACATACTTAATTATTATACATGTATGTATATGTATGTATTTGTATACAATTACTATTAATAAAAATCATCAATCAATTTCCTGAAAATTTATCATTTATTTCATATGATAATTAGTTTGATATTTGAATTTATTACTGAATGAGCAAAATTAATTGCTAAAATGTATAAAATAAACCAATTTAAATAAAAATATTTTCCTTTTTCCATTTAACTTATTATTTGTCAGTTGAGGTCAATGTGTTCAATCAGAAATTTATTTCATTTACAATATTTTGACAGAACTGTTCATTTTTCTGCTTTAATTTTTTCAAATAATAATTTCAAATATTTTTCAATTTAATAGCATAAAAATTAAAGATTCTTATATATTTTTTAAGGTTGAACAACACATTAACTTTTATTTTGTACGAAACTAAAATAGAATCGCAATAGCACAAAAGCATTTAAATGACTACAAAACAGTCTTTAAAATTTGTTGCAAGAGTCAATAAGAAACTTCAATATCAAGTCAAGAGAAAATTACGATATCGAAACAAAAGAAAAATTTCTTTGAACTGGGTTGGAAATTAATATCGATTATTCGGGTTTTCAGAAAAATGTGCGCCCAAATTTTAAAAATCAAATATTTCAAGTATAATTTCTGTAATCCAAATATACGTACATATTTAGTTAATATAAAATTATGCAAGACATCTTGACAATTCAAGATAATTTAGAAATCTTTACAAAATTTTTGTTATGAAATTTTTCTAAAATATTCAAATTTAGCACACATCCCAATTCATAGTATGAGTTACATTAACTGTTTTAACAAGGTTAAACTGCGAGAATTAATGTGATCTTAAAATTTGATCTTACACTGTCATCAGAATTTTAAATGGATTCTTCATATAGTAAGTAGTAGTATTAACACCATAATACATGGCAAAAACAATATTATCTCTTCAGTTCTAATTTAGTGATTTTTAGATCTCATCATAATATTCCAATTTATTCAAATGTTATGTTACACCATATTTAAGTATGAAGTATGTTTATAGTATTATAAATTTGTTACACATAAGTTAAAGGATTTTATTGACCTTATCCAAATAAAAATAAAATTAATAAAACTCACATAATTTTATTTTTCTTACAAAATATAGTTTCCATTTTTATATTTAATATTTAAGAAAATCCATAAAAATTTTATTTGTGAACGCAGCATTGTGTTTGTATATATACGCATTTCCATGAATATGTACTTGTATATATATGTTTATTTAAGGACATTCGAATTGTTACATATTTATCAACACACATATACATTCACATATATAAGTCCATAAACATAAAATAATATTATGTAATATTAAACTAACCTAGTTTTATATAGAAAATGTAAATAATATCATAAAAAAAATTGCAAATAATATGAAAGAATTTACAAAAATCATGAAAGAAAAAGGATATAAAAAGATCGTCCTAAAAATTTTTGCAATAAAAATATTGGCATTTTATTTATTTATAAAATTTTCTGATGCAAACCATATACATAATATTCAGTTCTATTTACAATGCCTTCGATACATTACGTACTAGACTTATAAATTTATTATAAACTTTGTACTCGTACGTAAAATATTGTCCATATTTAAATACGTATGGGAACATATAGTCGTGCTCTTTATCCTTGAAATGTTTTTTATTATAAATTTAGTTGCAAACACGAGTATAGTTTTATGATATAAATTATATTTGTGATATATTTCAATTAAGCTAAACTAAATAAGTTCATTTGGAACTTAAATCATATAATATTTAATGTGCAATTATTTCTGCACTTAAATATAGTTATACAATTATTCTGTTATACTTATATTAATTAATTTTTGTGAGCATAATAACATTTACTAATAGAAATAGCTTATGTTCCAGTTTATGTCCAGTAGTATATTACCAGATTATGTCGATCAAAATTATTATATAATATAGAAAATTATAATTAAATAATGATATAATTTTATCCTTAGGTATATAAATAACATAATATATATTTACTATAATATCTAATATAATAATTTATTCAGCAATTCTTTAAAATTTTTTAATATTAATTGAATTCGTTAATAATTAATAATAAATTAATGGGAGAAATATTTTATACTATATATACGTTAATATTTATTATGTGTTAACAAAAAATGCATATGTATATATAGATCCTATTCGGACACATACTAAATTCGAATAAAATTTTTAATAAAAAATTAATAATTTAAAGAAATATGCTAAAAAATCTGCATAAAATATTAAAGTTAATTAAATAATCGGTCACAATAGTAGAGTAATTATTTAATTAAGAATTCATATACAGTCTTATACACCCTTCAATATTACATTACAATCAATGTACGAGTATATAAAGTCTCTTCATGATATTTGTGTTTTATATGTAAGAAGCATGGAATTGAGCCTAAAAAATCAAATTCACAATTAAAAATAAATGCTATAAATAATATTTAATCTAAATATATACAATGTTGGTGCTAAAATTATTAATTACCAACAGATTTAAATATATTTTGAATTAAAATTTACAATAATTCATAGACAAAATATCTATCATTACAATCGTAACATTAATCCACCATATATTCTGTACAAGATTATGTGTAAGATTATGAGTATACACAATTTTAAATAATAGCTAATATTCATTTCTACATTTAGGCACCATTATTTACATTTAAAATCATAACATTATTTTAAAACATTTACAAGCTTGTTAGGATATTCTTTATATAAATTCATTTTTCAACACTGTATAACATGTGTGTTCGTGTGTGTGTATACTAGTATAAAGTTTTTGTCTATTATAATCCAAATTTTTTTTTGCGTCTTTTCGATTATATATTTCTCTTTTTGAAACAAGTTTCATATTACTTACTTACACATATAGTATGTACAAACTAGACGTACCTTAAAGGCATTTTTAAACTCTTTTTTTTTTTTTTTTCTATATTTATGATTATTTTACTTTTTTCAACTATTTAATCTTCAGAACCATAAAATGCTATCTTTAACTCTTTAACAATCATCTATACCGTATATATAATAATAATATGCATAAAAAAGTTATAAAATAACAGTAATGCAATAATATATACAAACATAAAAACTTCAAATTGTAAATTGAACTTAAAAATTGCATTTATAGTTGCATTAAATGGCAATATTAACGGTGCAAAATGTTATTGAGTGTAAAATAATAAATGTTACCATATACCTATACGAATATATAAATATTATGCTCATTTATAATGTAGATATATATATATATATATAGATATATATAAAAACATGTGTTATTTTTAGCCCCAAGTTATTATTTATTATTATTATTGTTCAAAAAGCTGTGCACAATACTTATTTTTTTTTTTTAAATATGAGAAAAAAATTATGAAAACTTTTTATTTTTTAAAGATTTTTTATATGTGTGTGTGTGTGTTTGATTTCATTTTACAATTTTTATTGTATTATTTTTTAGCTATACACAGGTATATACAGGTAAATACTATAAAATTACAAAATACTTGTTTTCTTTTTTTTTCACCTTTCAATTCTTTCATTGACAAAAAATTCGTGCAAACTATATAGAGAAAAAAAAAAAGTTTAAAAATTTTCTGATTTTTTTTTCTCTTTTTTCATGTTTCTGGTCTAGGAGTTTTCAAGCGTTTGTAGAAAAAAAAATAGAAGAAAATTATCATAATTTTGACTGGGCACTTAAAAGAATATCATGTTTTATTTAGAAAGGCAAAAAAAAAAAAAAAACAAAAAATAGTTGAAAAGAAATCTACATGAAAAGTTAAAAATTTTAGCCATCCGATAACGCTGGTATGGTAAACGAAGACTTTGAATTGCGTTTTGAATTTTAAAATTTTTTTTTGTAGAAGAAAAAATATGTTCATTAAATTTGTTACAAATCTTAAAATGAAGCTTTAATTTAAGTCGTCAAGCATTTAAAAATTTTTTATGGTACAGAAGATAGAGCACAAAAACCAGAAATATTGTGAACCAAAAATTGAATTAAAATCAAACCAGATATTGGTAAAACTAAAATTAAATTCAATTTATTATTCCTTTATCAAAAAGTTTTACAAATTTCTCAAAACAAACACCAAATTCTCCTAGGAAAATCGACAAAAATTTATGTCAAATTTATTTCTTTCAAATCTATTTCTATTCATTCCCATATTTCATATTAATTGTTTTACTGGAATCTTCTTCCCTCTTTAGTTGCATCAACCGTGTGCCAATTTTAGCTTTTATAGAAATATGTTTAAAGTTTATTAATTCCCTTAAATCATTTATTAATTATTTATTAGCTTCATAATGTGAATACCACAAACTCCATTTTGTTCAAAAAATTAAATTTTCCTATTGAAAAAAAAAAATTTTCTATTAAAATAAATGTCAAAATTTGTATGACATGTCTTTAAAAATTCGCTCCAGCTGGATAATTTTAATAAATTCAGATGCCAAATGGTGCCTAGATTTCGAAAATTATTTTTTCAAATTTTTAAATTGCACCCAATCTGAGAAAAATGCATTTAAAAATTTCAAACCATATAGGTACCATTTCTTATAAAAATTGGCAAAAATAAAAAACCTATCAATTTTCTTTACCAAGAAAAGTTTCGAAAAAAAATTTTTGATTACTAGATTTTTTTTTTGTTTTTTCTAATACAAAATTCTAGTTTTTCTTTTCAAAAATTTCAAATTTTTTTAAATCAATTTTTGTTTTTTAAATTAAAAATTGGTATAAAATTTCGTCTCAATTTTGTTATTATTTGTTGCATTTAAATAAAAACATTAAAATTCAGATTTTTTATCAAAATAACGGCTCATAAAAATGTCAACTGTTTCTTCGAGTGGCTCTTGTCATCAAAAATTAGTAATAGTTAAGAGTAACAACGATTAAAATCAAAAAAAAGATCAAAAATGATAAAAAATAGGGCCTTTAAAATTTTGGCATAGAAATGGTTTTTGTGTTATACGTATCTTCTGTACCATTAATATATTTCAAATGTTTGAGCACTTAAATTAAAGCTTAAGGAGCTGAGCTAAATTCTATTATCTGGTTAGATAAATAAAACAAGTGAAAAATTTGATTTTTCCTAATGCTTGGTATTCCGAAGGTATATAAAATACAAAACCAAACAGCATGTTCATTTTAAGCACTTTACTAGGGCTTTCAGAAACTGTTTCTTTAAAGCTATTATCTTTTTCGGGACGGCAGTTAAAATCAAAAAAAAAACTTGGATTAAAAGTAAAAATTTCGTGAAAATTCTTTAAAATCCCTATAACTCGGAAACCCTTGAGATTTTGCACCCAGTGCGGAACAAATGTTTTACTCATTTTCGATCCTCTAATGCTAACCAACTGAATATGTTGTTATATACCATTAGAACCACCCTGTATATATTTGTATTTTCGATAATTTAAAAGAATTTTGTTACACAATTCTAAATTTTAATCTGAAAAATATTCATACGTATGTTCGTCTAATAACACTTGATTTAAATTTACTTTAGTAAACATTCTAGTGCCGAAATTAATGTAATTTCCAAACGAGTTCTTTATATTGAAAAAATTGAAAACTCTTCTTTTAATAAAATATAGTCAACATAATATTATTGATGGATTCCCTTACCGGAACATTTATATGGTACTCATTAAAGGAATATTGTTGAAGTACCAGGCTATTTATGTGAGTTTTGGAAAGAAAATCATTTGAAATTTTCGGTATTCAACATTATATTTCAAAGTTTTCGGAGAAAAATTGTTCAATAAAAAAGTTTTTTAACTTAATTTTTATACGATTTTTCTTATTCTGATCACAAAGTGTGTTACAAATTGAACGGAATTTAAGATCAAAAATTTTTAATATACATTTGTCTTATTGTTTTGATAATCATCTCTTAAAATTTTTTTTTTTCTTTTCAACTTGCATTAAAAGCCACACCGTTTCCTTCCCACAAAATTACTGTCAACCTTACAATATTTTTATTTTAATTGCAATAAAAGCATTTAAACGCAAACAATAATACTAATTTTTTCTTATTAAACTAAAATAAAATTGAATTAAAAAAAAATTTAAAAATTAAAACAAACAATATAAAAAACTTACAATTTATTATTATCGCCAAGTCCATAAAAAACCAATTATTCAAAATAGCAATTATTCAAACTCTAGAATTATTGTTATTAACAACATTCATTCATTTAATATTACACGCGGTAGCAAATTATTTATAACCACGATTCAGAATACTTAAATTAACAGTAAAATTCTCACATATAAAAATTGACATATATATATATGTATATGTATATAATTGAAATACATCAGATAAATATTATGACACATGGTGTATGCACGAGTATATTAACAGTATGCAATTAAATTGTTAGGAAAACACTCGTAAATTACAAAATATATTCAATATAGTTGATCAAGTATACTTTACGGGGAGGTTAAGCACACCGTTTAATTTATAATCACAATTAAATAACTGGAACTTGTTCTATATAATTGAAAAAAGATATTTGTAATTTGTAATGTAATAATGAAAAGTTTCGAAAATTATTTACTAAATTTAAAATATTTATAGGGAAAGAAATTGAAAATTTGGTCAGTTTGTATGACGAGGAAAAGAATAAATTGGGCTTAATAAATGTGAATCAAACATTTTGTTTGACGAGAGTTGGATAATATTTTATAAGATCACCAAATTTTAATCGAATTAAATAAAATCCGAGAACAAACAAACCCCGATTAACAGCATGTAATTCGTTCTTCATTCCAAATTCAATAAAAATCACAATTTATTTGAATATGCAAATTTAAAGCTTGCATGACTGTATCATACAACTTCCTTTCTCAGTATTATAATCGAAATAATGAGTTCATCATACCTTTTCTTTAAAATTTCGTTTAATGATTCTCGTTTAGGTAGGCTTAAAAAATCTTATCTTTTATCTTTAATAAAGTGAAAAATTGAAAATTGTTTGGATTTTTGTTTTTCTCTTCTTTTTATTTAATTAGTGATGGCACCGATTTACAAATCTTTAATTTGAATCGCTTTTCAATTTCTATAAGTATAAATATTTATTCTTATACAAGCTCATACCTTTTCAATCTTTTGTTAGTATTATTTCGAAAAGACAAGAACAAAAAAAAAGAAAAAAAGATACAAACGAGTTTTTCTACTATTCAAAAAGAAAAAAAATTCATTATTATAGAAATGATGTTTTAGTGAAATTTCTAAAGTTTAGAAACGATTTAATTGTTCCTGTACAAAATAATATTGAAATGAAGTTGTAGGTTATAGTATTGCTCTTTATTTTGAAAACGCATTGAACTGTATGTGTTTGTATGTATCTACATGAATAGCTGTGCAAATACATCTAGCATATTATTGTATGAAAGTTAAAAAATAAAAGTTCAATGAACATTAGATACTCAGTTATTATTTGTTCAAAAAGCAAAAATATCAGTATAGTTTGTAGACTTGTGTAAACTTTTTCACCATTCAATGGTAAATTGAAATTTCTTTTCAGAATATATGTGATAAGCTTTTGTTTCAGTGAATTGAATGTCTATAAATGTAGCAGACCAGGGTATCAAATGTGCTATCTTATATATGAGATGGCAAAAATGTGAAAATTGAAAAGAATGTTTGACAGGAACTGTCAAGAATGCAATTATGACACATATAGCTATGTAATGGTATTATTTGCTGTGGATGGATTGTTTTTCATTCATAACTTCTTCTTTACTATAAAAGTATTCAGGAGAGGCAGCCTCATTCAAGTTTTGTCAATTAAAAAATTTCGTTTACCATATTATACACTTAAAAAAGCTTCATTTGTCCTGAACTAAATTAAATTTGTCATAAACAGGAAAGTTGAGTCATTAAGAACAGTAATTATAACAAAATAAAACTCTATAAATTTCGTGTAAGGTCTAATGTAGTTAGTAGTTCTAACTATTCTACATAACAACTGTAAATAAACAGTAAGCGCATCTAAAATTTTAATTATTTGAATATCAAGTACTTGTGACAAGTTTATGTTATATGTATATAATAATAAATAAATGTTTAAATATAAAATTTTAAATTTTATAAAATGTTTAATTTGCTTATACAACACCAGTGGGCATTGCTTATCTTCAATTTCTATCTGTAAATTTTAAAACAAATTATATTTTAATTTCATTTAAAATTAAAAAATAAACTGTCAAATTGTCCAATTAAACAAGACTATATACAATATAAATTGTTTTTTTTTTTTATAGAAATTGAAAATTTAAATCGATTGGATTTGGTTGTTCAAAAATATTGAAATTATTTTTAAAAATTGTTCTGGAAAGTTGCAATAGAATTTTATTTTTGCATATGAAAAATTCAAAATTTTAATGTGAAGCATACGCAAGAACCTCCAAATCGATACACTTACAGGTATAATTGTCAAATATTTTCAAATTATAACATCAATATTACACATTGTACATCATAGAGTTGTGAAATACAAATAATTGATATATTCTCATGCCCAACAGCATGAATAACTTTTCAAATTTTTTACCATCCAAATCGGGTTTCTTCAGCAAGAACAAGCAGTCACTTAAAAGAAACTGATGTACAAAATAGCACAATTATAATATGAAGACACCTATGTTAACAATTTTATGATAACAACAAAAAATTCTATAAAGTTGAATCAACAAAATTTTCATCATCAATTATTGTACACAATTTTCCAAGATTTTCATAGAATCTCCCTGCTATATCATTTAAAACAAAAACAAAAAAAAATAAAAACATGGGTTGTTGGCTTCTTTTTGTTCTTTTTCAAATCAAAATTTACAATGTATATTATTTAAGATACGAAACTAGGTCATCAGTTTAATTTTTTTTTTTTGAACAGATATTGCATATCTGAACATCAATTAAAGTCACCTGTATAGATATAAATACATTTTTTTTTTTAGATTGTAAACCAAACAATATGTATACATATTATGTGTATGTGTATAAAATACGAGTATATTCAAGTTTTCAATTGTATACCAGAAAAAAAGAATATTTTAAAGATCTTATCTTGTCATTTCTCTGCTCTTTAATTTATAAACATTCAAATATATTATGCAAAATGTTCACGAACAAATCTTTTATTTAACATTTAACTCTGTTATACATATACAGACATTTCTATATAAGATACACACATAATTTTGTATGTATGTATATATATATATATATATATATATAGAAAGAATAACTCTCATATCATGCATCAGAAATTTTTATTGAAAGGTTCATCTTTACATCTTATACAATTTATAGAATTTTTTTTAAATGTTTTGTTCACGTGAATTTTCTTTTATATATATTCTTATATATAGGTTACATTCAACTGATTTGATTCAATTCAAAGATCGACTGCGTCAAGATTGTATCAACTCAAAATTATTTAATTTTTATAATATACGGAATTAAAATTCGTTTCTGAATTTCCAGTTAAAATACAATTAATATTAAATTTTAATCGTATATAGCTTAGAATGGGTAACACTAAAATATTCTTTTGCCATCGGTGTACTTTAAATTGTGTGTGCATATAAGTATATTTCATATACAGGATAACACTACGGCAGAACTAGAATTTTATTTTATTTTTTGACCTCCAAAACTTTTCAAAAATTATTTTGAAAATTGAACCTGTGCTGGCCTCAGATCCTGAAATATATAGCTCACAATAGGAATATGCATATATAAAGCATAGCAAAAGGAACATAAAACCTAACCGTGTCTCAACAAAAATGTATTAAGTATATAAACATTCAATGTGCACAGAAATTTATACATAATGTAATCGCCCTTTCGAGTTTTATTGAAATAAATTTCGAGAGAATTTAAAATTGCTTGCAACATTAAAAACACTAAAATATTAAAATATGTAAATCAAGTAAAGCACCAGGATTAATGAATATGTTTAGAGTTCTTTGAATAATTCTGACATCAGATAAAAATATAGAAGAAAAACTTTTAATAGCTGGAGGAATAAATATTTGAATTGATAATTAAAAGTATATATACACTTTGAACCTTTCATAATTTAGTGCACTACTAATGTTCCTTTCCTTTATAGTTTATGTTCTTAAATTCTAACAAAAATATATACATGTGTACACAAAGTATATATAAAAATGAAAGGGTTAATCGATCAATGGAACAACTTTTTTATATTATCGGCTCTATTGCAAAATTTATGGAGTTGGTTTAGAATCAGGATAACTACTGCTCGTATATGCACTGTTCACTCACTTTAAATCTTCAGATTATACAATTAAACAAAGTCATCATAAAGTTAATTGTTGATTTTCAAACCAAATTTATTTGTTCACAGCTTTATTGTACTTAAATCTTAAATAATATTTTGTAGGCGGATTCGAAAATTTATTTTAATTTTAAAATTTTCATCACGTTTTAAAGTGAAATAAACAAAAAATTGCCTTTTAATTAATTTTATCGCATTCATAAATTAATTTAAAAAAAAAAAAAAAAATTAATCTTTCTTTAAGACAAGAAGAAAATTCACATTTGACGCCACTTTTAAAATGATGCGTTTTGTCTGTTTTCGTTTTTATTTTTCGCTTTTGCTTTCTGAACAGAATAGCCCAAGTTTATGAGATTTGCTTCTATTGATCACGAAATCATCACACAAAAAATAAGAAATCCGAAATGATCACATAGGAGGAATAAAGTCCAAATGGTTTTGCATTTATTTGCATTTTTCATTTATATTTCCATTTACATTTGTTTCTTTTTTTTCTTTAGCTTTCTCTATTATGAAGCTATTAACTTTTAGCACCCACACGCTATTCCCTATATATTTAAATGATCATTTATCATAGGATTATAGAATTAAAGAAAAAAAAATTTTTATTTCTCATACAAAATTTTCTATGAGTATTGCTATTTTAATTTTTAAAGGAATTTGAAGTTATATTGGTCACAACTGTTGGTAGATGTTTGTAATATTAATTCACTAAGTGCTAAATTAAATATAAGTTAAAGAACAAATGTTTAAAAATTTTAAACCGAATAACTATTAACACTTAAAGCACAAAATCAAAAACATTATTCTTCAAGCCAATCATAAACTTGCTAAAATTTTCAATAATTTAGGTTTTTCTCCCGTTTTGTGCTGAATTTTCAAAAATTTAATTTGGTATTGATAATGTTAAAATATATGATCTATAACTGAAACCAAGGTGTGATTGTTGGCAACAAACAGGCCCGAAAGCTTGAGCTATACATAATTGACGGTCAAATAATCAAGTTATCACATTAATTTGTGCATTTTGGATTTATGTATTCGCGGCGAATAGCTGGTATCTTGTTAAATAGTTGAATTATTCCAACGTAGATTTCTACTTTTGAAATTTTCCAAACACTTCTGTTGAGAATTCAACATGCACATTTTCGTACGGGAAAAATAAACTCCTTATTGAATGTAATGTAGCTGGTAATAATAATATTCAACATTATACACGATTACTATACTGAACATTAGCAAGCCCCATTGCACGCAATATATATAAATATTAGTAATAAATTATTAAACTAAAATGAAAAAAACAAACCATTGAAATTAAATGAATTTTTAATTTTTTAATTCTAATAATGAATCGTAGGTGTCAGCACAGCATACTCGTATTAATACCCTTATTCGCGATCATTAAGACCGAAATAAATTTTATTTCAAAATGTTTAATTGCATTTCATTAAAAATAGATTTTTTTCTATCTCTTCTTCTCTCTCTCTCTTTTTCTGTATTCCTCTTTTGCGCTTTTCTAGAATTAAACATTTAAGGATGATCTCCATGTAAGCCATTAAATTAAAATTCATTTCTATAAAAGTTGAAAAGATTAAAAGTAAAAAAATAAAAATAACGAAAACAAAAAATAAAAACAAATATTAAAAGTAAAATTAACCGCTTGCATATTGCGCAATGTAACTATTGAATAATAAATAAGCAGTGTAGTTATAAAAGGAGAAAAAACCAAAATCTATGAGTGCAACCCAAAGTACATGCATATCCACTTTATTCAAGTTAAATATTATATGAAAACCTTCTTCTTTAATTTTATTTTTCGAAAAGTTGTAACTAACAGCAGCGTTTTAGTATCACATCAAGTATTTTGTTATGAATCAAGTTTTTTTTTTCTTTCAAACTCTTATACAATTTTTGAAGCATAAAGCGTTGGCGTTACCACGAAATATTTGAAAAAAAAAATCCAAAAAATTAAGAGTTATACAAGCTGTTAGCGCAAAATTAAAAAAACAAAAAGATTAAATAAAGAGTTTCATTACTTAAAATTGGTTATTTTAAGTAAATGCTTTTCAAAATTAATAATTGTGCTATTTAAGTCATATTGTCAAATTGTCGATTGATTTTGCACACAAATTAATTAAAAATAGATTAATTAAAATTTATTAATTGTAAGAGAGTTGCAAAGAGTGCAAAACAAAATTTGTTTTTAAACTTATCCTACTGAGAAACCCGAAACCAACGTATAAATAAGGATTTGAACAATAAAGAACTACCAAGTTAACACAAAATATTTAAATTTCTCACACAAATTTTAAAAGCAACATTATATTCTAAAAGACTTGCCGTCGAACTTTATATCTATGCGGTGGGTATTGAGAATAATTAAAAAGTCTACCGTGATTCATTACTAATTAAATACTTGATTAAGTCTCCAAACACTGTTTTAAGTTGAATAAGTATTTCTTTGATAAATTATTGTACAATAATTTTTTTTTGTAGAGTTATTTGTGTTTTGTAGAGTTGGAAAATTATTTGGTTTTTGTAGAGAATAAAATAGTCGAATTTCATTTATTTTCAATTCAAAATAAAAAAAGTCTCAAAATCTATCCAAGTGCAGACACAAGTAAGTCATGGTGTCAAACTTATTGTAGAGCCAAAACTGTACAAAGAGAGTATAAGAGTTGCATTCTTTTGTGATCGAGAGTAAAATCTGAAAAATGAAATTTTACTACAACAATTCAAAGTTAATTCATTCATTCAAAGTTAATTCTATGTAAGACTTTAGTAGCTAACCATATTGATATCTTTTTTGTTCTTACTTGACCTAACTCAATAGTTTTGTGTGTAAATAAAATTTAAATGGACAAAACCAAACCACTGTTATCATATAAACGGTATAAAAAACAGCAAAAAATTATTTTTTTATTTATCATATTTTTTTTTCTTCTCTTTTATTTACCAAATCAATTCACTTCTTCATCTTCATGAAATGTTTGCTTGCTATACATATGGTCATAAACTAAATATCTTCTATAACGTACAAATCGAATGGAAAGTAGTTTTATTACAAAAAAAATTTTTTGTTGTTCTTATGTTTTTTAAGTCTCCACTTTGTAAAAATTTTTATTTAAGTATTTTTTTTTTATTATTATTTTTACAAATATAATATTATTTTTTTTAGTTATAAAATTTTAGTAATGTAATAAGCGAGTACTCCGACTACAACTACACCAGCCAATGACCTAAGATTTTTAAGCATCCATAGTTGTATTTACTTACATACTTATAAAGTATCTGTTAATGTCAGCGAAATCAGGCGCCACAATTATTTTATATTTTCGTTATTATTATTTTTTTTCTTAATTTTTTTATTTTTGTTGCTATTATTAATATTATTGAAATCATTTAAATATTTACTTGTTCCGACTAAAAATTGGCTACAAAATATACATATATATGTATATGTATATTATATGTAAATTTATATGTGTATACTAAGAAATATGCAAATGAAAATGAAGTATCATTTTAGTACTTAGTCTTGTTAATTTTTCTTTAATATCATGAGTCATGAGTAATCAAAGAGAAAACTGAAAAAATCGAATTTCGTCGGTTTTCGAAAAGCAGAAAGCATTAAGTCAGCAAACTGTGTTTTGAGTAAAGTCAATTTGAAAAAATCGTAAAATTGTAAAACTAATCAATTAGTGCATTGAAATTGGTCTCTTTAATTTCTGGATTTATAAACTACATTCTGGATTTGCATGATTTTTTAACAACAACAAAGATTATATTATTCAGATTTAATTCACCTATGAAATTCGAATTCTCAAAAAATGCACTTAGTGCTTTCTGCTTTTTAACCGACGATTTATACAAAAAATTATTATTAATTTATTTCTTCATGTTACTGTAAAAATTCAAGAAGACATAAAATATTTATTAAGATATTATAATTCAAATTACAAAATTATTATATTGCTAATATGGTACATATGTATATTTATATGTACTGAAATATGTAACTGTTCGAAATATATACAAATATAGTTGCTTAGTTTCCGCAAAGAAATAATAAAATTTTGAGTACCTCTAATACTTGCATATAGTCATATAAAATATATGTATACATACAATAAAAAACTTATATATACAAATGTATGTATGTATGAAGTTCTTCTGTTACACTTCCATGCAAACTTATTTAGGTCCAATTTAAGGGCAAATATGATTTTACTGAATTTCTAAGAAATACTAATAGAAACAAGAAATGATTTTAATTTTTCGAACCTTTATGGTTAGACTTCATACTAAAACAAATCCTGACCTCGTATTAAAAATTTTTTTCTTGAATAAAATTCTTTAAAGGAAAAACAGTTTGAATCACAGTTTACCTGTCACCTGTCGTTTTGTTATCGTCCTTACTTGATATAAATGCATTTTGTGCATTTCTTAACAAAAAAAAAACACCGTAATCCGAATATTGTTAATCAATTGTATGTCTAACCTAATTCTATTTTAACTTGCTAATTTTGTCACAATATCGATAATCTTCTTGTTTTATGTTTTGCTTCTAAAGCATGCGGGAATTCAAAAAATTTGTATTTTGTTCATGTATTGTACATAATATTTAAAAAAATAAGATTTCCCCTTAATATATGCAATAACGAAAAAACAATTTTGACAAAAAATTATTTTTTATCAAAAAAAATCTGCATATGTTTCCGTGCGGCTTGAACTAAATGTTTTTATTTACAAACTACGCTAAATTATAAATGAGAAAGTGGTTTATTTTCTGTGCTTATGGTCCGGCTTTTGCATGGCAAGACGGGTGTTTTTTGAGCCGCATTTCTTTTTACGAATTACGGATTTGGCGAATGTAAATTCCAAGGACGGAAACTGGTTTATAAAGAGCTGTCTAACTTGAGGGTTGAGATACAAAAGATCCAGCGGTATCACAACGGGCCCAATTGGCCTAAGTGCATATTAACAACTCTATTTACAAAATATTGTTAATTTATTACAATTTTATTTTAAAGATTTTATCAAGATAAATTAATTTTATCTAAAAATTTACGAGTGATTTGTATTCAAGGATTAATCGTTAAATAACTGGTATATTATTAATTAAAACATTTCTTTTACTAAGGGTTTATGTTCTAGAGTTAACATTGAATTTTTCAAAAGCAACTTGATAAACAAAGTGTACAAAAAATTTTTAGGTATAAAACATTTGTAAAATATTGGTTATTCAAATATTATTAATTGTGGTTTCGTCATAAAAACTAACTAGTTTTTTGTTATTATTTTCGAAATAAATCGAATATGTTGATTCGATATTACCATCTCGATATAACCTATTCGTATATAGCGAGTAAATATGTGACTTAAATAGATATTTTGATAAATTACTTAATATTTTTTTAATAATAGTTTTACTTTCGATTTCAAATACATATGTATATAATATATAGTGTTAAAATTTACACGTAAAAGTATTTTTTCAATAATATGTAATTTAACACTTAAAGTTTGCATTCAAGTATTTCCAGACTTCCCAATTCAATGTCTAGTATAACCAAGAGTGTCTAATCACCACATTTGTATTACTCCTATGACAATTTAATATTTATTGCAATCTAAAACATATGGTAGACTGCAGTTACAATTATTCATGATAAAAATAATAAAGAGAAAAAATGAAAAATTATTGTCAATGAAAACTTGTTACCTCTGAATGAAATAATTTCTTTAAATAAAACTTTCATTGATCAATTAAAAAAACGAAAAAACCAAAAATAAAAAGAAAGGAAAATAAGAGGAAAATATTTAAATCTTGAGAAAAAAAAATGTATCAAAAAGACATCATTGTCCACGTTCAAATCTGATATCGTCCGGTACACTGAAAAATTATCCACCTATAGCAATAATAAATTTAACATTAATTATTTTGTAACATGTAATTTTCTCTTTTTAAAAACTGAAATTTTCGTAATTTGAATTACACATTTAAAAAACATTTAATTTTTATGTGAAAATTAATAAATTATTATTAAATTCAGAAAGTTAATTTATAGTTAATTGATATTTGAATTACATGATATTATGGGTATAGGTAGTGCAATTGAATATTGTGAATGTTATAAACATTAACCTGTTCATATAAATTCGAAATAGATTACAATTAAATAAGTATATGCAATTAAGTGTCATAAATTTGTATCCTTCAAACACCTTAACAGTACACTGTAAATTATTATGCTAAGCTTATACATAAAGCAATGTGTTAATTACATTTAAAGTTTAATGAATGTAATACGAATTAAGACTGTATCAATAATTTTAGGAACTAATGTAACTAGTCAATATATTAAGTAAGTAGTAAATGTTTCGCTTCAATTGGAAACCAATAACCCAATTCGTTTTTTGGAAAAAATTTTTATAAATTTTTCAAAATTTTAAAAATAAAGAAAATCACTTTTATACCCATATTTTCATCTTATGATTTTGTTAGTCCAGAGCGGCACTAGCGTCTGAAACTGTTGAATATTTCTTTCTTAAAATATAAACCATCAGATATGAAGAAAGGAATATTCGAATACTATATGATTATTTTTTTTGATCGCTAGATTTGATGCCCAGAGCAAAATCATAAAAGTGGAAACTGTATCAAAAACATGACTTTGGATCATTCAATTCGAAAAACTTGAGTTATTCGGGAAAATTCGATGTTAACTCAATATAACTATTTAGAAGTGGCCAGAGTGGAAACTGAACTAAAAACATAACTTTCCCTCGGTCATTCGATAAAAAATTAATTTATTCGGAAAAATTCGAATGTCCACTCCGTTTTTAGGGGTTTTGATTATTTTGCTTAATTTATATCAAAAATATTCATTGTAGATATTTAAAGAATATTACGAAAAAATTTTGGTTACTTATTATATAGAAACATTTTTTATACTTACAAACATTTCTATAAAAAAACAGCAAAAAAATATAGATTATATAACAGTTTAATTGTTCATAGAAATGAACTCGCCTTTCTTGTAAAATTTTGACAATATTAAAATTTATTTTAACCCATTTTTATAATTCTGTATAGAATTCTTTTAAGACTTATGCAATTGCAATTATATACTTAAATAACATTACGTCTTTTTATTTACTGCACCCATTAAATTGTATTTGAAATTTAAACCACTAGTTATATACTCGTACCTATCCATTTTTATTTTTATATGATAAATTATACTCGTAGCACGGTGCAAGTTTTTTAATGTTCACTTTCAATTAAAAAACAAAAAATAAGAATCAAGACAATAATTCTGACACCACCGATTATTTGTTACTTTTAATTAGGACAATTTTTGCAAAACAAAATAAATTTGCCTCCTTCAAAATTATCTTAAATCTTGAAAATTCTCTTTACAATTATTCAAAAGTACAGTGAATATAACATACACACATTTATAAATAGTACACATGTATAAATAGTCATATATAGTTGGGTATGAATTTAATTTCGTAGTAGATTTACTACTGCTATTGTATTAAAAGGAGTCACAAAAGAAATTGTATATCTAGAAAATGAAAATTTTAAAGACGAAATAAATCTTTATATTTTTTATTGTTATACTTTTATACAATTGAGAATAAATTAATTTGTGAAAGAAATGAAAAATAAAGAAAGGGCTCAGAAACGAAATGAAATTACCTTATTTGTAATATTCATTTCTAAAATTAAATTCATTTTCTTATCATTTTTAAAATTATAAGTATATACCCTCACTATACCTTTTTTTTATTTAAATTATTGTGTTTTAAAGTTTTCTCTTATGCCATACTTAAAATGCTTATGTTTATGATTAAAGACCTTACTTGAAACTCTGCTTAACTATATTTATATATGTATGTTTGTACGAACATAGGTATGTAAGTTTGTTAATTTATATATTTTATTTTCATTTCGGATTCACATATATCTCAGCTTTCTTAACTTGTCCTTTTATTTCCTTTTTAGTGTGTGACGTGTGACTTGAAATTAGATGTCAAGGGAACAGAAAAAAGAATTCCCTCCACGAATAAAATAAAAAGAAAAACTGGCAAAATACGAAAATAATATATAATGTATACATAAGGAGAACGTTGACACCGACCATGGCGGAGTTTTACACATGCTTTTTATACTTATTTTCTTATTTTTATAAATTTTTTTTTTGTTATTATTATTTTTACAGTTTGATGTAATTTATGTATATTCCTACGTTATCTTTTAAATTCAAAAGTACAATATACAAAAAATTTAATATCAATATACATACCAACATGTACATAATATGTAGCAGAATATTTATGTATAAAATTGTTTATTTGTAATGTTCAAACAATAATATTAATATATTTATTCGCATAATAATCGTAGGATATTTTGTATTTGGGTATACGTATATACAGTAGGCAATGGAAGAAAAAAATGAAAGTACTCGTATTATCGAATTACAACTTTATAAAGTTTCTTATAACTAAAAAAAATTGCCTACGACTTACTATTGAGAGTATACTGATACCAATATAAAGAAAAAACAATAATGTTAATATACAATAACAAATCGTTAAGGACTAATCTTGTTTCGGACTCTTTTTCAATGATGCACTCTATAGCAGAAATGTTCACACAACATGGTTTGAAAATTTACGATTAAGTGTTATTAGATCGTAAAATTTCAACGACAAGTTTTAAGATTTTTTAATATATTTTAAGTTTTAGGAGAAGCTGGTAAAATAAGAAACCATATTATATTAAAAGCTTAACCATAAACGCAAAGAAACTTTTGCACTCACTCAGCAATAGAGAGAAAAACATGCAACCCTGAGCAGTAGAGAGAAAGAAAACAATACCACTACCTGTTAATCTACAAAAATTTTTTT
Organism: Condylostylus longicornis; assembly: GCF_029603195.1. NCBI lineage: Eukaryota > Metazoa > Arthropoda > Insecta > Diptera > Dolichopodidae > Condylostylus > Condylostylus longicornis. The sequence goes on from NW_026578043.1 coordinate 2,465,646, forward strand.
GTTAAGGTGTTATAGTTACGACAATAAGTTATGTTTTGAATAAGAGGTTCTTTTGACATAATTAACAATTCGATTTAAATTTTTCTTAAAATTTTTCAAAAAAAAAAACAAAAGAATTACTTCTGGAATTTTTTTTGGGACAAATTGACTAATGCAAAATTTCGAACAAAAATAACAAACTTTCCTGAAATTTGATAAAAAAATTAAAAAAAGGATTCAGTAAGAGATTTCGCTAAATCAGGAAAGAAGACGAATTAAAAATAGTTCCAAATTTTGGAATATACTCGTAGATAAAATTTTTGTTCCGACTTTTCCAATACAATTAAAAAAATTTAGTAAGAATCAAAAGCTTCTTATGAGCTAGCATAAAATTTTTTTTAAAATTTTTTTAAAATAATTTTTTGTTTATTTTAATTTCAGAGATTCATAATTTTTCTTGTCAACGAGAATTGTTTATTATTTGTTACTTCATTGACTGTCCGCTGGACTCTGTAAAATCTATATTAATTCTTTCTGTCACTGTTTATTCGTATATTACGTAAAGAAAAATTTTAAAAATTTGTTTGTATTCTTATAAAATACGAAATTTTGTTTACGGATAGCGGCGGATACATTGTTATATCAGAACAAAAAAAAAAAACATTAACGTTGAAAAAGAAAAAAATTTATAGAAACAGTGAATGTTACTGAATCACAATACAAAACCCGAATAAGTATAACAATATTGAGAACAAAAATTGATTCGACAATGAAAAAAAAAAACTTAAAAATAAAATTTCTTCTTCATTTCTTTTTTTTTTCGTTTATTCTATTTTCTTATATTGATTATATATGGCGAATTGTTTTCCTTTTATGGAGTAAAAATGAAAATTTTCTACTTAAGGAATAGAGAATTTTGTTTTGCTTTTTCTTTTCTGATTTGTACTTTTGTGAGTATAAAGAAGCATTTTCATTTCAATATGCCTCTGAAGTATCCAAATTTTGACAAAATGCATTGAAGACATTATAGTTGTTTCGGAATACTTTTTTTTGAAAAATATTAAGTTGAAATGTTTTCTCTTGTTTATTCAAAATAAGTCGAGACATTCTCTGGGCCCAGATAAATTTACTTTAAAAAATGAGAAAGACAGAGAAAAACTGAGAACATTTGAGAATACAAATAGGATCAAATTGCCAAAAATCCACTGAGGGTTAATGTAAAAACGGTATTAATAAAATCGTATTTTTTGTACTTTTACCACCCAATTTTTCTGAATACAAAAAAAAAATGTATTTTGAAAATGACTCCTTAAAATTGATAAAAACAAAATAAACGTCGTTCACGATTACATACACACAAAAAGAAAAAATTTTTTTTAAAAGCATTTCCTGAATTTCTTCAAAAAGACATGACAAAAGTTTTAAAGTCTTATTAAAACTTTTTTTTTTAAAGCAAAATAATTCGCTTATCTATAAAATAATTCCCTTTAATATTTTGATTAATGTATAATATAAGAATTTGAGATACCAGGAGAAATTAGTTGTAAAATAATTTTCGATAATATTAATCGCAATAAAATTTCTCTTTGAGAGTTTAAAATTTCCCATTTACTAGATATTATTAGAGTTATTTACTAGACGAGTATTGGAACAAAATTTCCCTTTTAACGAAAATCCTTAATCCTTCAAAATTATTGAACTTGGTGGTTATCACAAGAAATATTGAGTTTGGTCGAAAAAAAAAAAATAAACTTTCACTCAAAATCAATAATCAATAAAGCGTCTTATTCTTTTTCCTCGAAAATTGGTGTCTTGTCATTTTTCCAAATATGACAAAAATGGGTTTGAAAACATTTCGATTTTTAGCACGTAACTATTTCAATAATAATTGAAAATTATTGTTTTGACAAAATTAAAATTTTTTTGAATAACTTATTATTTAAAGAATTCGCAAAGAAAATCTATACATTCCGCAAAGACTCTCATGTACTTGCATAAATTTTTAAATGCTTTTAAATCACTTGTTGAGAATCAATCACTTTGTATGAACAAATACACTACAATAAATAAATTGCAATCAATATCTTCGATATAATTAGATTCTATTGAATTGAATCTAAATGAATTCAATAGTTAAAAAATGAATTCTCATTTTATTTTATTAGAACAATTAAAATATGAAAACATAAATGAATAAATTTTAAGAATAATTCACTCATACCATGATTTTAAATTCGTTATAAAAAATTACAATTATAATATATTCAATAGTATACCCAAAATGAAAATCATTGCAATTTATAAAATAATTCAGATTGATTCTCAAGTGAAAAAATTCCATTATATCAAAGTTTTATTATTATTGTTGTGCAGGTTTAATATTTTGGAACATAATAATTGTAAATTTTATCTGATTATCGATTAAATTAAGCGATTCATTGAATAAGAAAATTTTATTTTTGGTCACGATTATGTTTTTTTTTTATATCTAATGCATATAAAATGTAAATTTAATGTGAATTGAATGTGATTTTAAATTTTTGAATTTTTTTATTTAGTATTCAACTTGCTATTACATATACCAATATATTTTTGATCTACAAATTCATTAAATGTTTTTGTAAATTAATGAACATAGTTATTTTTTTTTTTAATGTTCTTTGAAGAATGCTAATAAATTTTTGGATTTCGCCTTATATTCGGGTCAAAATTTTTAATAATAAACTTATAATACATGAAGTTTAAATTCGACCCGCATTCACAACATTCACTAGTATCTAATGGCATAAATAAAAATAATTTGTGAACTTACTTGAAATTACAGTAACTGCAGTTCAATATTGGAAACACAAGTTCAATTACGAGAGAAATTGAACTTGTGTTTCAAAGATAAAGAAAATACGCATCATTTAATGGGTGAATTGCAAATATCAAATATTAACTTGAAAGTAGTTCTGATATAAGTGTATATACTTTAAGTAAAATTTACAAGGACATTCTGACCTATATTACTACAATAAACCGTTCTAATCAATCGAATAAATGCAATTTACCCCTGCTTCCTTGCAATATTTATTTGACAATTAACACTATTATAACTTTATTAACACAGGTTATATTTTCTATAATTATTTATTATTTAAAAAAATACTTTTCAAATTACGCAGTAAAAAGCTGAATGCGACATTTTAACAACAAAAGTATTTTATTATATAATTTTATTAATAAAATTTAATAGGTGTGTAGCCTTTTATCAATTTATTCAACAGTTCACATTAATCCACTGACAAATTGACAATATTAATTTTAAATTTTCCGTCCCAAAACACTTGTTTAAAAAAAAAATTTTTTTTTTTGCACCAAAGGGATTATTAATAACCTTTTAAAAGGAGCTTATAGATTATACTAATTATTAATATTCACGCTTCTATTGAAACAGTGACGTAAAATGTAGAGTATTATTTCACCCTAAATGATTTCATCGATTTCAAAAGTAAGAAATTAAGTTGAAAATAAGCGTAAAAATTAAAGGACTGTAGTCAGTCGTGAAAATATTAAGTAATTAGTTAACGAAAATAAAATTTTATTAAAATATAAAAATTTAGAAATTTCATCGGAAGAAATCAATTAAATTTTTCATATTGCTAAACATTTTCTTGAGGCTTCTAAATTATTAATAATTTATTTAATATCAAGTACATTTAGCCTTCATAATACATGTATACATATACATAAATAGAATATATTCGGCATTAAATTTCTTTCAAAATTAAATGACTTCTACGATTCTTTTAAATTTCAGAAATTTTTGAAAATCAACTGTAAAGGTGATTAAAGCATTTCTTCATAAAGAACTTATATCACGTATGTATAAAAAAAACTTCCCATATTGATCTTAATACTTACGTCTTACACGTATTATTTAATAATCGATAAAATCAGACACAATTTTCTTATTTACATTAAAATAAAAAAAAAAATTTTCTTGATTTTCTATTTGTTTTTCCTATATAACAATCAAAGATTTTCACAAAATTTCTTATAAAAGTAATATACGTATAACATCAATATAAATATTTTTTTTTATCGTAACTTTTCAGATAATGGAGCTAAAAAGTAAAAATACAGACATTATGTAACTTTCCTGAAAGGTTGTACAATTCTAATAAACACTGAGAACATTTTTTTTTTTTTGCAAAATATCTGGAATTGTTGTAAAAATTTTATAAAATTGTATAATTTTCAGTTCTCAAATATTGCCGTAAAAAATCAAAAATATTCCGAAACATGATCGTGCACAATATAAAATTGCCATTTATATAAATGCGACTGAATATTTAGAATGAAACAAGGAGAAACTATGTCCAAAAAAAAAGTGTTCCAAATAAATTAATCTGAATATTTAAATTAAATGTTTAGAAATATTGTAAAATTTTTATATTTTAGCTTACATTTTGCGAAAGTTGTACATAAAAATTTCTCAAAATATAGATTAAGTTATGAAGAACTTAGATTTTTAACAAAAGTATTTCGAATTCGATTTAACTAACTTATTCACGTTTTGCTTGTACCCACACATTTATATTCAATTTCATAAAATTTTTACTCAAAATAATAATTTTAATAGACCCCTAAAATTATTTTAAATTTGACATTGAATTTTCATTACACGATCGTTATGCCTCCTTTCTTCTCTAAAACATAGTCGAGATTGCATAAAATAAAGGCCTTACTTTCCTATAGCAATAAATTAAAAACTTTTTTCATTTATATTCCATTTTCCTTTTTTTCTTGCTTTCTTTTTGTATATTTGCAACATAAAAAAGAAAATTTTTCATTTTTTTAATTCACAAAAAAAAAAAAAAAAATAACTCAGTCTTTCCCACAGACGTGAAAAGAAAAACCAAAATTGAAAAAGAAAGAAAAAACGAGAGAAAACTATAAATAAAAAAATGCAAATAATTTCATTTTTTCAGCATCAAAGATCCTTTTGAAATTCACTAGTGCAGACAATCTTATTGCCGTTATCCTTTTCAAATATTCTTTTATATATAAACGTATATATATATATACATAAATATGGCATTCATTATTCCTGATGATATTTATTTACTTTTTTCATCATTTCTTATTTGATTTTCCTTTTGTTTTTTTGTTTTTTTTGGTTTTTATTAAATATACGTGAACTTCCACAAAAAATTATATTTTTCTAGTGTAATTCTATTATGAATTTTTATATACCTATTATACGAGTATTTATATGTATTAGTTATATTTGTTATTCATAGACTTATACGAGTACTACATCGAATTCTCTGTAATAGGTAACCATTATACGTATACAGACCAAGAGTACCTCAATATAAAATATATGTGTATATATATATATATATATCTTTTTATATTGATATAATGTGTTGATACTTGAAATATGTATTAAAAAAAAATTTCAAGCTTCAACCCATCATAAATGTTTCATTCCTATAAAGAAGCTATATACATAATACTTGAATATATATATATATATATACATAGATTGTCGTTTATGTTGAAGACTGAGAATAATTTTAAAATTAAACTATTTATATATTGCAACTTGAATAGAAATTGCTAGTTTAAAAGCTCACTTTCAAATCAATCGGGAAAGCAATTAAATCAGAATTTTACACTAAAAACGAAAATTTTATGTATTTTTAAAAAAAATTTAGATTTCAATATTTTATGAAAAATATAGCATAATAAAAATCCATTTAAAAGTTATTTTTGAATTACCGGTATACTACCTAACTCATACAAATATTGCATATTTCAAGGTACTTTTCATATGAAATATTAAAAATTTCATACTGTTTCCGGAGAATTTCGCTATGACAATATGCAAGAAGAGAATTTTCTTTTTAATAATTAACTTCTATTTTTTAATACTTTCTTAACCTTAAGTAGAAAATCGGGCTGTTGCAGCTTTATAATAATAAATATGATTTTTATAGTGACCTAGCCAAGGTTTGAATCGAAGACTTTATATAGAATTAAAGAGCTGGCGGTATAACCACTGTGTCATGGCTGTGATAGGGCTGTTTATCGCTGGTGGTATAACCAAAATAACTTTACTTCTTAAAATAATTATTTCAATTAAATAAAATGTTGATCATAAATGCAAATCTTTTAAAATATAAATATTGCATACTTTAAGGTGCATTTCATATTAAATATAAAAAATATTACATGAAATTTTGAATACGAAATCACTAAAACAGTTTTTGACGATTTAAAAATTTTGGCATTTACTGATTTAATTTTTTCTTAATTGTTTTTCCCCTATACATTATAAATCGATTCGTTTTGAAATCATATATGTACATATGTACATACACAAGTAATTGATTAAAACTGAATACTTAATGATTTTTTATGTTTTAAAATTTGGAAAAATTTATTTTTTTTTTTCTTAACATGAATTACCATTAAAAACTCACTGCATAAATTAACATTATTTTTTTTTTTGAAATAACATAATGAATAAAAACTTCCGCCTCACCAAAATTTACACACGTATAAGTAATATGTACGTTTCTTACGGGCTTACGGATATATACAAGTTACGGATATATTCATATTTACCATTGCATATACTTATACTTTAATATCAAATAAAATAATCTCACTTTTATGTATAGTCCTACATAAAAATTCTAAGTAAAGAGAATGTGGGCTTTGGTCCTCTTAAAAAGAAAATGTTTAAATTGATAAAATATATATGTATGTAATATATACATTTATTCACATATACCTATTATATATAATGTGTAGAGTGTACTTATGTTTAAACCATAAGTAATATTATTCAAAGAATATACGCCGCATACTTATAGATAGAAAAAAAATATTTGCATTCTGATTTTAAACCTACAATGGATGCATTTTCTTCTTTTTGTTGTTCTTTTTTTTTTTTTGAATCAACAATAAAAAATGACCTAAATATATTTTTGTAATAAAAAAAATTTTTTATTGTTTTACTTTAAATTTTCTATATTAACAAATCTGTAATCTGTATACAGAATATAAAAATAATATACATGTATGTTTAAATGTGCAACTTTCCTCTACATTGTTGTAAATAGAATAAAAAAATATAATAAATATAAAAGAAAAATCTTAAATTTTTTTTCTTTATATTGAAAAATCACTTTAAGAGTATGAACAAATTTTTCCATTTGTAAATCAATCAGAATTTTAATGGCCTTTTTTAATATCATGTAGAAATAATGTTCGGCCCTCTGCCAACCACCTACAATCATTGTGTTATTATATACATAATATATATAACTTATGAAGATCTCTACATATAATTATTAAAAAAAAAATTTTTTTTTATATTAAAATTTATTGCCTTAAAAATATTTTCATAAACTTCGGCCCATAATTTCATTTATTTACAAATAATGGCCATAATAATAATGTAAAGTTATTTAATATAAATTTAACAAATAAAAAAAAATGATGGCATTTAATTTTAAACTATATATTAAACTATAAATATGTTTAAAATATGTTTTGTAAAAATAAATTTTAATTTCCTAATAAAAAATTATATTGCACAACATAAATTTTTTTCTAATTTTCAAATATTTCCTATTTGGGTAAGAAATTATTACCATTATTTAAGATTAATTGTTAATTATCGGCCGATAATTTAAAATATTATTGAAATTAGATCAAATTTAATTCCAAAACAGATCAAGCACACAAAATCTATAATTGATCAGATAAAAAAAAAAATCTTTTCCTTTTTATCGTTTTATAATCACAGACACATGCCTTTTTAATAAATATTGTTCGTAATAATTTCGTTTAATAAATTTGTTCGTAATAATTTAATTACGATCAAACAAACTTCTAAGGTCGATTAAGGAAATGTGCTCAATCATATTAATTAATAACGAATACAAATAAGGTCCAGTTATAATCGGAATGGTATGATTTAAAAAGGGTAAATTTGGATTTGCCAGACATGGAAGGGTAAACTTGAAGTGAAGCGCAGTATGGTCTTTTAATTTTTAATACAGAATTGCGGACCACGTTTAGGAGCCATGACTTGAAAGATATCAGAATAAAGAAGTCATACTATATATATAAGAGCAAATTTTCTGGTAACAGTTTTAATTTCTGCTACATATTTATTCCGAAAAAATTTAACCTTTAAGAGCACCTAAACCCTCCTAAACTGATAGAATCTCAATGCGAAACAATTTTTTACTTGCAAACGAAGACCTACATGCATATGCCAATGTACCACTATATGGCATAACCTGTATAATATTGAATAGCGCATTAAAGCAATATCTAGCAATACATTTTACAAAAATAATTTATTGCCCATGCATATGAGTTATAATAGCATTTTGTAGATTAAAAATTTTCAAAAATATTAAAAAATATTTTATTGGTGAAAATAGTACCTATACTATCTACCTATTGATTAAAAAGAAAAAAAAAAATGTTATCTTTCATCGTTATATACTTTTACCAATAAATTTATAAAAAAATATTTGTTAAACGTGTACTATTGCAATTTATAAGTCATTACACTCCACGTCATTAATTTATGAATAGCGTCCCCCTATTTAATCAACGATTTTAAGCAAAACTTTAAAAACAGTCATTAATTTAAAGCACATTCACTCGGTTTACTGATGCTTTCAATAACTTTCCCCAAAAAAATAAAAGCACTTTTCAGCAGTTATAACATAAAAAGAGTGTCAAATTAATGAAATGTTACCCTTCTTACCAATTATTAAAACAATCAGAAGTACGATATAAAATTTACGTTGTAAACATTTCTTCTTTAAAAATTTTTCCCGTACAATATCATGCTTAATAATCCTCCAAAAATTCATTTGCTTGTTCTATATTAGTTTTCAATTGAATTTTCAGTATTGTTGCATATAAAATTTATTATTTGATCTCACTTAAAATTATTACAATTCGATTATAAGTTTCATAATTATGTAATAGCTTTCTTGATGCTACTTAATAACATGCCACAGTTGATAACAAATGCAATTTTTTTAGTTCTATTTTAGATTTACTACTGTTTTTGAAAGTGAAATCATGCATAAATTTACACAACAATCGACACAAATGACTAATAGAAAAAATTTTATGTGGAATATTGTCCACAAATCACAGAAAGCGTCCAAGTAAAACTATTGAAACTGTATTTCATTAAATACGTGAAATCTATAAATATTAATTTCCGTAAATATAGGATAATTGACTCTAGTAAATTCAAAACTTTCCCTTATAATTCTTACACATATCTACTGTTTTTTCTTTCTTTTTAATTTACATTTTGGTATCATTAACACAATTATCTGCTGCCGTTGCACCAAAATAAGATAAAAATTAATATTCATTTTGAATCTTCGTTCCAAGAAAAATTTTAAAAGCTATATACACACGTAATAATTCAGTTTTTGTATATAGACGGTCATTTGTAATTAAATTTTTCCCACATTATGCATAAATAAAATATTCGCAGACTATATGAAACAGATTGAAGGAGAAAAGCCATGAAATGACATTATTTGTCACTTAATTTTCTATGATTACCATTATAAAAATTGTATGGCATATTAAAAATCAATATAAACATAGTTACATATATTTTGACAGAAGTAAATTCAAATTAGATCAATGTAAAACTAGTAAAATTACCTAAACTCGTTGGAAAATAACTTAATATGCATTTTAGTTTTATACGTTTTTGTTTTTAGATATCTGAGATAGACACACTCAATATATACATTTAAAAGTGACAATCAAATGAGAAAATAAAAAATATAAAAGTTGTATTCCTTATACTTGTAGAGTACACTGTTATTTTTTTGATTGAAATTTACCCCGAGGGCAATTGTAATTGACTTAAATTATAAAAATAGCTTAAAGTGTAATTATAGTATTTTTACTTTATTTTAAAAATGCATCAATATTATTTACTTATATTTTGATATTTCAGTTTTTCCTTCTGATATATCAGCATGTTCAATAACCAATACTGTTGATTATAAATTGTAATTTTGCATTACAAATATTAAATGCAAACTATACCATGAAAATTTTAAAAAATAAAAAAAAAAAATTCACTTATTCAATTTTGCAATATGCATGCGTCTTTGTTTTACCATAAACTTTGTTTTACTATTAAATATAGTGCAAGATGCTTACGGCACAGCAATAATTTACAATATTTAATGTTACTGTGATACCAAGGGATACACCCTTGTGATATAAATAGATCTCTTCCTTTCCATTTTCATTAGAACCAGTTAAAATTTTTCAGAAATTAGCTAAGGTTCTTATCATTTGCATTCGCTAAGTCTGCAGAAATCCCGTTAAATCGGTGCTCCTGTATGGCAGCGAAACATGGTTATTGAAGAAGAACTATATAGATAAAATGTAGACCTTCATAAATAGATGCCTACGAATAATATGCGTAATATTCTGGCCGAGAACTATAAGCAATAAGGATCTCTGGGAACTAACGGGGCAGGAACCAGTATACGCCCAGATCAGAAGAAGAAAGTGGAGCTGGACAGGCCACACACTTTGGAGGCCAGTAAGCAGCATTCCACGAAGAGCCCTTGAATGGAATCCGCAGGGTAAAAGGAGAGTAGACAGACCCAAAGAAACATGGCGCAGATCAATTTTGAAAAATAGCTGAGGGGCGCCCGTAAAATATGGTCCGAAATAAAAGAAATGTCGTAGAACAGAGTCAGTTGGCGAAGCTTTGTAGATGCCCTATGCTCCCAAAGGGAGTAGAAAAGGAAAAAAAAAAAAGTCTGCAGAAATAAGATACTAAAAGAGTTAAGACTTAAGAAGTCTCTACCTTGAATTCGCCACCGCTGAGCATGAGCTTAGTAGTAGCTCAACGTTTTCTCTTACTCCTCATCAGAGCAATCTCTACAGAGATTCCAAAATTGTTCTTGAATCAGACAATGTCTCTCTGAATTCCCATAACCATGCCGATATTTTCCAATCGAAGAGATATCAGGTCCTTTGTGCAAATAAAAACTTTAACAAAATGAATAGCTTATTCACCTACAAGTTTTGCTTTCATGCGAGTTTTTTTATTATGTCATTTCACACTTTTGAAAAGACAAACTTCTTAATTTTTGAGTTCCTTTATGTCGCCATCAAATTGAACACATATTTAAGTAATGACACTTCGATTGCCAAAATGTGTATCTTTCAAGTAATGGTATTTTTTATGTTGGAGTTTTATGCACCCTTAAAATCTTAATGAATCCAAATATCACTTTATATAAAAGTATATGCGTTCACCTTAATTATAATACGATATACCCTGTAAGTATATGTATATACAATTTCATTTTCAATAACAAAACATTTTAGTTCATTTCTTCCTTTGTTACCTTGTAGATTGTAGATTCTAAGGGAACTGAGTGGGGACAGGAGCATCCCCCCAAGCCACCGCAGCCATTTTTGACTTATTGTAGCCACCCCACTCCCCCGTCTATAATATCCCCGTCCCAATCACAAAGCCGGAGATATCCCTAAGGGAGTTGGACAATAGTTCCCGAACACTTAGGGACCCATGTCCAAGACAATTGCGGCGCCGAACAGCCAGTGCCGGACAGTCGCAGAGAATGTGCACGGCGGTCTCATCGCCACCCCCACAAAATCTGCACAGGGGGGAGCCCGACTTCCCCAGCCTGTGCAGGTGGTATTTCACCGGGCAGTGCCCCGTGAAGAAATTCGCAATAGTGCGAACCCGGCTCCTGCTCATCCCCAGCAACTCCGCAGCGAATCCGCCGGAGCACGCCGGAACAAACACCTTCGCATGACGGCACCCTTTCGTGTCCCGCCAGTGACGACTGCATTCCGCCGCGAGTAGGCAGGCAAGCCTGGCCCCCACGGCGGAAGAAGGCAGACCACAGAAAGGCAGCGGCTGCACAAAGGCAGCCCCAGATCCCCTCCGCGCCAACTCATCGGCAACTTCGTTGCCCGCATGGCCACTATGGCCCGGCACCCAAATGAGCATCACTCTGTTTTCCGATGCCAATTCCATAAGTGCAGCAAGGCAGCTCCAGACCAGCTTGGATGTAACCTGAGCTGAACGGAGCGCCAGCAGTGCAGCCCTGCTGTCTGAGAACACATAGATGGTGCGGTTTCTATACCCCCTTTCCAAATTGATTCTCAGACAGATCTCTATTGCATGTATTTCGGCCTGGAACACTGTGCAATACGGGTCAAGGGTTGCATATACACGCGTGTCCGGGCGGACACCGTATACGCCCGAGCCCACACCCGACTCCGTTTTGGATCCGTCCGCATACCACACGCTCGAACCCGACCTAAGTACCGGACCACCCCGATCCCACGTCCATCGATCAGGAAACAGAACCCTGTACTTGTGGTCGAAGTTGTACCGCGGCAGACAGGTATCTGACATGGTTATCCTTAGAATCGGATCGCCCTCAATGAAGTCTCTGTGAGTTCTGTGGGCCAACTTTAGCCCTGGCTCGCCCTCGCCAGAGAGAAGTCGGTAAGTCACCAGCCGAGCTTCCTTCAATATATGGAGGTGCAGTGGCGGCAATCCGATCATCACCTCCAATGCAGCGGTGGGAGCCGTCCGCATCGCCCCGGTCACTCCCAGGCAGGCCAGCCTCTGTAGCTTTTCCAGCTTGGCCCGCACACCCGCCTGCTGAGCTTTACGGCACCATACAATCGACGCATAGGTGACGATGGGCCTAGCAAGGGCCGTATATAGCCACAGTGCTATTCTGGGACTAATTCCCCAGGTCCCCCCGATGAAGCTCCTACACGTCCACAAGGCCGCCGTAGCTCTCCCGATAACTCTGTCGATATGGGTATTCCAAGAGAGACGATCATCCAGGGTTACCCCCAGATACTTCACCTCCCTCGAGTAACTAATACGTTCACCAAACAGAATTGGGCTCGTTAATCTGTCCCTGCTTCTGCGTCTGGTGAAGGCGACCAAAGTGCTCTTGCTTGGATTTATATTTAACTCAACGCCTCTGCACCACCTTTCCACAACACGTAAATTTTGCTGTAGAAGATCTGAAATAGTGCTCTCAAATTTTCCCCGCACGACGAAGGCCACATCGTCAGCGTATCCCCAGACACGCGCCCCGGAGCCCCTGAGAGCAGCTATTAGATCATCCACTACAATGGACCACAGGAGGGGCGAAAGAACCCCGCCCTGCGGACATCCTTTTGCAGCGGAGATGAAGAGTATATCGTCAGCTATGGTGGACTTAATAATCCTATCCTGTAGCATCCGATTGACCCATCTGCTAGTCGTCGCATCAATCCCTCGTTTGTGCAACGACTCACAGATGACATGATATGGGGTGTTGTCAAAAGCTCCCTCTATATCAAGGAAGCAGCCAACTGCTACCTCCCGCACTTCCAGTGAGTTTTCAAGGACCCCCACCAGACTCTGCAGAGCGAGTACAGTAGACCTTCCCGACTGATAGGCGTATTGAGATTCATGCAAGGGATTGCTTCCCAGTGCACCGTCCCGTATAAATCTATCAATCACTTTTTCCATTGCTTTCAATAGAAAAGAAGTAAGGCTGATTGGACGGAAAGACCTTGGGTGGTTGCTTGGTCGCTTACCCACCTTCGGAATATACGTCACTTTAGCCACCCTCCATGCCTGAGGGATGTAACCCCACGCATAGCTGGCACGAAAAATTCCCAACAGTGCTCTAGCGATATGTTGGAAACCCCTCTGCAAAAATGCAGGATATATCCCGTCATCACCTGGAGATTTGAAGGGCCTGAAAGAGAAAACAGCCCATCTAATCCTGCCCATCGTGAAGACTAGACGGGATCGTTGCCAGTCATCCCTCCTGGGCCAGGGTGCCCCCGGTTCGATGACTGCATTTGAGTGATTCCGAAGAATCTCCGAGTCAGGAAAGTGCGTTGACGCCATAAGCTCCAACGTCTGCCTTCCGTTCTCAGTCATGGAGCCATCAGGACGTTCCATTAGGCCCAACCTACTAGCATACTTTTTGGAAAGCACCCTGTGAAGACGCGCACTGCTGGGGAGTTCATCAATGCCCTTGCAGAACGCCCTCCACGAGATTCTCTTCGCTTTCCTAATTTCTTTATTGTATTTTGTGAGTAAGTCCTTATACTCTTCCCACGAACCTGACGCTTTGGCCCTATTGAATAGCTTCCTGGTCTTTAGTCTAAGCCTTGAAAGCTCCTCATTCCACCACGGGCACTTCCTATTGCTCCGCCTCGGCTTAGCACGGCAGCTCCCGTGATAGGCATTAGTAATAGCCGCCGTCAGGGCCTCGCTGGCCAGTTCGATATCCATCACCGTTCTGACAGAAGCAGGAACGGATCTAATCCCATCCATGAGGAGCGTTTCGAATTGACTCCAATCTGTGGATTGGGGCACCCGATATATTTCTTCTGCCAGGCCCCCGGAGACCATGATATCAAACCTAATCTGCCTATGATCGGACATGGATGTCTCATTTGAGACATGCCATCCACCAACCCTACTGCCGATAAATTCAGTGCAAAGAGTGATGTCAAGGACCTCTTCCCTAATTGCATTTATGAATGTCGGCCTATTGCCTTCATTCATAATCATTAATTTATTGCTATATATAAATTCAAGTAGGCACTCACCTCTTTTGTTTATATTGCTGCTTCCCCAGACGGTGTGGTGGGCATTGGCATCACTTCCTATTATAAGTTGGAAGTTCCTCCTTCCACAAAAGTCCACTAGATCCTTCAGTTGCTCGTCCGGGTGGGCACAGTCCCCCGGGAGGTAGGATGAGCACACAATGAACTCTGTCCAGCCCCCGCAGGACTTCACCTTCACCAACGCAGCTACCTGATCCTTAGAACAGTAATCTGGAATGGGAAAATACGTTAGCTTTTTACTAAACAAGATGCAAGCCCTAGGCCTGCCCCCAGTTGTATTATCATACAACAGCTCACCTGTTAGGCCCTTAACCTGATCCTTCACTATGTAAGGCTCTTGGATAAGGGCGATATCGAGGTGATCCTTCATAAATCTATGAGCCAGAACATCAGTAGATGCCCTAGCATGCTGTAGATTTATTTGGATGCACCTCACAGCCATATTATTTCCTCCGGCTCTTGTCTATGGGCTTTGGCCCTTTAGACAAAGGCTTTACATGAGCCTTACCTCCCATTTTCGCCTTTTTACACATCTTGGTGGGCGCCTGCCCTGCCACAGCCTCTTTTGCCGCCCCAGGTGCCACGCTAGCCCCTCCAACAGCAAATACCGAAGCATTTCCGGGCTTCCCAATGGGCTTGAGCCCTTTTGGTTCCCCCGGGACGCTTGTATTAGGCGTGCTGGTCGATGGTCCTTCCGTTTCCCTTGCCGCCATTTTCGGAGCGACTTCAGACTTTCCAATGAGTTTTGGCTCTTTTGGTTGGCCTGAAGTGCTCGTCGTTGTCGTTGTCGCGGTGGGCACTGGTTTTTTATTTTGTCCTGCCCTGCCGCCAGCACCTTGAGAGGATTTTCTTCCTTTAACCCGAACGGTAACACGGAAGAAATTCAGGAAAAGTCGGAACTCCGCTTTCCGTAGATCTTCCAATCCGGAATCATCCACGGAAAAGGTGATGGAGCAGCCCCCGTCCTTTTCCTTATCCATCCTCAGCACCCTCCAGGAACTTATCTTGAGGCTGGGATTTTGCTTCCCTATCCTACTTAGAAATTTGTCCCTGGAGAGACTGACGGTTGTCTCGTCCTTTGGTACGTAGGTGACGCAGACATGCTGTTTGGGCATGCTGTCGCCATCCAGTACCACGACATCGCAACCGTCCCAAGGCTTTATCTTCCTGCAGACACTGGTTATCCACTCCCTGGTGTCTTGATTGTTGCATGTTACGGATATCCATCCGTCCCTTTGCAACGCTGCAGTGAATTGTGGATGAGAGTCCACAACCCTATCCATTTCATCCATGATGGCTACTTTGATTTTCCCCATCTGGACTTCGGATAGCCTTTCCTCTGGATGCAGTCTATGAGTGATGGCCACCTTGACCTGTGCTACTGCATCCCGATAAGAAGTCATTTTCGGGTTTTGTTGAGGAATGTTCCCAGGGACCTTTTCCTCAACATTGCCCTTCATCGACCTCTTCTTTGAGGGCCCTGCATCAGGGGTGTTGCTTTCCGACCTTTCCCTCTTTTGGGGATGGTCGGCCACAACAACCGATCCGCAGGCCTTCAGCTTTTCCAGCCTTTCCTTCTCGTATCCGCGAGCTTCCTCTGGGGACATGCCATCCCTGATATAAGCCGCGATACGCCGCTTGGATGCACCAGAGAAATATTGTTTTTTTCCCCTGATGTCCAACCTTTTCAGGTCCTCCTCAGTTTTTTGGATAATAGGTCCAAGAGGATCCTGATTATCCGTCTCCATCGGAGGCGACGCCTTTTCCTCCACTGGCGTGAGAAGGAGTTCCTCCTCTGCGTCAGTTGAGAGAAGCTCTGGTTCCGAAGACCCTTGAGCACTAAGTGGTTGTATGTTGTCCTTAGTGTCGTTGTTGTTGTTGTCACCGTTGTTATTTGTCTTGTTAGACTATACTTCACAGGATCATTTCTGTAGTAAGTCTTCATTACTTTCCTTTGTTACCTTTCTTTTTTATGTATACGATATAGAGCTTGTTAGTGAAATATTCACTTAAACTTTCTCATAAATTCAGGAAAATTTGGTATTTTGCATATTTTTTTCATTTTTCCTTTTTTTTGGTATTTAGTTATTGATATATTATGTGTGTTGCTTTCAATTTATTGAATTTTATATGATAAACAATCTTTGAACTTGATTTTTATTTTAAAAGAAATGAGTATAATATTTGTATAAATCTATGTGTAAATATAATGTATTGCGCGAATTGAAAGAACCTTGAAAGGTATAATAAATTGCTTTCATTAATGAAAATTCTTTTTCTTTTTTTTTTCTTATTACTATAATTTTATTTTCAATATTGAGAGATATGAACGCCTTCAAGGAAATTATCCATTAAATTATTAAGATTTCTCTATAAAGAAAATAAATTAAATTTCTGTTTTATTTCATTTGTACGCCAGTGAGGACAATATATTCATGTCATTTCTGACATATATTTTTTGTAACAAATCAAATTAGATAAAAAAATATTTTTTAAATTGTAAAGAAATGAGTTCATTTCAATTTATTTATAGGTACTTAGATAAACTCAAATAAATTTAAAAAAACAGATGCACTGCGGTCCCTATAATATAACTGTGTAATAAGCATGTGGATCATTAACGTACATATTTAAAATATAATTTTGTTTATAAAATTGCATTTTTTATTAACAATGGCGTTAACAATGTTTACTGTTTACAAAAGTATTTACAACAAACTTTCAAAGTTGGCATTCCTGAGGAAATAAAAGTATACATATGCATAAATATGTAAATACTCACATATGTACAGTGTATAATATATATTTAAGAAATGCAGCTTGTTTGGACACCACGTGCATGTTTAATTTCATTTAACTTAATTCTTGCATAGCGGTTTAATGTACAATAAAAATAAAAAAATTTTAAAAATTTTTTAGTTGAAATGAATTTGTCGAATCTTACAATTTTCTAATATAAAACCTTCAACAAACGGTTTTAGAAAGTTCATGTATTTTATATGCAGAATGCTAATTCCTACATTTGACAGTGAATCAATAAATTCAGGTCTTTTTCCATTTTTTTCATAAGCAGCGTCGATATTCTATCTAAAGCGTTAATATTTTTTTTATGTATTCCGCCGACGTGTTAGTATTATTGTATTATTTAAAGAGTAAGTGATACGAAATCTATATAAACTGTTGGACACATTACTTGATCCGATCAACGGATATGTACTCTAATTTGTTACTGTAATGTCTAAAAGATATTATTAAATTAATATTCCATTTTTATCGTTTAGAAATAGACGACTCAGGTGCATACACAAACAAATTTACATTCTTGATCAAATTCTGAATTGATGTAAACCTCTCATGACTGCCAGCTTAGCAAAAGAAAAATTTGTTTTACAATTTTTTTAAAATTTTAACACTATTCTCTGTTAAACAAGAATTGAGATACAATAACTTCAAAATCAAATAGAATTTTAGGTTCTACAAGAAGTACTACCTTATTATACATTTTTTAAGATTACTAAATCCAATATTTTGTAAATTACTAAATCAACCAAGTATATTTATTAAAAATTTTTCCAAGAATCAATCATTTTGTATGGAATTGGAACACAATCATGTTAATGTGGTTTCAATTTTTTTTTATTACAGAAAATTATCTATCAATATACAGAAAATTTTTTAACTCAAAATTAAATCACTGAAAACTTAATTATTAACTCTAATTTATGTCACTAATTAACTGTTATGGGTGCATATTACAAATGAATTCTATAGTAAATCTTTTCCTTTCAATAATTATTAATTTGTATATCCCAAACTATTCATATTACTCTATATAAGTATATGTAAATATTATGAACCACATAATGATTTTAGATAATATAAATTTATTTTATTTTCACCTACAGCTGTTCTCATTAATAAAATTCATTATCTTATTTTGACCTAATAAACTTTGATATAGCCACTGTTCTCTATATAATAGTATAATGCTCTCATAGTGACTAATTAAATTATCATTTGTGCCTGCATCATTATACCTACATACCTTTATCTTTTTATAAAATTTAAAATTTCAATTTAAAATACTCACATACGCGCACATTTTTTCTTTCTCTATTTTATAATTTAATATTTACAGTTTTATTACATGCTGTTAATCTAGCTCATTGATCTTCTCTTCTTAAAAATTTTAACATTCCTAAACTAATTTTAATTTTTTCTTTTTTTTTTTTCTTAATAAAATGTTAAACTAATTTATTTTTATAGATATGATTTTTTACCATTTATATTCAATTTTCTACATTTTCAACTTTTTTACATTTAAAAAACAAAATAAAAAAAAAAAGAGTTGTTATCATTAAACCATCACACCTTTACAGAATAAAAAACAATAAATAGAAAAAACGAAAAGACAAAAATAATAACGCCTTAAAATACAAGTTTATTACCAGCAACATGTAGGTACACAAATAGTTGCTGTTCATAGTTAAGCTGAACAGTTTGCTTCTCTTCGACATATTCAAATTATGATCGTGGGTGTCATCAAAAAATCTTTTAATCAATCTATAAATAGAATTGGTTTTTTTTATTAAATATGAATCATAATGAGTGACATTTTTATTTTTTACATATCGGGGAACAAAATTCGGATGCATTAAAATATGTAAGTATTTTGTAAAAAGGTGTCAACAAAATATGTACAAAAATTTCATTATTTTGTATTAACAAAAAACTTTAATGGAATATTGAATACGATTTTTGAAAGGTTGTGTTTTGGAGGAGCAAATCGTCATTTTAGAACCATTGCTCATTAGATAAAAAAGATGTAACCATGTTTCAACGTAAATTCTAAATCGCCAACCAATTTGCCAGGCTTGACTTATCTAATATATTTTAGGCGCTGAATAGAGTAACTTTACTATTGTACCTTTTTGTCTCAGTGCACGTCACCTAGCGTAAATTTTTAAAAGTAATAAAAGAATATTTTTTTTTTGCTAGAAATATTAAAATATGAGGTGGTGTTTTGGTGCAACATAGATTGTGCTCTAAGCCGATTTCAACAAACTTCGGGGAAAAAAATAAATAACTATAATAAAAAAATACAAATTATACCATAAACTAAGATGAATAAAGCGGAAATTTCCATAAAATTCTTAATTGAACAATATTATTTAAAAAATGAGCAACAAATCTAACTCCTAACTATGGTCTAACTTCAAAATTAAATTTAAAATTTTAATTTCGTAAACGTTTTGCTTGTAGTTGTATATAATGGTTTTCTTTTGATTTGTTTTTTTCTCAATAATTTTTTTCACTCTAGCAAAACGAAACAAAATTAATAACCATAAATCTAAATTGGGAAGCGTTTTTAAGTCAATATAATGTTAAAACACAAGAATTTTAAGCTTAAAAACAAAAAAAAAACGAAATCAAGAAGAAGGCAAACATAAATAAATCCTAATATATATATACAAGACTAATAATATCAATCGCCTAATCATCATTGACAACAAACTTTTTTTTTGTTTTTTAAACAAACTGCATATACTTTTATTTTCATATTATATGTAGCTACATTATAAATTTTGGGCAGATGTTAGTTAAAATTGAGTTCTTATTTTTTTAGTATTATCTTCTAATAGGGTTTATGTTATGTAGGCATTAAATTTTTAATCTTAAGACTAAGTTTTAAGTCAAAAATAAAGTTGATAAGCGTGAAATGTGCGATTCATAATTCTATTCTTAATTATAGCTGACAAGCATTTAGTGTTGCCACAAAAATGTATAAATAGAGACCGATAACAATTTTATTTTTTCTTTTCTATACAACTATATTCATTGGAATGCACAATCACTCCTTTAGAATTTTCTATTTTTTCATCATATTTAATTTAATAGTTAGCATATAGATGTAGAAATTATAGACATTAATACATTCTATGTAACATAAAAAATACCATAAATATTTACACATATATATATATATAAATGTATATTAAGAACCTATTTATGTACATATATGCATTTTAAAGATATAGAATATGTCTTTTTACTATTAGCCTATGAATAAATTTATTTATTTAAGTTTTATTTATGATTATGACCCTTTCTAGAACATGCACCTATACACTTTATAGAAGACATATTATACTTACATATAATATATAGAAGACTAGATCTGGAAATGACTTTACCACATTTGGAGATAAACATGAAAATCGACTCTAACTAATAAATTAAAAACGACTACAAATTCAAGAAAAATTATTGTATTTTTTTATTGCATTGCAATATTTTTTAAAAACTGTACGTGACGTCATAAAATAAATCTAAATAACCATTTAAGAGATGAAATAGAAAATATAAATTTATTATTTCAATTACATACATACTTATATATCAATATATGTACATATAGATAAACTTAGTTAGAAATTACGTAGATGCATATAAGTATAATAAAATCGAAATAACAAATAATCGATTAATAAAGAAATTGTCTGGAAGGATCTTAAAAAAATATATAACGTGATATTAATATAAATACTTATAGTTTATGTTGTTCAGTTAATAATTTAACTGTCATAGTCAATAATTCTTAAATAAAGAAAAGTCTAGAGTTTATCTTTAGTTAAAAATTTTATAAATAAATTAATAAAAAAATATTATTTAACTTCATAAATCATGAACTATTAGAGGTTCACATGAATTTAATAAAAAAATTCAACTTAAATATGGCATAAATTTTCAAAATTATTCACGAATTTTGTAATTTTCCAAGAAAACAATAAACTAAATATGGTAATTATCTGCTACCTAATCTTTATGGTAATTATCTGCTCTAATATCTTAGGTAACAACTTGCCCTTTAATTAAAATCGTCGACAAGCTAAATTTTCGAACCACAGAAATGAAAACCTTACGGCAAATAACTGGTAGAGCTCTCAGAAATTGTGTCAGAAGTGCCGACGTCAGCAGACGATGCGATGTTCAAGATGTAGTTCGTTGGACGAGACAGACTAAAACAGCATACCACAAAATCATTGTACCTCTGGACGCCCTCCAAAAAGCTGGCAAGAGTGCTGGACAAGCCAATCACAATAATTTAATTATAAGTAATTATAGCACTAGATCATTTAATTCTGATAATATTAGTCCATATGATAAAACATTGCCTTTAAGAAACGTTTTTGTTTCTTTATATATTCTATAAAATCAAAATAAATTTCCAACTTATTGTGTGTATAGAATTTTCTTTGATATTTTTCTTTTAAAATTTTTGAATTGAAAAAATGTTTAAATTTTTAGATGAATTTTTAATTTAAATAATTGTTTTATATATTTATTCAAGAAATTAAATAAATTTAAATAAATATGAATATTCATTTGTAATAAATATATTTGAAATATTAATGTTAATTACCTATTTTAATTTAATAGAGAAAGCATATATAAAATTTTAATGATTAAATAATGAGAAGATGAGCTTGAGCATCTTATCTTCAAAAAATATTGTCATTTTAGAATGCAAATAAATTTAATATTAATTGAAATTAAAATAATTTAAAAATGAAAGTCTTAAAAATAAAAGTTAAAAGGGCCATTTAGTTTTTAAAGAATTAAAAAACTTGTAAACAGTAAAACAAATTATACGTTTTTAAAATCGTTACTATAAATTCTGCATGTTGTCATTTTTGCTAATATACGAAATTTAAAATATAAATACTTATTGTTATATTGTTATACAATTATATAAGTTTCTAAAATTCCAACATATACAGTTTTCTTACAGAATTCATTTTGTTATGATTGTAATAAGAATATTTTCGTTTACTTTTATAACTCCTATAACTTTTCTAATATTTAATTAATAATTTAATTGTAAGTTGATACTTAACCTGCAAATTAGTGTTATTTTAAATTTTTTAAGCATTCAAAATTTCAATATATAATGGTAATTTAATAATATTATACATTTTTCTATTCATATCAGCAAAATAAGAAAGAATACGACGGTTTTTGGTGATCTTACCACAAGCACTTAAAATTACTCCAATACTCTTTCCAAATACTAAACACCAATTCATATACAATTTTAGGATATATTATGCCATATGAGTCATGTAAAATGAAAACCTTTAGTCTTAAAAACAAATTATTCGAACCTTCTTTCTTACTCAATATTTTTCATTATTTTAAATATGTCATTCTATTTTATTCACATTTTACATAATACATACATGTATACTTAGAAAATAATTTTCAATATAAAAATTTTAGTAATTTTATACCTATTTGTATATTTAATACTATTCACGCTATACTCACTAATTTTACAATTTTTTGTTCATATTATTTATTTTTATATTCGATTATTCTATATTATTGTATTTTTGTTCAAAAAAACACCGCCAACATGTATTAGGCATACTATTATGTTATACTATTCCATAAAAATACCAATATACCGGTAGAAAATCTAAAAGAACACATGCATATATCCGTTTTATGAAATATATTACTTACTTAAGTCACTGTAATGAAGTTAATTTACACATTTAATATCTTGATTTTCAACTTAAACTTCTAATTCATACAATCAGATAATCCTCTAAATTTGGTTGAATATAAATAATTTATATACAATACGTTCATAAAACTCTTTTTATAAAATATTAATATACTCTTTTAAAATATAATAAAAGAACACAAAACTAACTCTAAGCCTATTAATAATAACAATAATTGTTAATATATAGAAATATTTTTTAAAAATGCCTGCCCTTCAATAATATTCCTATGGAATATAATGGATTGTCAGCACTTATTTAATGCACGTCATATAATTATGAATGCATACAAGAGGCTACATGAATTCATGACTTAATAATAATTAATGTTTTCTTATTTTTTTAGAAAAGAAATTATTGCAAAATCATATGCGATTATTTGTATACTATTATCGTATATATATATATAATAAAAATCTTTAGAATATAAAGGAGGCGACATAAAAATCATTTTTAATCTTAAAGTACAATACTTAACGCATTTCTATAATATACAATAAAAATGCGTTTGCAACTTATTATCATTATTAAATATTCTGCTTGGTCACATTCTTAAATAATTTTTGCTTTTATTTTCTTTCCTTTTTATTAATAGTTCCTCTAAATGAAGTTTTTGTAAAAATAATAATATGAAATGTGAATATGGCAATTTTCTATATAATTATGTACACATAATGTAAGGTTTATTCATAGCATTGGAGTCCAACAATATTGTTGACAATATATTTGTATATAATAATACAGAAATTTTTTTTGAATTTTCTTCTTTTCAGTTTCAGTCAATAAAAGAAGTAACAACGGAAATAAAGAATGCATACTGAATTTCTAAAATAAAAAAAAATAAAAAAATTAAATGCTATTTGTATAGCACATGCTTAATTCCTTCTGATCTTCTTAACATTTTTAATAATTTTTATTATTTTTTTTTGTTTTTCAAAATCTTAAGCTATTTTTGGAT
The DNA here is from genome assembly GCF_029603195.1 of Condylostylus longicornis. Lineage (NCBI taxonomy): Eukaryota > Metazoa > Arthropoda > Insecta > Diptera > Dolichopodidae > Condylostylus > Condylostylus longicornis. The sequence goes on from NW_026578043.1 coordinate 2,489,865, forward strand.
CTTTTAAAATTTAAAGAATTCGTAACGCACGCCATTTTTAAATTCATGACATCAACATTAGGGCAAAAGATTACTTGCACTTAAAAACTATAAAGTTGTATAGCAACAGAGTGCGCTGTTTTAATTTTATTTTTTTTTTTTTTGTTATTATTTTTCTATTTGTTGCAACAATCAGGTTATCAGAGGTGAAGCGAAATTCCAAATTATGTATGCATATAAAAGAGATTTTTAATTAAATATTAATTAATAAAAAGAAAATTGATTTTTTTTTTGGAAGAATATTGCATAAGCGTAGGAGAATTTTTATTGTTAGAAAATATTTGTTAAAAAATTTTTCTAAAATTTTTGAAGTTTATTTTATATATTTTTCTAATTTATTGTTATATTATTTTATAGAAACACTTTGATAACATGTGTCACAAAAAAAATAAATGAAAATTAAAATTTTTGGAATTTTGTTGAATTTTTTTTTCAAGTATAGCATAATATGTGGATTTTCGAATAGTCAAATTAGTTTTCATTTTAACACATTTCCAAAAGAATGAAAGAAAGAGTGTATCTTTTAATTTTTATAGTGTGTCTTTTGATTTTTGAGATGTAAAATGATGGTTTATCCAAGAACTGAATCTTTGCGAAAAGTAGATTTCTCTAATGAAATTTTTTTTTCCTCTCCGAGTTAAATTTTCAACCACTCATTTCTACAAGTCTATAAACTCTACCAATTTTTTTATTAAATCAAAGAAATATCGGACCGAATTAACTTTGTAATTCCAGTAAATAATTTTAATGTTTGTATTTTCCTAAAAGTATGCAAAAATTATATTTTATAATATTAAAAGATCATTGTATGTTATTGTATAACAGCTTTTCTTTATTAGTTTTGGGTGGGGGTAAGTAGCTTCTTTTGATTTGAATCGAATTTATTAAATAGTTCTATATCAGTTTCTACCTATGAGTTTCTATGCAAGCCAACAATATATTATGTGTACACGTACAGAATTTTTGTATTAATTTTTTTAAAAGCTTGCAACAAAATACTTTGTATACAAAATTTCACCCTATCTATAAAATATTTTTAATAGTTCTACGAAATATTTGATCCAAAAATTAAAACAAATAGCTATACATTCTGAATAATATATTCTGTATACGGGACCCACGAACTTCTTTTTTGATAAACTTGAATTAACCTAAATAGATAAAAATGCATATATGTATATGTATATATATATATTATATGTGCAATGCACTGTATTTAATATATTTAATCATATAATGTATAAGCAAACAAAATAATGCAATAAAATTCTATACCTATGTATATATATATAAGTGCTATATAATATATCTAACAATATGTATACATAAAAGTATAATGATGCACACGTATAGTTCAATATTTCTTGAAATCTTGTTATAAAGTTAAGTATAAATTTTCTATAAAAAGTACAATGTCCAAATCCGGCAATATAAGAATATAAAAACAAAAAGTTATTTATATACACATTATACCCACATATAATAATATAAAAATAGTGAACGTATTATACTCAAAAATATTTATTTTTTTTTCATATACTTAAAAAATACAAGTTTATTTATAAGCACTGAAAAGAGTATACGCTTATGTTATACTTTCATATAGATCATGTATATATAATATAAATATTTGTATAAGAAATATGTTTGATATAAAAGTGTTGCACTATGACTTTATAATAATTCAACCGTATAAAATAGACTCCAGCGCTGATTGTCTTTTTTAAGAATTACTTTCACTTAATTTAGAGTGCAATGTTTATTTAATATTATAGTGTTTCTCAGAATGGAAATTATTATCAAGTATTTTTATAAGTATGTATATACAATATAGATATATATTAAAATATATATTTATAAAAAAAAAATTGTAAAATGTAAAGATTAATGTACAGAATTGAAATAATATTTATTTATAGTGCTTGTAAGTCATATATGTGCGTATAACATTATATCGGATGCACTTTAAAACGATTTCAAAATTGAAAAGCTTAACTTTGATTTTTAATAATAATAACATAAGTATAAGTTGAAAACCATATCCGATAATCTTAATGACTTAATATTACGTATATAAAATGTCTAAAAAACAAAAACGAATAATGGATTATAGGACTATAAATATATGACACTTTCAAAATTAATCTAATGAATGTTATATAGCCTTACATTTATCACATTTTCAAAGATTGAAAGAAAATTGCCTTATTGATTGCATTTTGTCCGTGTTGCCGATTACAAAACATATGAACCCGTGAACATGTTATGGAAAATCAATTTTGAACAAAAAATAGATTTTGGTAAGGAAGAAAATTTTTTTTACATAGTTCACCCTTTTTTGTAAAAGTCAAAACCATATCAAGTCCTAAAACTATGCCAATTTTCGTCAATTTAACAAAAATTACAGTGTGTCCATTTCATAAGATGATGTTCAATATGTTTTCTTTTACTTCCGAGGTAACAACTCCAAAGAATACCGCCAGGGTAACAACTCAAGGAATGGATGAACAGAGTAAAATTAAAAAGCAGTTTTTTTTTTCAATTTTACTAAAAATATATTAAAATAAGCAAATAACGAGAAGTATAGAAGTACAACTGTAAATGCCGTCATGTAATTATATTTAATTAGATTACTCCTAAAAGTATGCAATAACAGATCCAGCTATGATATTAACGAAATACTTGACATATATAGAATATCGTCTGTTAAACAAAAAAATATTATATGCATCCAAGGCATTTGTCACTAACAGTTTAACTGCATTTAATTTTCATTAATGATAAATTGTCAATGACAATAATTGTCAAACTTAAATTTTATTAGATAATTAACAGAAATGTGCTATATTTTATAAACTACTGTACTGATTTTATAGTTTATTTCTTTAATTAATTGTCAGACTTGCATGTCAAATGTGATTTATTTTTGTGTTCTATTTGCCTTTTTATAGAAATTTATTAAATACTATCTGATACTATTGCTTTACGAACCTTATAAGAATTTACAAAATTTTATTAATTTCAACTATTAGAGTATTAGACTATATGTATATAAAATATAAAATGTTATATATGCCAATATTCTTATAGAAAGCACCTGAACTTTGCAAATCTGTAATAATTTTGAAGGTATATTAAATATATTCAAAGAAATTCTTAACATCATTAATATTAATTCATACGTCATACTGTAGCAGAAAATGTAAATGTTTCATAAAAAAACTCTTAACTTCAAAATTTTGATATTCAGTCCTTGTAACAAAATATGAAGTTTTTTAATAGGATTAATGAAACATGAAGAAAATTTTATGGGATAATAATGAATATATTAATATGATTAGCTACATAAAATAACTGTTATACTAACAAATTAAAGGAAACTATTATGATATTATTTCTGAGTTTGATAAAATTTTAAATTTATTTTTTTTTTTTGTATAAGAGGTTTTTAATATACAATTCCAAAATCGCAATCGATTAATACGATATACATAGGTTACAATCTAAAACACTAAAAAACAAATTACTTAATAAAAATTGTTTTTTGTTTAGCGTTTACATATTTTATTTTAAGGTGTCCTTGTGAAAAATAAAGAATATAATTTCTCAATTATTTTAAATATTAAAAACAAAAATATTTAACAAAAAAATTGTGTTGGACGCATGGATGCCACAACACAATAAACTTTGGTAGGCTATCAAACATTTTAATCAACATTTAAAATCAAGAAAAATGAGCTAAGGAATACTTAAGAATGAATTGTTTCATTTAAATTTTAGACGTTCTTGTATTGATTTGTAAAATATTGAGAAAATACATGCAAATTGCGTTTATATATTTTCATATAAATTATATTGTGTACGTAATATTCGAATTTAGCAGATAGTATGATCACCTAATTTCATTATAACTACAATTTGAGCTCATTATAACCACAAATATCCGTATCTACCTATGGACTGTATCGTGACTCATCGATGTTGAAGAAACTTTTAACTCATGTTCATCCTACATGTCTGTATATGTATGTTATAAATATTTTTGAAAAGTATATATATACAGACTATCTGAAAAATCAATCTCAAATAAGTTGACATCGACAGTTCATTAAAACCGATTATAATATTTTTAATCACTTATATATTTGATTGCATGTAAAGATTTCGTAAATCTTAAAGTATCATGTAATTGAACTTTTTTTTTTTTATTATTATTATTATAATTTTACATATTTTAACTGAATTTCAATCTCAATACACGGAAGCTTAACATGTATTACTTATGCATATTTTATGTATTTATGTGAAAATGATGTAGGTTTTCACATTTCCGGTGCATTCGCTTTACAAAAATATAAAAAAGAAAAACATCAACTTCGAATCTTAATTCATTTCACATACAGACGCATAATTTAAAATAAAATAAAATGAGAGAATATCAACAACAACGACAACCAATCCTAAACGATTTTTAAGATTAAAAAATATATTGAGATCGTTATTGAAAACATTTAATTAAAATAATTTTATTTTTATTTTGTTTATTTTGTGTAACTTTTAATTTATTGTCATTTTATTTTGAAAGTTTTTCATCTTTTTCAGGAAAATAAAAATATTTTTTACACAATATTAAAAATAAATAGTCAATATACAAAATTTCGTTAATTTCCCGAACAGTTCAACTTACCTCTTATATGTTAAAGAGTACTTGCAACATTTATCCTTGGAGCAAAGACCCGGGATGAAATTCATTAAAGGTCTTAATATAAATTTTAATCTACTCGATTCTACAACTCAACTGTCTTTGAATATTTAATTTTTTAAAAAAGGTTAAGGTTGCAATTAGCTTAACTCCAAATAAGTCTCATTTCTATAAAATTTTATACAGAAACTCTCCTTAGATAAGCTTCTTTTTTCGTACATTGTCTTTGTGAAAAGTATACAAATTACTCCTGTCCACTTACTTTTAATTCAAGAAATATTTTCAAATCAACATTTTAAAAGACAATCAAATCAAATGAAGAATGTCCCACATTTAATGTCACTTCAAGTCCGTTACATAAATATTTTGAAATGAAAAGGAATACGTTTTATAAGTAGTGCCATATACCATCGAGAAAAAAATTATAACTTAATAATAGCTATATTATGAATATACATACATATATAAAATAGCGTGAACTTGTAAATGTAATGTACAAGAATAAGAATACAAACTTACATATACTCTATAATATGAAACAAGTTTGTTTTTGGTGTAAGATGGCGCCTATTGTCTACCCATGAAAAATTTTGTTTTAAAATAAATTTTCCATTCCCTACTTTTCTTATATTTATTATATGCCTAAAAAGTTATAAAGTCGAATGAGTAATAATTTTTGGTTTATTGCGAATATTCCATACATACTTGTTAAATATATATATATATGTACATGTATAGTTTTTTTTATTTGGAATACAAGATTTTTATAATAAAATGTAGGCGTCTTTAAGAAATAGTATGTACTTAGTTATACAACATTTAAATGTTGTATTTAATTTACATATTTTCGTTTATACATCGCACATATCGTACATGAACATCGAAATCCTACTGAATCCTTTTTTATACATACAGATTGTATTTACACTTAATATATGAACAAAAATTTAAATGGAAATCTTTCAATTGGGTTACTGTATTTTAAGGCTAATAAAATTATAGCCGTATAATATATGTATGTATTTATGTACGTATTGCTAAATCTAAATGTTATACATATGTAGGAGTATTTAAAAGCTATAATTGTGCCAATTGATTTTTTTCAATCTAAGTACAAAAATTAAAAATATTTCAAAAAATTTAATTTGATTTTTAGTCTCCAAAATTTTTAAAAGAATCTTCAAAATCAATTGAGAAATTTAAAAAACTAGCCCACAATCTTTCAACTTATTCTATTTTTAATTATTTCTCATATTATTTAGAATTAAATTTAATAAAAATGTTTATTTAATTAAAATATTTGAAATACACATTTCAGAATTTGAAAAATCAAGAGAAAAATTAAAAAATCAAAAGAATTTTGCTACCCAGTTTCCAAAATTTTACTTAGCACTATTAATTGGCCTTTCTATACATATCCACCTATACATATGATTTCCTATATGTCTAAAGACCACAGTCATATCATGCATATTTTAAAATTATATTTACTTATAAATTTTTTATTAATTAAGTTAAAAATATTATTTATTTACATATTAAAATAATTAACACATATGAACACACAAAATTTGGATCCTTACGCATACTACACATACTTGCATTCAAATCTCAAAATATATGAAAATAATTTCCTATCGAATGTATTTTTTTAACATCCATAAATAATTAAATACGAATCTTCTCTTTGCTTTGCAATATACTCGAATCACAATAATATTTTTTAATTAATTGAATTTTTAAGCATATAATGAAATTTAGATATTAAATCTAATATCAATATTTTAACTAATCTATATATTAAGTAAATACTAAATACATTGATTTTTACCTAATAATAATGCCGCAAGCCTAGGCAAGGAATTATGCAAGAATAATAAATTGTTATGAAAATTATTTATTGATGCAACACAAAAATATTCACACACATGCCTGCGTATACTTCCAAGGATATTTACAAAAAAAAAAAATTATTTTAATTCCAAAAGTAATTAAGGAAGAATTTATTTTAAGGAATATAAATAAAAGGAATTTATTTTTAACATTGCATATTTTATAAAGGTATTTATGTTCATAAATAACAAATAAATAATTATATTTATGTAAATATATACATATAAAAGATTTAATTAAAATTGTATTTATATTTGTGTTATACTGTGAATAAATTTAATTATTTTCTCTCCTTTAATAATTATAATGATAAAAATCTTTATACAAAATAATTTTATTTTTTATTTTTCATTCAATTTATTAACAAATTAAATAGTTTCTTTTACTGCATGATATACATAATATGTTCTTATATATAGATACAATTATGTATGGATATCAATAATTGCAAATTACTTTATATATTATAAGTTTACATACAGAATAGAGTAGAGTGTCGACATAATGTTTAATACGACTCAATTATTTCAAATTTACTTGCTCTAAAGCTTGATATTGCTCCAATCGGAATTGTTATTAAAAACAAACTGTTAATATTTCGATTGGTCGCAAATATTACGAGTAATAGTTTTTTTATGAGCCGCAATGAGTCATTTTTGTTTTACAAAGCGTTTCAACAATCAAAACAATTTTATTCTTTAAAAGAGCACTTAATTTACAACAAAAAAATACATTATTGATTCGGATTAAGAATCAGTTATAGAAAGTTATCTGTCCCGTAATTATAAACTTGTGATATAATAATGATTCCAAAAAACAATCAATTGGTCATTAAATTGAGATTCTATACTGCATATAAATATTGCAATTTATTCAATAAATTCCCTCAGAAATAAATAAATTTCATAAATTCACAAGTAAATACATATATAAAACTGTATATTTTATTATTCATTTGTATTTTATCATTCATTCAACTTATTGTAAGATTGTACTTCATATACAGTACATGTACTATCTCGGCACTAGCTTACGCATATATTGTAACTACATTCATAATTATACGTATGATTGTATTACAATCTTTAAATTCTTTGTTCGCCTACAAAATTTATTAAACTTAAGATTATATTAATTATACACACATATCTACTATTTTAGTATATACAATATAAGTATGTATAATGTAAAAATAGGAAATTAAAATATGTATGTACAAAAGAACAGTACTTTTATTTTTATGTTGTTATACGTTAAAGACTTGTTTTAGATTAAAAATATGTGAATAAAATATTGGAAATTTTTTCAAAAATTTTTAAGATATTCTCCTTAATATTTCTTGAAATTAAAAATAGTTTAAAAAACAGGTATTAAAATTTTTTAATTATAAGAATATAAGGTGCTATATTAACTGTAGATAGGACATAAAGTGATCATTTATACAACAATAAAATAATAAAGTGTAATACACAATATTTTAAATCTTACAATACAGTTTTTATGCATTTAATAATATTCATATGTATAAAAATAGAAGATATGCAAAAAAACAAGCTGGAGCTAAGTAATTTTTGGATATTGCCCACCATTCAAATAAAGGGTATTAATTTTGAAAACTTGAATTTCATTTAACATTTCGGACGTCAAACTAAACAATATTAAAATTTAATTTGATATTAAGGTAAAAAAATGTTTAAAAACTTAAGTATGGCTGAAAAAACAAAAATATTTTAATCATGTCTTAAAAGCCGGGCGCCCACAATTTCTCAGATATTTCAATTTCGTTTTCAACCATGGATTCAATATGTCATTCACGAGTTAAGAACGTGTTATTTGTTTAGAAAAAATTTATTGGAATATTACCTTTTTCCTTTTGGAAACTCCAGTTTCTCTATTTTTCAAAAATTTTTGTGTTTTTTTGACATATATATTCTTTAACATCATAATTCGTAGATCTAGTCTATTTTTCTAAAAATATTAGCATCTCTTTTATTTTCTTCAAATCCCTTTCATATTTCACCATAATTTTCTAACAAAAACTTAATATTTTTCAATGAAAATTTCACAATGCATTTTTTTAATTCATGATTACAAAAATTTTCAAAATTTAAACATTATAATTTCCAGGAAAACCATAATATATGTAACTATTTAAATTTTATTAGAAAACAAATTTATTGTTTTGAAAAAGAAAAGTTGCCATATAGCTATTCACAATTTAATTTAAAAAAAAAAACTCCTAAAATTCACAATTTAAAAAAAATATATTGTAAATTTTATGTATGTACAAGTAAAATATAAAAGAAGAATGAATGAAACCTTATATAACACACGTAACTGTAAAAGACGGACAATAAATTATGCAACTAAATCTATTCTAAATATAATTTGAATTATTTTCATTTTTTATATTTTCTTTATTTTATTGTTATTATTATTATTTTTTTAAAACTAATTTAGTACAATAATATTTTAAAAACTAATTTATGACGATCTATTTAAAGCAACGACATATATAACAAGTTATAAATTCATTTTTTTTTCACATTTGAATTAAAATAAAAATGCAGAAAATATGGAAGAAGAATATGAGATTCATTGAAAATAAAATATAAAAAAAAAAATTTTTTTTATTAAGTATTATGGCAATTTTGGAAATTTCTTTAAATAGAAATTTTTATCTAAAATTTATTCTATACATGTGGGGAACAATCATACATGTATAGGAAACGTTTGGAATTAAACAGGTTATCAAATTATATATACGTATATAAAACTGAAACAGACTTGGAAAACAGACATCAGTAAAATTATACATATATAATAGTGTTCTTAACAAGTTACCTTTTAGAATAGAATTATTCTTTAGGACATAACCACAATCTGACGTACTAAAATTTTAAATTTGAAAGCTTTGACAATTTTTAAATTAGTTATTCTTGATTTCCTTTGTAAGTACTAAAATTTATTGCTATATATAATTATCATCGTAGAATGAAATATCTAGAAAATTTTAATTTCAATTTGTTTCAATTTCAATTAATTTACGCGAGAACCATTCCGAAAACCATGGTTCTAGTGGAAAAATATTTTAATTTAACAAATATTCACACATAAAATAATGTGTTCGTGTAAAAGGATCCAATTGACAAGAAATGAAATTTTGTTATTAAAAATAATTTAGATATTCAATTATTTTCAATTTGAGATTTATAATTTGAGAGCTTACGAGCGAAAATCGTGTATAAAGTTTGTTCAGTAATTCACGACATATTGAATTTCGAAAACTCAAATATAAAATTCCATATTTCATCGACTATTAAAAAATAATATTGTACTCAAATATCAAAAATTTGGTCAGAATTTTGATGAGAATCAAGCCAATCTTTTTAACATGTTAAAGTTATTAAAATTATATTCATATATATTGGTTTAAAGAAGTCAAAATAACTTCTAAACTCCTATATGATCTAATAAAATGTACAATTTCCCAACATTTAAAGTAAACAATAATTAAACTTAAAATATAATATAAAATGACCTGACAAATGCACGCAGTGGTTATTGCACTGGTCCTTTAACTGAAAATTTTAAAATCTCAGGTCACTATAAAAATTATATTCAATATTATATATCTTTCTATATTTTACATTGCATAAAAAATAAAATATTAAAGTTAACTTCTTAATTGCCGCATATTTCGACCAACAAAATAGAATAATAAATATCAATAATTATAAATATTTAATATAAAGAAAAAACTACGGTAGATTCTTCAACTATCTAATAAAAATTCAATGACGCAAGCCCTATCAATGAGCACCTATTCAATGAGTATGACGCCAGCACTATGCTCCTCCCCAGAAGTAGGATAAATAAAAAATTAATATAAAATAATATTTTAATCAATATATACATAGAAATTTTATATTTTATAGGTCACTTACCTATGAGTTAAGCTTACAAATCCATATAAGTAACTTTAAGTATAAGTATACAAGCAATATATAGAATATAATTGATAATTGATTAATTACTTATTCTTTTATTTAAAATTTTTCGTTTTATTTCAACAAATATAAGCACAATATTATTATATATAATATATAGACAATAGATTAATTTCACCTTTTGTATTTAATCGAATAAAAATTTATATTTCAGAATTATTATTAGAGTATAGATAAATTTAATATTAAAAAATCAAAAAAAAAAATAAATAAAAAATAAAATTAAAATTTATTAATTGCACTCTATAATTATTTTGTATTTAAATTTAAACAAATATTAAATAATTAAACACTTATATTTTTAAAATTTTCCTCATTATTATTTTTATTATTATTATTATTATTATTATTATTGTTATTAATTTAATATATTCATAATTACATGTACTACGTAAGAAAAATCCTACACGGGTAACTAAATTTTTTTTCTGAATTAATTGAAAATCTCAAATTAAATGAATTCAATTATTAAAAAAAATATATAAAAATTATTTAATTTAAGCAAAAACAAAATTAAATTAAATAAAAAGATTTTTAATAATTCTGTTATTTTTAATATTATATAATATAATATTATGTTTTTTAAAGTATATAATTTTATTAATTAAATATAATTGTAAATTATGATTATATTTTTAACACAAAATGTATATATACCAAAAAATTTTAATTCACTTTATTATTATGCATACAATTGTCAATTTTGTAAAATTATTAATTTTATTTTTATATACAAATTTTTATAAAAATTTTTAGAATAAATATTATATTATAGCGTTAATAATTTATGCGTGTAAATTATATTATATGAATGCAATTTAATTAAAGCATACATGATTATTTACATATGTATATATATATATATATATATTGTATTTATATATTAATATAATTATATTCTTTTATTTTTATTCAATATCATAAAATTTTGCATATTTATAATTAAAGCGGATTAAAATATTCTATCAATGATATTTGAAGCATAATAATTTATAATTACTACACTTATTTATTATGTATATATATAGTTATTATGCTTATATTACAAATAATTTAAAATATTATATTCAAATTATTGTTATATTATTATTATTATTGTTACTATTTTATTATTATTGTTTTAATTGTTATAACTGTTATAATTCTTATAATTATTCTTATAAAATATATTATAATATATGTATGTATATTTAATATTATATTATTTTAACCTTATTCAACAAATTATTGATTTTTGATTAAAAATACAAAATTTTATAATTCTTCTTATATTTGCAATTATTTGAAATAATTTACTTTAATTAACATAATTATTATGTTGCATATTGCATTTATTTTACATATTATAAATTATAGAATAGTTGTAATTTAGTACTAGCAATATATTCTATCATATAATAAATAATTTTTAATTTATATAATGTACAATTCCGTAATATTGATATACCGGTAAATAACACAAAATAAAAAATTTTTACCAATAGTAGAGAACCTTTTAATTTAAATCTTTTGTTATACACTTTATTATTATTCCTTTTTAGAACATGCAAAAAATATTTAAATTGTAGTAATTTTTTTTTGCCAGTATATACGATTAAGGACGTATAATATCCTTTATTTTTTACTTTTCCTTTATGTTATTAAGAATTATTTATTATTGTTATAGTGTTATATATCGGTAATTATGCATTTTATTTTTTATTTATTAATATAATCTCATTAAAAGGATATTGAGATAATTTAAAAAATAAAAACAAATTTTCCATTATTATTCTTTCAAAAAAAAGCAAAAAAAAAATTAAATTTATTTAAATTTCATTTCAATTTTTTATTTTTATGATTTTAATCTATTATATTCATTTCATCAGTTCACATTTAAATCACAATATAATTTATTGAGAAAATATACTATTGTATAATATATTATGTACGTGTATATAATATAATTTATCTATGAATACGTGGTACATTAAATTATTGTACAATACATAATTATGTATATTAATTTGTGATAATAATAAAAAAGAAAAGAAATAAAAAAAAAACAAAAACACAATATAATTATTAAAAAATATCTAAAATAAAAAGCATGTAAATGATTACGTGTTCACATATGTATATATATACAAATTATTAATTATATTGTATGTTATGAACTTAAATATATATATATACGAGTATATATAAATATTTTGTATTCCAACACTATTCATTTATTTCCTTTCCATTTCTGTGTTTTTAAATTTTTTTGTTTTTGTTTTAATTCTTAATATATGTACTTTATTTTTTTTATCTCATTATAACATATGTACTATATAAAAGTACAAAATATACACTATAAATATAAATATATGTATATCATGGTACATACATAAATAAATTGTACACGATATAAGAAGAAAATTATCACTTATTTAATGTACCATTGTATGCCATTAAACTTAAATAGCAAAAAAATAAAAAGTAAAAAAAAAAACAAAGGACAAGAATAAAAAATTAAAAAAAAAACAACAAGCATAAAAATATACAAGAATTGTAGATTCTTTTTTTCTTCTATTGAAAGTTTGAAAATCACTGATTTATTCCCGAATCTTTGATAACAATATTTTTTTTTTTAATTTTGGTTTTTTTTTTTTTGTAATGAAAAAGAAACGAAACGTTTATTTATCACTATTTTATATACACACTAATATACTTATATACATGTATATTTTATTTTTGTATAACAGTTTTAATGATACATTTACATTGTATGTATAGTATAATAAATTCAATATTGAAGATATTTACGAATATTTTGTAATAAAGAAATAAATCAAAAAAATTCTTTGAAAAATAAATTAAAAAATAAAATAATAAAATACCGATAACCCGTGTACCGTTAACTCTAAAGGTTAAATAGAAACTAAAATCTAAAATATTGAATTCAATATTTTCTTTTTCATTTTATTATTGCTTTGCCTTGCTTCTCATCATAAGTTTGAAATGAAAAACAAGAAAAAAAAACAAAAACTTGGAGCGAAAATAAAATTCTACTGGTAAAAAGTAAATAAAAAACAGATAGACATGGATGAAAAAATTATGAATTCGCCGTAAAAAAAAACAACAAGAACAACAACAACAGAAAATTGAAAATTTTTCATTTTTTTTCTATTTTGTTATACTTGCATTTTAACTCCTTTATATTATGTATGTTGGTATAGAAAAGTTTTCATTTGCATTAATGGTTTGGTATGAAGATGTTTTTCCATTCTTTTGATTTTGTTATATTACTGGTAGACGTCGGAAAAATTAATATTTTTTTATATTTTTAAGCTAAAAAAAAAATTTATATAATTATTAACTCTTAAGATAACATAATGATACTTGAATATTTTTAAAAGAGCAACTTTTACTTAATTACAAAGGTATTTTTTAAATGACAGCGATTATATAATTTCATTTAACATTTTCATAGTTTAAAATTCAAAAAAAAAAGATAGTGTGTAGGCACAAGATACTGTTATGCATGTAATTATTATGTATGGCTATTCGAATTATAATACCCTAATAAAACTGAAAACCTAATGCATACTTATTAATAAAAATTTTATTTAATTGCAAACAATCATAAGATTTTTGAAAAAAAAAAATTAATCCCACATTATTTACCGAAAAAAATCTAATTCATTCACCTTAATCCCGTAATATAAAATTTTTATGTTTCCCGAAACTATATAAAATTAATTTGGAGCAGGTTTTTGAAATTAAGAAATGGAAATTACAAAAATTACAAAAACGACTTTCTTTAATATACGCAGCAATCCCTCTTATAACGTAATCTTTTACTACATAATTTCGATATATGTGAGGCGGATTTTATATGGGAAAAAGCCATTTATTTTCATTTAATATTGTACTTAGCTGTTGCGTTAAGAATCTCACAATTAATATCATTTAACATTTGATAATATCCTTGAATAATATGATTCCTCTCTAAGTACATAACTTACTAATTATAATACTAGTATAACTTACTAATACTATTATTAAATTAAAATTTATACTCGAAGATAAAGTATTAGTTTTTTGGGACCTAACTATTTAATGTAATTTTACTTAAAGTAGAAATTTTCAGTCCTAAAAATTTACGTTATACGAGGTATTGTTGTACTACTTTTATTGGAAAAGCATTTAGAAATATGATTAAATATTAAATTATGTTATAAGGATTGTTATATACTCGTAATACATAATTTTCATCATATTATTAATTATAACAAAATTATATTGTTTAAACAAAAGCTACAGTTGCTTTTATAAAATACTCAAGAATATACTTGAGCATCACTATATAAAAGTACTTTATTTGTTATAGCTTAACCAGAAACAAAGTTTAAAGGTACGAAAATTTCCATATATATAATGTTAATTATTAACCACATCAAGTGTGCAGGATTGAAGATTATATTTGACAGTTGATTTAGTAAGATTTTCAAATATTCGTGTTAAAAAATTTCAATTATTTCTTCAAAACTATTTTGGCTTTATTCTAATTTCTAATAAAGTAGATGGCAAAAATATTTTTTCAAAAAAAAAAAACAATATTTAATTAGTGAAATATTTCGAATGTTAGCGTTTCCTAATAAAACTCCTGTAACACGGATTAGATGGTCCAACAAAACTTATTTTCTTTTACATTCTCGCTCTTAAATAACTTAAATTGTACATTTCTCACCTAAAATATTACTTAATCGCGGCTATATTTGTTTTTAATAAAATAAAAATATGTAACATATGCATTTCATTACAAACAATATAAATTTATAAATTTAATTTCTATGACATATGAAATATAATAATAATTTTATTGAATCATTTAATTTTTATCAATTTGCCAAAAAATCAAAATAATATTGCATAATTTAATACTCAACTCAAGAAGAAAAAAAAAAGTGTTTACCATACTA
Organism: Condylostylus longicornis; assembly: GCF_029603195.1. Lineage (NCBI taxonomy): Eukaryota > Metazoa > Arthropoda > Insecta > Diptera > Dolichopodidae > Condylostylus > Condylostylus longicornis. The sequence goes on from NW_026578043.1 coordinate 2,505,458, forward strand.
CTTGTTGTATTATAAAGTGCACTTTAATTTAAATCTATATAAAGCTTTACCATATGCATAATAAAGAATCGTGGCAAATATTCAACAAAATGAACATTAACCAATTCAATATAAATGTACAAACATATGCTCCAAAATGCCCATAAAAAAAAATCACATCAATGTCAATCGAAAATTCAATAAAAAGCTCTTATATCACAATAATATTCAAAATATTTCTATGTGTTAGTGTTAAAAATTCATTCGTACATATACATATACCCGATGTTCTTTGAAAGAATGCAAAAAAAAAAAAAACACGGAGGGTTTATGAAATTCTATTTGCAGTTGTTGCATATATTGAAAAGCTTTTCAAATATATTTTCGCCGGTTCTTTATAATTTTTTGTATATTCTGTGTAGTATTGAAATTTTTGTTTTCTATTGTTTTTGTTTTTTTTTTGTTGATTAAATCCTGAATTTGCGCACAAATAACATTCAATGAATTTTATTGTTGAATTTTTTTTTGTTATTCCTTTTCTTGTTCATTATATCCTTTCGGTTTTTCATTCTAGTACACTTACTTAAATCACATTTTGAGTACAATACAAGAGGAAATTCTTTCAATTTTTTAAACAAATGAAACCAATGTTTAGACAAACTATTAACGTCTTTTTTTTTATACATATATTATGTATGTATACTTTGTGTTTGTACGTGCTTGCATATAAGAAATATTTTATATATTTATAAATATATTTATGTGGTAAAAAGGATGATTACAATAGTTCCTTCCGCATTAATAAAAACAAAAAATGAACGAACAATTTTTTTTTTGCTTTTTTTAATATTCTTGTACTTTAAAAAAAACAAAAAACAAAATTTACTGTAAAGAGCATTCTGATGCTTTACAGATTTCTAATATTATATAACAAGAAAATTTATGCCCTTTTGAATTAAATTAAATGCAATATTTAAAACAAGATATATAAAGAAATACTCGTATTATTAAAAATATATACACAGTTATGTATGTATATATGTATAAAAATAATTGTTTCGTTTGCAACTTTTATAAGATGGGATTATTGAAAAATGCATAATTTTAGGTTATTAAAACTACATAGCCAGTTAAAAGATTTTGTATAGCATACTGAAGGTTCATTAATATTTGAAATACTCTGTGACTTCAATAATGCGCTTACGATGTAAACTTTACAAAGTATCACATTCCAAAAAGTTTAGTAAAAGCTCTTGACATTGTACACTTTTCCAAAATGCGTTCTATACGTAGTGGATACGTAAAATAAACGTAAATCGGGTATCGAAAAAATCGAGCACGCTTTTCTTATAAACGTTGTCATATAAACGTTGCCCGAAATAACCAAATGAATAAACCAGGATATATTTTCAGCACTAGAGTGCTAGTTATTGAGTTTTTTTTTCTAAAATGCAGTATAAAATTGCCATGTTTTTAATGATGTGGTAACGTTTGTTAAAAATTAACATTTGCACAGAACTTTAAATTGAAATTTTCAAATAAACGTTTTTTTTACAATGTAGAGGTATTGAAAGCTCTGAGACGATATTACAACCGTATTAATACTATATGTACTTAAACTTTTTATAAGACATTATTTTAATTTTTATAAGGAAGACACGGATTGTCACTTTTAATCAAATAATATCAATCACCTAATCAAATTGAATTGAAGAATTAAGCAACATACGAGTACGTAATTCTAATAAAATATACTTGTATACATGTATATCCCAATATACGGCACATACTATAAAAATTAGTCCTAGAATCTTAATTTTCTTTCAACATTATTTTAAAATTAAATTTTATTTTAAATTAAATCGAAAATTTTTCTTAATATGCGTGTATTTCTTACGTTTCCTTGTAGTTTTACAGCATTATTAACGTATTTGTATATTAAAAGGTATACACTCCTCCGTAGGACGATGCAGATGTGCAACGTTAATATTCATATAAACATACATATGTATATAAAATAGAACAGAATAATTTTACAGATACATAAAGTACGTAATATAATGCGAGCGATATACAATTAAGGTATACTTTTTATTCTAAAAAATTTAAAAAAAAATGTGCGCACATTAATTTCATTTTGTCTGATCGTCTGTTAGTTTTCGTTTTCAAAATTTTTGCTTCAATTAAAGCTGAAATTCACAAATAGACGTAAGTGAAGACATCTCGACTGAAGACATTTTCCTAATCTCAAAATTATAAAAGACTGTACCTACACCAAAAAAAAAAAAAAACATCTTGTAAATTCTAGAAAAGGAAAAGGGTAAGAATTTATTTCATTTTAAATAAAAGGTCAAATATCAGACTGCCGTATACTACCATTTCAGATTAATCTACTTTCATCTAATTATTAATCAAATTATGTAATCTATTTTCTAATCTTCTAAACACTATTTTCTTCAACATCTTAAACTTGATAAAACTGAACTTCTGAAATCTGAAATATGCTCGAATAATGTTTTAACTAAAATTATTTTTAAAGTATTAAGGTATATGCTATGTGTTTAACATTTTTCAAAGTTATTACTCGAAGAATCATCCTGAATGTATGCAAAATTACATTGTAATTAAATTATTATACCAATACATACTGGATAATTTTTACTTTTAGACCTATAAGGCTTATATAAATACAATTTTATATGGAAATGCACTATTAAATATAGACTGCAAAGCCCTTTTATTTTTTTATACATTTTCTGTATTATAAGGATCGTTATTGTTAGTTTTACATACAAATACGTTCTTATTCTTTATCTTTAATACAAAATTGTAATTTAAGATAAAAATTAACTTTATTAAAGTTTACAAAACAACTTATACATATCGTATATGAATAAAAAGTTCATTTTGTTTTGATGTTAAGGTTTCATGCAGTCTACAGCCTTTTGTTTTCTCCTGTTTTTAACTTCAAAACAATTAAAGTATGCCAAAAAAAAAATAAAAGAATTAAGAGTTTTGTTTTTCAATTTTTCAAATTTTATAATAGAAAATGTTTTATAGGTTAATATGTTTTTATAACAAGGCAAATATTATATGAATAGAAATCTATGTATGTATGTATGTAAAAATAAAATACAAACTTTTATTTTGTATATTTAAAAAAAAAAAAATAATTTCTCTAATTAATTATTTTAAATATCAACTAAATTTAATGACAATTGAATTCAAATCATATTTAATATTCTGTAAATGAGTTGTCAGGCATATATACGTACATATATAAATTATAATTTAAACTTACGATACAAAATTGTGTGTTTTTAATTAAACACACTAAATATGGTATTTTTTATTAGACAAGGCCAGGAAAATAAATTGATTTCTAATTGGTGAATCGACTTTTAAAATTCAAAATATCATCAATGCTACCAATTACATTATGTAGATATATATTTATATAATCTATACAGAGTGATTCATTAATAAGCGATAATGAGCAAAATAGGTAGAATCTTTTTTGGAATTAGGTTTCAAATATTAATGTTATCATGATACGAGAACTTAACAAAATTTCACAAAATTTCTTACCAAATTTATTGCTTATAACTTCTCTTCTAAGGAAAAGAAGAAATTTCCAATAAAATGTTTTAGAAATGATAAGATACTATATACTCTGTATTTAACGCACTCTCGAAATGACAGGCACTCTCATTTTAGGAAAAGTTTAGATTTTTTAACTTTTTTTTTGCTATTCTTTTATTTGCGACGATTTCATGGAAAAAAATTTTTTTTTAAATTTTTCTCCTGATATTAATACTGTATAGATCGTTCTTATAACCGCGATTCCGTCTTTGGATATCAATGGAGTAGGAGATATAGGAAAAAAAGAATTTGAATTTTAAAATTATTAAATTTTTTCGTACTACAATTGTCGAATATTTTTAATTTGCTGCTAAAATAATCATTCTAAAAAGTAAACAACATTTGATAAAAAAAACTGAATTTTCAGATTTAACTGAAAAAAAAATTAAGTATAATTGACCAGCATACGACTAACATAAGCGCTATTATTCTTTAGTTTCTGAACTTTACATGATTTCTTACATAAATACTAAATTTAGCTACTGTCGAAGTAACCGTTTAGTGAGAAAATTAAAACAACATAACGTCGACCTAACAGTGATTTAACGTATCTGAAAAAAGTGCATTTTTCAGGAGATAGAAAAAGCCTTATAATATAAATTAGTATTTTTAAAGAGACACTGAACTTGGCACTACATTTATATTGTATTTTTGGCAGATACGATTTCTCACAACAAATTTTTCTTGGCATTCGGATACCTTTTCTCATTTTTGCTATTTTTTTTTTTTTAAATTTTTCGACGAAATTAAACCGAATATACAGAAAAATGCGTCTTTTCACAACGATAATTTTAATACCAAAAAGTCAAAATTGGTAAAATATCAGATACGCGTGTAATCACTGTTAGGCCGACGATAAGCATATTTGACTACCTTAAATTTTTCTCGCCTTAATTATTTAAAGTAAAGCTTTTCATTTCAAATATAAATAATACGTCATTTCGCAGACGATTTTAATAATTCATCTTTACAAAATTTTCGAAAATAATTTTCTAAAAATTTATTCTTTTTTCAAAAATCAAATAATTTTAAGTAAATTGGGTACAAGATTTAATCATCTTCAGTTACATTTACTTATATTGTCAAAGACCAAAAAAAAAACATCATTATTATTACTTTTATTTTTAAAGATTTTATTTTCAGTAAAAATACAAAAAAAAACAACAACGAAAAAACAAAGAAAAAAATTGATCTAAATTTGTTCCAATGCACTTTTTTCCCCATAGCAAAATTCTATAGAGTATAAAGTATGTACTTTATTTTTACTCTTCTCTTTAATATTTCAAAATAATAACGAAGTAAAAATTATTGTTGTAATACTTGAAATCTAACAAGAATTTCATTTTTCTCACTTTTATATTGTTAAACCCATCCAATTAAAAAGTTAAACATGAAAAATACAAAAAAAAAAGTAATTATTTTCACGCTGAAATGAAACTGGGTAAGAAAAGGAAAAAAATAAAGGAGTTATGGTTTTTGTTTTTGGTTTTTTTTTTATTTTCATTTTAATGTATAGACTTTAACCTACATAATATGTTTTCTATTTGAAAACAATAATAATAATAATAATTCTTAAAATCATAACTAGACCTCATTACAGGTGTTTTTGTACAAAATAGGATTGATACAAGAAAAAAAAAAACAATTTTTTTTTTACATTATTTTAAGAGCATTTTAAAATTCATACCAGTTTACAGTCGAAACTGTTGAAAATTGGAGTCTTATCATAGAGTATAAATAAATTTGTTAACTGTTTCTGAAATTTTTATTGAAATCCTTAATATTGAAATTATATTTTCATACCAATTTCAAATCACAATTTTATAAAGTCACTCACATATATGAGATTGAATAAAATACTTTTTCGGCATTGAAGAACGTACATATAATTTTTCCGATATTGGCAAAAAAAAAAATTACTAAACCTATTTATGTAAGTGATAAAAATTCACATAAGTAAAAATCAGTAAGTCTGTAAGAAATCAGTAAGTCACACTGCAACATAGGCACACTCTATTTCAGAACTTCTTAAAACTATATTAAATTTTCATCATTGAATTAGACTTTGTCAATTGTTCTAATTTAATTATAAAATATTTTATGTACACATATCTAAATACATATATAGCTTAGTGTGTGTATATACACTTAGTTTAATTATTTAATTAAAATTTTTTGATTTTTTGTCTAGTCTTTGAAGATTGCGTTCAAGAAATGCTCTAACATTTGAATCTTATATTAAGACTTAAAATTTGAGTGCAAAATAATTAGTCTAATTATTATAATATGTAAATGTGAAAAAAACTTTTGTATTATTTTCAAAGTTTCATACATTTTTAATTTGGAATAAAATTAGAAATTTTATTTTTTTCTAAAATAAATAATAATATGTTATAAAGTTTACATTGAAATTTTATATAATTTTGCTAATACGTGTAACCTATAGTTATGAACATATTATGTCCTTGAGCAAAATCTTTTAATTAGAGAGAAGAGCAGGATAATATGTCGTACTAAAAGAGATCAAAATATTATGAATTTGAAAAATTTACAATATAAAAATAGGTAAGGTCTTTTTATTCACATTATAATATAAATGAATAATTTACAAAAGGTATTTATAAACATAAACTATATTGGAGAGCATATTTAAGTCTTAGAACGTTTGTTTTAAAATGATAAATTTATGGTTACGAAAAAAGTTATTTAAAAATTATGTTAAAAAAACCCTGATTAATATCAAAATTGTAATCACAATAATGAATACCAGCGAAAATTAAATGAAATATTGACAAATGCATCAGAGAATATTACACCATTGTAAATATTATTTTCTATAATAACTTTTATATAAAGGCTATCACAACAGTTAAAAATCAAACAAGAATCTATACAGTTGCCATTCATTGCATACGGAAAATTTCAATTAACTGATTAAAATTAGCGGTTGGGAAAACTAATGATCCAGTAAATATTCGAAAAGTTAGTTGTTATTTAATATTTTCTTCAATTTATTATGTATATCATATTATGATTGTATGTACAGAAAAAATTTATGGTTTTAATTATAATTAAAATCACTAAAATCTAATTCATTTCTACTTCTAGGTCTATTTAATAATTCTTCGATAATTGGATTCATCGGTTCCATTTTATTTCGTTTAGCTTCGTTTGTAATTAAAGGCCATATATTTTTAAATATTCTCAATAAAACTAATTCTTCTTCATAACTTATAACACCTTTACGATAATTTTCAATTAAAGTTGGTATTAAATCAATATAAAATGAATCAATAGATTTTGTAATTTCTTTATAATTTAATTCTTTATCGATATTATTATTTTCAATTGAACCCATTGGGGTAGCATCAATAAATATTTCTTCAGATATTGGAGTTGTTATTACTTTAGAAATTTCTTTTGTTTTTATTGTAACAGGAATATTATTTTTAAGACTGGTGGTTATATATTCTTGTTTTTCATTCTGTTTAATGAAATTTTCTTCATTTATAGCATTGCCATTTTGTTCATCGAATTTTTGTTCAATTTCTTTATTATAGTAAAATTGATTTTCAAGTATTGTAGGAAAAATATCATAAGGACTAATAAATTTTGATTTTCCCTGCCGTCCTTTTAAAATACCAACATTTATGTTGTTTTCAATTTTTTCATTAATATTCGGAGTTAAGGTAGTTGTAAATATATCTATTTTGTCATCAGTATTTAAAATTGTACTAGTTTCCAACATATTATCAAAAGATTCAGCATTTGTGCTTATTTCTAAAATCATAGCCTTATAAGAATCTGTTGTTGCTTCGATATTTGCATCTGTTGTAAATGTAATTGGATGTACTTCGAGTAGCTCATTAGTTTCCTCAGTAGTGTCATAAAATGAAGATTCTGGTTCCTTAATTGAAATTGTTGTTTCACTCTGATTTTGAAGTATGAATGGATCTGAAACATTTTCTTGGGAAATATCATTTCCTGCCGAAATGCTTAAATTTTCATTATTTGGCGAAATTTCAACAAAATCTAATGATCTCAAATCTATAATTGGATTAGGTAATTTTTCATCAGCTTCAGTTGTTGGTTCAGCAGATAAAATCATATTTAAATCAAGTTTTTCTTCTTCAATCTCTTTTAAATGTCCGTTTCCCAAGTTATACATTTCTCCATGTAAAACCATAGTATATTCTTTATTATTCGAATTCTCATTACTTGTAGTATTTAATTCAATGTTTATTGGGGCATTTAATTGTTCCTTATTATCATCAGTTTTGATAATTTGTGATTTTATATTTCCCAAATCAGTTGTTGGTTCCGCAGATGAAATCATATTTACATTAAGTTTTTCTTCTTCAATCTCTTTTAAATGCTCGTTTCCCAAATTATACATTTCGCCATGCAAAACCATATATTCTTTGTTATTGAAATTTTGATTACTAGTTGCATTTACTTTAATATTTATTGGGACATTTAACTGCTCAATATTATCATCAGTTTTAACAATTTGCATTTCAATATTTTGATCAGGACCATTGTTTTCTTCGTCAACTACTTTTATCATAATGTTTTCATTTTTATCAAATGAAGGACGCCAATTGAAAGAATGTTCATCAAATGAAAGAACATTTTTTTCTTTTAAATCAATAATTTCTGGTGATTCTTTACTGGTTTCAGAACTTGTTAAAGAAATTTCTTGAGATATATCCTCCTTCGATTCTTCCTCTGAAAAATTAGAAAAATTTTGTATATAAACTTTAAATGTATTTATAATATATACAATATATTATGTATGAATTAATAGGAACTTACCTTTCTGTTTTGGAAAATTGTTCAAATCGATTACGTCCACTAATATTGGTGCTTCACTCGTTGTGTGTTTTAGAAAATTTAAGTTGATGCCCTTTAATTGCTCCTTTTCTTTTATATTATTTATTGTGGTACAATTATAAATTTTAAAATGGGAACGAGCTAAATTATTCATTCCCTTCTTTTCTTCTTCCTTATCTGTACCGTTTTCCCTTAATAATTCATTATTTATGTTGTGTACTTCATCCAAAATTTCGTAATCTGTTTCTTGGCTTTTAAAATTATCATCAGCCTCTTCAAGTTCGATCTCAAATAATCTGACTGTTTCATCAGGTATTTGCAAAATCTCAGCACCAGATTCTGATGGATCAATATCAAAATCTGTTTTCCAATCAACTAAACCAATTTTCAATGGATTCAAATATTTATTAGTTCCAAAATTATTTTGATGTAATTTACTTTGGATTTGTCGTTCAGATTGTTTTATATGTTCAAATCCAGAATCTTTTCCTTTTTTAATTGAATTGTACGTCTTCTTGTTGTGGTCTATACTTCTGTAGTTTTCATAATCATCATTAAAATCATTAAAATTTGACACTTTTGCATCATCGTTGAGTATTCGAAAACTTCTGCCACCGAAAACGGGAAGCGAAAATAGATTTGAAAAATTCCTAGTAGGAATTCTTTGAAACCATTCTCTAATCCCTCCTGGTCTCTCCTCTTCCTCGTCTTCCTCTTCTTCACCCTCTTCTTCTCCTTCTTCATCCTCATTTTCTTCTTCGCTGCTTTCTTCACTACTTTCTTCACTGCTGTCTTCCTCTTCTTCTTTTTCATCTTCCTCATCTCCTTCAACTTCACCATCTTCATCTCCACCTTCATCTTCTCCACCTTCATCTTCTCCACCTTCATCTTCTCCACCTTCACCTTCTTCATCTTCTCCTCCATATTCTGTCTCTTCATATTCGTCTCCTCCAAACTCATGTTCTTCATGCATTTCCTCCTCTTCATATTCATAATGTTCTCCTGCTAAATAACTATTTTCTTCATGATTTTTATGATCAATAAATTGCACTGCTATCATTTCTTTGTTGGGTCCTTGATAATAATGTTTAACTGGCTTCTTTGGTGGATATTTAAAGCCTGGGTATTTAATTACTTCTTCAGGTTTTTTACTTATCAGTTTTTTCTTTTTCTGCTTATAGCCTGGTTTCTTGTGTTCTTCCATTTGTCCATAATATTTATTCCAATGTAGGATATCTTTTTTGGAAATTTTGAAATAGAGTATTGGAGGTGTATACATTGATACTTGTTTTTTCATTTTTTTATTTTTGACTTTTTTATCACGCTTCTTGGGTAAAGACTGTCGATATTCGGATGGCAAATTTGGTGTATATTCTATAATAAAGGTATATCTTTCATATTACTTCCGCAATTAAAAAGCGTTTAAAAAATTAGTCTAGACTTTTTATTAAGTATTAAATGCTACCTGAGTATTATGTCTCTATTTATGTTAAGTACAGTCTGAACTGAACTTGTAAAAAAATTGAATTATTTTTAATTTATTGAGTTCTAAGCCTTTCAAGCAGATACACACATTCATATATTAGTTCAAAAACTTACTCTTTTGTGGGCCCATGTTTATATATTTTGTGACCACATAATTCCATGGTTTATTATAATGATTATACTTTTCAAATTCATAATTTTGTTGCGGCTGATGTCTTATATTGTAAGCATTTTCTTTACCAAAGTCAATATTATTTCCATAATATGCCATTGGTAAATTTTCAAATTGATTTTTTTGGTATATTGAAAATGAATTTTTTATTAATATTAATGTAAGCGTTATTAATATTATTTGCAAATTTTCCATATTTTATTTTTTTTATTTTAATCACAATAGAACCTTTATACTTAACACTGTGAAAAACACTAAATATATTTTTGCAAAACTGTAAACCTTTTATAAACAATTTATTTGTAACGAAATTTTATTTAATTACAAAAATTCCCGAAATCGTTTTTACCTGGCTGGAGAAGAATGAAGAGCATAAGTAATAATTATTAAAAGTTATTAACATTTTTGGTTTTACCTTGTTTTGAAAAGATCCTTGCTTCAAGAATTTCAACACAAAACAGGTAAACAGACAAAAAAGTTCTGGAATGTTAAAAATCGCATATGGCTCAAATAACTACTAACATTGAAAAGTATTTTATTATTAAATTAAAATACATATTACATATTTACTTAGGCACCTACCTGACTACAGCTTCAATTCCATAAACACTCATTCTTTTCTTTTAAATATAAGTAATTGCGTTTTTATGACTGCATTTATGTATGTACATACATATGTACGTAAATCACAAAGAAAAAACCATGATTGCATTTTAGTAGTAACAGTTAAATCGAAATTCTCTTTAGCATTACTTATTTTTTGTGAAGTACCGTTAAAAAAATGCTGAGTTACAATATAATGCGAACATATGCTTGCTTTTAAGGCGGAATTTTATAAAATAGAATTGATGCTCCCATACATACATAAGTAGGCGCATTTATTTCTTTTTTTTTTGTTTTAAAACCTCTGCTTACATAGTCCGACATTTTAATGGAAGGCTTTATTAAAAATTGAAAACTTATTAATTTTTATTTATTTAATGTCCACAATCGCACTAATTCCAGTTTTACTTCTTGATTTAATGTCTAATTCTATTTGTGGAAAATGTAAATTTTTTATTGAACTTAACAGCATATTATTTTCACATTTTTTCAAACTTAACATTATATTTGCAAAAAAAATTGCTTTATTATATTCTACACACAAAGCTTAGGAAATTTTTATAGCTATTACAATTAATATACACTCAATGTATTTTTATTCTAAATTATATTTAAATATTAATTTCGGATTATTTTCTATCTTTTTGAAAAAATAGAAATTCTTTGAAAGTAGCTGTAAATAGCAAAGCAACACATAAAAAACTATTGTGAATATATTATAAAGTTAAAAATTTAAAATATAATAATGAAAAACGATACTCGAACAATATTGCCGTTTGCAAAAATATATTTCACATCACATATGTAGTACAAATTTTTAGCACAAAATTTATCCTGAAGTACTAAAACACTTTCTCACAAAAATTCAATTAATCACCATATACATGTATACAGCGGCAGATTTTATATTTTATTTAACTTAAATCCTAAACTTTTTGTAGAATTAAATGAAAATTTCATTTAAAATTTATAAAAATAAAAATTAATTTTTGAAAGACATGGGTTGTTTTTTTATTCAGTGCTTACGTGCTTTCTACATCCATACTTCTGTCATATTTCTTTTGGCATTAAATTTTGACAGCAATCATTCCGCATTTTTTGTGACAATATAAACAAATATATTAAATTGTAAAATTTTATTAAAATCAAGTTTTTAACAAAGTTTAATTAATAAGGCATTGTTCTTAAGAATAAAATTATGGAGGAGAAAAAATTTTATCAAGTAAACAAAAAAGTAAAAATGTTAGAAGACGATTTGAATAAATTGTCAAAATGTGAATTAATTGAAAAAATCGTGCAATTACGAGCACACAATTCTCAATTAAAAAATATAATTGAAAAAACCAACCAAACAAAATTCTTAAACGAGAAAAATAATAGGAAATTTGATTTTAACAAGTAAGTTTTACCATTTTGAATTCTAGAAGCCGTAAAATTATGAAGAAGCAATTTTTTAAAGATCCTATAAAAGGCATGTTTTGCTAAAATTTTTATATTTTGGTTGGGATTACCAAGGGTTCGCCAGTCAAGAAGATACTACTGCAACAATAGAATTTCATTTATTTAGAGCGTTGATAAAAACATGCTTAATTGAAAATCGTGAAACTTCAAATTACAATAGATGTGGACGCACAGACAAGGAAGTTAGTGCTTTTTGCCAAGGTTGGTAAGTGAATTTAAGTAAATGCGAAAAATCGAAAACAATAACATCATATTTATTGTTTATGTTAGTGATTTCAATTGATTTAAGGAGCAAATTTCCAGAGGAGGAACAAATGACTAAAGAGAGCTTAGAACATGAAATCGACTATTGTAATATGTTAAACAGGTAATATAATAATTTTAGATAAAATTTTAAGCATACTAATATATTGAAATACAAAATTGTCAACTATTTTAGAGTACTTCCAAATAATATTAAATGCATTTCATGGATGCCATTAAAAAATAAACATTTTAGTGCTAGATTCGATTGTTATGAAAGAACGTACAAATATTTTTTTCCAAAAGGTGATCTTGATATTGAGGTAAAATAATAAATGAATTTAGCTTAGTACCTTAATATTATTGTAAGGTTTTTCCTTACTTTTAAATAGAGAATGCGTTCAGGATGTAAATTTTTGGTTGGAGTACATGATTTTAGAAATTTGTGCAAAATGGATGTAGGGAATGGAGTTGTTAATTTTGTTCGGTCAATTAAATATGCAGACATACATGCTTGTCAATCGGAACATAAAAAAGATACAGGATATAGCATGTACTATTTAAAAATTACAGGAAAAGCTTTTTTATGGCATCAAATACGTTGTATTATGTCAATTTTAATGTTAATAGGTGAAAAAAATGAAGACCCTTCAGTTATTTCAGAATTATTAGATATTGAAAAAAATCCTTGGTAAAGAAAAGAATTAATAAAATTCTTATTAATGTACATATTATTTTTCTCAATATTATTTTAGTAAACCACAGTATGGTGTGGCAAGTGGAATACCTCTCAATTTATATAATTGTGAATTCGATGTAAATGGTTTAAATAAAAAAATTAATGAAAATACTATAGTTAGTGATTCTTCGGAAAAAAGTCTCATTAATGAATCGAGCGACACAGAGGAACTTTCCACTGCACAATGGATTTATAATAAAGAAAATTTAACTAGATTGATACAAACTATACAGTCGGAGTGGAGTATTGTTAGCATAAAGTATTTTTTTATATTAAAACAAGGAATTTTATTTAATATTCCAATTAAATTTTTTAAGAGCCACTATGATTAATGAAATGTTACAAGATTTAGAGAGTGCTTATAAAAGAAATTTCGGTTCTGAAGCAATAAATTTTCAAGCAAAAAATTTACAACAAGGTGTTAAACAAAAACAATATCAAAAAATTATGAATAGAAAACGATGTGGTAAGTAAAATTTAATTTTTGTGCTATTGTAAACTATTTTACTATTTTAATTTTTCAAATTTACATTAAATTTAGAGAGTCTAGAAAATCGTGTGGAACATTACGTTAAAAAGCAACGTTTAATCACCACAGAAAATAAAACAAATTCAATTGAATAGTTTTTCTTTAAATTAATTTCTAATTTTATTAAAATATAATTTTTAGTTTTATACGAATAATAAAATTAATAAAATTATTATTTTATTACTAAATAAAATTCAAATCATATGAAGTATATATTAATATTAATTAGACTTATTATGTTACTATTATTTGTTATTGAAATTTTCTGCTACAATTTTTTATAATCTAGAATTAAAAACTGATATAATTTTTTTTATAGTTATGTACAAAGAAAATTTGATTTTACAAGAATAAAAAAAACAGTATATTTATTTATATAAAATATTAATAAATATATTGGTACATATGTATATAATTATTAGTTTTTTAATAAGTAATATTATTAAAAAAAAATATTTTGTATTCGCTAAAATGGTATGTTATGTTCCTGACAGCTTTGGTTTGTAAGATCTAGAATTAAAAAGTAAAAATTAAATATAGGTACACAACTCGAATTATAGAATCTTAATCTACCTTCGCCTTAAAATTTTTAAAATTATTGGGCCTTCACGAACATTTTTAAATAAACCAATAGTATCTGCATGACTCATTCCTTGAACTGATATGTTATTTATTTGTATAATTTCATCTCCTATAATATATCGATTTTGTTATAAACGCAATTCATGAAAATATTAAATAAAAATTTAATTAAATTATAAAATATAAGTTATTTTTTTTTTAAGTAAAACAAACCAGCTAAAAGATTTCCGTCATCAGATGCTTGTCCAGATGGAAAAACCGTTTTCACAAAAATGCCCATCATACCTTTCGGAGAGTCCCGCCCACCAACAATACTAAAACCTAATGACTTCATACCATGTCCTTTGAAAAATGTAATTGTCTGTACTATACATCGTCCCAGTCCTACAAATATAATATTTTTAAAATAATTCTATATAGTATTTTAATAAAATGTTTTGTGAATTTTAGTTTTTTTTTTTTAAAAATTACTTTATATTTTTAAATCCTAATTTCTATTTCGCTTTATAGAAATTATAAAAATTTTTGGTATTTTTATTATAGCGAAATATAATATTTAGTATACTTGTATGTTAAATAATTAAATTGTGTGTAAAATAAACAATTTATAGCTATGATTAATTGCAACAAATATTTTGTACTTTTAGAATTTACTTTTGAGTTAAATATATTTATAGTTAAATAATACTTTCCACTTTTATTAAAATTAACCTACCATCTTGTTCAGTAGTGTCGTGAACGCCATTTTCTTTAGTAATTTTTAAGCTATTGTTAGCATTTAAATCGCAGCTGATACCATTTACTATTTGATTATATGCTTCATTATTATTATCATTCAATAATTGTTTATTAACATTGCTGTTGTTATTGTTGTTATTGGCATTATTGAAAACATTATTAGTTTTATTACATAATTTTAATTGTTTTTCTTGATTAAAATTATTAATAATTTTATTATTTTCTTTAATATTCTTATTATTAATATTATTCGTATTAGTTTCATTATTTAAGCATTGATCTGATCCAATTATAATATTATCATTATTAGTTTTAGTTAATAATATTGTTGGTGTAGGTGAAACTGTTGCTAATCTTGATGTCATTGATGTAATGGAATCATTTCGATTATTGATTCCTTGATCAATTAATGAAAAATCAGTAGCATTTTGTGAACATAAACTTAAACGACTTGAATTCAAACTACAGGAACTCAAACGAAAGTTTCCTAATCTTAATGATCGATATGCATTACTATTGCTGTTGAAATTTGTATAATTATTTTTGATATTTGTCTTTATATTATTATTATTATTATTATCGTCGTTACTGCTAGTAGAATATTGTTGAATTGAATGAGAATTTAAATTTAAATTACTTAAATTACAATTGTTATTACTATTATTAATATTATTAGTAGCATTTAAATTTATGGCATTGTTTTCATTAGTTAGTGTTAAATTTGAATTTGTTTGTTTTGTTGTCGATGTTGACGATGATGATGATGATGATGGCGATGGTGATTGACAATTTTTAGGTAATGTACTTAAATCAATTGCTGATTTACTATTATTTTCATTTAAATATGTTAAATTTTTTGAACCTAAAACTTGTGAATATTCCATTTGTGTTAAAGCTTCAGTTCTTTTACGACTAAGTAATTGCCATTTTTCATCATCACTTATCGTATTTGTTAGAGTTGTTATTCTATTAGCATAAACAGGTGTATATTCAGATGACGTACTATTATATAATGGTGTTAATTCTAATTGACGATTTGTTATTGGACGTCTTCTATGATCATATTGATGTGATTGTAACATTAAACTCATATGTTTTACAGATTCATTATCAGTTTGTAAATGATTTAAGCTTTCATTATCGTAGGCAATTTGTAAACCACTTAAATCAAAACTGTTTATACTATCATTACTATGTGTTCTTTGGTTATATGATAGACGTTTTCTAATAACACCATTACTTTCACATATTTTGCTATTATAGTTATTATTTGAATTTGAAGAATAATATAAATTTTGTTGTGATGGCTCTGGTGAATTTCTAAATTGTTTTGTTGGTGTATTGCGATCACAATCAATTTGTATTTTTGTACTAAAATTTATTCCTGCACTATTAGATAATGAGATTTCTTCATGTGATATAACTAAATCCATACTATTATCAATGAATGTTGTTAAAAGTTTTTGGGCTGTATCAAAACATTTCATTGCACGTAAATAATTTCCATTAACATATACAATTTCATCTCCTATTCTTAATCTCCCATCCCTAAAATAATATAAAATGAAAAAGAATAAATTATTATTAAAATATTTTTTTTTATACCTTTGCGCTAATCCAAATGGATTAAGTTCAATTATAACATATCGATATTGTTGTTCATTTGATGTATTTACTATTATTTTGGGTGACACAATTATTCCAATGAAATCACACGAATCCAATTTAATTAATTTAATTTCTTTAAATCTTCTTCGAACTGTTCCAGTTTCATTATTTGATCTTTGTTGTTGGTGTTGTTGTTGTAATTTTTCTTGTATCAAATTTTCCTCAAATAAACGAATTGAATTTGATACAATACTATTCCTTTTTAATGGTTCATCGCAATGACGACCATTATCACTATCATATCCAGATTCATTTGAGCTAATACATGAACTTAAACGATGATAGAATGGTTCCCAATCTTTTGATGATATACTACTATTTCGTGATACATCACCAATTAATGGTGAACAATTACTAATAGCACTATCATCAGATGAATAACGTTTAATTACACCATTCTTATTTGAATAATTTGTAATTTTCGATGTACTAGAAGCTTTTGGACTGGTTGAGCTAGCTATCGATATTGTATCAGATGTATTTGATGAATCACAAATTCGATCTAAATTTGTATATGATTGTTGTTTTAGAACTGAACCACCATTTTCTTCTGGTAGTACTGATAATTTTGATCTTAAAAATGCATACGGAAAATTACCACGTCTTGGTTGTTGATCATTACCATTACCATTATTATTATTGCTATTATTATTATTATTATTATTATTATTATTATTATTATTATTATTATTATTATTGGTAATATAATTACCAACTTTTGCAATATCATCACAGCTTGATGATTTTAAATGATGTACTTTTTTTGTATTAGAATTTATAATAGGTGGTTGTTTATTATTATTAATTAAATTAACACCATCAGTTGGATCATCACATTTATAATAGCTGCTATTTAGTTGACTTGTTGAACTACTACGATATAAATTATTTGTATCAGATATTTTTGTAATATTATGTGATTTATGATTTAGCATGCCAGTAGAACCGATCCGATGAAAAAATGATTTAATTGAATTTTGTCTATCCCTTGTTAATGTTGCTGATTTATTTGAAATTGATGTTGAATCTTTTGTTTGAGCATCAATTGGTCCAGATTTACTCTTTTTTAATGGATTTATTGTTGATGATCTTGTTAATGTACATGATTTACCAATTATTAATGAGGTCATCGATTGATCTGTATTATTATGATCGAAACTTTTTAAAAGATCACCACGTTTTAGTATATCAAGTTTTTTACTCATTTTTCTTCCCCATGTAAACACTGAAAAAATGAAAAATCAAAATTAGGTGATGTTGTAATAAGCTTGTGATTTGTATAAGATATTTAAAGTTTATTAATCAAAATATATCGGAAACATTAAATTTCATTTAGACTATATAATTAAAAAAGATAAATATATATGTAGATGCATGTAATATCAGAATGCTTACGAGTGTTAAATTTAAAGGCGTAACATTCTACTACAAATATAAAATTGTGTTGGAATTTTTAAATATTTTTCCTATTATTTTCTCTTATTTCTTTCCAATCCATTCAATACGAGTACAATTTTCATGTTGTATTAATTAAAAAATGATTTTGAAAAATGAAATATTCATTGCCAGGCATTAAAATCCCCGAAAGGATTTTGGTAGGTTTACCTACAAAGCTTTGTAACATCAAATGTTAGAAATTATTTTATTTACGATTAACAATATCTTGTGTAGGTGTTTTTAGATTAAGTATATTTTACGTTGCTTATACGCTCTTATATTGCGGTTTGTAATATAAAAGATAGCTTAAACACTCGCCATGTTCCGTATAGCAAAGTGCAATGGTTTTCTTATTGCGAGATTTTTAATATTGTCGCAAATTTTTATTTCTCTTTTTTTTTTTATTGTTCTGAATTAAATCAAGTTAAAAAAGTGCAAAATAAAAGTCAATTTAAAATATATTTTTTTTATTTTGTATATCACTAATAAATAGGAATTTGTGATGGCACATTAAAAAACGTTAACCAGAATAATATTTATGAAAAAATAAAAATTTAAATGAATAAATAAGAGAAAATAATTCATAAAAAGCAAAAACTATACTCAAAAACTCATAAAGATTAACGGTGTTAAAAAAATTTTAAATATACCGAAATGTTCTCTTATCAGTAATCCTCAAAATATCTCATTAATATTTTACTAACGTAGTGATTACAAGTGACAGTCTCATAAAATTACAAGTATTACCTTATTTATTTAAACATAAATTTGACAATTGTTAGACTGTCCGAAATAAGAACGTAAGCGGTAATACTAAAGGATTTTTTAAATTTTCAAAACACTTTACATAATAATTCGACTGTGAATTTGTTCAGCTACAGTTCACAATTGCTTAAATCGACTTTTGAAAACTTTTCATTCTTAATGTAGCTTAATTTAATTTCGAAATTATTATAATTATCAGACACGTGCTATGTGATCATGTATTCAATAATATGCAAAAAACAAAAAGAAACATCATTTATTCGTACTAGGCACTAACTGTCCAAGCAGCAATAATCTTTTTGAAATCATTATTAACAACATCATTAGGATATCATATTAGACCAAATCCTAGCCTATTAGACCATTGTTAACGTAATAAAAGATTAGTATTTAAAAACTAGAGCTAGCCATTTAAAAAATTCTCTAGAAGAACTAAATTTAAAACCAAACATATACAAATTACAGCACCCTATACAAGAGTTATCAATAGATTATGTTGAGAGAAATCCAAGTTTCCATGTAGTCTTACTTTAAGAGTAACCATATGAGTATTACGTTACATAAAATTCTAGCATTATAAAGAAAAGAGTGTAAAGCTACAATAGTGTTTTTTAAACATTAATTTTGATTTACTCAAAACGTTCTTTCACTTTTTACGACAGTGTTACTTGGAACAGAACCTTTGAGTAAGTTTATAATATTTCGTGTATATTTAAAGTTTGCGAAATACTTTAATATCTTATTAAATGTAGAACATAAAAATATTTAAGAACATACAAAAAATTTATATAAAATCTTCAATTCTATATTGCTATATTTAAATTGTTGCAATTCAATATAAATGTAGCAACATTTATGAACAAAGAAGGAAGAAAATAAATTTGTATTAAACCAATAATTTGTAATCTAGCACTTTTCCCTTGAACAAATGAAAATGCTATCAAAATATTTCAAATATTTGCATACATTTGGGATGAGACAACAAAAAAAAAAGGAAATTGAATGAAGTGTTAATATCGAAGCATCAAATCTATAGGTTAGTTGTTTGAGTTAAGAAAAGTAATTATGCTTTTTGATGGCATGGCATATACGAGTACGGTTAACTTTCTGCATGTATAGAAATTTGGAAAAACTTGCATTTTGGGAAATATAAGGAACCGAAAATTCAAATTTTACAAATTTCGGGAGGCGATATCTGGAAAGGGAATGAAAGTGGAAAATTTCTTCTAATAAAATAAATTATTTATTAATAAAAATTTTTAAATTTCAGGCTTCAACAACTTATCGACCGAGAGAAAAAACGATACCAAAAAACTTGAAAAACACAGGTTTTAGATTTATCATTTCCATGCACAACTACATATCATGACGCGGTTGAAGAAGACTTGCCACTGATTTTTTGCGTTCGCAGAATTTAAAAACAATTTGTGGCTTCGTTTCAATAAACAATTAAAAAATGAGGGTTTTAAGAAATTTGAAGGTTAACAACTTTTAGATGGTGTTAGGGAGAGGGGGGGAGATAAGTGAAAATTTTCTTTTATAGAAATATAGGTTTTTAGTATTTATATAGTATCAAATATTAGCTTTGTAAACAGACAAATGGACGAAAGGGCGGACAGAGTACTAATAAACAAATTTTTTCAAAATTTTTTTTAGACAATTGTTAAAAATACATTTAAAATAATGCCAATTCAAATTCGACTTCGACCCATTCAAAGAGCATTCAAAGAATTATGAACTTCATATTTAAGTTTTTGTGTTTTTTGTTTTTTTTTTATTGAAATTCTTTTCTTCTTTCTCACTCGCTAATAAACCGGCTTGCTTCAAGTGTTGTTCTTCAATAACATTATTATTTTTCTTTTCATTTTTACTTAATTTGTACTCTTTCTTTTATTTTCTTATATTCCCATTTTATTGAAACTCATATTTATATTTGGTGTGGTGAGTAGTGAATGGTTAAACATGGTATTTTAAAAAGAAAAGGTTTAAGTTGAATGGTATGTTTACAAATACAAAATAAATTTTTATGTACGGCTTATCCGAATGTTATTTTAATTTTTTTATTTTTATTTTTTAGTAGTGGGTGCGTGTGCCAATTGCCCCAAAGGTTTCAAAAGAACATCAATTCAAACAGTTAGAAAACAAGAATAAAAAAAATATATATATTTTTTTTTTGTGATTTATTTTTTTTTATTTCCATTTCATTCATTTGAATCAAATTGGAAACTGGCATTACAAAGTAAGAGGACTTTGAGTACTTATGCATTTTGAATATGTGTAAATAAATTAACTTTGTTATTTCCATTTAAATTTCATTCTAATCAGATTTTTATATTATTTTTTTTGTTATTTTTTTATTTCCAATAATGATTAAATTTTAAATAAAAGCCGGCATTAAATTTTACAAAATTATGAAAGTTTTTCACAGTACGGTACATGAGCACATGCACACAATCTGAATTTTAATAATAAATTTATGACAATAAAAATAAAATTTGCACAAATTTTAAAAATAAGCGCTTTTATTCTAAATTATGAAAACATTTGAATAGGATTTTGAATTATAATATTGGCTATTAATTTTGTAACAACACGGCACTTACATTATGCCTTAAAAAATTAAGGAAAAAAATTTTAAAGGTAAATATCTTTTACATTTTAAAATATTTATAAATTTCACTATTTTAGGTAAAATTTGAGAAATCCAAAATGCAGGTATTGTAAACTTAAATTGTAAATTCAATGAATTGATCAATAAACTCAAACTTATTTGCTCAGGATTCTTATAGTACTCATTTGTCTCAGGACAAATATTGAATTCACGTTTTCTCATTGGATACGTTTTCAATTTATTAAAGTAGCTAGAAATGAAATGTGCTATATGCTCTTGATTCCTAAAGAATATTCTCAAAATTTGCTTATATATAAGAATATGTAACTAATTATTTGTAATTAGAATTTTGCCTATGTCTCAGGTTCTATTTTCAATTCTGTTATATAATTTTAAATTAATAAGGCATAACGATTGTAATGTGATATAAAAATATGATCAACAAATGTTCTATATGACACTAATGTATTAAACTTTCAATAACTAATGTTTTTAGAATATGTTCATTTTTTTCAGTTCTACAACATTAAGTATGGTTCTACTCGTAAGTATAGTTTTAATTGAAGCTTTAAATATACAAGATTTGATTTGGTAAAACCTACAAATACGAGTACGAATTCCTCCTCTATACTCTATTGCATTTTTGTCAAATTTGTATTGTATAAAAAGTGAAGGAAACTTATACAAAGCTTATAATAATTTCATGACTTTATCCAATAAATCTTTCAATATTTCAGTTTTTTTAATTTTTATAGTCTTGATAATTGCAATTGAATGAATATATAGTGCATTTGCAGTATACGCAGAGGGATTGATTTAAAATATTTAATTTTAAAAAAGTGCACGTATAACAAAATTTTGACAACTTTTTTATATCTAATACTTTGAAAATAATTATATGTACATATGTACAGGGTGATTCAGCAACAAGTTATGAACTATATGCCATTGGATGAATAGTCGAAAATGATTAAAATTTTTTGTTCGGAACATATTGTCAAATCGGAACCGTTTCGTAGTTAATTTGAAAAATTTGGAGAAATTTTAAAATACCTACTTTTTTTTGCTTATAACTTCCGTTCCAATGAAGATAAAAACTTCAAAAGATATGTTTTTGGAAGGGATTCAAAAATATTTATAAAAGAAAATCTTCAATGCTTGATTAACCTATTTTTTTGTTAACTTTATCCAATGCAATCCAAATTTAATATAGATTAAATTTTTTTCTACTTCTAATTTACCATCTTATATAACTGTTAAAACTTGCATATTATATGATAAATAATTATTATATAAGTATTCATTTATAATAAATTAATTTAAACCTCATAAAATAATAAAAACTCAATTTTCCACCTCATCAAATTTCGAAAGAAAAAAATTAAATTAAAGAAAAAAAAAAATAAATTTTTAGATTGTTGCAGATTGAGCACGTCATATTAAGTAAATGTACCTGTTCATATATATATACATACATACATACATATATGTAATACATACGCGTGTTACGACGTTTATTAAATATTACAGGTAGAGCTTTTTTTTTATTTTAAATTCGGTATTTAAAGATTATTTGTTAAAATTTAAGCACTTAATGTCGAAAAATGTTGAAAATTGATACGCAAAATTATCAATAAATTTCAAAAAAAAAAAAGGCAAATACAATATTTTGAAATTTCATAAAGAATTTTTCAAAAATAAATTCAATCGTATAAAGTTACGCTGTTTTTGTTTTTCTGTAGTAGTCATCAACATTAATAGGGTCGCTGACATTTAAAAAAAAATATAAAAAATATATACTCGAAATAATGAACGGAAGTTTTTAAAATTTCTACTGAATAATTGAATTGTATTTTAGAGTCCAAATATGTCATAAAATAAATTATGTATTTATGTATGTATGTGCCAACTTTATAAATAAATCAGATAGAAATTTAAACAATCAACATAATATTATGGGCATAAAATCTGTATTATGTTTTCATATATTATGAATATAAAAGGTTGGTAACATATTCATTAGAGTTGCCAAACAAAAATTATTTAAATTACATTGAATTCACGTTTATTTAATTCTGAAATATTTTTAAATTATAAACAGAAATTAACAATTCTATTTCTAACCAGTCTGCATTTGGCTGCGTAAAAAAAAATTACCCAAACGCGTAAAATGTTATTATATTTTCCCAAAAAATCATATAAAAAGAAAAAAGTGATAATTTTTAAACTATTCACAATTAAAATAAAATTTTAAATATATAGAAAACAATGTTAGAAAGTACACATTAAATAAAAATGTATTAAACATGTTCCAGCATCTTATTAAGTATGTTAGCAGACAAGGGTTAAAATCTTTAAAAATATTGCATTGTCTTCTACATTTGTGTATCTCCTTCTTCAGTTTTTGATTATATTTCAGTTCTTATAAAAATTTCTCAATGTTTCAATCACATTAAGCTGTAATAGTTTTTATATCCAATATAACATATTAGTTTAAGTCTCAGGTGTATAACAAATAACATCAAGTTTGGTAATCCTATAATAATATGCATAATACTTGAGTATTTACATGCATATCTATAGTTAATCTATAAGTACAGTTAAACCTCTATAATACGAATTCCGATCACACTTAAAGTTCTCCTTAATGCACGGACAACAATTCATGGCAGTGGTATCTATAACAAAGAAGTGTTTTGCAAGTGTATTAAATTCATTTTGTCATATAAAACGAAAGAAAACACTAATTTTGAGAAGAACCAAATTCTGTGTGTACAATTATTAACTATGGATTTGAAAATTTTCAACCCTTTAGCGGTAATCAATTTTATTGTAAAATCCTGATACATTTTATAGAGGTCCTACTGTACATAATATATTTAAAAAAAAATTAAAAAGAATGAACAGTAGCATTTCAATAATTTTGGACATGTGTGAAAGAGAATAGTGAATAATTTTTAGGGGGCTTTATTTTTAAAATTTTACTATGCTTTTATAGCAATTACCTACCTCATTTAACTGTAAAATTAGGTAGGTACTAAAATTCACTTTTTTCTTCTTTTGTAATCCCTTCATAAATTAATATTTTTATGCTAGCGCTTCAAAATATACTACATACATATGTACGTATGGATGTGTATAATATGTATAAGTGATGAATTTAATGATTACAAACGGATAATGATAATGGCATTCATATAAAAAATAACACAATAAAAGTAATATGCCGCAAATTTGTTCAACAAAAAAAAATTATTTTTATAAAACACAAACTACAAACTAATACACTATTAATAACTGAATTTTGGTGCATGTAGACTGAAATCATAATTGTTTTTTTTTTTGTCATGCGTTACGTAACATTTGGTGTAACGATGGGAAAAAGAGAAAAATAAAAATTAAAAGTTTATTACCTATGTACACATGTGTACATACATACATACATAATGTATATAAGCGAAAAATATATTAAAGAAAAAAACCAAAAAAAAAAAAATTGTCGTTTAAATAATTTTCAATGTGAACTTTAAAGTATAATGAACTTAACTGATGGCTTTGAAAAGCTATTAAAATTCAAAATATAATACTGATAAGAAAAACAAGAATTAAATTTTAAGTAAATGCACTCATTTATTATACTCAAAATGATTATAATTAATAATTTGTTTTTAAATTTTATAAAGAGAATTATTAAGAAATTAAAGGAGAAATTAAATGGAAGCGATCATTAAATGAAATTATAAATTCAATTTTATGAGTTTATAACAATATTATAATGAAAATTATTTTATTTTTCTTAAAATAAATTTCTTCTCAACTTGTACATCTTCCTTCAACAGGTTGCATTGCTACAGTAAAGCAAAATAAATTACAACTCATTTATTTATAATATTATTTAAACGCTCGTCCCATCACTGTTCTAAATATGTAAATTATTCTGTGTAAATATTATTCATATTATTCTATTTATTATAATAGAAATAGTAATATGCCTTTGATTATCGAAATTATTAATTAACAGTCTTTGTTAATAAATTCATAATACACTCATAAATAAATATTTCCACTAACCCAAAAAAATTCCAGGAATACGGTCTATATTTCTATACGTATACAAATTTTATACAAAAATTTTGGTATAATACCAAGAGACGTCCTTACGTAAACAATAAAGCATTTCCTTAACAGCTATCAGGTATGTTCCAATTTACCTTTAAATTTCATATCCGGATCAAAATATTTTCAAAATAATTAAATTAATTTAAAGAATCTTGTTCAAAATAACATTTTTTCTTTTCAATAAACCAAAATCTTAATAATATTATTAAGAATTTAAAATTCCAAATAATACCATAATTATATAATATAAAAGGTGTTATATTATTCAATAAAAGTGATTCTTTGGAAAAATTCATTTTAGGATCGGCAAAATTGTTTATTTTACATACGTTTAATTAAAATTTAATTAACATTAATAATACCGGCACCATATTAGAAGTTTTCATTTATTTAAAAATTCATTGAATAATAGCAATTAATTTGAAATTATTCAATAATAAATAAGATTAACATAAATAAAATATATTAATTATACCCGTATGAACGTATGTTCGAAGGGTATATACTAAATTCGCCTTACGGTTTGTAACACAAGAAATAATGTTCTAAAATAATTCAAGTATATTTTTTTGAGCAGTGTCGAATTCTGAATTGATTTAGCTTTATCTGTCCGTCTGTCGGTCCATCCGTCCGTCCCAACGGTAAATCAAAAACTAATTGACCCAAATTCACTAAATTTTTACAAATGATTTATCATAGTAAATGTCCATACAACTTCAAAATTTATTTGGCTATATCTCGGAAACTTCGAAATTGCACACGATCGAATATATTAGTAGGGCCAATGTGTTTGACAAAAATCGCTGAAATTTTTTGATTCCTTGTGGTAGCTGTCGTACAATTTCAAAAGCTGTTTGGCCGTATCTTAGAAAATATTGAAAAGTACTAAAATTTTGTACACAAAAAGTACACAGTATGTACTGAAATTTTGCATAAATTACATTTTTTTGCAAAAATTTACTCGCACATAGGATAACATATTCGTACGGGTATCACAGAGTTGACGGTCAACTATACTCTTTCTCGTTCAATTTTAAATTTCTTGTGATTTATGAGAAATTCGTAATTTATTTTATTATATGAAATTTTGTAAATAATGTAAATATATTTTAAATAATTATTAAAGAAAAGGTGTGAATTAAAAATTAAATAATTTTTATATTATTTAATTATGTTAAATTTAGAGGTTGTAAATATGCGTATGTACATAATTATGTAGAATTTTGTATAATGTTCGTATGTAGAATTTATGTATATTGATGTTGTATTTGTTGTATCATTTGCATGTGAATTCGAAAATTTAATTCGAAATTAAATTAAATATTACTAGGAACGTTTTGTAATCTCTTATATAAGTAATATAACAAAAAATCTGCAAAAAAAATTGACTTCAAAATTGTAATTAAGGGAACCGAACTGTTTTCTATTTATGTCATGGAATATTATTACAATTACAATGCTCTTACAAATCTGTATGTATTTCGCACTCATTACACATATTTACTTATATATAAATATTTAAACACAATGGCTGATTGAAAAAATTTTAGAAAATTGGGATTACAATTTGGAAAAAATTTATCGAAACAAGAAATATATTAAATTTACTGAATTTTCTAATTTAATCAGACAAATTGCTTAGGCCAAGCATCAATTATAATGCAAATTTATATTGTATACGAAACAGCTAAAACAATCATCATTTAAACGCATTAAAATTCATCTATAAGATATTACTTAGCAAAATCGTCATCATTTGATGAGGACCGAAAAGGAAAAGAAATGGCGGAGAACTAGTAGAGATTAGATTTTATTAGTATGAGAGACACAAAAGAAAATATTTTAGATTAAGCTCCGCAAAACTTAAAATAAAAAACAAATAGCAAAAACAATAAAGAATTTAGTGAAAATACTACTGATATTTAACCTGCAGTTAAACACAATTCAAATTCCTAGAAAGTATAGACTTCAGAGCACCCTTTCCAATATAATGTTCAAAATAACTAGAGTTGGAATTGGTGGTGCACAACATTCTAGTTGTCGGCTCATTCCTACCATAATCCTTACTATGATGACGAACATCGAGAAGGTGCACCGTAATAAAAATGTTGTCAAATCTTTCCCTATGGAAGAATTGCACTTTCTCTAATTATTTATACAATATTACCGATGAAATGAAATTCGTATAAAATTTTTTTATTCGATATTACTTTTCACAAAATTATATGTACAAAATTATGTGTATTTGAAGTTTATATTCTACATATTAAATATTTCCTAGGCCACTAATAACATTGATTTCTATCGATTACAACAATTATTTATATACTGTTCAAATTAAAAGACACTGTTCCTCCCCTACATTCCTAACACGTGTTATATTAATAATTTTCAAAACTACTAACATAACACGTACAATTTTAACTTAATTATTGTAAAATTTTAACATGATTTGAAAATTTTCATAATTCTAAAATGCAATAATTTTTTTTTTTAATTTCTATTTTTTGGTATTTTTTCGTTTTTCTAAACATAAAATATGATGTTAAATTTAATCAACTGTAAAATGAACTTGCAAGTAGGTTAAATATAATTTCATTATTAAAATATAATATCGTAAATTACTATATGTATATTACTATATGTATTTAGGTGTAGAAGAATAAGTTAAACTCTTTAAAAGTTCATGATACCAGCGATTATAATATGCAAAGTTTATATAGGTATTTAAAGAACCATTGACCCAACATAAATAACATTATTCTTTTTTACACTTCATTAGATGATAATTTGAAAAAATTTTGAAAAAAAAAAAAAAGGTTTCACCATTATGATTTTCGAGTATAAGAACATGCATAAAATATAATTTAGAAATAAAAAATATGAAATCGAAAAAAAAAACGAGGAAAAAATATTTCGAGGCTATAATTTGGTTAGGCTATTTTCATAGTGTTAGTTTACAATATTAATGAAAAATTCTTGTTAATTCTTCTATGTACTTACAGTTCAAATTTAATTAGTAAAAATATTTTTAAAATTTTTTGTGTAATTTATTTGGTAAACAAGCAATAATCTAATTATAATATTTTGACTACAGTTTTAAGAGAACTTGGTTACTTTGTAATGAAGCCTACCAAAGCGAATAATATAATTTTAAAAAAATAATCTCAAAATTAATAATTAACTAATGAGAAAATGGACTCTTTCTTAAAATTTTAAAAATGAAAAGAATGCAAAATTCGGCCTACCAATATGTTATACGGCCTTTTTTAACGCACTTTAAGTTAAAATGCTAATTTTTTTAATTTGGATTGCGTTTCATTCTAAATTTTTCACACTGTCGAGAACTAAAACTAAATTAATGAATTCTACATTAATTCACTATAACATTCTCGAAAAATTTGTCATTGATATGTACTCGTGTATACTAAAGGCGTAAGATTGTGTTTATATGTATATCAAGCAAAGTTTGACGATTTTATATATGATTGGACGGAAATTCGATGAAAATTTGATGTGTAAACGTCCAATTGAATCAAACAAAATCGAACGAGAAAAATAGAGTTTTGTCCAATTCTTATATCAAACTTTTTGACAGCGTTGTGAGCTGTTTTTTGTTATTAACTGTTTTTTTGTGATCAACACCTAATTGTGGTCAGTAAAGTTTAGTATTTCAAAATTTATTTTTAATTTATGTTAGTTGAATGATTTTTTATAAAATGTTCGAAAATTTATATTAAAAATGTCTCAAAAAAAAAAAAATTAGTTGGCGACGATTTATTTCGAATCGACAATTCAATTTATTGATTCATTCGAGAACAAAGTATGCTTGCGAGATATTAAATCTATAAAGATTATAAAAATGTTTATGAAAAGTAAAAAGTCAATGAGGAGTTGGAGAACGAATTTGGAATAACAAATGAAGAAGTAAAGAAGACAATTAATGGATTGAGGACTACCTCAATAATCGTAACAATATTGTGAATACAAAAAGGTAAGAAATAACTATATAATAATTAACTCATACATAATATTTACAAATAGAAGGTAACTCGTATATATATATACATACTTATAGATATAGCCCTACAAGTGTTTGATAATTTTGTCAAATTTAATTGTCAAATTTTGCTTAATTTCTAAATACTATACCCTAACAATTAGAAAAATATTTTTCTTATTTAAAAAATTCATGATATTCAATTGGTTTCTTTTATCCAGCAAAAATTAAACTTCAAAAAATTTTAACGCTAACAATGATTGAGAATAAAATGATAAAATTTGAACGGCTTTATTTAAACGGTCTCACTTTAAAAAACAGTGAGACGTATCTAAGGCAGTTTGTGCTTATGTAGACGTAGAAATAATTTCTGTATACAAATATTAAATTTCACTTTAATATTGTCATCACAGGTATTCTGAAATCATCATAAAGTTGATGATATCAATAACAATATTTTGTATGTAATTTTTTCGCAACATTTACTTGAAACATTTTCTAACTTAAAAATATTATGTATAGTATATACATACACATAAAGCAATGAAATTAAATCTCTAATAGCAACAAATATATTTTATTTTTAAATACAAGTAATCTAATGAAGGCATATTTGATTTTGTAATTAAATAATTACACAAATCTTAAGTGCATATCAATTTATATTAAAATTAGTAAGTGTATATGTATATGTATATGCATTGAAGAAATAAAAATAAAAGTGTAATGCATTCATGCACAATTTTTTTTTTATTATTGAAATAAAAATTTAATACCAACATTCAATCGCCTACGTAAAATATATAAATAATATTTTAAGCTTTAAATTTTACAACACACCAACATTCCTATATTCATATACATATATGTATGTATATATAAATATAAAATTCTAAAAAAAAAAATTCATAATATACTTATTAATTTTAATCGAAAGTTTATTAGACCGAATTGAATTTTACTTAAGAATTTATAAGACTTCATAAAATAAAAAATAATATTAACAAATAATAATTATTGCTTAGTATCAGACTATGTAAATTACAATACTAACAATAGCATTAGTATATACTAACTAAAATGACTATGATTACATTTATAAAGTAACAATCATGCCATCAGGTCTATGAATTTTTAATAAAAAAAAAAAAAGTGTTGAATATCAACTTTCATTAATTTTTAAGTTGATTACAACTTGTGCATTTACTTTTATGTATGTATGTCTGTATATTAAATAAACGATTGAATTACTTAATTATTATATATGCATACGAGTATAATGAAAATAGTTATAATATTAAATAGAATTGCATCTCATTTCATGTGCAACTATGCATAGTAAGCATATAACATGGTACAGGCATATTCAAATTGAAAAGCATAAAAGTACATAAATAATAAATTTAAATAAATAGTAGGTATGTATACTACTAGTTGAACTTACTTATTATATGAAATTTTCAGTGTGACCAACTTTTAATTCATATAATACTGACTTTTGACTGGAATAAGTCAAAGTTTAACAAGAATTACCAAAATTAATATTACCAAAATATATTTATGTTAAAATGTTCAATTATTTCGATTTGTTTTCAAATTTTTTCAAATACCAAAATTTTTAAACAGTCTCTTGTATTAAAGTGCACTGCTATATATGCCATTGTATAGCACCGTGCCTGTGTCAGACGGGCGAATTATTAAATATAATGTGGAAAGGCCAAAATTGGGGCTTTCTCTATGAGCTATATTGAGGAAAATAAAGAACTCCAAATGTTATTTTGTAGCAAAATTTTTTCTTCAATAACTTAAAATAATATACAGCAATCGTTCAAAATAGCGTCTCCCTTCTGTTATGCAAATGTTCAACTTAACATTTCCAAAAATTAATTGCTCAGAGAATACCATATGAAATGAGTCTTTCATTGATACAGTCCTGTGCATCAGTTTTATTTAAAAATATTGTTAATTTGGTAATTATTTGGCAAATTTTGAATATACGAGTATATTAAAATTATACGAGTACGTATGTATATTAAATATTCTTTGAATAATTTTCTTTTAGGTATTTAAAATCTATTATAACAAAAAATATGTTAAATTTATAATGTAAATTTTACCATTATGTTCACAACGATTAAATGTATATAGATAACGGAACAGTTTAAAAATATAGTATAATAAATACACGAGTATTATAATGGAGTTGAAACACCAGTAAGCCTACATACATCAGAGATTTTAAAACTTTGGTTTATTTTAAGAGAGGTATATTCAATTTTGGATATAGATATTTGCTATTGGGCCGTATACGTTACGCATTATAATCCTGCCGGAAAAGATACACATGTTCACCATTTTCTTTTTTTTGAAAAAAATAGTACTTAATCATCACTGCAAGAATACAGTAAACCCTCGCAGAAGAAAAATACCAAACCCTTACTCAAGATTTTTTTTCGATTATAAACAGTCATTTTATTTCAAAAGTAATAAAAATATTAACTCACAATAGGCAT
This sequence comes from Condylostylus longicornis, assembly GCF_029603195.1. Lineage (NCBI taxonomy): Eukaryota > Metazoa > Arthropoda > Insecta > Diptera > Dolichopodidae > Condylostylus > Condylostylus longicornis. The sequence continues at coordinate 2,537,577 of NW_026578043.1, forward strand.
TGTAAGCACAACCTATTAACATTGCTAAAATATTGTAATTTTTTTATAATTTCCACTTTAATAATATCTTTAAATTGTGTAGCTTACATATGTGAGCATAATTATAATAATATTATTATAACATTTCCATTTATCAATAATAATTTGTATATTCATTAGTGAAAAATCAGTTTAACTAATATTAAGAAATTTATTTTTGAGTCATCATAAAAATTTATTGAATAAAATGCTCAAATATTTTACAGTTTGTGCAAAGGCTCTAAAAATTAATAATTTCATTTTTATACCGTCATTATTACTCTTCCGATTATACATAAAAAATAAATTTTAAATGAAATAAGAGATAAGGAATATTCTTAAATATGTACGTAAGTACGTACATACTCTTGTTTGCAAAATTGTGTAAAATGTTCTGCATAATCAAAAAAAAATATTATGAACAGCAAAAAAAAAAAAATTCAAGTTGCTTCTGTTTCGCGTTCTGATGATAATGCAAATTAACAATAATTTTATTAATTTTAAATAAATTTAATTATACTTGAAAATATAAGCTAAATGATAATTTTAAAATAATGATAATAATAATATTATGTAATATATATTAAAAAAAAACAGAGCATTTTATTCGTATTAAAATTTCGCGAATAAAAAAATTCAGACAGCAAACATAAACGTTAATTGAACTGGAAACATGAAAATAAAAAAGGGACAATATAAAATTGAAAAATAGTAAAATAAGCGAAAAATTTTTTTTTTAATTCTTTTCGAAACTAGGTCTAAAATTTATTTAATTAGCTCATACACAATAGTGTTATGTACTTTTAGTAATTGACAATTAATTGTGTTTTTTTTATTTGAGTTGGAGTTTAATGGAAATGAGAATAAGTATAGGGTTAATTGAGTTCTCTTGCGATAGCAGTACAAATATACATAGATTCTACATATATATAGAAATCGTGTACGAAGGAGATTGCAATAGTGCGGATATAATTCCTTATCGTATGGGAAATACGGGAAACAAGACAGAGCTTCATTGTTTTATATTAGTTATATTCTGTGATGAAATGAAGTTGTAGAAACTGTGTACGGCATGTTTTCAATACAGATGCAAAAAACACGATTTCCCTGTACTATTATTAAGGCAGTTGACGTATGTAATGTCGTCCGAATATAGGGAAGAAATATATTAATTTGTCTCTAAATATTTAATTGCTAAAAACATAAAAGAACATTCTGTGATTTCTTTGAAAAATTATACTAAATGTTACAAACGTTGTAATAAAATTATAATACACTCTACAAATATAGTTCCATATGGCGATAAACTTAGTGGAAAATTAATTTAATGAAAATCTCTTAAATGACAAATTAATTAAAGAAATAAAATGAAATGCGAAATTACTTCAAATCATTTTGGAATATTTTCAAATGAGTTTCGAATGAGAAATGAAGTGCTCAAGAAATTTACAATTTCGTTTTTTTTTAAATAAATTAATCAATTATGTGCTTACAATGCTTTTGTTGAATTTTTCGTTACGGTGTTAGAAAAATAATTGATTATAATATTTTTCAATGAAAAAAATTAATTAAATACAAACATACATACATATATTGAATTATTCAATTTTGTTTGAAAAGTAAGGCAAAATTGACACTAAATTTTAAAACGTCCATCAGATTTGTAAATTTTTGTCTCTAAATTTAAGAAATAAGTTTCAATTCATATCACGACTTAGATTTGAAGTAAGTTTCAGTTTCTCTTTATTTTAATGTCATAACTCACTTATGTATATATACTTAATTAAATAGTAATACTTTTCCATTAAATAGTGCTGTCACGATAATGTTGCTGTATTTAAGAGCTATTTTTAAAATATTTAAACTGAAGTTACTTTAATTTTTATGTATTCGTTTTCGCATATACTAATATAACTACTTTTCATTCACTTTAGCTAAACCTTAGTTAAACAACCTTACAATCAATTGATACAAAAGCTAAAATTCCTTGAATTATTCTTGTAAGTCGATTAACCAGATATATGAACCAGATACATCTATATGCACAGTTTGCACTTGCATTCTATTTCCGCATGTTTTCTATGTTCACACCTTAAATGGCACTTATATGTATTTACATTGTTACCGATCGCATTGCATACAATAAGGGAGGTAATGTGTTGTCGCCAAATTTCAGATTTCGAGTTTTCAGTAAGAACTCACTTCTTCGTGGTAGGGAAGCGTAAATAAACTGTTTTAAAAGAGATGTCGGTCTGCCGATTTGGCTGTCTGTGTGAGCACGCGTGTGTCTTAAGTTCGACTGAAACAATTTTCATGAAATTTATTAACAGATTTTCTTGAAATTTATTATTTGAGTTTTGCTTGGTTGGCAATAAACATTGCGCTCGGTTAAGTGTTTTAAGCACATTAAATCTTTTTTTCTAATTGTATCAAATCTGATCCTATACTAATTACAGTTAAATTATTGTACGAACACTATTCTTATAATAATAAGTATAAAATAAATTTATTCAAATTTAATTTTTTCACAAAATCTGATTAAAAAAGTACCCATATAAAATTGAAAGCAAAGAAAGTAAAAATTTTAAAGTATGTAATTAGTAATTATAAAATGATTTTAAGTATTTTTGCTTTTAACAATTTTTAATATCTACTTTAAAATGAAAAATAAATTGTTATGACGAGCTTAATTCTTATTTGAGCTGATTATAAAGTTTATGGTACATTTAATTTTTTTTTATTTTTTTACATATATAAAGCTTGTTAAATTTATTATTGAATTTCTTTTCTTGTTATTTTCAAATGAAAAAAAAGAAAATTGTATGAAATTAATAAAAAACACAAAATATAATAAATTAAATTAAATTATAAGGTATGAAGTAGTAAGAATAAAAAAGAAAACTATTTTTGGTATTTTTTTCGACTTCGTATACTCTGGATTAATTAATTTAGATTAATCCTTAAGGTATATATAGATATAGGTTTTTATTTCCACTTTCTTGAATTGCCCCAAATTCGTAAAAGTGAAATATATCAATAAAAAAAAAAAAGATAATTTTTAGGTTATGTTAAAAAAAAAAGCAAAGAAAACAAAATGCAAAATGATTTTTACATTTTTATTTTGGCACTTTTATGCTTACAACTATATAATTAACTTGTCAAAAAGTGTAAGAGTCAAGCAATAACAATACCAATAACAAAAATCTATTATAGAAAAAAAAACGAAGTTCAAATTTGGTTTAATGCGAGTATAAAAAAAAAAAATCTGATGTGGTCAGCACATAACCGACCGCAATGTGTATTGTCTAGTTAAGTGAAAGTGTTACAGAATATTACAACAATGTCTGTTAAATACTTCTTTCAAATTTTTAGGACATTAGTAAGCTTATAGTTGACATACCTAGAAAATTGTAAATTTGGCTCTTAGTAGAGTTTCTCTTTGTACTACCCGAATTCCCTGAAATGCTCGCCAGTTAGTTTGGACAACAACCAGAACTCAAATATCAAATTTCAAGAAATTCCATCAATTCGTTCCGTAGATATGGTGAAAAATGTAAAATCGGCCCGCAGATCAGTTTTCGAGCCCTGATCTTTTCAAAAAATTTATATGTTCATTGTTTTAATAAGAAGAATTTTAATATTAAATTTCAATGAAATCGGTTGATTATTTTTTTTTATATACGCAAAAATGTATATTTGGCCCGAAGTAAACGTCAAGTTGCTGATGCCTGATTTCTTCCAAAAGTTACGAGGTTTCGCGGGCGGTCGAGCTGAGCTTATATGTATATGAAATTGTATACGGAGAAGTGCATTCCCACCGAAAACTCGATATGCAAAATTTGTTGCCATCACATAACCTACCTATTGTATACACAATACGGTCGGTAAAAAAACGGAAAAATTGATAAATTTCAGGTATTTGATTTTTAGTTTCTAATTAGCCTCTACTTTAAATAGGTTCAACATCAATAAATATATTTTTGAAAGTGAATTGCTTTTTAAAGAAATTCTATCTGTATATACTCTATATAGGTCCATATTAATATGTAGGCAGACAATAATGGAGTACCTATATGGTATCACGTGAAAAAATCAGATCATTTTGGTAATATAGATAAAAAACAAAAATAAAATACAATGGTTTTGTGTCTGTGTATTTGTTTGCATTTGGGTATAATTTTCTTTTTGATTTCCTTTAAACTTTCAAATTGAATTTATAGAAGCGTTGAAATTAAATCTTCCAAATCAGATTAATCGAATATCTTTCCGTTTTTTTTGTTTTTTCTTGTAATTAATTATATATTATCTGTTAACACAATAATACCGACATTTTTTTTTTATTTTAAAAATAAATTTTATATATTTTTTATTGTTTTTATTCGCCATTATTAATTTTATTGTAAATGAATGAATAGTTCAGATTTTTCATCTGCATATATTTGCACTCCTTTGTAATATTTTTGAAATTATTTCGATTCGATTTTTTTAAATGAAATGTGAACAAAGTTCTAAGAATAGTAATAAATGATTAGTTTATTCAATTATAATAATCGAAGGTAAATACAAAAAATTAGGCGAATTTGGAAAATTCATATTGATTCATACACATATACTTATGTAAAAATATGGATGTACATATTCTTCATTTGCAAAAAGATTACCATTGCCAAATAATGGTAATTTTTTATAAAGCGATTTTCAAAATTTCCTTGTATATACACATAATTGACCAATTAACTGTTCTGTCGCTGTGGTAGGTAAACATGAAATTTTATTGAATAAAATTGTCAGAGATTTTAACACCACACCAAAAAAATTGCTTCAAAAGCTTGTTTAAAAGCATTTCTTTGGTATAACTTGAAAAGTTGTACCATCATTGGGAAAAAAAACAGGCTAGCTCACGAATATTTTAAATTTCATTGATTAATTTTTAATAAAAATTAATTCGACTGAACATCTGGTGTTAACACTGACAATGGTGCAGTGGTTATGGCTACTGGTTGTACCATATTTCCATATTATTTGATATTAAATACCAGCGAAAATAAAAGCAACAAACCAAGAGCCTTCAATATTTAATATAAAGAAAAAACTACGGCTGGCCAGTCATTCGCTTACATTAAGTTAAATGACATATATGAAAAAGAAGCGTGACTGTAGAAAGTCAAAACCCTATTTCTCCCAAGTAGTAACCCTATTGCTTCCAAGTATTGTTCCCAAGTAGAAAAGTATAGTATTCCAGAAAAAAAATCGACTTAACAATAACGTGTTTATATAGGAAATAATCGCCTATTTATTTGCTTTTGGCAACACCATTTTAAGTAATAATATAAATTTACCACTGTGGTTGTCAGAATTAAAAACAATATAAAATTTTTATATATGTATCTTGTACGGCATATTTATGCGTATACAGATTTAATTTTTTAAAATTTGAAAATTTTTTCTTTAGTGCTATTCCGTTAATTCTCTGCACATAAATATATGTAGGCACTTATGTATATATTTTGTGTTATATAGGATTCAATGACATCAATAAAACTTCATAATAAATGGTATATTGAGGGGTTTAAATGTGTAAATATCCCATATTTTTATATGGAATCCATATAATACATATGTGATAAATTATAATCAAGCTGTTTTAGAATATTAACGCAATCTAGGCTAGAGCTTCTGTATTAGAAATATAAAAAAATTTTTAATAAATCATTTTTTGAAATGAAATTGTTAAAAAATTTTCTTTTACCGTATTTAATCTTTCAACCTTCTTTTTTTTAACCATATTATTTTCTTTTCTTTTTATTCAAACTGTTATTGTACCTAGATTAACACGAGCCCATTAATATATGAAATGTACGTTTATACTGATATTGTGTTTATGTTAAAGAAAACAAATTAATCCTTTTATGAGGTTGTCATTAATTTCTTTAAATACCCATGCACATACCCATTTCATTGATTTTGATAAAGTAAAATAATCAAAAACAGCTTATACTTTACGTTTAACATTAAAAGAGTAGAGTTTATTAAAATTGAGGTTATATATAGGTATCTTTATATGTTTATTTTGAATGTTATATTTTTTATTAATTTACACGTGAATTGCATTAAAATATTAAATAGAATTGTTATAGCTTATGGCACATAATCTTACAGGTACGGATTAATTTACACGCTCTGAAGGGGATCGAGAATCCGAAAAATTTTCGTCTCACATTTTTAGTAAGATCCACATTTTATTCAAATATACCACATTTGAAGTAAAAGGGGGGTTTCTTGCGCAACAAAGTTACCCTTAAAAGCCTTAAAATTTCAGCCAGTATTTTTTGGAATATTTGCCGTTATGGTAAAGGTATACTTTATTGGCATATTGCCTTTCTGAGCTTATTTTCTTAATTTTTATAAATTATTTTGTGTTATTAACATGAATTTATGTAAATTTTTAAATGAACGAGATTTATATATAAGTACCTTTTAGAATTTAATCTAAATTTTAATGAAGATGTAAACATTTTTGGGAAAAAATCATCATGTATCGACTATAGTGGTACCTTAAACGAGTATACCAAAACCATTCAAAATAAACTTAATTTCTATAATGTCAAATTCAAATTGAAAATATTCAATGACAGTATAATATGTGTCAATATGATTGTATGTACGAATATACCCACATACATATTAACATGTATATAACAATAAAATCCCATATGAAGAAAGAGTTTTAATTAAAACATAAATTCTATCTGAGGTTAAATTTCTTTTATTTTCGATCTGAAATATTTTTTTCATAATCCAAAATGACCATAAATTAAAATACACTCTTTATATTCGTATATTTATCTTAGATGAAATTCATCAGAGAATATTGAAAATAAAGACACAATATCGGGTAATATTCGTATATAAACCACCAACCCATATAAATTATTTTTAAAGTTAATTTTTTAATCAACAAAAACAAAATTATATTATTAATAAGATACCTTAAAAATATCTGAAATCTTGTCGTCGAAGCCATTCATCCGCATTCATATATCACAAATGAATTGTGCATCGACATATTTTATATATAGTAACATTCGATAAAAATCTATTAATGTACATACTATATAGGCGCATACTATATTAGACCTACATAAATTGTTTTCTTACAAAAATAGATTAATCAATGAGCTGCACTAAATCGATCTTATATGATTTGTCTGTAACCAAATTTTTTCAATAGTTATTTTTTCAAAAATATTTAAAGGTTTAGATATAATAAATTGTATAATAGATTTACATTGATATTATATTCGGGGATAGCTATTTAAATTATTTTTAATATTACTAGATTAGACCATTTCTGTATATTTCTATATGCTACATCGCCGTATAATAACTCCGAATTTGTTGAATATAATTTATTCAAATATAGTAAGAATAAAAATTTCACTTTTATTTTCTTTTTAGGTTCAAAAATCAGGAGAAAATGTGCTGCACTCTTCTATTTTTGTCCGTTTATTTTTTAAGAAGAAAATTTTTTCGTATTCTGCCTTCGTTTCAAATCTTAAAAGTACTGAAAAACGGCAAGTTTTCGAGAACTTTAGTCTATTTCTGAATTTGGCAAACGTTAAAATATCCAATTTTTCAACTTATATTTTACCCTAACCGGACTTTTTGGAAAAAAATGCTTATTTACTTTGAAAATTATTTCTTTTCTATAAGTCATTTACCGTATATCCTCAGAAAAATTTTAAATTTTAAACAGGTCCACTTCTACTTCCTCTTAGTTCGAATTATTTTGAGCAATAATTTAGCATTGCATTAATTTTCGATGAAACCGACCCCTTCATCATCACTCGAAGCTGCCTTAATTGTAAAAATCCAAAACAAAATTCTTATGCAATCTTTTCCTTACATATTATAACAGATGTATTAAGATTACGAGTATTACTTTTAGATTCCCCCCAAATATATGCAATAAGAAAGTTTGCTTTTAAATTTTTAAAATACAATGTGCTCTTTTACAAAACTATACAGGTTTGATCGGCTCCATTTTTTTTGTTTTTGTTTTATTTATATGTAAGTAGTAAATATATTTAAGTGTGTATATTAATGTAATATGTTTTGTATGTAGACACCTTTTTAGAAAATATTGAAAGAAAAATTATTTTTTCAAAATAAATTTTTCCCATTTGAATAGTAAAATTTTTGCTTTTCTTTATTTTAAATAAAATTAATTATGTATAGTATACATAAATTTTTATGTATATTTTTCTATAAAAGGGCCAATAAGAAACATTGTCAAATCTATTTAAGTAGAAAATGCTCAACTCTTTTTATAATTAACTTAATTAACTTTAAATGAATCTTAAATTACCCAATCTATCAAAAAGAGCTTTCAATTTATATAAAAGAGAAATATATTATATGTAGTTTAATAGTGCTACGATTTATATAAGGCATGAGCTTAGATTTTTATATTGTCTATTTGATTTAGTATGTAAGATAAATTAAGATCTATATTTGGAAAATACCAGAAATAAATTTTAATCCATAAGATTATAATGATGGGCATTCTATTGAGAGTATAGAATCAGTAGATTAGGAGTTGTTAAATAATAATAATGGAAATTTTTCGAAATTAATGTATGTATATAGAAAATCATAAAATCATAGTAATGTATACACAGAAAATAGTTATTACGAGTATTATACAACAAGTATTTGAAAATTTGATTTCAAAATTTTTCCCTATAATAAAACCGAATGAATTTTTAAGTGAAAATTTAAGATCAGAAGTAAATTTCGTGAAGACCGAGGAAGTAAAATTATTTAAAGTTCCATGGATTTGAAATATATTATTTGGCAATATTTCTGATTGCTTTATAATATTCCAAGCATGGTCAATTAGATAATGTTATTGATATCTTTTTCGACACAATATTTTTAAAAGTTTAGAGCTCTTGTGAGCTTTAACAATATTAGAATAACTCGTAGCATAATATATTTCAACTTTTTCGATTGCTTTCCCAACATGTTTAAGAATGAAAAGATTTTCTTTTATATATCTCGCAGATTGCCAACATGACTACAAACAAATTATAAATAAAATGGTAAAAATTTTGATGATCAATAATCCGAAAAAAAATCCAAATCTTCAGGTGTTTGATATACGTATATAAAATGAAAAAATATAAATTTTGAATTTATAACGTAGGTTTTTATAATAGTATTACAATATATAGTATAAAGATATTAGAGAAAATATATATAAGAGAAAGAGATATAAAAATTCATTCTAAAGATTTGTATGCTCATAAAAGAACATTTTTATAGCATTTTATTTTATCAAGATAAAAATGCTAGTAAAGTCATAAAATTATCAATTAAATTAGCACTTTTTATTTTTTTTTTTTTATTTTCATTCTCACCTATTTACAGCTTGTTCATTTTATATATGTTTTGTATAGGATTCATTCTAAAATTCTAATGCGATAATAAAATAGAAAATAATCATGTTGAAAATTTATTTAGAAATACTATACATACATACATAATATAGAAAGAAGAGAATCTATTGTATATTTGATCTTATACAGTTTATAAGAGTACAATATATACAAGTAAATATGTATATACACAATGCTCATATGTAAATGTGTAGTAACTGGTACATATGATTATGTAGAATGTAATTTATATAACGTTAATATCAATGGGTTTTTGTGCTTATAAAAGTTCAAGCTTAATAGAAAAGAGTATTGAAAGAAATTTAATTATACTGAAATCAAACCGATTATTTCAAAAACAGCACAAATTTTCTCTAAAATACATATAAATGCAATTATAAAAACTTTATTGCATACTTTTAGGGAGGGAACAATTGAATTAATTCAAAGATGGATTACATTACATGTATATGTATGTAGTCTATAAGTAATAATTAAGCATTAAAAATCAGTACAGCAATTGAAGTGTTCTAAAAATAATAATATAAAAAGAATTACTTATATACAACTAAAATTCAATTTGAAACCATTACGCAAAGTTATTACAACTATTTACATTTTATATGTAAGTTCTTTCTGTTCTTATAACTGATTCAGCAGCAGTTAAAATGTTAATTCCCGAATCCGAAAATGTTTTATATACCATTTATGTAAAATATTATAATTTGTATTACATATACATATGTATTTGATATCAAGTCCAAAAAAATTTATTGGAACATTGTATAAGAACATAGAATTAATTATATTTATATAACGATCCATTACTTTTACTCATCAATTACACACAATGTTTTACAATTAACATTTCGAGTTATTTTTAAAATTTTGCAAATAATTTATCCTTTCCTTCTTAAAATCTGAATTAAATTTATATTATTTTTAATCCAAACTAAAATAAAAATTAAATATTACCAATATTGTCTTTGCATACTACATAGAAGATGAAATTAAGCTAAATCCTTCGGCATAATCATAATAACCATGATACACATTTCAAATTCGTCCAAATTACGTATATTTGAGGTTGACAATATTTTGTTAGTAAAATGAAAAATAAATATAAATAATTGAAAAAATAGAAAGGGGCTCAGAAAAATATAACATTAATTTGATATTTTCTAAAATACAACTATATAGTGGTGAATAATTTTAGGACATTCTAATTTATATGAATTTCAAAATTTGTAAATGTTAAAAATAAATCACGACACGAAAAACATTTAAGAATGAGTGCGAAATTTTTTTAATAGAACAACAATCCATAAAAGTTCGATTTGGTAAAAAAATATTTTATTCCAACCGTCTGCTGTTCAATATACGAGTATATACTGTTACGACATAAAATAGTGTTTTATATATTATTAGAACTACAAGACAATACAATACGAGTCGTATTATACGACTACAATATTAATAAGAAAATTCTCCTCGTCTCTATTTATGAATATTTCTCTTCTCTCCGTCTATTCTCTTTTTCAATAATATAATAAATTATTATTTTCAATATAATATTGCATCATTGTTATAAATATAAATATTCACATAATGGTTTTAACAGTTACATTTATGGCACTTTATACTATTTAACTGATAACTTAGAAATTTATGTGTATAGCTTTATTAAATTGCTATTATTATTGGATTCACGGGAAGTGTGAAATAATTATATTTTTTTTTTATAAAAGAAATTAGAATAAAAATAAAATTTAAACTGGAAAAATATTCAAAAAGATGAAATTAAATTTATTATTTTAACTATTAAAATAATATTTAGTACATAATATATGTATATAGAAAAATTTATTATATTGGTTATGCTTATGTACATACATGAAATTTAAAATAAAGTAAAACGAAAATTTAGCAGCACACCTGGTGCGATAATGAAATGCAGCACCATTGTAAATTAGTGGCACATTATTATTATTAAAATTACTTTATTATTTTTATGCTATCGTGTCTTTTTAATATATGTAGATAGGTAGATATATTTATGTACATTATGCATGTACATATGTATGTATAAATTATGTGTGAATCAATGCAATAATATTAGCACGTATATACACAAAATTTATAATATAAATTTAAATAACAATCGAAAACTATATAAATTTAAAATAAAATGGCAAGAACAAATTTATAGTACGTATGAGCATAAAAAGTTATTTAAACTAACTATAAAAAACTTAAAATATTTGAATTAAAAGTTTCTCCAAAAAGGTTCATTCACCTTTTAAATTACTTAATTAACTTAGTATTTCATATGTATGTGTATTAATATTATTGTCCGGTTTGAATACTATTAGGCTATTTAGAGACAGTTCTAAAACAGTATTATCGTACCATTCTGTTGATTTCTATATGAAGCATGTGATTCGAAAACTTAGCAGAGGTATTGATTACAGTATGCAGAATAATACTGTCTCGCTCCGAAATATTTAAAAAGAGTTCCAATATGCGATCGGTTTCATTACAGAATATTTTTGTATAACACTTCGTTAAAATATAGCAAAAGTGAGGCAAAATTTTAATTTATATTATTCAATTTATACCAATTTGCAATACCATTATAATTATGCAATGAATACATTAGATTTTCTGATATTGTACAACTATACTCACTTACTTGGAATTTAAAAATCTCATAACATACATTTTTGACATTTTTTAGTTCTACTTATTCTATGCAAGGATTTTATATAAATTTATAAGTATACAGAAAAAGCTGTCAGAAACGAAATCGCAAGAAATTGAAGTTCTTCCCGACTTTGACAGGGTTTACCATATATCTATATTTCAAATATCAACATTTGTATGTATATATACATAACACCATTGATTATAGCCTCTTTAATTATAACCTATATTTATATTTTTTCCGCTAATACTTTATTTAAGTGGAACTAATATTTCAATTTGACATTTCAATTACTGAAAAATTCGGCCATTTGTTACTATTATTAATTATTAATCTTGCTTAATCCAGCATAAATCTTGTCAAATATTCGTAATTTTAGTAAAATTTTCAAAATAAATTTAAATTTAATAAAAATGTATTCAGTGGTTATAATTTCCCGTATTTCAAATTTCCTTTGAATTTTGCTAAAAATTGTTTGTACAATTTTTTTTTAAATATTTTTTTTTTTTGTTTAAAAAATATTTCCTGCTGATTTTATATTTTCATTTTATTTATTTGAATTTAATTATATTTACTTACTTATATTTTATGTGTTGGGCATTTATACAAGACTACCGAGAAATTTTAATCAAAAAATTTAATACCAACTTGTGAATTATTATATTTTTTTTTTCTTCTATTACATTATAGAAAAGAGCAAAAGATTTAGGTATATGTTAACACCTATTGTGAACATTTTCACCTTTATATAGATTTAATCACCTCATGTTGTTATTAAAAAATAACAATAAAAAAAATTAAAGCATATAAAAAACAAATTAAAATAATCCAAAATTTAAAAAAAAAAAAGAGAAAAATTAATTTTTATCCCATATTAGGAATCTTTTAGAAATTTTTATTATATTTAACAAACATATATTATTTTATTATTATAATTTTAACAAGTTTATAACAATAATTATTATTAAATAGAGGAACTGAAGGACTTTATTATCAAAAAAAAAATATGTAATTAAAAAATTAATAAGGTAAATAATTAAAATAAACAGAATCACCATAATAAAATAATATCTTAAGAATACTATTACAATCATAATTTAAACACATTGAATACAAAAGTTATACCAAATATGGTGATGTCCTTCAAGTTAAATCACTGCCATTACTGTCATTAATATACGCATATAATATTATACAAAGAGAATCCAATAAAAATGGTAACTATCAAATTTCTGATATATAATAATTAAATTTTCTTTTTAGCACTTTTCCAAAAAATTTTTGAAAAAATTGCTTATTAGTTTCACGCTGTCCGTCCGTCTGTCTGTGGACACTTTTTTTGTTTACAAAACTTCTACACCCTTGAAGATAGAAAGCTGAAATTTTATGTGTACATAGATCTTTATAAGAAACTTATTTCCGTAGAACAAAATTTTTACCTATATCACCTTCTTTAAAAGTTATAACCCTTCGAAACCCTAAAAATTCCATTTTTTAACTATTTATTGCAGTGTAACCGTAAGCATTTTTCAAATTTTGCAAGCGAAGAAAGGCAGCGGCTTGCTTCTCCAATCGCGCAACACTATAGTCAAACTTTAAAAAAACAAAATCGCCGATTTGGTAAAAAACCGATCTTAGATAAGATCGGTTTTTTTTTGATGTCGTTTTTCTTTTAGACCCCAAGTTGTAGGAGACTTAAATTTTAGTAGCTGTTAGATACTAATAAATACTTTATTTCGTTAGAAGAAAATTTTTTCCATATCCACCTCCTTTCAAGTTATCGCCTCTTGAAATTTGAAAAATTTTAATTTTTTACGCCTTATATTTCCGAAAATGCAAGCTTTTTCAAATTGCTATAAACGCTAAAAGCTAACGGTATATTCCATGACATTAAAAAATATAATTATTTTTCTTAATTCATACAATTAACCATTAAAATCGAACATTATGTTAACCTCTCATTAAATTAATTTTTGCTTTATTTGAAAAACTTTATAAACTGTTCATCCTAAATATATGCAATCCCAGAAATAGTTTCGTACATGAATGAAAATAATTTTAATAGTGTGATAGGTATACATCGATTGTTTTGCAAAGCAGTATTTTCACTTGTTGAAGGGAAAAGTGCTACAATACAAACCATTGGTTTAACCCAACTTTATTTTAATTGATTTTGTCCTCGAAATTTAAACATTTATAAATTCATCATTATTTTAGAGTTTTTAAATACAAGCTAGTATTCGATATAAAAAGTCGTGTTGATATGTTGGTTTTGGATATTTTGCCAGAGTATTACCTATATATCTCGTTTAAATTGGAAAATGTTGTACATTAACCCGGATATAAAAAAAAAAATTTTGTAAAATTTGTTTTATTCCAAACTATAATATTTAATCAATTATAATTTTTCAGTATGTCGTACATCAATAAAATATTAACCGCTTCATAAAAAGATTATAACAATTTAATCGAAGATACGATTAAAGTTATTTTATTTTTCATCTTCTTTGCGTCTTTATTAATAATTGAGACTTTAATTTAACTTTCTAAATAATGTTTAATTAATTTATAGTTTGAATATGGTATATGAATTCTTTAAAATGGCATAAAATTTTAAGATTACTACAAAATTGAAAAGATTATTGTGAATTGAAGACTATATTAATTATTGAATTGTTGTTATGGTATTCGTGGAAAAAGTTGGAATATACTAATAATGTTATTAAATTTAAAATTTTGAACCGCTCTTGTATATCCCCGAAAAATTTTTATAAAATTTTTTTTCAATTTAATTATTCAGCCTCAAAATATTAATTGTCATCTTATACATACAACTTACTTAGAGGTTCGATCTGAATTCATCCTAAAATCTCTCTTCGAAATCTGGTTTAAACTATAAGTAAACTGTACGAACAAATTACACTCCAGATTTTTGATATAAACTTATAAATATAATTTGAATTCAAATAATTTGACTAAATTTTAAAATTTAGAGGATTATCTGGTTTATTTTTTTGTTTCGTATTCGATTTTCTTATTATAAATTTTAAAACAATTTACAATAGCTTACCTATGTATATATATCACTATGGTTTTGATGACAATTTTTAAGCTATTAATCTAGATTTATATTTTTTTTTTTTTGTTAATTTTGATACATTGATAGTCTTAAATAATACATATTTCATATTATGTAAATTTAGTTTAAGAGTTATAACATACTTTTAGTCTGTAGAAATGACCAAATTGTGTAGACTATGAATAATGTGTTTTGAATGAGAAAAAATGGGAGGATTAGCGATAAATTTTGAATAATTTAATGAAGGCTTCATTTGAAGTTGCTCTTGTGAGGTTTTATTGGGAGCGTCAATTATCAGTTTCATTAGAAGTGTGAGCGTCAGGGAAAGTGACTCGTCAGCACATACAAAGGTGTTAAATACAAAGGTTTTAATTCTAAAACTTCATATACGCCTTAAAGTAAAAAGCTTTCCCAAAAAAAATGTGTCTAGTTGTAATTTTACTAAATTCCTGTGAGTTTCCATCCGAAAATTAATGATTCTTCTAGTAGTTTATACATTAAAACATTACGAAATATCTATATTTATTATAAGTATTCATTTTCTTTTAAAAATAATTTGTATTTGAGCTTATACCATTCCAAATTTCGCATAAGTGAAATTCCTTTAGGAATTTTAAAGCACTACTCATAATATTACTCATAATATAATTTACAAATTTATGAAATTTCCACTATGATGAAATACACTTTCATAAATATATAACTAAGTACTAAGATAAATTGTTGAAGAATTTCCGGTTCATATTATTTAAAGATTTTTGAGTCACATGGAGATTTCTAAGCAATTATCTATACTAGACTTGAAAGGGTTTTGATTTTCAAATTTCTTTTATTCTCAATTTTTTTCAGCATATGATTGTGTTTTCTCGTATTTGGTAATAAATTAGATCAATGCTCATTAAGTTTAAAGAACTTTTCATAATAAGAAAGCTCAACTTCCATGTGTGTTGTTTGTAGAAACGCAACATGGAATAACATGGAATTTAAAAAGAACCGAATTCATTTTTTAATACCGATAAGAGAAATAAAGAAGTCTTAAATGACGATATTTAAAAATTCATTCCATCTCACTCTTTCTTATTGAGACTTATCTAGACAAAGGAAATATTGGAACTCGTTTATTTTTATTTTTTTTTATTTTTTAATTCTTACCTCAATCGAATTTTTTTTTCTTTTTCCAGTAATTATTACTCGGTAACATTAAGTGGCAATGACTTATTGGTGGAACAAAAAAAAAAAATCAAAAAAACCGGCATTCATCTTTTTATAAATCAATTGAATCTGAGATCAATATGCAATACCGATAATAATTATGATAATCACCGTACCATATTCAACTATATTGTATATATGATTTGTAAATATGGACAAATGGGTAATTGGAATAAAGTAAAATAAAAAAAAAAAAATAAATTTTCTTTTTTAATTCGTTTTATAATTATTTTAGAATTTATGATTTATCTTGGAATGCAAAATTATCCAGATGTATAGTCGAGTCCGCCTGTATATTCAACACAAAATTCAAGTTATATAGCCGATATGTATGTTAGGAAATTTTGCTTTTGCCGAGATCAATATCAAATTCCGAGATCAATATCAAATATTTGCCGAGATCAATATCAAATTCAAGAAACAAAAATTGAACTACGTTAAAATCTACTAGTGCAGATGCAATTCAAAGAAAATCTTTAATAATATCTATGGAACGATTGCTGTAGTGTAGGGATAACTGAGATTAGTTTGAGTTTGATTCCACCTATATACGTCATTTACATACACTTAATAATTGTGTAATTTCAAGAAAATAGTTTCATTTTTGGAAATAGTTTTGCTTCTAATAATTGTAATTTCATTGAACCTCTTAAATTTTGAGTTAAAAATTAATAAATACTTGACTTTCAGGTAAAATTTTAAATTTCGCAAAATGTAAATTCACAGTAGATTTAAGACTTTTCTTGTTCGACTTATAAAAATTTTAATTGGTAAATGCTAGTAATGATCATAATACAGTAACATTCAATTCTAATATCCTATAGTTGTCAAATTACATTGCTTATTCCATACATTATTATAATAATTTCTTTACTTTTTCATAATTTTAAATTGCAAATTGCAAGCAGCAGAAAAAGTAAAAATTACAATAATAATTTTCATATTTTATTCTCATATAACCGCACCACCATTCTATGTGTTAAGGTGCCTACTGAAAAAATATTCAAAAAAAAAAATTCTTATTAAAAAAAATTTTTAAAGTTGAATGATGAATTCTAAATATTGAACAGGATTTGATTACAATGTTGCCATTGCTATTATTTTGTATAGGCCAATATATTATTTTTATTTATAGCTGTCAGTAAAATCCACTTAGTTGAAATCCTTGGGGGTTTCATGAATTTTGGTTTGTCTTGTCTCTGCTTATATTTTTTTTTTATTAATTTTCTCTTATGTTGTTTATTCCATATTTCATTATAGTGCTAGTATATACGAAAAACTTAAATATCGATATGACGTTTATGCACAAAGGACCTTCTTGCTATTTTTTTTTTTGGTTTCATAAGTGGTAAGAAATAAAATTAAAATATTATTTGATTTGTTTGAATATTTAATGAAAATGGAAAAGTAATGTTTTGTTTTTTTTTTTTTAATTTTAATTGATGACTTCAGGATAAATAATTATTTAAATTTATGATTATTTTCTGACCTTACGATTATGTTTTTTGTGTTCGAGAAACAAGTTATGTATGTTTTTTTGTTCTTCATCTTGATGATTGTCAGTGGAAGAGTATTGAAATGGAATTTTTTTTTTTTGTTAATGACCTCCAACGATTATAAGCAAGAAGGGAAAATATAAAAAAGATAAATTAAATTCTAAATGGAATTTCTAGGATTATAGAAAAAGTAAAGCCAAAGAATTTTTTTTATTATTTTGTTTTTAAGGAAAACAATGAGTTTTATAAATAATGTAGCATAATTATGTATATTACAATAATTGAGGAATTCTCATAGTTTGTAATTGGTCAATGAATTAAAAAATTGTGATTCCCACAATTTACTCTCACATATTTAAACTCTTACAGAGAACTGAAAATTGGACTAGAAGAGATAGTACTGAAAAATATTTCTTGGAATTATATTGTAACTGTTATGTGTGATAAAAGTCTTTGAAATCTCTTAATTCCTTGTGGTAGTTGCCATACAACTTCACTTAGTTATATATAGCATTTTGAAGCTACCCTACTGAAAGTTTGCCATTATTATTAGTTAAAAGATATTAAGACTTCTAAAATTATTTGGCTAGATCTCAGAAATTATAGAACCTATTGAATTTAGTATTGAAATTTCACACAAGTAAATATCTTATTCGGGATCTATATTTGATAAAATTAGTTGAAATTTCTTGACTTGTGGTGGTACTTGCCATACAACTTCGAAAGGCATTTATAATATTGTATTATGGAAACTATTGAAATTATAGTGCCGAAATTTTTCATAAACCAGGATTACGTTTGGAACACTGTGACAATTAACACACAACACGTAAAATCATTCATTCGTAAGGGTATTACAGAGTTGGTAGGGTCAACTCTATAACTTATTCTCGTTTTCTTTGTTATTTATGACGTAATGGCTTAGATTTATTCACAATTTTTACAAAAAATGAAATTTGCATATCATTATTATAAAATTGTCACGTTTATTTTTATTGATTCTTTTTCTGAATTTAAAGTGATATACGAAACAAAATAAATTTGCGAATTTTGAGAAATCAAACTACATTAAATAAGAAACAACAGAAGTTTTTGTATAACTTTTTAATATTTTAACCACCCAAATGATAAATTTTCACCGCTTAATAATTTTAGAAATAAAAATTACATGTTTTGCACCGATATTATCTTATCTTTTCTGTACTAAATTAGACAATTCGGTATTCTTTATTCTACATAGAATTTAGAATAATAACTGAATAGTTAATATATACTTTGTTTGCCGCTTATGTGATTGTTTTATATAAGGTTGACGGGTAAAAGCGTGATAAATTATTATATAGAAATTTTAGTATGGGAACAAATATTTGAAATTTTATCTAATAAATTATTTACAAATAGTCCTGTACATTTTTGTACATATTTGTATAACTAAAATATTTATTATATGCTCTGTAATAAATTGATCAGAATTGTCAACATGTTATTCAAAATTCAGAATAGAAAGGAATCTAGATATTTTATAAAAATTTATCAGATTATTATCAAATCTATTATTTAATGTGAAGTACTTTATGTGAATTTTTAATAAATTAAATAATTTATAAAAGAACTAACAATGTTTTCTACTATATGTATATGTACCACCATATTTATGATGACATAAATAACATTGTGAATTATGAATCATAATAAAATGCTTAATTCTATATTCTTATTTGTACAGAATGTAGTCTTAGCTAATAAACGTGAAATGTTAATAGTGAATTTATAATATAATAAAAATGAGAAATACAGAAAAGCAGACTAGTGCGAAATACATATTCAATGTGTGTATATAGGTGCATTATTCATACTAGTAATCAAAATTAATTGAATCTTTATCAAAATTTTTGTATTAGATTAAAGTATATTGAAATTTTAACTCAAAGTTCGTTTAAAATTATCCTTGTAATAGTTTAGGTTTAGACATTTATTTATACCTAAAGTATATTTGTTTAAGTAAGACAATTAGACATACCGCAGTCTGAACACCTCCACCCAATATCGGGCAATATTATTTATACATAGATATGTTTTAACGAAAATTCGAAACGAAAATTCAATTAAGATCGAGTGTAATCGTAAAAATTTTTATTGTTAATCTTTCAATATTAAAAATTAACGAAAAAATTCTCCTCAGAACTGCTCGGGATGCATGGGAACTGGCTTTTTGCTATTACTGTCTTCTTCACTGGGCATTGTCCGCTGAAATATTACTTGCACAAACTGGGCAAATCGGACATTTTTTTGTGTATGTTCTGTGGGGGTGATGAGGAGAAGCAAATGGTTTGGGCGGGGTTTTCTCAGGATTGCGGAACTCGCGTCAAATTTCCTGAGGGATATTTCCGACATGGGAGGGCTACAACAAGGCACGGCTGGCTGCGGTGGTCGGAAGGAGGAAATTCCTTTGCCAATATTTCTCAAAAAACAACCAAAGAAAAAAAAAATTCATAAAAACTTAATGTCAAACAAGAATTCAGTGTTTAATGTCAAATAATTTGACATATTATATACACATCAAATTATTATCAAGTTTTTATCGAATTAAACAAAATTTGTAAAGAGTGTTCAACACTTTAACACGGAACTATCATTCACCCAATTTTCTAAAATATTAAAGCAAGAAGAAATTCTTTTTATACTTAAAGTTATCGATTAGCATACTATTAATTAAATTTTTCATAAAATATAATTAGGTCTATGAATATTCTAAGACAATAGGGTCTACTCATAAATTTGGTTTTAAATCATTAAAAAAGCATTAAAAAAAAAGTTTTTTTAAAAAAAATTTCTAACTTTGCAGACTTGAAATTTCCATAATGAAAATTAATATTAAAATTATAAAAGACTTTAAGATGTGAGTTTCTATTTTCTTTGTTTTTTTTTGTTCATTCACAGACAAAATGTGTGTTAATCATCATTTTATTGGAGTTAAATAAATTCTTAAATAACAAAAACAAAAAAAAATTCTAATAAAACAACAAAGGTATTAAATTACATTTTTGTATTAATATATGAACTCATACATACATACATAGGTATAGTATAACATAAAATTCTTGATTTCCCAAAATTTAATTCATTAGAAACTTTGTTTTTTTTTATTGTTTTGTTTTAATTATAAGTTATTTTTAAATAAATGGTGCCAAAGCATATATAGTTTACCATACATGGGCGCATATATCAAACGTATTGTGCAGGAACAATAATATTACAGAAAAAATTCTTAAATTGTTAAGATGTCGCCATTGCCATCATGATAAAATTTGAAAATTAACATAAATTTTGTGTGATGAAAATTTAGTGATAAATTGAAGATTTAAGATTTTATATATGATAAATTTTTAAAATTATCAAAAATTCTAATGTATATTTTAATATTTTGATTATATTTTCTTTGATTATTGAGTGATTCTATTTAAATGGGTAGAACAGCATCTTAAACTAGTAGAACACGTTTTTATAAAAATTTATTAGGTTACCTATTTTCTTATATAGGCGCATGTTATTATGTTGCTCAATTTATCAATGACTATTTATTTTGGGTGATCTAAAAACAATTATTTTGTTTAGTTAATGATTTTATTATGGTAAGAATAAGCTCATTATTCTAGAACCGAAGAATCATTAATAAATTTTAATTTTGAGTTTAGTATTTACGCATAAAAGATGTCAATTGCGATTAATTATATAACCAAATTTATGAATTATTTTTAAATAAACTTTATTGACAATAAAAATTTCGGATAATAAAATACAATTAATATAGAATTTATACGATTCATTCAATTTGTTAAAACGTAGATGAATAGCGTTTGCATTTTTTTGTTTATTCATTGGAAAAGAATACTTTAAAGAATAGAATATTCAATTAAGACATACTTACGTACGTAGGTACACATTTCAAATATTTTGAATATTCTAAACTATCATATATAGAAACTATCATTGTTTTATATATCACGTCACGTGATATCATGAGATTCGACAAAAAGTTAAGACGTGTAAGTATGTCTGTGAATCGAAGCAAAACATGTTAAGACGAATTCATTGGTTCGTCAGTTTTTACTGGGCTACTTGAATTCGAATTTTTTTTTTCTTGATGGTTCACTGGTATATATCTCAAAAAATTTGAGAGTTTTTTTTTTTTGTTATGATTTATTACTTTTCTGACAAGAATATAATATGCAATTGTATTTAGTCCTGTAAATAAATTTGGCATTTTAACAAAAACTCCGCACCAAATTTCAAAGTTGATTCAACTTTTTGAGAGAGAAAAAGAAGCTGTACATAAAAATAAAGATCGTGTTAAAAATCTTAATTTTCAGATCAAAATAAACACATCAGTTCATCGGTAAACTGACGCCGGTAAACCAATAAATCCGTTTTTTACAACAAAAAAATCGTAAATTAATTATTATATCGTAAATATTGTTAAAACAAATTATTTAAAAACAAAAAAAAAATTAATAAAATAACTTACGATCACTTCATTAAATTCCAATCTCAAATCTTTTAAAAGTCAATTCGACAATTTATTTTTTTCAATATTACGAGTAACTTTTAAAAAAACGTTAGTGAAATTATTATAGAACAACAGTAGCAATGTAATGTAAAAAAAAAATTCAAAATTAACATTTTAATTCTTAATGTTTTTGTAAATCGCATTTTAATTCTTAATGTTTTCTTTATATCTACCTCCTTTCATTCTTTCTTGTATAACTTTTGGAATTTTAATTGAATTTCACTTAAGATTGCATGCTAAATTTATATATTATACAAATATGTATAAATAAATACAATGATTTCACTATAAAAAATTTGCATATCATAGCGAAAAAAAATAAAAAAAAAAACAAGACAGTGTTGCCCACACTGACTATAGTACATGATTACAACAACTTGTTAATTCTAATTCTCTTTTATAAATTACTTATGTATGTATGTATTAAGATTTTAAAAATTTAATGAATTCACTACCAGAGGTTTTAAATATGTATAATGATTTATTTTACTTATAGCGCCATTGATAGAATGGTAGATTAAATTGTAAAAAAAAAAAAATGCAATGTTTCTTAATTCAAATTTAATTTTTTTTTTTTTTTTTTGAAAATATTTGCGTTAACAACTTAATACTTAAAAATTGTCAATTTCGTTCTTTAAAAATTTATATTTGAGTTTTGATTTTAATACTAATCAAACAAAAAGTAAATGAATGTTAACAGGTAGGTTTTGTAATTACACAATAATGTCAATAAAGTGCTAAATTCGACATTTTTTTAAATTAAATATCAAATTTTATAATTTCAGTAATTTTGCGGTAAAAAGAAACAAAAAAGAGTTGCCGTTATTTTAATGTTTTCCGATGACATTTCTTTTATAATCGAAAGGGAACTTTTATATTTTCAAAGTGTAAATTAAAAAATTTAATTCCTAAATTTAGTTAAGTTACCTAAACAGTTTAATTCGTAGATATGTGCATATACTTAAACATATAATTAAATATTTTAATATATGCAAATGTAAAAATTTACATTGTAACTTATTAAACTTAAACTTGAATTATTTTTAATACATTCATTTGATTAAACTTCACTTTTAAGTATCACCTTCACATTTCATTTAATTACATGATTGCATTTTACACTTGGTTTACCACGAATTTATTATACATATGTGTATGTATGAGTTTATGTATACGTGTGTATAATAATAACCTTGCAATACAATACATAAAGTAGTTAAGAAAATCTTAACTACTAATTAATTAAAGTCTTAAATGAACAATTATGATGGTATTTTATTTTTTTGTTTTTGAATTGTTTGGAGTGTTTTTCTTATAAACGAATTTAATTTATTAAAATGAAAATGTTTTTTTTTTTTTTTTTAAATATATTTTTGTTTCAAAGTTATGGTCTAATAAATTCTCATGTTAATTTTAAATAAAATTCAATTATTAAATCATTTGAATCGAACACATACATATACATGTATACAATGCAAATGTTTTTATATGAAATTGAATTGCTAAAATACCTAATATACTTCTAATTCATTGATTTTATTAAATTCATAATTATTTTTAGTAAATATGTATATAGGTACACATATAAAATATTTAAATTGCTATTCAAATAAAATGCTAAAAAATAAATGAACAATTTCTAAATAAAATTGTTTAGATTATATAGCTATGAATACATAAATGATTTTTAATAATCCCCATAAAATCAAACTGAATTGAAGGTGAGTGAATAGTGTAACGCAATTTTTAATTAATAGCTAATTAAATATAACAAAATTCGTAAAAAGTATGCTTTATAGTTGGTTTTAGCCTTTAGTCATTGTTACATAAATTACTAAACTGTTGTAAATGTTTAGAAATCACATAGAAGTCTCATAAAATAATCACTTCGAGTTCACTGTAAATCAAAATATTCAAATTCAATATAAATTTATATTTCTTATTAATTGAATTGATGTTATTTTGGTTATTTTCTATAGCCAACTTTTTTACAAATCTTAAATAAATTAGCTGGCAAGTAAATAATCTCCGTAAATCTCTTATTCTATATAAAAATATTGGAATAACAATAATTAATTACAGTTATTTTATTAATTCATAGTTATATTAAAAATTCTTTATTTACTTCAATTAATTGCAAATTTTAATTTTAAAAATTTTCTTCAAAAAAACTAAACTAGAAATTTGAAATAAAATTGACCATCTTAAGAAAAATTACATCCGATTTATTTCATATACTTTTTAGATGACCTTTTAAAATGAACTTCTCTCTTTTTTTGTTTTCTCTCTTTTCCAGTTGAAATAACAATAAAATAAACTATAGAAAACCCGAAGACAATAATAATTAAAATTCCAATCAGTTTCTAATTGCTATTGACAGTGTCGATCTCAGTTAGTCATAGTGAAAGAACAACAAATGCGTTTCTATCTCTTCTCTCTACATGTGTACTATGTGATTAATACAGCCATATGTACGTGTATAAAAATATTCTTAAAAATGATCTTATTTCTTTTACTTTTCTTTCTTTTTACCTTTTGTACTTTTACTTACTTAATAGCTATAAGGTATTCAATAACTTTCAATGTATATACAGTTTTTATGCGCTATAGAGTAACTTGCATAATTATTGTGCATGCATAGCACGTTCTTTAAAAGCATATTCAATCTTTTTTTTTTCTCATACTTTATTTATTCTCTTTATAACTTATATAACATTTAATTCTTTTATCCATTCTGTCTACATACATACTTGAACATTTTATACAATTGAACATATATAAGTATAATATGTACATAACAACATGAAAAACAGTAGGTATTAAATTTAACATGAATCTTTGTTAGTTCGACATTATTTTATGCTAATTCCAATAACCAAATGGAATTATTAATGTCAGCAGCAATTGTATATATACATAACAACAGAAAAAAATAAACTTAAGAATTTCTTCTAAGACGATGAACACATGTTAAATTTAATCAGAATTAAGAATATTTAAGAAAAAAAAAAAGTAAAGGAAAAAGCAGAGAAGTAATGTACTTACTATTTTTCGATTCACGGCGAGAATCATCGTCAAGAACAACAACTGGCACAGCTGTGACTAGTTTATAGTCTGGCAAATGACCTGAAATTTGATGAAAAATATAATATATGTATGTATATATATAAAAAAATGTATACATAAATAAAAATCAAGCTTGAATGATTTCCACATATTAATTATGGTTTGGCGACAGAATCTGAGTAAAATAATTACAGTAAAAAAATTATCTGTATACATAAATGAGATAAGAAATTTTATTCGGTTTATCATACCGGGTCACAAATTTTCACAATGCCTTCCAATATATTAGATTAATTGAATTAAATAAAAATTTTATTCACAATTGGAAATCAAGACGTATAATTTTAAGAGAATTTTTCAAACATTGCCCAGGTGTCAAATATTGCTGTTTTGTAACTGTGAATCAAATATTTTTGTAACAATAATTTAGAGATATCAAATGGAAAGCTTGAAGATAAATTGACAGAATATCAATATGAGATGGCACCTAATGGTTCACGAACGTGCATAATACAACTATAACAATTGCTTTTTTGGTTTCAATCAATATGCCAGCATTTTAATACATATTACAACATACATGTTTAGATAAGACTTTGGCCCAACTGTCTATAAGTTTCACGAATCGACAACTGATTTTAAAGAAAATTTCAATAAATTGTTCAATTCACGATTAGTGGGGGTCAAAACACATGATTTTTTTTATTGAAATATATTTAGCATATATGCCTCAAAGAGTAAGCCCAGTATGATAAATTGCTTGACAGTCAACCTTTATTAATTCTGAACTCAATATAAAATAGTTTTTATCCGACATCTGCCTAAGATCAATTATTAAGAAATTTATTTATTCAAGATAAAATTGCATTAAAGATTATTGTAATTTTTTTTTTATAAAAATATTTGTTACCTTTAAACACTTTCAAAATAACTAAGATTACAAGAAGAAAACTAATAAGAATGTTATGAATATAAAGTTAACAAAAACCGTACAAGGAAGTAATTCCAAAGTTAATGAATTTAAAGAACTCTACTTAATATATAGTTTGCAAAATGTTGTTGAATGATTTCAAAGAAATTATAATTATTATTATTTTACTTTAGATGACAATATGGTGGCAGAATGTTATTTGATGATGATGATGATGAAAATGATAAAGATGATGATTGTCAAGACAATGATTATTAAATGAAATTTCAATGAAGCTGAAAAATTGAAAAGAATGAAACAGGAAACAATTTTAAGAGAAGGCGGTAAATTTTCTTTTACCATGATCATTGAAAATAATTTTAAATATCAAATTTCAATTGGTTATGAAAATTGATTTTGAAAATTATTTTTTATAATACAAAGTTCAGTTCGATATTGAAATAATTTATAAGAAGATTAGCTATATGAAATTAATATTACAGTGGTATATGGCATACTGTTTAGCATGATGCATTTTGAGCAGATTGTTGACACATTTTTATTCATAATGGGCCCAAAAATAAACTTTTTCGAGTATATTAGCACGTGCAAATTACCAAGAAAAGATCACCGTGAAAAATTATTTTTAAAAATGCTACGTAATCTGGTTATCCTATTTATTTCTTTATTTAAAGTTGCATATTCATCATGGCAATGGTTGAAGATAAAAACGTTCAGTTGCTAAACGTTCAGTTTAGTTTCCATCAACTAAAAAAACATCTTTGCAAACATCTATTTCATAACGGGCAATACATAGTGACCTTTTTGGAATGAAACGACTATTCGGCAATAAATTTTATTTTTTATTCACACTAAATTCGACAGTTTTGCTTATAACCCTGCCATCTTCATTCTTTTTTTAAACAACTGAACTTTTATTTTCGCAAATATTTTACACGGTTTTCATTTCATACTCACATGTAACTCTATTTGCTTTGACGAAGACAAATGAAGAGAAGTAAAATTACGTAGTCAAATTTGGCAACTTGATGACAGTTTTCGATCGTTCACGAATTCATCCTATACTTTTTATTACAAATAATTAACCATAAAGGCATAAATAGATTAAAAAAAATAATAAAATTATAAAATTTACCTGGATTTATTGGAAGGGAAAATATTAAAACCTCATTATTTTTACCGTTTTAATACGATCAAATTACTTATTATTAAAAAATCTATATTGTGCATATTTTGTTGTTGAATGTACATACTTCAAAAGGGGCTTCTCAAATTTACGGTATTATCATTGAGCTTATAATAAATGCCATATATTAACAATTTAAACATACATTCATATTATATTCCAATTTTTATACCCTGCACTTCGTGAAGGGTATATTAACTTTGGTATGGAGTTTGTAACTACTTGAGGGAGTCATCTGCGGTATGGACATATATATATATTCTTGCTCAGCGTAAAATTCTGCGTCGATTTAGACATGTACGTCTGTCCGCCCGTCCGCCCGATCGCATGATAACTCAAAAACGAATAATGCAATCGACACCGAACTTTCAGAAGTTTTTTCTTTGGTGCCAACCCTATTGTTATTGGACTAATTCGGACAACGGGTTCTGGTAGCTGCCATACAACTCCAAGAGTTTATTTTAAATATTTCAAAAACTAATAAAGCTATAAATATAAAATTTTGTATACATCTGTCCAATTATATTCTACACATGCTATAAAAATTATAATGGGATAGCTGCACCGGTTCGGGTGGCTGTCATACAACTCCAACAGCAAAATTTTTATATTCCGCAAAATAATAAAGTGAGATTCATGAAACTTGGCAGTTGTGTGTCCGATTATAGATCAGATATATTTGTGAAATTTTGATGGAATTTCTTGACAGGTTCAGGTACTTGTCATACAACTCCAAAAACTAATTTTAAATATTTGGAAAAATTATAAAGTCAGATTCATGAAACTTGGCAGTCGTATGTCCAATTATAGGTCAGATATATCCTTGAAGTTTCTATAAAATAATTTCACAGGTTCGAGTAATTGCTACACAATAACGAAAGGTGCAGGGTATAATTCAATCGGTTTAAACCGACTGAAACGTTTTTACTTGTTTTTTATTTTAATTGTATACCGTTACACGTGTATTATAAAATGATGTTTTTATACTAATATTTTGTTGAAATTTATTAAACGAGCAAAATTATCGCAATATTCGAAATTGCTCAGAAATAATATAATATTGTTCTTCTAAAGTAGCTTAGAATATATTTTATACAAATGTCTTTTGATTATTAAGTTTTGTATTACAATTAAAAAACACATTTTAACACTTTATATTTTGTTAGAATTCTATAAACATAAAATTGTATTGATTTCAGCAACTTGCTGGAAATTTCTAAGATTAATATTGTGTGATAAATTTGATTAGTGTTTTGTTTTAACATAATTTGTATGCTTGTACTTTATCGTATCAGTTTCTCGTGACACCGATTAGGATTATCTAATATTCCTGAATTTGACATTTCTATCTAAAAATTTTAGATTTTGTTTTCTTTCAAACATATTTTCACACAATAATAGAAAATTATTAATATCAATTTCATAATTTAAAACTCCATCAACGTATTATTATTTGACTATAACAATAAAATGGATGATTTTTAAGCACTATTGCTTTAAGTATACGAGGGTTGTTCCAGAATTAAGTAGAATAACCAAGAAAACACAAAAATTTTGAAAAAAAAAATAAGCCTGGCAGAAAGCCCTATCATTTTAAGGATTAACTGTCACACTTTTTTTTTTTTTTTTTCCTTTCAGATTACCGACTATTAATAGTAAAACTTTTCAGTAAATTTTTAATATGAATAAAATTGGTCATCGTTATGTCATTCAATATTTTCAGCCGGTATCAAAAGTGGACTAGATTCTACACTAGGGGAGTCTGCTCCCTCATATGCAATGATTAAAAATTGGGTAGCGCAGTTTAAACGTGGCCGAACGAGCTGTGAAGATGAACATCGCACTAGTCGACCAAATGAGGTCACCACGCCAGAAACGGTGAAAAAAATCCGCAAAATTATACTAGACGACCGTCGATTGAAAGTGCGTGAGTTAGCTGATATATTAGGCTTATCAAAAAGTGCTGTACATCGGATATTGACCGAATTGAAGTTTGAACTGCTTCTTCACGCACCCTATTCACCAGATTTAGCCCCCTCAGATTACTTTCTATTTCCAAACTTGAAAAAAATGGTTTGGCAGAAGAAGATTTTTTACAAAAGGAGAGGTAGAGTCTGGTGCTGATGTCTATTTTGCAGAGTTTCCCAGTTCTTACTATAAAAATGGTATCGAAGCAATTCAACACCGCTGGCGAAAGTGTATCGACCTAAAAGGAGAAATAAAAATAAATTTTGTTAAAATTTTCGTGTTTTCTTCGTTAGGCTACTTAATTCTGGGACAGACCTCGTTCAAGTATAAATACAGTTTTCAATTTATAGAGGAAAACATGGGAAAAATTGCTATCATCACGAATCAATTTTTAGATAGAATTTTTAAAATGTTTGTCATCGATACCTCTAAATTAAAGTTCAATCAAAAGAGACTATGTCGATTGGAAGTTCAGTATTCTAGATACACTAGCTATCTAACACTCTCCTTAGGTGATACAAGTGTATCAAAACATAACCGGGGATACTAAGGGTTAGTTTCACGTATACTCTACAGAAAATTTACTAGTTATAATAATAGGTAATTTTTAATCTTTTATATGGACACGTATTCTTTCACGTAAATAATAATAAATATTAACAAAAGATATCAACTATATGACAAGTACGATAAAATGTTCTAATGTTTTATTAGTTAACTAGATTCACTATACAAGTACCAATGAATACGAATGTCTGTTTGGAGGTTATTATATATTAATTACTCCGTTTATAAGATTAAAAAATAGAGGAATAAGATGGAGATTTATTGTATGATTCTGTAATAGTTCTACTTCTCCATACAAAATCAAAAATAATTTTGTGTCAATTTTTAAATTTGGTAAATGCGATATGACCTAGAAAATGACAATCATAATTTTATGGAAAATGCCAAACCTTCAAAGTTAATTTTTTAAAAAGTAAAACCCTGCTGGATTTAAAAGAATGTTATTGAGTTTGTCTTGGAAATTAATTTACATCGTATTTCATAGCCCAATGAAACACACAGTGCCCAAATTTTATAAGAATAAGTTCAAGAATAGGGTTACCAATCTGAAAAGAAGATAAGATCGAAAAAATAGTCAAAGTTTATACGTCAAATAGTTGTTCTGGTCTTAGTTATCTAGCTATTGCTGTATTATTAAGATTTGTTAAGGTTTACACTATTAAGGTTTTTCTTCTATATATTCTCAAATTTCAATCTCACCTATTTTAACAATTCTTTTAATCACGTTTAATTAACACTTTTCTTTGGAAATTTTTCTACAAAATTTAAATGAATTTTTTCTTAAATATTTTTTAAGTTATTTTTGTGTTTCTTTTATATTAAGAAAATTGTACAATATTAAAATATAACAAGAAGTAAAAATAAAAGAAGAAGATAATTCACAACTTAAAAAAAAAAATTATTTAATGGTGATAATTAAAAGGTAAACTATTTTTAAGAATTCAATTTTAAGGTGGTCATGTTTTTATGTGTGACCATGAATATCAAATATTTACATAGGGCATATGCAGTATTGCAGACTAAAAGTTATTGAAGTCAATTCAAAATAAAATCACGTTCATTAAATAGAATATACATATAAATCTACAAGACTTTATTGGAAGCATAAATATTTGAAAAATAGGTTATAATTAAGAGTACGATTACACATTCGTATATATATGTATTTTGTATGTTTTGATTGTGAGATGAAATTTTAAAATTGGATCATTAATTATGGTGTAATATTTATGTAATTTGTTAGATCTTTTGAAGGTTCCGGTCTAAAATCTTGTATATGTAGAAAAAACTATTTTATATGATGTACAATTAGAATATTTGATATCTCACATATTGTGGAAATTTATGTCACATCTTATTCATATAAGAAAAGTAAAATTTTGAACAATGAGTGTAAAGAAATTTTTTAAATTAAATATCTTGGTGACATTTACATGTCGTATGTAAAGCATATTTTCATTTTCGCTTAAAACTTACAAGACGTTTAATTAGAAAGCAAATTTTCAAATTGCATTCATCTATTAACACTTATAATAAGTTGGCTCTTATCACGTATTGATTCACATTGGAATTTGATACTATTAAAATTAAACAAATTTACTATTCCCGAGGTATGATTTCAAGGGAAATAAAAGGTGCCTCCTTTAAATAATGGTGACTGTAGCCAAAGAATTATTGAAATTAGAATTTGGCAGAAAGTTATATTGACATATTAATTGGCATCCAAGATTATGTTCTTTAGCTTTCCTCGATTATAATACGAGCATATAGGGATTTTTTTTTACTTTTTCGATTCACTTAAAGTGGAAATTAAAGCCATTATTAAAACCATAAATTTTACATACCATTGCTCTCATTATAATTCTTTTTATTTGTTGATTCATCTGTATATGATGCAGCTGTTGTTGATGTTGTCGTAGTTGTTGTTGAATTTGAAAATGATCTACTAGTATGTTGATTATTTGTTGTTGCTAATTTTCGATTAGTAGAATATTTTGATGTTGTTCCATTACAATTATTAATTGATTTTGATAAAATATCGTAATTATTATTATTATTGCTATTATTGTCATTAATATGTGTATTATTCATTGCTGAAGAAGATGTATTTAATGTTATGCTACTATTATTCTTTGTTGTTATTATTATTGAATTATCATTATTGTTATTATTATTATTATTATTGTTGTTATTATTATTGCTGCTAGTATTTTGTAAATTTATATCAGTCTTTCCATTTATTGTATTTCCAATTATAATATTCGATATTAATTTTTTATTATCATTATTATTATTATTAAGATTATTTAAAATTTTTTCATTACAAATTAAATTATTATTATTGCTATTATCATAATTATTATTATTTTTATTAATATTGTTATTATTATTAATTATACTATTATATTTATCATTATTAATTATTTTATTTGAATTTGATTGAAATTGATATTTTTGATGATTTTGATGTTGATGTAATAACTTTGGTTGATATTGTTGATGTTGATGATTTGTTGATTGTTGATGATTTGTTGATTGTTGCTGTTGTTGTTGTTTTTGAAATTGATTAGAATTTAAACGACTTTGTGTTAAATTCGTACAACTTAATATCATAACTGGTGAATCATGTAAATCAGGTAATGATGATGATATTGATAAATTACCGATATTAGCATTTGATAGAATTGATGATGATACTGATCGGCATGTTCCTTGATGAGATCCATTTGATGTTATTGTTGTTATATTTATGCTATCACCAGATTTTCTTGTTTTAAATATTCGCATTTTCTTTTTATATATATACTTTTTTGTTTTGTGTTTTCAAACTATTATAATAATTCTTTTACTGGTTTTACAGTTAATAAAAAGTGTTGTACCTATTGTATACCTGGAAGTAATTAAAGAAAAAAAAATTGTTTTTAATATTAAAATAGCATATAGTTAAATTTTAATCATTATTGTGGTTTATTTTTGTCGAAAAATTCTGTGGTGTAACAATAGCAAACTTGTTACTTGTAAAAAGACATTCAGTGAAAGTGAAGACATTAAATTTCGACTAAAATTTTAATTTATGAATATTTATATTAAATATTGAGGATAGGATCTAGGTTTTTTACTTTGATTTTGACTCAATAATTTGATATATTCAATATAATTTCACCAACATATATAGATTATCACTCAATTCTAAGTGTAAGTACAAAAGAAATTTCGTATTCCATAAAAAATTGTATTCTGGCCTTATTTTGTACTTAGGCCTATGGAATTCGCTCGATATTGTTAGTCTGCAATTTATTGCTGCCCCTTTTTCTACTTTTAAATGTTCACTACCTTATTATGTAATTAAAAAATAGTGAAAATTTAATTGATTCAACAACACACGGAATATTACAATTATTATTTGTGTGTAGACAAAAAGTTTTTCCTTCAGAAAAAAGTGTTGTTTTTAATGTTTTAACTCATGCAAACAATAATCTAATTTTTATAGTACTATATTTATAAAAAAAAAAAACTATCAATAATGAAGTTTTATCACACCATTTTTGAATTTACTTTTATGAAAAAATAAAAAAATGTGGTATAATAATGGTAATGTATTTATTCAGGAACAATTCACGAACAAAATTTTACTTTTCAATGAAATAAACTGTGAAATTTTAATTTTCACTCGATTTCAATTATCAATTGGATTAAAAAAACTTAAATATTGTATTTATAAAAAAAATACCTTAAAATTTTATTATAGAAAATTTTTGATTTTCAGCTCAAAAAAAAAAAAATAAAAAAAAATCGGATCATTTTGTGGTTAAGTAGTTGAGGTTATCACCATGTAATTATTAAGCTTTCTATTATATATTATAGCTATAGGATTTAAAAGAAGAAAATAAAATTTTTGAAAACGTGTATAATGAAAAAAAAAAAATAAATTTCTAATAATATTTTATTTTCTTTAAATGTATGAAAATTATTAAAAATTAAATACAAAAAAATTAATTCGGAAATATTTCAAAAGATTTAAGGGAGAAACTTGAAAAATAATTTTAAATTGAGTGGAAAATAGATTTTTAATTATTAAAATTATGATGATTTTTCCCTCATGGCGACTTAAACTAAACCAACTAAATAAGAGTAATAAAATTGTTAACCCGCATTTTTTTTATTATTATCCCTGACCAAGTAGAAATTTAACTTACTTTCACTTCCAAAATATATTTCTAAAATAAATTTTAAATTCTGATTGATTTCATTTATTAGATTAAGTAACGAAAATATTCCAAAAACAAAAATATTTTTCTAAATTTTGAAATTTGAATATATTTCAAATAATTTTTAAAGCAAATTACATTATCTCTTTTTTATCGAAGCACAGATATACTGCAGTCATAACTAGTTAAATGATTAGTTAGTCAGAATGACGGACACTCTTATAGTAAACACCATGGCATCGTTTTGTTGTCTCTATCTCATGAAATTCGGTAATAAACGTTTGTTATATTAAGACTAATCGTTCCAAGAGATAGAAGAATTAGTAAAA
Organism: Condylostylus longicornis; assembly: GCF_029603195.1. Classification (NCBI taxonomy): domain Eukaryota; kingdom Metazoa; phylum Arthropoda; class Insecta; order Diptera; family Dolichopodidae; genus Condylostylus; species Condylostylus longicornis. The sequence continues at coordinate 2,572,348 of NW_026578043.1, forward strand.
AATATAGTTTTATACTAATTACTACAACCTATCAACAACTGGCAAATTGATTATTTTCTAGGCGACAGCCAGTACTAAAATATATCTGTTTTGACAGTGTTAACATTAGGGCATGTACTTGTTCTGTATTCAATTGGCTATCCATGATCAGCGACCCATGCGTATGGTCATATTGTTCTTTTTCTAATTTTCTAGTAAATTCTTATGTCCCGGAAGAAAAAATCATATAATTGATTTGCCACAATCGGCTTGATAATCTTAGTTTGCTCATTATAATAAATTTTAAAAGTAATTATTGTAGCTTTTTATATTTAAAGTTTTGCAGCAAAGAAAGAAATTTTAAAATTATGACACATTACTTTATGCTCTTAAATAATTTTGTTATTGTAAGTAGTTGTAAAATGTGTAAGAAATATTAAGCATATACAGTTAAATTTTTTTTACAAAAATTTTTTAATCTTTCCAATTAATCTAATATGGCATTCAACCTTTTTAAATTTAATCCTTATTAAATATTAAAACTTTTTTTATATAATTTAATTTGAATTCTTTCAATGTGCAAGAACAACAATTAACTCTATGAATTCGACTAATTTCGTTTAAATGCTATCATGATTTTACTTTTTTATCGTACACTAAAATATTATATTTATAATTAGTAATATAAAAAAATAGCTATGGTGTACATGTTATATTTTTACGGTATAATACGTACAAGAATAATAAAAATTAAAAATATTTAATTATTTTAAATTTACTACTTTTATGCTCTTAGCATTTTACATCTAATTAAATGAAAAAAAAAATTATTTTAATTTTTATGTTTATTTATAATTAAAAATTATAAAATGTTAAACAAATCTTACACTTCTTTTATTTGATTTTAAATGAATCCTGTATACTTGAATTGTATTATGAATATGGTGTTGCAAATAATATAAAAATTAAAAATTTTTATCTTAAATTATTATCTATAATTATCGTTTATCATGCAATTTATTAAAAAAATTTTTTTTTTGTTTTTACGAGAGAGATCAAATTTTCCTATTGAAAAGAATAAATGTATAGTTTCAGGGTGCTTTTCAAGAAGATTGACATTTGTTCCAAGAAGAATAAAGTTAAAGCAAAAATTTATTAAGTAAATTAAATTATCGCACACATTTGCGAGAACAATGACATAAGTCAAAATGTAGAGTCGCAAACTTGCTTTTGTATGCTATTATATAAAGTTTTTCTGTAACAAAATAAATATAGAAAATTTTTTCATATACTTCTAGAATAGTTCTATACCAATGTTCTTTAGTCTTCTATAATAATTTACACTTGGCTATAAATACTTTAAATTTCGGAAGTCGAAGTTATATTTTTGGGTTGTTTCGTTATTCTTCACAATGTGTGTAATGTGTCCATATATGTGTGTGTATTATGCATGCATTAACATACATATTATATGTAATTTAAAAAGATGATGACATGTCCGAGATTTTGAAAATAAATTGTGTAGGTATATATACAAATTCATATGGAATTTTAAATTTAGACGTAAAATATTCTAAATCAAAATATTATGTTTCGAGTTAATTCAAGTTAAAAATTTAAATTGAAATATTTATTTGGTTTTTCAATATACGAGTATGAATAATTACCTAACAACAACAATATTATATCATCAATTTGAAATTTTTGAACTATATAGGTATATACGAGTATAAACACAGTTGACGTTAAAACGGGTTTAGAGCAGAATAGTAAAAACTCGTAAGGAATTTGGGTGGTGGAGAAATATCCTGACTCGCTTAAAGATTAGGAAAAAAAATGTTCTGACTTGCGTCTTTACATATGATGATATAAAAATCAAAATACTTTTACAAAATAATAGGCATTAGAATAAGGTACTATAGGATATAACTTTCTTAACAGAAAGAGCAGAAGAGTTATTTACGGTTCCTATTATCTTACAAAGACTTATGAAAAAAAAAAATTTTTCATAACTTTGAAACCAACCTATAAAATTAAGTTAAACTATAAGGTAAATCACAACTAAAGAGGTTTAAACAATTATTAAATTCGAATTTTATACAAAAAAATAAAAATTCTTATCTTGGACAGTTTCTCTCTTTACTCTTGGAAATATTTGAATATATTATGATATACAAGCTCATGTACATATAATATATGTGTATATATAATTTTTAAAAATTATTATACTTTTAGTGAATCTTATCATCATATTGTTATACATATATTGGCATGAGATATAAAGAAGATGAACGCAATTTAACTATATAATTTTAATTCTTATACTAAATTTATATTTTAATTCCTGTTTACAAAATACATAATACTATATATATACTATATATATATATATATACGTAAACATATGACTAATAAATTTCATATTATTAAAAAAATATTTTCAAACAGTATTATTAATTTAATATTTTATTTATAATGGCATAATAAAACATAAAAAAATATATATTTTAGTCATTAATTTTTTCTAATACACAAAAAGAAATTATTAATTATTGTATTCCAAATTAATTATAACTTTATTTTATATTTTATTAGGAAATATTAATATAATAAATATTAATAGCTTGAACATATCCGGAAGAATCAAAATGAATTTAAGTACATAACCTATCATAATGAAATTAAAATTTAGCCCAACAATTTTTGTATTACATTTATAATTATTATCTTAGTATAACAGGGTATAATCAATTGTTTCTGAGGCCAAATAGTTTCTAATTCTTTACTCTATATAATATATTTAGTTATTTATATAAAATCAAAAATTAAGAAATGAAAATGTAAGTTAAAAAAGAAAAAAGAAAATTGTGTAGGCCTATCTAAATCCTAAACTCAAATATATTGACGAACACAACAATTAAATAATGTAAACTAAATGTAAAAAAATAAAATATCCTACAGTTATTAATTTTAAATAACTATTTTTAATTTTAAACTATGAAAATTATGCAGACGCCATTTAAGTATACCGTATAAATGTTAAAATATAAAGAAAAAAAAAAATTCTAGAAAACATGATTTTTTTTCTTCATTTTCATTTTAATAGCAGATTTAAGTACCACTAGTGTTTAAGGTATAGGCATATTATATCTTATGTATTGGTAGCTATGTAGTATAATAACTAATTACAAGTGCGATGCCTATAAGCTTTAATTAGATAAAAAAAATAAAACGAAGAAAAAGAAAAAAATATTAACTAACAATCATTATTTCTGTCTTACAGTACCAGCCAGCTACTGTATAAGCGTGTTTAAAAGATGATTTTTAAAAGGATATACAGGAGACATTTAATTAATTTTTTTTTTCTCATTCTTACTCTATTCAAGTCACTTTATATTAGCTGTTCATTTTTAGAAATATTTTTAATGTGATTCTTGGGCTTATTTTTGTATTTTGTTTTTTAAGTGCAGATAATTCAAGTAAAAAGATTCTATATGATATTTTGTAAAATTGATAGTGATAAGATATGTGCAATCATACGTAATATGATTATATACAATATAAGAGGATGATGGCTGCTCATATTTAAAATGTACATATATATATTCATAGACTTATATGTATAGTAATAGAAATAGCAATAGCGAATAATTGAATGTGGTTAGCTGAAAGGAATTCAAATAATTATATAGAGTGCATATTTCGAAAGTTGTTCGTATTTTTTTTTATTTAATATTGTAGTTTAGTTATTTTTACGCATTCTTGTTATATTTAACTTATATTTTTCGAATTGAATTTTTTCAGTTTTTTTTTTTTTTGCTTCTTAATAAGTAATTTTCATTTTAAACGGTTTAATGAAAAAACGAGAAAATATAGAGTTGATCTTGTCAACTCTGTGATACCCGTACGAATTTGTTATCTAATGTGCGAATAAATTTGCCATAACAGACTATGTGACAGACTATGATTTTACGTTGCAGTATTACCATATAAATTTGTGCAAAATTTCAGTACTGTGTTTTTCAAAATACTGTGTGTGCCAAACTACTATTGAAGTTGTATGGCAGCTACCAGAAACAGCCAAGCAATTTCAATGACTTTTATCAAACACGTTGGCCCTACTAATATATTCTTTTGTGTGAAATTTCAATACCACAGCTTTTATAGTTTCTGAGATAGAGAAAAAAAAACATTGAAGTTGTATGGCAGGTACCCGAACCAGTACTCCGATTATGTCTAATTTAAATAGGGTCCTGGCACTTATTGCAATAAATCACTTGTAAAAATTTGGTGATCTTAGCTCAATTAGTTTTTGAGTTATCGCTGAGAAGGACGGACGGACAGACAAAGCTAAATCAACTCAGAATTCGACGCTGATCAAAAACATACACTTGAGTCCATATTTCACACCATTATTTCTTAGCGTTACAAATGGTAAGGCAAATTTAGTATACTCTTCGAACATACGTTCGAGTACATGTATAAAAATAGTAAAAATACAATATTAAGAGCGCGGCATTAATAAAATAGAGTTAAGAGTTTAAGTAAAAAAAAAAATTATCAATAATTTAAAGCTTATAAGTATGTATATGAAGCAAATCAATTCCAAATAGTGGCGCCTATTTATCCTCTCCTATATGAACAACAAAAAAAAATTGAATTGAAAAAAAAATTGAGCAAAAGGGAAATTTCTCCTAAGTAATGATTTGGTAATTAAATGACAAACCTATAATATTATTAATTTGCTTTTACTTCTGCATTATAAGGTACTTTTAATTTATGTGTGGTTGATTGTATTAAAAAAAAATATTAAATAAATCTGGATTAAACCAATTGCTTATGAAGTAGTATACGTATGTGTTTTGCTCATTAAACAAAGGAAAATATAATTTTTCCATTTCAAGAAAATTTCCGATGGTTCTTAGTGCTAAACTCCTCTAATTGCATACATCTAGGTAGAAATGAAAAGAACTATTATAAATAAGAGAACATTATATCGTTACTAGCTGCGTTTTTACAGAAATTTGTTAAAGCTCATCATAGCTTCAAATGAATGGCCGAAAAGTAAACTTTTATTAATTTTTATATGCGATAATTCGGAAAGGGAGAAAAAAAATATTTATATAATCAAATGAATATTTTTATCATCTACTAGTCTAAGCTATTTTAATTTCAAATTTTAAGAATTTGCCATTTAAGAGAAACTTTCATAGAAAGTAATTAAAAATTTGGGAAAAAAAAATTAAAGTTCAATATAAAAGTCTATTTCTATAGCCATTTTGTTTTATTAATTTTGTCATTACGACAAATATTTACATTATATATTTAATTGTGCAAAAATTGTCATTTTTAGAACGTTTAGCATTAAAGCTTTTTAGACAGGAGGGAAAGGAAGAAAACTTAATTTTTAGGTATGTGCAAATATCTGACAAAGATCTGCTTGTTTAATTAATTTCAGTTTTGTCCTGAAAACTTTAAAAGTGCTGTATGTATTAAGACGGGATTTAAGTGAATGGAGAGAGTATAACTAACAATTACATTTTTTTCGATATTGTTATAAATGTAATATTATATAAAAACACTTAATCTAATCTGGTGATATAATATAATATATATATAACCTCATTTAATACAAAAAAAAAAAAAACAAATGTAAACTTAAACTGCATAAATTAAGTAATTATCTTATATAAAGTATATTAAATTACTACATTATTACTTTATTATTCTATATTAAATAAATAATTGTATCGAATTACATTACATATATTTGATTGTACTGTATATCAAGATGTTATGTAAGGTAATCTTAAGAAATAAAATTCATATCTGTAAAATAAGTTATCTGTAAAGTGATTTAAAATCAATATATAAAATGTATAGGTACGTAAATATCTAAGTATGAATATGTCTAAGTAATTCAAAACATATATTACAAACGATTTACAAAACCAGTTTATTTAAAATAATATTATTAAATTATTTGTTTTTAAATCAAGTTATTTTATATTTTTAGTATTTAATTTGAGTCTTATAAAATTTTAATTAATTATTTTTATAAAACTTATTTTGATAAACCAGAAAACACTTTTAACTTATCTTTAACATAATGTAAAATAAAAATTTTTATATTTAATAATAAAGATATTTTATACTATTTTAATAATAATTGTTACAATATTAAAGTAATAATTGCATGAGAATATAAAGACTTAGGCAGACATGCAATTATTAGTTTTGAAATTACCGCTTCTAATGCGTCAATTTAAATCGTAAAAAATTACAAACTGTTTGATTGTTTGATTGCATGTGATCATAGAGTTGCATATATGCGAGCTTGAATATAAACCTACGGAATACAAATAAGCAATCAATTACAAAACAAACAATTACAAAACAAAAAATTGCTTTTCTGCCTGAGCCCTATCTAATATCAAAGAATCCTTTATTTCTTTGATATTAGAATTAGGATTCTTTGATATTAGAATCCTTTATTTGAAATCTCTTTTTTTTCTAGAAAATTCAAATTCAGTCAGAATGACGTTTGTATGGATGGAATGACGTTTGTAATACATATATGGGAACTATAGGGATTTTCAATCCAGTTTTTTGTGGTATTCATGAATACGCGTTACTTTACTGATTCCCTTTAATTTTATCAAGAAATCGGACCGACATGATTTTAAAAATGTGTTCCTGAATTTTGATAAAGAACATCAATTTGCGAAAAAAATATTAAAAGTAAAGCCGGTTGATTTTGCCAAAAAAAATTTTTTGGAATTTCTTTAATTTTTTGTTGTTTTGTTGTTTTTTGAATTACCAAAATATCAGAATTTCTTTAATAAGAGCATATTGAAGCCCTTTATCAAAATTTGGCAATATGTTTTTTTTGAATCATTTTTATAATGTTAACGTGACGTTAACGCTATTCCAACTAAATTTTAATTTTAGGCTTGTATTTACATACATACATTAATAATTGACAGTATTTGAATATAAAAAAAAAATTCATAAATTTTCTCCACTTATATAACCGCGTCTATAAAACAACAATAACAACACAAAAATTATAACACGAATCTATCAAATTCCATGTTTTTGCATAACATCGCTTCTAAATCTGCAGAGAATATTAAAACAAATCCTAAATAAAAATTTTTAAATTTATTTCCAAATGTCTTTCATATAAAAATTACTTCAAGTTTAATTGTAGAAGTACAAATACCGACCTCATTATCGGCCGGCCATTCAATTGTTGAATAGTGATAATTCAATATCTATTTTGAATATCTGTAAACAAGTACACATTATTATGAGAAGAAATTTTTTCTTATGTATATGTTCAAAAATGTATTCATACTTCATCTGTATTACTTATAGGCAAAAAAAAAAATAACTTTTTCAACTTTCATTATTTTTTCATCTTATTTAAACAGCTAAACGTCTTGTCGCGCAAAAGTTTGTTTTAATTGTTTAAAATTACTTAAAACCTATATGTACAATGAATGTTAAACTAATCACATAAATTAATAGAAACATAAGTAGTGGGCTACATTATAACAAAGGGCAATCGAAAAGTTTTCAAATTCATTTTTTCTTTTTCCAAGAATTTTTAAAATTACCACAAAACTTCAAGCAAATTTTAAGAGTAAGCCCGTCCTCATTCAAATCTATTCTGGATTGGAATTTTATATAATTTTAAAAGTTCCCGAGAAACAACATTTTTACTTTCGAATGAATGAGACGCAAACAAAGACGCTTGAATAAATTTCACATTTTCTTACTGCTTTTTCTAAACAAGGCTCCTGTTATTTAAACTGAACTTCTGTTACTTTTCCATTGTTATTAGTAAAATATTTTTCGACTTGCCTAAATATTCATAGCTTTCATAAATATATGATATTTGTTAAGATATGCAAAAAATAAATAAAAAGAAAAGGTAAAGATACGAGTGGTAAGAAAAGTAAAAATCATTTGACTTTAATTGCAAAAAACAAAATGTAAATAATATGTAAATTAAATATTTGCACCTGAAGCCATCAAATAATAATGGATTTTACAATAAAAGAAAAGAGATTAAATAATACTGGACGGTGATTTTTTTTTTCACTATTTGCAGTGATTATATAAATATTAGCTAGTAAAATCACTGTACATGGACATTAATGTACGACGAGTATATGTACAAACTATTCAATTTGTAACCTCATATGTCAAAGATATTATAATGAAAAATGGCTAATAGATATTTAAAATTTAGCAAAGAAGAAATTAAAAGCAAATAAAAAGTAAAGATTTTAATTTATATTAGAGATTCAAAACCTAAATATTTGGACTTTTAGTTTAGCATCCATTATTATATTTTAAAGAATAACTGTGAATTTTAAGGTTTTGTTGGAGATTTTGAATTAAATTCTTTTCAGGTATTTCTTAAATAATTAATTATTTAAATACTAATTTGCTCAAGTACTATATCGGTGACAAATCTAAACATCACTTATAAGTAAATCTAAAGAAAAACCGAAAAAAATGCATGTAATTACTAAAACCGAAATGCACTGGTTGGTTGGCTGATTCACGGGGCATGTGCAGCAAGTCCACTAAACATCAATTAGCACAAATGTGCCGTTGCAATTCTATTTCAAAGGTATACTACAATTACACCTTTAAAATAAGATTTTAAGCAAATGTTTGCTATGATCTGTGCGAAGTGTGTGACTTTGAGGAATGATGAGGATATTTCGACCGAACTTTCAATAATTTAACAATATAATATAATTTTCCAAAGTCGAATCTAGTTCTAGATGATTCCACTTTCCGGTAAAAAAAGAACTTTGTTTGGAAATCATAATATTATTCATGACAAAATATTAAACAAAACTAAGTCAATTCGACATTGTGAAAATAATAAAATTTGACGTTATGATTATTGCAATAAAACACATTTTTATTGTCACAAAAAAAAAAATTAAAAGAAATTAAAACGAACATTAGACAATATTATGAGTTCACATTAACTGCATCTTTCTAAAACCAAGTATAACCAACTATGCTCAATTACGCCCAACTTCTGTTTTTCGTTAAAAGGCACGCCTGCAACAATCCCAGAATTATCAGACTAAAACTTAAATTTTTTAATATAACAACACTTAAAATGGTATAGATGACGACTTGAAGAATATTAAATGACTTAAAATTTGACAGAATGACTGAATGACAGAATGAATAGAATTTTTGCAGAATAGATCAAAATTCTTTACAAATCAAGTTGCCATTTTCACAATAATGAAAATACAATTTTAAATTAGTACGTATTATGATGTTAAATATTGTATTCAATAAGTTAACAATAATTTTTGACAAAAGCCGCCAATTAAGTTTTACTATAATATGTTTATTTAATTTTCAGTTAAATGACCAGATTCCGACCGCATTCTTACTATAATATTCTGTTGTAAACGATTCATTAAGCGGTACATAATATTATTTTTGCAAAAATCAAATATTCAGTGTCGAATGGTTATACATATGTAAGTAGATAGAATGGAATGTATCATATTTGAATTTGATTTAATTTTACATACAAAAAAAAAAAGAATAGAAAGGCAAAAATAAATCGCGATTAATGTATGTATGTATGTATGTATATTTAGCAGAATTTTATTATCAAACCATGGAAATAATAAAGACGGTTAATGGTCTTGAATGGTTTTTTTTTATGATTTTATAAAAAAAAAACTAAAGAGATTTTTGATGATTTTATTTTTTTTTTTTGTATTCAAGTAAATAAAAGATTTATGGGAAGATATATGAGAAGAATTTCGCGGAATTCTTTATTACGAGTATAAAATTAGTTTTTTCTTATACAAGTATACAAGCAAGTGTTATAAGTAGGTATGAACAAATAATGTCTTACAAAAACAACTTCTCTTTATAATTATATTTGAAATATGCTCATTTCTTATACTGGAATTCTACAATACAATGGAAATCGGTTAGAATTTCAATTTGACTTATGTGCGAAAGTTCAATTTTATTGTTATGAAGTTGATCATTATGATTGTCTATTTAATAGTTTTATATAATAACAATAAGTAAATGAAATTTTATAATTATAATAATTCTTTTCTATCATTTAGCAGTGACTTTATTGAAGTTTGAAAAGAATATAGTTAGTCGGAAATAAATTCTTTTCTGCTTTTTATGTACATACATAAATTTTATATACATAGATATTATTATTGTATGTAAAAAAATATTATATAAATAAATTTAATATTTAAATTCCGTTTATTTTATGTTTCAAAGTCTACGAAATTAAAAGCAATTCATTAAATAAATTTGAATCAAAACATTGGTTTGTAAAGCAGCATTTTTCCCTTAAAAAAATAGGTACATACATATATAGGCATGATTATTGCATATACTTTATTAAAATCTCAGAAGTTTGCTTAAGAAAGGAACGATATCAAAAATTTAAAAAAGAAACAGCTTTAAGATGAGTTCTTATTTCCAAACCATTTGTGTCATTCTATTGTTTAACTACATATATACTGTGTCACGATAGAAAAAACAAGTAACTATTTTTCTGCGTTTGTGAAAAAAAAATTGTGATTTTATTTCCATTACAATAAATTACCCAAAAATTTTATTGGGTGATTTATTGGTAAAATTTTATTGCCTATAGGTAAAAATTTTCTTGTAGAGAAATCAGCCTTCTATTTCAAACGGTAAAGAAGAAGGGAAGACTGACGGGGGGACGGACATCGAAAACTGATTTTAATTATTTCCTAGTTTGTAGGAAAAAAGCTAAAAAAGAAAACTGATTTTAAAGTTAATTATAATTATTTTAGCATATAAATTTATTTTAATAATTATAAACTAATTCGAATTAAATGCTCATAATATAATTATAATTCGTTTTAATTTTAATTTAATATTAACGTTATTTAATAACGGTTAAACAGTTATTTATGTATAATATAAATTTAATAATGAATACAATTTGAAAGTAATATTAAAAATTAAAATTCGTATGCATATAACAAATATACATATGTATATATATATACATATATTTAAATATACTTATTTTAAATGAAATCCAAATTAAGTCTATTGTGTTAATTAAAGAGAAACAGAGATATATTTTATATGCGCATATACATATGTATGTAGTTTTAAAACTAAGAAAAATAAGAGAAGAGGTTATTTAACTCTTGAAATTCATACGTACAGTCATATGTATGAATGTGCAAAAGCATATCAAAATTTTTTTTCTGAATTGTGTCGTAAAGAAGAAGGTTAAGAATCGTGTATTTTGATCGCTTATATTCTTAATGATCGAAAAAATCATAAGACTCTTTAAGCCATTCTGATTCATCATGAGGGAGAGTAAACTCAAATTTTACGTAAGAATAAAAAAGTCGATGGTTACAAAATATGATTTCCAATAATTTTTTTGAATTAAATTCCACTCATACAGAAACACCGGCGAGATAATAAAAAATTTTTTAATAACAATTCTAATATAAAAATTATGTAAAATTATCGAAGCCTGTGCTGTACAGAAATAATTAGAATAGCGGTAATTATTTTAGTTGTTTTTATTGCTTTTAAAATTGTACCCGGCAACACCATAATAAGTAATTTCATTAACTAACTGACAAATCTGTTAAAAATTTTTGCAAATAGCTGTGGATTAAATAAGTTTTAGATTTTGCCAATAGATTTTTCGGTAATTTGAAACCAGAACTATGAAAATATTGAACTTGAATCATTATAGGTATTAAGAAAATTTTAATAAAAATTAGAAATTAAACTCTGAATGTTACCAGTAACAAAACCCAAATTAACATTCATACATACATACCTGTGCGTATATTTATTGGACAAAGAACATTTCGGAAACTTTTTAAAAATTTTCTTTTAAAAAAAAAAGGTAAACATTTTTTTTTAATTTAAACTATTTAAGAATTTTTAGTAAGCATTCTTGTAAATAAAATTTGAACAAAAAATATTGTCTTTTTACAACAAAAAACAAAAATAAAAGTAAAGGCAAAAAAGAGATAAAATTTTTTTGTTCCTATATAAGGTTATTAACCTTTTTCTTCCATTGGAACTTTGAATTCACATTACTCTATGCTATTATTTTAGTTTTTTACACAAAATGTGCTTTTCCTCTTACTACTTACTATTATTATGCTTATAACATGTGCTGAAATTTTACTCCATATTTTAAAACGTAATTATAGGTTATTATCAGTTTTAAAAAATCTTTTTATTATCTTATCATTTCATATTATTAAATTATTTTTTAATTTAAAAAAAAAAAAACAAGATTTGGTATAGTTGATCATGTCAACTTTGTGGTACTGGCTCAACAGAGTTATTTAGAAATATATTTTAGAAATCATATACCGTCTTCATTATTTTGTTTTAAATGACATTATTATAGCCAAATTTTATATGAAGTTTAATAGCAATTACATGAACTGCTGTCTTGCGACTGCATCCAAATTTACTTGCTATTGAGTGAATAACATGAAAAAATATCTGTATAAATTTGTAAATAATTTAATAAATTCTTTTTGTTTTCATAATTTTTCCTAAACGATCAAGTGAAAATCGAATCAGAATTCAGAGGATTATATGCACTTATATTGTAATTTTATTTCTCACGAATGAAAATGGACTGGTAAGTTTATAATACCTTACAAACATACATACACACGTATCTCGCACAATGACAATAAAGTAAAACAATAATAAGAGTAAAAAAAAACTTAAAATGAGAAAAAACATGCTGTACAGTTTTAAAAAAATTAATTATAACGCCAACAACTTTCAACAACTTCTTAAAGTAGCATTTTCTATATGTAAGTAAATATACATACATATGTAAATATGTGGATAGAAAAGCTTTAATTTACGGTTTGTCTACGAATAATATATCATTTAAAAAATTTCTTACTTGCATGTAAATGTATATATAAAATCATAAATGATCATTATGACATGTTAAAAATTTAAATACCAGGCTATATAATACACATATACGTATGCGTGCATAAATAATACGTATACATATGTGTATAAATAAGAAAAGCCTAGTGGCATTTTAATCCTAAAATATCACAACAATCTTAATAATAACAAGTCATAACACTTACATGCATGCATAATAACTTAAAAATCTTTTTAAAATCATATGTGCACTTGTTATACTTTTAATAAATATACAAAAGTACTATTAAAAATTTACATACATATGCTGTATATAATAACTTGTGTGTGTACATATATGCACTGTATGTGGTACATATGACGAGTATTCATGATACATTAAATGTAATTTCAATTCATCATTATTGTATATCATTATAGAAGTCGGTTTTGTTCATTAATTATGACTATAGTGAAAATGATCGAGAGGAAAGCAAAAAAAAAAAACTGTAAAATCATTTAATTTATAAAGGCTATGGTACAAAATTCAATCACTATTATAAAAGATATTGTAATTGTGATTGAAAAGAAAAGGAAAAAAAATAACAACAATAAATAAGTCTACCCAGTGCTTTAAGCGAATCTAAATATAAAAATCATAAAAACTACAAGATATAATTTTAAAAAAAAACAAGAAAAAATTATCAAACAGGCTAAAAAAAAAATTTGCAATTCAAAAATTAGTCAACATTTTATAAGATTTTGTCGTGTTAACTTTCTATATAACATGAGACAAATTTAATCTAATAATAATATGCTAGTATGAAAAGTAAAAAATATATAAAATAAATAAATAAAAATAGATATTTATAAAGTTGACCTGACGCCATAAGTCTATAATATTAAATGCGATAACAGAGGATGTGAGTAATAGAAATGATATTCGAAATGATTTAGTCATGGATGTATAAATGAAAAACGTGAATTCAATTCCAATATTATATTTAATTTTAAAATTATATAGATCTATAATAAATAATTACATTGTTTATGTATATTAGGCTTATTAATTAGTATGAATATATTATTATAAATTAAAAAAAAAAAATTAAATTTTTAGGCATTTTGTAACTTATATACATGCATATTTAATTAGGTTATATGTAGTTTAAAAAAAAAATGTACCGATTTATACGTTACTCAATAGATTATGCAATTTATAAAATTATAGTTTACTATGAAATCGATTTGAATTTTTTTTTTTGAAATCATAATACGCACATTAGGTAAAATAATAAAGGAGGGTCAGACGTATGTATATAAATGATAGAAAAACAGACTATACACATATTATAATTAAATAATTTTTCCTTTTATTACTTAAGTTTCTGTTATATCTACTTATTTAATTCAAAATAATCATTTCATATATTGCTGCATCATTCACAATAAATATTAGCAACATGATATTTACCTACATATGTATGTATGTATATGCCTATGAGTTAGAATTATGGAATCCTTTCGGAATTTGAGTAAGTTTCGAAGAAAATTATGAAAATGTGAACTGTATTCTGGAATTTTTTTAGAGCTCGAGTGAAATTTTTTTTAATATACTACAAACAAGAGAAATAATTGCTTATTCATGAGAACAACAAAACTTCGTAATTCAGAAATATGCTATATTTTCCGAAAGAATTTAAACTTAATCCGTAATTTCATTTCTTTTCTTTTCTTGACAGAAAATATAAAATAATATTGTAGAATTTGTATATTAAGTATTTAAATTTAACAGGGTATGCTCTATAAAAACACATTTTCGAAAAATTTGTACACATATTTTACATCATTTTTAATTTTGATTTTAATCAAATTTTCTTGTTCTGCAGTCTCTAGCAAGCATTTTGGATTTGCTCACTTTCTTAATGCATTGAGACTTAACGTAAGTTTTTTTTTGTTCACTGGTAATCACTTGTTTTTGCTAATAATTTCAATTTGTTCACAATTAATGTACTAGCGACATTAAGACTCAACGTGATAAAACATTTTTCTTTATTATCATAAATTTTTTCTGGAAAACTCTTCAAATTATAAAAGGTGGTAACAATTAAAAAAAAAAAGCTTTTCAAGGTTATTTAGTGTAAAATTTTTCACATCAAAATATCTAATTTTTTTCCGAAATTATATACATAGGTTTATTAAGTTAGTATTGTAATAATATTTTTGTTTTTGAAGTACCTATGTACATACATACATAATCACCTACTTGAACAATTTGAATATTAATTTTACTAAGCACTGAATTTTTCTATTTTATGTATATACATAAGTATACTTATACATTTATGCGTTAAAAAATATACTTAATTATTTAAATTTTAAAATTAAAAAATGTATGAAAACAAGATATTTTTAATTGTATATTAAATAAATAATGAGGAAATTTCAGTCCAATTAAATGGATAATTTAAAATAATTCATGTTGAAAAAAAATAATTAAGGTTTGGTCTTTTTCTTTTTGTATGCAGCGATAATAATCAATATTAAATCCCGGAAGAGTTTTATTCTGTTCGTGATATAATTTTTGTCTTTGTGTATATCTATAATGTATAAATGGTAAATATATATGTAAGTATATAATACTGAATGTGATGCTCTATATATTTTAAACATTTTGATGTAAATCTTAAATGAAGTTCATTACTATCATTATTAACCAGGGTCATCTCATCATTGTACTCGTATATATATGTAGGCATATCGAAGGTACGTGTACATACTTATTATTTTACACATACTTTTCTTTTCTTGTTTTTCTTTATTTTCTTTAAATTTTTTTCTCCAGTTCGTTCCGGATCAAAATACAATCTTTTGACATAAGCTTTGACTGATATCATGTCACTTGCTATATTCACCTTATCCTCATTTTTCTTTCTTGTATTTTATTTTCAACATTCTATACAAAATATAGAATAATTTTATGTAACTACAAGTATATTGCGTCTGTATATGTATATACATATACGATGAAATAAACGGAGGATAAGAAATGACAACAATTTTAAAATTCTTTACTTGAAAACAATCGATTCGATTTCTTGTTGCGTGATTTTCAACACAAAACACAGCGAAACAACCAAAAAAAAAATAATTAATTCCCTTTTTCTTCTCTGTTATATTATTTCATGTTTGTTTGTGTGAGCATGTTATAGCTTTTATTCTTTCTATCAAGATGTCATTTCTGTGCTCAACTGAACACTAATTTATGACAAAGACACTCTGATATTGGCAACACGCAATTCTTATATTTTTAAAAGACCAAATATTAATTGACTTGTCACATAAAATTGATAAATTTCGAAATTACAATTATAAAATCAGGCAAAAATAAAAAGAATGTTGAATAAAGAAAAAGTTGAATATAGAATTGAAATTTTTAGAAGACGGATTTAAAAGTTAACAGTAAATTTTTAATACAATATGTGTACAAAAGCGTATTCATATGCACATTCAACGTTCTACACGAGTAGGATAAACATTTGATTAATAATGTCTTTAAAGAATAAAACTTTCAATTTAAAAAAAAAAAAAAAGAAACTTCTTGTTCGATTATTAAAATGCTTGGCATTCATTCTGTTTAATACAAAATTTATGAGAATTTGGTGACAAAATAATTCGAATATAACCTTATCATCGAGTACCGTTAGATAAAAAACATTTACAATTAAAACTAATTACAAATTATACTTTCTATATATAAATTACGTATATATCAATGTATGTAATATGTATGTGCCTGCATGAAATAATTAACAGACATTTTTCTTTGTGAAATCATTTTGAAGCTATTAAAGAAAACTATTTTAATTAATTAAATATCCTTTTATGCTCAGGGTTTCTTATAGAAAATGACAAATCATATTACAAACACGTTCCTTGAAGTGAATTCTCCTTTTAATTTTCCTGTCACTGAGCATTTTGTTTCTTTATTCTTTGTTTTTATACAATGTAACAACTTCTTTCGCATTCTTTCACTCTCACTGCAATTTTAAAAATTGAAAACCGCTATAAAAGTTTTACCACAAAAAATACAATGCAATAAAAATTTAAAATGAAAGTGTTTCAATGGCAAAATAAAACAAACTTCAAAATAAAACATTAAATTGCATTAGAAGAGAAAGCGGAAGGCTCTTAATTTATAAGGTAAGTATTCACTTCATGTGCAACATACGGAAGTGTCAATACATCATTTTATACGCATTATTTTCTTACACATAATGATAATTTTTGTTTACAGATAAAGTACGACTTAATGGCCCCTTGCAGTGGAAAGATCACACGCTCTATAAAAAAATGACTAAAAAATAAGATTATTATTCATATATAAATAATTCAAAGCGTATAGCTTAAAATTTTAATATTAATTAATATAATTAATATCTAATTTGTGTAATTAATAAAATATTTCATTAAATGCAAAATTTTTGCTAGTATCTCGTAATAATTAATATCACAATATTGTGATAGTCTAAAACAAACAAAATTTATTTGAACGCATAGTAATTTCTCGAATGACAATAATTGGTTAAATTTGCTTAGATTTTTATAATATAAAATTAAAAATAGAAAGTGACCGTCCCCAGATTCTGAAGTAAATTTTTACTTCCTGAAGTTCAGAGTAAAATCTGCGGGAACTTTAAATTCGTTCTCTAGAAAAATATCTGGAAATTTATGGTTAATTTAAAAAAAAAATAAATTAAAAATACGAGTATATTCTTACTCCTTGTAATGCAACTTAATTAATTCCAAAACTAATTTATATATAACTTTAAGAGTTTATTGAATGATATTTAATACATCGCTATTCACTTTATCAATTTTATTGTGCAAATGAACGACATTTTAAGACAGACGATGTGTATGTTTGTATGTATGGTATATTAACTTTTGTAATAACAGCTTTTTCATTATATTTCATAAAAATATTAAATTTTAAATAATTTGACTATAATATGTTGCTTGAATTTGTGGTTGAAAACCAAAAAAAATAACCAAAATAAAAAAAAACAACAAAATTATAATGAAAAGAAAAAAAAATTTAAAGTTGTAATTGCGGTTTTTAGTTTTTATAGTAAAATAAGTTTTACCAGTTGTAAGAAGACGGTAACTGTTATATCGAAAGACTCACAATATGCGGTTTAACATAACCTTTAACTTTATTGATGGTGTAGTGTATAGATTATTGCATGATGATTTTCAACTTATGTAATTTTCACTTTTATTTTTTTTAATACAAATTTTACATTTAATACTAATTTTACATAAATACAACAGTATTTTCAATATATTAAGGTGCTAAATAGTGTTAAGGCATAAGAAAATAATTCCATTTCATCTATAAGTGTTAGAGCATGAATGCATCCTATGTTTGTAAGTGTATTTTAATGAACATTTAAATCGAAAGTGCTGATTGGGCTACACATTTGAAAATATTTTAGGAAGCGCATGTCCATAAGGAAGTGTTGTAATTAAAAATTTTTTAATTAGTGTTCAAGTTTTTGATTTTATTTTTTAAAGAAATTGTAGTTGTCGCTTTCGTAAATACGTAAAATTTACAATATTGATTCAAAAATATTAACAAAAGTTTTTATAAATAATAAATTTTATTTAGCACAAGAAAGCCAATTTAGTGTTGATGTTGTCCAAATCATAAGTATGGGGTTCGCTGTACGACCGCAGCGCCAATTAAAATATAAATGAAGAAAAGAAAATGCGTATTGCTGGACTTTGACTGCCGCATAAGAAAATTAATCACAGATTAATCACAATAATTGTTAAAAAAATTGTTATCTTGTTGAAAAAATCAGTAATACTACAGTTTTGAAGTCATAGGTTGATTTCTGTATTTTGCAATTTTGAAACCACTAAAATTATTTTCAAATTATTTGTGCAATTATTAATAAAAAATCTATAAAAGCCATTAACCAACAACGAAAAAAAATTTGGTTTTGTTTTTTTTCAAAAAAATCAAGATGATTAAGAAATTTTTAAAAAATATTTAATTTATAAGAGAGAAAAAAAATATTTGATTTTTAGGTCAATTCCAAAATAATTCCAGAAATTAGAATGCATATTTTTTTTATAAATTTTGCATCATATACGTATGTACCTACATAATGATTCACATTATAACCTTATTTCCTATATAACATATAATATAGAACGCGGAACATATCACTCACATTTTGACAAGGGTTAAAAATTGCTTATTACAAATTGTAAGAATAAAATTTTCAAGCTCTAAATATTCAAAAACAAAAAATGCAGCTGATGTTTTTTTAAACCATAACTGCAAATATGTTATATACATACATGTTTGTTTGTATGTATAATGTAAACGAAAGCTTTAAAACGTATGAATATCTCATCAAGTTGATGACTTGGTTTTACAGGCAGACATTAAAACAAAAATGGCATAATGCTGTCAGTTAAAAAGATCAGCTGTTGAAAAAATAACATTAAATTGGTGTCATGTTTGTTGTTACAAATATTTTATTAACTGTTTTAAAATTTTAACCTTATTTTTATTAAAAAACAATCAAAAAAATAATATTAATTGAATTATTTTTTTTTTTCCTTATTTCTTGAAATTTTTCCTGATACACTTTTTTTTTTCATTTTATAAAAATTTCTTTAATTCACACGCAATTTCCTTTTTATTTTAGTTTTTATTTTCTTTGTTTTTTTTTTTTTTATTTTGTGCCCCTCGTCATTATTTTTACTTTTTCAAATTTTCAAAAAAATTTTCATTTAAATCAATACAGAGTGTGTTAAAAATTGCAATTACTATATTAATTATAAAATGGAATGGTATTATGTTTTGATTATGCGTATACGCAATAATCAGTCTGGTATATGGAATGAGCCCCTAACATTACATGTTTGAGTAATAGTAAATATAATTCGCAACACAGATATCAAACTGTAAATTAAATTGAGACTGGCATCTTATATGTATATGAAAACAATAAATTGAAATATTTTTGTTTGATTATCAAAAAAAATTGCATAAAATTGGGAGAAATCTTAGGGTAATAATTTTCAAAAAATTTGTACTACCTAATATGTACTCGTATATGTATATAAAGCTTTAACTGTATTGCTAATGAATTCGACTAACTCAGGAGGGCATGCATTTGAAATGCTGACACTAACCATTCTACTAATTACTTCCTTTTTTTTGTTTATTTAACGCTCAACAATTTCTTAAAAGATTACATTTTGTATTGTGATTTTCTCCGTCCGTATTTGTAGTCCGCCTACGATATTTGCTAGTCAAACATTTAACTTAATTTCCTGAATTTTATTATTATTCGTGTGAATATTAGGAAAATAAACAATTTGTTTCAAAATTTAGATATTTCAAATTCAAAATATTTCAAATATCTGATATAATATTAAAATGTTTGATTGAAAATGTATGAAACCGAAATGTTTGATTGGAACTAGAAAAAACAATAATATAACGGAATGACCGTATAAAATACAAAATGTTTGATTTTAGAATACTTTAAATTTACGACTCTGTAAATATTCAGTGTATTTTTTATTTGATTTTTGGTGTAAAATTATTTAACTTTTCAAATGAAAGTCGGTCAAAAACAAAAAGAAACAATTTTTTTTTTTTTTTCAATTATTTTATTTTCTTTCATTTAATTCGCAATTAATGTTGCATCAAGTCAATTATTTTACGATGATAATTACTCTTTGTGAATTTTTACAAAAAAAAAAAAAAAAACGTTTATAGAAAAAAAAATTTATAACCATATTTTAATAAACTTTTTATTTAATGTTAAACTTTTACGATAAAAAAAAAATCTGATGTGGTCAGCACATAACCGACCGCATTGTGTATTGTCTAGTTAAATGAAAGTGTTACAGAATATTATAAAAATGTCTGTTAAATACTTCTTTCCAATTTTTACGACATTAGTAAGCTTATAGTTAACATACTTAGAAAAATGTAAATTTGGCTCTTAGTAGAGTTTCGCTTTGTGCCACCCGAATTCCCTGAAATGCTCGCCAGTTAGTTTGGGTAACAACCAGAACTCAAATATCAAATTTCAAGAAATTCCATCAATTTGTTCTGTGGATATGGTGAAAAATGTAAAATCGGCCCGCAAATCAGTTCTCGAGCCCTGATCTTTCCAAAAAAGTTATATGTTCATTGCTTTAATATGAGGAATTTATATATTAAATTTCAATGAAATCAGTTGATTATTTCTCTTTATATACACAAAAATGTATATTTGGCCCGTAGTAAACGCCCAGTTGCTGGTGCCTGATTTCTTCCAAAAGTTAGGAATTTTTGCGTATGATCGAGAAAAGCTTATATATGAAATTTCAAGTAAATCGGTTGAATACTTTCTTCAAAATGGTGAAAAATGTAAAATCGGCCCGCAAATCCGTTTTCGAGTCCTGATCTTTCCAAAAAATTTATATGTTCATTGTTTTAATACGAGGAGTTCATATATCAAATTTCAATGAAATCGGTTGATTATTTCTCTTTATATACACAAAAATGTATATTTGGCCCGTAGTAAACGTCTAGTTGCCGGTGCCTGATTTCTTCCAAAACATACGAATTTTTGCGGACGGTCGAGCTAAGCTTATATATAAAATTTCAAGTAAATCGGTTGAATACTTTCTTCAAAATGTTCAAAAATGTAAAACAGGCCCGCTAAAAAGTGCAGTTCCCGAGGCCTGATATATACCAAAAGTTGATCGATCCGTGCCATGGTGGAAACAAACTTACATATAAAATTTCATCAAAATCGGTTCAGCCGAACTTGAGATACACGCGTGCACACACAGACCGACAGACGGACAGACCGACAGACCGACAGGTTGCTAAAAATAGTTTATTTACACTTCCCTACTATGGAGAAGTGCATTCCCACCGAAAACTCGATATGCAAAATTTGTTGCCATCACATAACCTACCTATTGTTTACACAATACGGTCGGTAAAAACTAAAGAGAGAAAAAACACCAAACAAATATTTCATACCAACATTCTTTTTTTCTTTAAATTTTAGCATGAAAACTGGGAAACAAAACAAAAAAATTTCATGGCTGCTTATAAATGTAAAGAAAATATAGACAGTGTTTTTGTCCGTTGCGCATATTCATTGCTGGGACACCAAATATACTGCGTGTGTAAATAATTTATAATTATGCCTATTTACTTATTTATGTGCAATTAATTTGAAAAATTTATAAAGTATAAGAAAGAAATTGAAGAGAAATGAAAAATCTATAATTAGTCCATAATTTCACTTAATCGATTATTTTCCATTATTTTCGATTATTATTTTTTTTTTTTTTTGCTGCTACTGAATTGCAATTTTATTTCTTTTTGAAATACAATAATAAATTAAACTCACAAATACTTTTGTGAAATTTTCAAAATTGTTCGCTTACTTTTTTATAATTTGTATTTTAACAGAGATCTAGCCACAGTGAGCATTCAGCAGAGAGCGTATGGTTATTTAACTAATATAGCTGACACATCACTACAGAGCCCGCGTTAATTTTTTTTTTTATTTATTTATTTATTTATTTATATTTGATTTGGCACATTTGATTTGGCGCGATAACATGTTTTTATCCTTATAACATCATTTCATAAGAAATAAATGCTCTCAGGGCTTCTATATAAATAATTCGAATTTATCTCGGTAATATCGTATTTTTTGAGCCACTTCATTGTTGAGGCAAATGATTACAATTCAAAATTTTAATGTTTATGTTAAGAATTAAAAATACCTCGGTTCATAATTAAATTTGAACTATTTGATAGTTGTATATCATTTTCGATATTTAAGAGGTAGGATAATTTCGATCTAAATAATTTCGATCTAAAAAATGCGAATAACTTTATAATATCAATCTGCCAAGTTTTACTCAAAAATAAGCAATTGTTGAATTTTCACTAATATTTTGCTTTATAGCAAATTGCTGTTGAGTATATAAAATTTTGGTTAAGATCATTTATACTAAAAATTCAGCAAAATGCTAAATTGTCTATATATAGGAAATATACTTATAAACACTACATATAAATAGTTAATTATTTTAGGATCTTATATTTCTAATGAGTATTCCTTATCCAAATTTCAAATTTATTACAGATATATTCATTATAAAAATAATCTCAAAAAATATTAATACTTAACAACTAAAACTACTAAGTGATAATACAAATACTTGTAAACTCTTTCGAAAAGCAGTATGTCTTGATGTCTATGCATATCTGGTATATGCATACCAATATGAAAACTGATTACAAATAAAAAATTCTTGCATAAAAGCATAATGAAATTGAAACATATTTTCTCAATTCAAATGGAAAATTATAAAAAAAAAAAAATTATAACAAAAAAAAATTAACAAGACGAAGAAAACTTGTCTAGTTTTAAAATTTCTATTTGGAAAATTTCAATGGTTGATTTTTTCAAAAAAAAAAAAAAATATGTACATACTATGTATGGCGTGTGTGTTGTTACTTAGCTAGTTAAGCGAATCTATACTCGTAGTTAATAAAAAATATTCAATAATTTCACATACCGCATGAGACTTAAATTGCGATATAATATTTATGATATACATATGTATGAATTTATATACATACATAGATACACAAAGAATTCGAATTTATAGAAATGAAATAAGAAAATCAAATAATTTTTAAAATATAGAAATGGAAATCTCTGAGATGGAAAGTTGATTTGACCAGATGGGAGTTGAAGATATGGAAAAGTAAAAACTCCAGTAAATTTTTATTTTTTTTTTTAAATACAACTTGTTTTTTTTTTTTGTTTCAAGTATACATATTGAGTTTATTGTATTGTACTTAAATATTTAAAAAAAAAAACAAGAATATGCAATCAATCGCATTTCGGTTTTTATAGCAATATCACTTTACTTGAAATTTAATTTCAATGAACTGTGATAATAGATGGTAAATTGACCTTAAAGATATATTTTACCTTATCTTTGATTTTTTGTTTTCACTTCATATATTTATTAATAGTGTAAAAATTTAATGCAATTTTGTTGCAAAATAATATGCAGGGCAAATTAATTTAGAATATGAATAAAGAAATATTTCCCGATTTCTTGTAATATCAAAATGAAATTTTCTATAAATTAGGGCCGAATAAATAATAAATATACATATTTCGCAATTTTATTATTTTGATCACAAAAAGGTCTCCGTTCTAATATTTGAAGGTTGAAACTTGTACATAATTTCGAATCCAAATTGAATTTTTATTTAATAAAGAAACTTGAATTTTTTCATTTGAGAAAAATTCTAACTTTTTTTATAAAAATAATCTTGAGTTCTGTAAAAAGTTTTCAAAATGGTAATTCGTATATATCCGTTATTTTTCGTATAAAGTAAACACACTGTTCAATCTTTATTGTATCAAAATGTAAGTTAGCTAGAAATTTCCTACTCATAACAAAATATGAAAAAATTTCATAAGTATTTGAATTTTCAAATTTCCATTCTAATAAATTGAAATTTTAAAGAAATCTGGAAAAAATTTGGGAATAAGTACATGAAACTAACTTTAATTCTAAAGCACAATGTAATTTTAAGCAGTTCATTCCTTCGTTAAATGCATTCTGGTTTAAACACTTAAGCAAGACCTTTAAGAATTTATTTAAAACTCTTTTCTCCTATATAGATAATACAAAATTCAAAAATCAAATCTTCGACCCAAAAAGGCTATTAATAATTTAAATAGTAGTATATAAAAGGTGCGCGAAATTTTAAATAAATTTTTTTTTATGTTATTATTACATTTAAATTATTTTTTAAGTTTTTTTTTTATGCTATCATATGAAACTAAAAACTAAAAATCATATAAAATTTATAAATTATTCCATGAATAATATTAAATATTTATTAAATATATTCAATAACATATATATTTTGATATTTTATGCCCATAATAAATTTTATAAACTATTAAAAAGGTTTAATGTGGGCATAATATTTTAAAAATTATATTTAAACACTCAACTTACACACTTAATATTTATTGTCCAGAGGCATAAATGTGGATTTAAAAGTGTGTGTACTGACTTATTTGACTAATCAACTAAATGGATTTATTTACCTGGAAAGAAATAAAAATTTAATATTAGAATATTTTTGCATTTTTTTTTTATTTAAAAATTGCTTATTTTTTTTTAAGATTATCCATATTTTTTTTGGCCATTAAAAAAAAATGATTTAATAATTTTTAGACTTTTGTTTTACCAAGTTTTTAATGACTGTTTTATAAAACAACCCAAAAATGTTTATTTACGGATACAGTAGAATCTCTGTTTGAGTGGTGTAGTATAGAAACTTTAAGTTTTAAAATGTAATTCAACAAATGGCCAAATGTTATTTTATTAAAACTTTTAAGCTGTTTTTTTTTAGTCAGAAGTTCTTAACATTTTGTTAAGAACCCCAACCTTGTTTCTGAAACCAACAATAAACCCATATAGATTGACGACATTATTTGAGAACCGTCATTTAAGCTTAGAGTATCCGCTCCAGATCGAAATAATCTAGTAATCTAATTTCAAAAACAGCAGACATCGACAAGTACACAATATCCTTTGGATTTGCCTTTAATCAAAAACTGTCATTATTTTGGTGAATACTAACAGGTTTTACCACTCTCAGTTCAATTTTGTAAACCTCACTGTTAACCATTCAAAATTGTGTTCAAAATGAACAAAAAAATTTTATTAAATTTAATTTCAGTATACCTACTTCATTTTAATAAAGTTGTTAAATATCATGCACATATTTAGAATAAAATAGATAATAAAATAAAATTAATTCATAAATTTTGAAATTATAATAAATTTCATAATAATAGAAATTAAATTATTGATTTTAATGTCCAATTGAAAAAATGCTCTTTTTCGTTGTAGTTCCAGTTTTTTTTAAACACAAAAATAATTCATGAAAAGATTTTGTGAAAGAGAAGACGACAAATCTATCGGATTCAACAAAATTTAGTTCAAGTGAAAGTACCCCAAAAGATCGTTAATAATATCAGACGTTCTTTAAGGGGTCTTAAGTAGTTTTAATATCAATGTGTAAGGCGTATGTTTGAGGAAAATTATTATAGACAAAGTACTAGACAAAAATCTTTCAATATTCCTACATATAAATGACATAATTATAAGTGTATAATTAAAATGGTATATATACATATAGAAGGTATGTAATATATATGTATAATGTTGTTTAATTTACAAAATTAATTTTACATTGTTCTTTTACAATCAGTATAAATCTGTTTTCTATGAAAAATTTTTTAAATGTTTTGTTAAGTGCCTTTTACATTTTAAGTATAATCCACTTCAATTTGAATTTCTGCTAATATTTAATTGTACAGAAATACGCATAGATATCAGAAAATTTAAAGACAAACAAGAGAACGCACCATTACAACGCAATATTTACTTGCCTGTAAGTTATACAGATTTTTGCTGATTTAATTGAGACGGCAGTGTTTCTATACTGTTATCGTTGCGATAATAATTATGCCAACGTTTTGACATGATAATGATATAAATGATTATGATGATTAAATTTTATCAACCACGGATCCAGTTTAACTGATAATTTTATATATTTGGATATACATAATTATCTACATATACTACTATTCAAGTTTTCATATTAATGATGTTGACAACATTATTTATAAGAATTGAACAAGTGAAATTGTTACATATAAATACATTTTATATAAAATTCAAAAACATGGAAATCTAAAGCAAGTAAACTAACCGACAATATTCAAATGGAAATTTCTAATACATTATCCGTTTCAAATGAAATTTGAAAATATTAGAAATGCCATACATATAAGTATATCTCAGTTATTTAGAGAAATCGTAATAAAATGATGTCATTGATCTTTGAACACCTCATATAATATCCAATTGAATTTCATTTTCGGTAACTATTTCAAATTAATAAATCCAAAAAAACTGAATTCTTTTAAAACAAAGTGAAGGTAACAATCTTCAGTTGACCTTCAAAGTAATTTCATAAGATATGAATCGACTATCTTTTCGAAATTATCCCTATAAAATTTAATTGGACACTATACGTCATTAAGTTTACACACTCGTAATTAAGAGTGTTTTAGGCTGGCCATTTCACTATAAATTCAATAAAAATGAATTTTGATTATTTTACAATACCCACAGACCTTTCGGGTGCATAGAAACGGCAGTACCTTCGGATTCCTAAAATTTTGCAATTTTGATTTTCTAAATATTTATTGCAAATAAGATGGACAGCATTTGCAACAGATTTTCATTGTTAACATAAAAATGAACAGATTTTTAAGAAGATTCGATACCAATAAATTTCCAGAAATTTTACAACAAATTATTTCTAGATAAGGATGTATTTGCTTAACTATTTTGTCCAACTGAGATTTGCTTCTATTCATGTAAACAAGTAAAATATTTTTCAATTTTATAATTCAAGATTTAGGAGAAAAATTTAAATTCTTATATACTTTTTTGCTTTTCTTATATACTTTTCATTTAGTTCCTCACTTATTATCATTACTAACATCATTGTTATTATTATCTACGCATACCTGATAACCTAAAAGTCTTGAGCATATAAAAATATGCGCTCAGATTTATAAAAAAAAAAAACAAGTTATATATTAAAAAAACAATAAATGTATCTGTACCTACACACTAGCTATAGCATCATTTCTACAGTATTATGAAGGTGTTTTACAATATTAAGATTCAAGAAACACAAATATGTACAATAAAATCAAACAAAACAAAAAAATTTGCACTAGCTATTGTTTGAGGGGGGTTTTATAAAATATTTTTTTTCTTTTTGTGCAGAGCGTTTTTGTGGCGGCAACGACATTACCATAAAATTTCGATCTCTTAAGATAATATGCAAAAAAAAAATTTTTTTCTGTTTCAGAAAAATCAAAGTAAACTAAAGTGTATAGCAAAAAGAAATGGAAATAAAAAAAAAAATAAAAAAGGTAGGTGAGTTTTTTAATAAATCTTGAACTTGGAAAAAATGTAATTAGATGGTATAATTTTTTTTTCTTATATTTTGCATTTTTAAACTATTTAAGTATACAACACAGGTATACCTGTGTCTATATTAAAGTAACTGTGTATAAATAGCGTGATTGTTTTGTTAATATGAAAAAACAGAACACAAAAAAATAATTTTGAAAAAATATAACAGGTGTACAGGCGTAAATTATTTATTTTTCTGTTGATACTCTTGTAACTCTCATATTATAACCGTATAACATACTTATTGCTTAATAATGCACAAGTATAAGAAAAAAATAATATACAACGAACAATATTGTAGAATATTTAAACAATACTTAACTGTCGTGTCACATTTATATGCAATTTATATCACCAAATATATGTGATTATTAAAGAAAAACAAAAATTCTTACATAATTTAGAGCATATTGTCACTTTATTTACATACATTTATGTCATATATATATATGTATGTATATTCTTACCTGTTGTCTTAAAAATTAATTATATGTAATTTTAAAAAAAAAAAAAACTTTACTGTTTGTATGCATGTACAAAATTATTTATTGTCAATTGTAATATTTAATGCCAAACCTTTACAGTTAAAAATACAAATAGGTATTTAAAAATTGTTATAACATTGTTTTTTTTTCTGTATCTTTTGTATTTCAAAGGAAAATAAAACAGAATCAATTGCATCGAATAAAAATAAAATCTCTGTAAACATTATGAAAATGAGTACTAGAATATTAAGGACAATTATATAATTATATTTCATATTTCACGTGAATTTATTATGTACATACGTATATTTTGAACTCGATTTAAATTTGTATAAAAAAAATTTATGTATTTTAATATTTTAAGAATTTCATAAGGCAACACTTTGCCGAATATTGTTATAGATGTGAGCATACAAGCTATATTATACACATACTTATAAAATCATGCGATTTATTATGAGAGGTGGCATCGTGGAGAGTTATTATGAGAGGTCGCATATAAGTGATAAAAATGTTATATTTAAAAGTTATCAAAAGTCGGCTACAATGATGTCTTCCGATATCTTGATAGAAAACTTCCTGCTGGTGTCTAAAATCGATTAAAAACAACTTTGTTAACGAAAAACGGAAGCGGAAAAGGCGAACATTTATAAGTCTATATGACGAATTTCGTTCAAGAGAGTTCGAAATAACGGAAATATTAAATCAAACAGGTTGCTCTTTAAGTTTAGCTCTATATGCATTAGTTTTGTAAAAAGACTTAAGTTTGTACTCAAAAGAAGCGTAAAAGTTAATTTTCAATCTGAATTAATTTTTCTAATTTAATTTTATGTTGCATATGGTGAGCTATACAGAAGCTTTGCGCGCTAACGAAAGTCACCTTACCACTTACGTATGATTATGTTGGAGGATTTTTGCTCCCCTCAACATAAAGACAAATATTACTGATACTTCATTTATTATAGTTGCTTACTAATTCAATTTACTCTTTTAATAATTCCTTTTATTTTATAATCTGACTAATATCACAGATCACATTATATAAAGTACATTAAATAATAATAGAGACTATAAAATACAAATAGAGTTATGAATTTATTCATTCATTGGCCCCAATTAACATAAAATGCAACAAATTTTCAATATTAATATTATGTAATATTGTAGAATTTTAAATAATTGAGGGTCATGATATTTTGCATTCAGTAATAATTCTTATACATTTTTAATCATTTGTAATTTTAAATTGGAATTCATTATTTGAGCTCATAACTTTAATGAAGTATTTCCATCGTTTATTATGAAATATTTTTGCAAAACTTCCAAAATATATTATTAAAATTTTATTTTTAATAAATTGATTCCCTTATATATTGAATAAAATTCTTTAAATTCCAATTCATTCAAAGTAAAAAATTAAAAATACAAAAATATTAATTTTGCAAAATCATTATCATCGATTTTATTTTGACAAATAGATAAAAGCATAATACATTTTTAGACTTCACTCCACTATAATAACTTAATTAGCATAAAAAAAAAATATTTTTCATTTACA
This sequence comes from Condylostylus longicornis, assembly GCF_029603195.1. Taxonomy (NCBI): domain Eukaryota; kingdom Metazoa; phylum Arthropoda; class Insecta; order Diptera; family Dolichopodidae; genus Condylostylus; species Condylostylus longicornis. The sequence goes on from NW_026578043.1 coordinate 2,602,468, forward strand.
TTTTTAATATTTCAATAACAATTGGAATTTTAAACAATTTATTTTACTGAATATATATACATACATAAGGAAAACATGCCAAGTTTATTGAACACTCATTAAGATTGTTGACAAGTTAATGAAATTAAAACCAATTACTACATATAGAGGAACATATTTGTGCAGAAATATGCATGTACAGAGTGAATTAAAAATGTAATAGCAAACAATTAAATAAAAAATATTATGAAAGATAATAAAATAAAATTTTATACGTAAAATTAGATATTTTACACCATTTTCTTAAAGATTTGCTTCTATATACAATTTAGCCAAATTTTATTCAAAGTCAACTTTTGTAATAACTTGCACACAATACATCTCAATACATTATAGAGCATACTTAAAATATCAATGGAGTTTTCTAATTTTAGCCATTGTTTCTTTTGTTCTCAGCCTAAAATTATACTATTTATTATGTCTGTACAATTCTAATTTAACTTTACTGTGGAGTTGGGTAGCGACGATAAATATTTTTATATTTCATTCAAAATTATTTAGTTTTGTTACACATAATGCATTTATTACACAGCAGCGAATATATTAACAATATCAGTTTTACATTTTAAAATGAAATATTGGTGTAAACTTTACATATGTATACTTTTTGAAGTTAAACTAAAAAGATATGGTCATTTTTCGGCCTTTACTTACGTTAACAATTTCATGGTTCGGAAATTTTTTACTGAAAATTTTACTACTTTTTAGAATTAGATTTGACAATGCGTTGTGGTTTCATATGATCCTCCATTTTCAATTCTCTTAAAAATATTTTTTAGAAAATTTTTTATTACCCTAAACTTGTACACTTGTGCACTAAACTGTATTTTAATTCACTCTTCATTACAAATATTATTTATCGCGTTATGAATTATTTTTTTTGCATTAATATTAACAAATAATTGATTGTTCTTTTGTTTAATTGAATAATTATTAAAATTTTGCAAGTGCACATTATTTTATTGCCATTCAAATAAGTGCTTAGCAATTATACTTAAAAATTGGCACATATTAATTAATATTAAGTTTAAATATGTATGGATATTATAAAAACTCAATAGTGTTACCATGTATGAAATTACAATTCCCAATTAAATTCATTTGATTAATCAGAATTAAAAAATTTTAAAATTATAAAAAATTTCATTTAATTTTATATATAAATTATTTTCAATTCCTAAATTTTATATTATAAATATGCTATGAAACTTATTATATCATTAAGTTTCGACTAAATTATTTGAAGTTTGCAACATTAAGTTCAAAAATAGTGATAATAATTTTCAATTTTAATCTTAAATGAGAATCAAAATTTTAATTAAAGAAAAAAAATTAACTGCAAGACATCATGAATTTAAAGCTTGTATATTATTCTTATTTTATTTTTTATTTCTTACATTTTAAAATTATTAGTTATTATATAGATCTATAGTGCTGATTTGTTTCTCTTTAATAGGTTATTACATAATCGACAAAATTCTGATAAAATCAACATGCTCCATTGAAAATATACTGAAAACAAAAAAAAAAAAAGAAAAACAAAAGCAACATTTCCGCCACGTCACTTAAATTTAATAGAATTTTTTTCAAATTAAAAGGGGCATTCATAAACTATCCCATCGTATATTTTGCAACATTAGAATTTAGCGCATTCACTAAACAATATAATAACAAAAAAATTATTAAGGTAGCTAAAATAGAATATTATTGTACACTTCACATAATATGTGTGTGTGTGTATATAAATCAAAATGAATGGCAATATTAACCATAGTATACCAAAGAATTGCTATACATACATCAATGATTGATGAAGTCAAAATTAGTTGAAATGTATAGGAAAAATTCTTGTTGATTAAGACAAATGACAATAAACATGTAATTGAATAGAATAGTTAGAAAGAGATAAAGAATCGTTTATGTAAAAAAAATTCAAGTACTTTGTATGATTACTTTGTAATTTTGAATTGGCATAAATTTTTTTAATTAAGGAATGCATTCTCTATTTTATATGAGAGCGTATATAATATTATGATAAAAGTAAACGAGAATTGAAAATTTTTTATATTTAATAGATTTTATACGCAATTTTTTGTGTATATGTGGGCCTGTATGAAGGGGCAAAACAAAATATTTTCAGCTCGTTTATATTTTTGTTTTTTTTTTTTATGAAACTATCATTTTTAGGACAACTAAAGAATATCATACTAAATTGATATTTATGGGTGTTAATAGGTGTTATGAATTGAAAAATGTTTTCTATATATCTAAACAATATAGAAAAATTTTCAATTGAAAAGTTTAAACATTCAAATGAGGTTGTAAATCACTATTCCGAATAGACATTTGATTTTACTCACAATTCATTAAGTATGTGCGCAAATTGAATTAAAAAAAAAAATGAGAATTGAAAACAATTGATTAAGTTTGATAGAAATATGCATTGAAATAATTTATAAAGATAGTTAAGTAATTTATTGAAAAGAGTTAATGTTAAAATTGTTCTAAAAAATTGCTATTGAAAATATTAGTTTAATAATTATGTGACTTGAAAAGTTTATTAATATTTCAAAATTAAAAAATGACTATTTAATCTTTGAACTCTTTCTTGTTTTGATTTCCATTTGGCAAATGAGTGTGACTTTACGGCTTTTATGAAAGATAAAAATTTCATTATTAAAATCATCTTTATTTAGGGAGGCCCAGACTTATTTAGGAAAAATTTTTATTATCCCAAATTGTGTTTCAAATTATAACATATTCACCGAGCATTACATACGTTCATCTTGCTCGGAATTCAAATCAGATAGCATTGATATGACTTGGAGATTTTACTATAACTATATTCATTACGAGAACTGCTCTATATAGCATTATTTGGAATTTTGAATAATTTTTCGAAACACTAATTCAAAATTTTTCAACTCATTAATAGAAATTTCAAAAATTAAATAAATTTTAGCTTTATAAAACATTAGAAAAATAATTAAAATTAAATAATAGTTTTATTTTTGATATTTTCGAAATAAAACACTTTTTCGTCATAATTTCTAATTCTTTTAAATTTAAAGCCCTTGTCGCACAATGTTTTTTTTTGTATAACAATAAAATATTAAAATGCGCTCTTCCACTCTATTAAATGTTGATTAATAAATTTTTTTTTCTATAAAAATTTTTTTTTTTGGAAAATTTACTTTCACTTCAATTAACAAATCTTATAAAGTGGTTTACATTTTTGAATTCCGGCAATCTTAAAACAAACAAAATCACTAATTTCAAACAATAAAACCGCCTCTTCTACTAACTACTAATATTTATTTTTTTTCCGCATTATATGTATGCATGCATATACATACATAGACACATACATATATAAATATGTATAGCTTATTAAAGATTTTAAGAAAAATAATAAAAATATGAAAATAAGCAAAAAACCGCCTTTATCTTATCGTTCATTTCGTATATTGAATGACGATGTTGAAGGCCACTTTAATTGATTCATCCGTTGGAGTTTAATTTGGTTATAGCCGAGTTAATATGAAAGGAGAGAATATAGAAAATATCAGAAACAAAAACAAAGAAAATCATTTTTTTTTCTTTTTCTTGTTATTTTTTTTCATTTCGTCTGTTCCGTTTACCAGAAACCAGACTTCATCTTTAGTTTTTCCCTATTTGCTTGATTTCTTTTTTTTTTCGATCAGATCGAATTGATTAGACATTCGATGCAAATCGATTACTCAATTAACCATCAAATTATTGAAAAATAATAATATAACAAGTAAAAACGTTTCAGTCGGTATAAACCGATTGAATTATACCCTGCACCTTTCGTTATTGTGTAGCAATTACCTGTGAAATCATTCTATAGAAACTTCACGGACATGTCTGACCTATAATTGGACACCCGACTGCCAAGTTTCATGAATCTGACTTTATAATTTTTCCAAATATTTAAAATTAGCTTTTGGAGTTGTATGGCAAGTACCTGAACCTGTCAAGGAATTCCATCAAAACTTCACAAATATATGTGACCTATAACTCGACATACAACTGCCAAGTTTCATGAATCTGCCTTTATTATTTTTCCAAATATGTAAAATAAGCTTTTGGAGTTGTATTGCAAGTACCCGAACCTGTCAAGCAATTCCACTAAAACTTCACAAATATATCTGATCTATAATCGGACACACAACTACCAAGTTTCATGGATCTGACTTTATTATTTTTCCAAATATTAAGAATTAGCTTTTAGACTTGTATGGGAGCTACTCGAACCTGTCAAGCAATTCCACCAAAACTTCAGAAATATATTTGACCCATAATTAGACACATGACTGCCAAGTTTCATGAATCTGACTTTATTATTTTTCCAAATATGTAAAATAAGCTTTTAGGGTTGTATGGCAAGTACCCGAACCTGTCAAGCAATTCCACTAAAACTTCACAAATATATTTGATCTATAATCGGACACACAACAGCCAAGTTTCATGAATCTGACTTTATTATTTTTCCAAATATTAAGAATAAGCTTTTAGACTTGTATGGGAACTACTCGAACCTGTCAAGCAATCGCACCAAAACTTTAGAAATATGTCTGATCTATAATTGGACACACGACTGCCAAGTCTCATGAATTTGACTTTATTATTTTTCCAAATATTTAAAATAAGCTTTTAGACTTGTATGGGAGCTACTCGAACCTGTCAAGCAATTCCACCAAAATTTCAGAAATATATTTGGTCCATAATTGGACACATGACTGCCAAGTTTCATGAATCTGACTTTATTATTTTTCCAAATATTTAAAATTAGCTTCTGGAGTTGTATGGCAGGTACCCGAACCTGTCAAGCAATTCCTCCAAAACTTCAGAAATATATTTGACCTATAATTGGACACACAACTGCCAAGTTTCATGAATCTGACTTTATTATTTTGCCGAATATGAAAAATTTGCTGTTGGAGTTGTATGGCAGCCACCCGAACCGATGCAGCTATCCCATTAAAATTTTTAGAGCATGTGTAGAATATAATTGGACACATGTATACAAAATTTTATGTTTATAGCTTTATTAGTTTTTGAAATATTTAAAATAATTTCTTGGAGTTGTATGGCAGCTACCCGAACCCGTTGTCCGACTTAGTCCAATAACAATAGGGTTCGTCCTTGGCACAAAAGAAAAAACTTGTGAAAGTTTGGTGTTGATTGCATTATTCGTTTTTGAGTTATCGTGCGATCGGACGGACGGACGGACGGACGGACGGACGGACGGACGGACGGACGGACGGACGGACGGACATGTCTAAATCGACGCAGAATTTTACGCTGAGCAAGAATATATATATATGTCCATACCGCAGATGACTCCTTCAAGTAGTTACAAACTCCATACCAAAGTTAATATACCCTTCACGAAGTGCAGGGTATAAAAATGGAAAATTTTAAATTAAAAAAATTGAAATAGAATTTTCTCAGTTAATTTACGATTCTTACGTGATCTTGAAAAGAAAAAAAAAAATTTTTCTCAAAAAAAATCTTTAAAAAGCATTCTCACAAAATTGTTAGATAAATTTTTAGTTTTCATTTTCAGCACATTTCAAACAAAATTCATTTATTTTAATGTTGGTTTGCCCATATGCCCATTTTTCCGTACGCTTTTGAATAAAAAAACTGCAATATTTAAAAATTGTTTCAGGATTTTACGACAGTTAGTTGTGAAATTTTGTCTTATCTTATTCGGTTTAAACAACAAAATACAAAACTGTTATCTTAACTATTTTAATTATTTTAATATAATGATTTTATCCTAAAGGTATGCAATATTAGGGAATATAATATGTAATAAAATAACATTAATTATGAACATAAGTATATATTTTCAATCGACTAACACAAATGAAATTAGAAACTATATAGATACGGAGAGGCAAAAAAGATGTTGTATTTTTAATAGCTTTCTCAGATATCACCGACTGAGCGTAACTCCGTCAGTGTGTTAAATTCACAGGTTTATAGACACAAAAATTTGCAGATTACGTCTAGGTCTAGGTCATACGCTGTTCACGAAGAAGTATCTGTTTGATAATACTAGTATGCTAGTTTGCTCCTTTTCTGGCAATATTTTTAAAATGTCAAACATATTTTTATGGAATTTTCTGTCACAAGAGATTATTTGGAGTCCTGCTCCAAGGAATTCAATGATATTTTGTTTCCGATAACTAAGAATATCAATTTTATATAGCATTTATGATTTATTAACCATGTGGAATTTGAGTTAATGAATCCTGTTATGAGATAATAATTGAAATAATTTGTAAGGGTCGTAATGCTTTGAAATAATAAGTAAAATTAAAAATATTAAAAATTGTTATTTAAAACAAAACTATTCCTACAACATATTATTAAAAGGCAAATTAACTATGAAACTCATAATGGCCTTAGCACGCGAGAAAATATATAAAAATTATATGGCCTTGGCAATATATAAAAATCTATTATACAACGTTATATAAATAAATAAACACCAATAGATAGATTGATAGATTGGCGGTGGTCAACCCTAGACCAGGTCACTGCAGCCCTAGAGACATATTGTGTCATCCCACCACTTATAAAGCGTCAGCTAGGTCTATAATCTTCATAATATTAATGAAAACAGATATCAATTTAAAAATAAATGGTTTTGAAAACACTTATTTTTGTTAAAGGGAAACGTGCTACTTTACAAATCATTAGTTTGATTCGAATTTATTATTTTGTACTTTTAAAAGAAAAAAAACCTTTTAAAGTCATTCTTCTTTTCATTTCTATAAATATTCTTATATATCTTAAACCATGCCGAATTGAAGAATTCTTCTTGAATCTATTTTGAATTTCTCAACACTGATTTTATGTGTAATAGCAATAATCATCACTAAATTTAATACTTTTTTGTAATTCCATTTCCCTTTTGCTTTCAAATTATAATTGTAAAAATCAATTCAAACACTAAAAAACAGAAAAAAAAATAATTCAAAACGATTGTTGATTTCTGTAATTTTCAAAACGATTAAATCAAATTTACAATTTTTTAGATGTAAACGTGATAAATTATATTTTTTTCTTTTTGTAAAATTGAAGTGTAAAAATATTCTTGTATTCTTCATTTTGTGAAAACAAAAAAAATACAGAAAGGTCAGAAATAGTGTATTCGATTTTTTTTAAAATGTAGTATATTTACTATATAAAACAAAATAATTATGTAGTCAAAAGTTTCTTCTAAGAGCTGACGTAGTCGTGCAAATTTTAATTTTGCAATTGCTGCTTGATTCCAGAACCGTTACACGCACATCTATCAAACCAAACTATTGCGTGAATTCAAATCGAATGCGTTATATAAAAATTGTAATCAGTTTGTAAAATATTACAAACTTTTTGATTGCTTAATTGTATGCGAACGTACAGTTGTATGTCTGCACGCTTGAATATAAACCTATGCAATACAAATAAACAATCAACTAATTTTAAAACTAAGAATCTTTAAGAAAAGATTTATCTGAGTCTCAAGAATATTTTTACTTACATTTACATTAAAATTTACTTATACACATACATATGTAAAGGAAAAACTCGATCTAGTGGCATAATATAACTCATTTATATTTTAAACTAGTAACTGGATGTTATTTGTTACAAGATAACCTAATATATGTATGTAGGTACTTAAAGACTTCCATACTGATTTTATATATGTATATTGCCATACGTAATATTTTTTATATTATTGATTTTTCAAAATATTTTTTATATAAATTTCATTAAATCATTTTTAAATCGTTATATACTTTATTATCGGAGTAATATTACTACAGCTCCAAAAGCTTTACATTTCAAATTTTAATGATTTTGATTTTTTAAAATATATTTTTTTTTTTTAAAAGATGAATAGATAGACAGAAAAGACTGACCATTTATAAAATTACATATTATAAATTTATTATCATATAAAGCATACGTGCGTGTAAAGGCTATTTCTCATATTGAAAAATATAAAATGAATTCCAAAAGAGTAACCATATATTGTGGCGCTTAATATATTATAAAGATAAGAAATAAAGAAAAAATTGTATCTTCATACATACGAGTATATGTTTGTATTAATAACTAACCATCAATGCCATTAATACGTCGCCGCAACAGTAACATTATATTAGCATTTTATGAGTGCGGTTGGGATTCATTAACGAACATAATCATTACACAACATATTACTAATTGCGTGATGCGCAATATTGAGTTTTTCAATTCTCTTTGTCAAAAATTTTACAAGACAAAGAGAATAAAACATTTTACGATAAAATATTTTTCTGGACTCTGCACAAACTTGCATGAATTTTTTTTTATTCAAGATTAATTTTAGTATGTAAGCATGCGTGGCGGGATTGTTCTCTTGCATAGAAGAAAGTTTGATCCAATAATAGCAAAAAGATTATATTAAAAATTAAGAATATTATATTGCAAGCACATTACAAAAATCATAACCAACCCCCAATTATGATTCAACTTTGTATAAGTTTTGTTGCAATTGTGACAAGTGTATGGAATTTACAAAATTTTGTAATGGTTGTTCTTTTTTTTTAAACAAATTAAAGTTGGAAATTCAGAATTTTTTTCGGCTGAACTTTTCAAATTTTATATTTTATTTCAAAATAAATATTTTATACAATTACTTTTCTTTATTTGGTATTTGATCAATCATTCTATAGTCTGATTTCATAGCTTTAAATATAGAATAGGTAGACAATAATGTAACTTAATCTTTACATCCTTACAAACACAAAAATTTTATTATGAATTTTGCAATATGATACAAAAGTTTTTTTTTTTTAATATAAACTCCAATCAGATTAAATTAACAATGTGATAACATCATGTATTCAATTCTTAAGGCGCCTTCTTATATTGTTATAGTTAACATAAAGAACAAAACAATGAAGACGATTCAAAACTGCATACAGCAGCAGCGCGCACACACACACACACACGTATTTAATAACACTTCTCAACTCATCTCTTGTGCAATTTTAATAAAAAAAATATAATTAAAATTCATTTTTTATTTTTTCTTTATTGGTTGTTAATAAGTATATCTACATATGTACATATATAAAAAAAAGAATAAGAAACTTTATTCTTTAATCTTTTTTTAATCTTAATCAATTCAGATTTGAAACATTACACTTAATATATTTATAGATATTTGATTAAATTGGACAGTCTTGGATTTTTTTTCTTGTACGTTTCAGAAATGTTGTAGTTATTGCTATGAAAAAGGCTCACTGATTATGATTTCCAATATGTTGTAATTTTTTTTTTTAATAAATATTGACATAAAATTGAGAGACGAGATAAAATCGTTATCAACATGTTAAAGTTGGTTGTAATGCAACAGTTTGATAAAATAAAGCTGCAAATACGAAAGAAGATTGAGGAAATTTTAAAAAATGAAACAAAATTACGATATTCTAAAAGTAGATACGATCAAATTTTAAAAACATTGGAAAAAATAAAATTTATCGCATCAATACTCAGCCTATTTCTTATTAAGATTGTGTTCAGAGGTTATATTAGAAACTACTATCAATAACTGCCGCACTAACAGCTTTCGAAATATAATTATATTATATTTTTGAAGTTATATGAAACACTTCCAATTAAAAAAGCCTTCTTCAGTAGATTTTTAAAAAATAATTGTGAAAATTTTTGATAGATGGCGTTAATATTTTTTAAACGAAAATTAATGTCAAATCCATAATATTCAATTTTTTTAAGTGAATCTTTTAATTCATTTTGACAAAATTTACATCACATTCATAAAAAACCGTTTGTTACTCTTTTCTGCCATCTTGCCGTTAGGGAACGAAGAAATTATACACAAACGTCTGATATTCGACCCCAATGCGGAGAATATATTTAGATTTTTTCATTTAATTTTAGCTGTCATTTGAATTGTAATGTCTATCAAAGCCGGTTCTATACTAATATAAAATTAAGTCGCTTTTTTGATTTCGTAAGTATAGTTCTTTTTCTAGAACTAATTTATTTTTTATAATTTCTCCTAATCAAAATTTTAATTGGTAAAATAAATGTTTAAAATTTACATTCAAATTACTAACAGTGTATAAGTATGCAGAACAACAGCTTATAGTACTTGAAAAAATGCTAAAAAAAATTGGAAGAATAAAATTCATTCAGAAGTAAAAGAAATAAATAAAGAGTGTAATTTCAATAAGATCAAATTGGTCGATATTTTAAATCAAAACAAATAAAAAAGAAATAAGATGAGAAATGAACAAAAACCAAAAATTTTGTACAGTTAGTTAGGTTATGTTTTTCATTTCTGTTACACTCTAAAGTTAAAGAGAACGCCTTAAAATTTTTTTTTGTTTTTCCAAAAGTTTTTTTTTACGTTTTTATTCTAAAAAGAAAAAAAATTCGGGCGGAAGTTTTTACTTTTGTAAGGAATCATTGAACTTTTTTTTTTGTATTATTTAGGTTTTTTTTTTGTTGAGCATTGGAATTTTCATCGGAAATTAAAAACATTGCGCTTCTAATTTGATGAAGTAGTTCATTCATTCTTGAATGGCTTTTAACCTATTGTAACAGATTTGATTCTTCAATATATTTATTTTATTTCTCTGCTTTTTATTCTCTTGTCATGCAGTTTTAATTGTCTAAATGTAATGCTCGACTAAGAGCTTTACATGTAAATGGATACCAATGTTATTCAAGTTAAGATGAATATAAGAAAACTGATTTATCTATCTATGTTTACTTACCTTACCTACCTACCTACCTACCTACTTATTTCTTACTTTAATATAAAAGTATGCAGAACATTGTGTTCACTTTTTGTAAATGAATGAATATATGTATGTATATGTATATTATGTAAAATCTCCGATGAAGTATTGACTACTGTGCGGTAGGTTTTTTTGTATTATTATGTAGTTTTAGAACTATGGGTTAAGAGTAATTTGTTTAAAGTCATCGCCTTTAAGAGAGTTTTTTTGATTTAAAATTGTACTTATATTTTTTTAAAATTAAATTTTTTTTTCTTAATTATGTATACATTGAATTTTTTTTTTTTTGGATTTTTGTTTACTTGCAGTGTTATGCTATTTTTTTTTGGTCACGAGCGTTTATATTTTTTTATTTTGGTTAAGAAAAAAAAAACAAATTGCATGAATAAAAAATTTTTATTTTGTTGTTTGATTATTATAATTTGTTCCGTTCGATGGATTATAATTTATTTCACAAAGAGCGTTTTCAAAATAGAATTAGAGATAAATATGTAGCTATGTAGAACTATGAGTTATTAAAATCAAAGTAACACAAAATTTTTTAAAGTAATAAGGAACAATAATGAGAAGAAATGCGGAAGTAAAAAGTTAAGCACATAAGTGTATAATTAAAACATTTAGAAATCATTTTAGATTATTCGAATGCGAAATGATTTAGATTAGATTAATAAATTTTAAATAATCCAGATGAAAATTATGTATGTATGTACATAAAGAGAAATCATCACCATTTAAGAAAATTAATTTCCATTTATCAGTACATTTTTGAAGCACCATGTATTGCTCACGACCCATTGTGATATATGAAAAATTCAGTAGGTATACATTTTTAAAGAAATAATTGTATCTTGTCTGTTAAATTCGAATGTTTTTGGTTTTACTGATTTACATATTTTATAAGGGTTTATAAAACACTGAATTTACATAACACCGAATATGTTCAACTTAGTTTCAGCAACTTAAATTTTAAGGGTTTTTTTTCTTTTTCTTGCCAAATACCGGGCAGAAACCCACAAAACGAACATACTTTAGATTTTCCTTTGCTTTGTCCTTGTTTATAGAAATTTCTTGCTGTGCGGTAACTATCCATCAGCTAAATTTTAACTAAGTGCGGATTGTTTAAACAATGACCACATAAGTTACTATGACCACATAATTCGAAAGAAACATACATACATATATTATAGTTAGCTTACTATAAAAATAGTAATCTACATAAAAGTAAAATCAAATAAAACGAAATATAATAGGCTTGTTCTTAAGTGAGCTAATGTCAAATGTCAAAGGTATAATGTGAGAGTAATTGTTTTATGTCAAAATTTTTTTTTGTTTATTCATACAAAAGTATTGCCAATAAAACGTAATTTGATATTTATATGAAATATGCATGCATTTGTGTTCACATACCTATAATACATACAATAATAAGTTAAATTAAATGAAGATGTTCTATGTGCTTCTAAGAACTTTGAAGAGAAAAAATGAATTATATTCTTTTAATTGCTTCCTGTTGTTACAAAATGGTAAATACTAAAATATGCTTAATATGCAAGTAATTAATGAGAAAAAAAATGTTGTTATACATTTTACAATTATTTTTTAAAAAAAATCTTCGGAATTTTGTTTTTCATTTTTTTTTATTTTTTAAAAAAACATGTACTATTTCTAAATTTGTTTTATAAAATAAACTTTTTAGGGTAAGTAATAATTAACTATTAAAGAAATTGCAATATTTCATTTGTTTTTTTTTTTTTACCTTTTCCTTACTATCAACACAAGTAATTTGATATTCTGTGACCAGGAAGAAGATATCAAAAAATTTTAAAAATCTACATGTGGACATATTTGTACAGATACATGAAATAATATAGCATTTATTTTTTGTATAAAACATTGCCTTTTTAAAATAATTTTAATATTTTCAATGAAAATTGCATTACTTTTACATTCATACTACTAAAAATGCAAGTATTAATATGAGAGATGAGGAATGAGCATATATAGAAAAGTGTTAAACTCTTGTCGAAATGTTTCCTTTTTATTATTTTTATCAAATCATCAATCTTATTTCAAGCCATGTTTATATAGCCTATATATATATATTGTACGCATCTCTGCCCATATTCTTTGAGATTTATAAAGAAAAACTGATCTTTTGTAATATTCTAGTTTTAAAGTAAATTCAACAGAATGACAACAATACTAATGAATTTCCATTTCTGTTCTAAATTATTTCACTTTTAACATGATGTCATTGTATTTATTGCCATTTATAAATTCTTTTTTTCAATTATGCCTCTAAGATTTTTGTAAGTAAGAAATAATTATGGTTACATATTTTGTTTTTGCACATTTTTAACGTACATTAATAATATGTTATGCTTTATTTTTATTATTTGTTCAGTTTTCCTTTATTTTTTCAAGCTATTATACGCGTACATATAGGATTTATCCATCTAACGCGGACTATTCATCCATCAGTTTATGTTTACAAGTTTAATTTTAAGTTAATGTTATGTTTTTGTTATTTTTTTGTGGCATAAGGTTTTCCAATTCGAAATTTTTATTAAATCATTCATTGTTAGAACTGGGACGTTATTTGATCGCCTTCGAGCCTCTTACTTTCTTGATTAATGAAAACATCTTTGGCAAATGCTTTCACTTAAGTTAGTCTTATGACGGTCCAAGAATTTCACCTCTCGCGTTGTAATACTAATGCCTCCAACTGCTTCTATTAAATCATTACCTCTTGATCTAAAAACCAATGAAATTAGAATAGAAGTCTTATTCCATTATTTTATGCACAGAATATTCAGGCATTAAGAGCCTGATTTAAGCACTTTAATTTGTTCAAAGTATAATTGTACTGACCCAAAAGAACACCCGATGAAGAGCATCCAATCAGATTTATATAGGAGCAATATACTATGTATATAAGTAATTATGTAATATATAAGAACTCCATCGGTAATACGCTTGTATACAATAAGGTTAAAATTATAAAACTGTAGATCTTTTATTTCTCAAAAATATTGTTTAAATTTTTCAATATCAGGGTTGATTAATCAAATGTCAAACCTCAACCAAATAAGCAATAACTCTAAAATTATTTTAATGAAGTAATTGAGTATATTTTAGGAGCTAATATTAAAATTAATAATAACAATTCGAATTTGTGTTGAGAATTGAGAAATCAGTTCTAACCAAAATAATTTAATTAATGTTCAATGATCTTAGCAATTAAAACTAATATATTCTTAATATATTAATATAAAATCTAAGACACCTTATACTTTTTTATTTAATTACAGAATAACGACCTATTCAGGAAGAGATTATGTGCTATAGAACTTAAAATATTTAACTATAACATTCTAAATACGTCTGTATATATGTACATATATATTTTTGTAAATATAGTCTTAGAACATATTAAATTGAAATAGTTAACATGTATAAGTCCATCTTTGTGACCGAATCATGTCTTTTATGATAATAATTATTATCAATTTCATCTTTTACTGTTGTCTTCGTCATCATCGGTATATATAGTGTTGCGTGAACATAATAATGAGATGTTGATGAAGAAAAATTGTATACGGAGAAAATAAAAGCAGCTAAAGAAAAAAAAAAAAAACAAAGAAATTCTTCTTAAAAACGATTTCTCTACAAAGAGTGAGTGACACACGCTTCTTGTTCAAAAAAAAAAATTAATTTAAAATTATCAAGTTACATCTGGTTCAAAAGGAATATGCGGAATATGTACTTATGTATATCGCAACTATTTTCATTTTTGGTATGTTCTCTTTGCATTAATTTTTTTCTTCTATATTAAGTTTTTCTTTTAAAACTTCTTTTTTTAGTGTTTTATATTGTACTCTTAAAAGTAGTAATTGAAAATTTTTAAATAAATAAAAACAGAATACTTATACAACACATACCAAATGAATATTATTTTTGTTTTAAAAAGTGTAGCATCTCTTATGCTCTTCATGTTTATGTCAGTCATTATTGTATAAAATCAATAAAAATGTGATGCAATATTATTATGGTAATGTGTAGCTGCTGATCAGGAATTCATATGTTTTTATTTTTCAGAATTTATGACCATAAAATGAGTAATCTCAATTGGTTTAGGCATGCCCTAAAAATCTGAATCATATCTATTTATATTTGAATTACATATTCATCATCTCTTAAATTAGTTTTTCAAATAATCAGATTTTTACGAAATTGAAAATGAAAAATTTCTTCGGTTTGAGTACTTCTTAATATGAATTATATTTTGATTACAATTACAGGGATAAAGACAAGTATAACTGAGAAAAGAAATACTTGAGTAGATAGGTAGTTGCATGGCGAGTGTACATTATAGGCTTAATAGTTAAAACGAAAAATTAAAACTCCTAATGTTGCAATTAGTGAAAAATTTTTGTTCAGTATTGAAATTTTTAATTAGTTTCAAATTTTACCTTTCAACTACAGATTTTACTACTTACAAGTAATGCCAAAATCAATGCAATCTTCTTTTACGAGTAACAAGATATTGTGTGTGAAACTAGTCTAATTTACTAAATAGTACAAAAACTTGGCTAAACATTTGTAAATTAGGCTCACCACTTTTGTAATTCTGCACAGTTTTCTTAACTACAAAGCAGCCTTAATCCAATTTTGTACTAGTTGGAAAAAAAATTATTTAAAAATTTTTTATTATTTCTTTAATTTATACTTCAAGAAAATTCACATTACTCTAAGATAAGTACATAAGAAACACAAACATATGCCAAAAGTATGGTTACACATAACATAGCTTGTATAACAGAATAGCTTTTCGTTGGAAAATTTTTTAATAGTTCATGCAGAATTTCTAATTTTACATAGAATTTTTTTTATTTTCAACATTTTTGTGTAAGTGAAGAAATTACTTTATACCTAGTTTGATTTTGTTTTATAATTTCTTTAATAAAATGCATAACGGCAACTGACTAACTGAATAATTTCACGTAAATATTTTTTCTTCATTTTATTTTTTGTTCGCAAACCTTAAATACATACTTGATGCACATAAAAATCTAATTATATAAGCGTCTATTATATAGAAATGCAAAATCTATTCTATAGGTATAATCATTTTTTTTTTTCATTAAAATAGATGAAATGAAAATCGAATGTAAAAATCAAATTCCATTGAATTGATTTACAATAGTAGCTATATAATATGTTAGAATACAGAACTCGTAAGTACAATTTGTGTAGAATAAATATAAAATGCGTAGAAATATTCTTGAATACTTATTTTTATTCTTTTTCTAATTGAAATTTTTAATATAGAAAACAAACCTCTTTTACGGCAACAGTTTAATTCGTATATAATGTAGAACTATTTTTGGTATGCGTTTTAAATAAAAGATTCATATACATGCACTGGTACATATACATAAATTATACTAATTCATGTATATGTACGTATGTTACTTAAGACGTATACGAATTTAATTTTAAATAAAAATCATAAAACATTAATAGTTATAAGAAGAATTTTTCAATTTTAGCCTATTATCAGTTGGTAAATTAAACATTCATTTTGTTTTAATAATAATTAATAACGAGACTCTTTTAAAAAAAAAAAACCTCAAGGACATATTAAGGTTAAACTGTATTTAAGACTATATTTTCCTCATAGACGTATCGAACCTTAAATAAGTGTATTATATATAACGATTTTATTATAATAATTAGCAAAATTACTCATAATAGCTGTAGGTTTCTAGAAGTTAATAAAAGTAAAGTGATGAGAGTATGACTCAACCAAATGTGACTAAATCTTTGTATACTCTCTGAATGCTTTCTAATAAAATCAAGACACACTATATTATAATGCGCTCGAAATTCTTGTCATTTCAAAATTGTGCCATGAGGATAAATTTCTCATCTTTTTTGCAGATGGGTTAATATTTTAGGCGTATAAAAGGGTTAAAGCATTTTATTGGATTTGAAACAAAATTGGAAGAAAAATCAAGAAGCAAACATAGAAATTATTTAATAGAAATAGAAACATTATGGTTTTTCAATGATTTAGAAATGACAAGAATTGAATTTAAAAATATGGTAGAGAAAACAAGTTAAAAGAAGACCTTTAAAGTAACAATATGTCTATATTATGGCATGTAACTTTTGTCATTTTATTGTCACATTATAACATCGAAAACACAAGCCATTTTTGCAAAATCTTTAGTTTCCTATATACATAATAGTATTTATGAACAACATGTTATTATAAATTATAGTTAACTTAAAATGGAATTTAAATTGTCCATGTACAGAAGAAAATTTTATATATATGGCCTTAAGGATTTATGCTTTCTTCTTTTGAAAACTTTAACTAATATGACGCTGATATTGATGTTATTTTATTCATATTATTTAGATAGATAAGTATGCCTATATATCTAAAGTAACTATAGAGTATAGAAAATCTATTGAAGAGATGATAATATTATAATAGATGAATAAATGAATAAAATTTTAGAATTTAGTTAATATTTTTATTTTTCTTATGGAAAAAACTTTCATTCAAAGTATTAATATTGAAAAAGGTTAAAAAAAAAAGAAACATTTTTATATAGGAAAATTTCCCTTTTTCAGAGTTTCATGAAATATGAAAAAAAAAAAGAATTTTCTTTATAAAGTATTTTAGTTGTTCGAAAAATTATTTATTACAAAGCATTAATGACAAACAGGCTTCTCTAATCGGAATTTCATTTTCATACATAATATTTTTTAGATTATAACATATCGTACAGACTAGAATAAAAGGGTTGTCGTACTTATCTTAAAAACTCTCGAAAAAAAATTACAATTTCTTTGGTCGCTATGACCATTTAATTTTAAAATTTTAGATGATTTCTTTTTTCAGTAACAAGAGAATCACATTATTATCTAATGATCTTATCAGGCCGATTCGAATAGAATCGCTTGCAACTGGGTTAAAAAGCTCTATACGTCAGTTAAAACTCCTGGGAAATTCTATTCTATAATTGCACCTTTAATTGCAGCTATATTGTTCGCCAAGTCATGACAAATCCAGGGCTCAAATAAATTTAAATTACGCTATTTTTTGAAAATCCCAAATGAAAGATGCTCTGCTTTCAGAAAGACAGGTTCGATTTACATCACTTTACTATATTCATCCGTGTATTCATTCATTTACTCATTTCTCTACTTATTATTACTATTGTGTTCACAGTGAAGATTTTTTAATATCGTATTTTAAATTTTCAAAAATTTTCAAATTTATAATTTACAAGTAAAATAAAGTTTCCCTATATTCGTTTAATTATTGCCATTTGGTAACTCTATTCAAAATATATTAGAAGAGAATTTTTCTCTCTCTCTCTCTCTGTTTTTATTCTTTTTATTATTATTTTCTTAATTTCACCTATCATAGGTTAATGTACGTGTACCTACATATATCTTAATAAAGTAAACTATTATGAAAAATTGACAGAAAATATATGTGTACTTTGTTACTTTGTTGCAGTCTTATGATTAAATTACAAGTTGTTTACTACTAAATGGGAATATGTAAACAGGTGCATTTTTCTGATAATACGCAAACAAACTTATATTATCCATTTATATAGTTAAATATGTTTTTTAACGTTTCAATCTACACATTTGAAATAACTTTACGAATAAATAAAAGCATTTATATATAAAAAGTACCTATGTACACATAAGTTTTTGGAAAAGGAAAAAAATTTCAAAACTAAGTTTCAATTATACAATAATAAGGGTGAGGTTTAGAAATAAAAATTCAAAAATAAAATTACCTAATAATCATTTTATTATTCTCTTAAATATAGAATATTAAATATTGACAAATTTACATAACAATGGGAGAAGTTTATAAACTTTCAACTGAAATTTTATAGAACAAAGAAGAAAAGTACAAAAAAATTAGAAATATTTTTAATTTATTCAATTTTCTCTAACATATAAAAATTATGTTTTACGAGATGAGAATATTAAAATACAAATTTGAACATTACACATGTAGCGATACACTCATTATCGTAAAAATTTAAAATTATTATAAGTAAATTTTAATCACATTTATTTTTGTTATTTATTTATAAAAATCGATAAAAAAATAATATTAATCATTAACTGAATTAATCTTCAATAAAAATTTCTATAAATTAAATATTTTAAATTAATTAAAAAAAATATTCACAAAAATGAAAATAATTATTTAAGATTTTAATTCTTTCAAATATTGTTTGGATTTACACACTAAATAAAAATAATAAATATCTTATTTTTGCATTTCACTTAAATCAGAGAGCAAGGGGCCTCTGGCTGTATTAGAAATAATTAAAAGAAAAAATTTGCAATTAATTTTCATATATTCCTTGTTATTTTACATACACATGAAAATATTTCTAACTAATAAGAACGAAATTCTTAAATATTTTTCTAAAATTTATTTCAAAATTTTTTAAATGCTGCGGGTACAAGAACAAATAATACTTTAAGTCATATGCATGATATCTCGTACCTAAGTACACTGCTATATAACATTGTGTAAGCTCTCATGAGTAGACAAAAGTTTTATATGAAAACGTAGTTCCAGCTCAATAGATTCGGACTTACAAGGGTTTAAAGTCAATGTGATTGGGAAACCTGAAAATAATGATTTTCTCAAGAATTATAACATTAGTTTTTATCTGTTCAAGTTTCGAAATCATATGACTTTAAAATTCGAGAAATTTAAAATTATAACCTTTCGTTTTTAAAAAACATTAATTTGTTAGGTGACGTAACGTTCAGGTTTCGCCATTGAGCGTTCTTTCTTAAAAATCAAAAAAATAACAAAATCAGCCCAGGTTAATTTTAAGCCCATGTAACTCCCGACCTGTTGATTGTGTTTGAACATCGTTTCAACTCAAATACAACATCGTGTATAATACTATGTATAATTTACAATTAATCAGGATTAAATTCATGGAAATGAGTAAAAATTTATAGATTAAATATTTTTCATAGTTTAATATGAAGTAAAAATTGCCCTTTTTAAAGTGATAAATATTGTTGACCTATCTATACAAATGCTTATGAATGCGCATATTGTAGGTAGAAGTTATTTCATGCCCCAATGAATTTTTGTGCAATTAATTTTAAATTTTTTCAATTGAAAACTATTTAATTAACTTTAATCAAAAGTATGTTTGCACACACACACACATTTGAGTAAAAATTAAAATATTTAAAAGCAATTCACTAAAAAAATAAGTTATATCAGGTGCTTTTTTTTTCCTTTCCCATTAATTTAATAAGTAAGTAGTTAAACTCAAAAAAGGTGTAAAAAATAATTCGTATTTATTAATTTTCTATTATTCTTTTGAAAAATGGTTTGTGATGAGAATAAAATTTAATTTTTTTTTGTAATTTATTACATTTTAATGAAAAATTGTGCTTAGACGCCTATCATTTGGAAGGAAACACTATTGTATGGAAATTAAATTGAAATGATTAACTTAGGTGCAACATTAGAGTAAACATTTAAAATTTTGATTAATGTATGTTAGCAATTTCATGCAATTTAACTTCATTTATCGAAGACGGAAATTTAACAAAATTTTGTATTTAATTAATTTATAGTAAATCGTGTTAAATTGTATGATGAATTAAAACAATGCATAATCAAAATTATTTGTGTAGGAAAAGAAAAGTAATGTATGAGCTCATTTCAAGTTTAAAACGGAAATTCATTTAGCACTACTTAAAAAACTTTTACCAGACGAATTGAGAATTGATTATTGTTTTTTCCATTTCCTTCACGCGAACAATTGCACTTATTTTCTTATAATTAATTTTGATTAAGATTTCATTAATATTGTTAATTAAATAGTCGTAAAATGAAATTTACTAATTTGATATAATTATGACAATTATTTAAGTCATTTTCAATATAATTTAATAAAATCTCAAATAATATTTTCTCTACTATTGTAGAGTAGTAATCGAGATATTAAGTAAGCCAACAAACCAAAATGGTATGTGTATAAAAATTATTTTTAATAAAATGAGTCGAGGTTATACATAACTCACAAAATCACTCAGTCGTCCAAGAATTATGTGGTTTGAAATCTTCGATTCTGTAGCTGGTTTATTTTTTTTTTGTAACTTTCGATAACATTTTTACAGGTAATAAATTTTAATTAGATTTTTCAAAGTTTTACGTCAAAATAAATGTCAAACATTTATAAATTACATAAATGAAAAATAAACTAAAAGTCATGGCAGTATAATAATAAAAATTTTGATCAGGAAGGGAAAAATTTTAAAATATTTAACCATTTTTAGATCATTTTTAAACGTTCACATAATTTTCACCCACACACTAAAGCTGATTCTAAAATAAAATTTTAAATTTTATTTATCAAAAAATGATTAATAAGTTTTAAAATAAACGGTACTATATAAAATATTTGGGGCAAAATTTTCGTCATAATGTCAACGTGGTTTTTAAATAAAAAGTACTTTAAATCAATAAGATTAATCAGAATTGGAAGTTCTGGGGATTTGTAGTCAAAAACATGTTCACTTGACAAATTGTTAATAATGCAAATGGAATCTATTTTATTTTGTATATCATTTTTCCAATCATCTTTCAAATCTGTCTCGTGAATAGATTTCCTCATTTTTATTCGTTTTTCACCCTCTAAGTGGCACAAAGCGTATTTGTATTGAAAAGTATGGTGATAATTAAGATTGTTGAGATTTGCATATTTATAGGAGCAATATATTTTATTAGAAAAAGTAATTCACATACTTGTAAACAACATTGTATAAAACATAATGATGCTCACTCACTTCTTTCACCTATTGAGTATAAATGTCAAATACAGAATTAAGAAGCTCTTACAGGTTAATTCTACGAGTATTCATATAATAGATTCATCCTATTCATAATCTTACGTTAATTGTATTAAAATAATACAAGAAGTTTCGGTAAAAAACTCACTTTAAAATTCATGTGTGAACTTTGTCCCCTCACTTTGTCCATTACTGTATATACTGAATTCATAATTTCAAAATTAAAGATCAAAAATAGAAAAAGAAAACTTGGAAAAAAAAATTCCATCAGAAATTTTTTTAACCTTGATATACTAAAAGAAAACAAAAAGTAACAAAATTGTTTCAATCACAAATTAAGAACTTGCAAATACAACGCCCGAAAAAACATCATGTCAGAATTTATTTTTACAAGTGTACAACCATAATATTTTTAATAAATTAATTATTGTTTTAAGGAAAAAAAAAATTAAAGCAAAATATTTAATAACAAACACTTGAAATTAATTCTGTTTCCATTACATAATAACATCAATTCAAGAATAATATGGAGGAAAAAAAAATAATGCTTGACAGAATAAATGACAAGAAAAACAAAATGGTGTTTTTTATATGTTTTCACTTCGCTAATTCTAATTTGCCGGTCTCGCTATTTTACAATTTACTAAATATATTCTTAATAGATTACTATCACGTTGCGGTTAATTGTCAGAACAATGTTGAACTGATCGGTTTTAACACTGTGCGAATGATGATTTTCCACATTTATGACATCAAATTGCTATATCTTTTTTCAATTTAAATATTTTTCTTATTTCTGAATAAATGAAGAAAAATTGTATCAGGAATATTGTTGTCAAAGTTGTATCTGCATCATATACGTGGGATTTAACATTATTACGTCGTAAAGGTTTCGAATATGAAAGGGGAGTATAACGTGATTATTTTTAATTGGCAAACATATTAGGACAATGATTCGAAACTTTAAGGTAGTTAATATAGCGTTCTTCTATATTCTAATCCGTGAAAGAAGTTTACACTGCATGAATCTAATTTTTTATACCAATCGAATCCGACAATTAAGTACTTGATCTGTAGTTTATTAAAGACTGTGAATTAATTGTTCGGAATACAAATTTATTGTATATAAATGCAAATAAATTTGTTGTTTCATTTGTCATAGCTTGAAATAAGTCTTAAAATATTTTTATGAATAAAACAATTCATTCATTATTGCTTTTTTAATTAATTTACATTTAGAATGAACAAACAATTTCAATTTTTTTTTTATTTTTCTTGTCATTTTTCCCACCTTCTGAAAATAAGTCAAATTAAAATTTTTTACGTTACACCTATTTACTACAAATTTACATACAAAAAGGTTTTCACTTTAAATTTTCTGAATTTACCAAAAAAAAAGAAAACGAAAAGAATAATTTTTAAGCGCCAGTCAAATAAATTAGAAAACATAGACGCCTAATTATCTTAAAATTATGCTAAAAATTGATTTGTACACCAATTTAATTATTTTTTCTGCCTTTTTGTATTTAATTATTTTATTTTTATTTATAATTTTCGGCGAATATTTAAAATAGAATACAATTAACCCAAACACAAAAATCAAATTTTCAATTTGAAGAGATCATTGTTATGTAAAACTACTTTTAATTTAATTTACGTTTATTACTGAAATTAACAAATAAATTGTAAAATTTATTTTATAAAATATGTGCTCATTAGTCATTACGAATATTAAATAATCACACGCTGTAAAAACGTAATATTACATAATTTATGATTCTTTTTCTTTATGGTAAATTACCAAGAGATTAACTAATGATTACGCGTTTTGTTTATTTTGAGTTTTTACTTTTTAAAAAGTTCAAGTTCACAAAAAAAAAACATTAAATGTATTTTTATTACGGTATGCATGCGGTGGAAAAATAAAAAGTACCTATACCATATAGTTATTATAATTATTTAAAATTGTTTGAGATAAGCAAAAGAAAATGAGAGAGAAAAAATGTTTTCTAAATGAATTTTAATAAAAAAACAAAATTGTAGATAAACAGAAAAGTAAAAAACGAAAATTATGTTAAAATTTTTTTTGTGAATATTAATATTAATTTAAAAAAATATGAAATTAATTAGATACCTAAATACATAATTATGGCAATCTTAAGTTCAAATAAATGAAATGTTAATATTGCCAACGTAATTTGTTTACAATATAAGCTAATTATCAATTATGCTATCAGGAAGATTGATCATCCCATAGATGGCTTCTGTAGAGGTAGTTGTGGTGAAGCGGAGGTGTATAGAGGATTTTTTATCCATTACTCATGGCAATATTGAGGATCCTTAACGGTTTTTGAGAAATTCGACAAGGTTCGAATTATATAAGTAGATTGTTCTTCGATGAGATTATGAAAATTTAAAGATTTTAAAAATTTTTCTTTAAATTTTCTAAATAGGCCACCTTATTTAATGCAATGCGTTCGGTTATAAATTGCTCCTTAATATATGCAACAAAATTTAAACATTGGTCGTAAGCATGTAATTTTAATAAAACAAACTTTATTCCATACTTTGCTATATAAAGCCAGTAATCAAATTGATAATTAACTTTACAAACTTCTGTTTTAACAAATTGCAGTCTATATAAGTACTCGATAGAAGAGTAAGCATCGAATTCTAACTCGCGTAAGATTTAATTCAAAAAGGAAATTAAACTATAATTTCATTTATTTTATTACAATTATAAATAGGGCTGAATCTTGAGTGTCATATTATTGTTTACACATTTTTTTAACATTTGATTAAACACTAAAATTTTTAAAGTAGGTAAGTACATATTAAATTGTGTATTATGTTTTAAATATCAAAATACATTTTAAATACCGGATTTTGTCGAAAATCATTATTAAAGAAGTATAATACACATTTACTTTACATTATACTTTTAATAGACTTGTATAAATCTTAATAATAATTAACTGAAGAATATTGCTTTAGGCTATCACTGAAAATTTCTACATATTAGGGATTTAGTTTTCATTTATCACGGAAATTCATATCAAAACTAATTTTAAATTTTAATATTCTGTCAATGTGTTATAGAAATTTAATAGTATAACAAAATAAGATTTATTGCATTTATAGAGCGATAACTTTTATTTGTAGAAATATAAACAGTACGTCCATCTAATTTGAAATCTAAAATTTTTTTTTAAATGTAATAATTTCGAAATTATAAAAATTTGCGACGAATACCATGTGACTTTATCCTTTTTCAACATGTACATATATTTATTTTTGTATCAGACCGATTCCTGTTTGAGAAAGAAAATCTCTAAATTTTCTTGGCTTACGGGATTCATTTTAATGGCTACCTCACGCATCTTGTAATTTAAGAGAAATTATCTTTATTCTCTCAATTGATTTCAGTCTTAATAACAGAACTGCAATATAAAAATGTGTATCTCCTGAACTCTACTTTCAGTTAAATTTATTCGGCTCACTGTGTATACTTTCTTATATATATTATTTAAAATTGACGATATTCCGTAAAATTAGTTTTATAAGTCTAGCCTCATTTCAAGTTTGCATAAATGTATTAATTTTATTCATTAAAACATAACATTTAAGGAATTTTAAAGAAAAACTAAAGAAGAAATCAATTACAAAACCATGATTGGGATCACCTGGCAACAAATATGTCTACATATTTTCTTGATACTTGGTTTTTCACTTAAAATACATATAAAATTTACTTTTTCTTAATTTTCTTTTAATAAAATTTATTTACCTTTTGTATCATCATTTCTGAATACAGGATGTTGCTCATATGGATATATTACATAATTCTGCAATAAAATAAATAATAAAATAATTAAACTTTAATAAATAAAAAAAAGCAACTAAAACTTTTATATTTTTCTAATATCTATTAAAAAAATTATTATACTATAAAAATTGCCTAGAAATTTTAATAAAAGTAGAATAAATTCATTTAGCTTTTATTATTTATAAAATGTCCTTTCTTGTAGTTCGAACTTTTACTTTAAGAAAGCACTCAGTAAATTGTTTTACAAGCAATTATACATAAAAGTAGTTATATAGGCAAATAACTATACAAACAAGTAAACAATCTCATCAGTGTAATTTGTAAGATACAACCTTGCCTGTTCTTGCAATTTTCCATTTACAATCTTCAATTTTTCTTTTCCTTCTTTAATAGATTTATTTTATGTCAGTATTCATATATGGATATATACTAGTATAATTCACTTATGTGAAAGAAAAATCAAAACACCTGCAAAATTTTCCATATGCTTTTCATCATATTAATTGGATATAATTTGACGAACGGAAGTAATAATTATAGGTCTAAGTTAATTTTCTCTCATTCGTTTTCCTATTGATATATGTTATGGTATATATTAGTATTTGATATTTATTTTGAAATTTTCAATATTTTTTCACAATTACGAATATAAAATTGCGATATCATGCTATTTTTTAATATACAAGAATGATATTTTAGTTGGAATTTTACTTTTAAATTCAAAGGAAATGAGTATCTCATACTCGTATATGTAGGTATATGGAAGTACGTTAACATATTATGTACAGGCTTGTACTCGGTTCCATAAAAATAAATATGATATTATTGTAATAGGATACATTCAGAGCACCTCTTTTTATTTATTTTTAACGTTAACATACGAGTATTAAAAAATTTAAAATAAATTAATTTCGATTTTATAATGCTAAATTAAATATATAAAGCAAATAAAAGAGAAAATTGTAACATTGATATTATTAATATCGCTCTTAATTATTCGCTCATTAAATAGCATACCTATAAAACTAAAATTGTTTTATTTTACTGAGAAATATTTGCGCACATACATATATACACATCGTAAAATCTTAAAGAGGTAAGGAGAATTTTATGTTTAATCAACACTGCTATAATACAGACAATTTGGACTGCATTTACGTGACATTAACATAAACAAAAATTTAATAGAAAACATTTATCATAATGTGTTAATTTTACTTTTACGTTTTAATTAATTTAATTAACAACTTTACTTAATATGGTAACTAAAACCTAGCTTAATTTAGGTCATACTAGCAAAAATTTTTTCCCAAAATACCAAGATGCTAATTAAAAAACTCTTATTCAAGTGAAAATTTTAATTAATATTAAAATTTAAAATATAAAAATAAAAATAGAAAAAAAAATGGTGTAAAAAATTCAAAGTATGAGCTTTACACCCAAAAACAGTTTATATTGTCATACATATGTATATGTATATATATATTTATGTATAATTAAAAAAGTTTTATTAATTCATTAAACAGTGAGACCTATTAAATATAAATCATCATTAAAAAACTATTGTACATTGTACACTGAAAGAAAAATATTATAAAATCAAAATTTAAAAAAAAGACATTAAACTAAATCTGAAAGCAATAATAACAATTTTACTGAAGCCAACTTAAAAATAAGTTTAACATAAGTACCTAAACTTAAACATAGACAATAAGATCAAAATGGTGAAAACAACACCAGACTGGTATTTGTAGGAGATTTTTTATCAAAATTGATACAGTTACCACGTTATACAGAACAGAAAACTTAAAATATAATGATCTTTCGATAATGACATAGCAAGATCTGGCTTAAATCAAAATTTAACAGTTAGAAGGTGCAGTACAGGTAGTAGAAACTCGAAGTAGCAAATATAAATTGATTGGATACACTCAAGTAAAAGTCGCAAACAACATCACCGGAATGAGTATGGATGCAATCCAAAAAAAATCAAAAACTCGGTAGTAAGATCAGTTCTAGATCAATTCTGACTTGTCATAACATTAATCGAATGGCCAAAAACCGAACAAGATTTTCAACCAAAATATTTAAAGCCACAAGTAATAAGTAAGTCCAATATATTTCAATTCTTTTAAGTATTGAATTTTATAGGTACGTGAAACAACATTTTTATGAAAAAAAAATGCTATTTTTCGTTTAGCAGACTTACTTTTTTTAAAATGCGATGCTGCCTTATAGATAAACAAAATTAAATTCGTTGCCGTACCAGGTTTTTACTTTTGCACAATAAGAAAACATTAACGTCTAATTCTAATTAAACTAATTAATTGAAGTGCGGTGCTCTACAAATATCTGCAAAAAGAAAAATTAGATGTATTATCATAATAATAAATTTACTATACAGAATATTATACTTATTGAATTAAGTAGCAAAGTATAAACACAGTGCATTTAAAAAACTTCAAATTTGATACATAGAATTTAATCAACTTTAATTAAGTGTGCAAACTTATGTAGGTCCAGAACTAAAAACCCATGATATTTTAATGTGCTTTTGATTTTCGAAATATGTAATTAATTAATTACGAACAGAAATTTGTATGGTAAGTCATTAATTTGATTTTTTTAAAAACGTCATACAACACACTTTATACAATTACTTATTATTAAAAGTGTATATTGTGAACAGAAGGTGATTATTATTATGACAAGAAAATTACCATTTTTGTGCGCCAAAATAAATTTCATACATTATTTTCATATGATCCGAATGATGCAAAATTGGCAAGCAAGTTCATATAAGAATTACGTTAACAAAAACTCAATAACATTTTGCGTATTTCTTTTAAAACGCAACAAAGAAACAAACAAAATTAATTGGTGTTGTCTTTCCATCTCTTAATGATTACCATTTATGTAATAACGGACCTCAATTTATTCCATATTTAAATACTTATGCCATACAATGTATGTACGCTATATGTATATATTTTAAATGAATTAAGAAAAAATTAAAAACTAAATCAGAATACTTGTTACCTTTTTCCTTAACTAGATTAACATTGATTTCAAATTTGGTAAAAAGAGATCACGTTACGAATATTTTTATTAAAATTTATGTTGTCAACTTTTAATTCTTACCTTTTTTTTAAATATACGGTAAATCCATATAAAGATGAACTTTTCGTAAAGTGAAAATTAATACATTTAATACGGTCAGTTAATCGTCGGTGGCAAATTTTCCATTAAGGCTATTGCTTCATAAAAGACTTAAATATAAAATATGAAAAATTTAATTAATTTTAAAGCTCTGGATTACAGAACAGAAAGGTATTTCGATTTCTCAGGTTTTTTCTTGAAAAAGAAACCTACTTATTATAATTTTTAATTAAGTATGTAAGGTGTAAACTTTTTAACTGCATGAAATTGTTAAAAAAGTATTAACTTATAAAATAATTCTAAGTTATCTAACTCAATTAGCAATATCGTGAAATGGCCTTAGGATCTACTACATACATACATACATATGTACATACATTGATTTTAGTGTGTGATATTTTCATATGCCGTGTAAAAAATGTTTACGTTAGCACTCCTCTTACACACTAAACTTGTTTTGATAAAAAAAAATACATGTAAGTAAACATAATATTAAATATTCTTAAATTTTAAAATTTAAAATACTAACACTGACTTTGAAATAAGTATGTTAAACAATTTATTGTACAAATTTATCGTAAAAATATGAAATTCTCTTTTGTGTTAAAAATAAATTAGCAAAGTAATCATAATTTATTATTATATTATAAAATATTAGGTAACATAATTTAATTTTATTGATTGGGACATACACGTACGTATGTTCGTACGTCCAATGTGAGCGTTGGAATTATGTTGATTTATTATTTAAATTTAATATACATATTTCATATTTTCATAATTTCATTTCCTATATAAAGCAAAATTATGTATGTTTTATGCAAAGAATTATAATGTGTATATTAAATATCAATCCAGAATTACATTATAGTCAGGTATTTTATTAAATATTATTACGTATTTAACTCATTCTGAAATTTATATAAAAATATTTTTGTAACATGTGTTCTCTCCCTCTTCATTGCGTACTAACTACTGAGTGTTAGCGGTCATACTAGTTGAATGTTGATCTGTTTAAAATGTTCATATAAATTTCACGATCCATTGCTAAATTCACTAAATCACCAATATTTGATATTTCTGTTCAATTCTTGATGTTACGTAAGCATGACATTTGCTAACGACGGATACCTCTTTTGTCTTGAATTTTAACTGTAGAAGTTTGTATTTTTCACTTCGCATTACATATTCAAAACATGATATTTTCTTACGTTTTATAACAATTGGAAGTTTTCGATTGTTATTTATTTTTCGAAGAACTTTGTTATTTGTTGCATATTTAACCCATGAAGTTTTCAGCATTCTGAAAATAATTCCCCCCCCCCTAAAAATTTTGAAATTTTAATAAGAACTTTTTGTGTTGAGCCAAATTTTTATCTTACTAAAAATTGCTTTCATATGTGGGAATTTCTCTGGTATGCGAGTCAATATATTATAAAAATGTTCCATAAAACAATTAAAACAGGGTGGAGGTGAATCAAAAAGAAATGCTTAAATTTGTAAAACGTATTTTAGCCCCCCCCCCCAAAAATTGCTATTTCATATAACATTTTTTCTATAGAATTCATTTTAATTACCACTTTTTCTTCAACAACTCCGATTAGTCTATTTAGACTGATTTCATTTTTAATATTGATAATTTTTTTGTAATTTAACATTTTATAAAAATTCAGTCAAATTTACAATCGTTAATAATGGAATTCCTAATAATTTCCGTCTTATCATTCGCTTCAATAAAATTTCTGAAGTAAACACATACTACATCCAATAAGTCTATTAAAAAGTCATTAGTAATTCGTTTTCCTATATTGAATACGTATGTATGTATATGAAATTCTAACCATTTTAAATAGTAAATCGCTTCAAATTTAAAAGTGTAATAAAATTAACAAAAAATCGAAAAAAAAAATAAATTTTTTTTGTTATTTAAAAATTTTATGGAATTTCAATAATTTATTTACTTTTTTTTTTATCATATACATAGGTAAATAAGTATATTGAATTTTTAAAAAAATGAAAAATAAAAAAAAAAAGATTAAACGAAAATCAATAGCGTAGTGGTTTTTTAAATGCGGAAAAATATTTTTTATTTTTTTTTTTTATATATTTTAAATCTTATTTCATTTTCACAGACAGACAATACTGTGAAATTTGATCTTCAAAAAATATAATATTTTTTGTTCGGAATCAACATTTACTTTGTTGTTGTTGATTATTTGTTGTAATTTTTAATTTCTCTATTATTATTGTTGGTTGAGTTTTCGCCTTTCTTGTATTTCTTTAATATAGATAAACGTATACACCTACATAGAGTAAATAAAGACTACACAATTCCAGATAAGTATTTATTTTTATCCCATTAAGTAAGTATATGTGTACTTTTGTATGTGGGTATTTTTATTTATTTTTCTTTAAAATTGAAATTGTTTTATAACATATTGTTATAATTAATTTTACAGTATGTTTGTAACACATAAATTTGTAATTTTATTCAAATCAATTGACGCCAGATAAAATACAAAAGTACCTAAGTATATACAAACATACATATTTGATATGACTATCAAAATTTGCTTGATCATCTTAATAATATAACAATATTTTTTTTTATAAAAGCTCTTCATTTTAATAAATCCTCGTGTGACGTGTTCAAAACCAAGCCGGAGTCATGGTCTGTGGAGCTCCGCGAAAAAGCACACCATACACCATACCAAATCTAAATCTTAGGTTTTACTGATTCATGAGTTCGCGATTATGGGCACTTTAACAAGAATAAAAATTCATTTATTCTTTAAACTAACTTAACTCAATAAAAACATTTGGATTTTTGGTCAATTTTTTTTTGTCTACGCAGATATGGTAGGAATAATGTTAAAAAACCAGCCTCCAATATTTTCACGGTTATTAAATTGCAGTCTTTTATGTCTTGCTTGCCACTTGCTTCATTATAGAATAGACCGAACTTCCAAAAGAAAGTCATCGATTTACGTGGAATTTCATGACATGACATTCCGATTTCAATTATAATGGAATTCAAATAGTCTCAGCGTGTGGTATTATTTTTTTGTTTTCTAAACAGAGTCGACACAGTGAATTTGTCGCAATACTCTTTTCGTAGAATGCGTCCTATTGAAAAGTAATGAAGAATGGATAAAGCAAGTTTTTCCGAAGCCATCTTTCTACCTATCAACAATTCGCATAATCATTTTCCACCACTCTTGAAGAGTGCCTTTGAAAACCGTTCTTACGATCGCCAATGCAGGATGACCCACTTAGCAATAAACCAAAAATAACAAAAACAACTTTACTTTTATAGTTTTACAAAACTTTTCAAATTTTAAATTTAGATCCAAGGAGTTCAACCTACTCTTATTTCAATTTTCAAGTTTTCATTTTATTTGCTCTGTTCGTAATTAAATAAAGAAATGTACGTCAAGTTAGCAAGGTTAAACAAAATTTTTTTATATTCAATTTTAGAAAAACTCTTGTTCTCTCATATTATTTTGTTTTTTTCAAGATAAATTAAAGCACGTGTGTACGTGAAAGTAATAAAGGAAAAATTTTTTTGTTATACATTTATTATTTTGTTTTGTTTTTTTTTTTTTCGTTATTATTAAACAAAAAGCGGTGTTTACTTATTTAAAATTGATTTTAACTGTATTTTTTTTTTATAATCGTTTTTGTATTGACATATGAACAATGAACGCGTCCAACAACAATATGAAACCTAACAAAAAAAAATTCACGTTTTTAATATGAATTTCCATAAAAAAAAAATCTCTAAAGTTTTGTCAACATTTTGCGTTCATAAATTTAGATTCATATTTTATTCCGCTTCTGCAAGCATATCATGTGTACAA
Organism: Condylostylus longicornis; assembly: GCF_029603195.1. NCBI lineage: Eukaryota > Metazoa > Arthropoda > Insecta > Diptera > Dolichopodidae > Condylostylus > Condylostylus longicornis. The sequence continues at coordinate 2,635,077 of NW_026578043.1, forward strand.
TAAAAGAAAATTTATTTTATTGTTTTTTATACACTTTGCTATTTCATTCTAAATTTACGTAAAAGCTGCTATTGTAGTCGACAACAAATAATTTTTTATTTTTATACTGCATTTTTTATTTTTATACTACTGTTTTTCTTCTATAATAAATTTTTCTATTTTATGATTGCTTTCGGCTAATATTTAACGTTGTAATAATCGGAGTCGAAATTAAATGAAAAATTAAAAATTAATGCATTTTAGTTTTCACAGTTAGTTATATATGTACATTATAAATGTGTAGTACAGATATGTAAAGCTAGCTGGGTATAGAATTCAAATAAATTATTTTCAATTTTATTTATTACACTCCGAAGATGAATAAGTACGTCTTCGTATTATAATAAGCAGCTAAAAATGAAATGATTTTAATCGAATAACAAATCGAATAATCTTGTGATCAGAATTAAGCCCACCAAATTTGGAAATTATGGTCAGTGAAAATAGTTCAATATTAGTCAAACAGAGTCGGGTTAATTTCATATTTTAATATCAATCTGTCAAAAAGATTATAACACCGTAACCACATAAAAATTATATTAACTCATTATTTATTGTGCTTTATTTTAAAGAATATAAAACAATGAACATCTCTGAGATAGTTAAGAGTAGTTTGTAGGTGGAACACCTGTTGTACAAGAGTAAGCCTATAAATGTAAATATGAATTATTTGATTCCTATTTTCAGACATGCAATGTGATTATAAGTATTATTTACTTTAGAATGTTATATGCCAGAAAATTATAAATATAATAGGAAAAATATTATAGGGTCGGCAACTAAACTATTACAAGATTTAAATTTCAGTTGAAAAACATATAAATTTTCTCTTATATCAAATAAATTATACCAATTTTTGAGTGAGTAACCATTCTATTACGACATGAAGAAATTCGAAATCATACTTATACATCTAAATATTTCTGAAATTTGCTATTCTAAATGTAATCTATTACAAAATTATGATATTCTATTAAAAATAAAATTATTATTGCATAACTAATTTTTTTATTATTAACACGTTCTCTTAAATACTTTTTTTTTTAAATTCTAAACTGTTCTTGTTGATTCTTTTGAAAGAACTTTATTTTCTTGTTCATATAATGTGAATAATCGAATATTATCGATACTATATTAAAAAAATAATATCACGTTCGCGTGTCTAGTACTTTAATTGATAAATTTATGCATAACCAAGAAAAAATATACGTACTTTGACGAAATATAGCTAAATGTCATCACATAAATTTAATAATGAATGAATTATCAATTTAACATGTCGCACTAATATTTACATTTGGATTTCTTATATATACATATGTAAGTTTGTTAAATTCATGATTGAAATTTCATTTCAATTTTCAAGTTCTAGAAAAGTTTGAACATTGGCTCACTATAAGAACAACCAATAAAATATTGTACAATATTGTGTAAGGTTAAAATTACAATAATTATGAAATAAAAGTTCCATTATATTAAAATGCTTAAAATAATAAGTGTGTTAGAAGTAGATCTAATATTCTTTGAACATAATTTTCTAATTTTTTATTACAAAAAAGGTTAATCTCAATTATACCTCAAATTATATATTAAATTATATTGACTGATAAATTTTTAATTCTGCGTGGCACATTTTCATACAATAACCCATCCAACTATCCTATCCAATTTCCGCCAACTACCCATCCATTAACAAACCAGTAGAGTTTAATTAGAAAAGCTGTTTAATTATTTCTGTATAGAATAAAATTTTCATTTAACTAATATTTTGCTATCGGGCACGACTATATAGAAGTTTTTCGTATGTTATTTTCTAAAATATCTCCTAAAAGTATGCAATAAATATTAGTTGAAAATAAAAATAGGATCGAAATTCTTAAAGCGCCCTTATTTCACTCATATTAATGAAATCAATTGTGCTACTTAACAAACCGGTTATATAAACAAAACAAATACTTAGTAATCATGTGAATTACAGTATAAGCAATGTAGAGAACATTTCGTCGGCAATTTCTTCATGCCTCTGTAGCTCAGTTGGTAGAGCGTCCGCCTAGAAAGCGGTAGGTCACTGGTTCGAGTCCAGTTCGAGGAGAAAAATTTTTTTAATGAATTTTTCTGCCTTTAACTCGTTCCTTTGATTACGTCATCCATCTGTTTTGCAGTTGCATGAAGAAATTTCCATTAAGATAAACCGATTATATTGTTTAAAACTTAAATGAAATCGAAATTAAAATAATTGTAAAATAACTATTATTCAATATAATGCATTATAAATGCTGAAATCGCAATATTTTTACTTACTATATCATAATTTACGTTTAATTTAACCTCAATGGCCTTATGACTATAATTTTAGCAATAAAAAAATTAATAAAATCAATTTACTAAAAATTTAATACGATAATAACAATATTTTTGAATGCAATATATGGGAATGACCACCATTAAAATTTTTGCAAAATAAAGCTTTAATAATATAGCTGCGCATAATTTGTTTGTTACCTTAAAAAGTTTTGACACCTTTTACTTTCAATTTTACTTTATAAATATATATATATTTAGATATTTCATTTTTATTCTCATATACGAGTACATATAATATTTCAACTATCATTACTAATATAAATTTATATGATTAATCAAAACATCCTGACAAACTTAAATTGATTAAGCTTTTTAACTTAAAAATTTTTTATTATATAAGTAAGCACACAATTTAATACATTATAGTCGTACATTATGCATATGTATGTATGTATAAAGGTATATGTGTAAACAAAATAATATTTCTAAAAATGTTTATAAACATTACCAAATTTATAAGGAAATTTTGCAAATACCTTTACGTATTTTTTTTAATTTTAACGGTCGTATATCGCTAGATTGCTAAAACGATTGATGAGAATAAAAAAAAAACAAAAAAAAATAATAAATTTGAAAGTGAAAATTTAACTTTTTCTTACCATATTTTTGTACGTTTTTTTTTACTATACATACACACACATACTTTTTCTTTGCAATTACATGCATTTTTTATATATTATAAAAATTAAAAGGAAAAAGTAAAAATGATAAATCAAATTAAAAACAGGTTGAATCAGATTGAAAAAAAAAATTTACTTAATAGAAAATAGAGAGTTTTTGAACACTTACGTCTCTATATACAGCTATGTATAACTACGTATGTACTATTTGTGTATAAAGATTATAATCCGAGTACATACATCTGAATAGTTAGTTACATTTAGTAAGTGATAGATTTAAATTTTACTATACTAAAGTTTATAGTAGTTAATATAATATAAAAGCTAATATGAAGTATAAAAGGAAATTTTAATCAGGAAAGACCTATTACCTCCAGATATAATAATAAAAATAATAATGGCTAGAAATATAACAACGACCAACGACATGACCATAAAACCATAAAAACTGAAAAATCAACTATCAAACTCGTAACTACTTCATAAATGTTCCTATATTCATTACACCTATAATATACTTCCACTTTCTATTAAAAAATTTTCATACTTATAAAATATATTAATATATTCTTAAATATAATATTTATATGCATGTGTAATTTATAATTCGTAAAAAAATATTTTCCTCTTAAAACAGAAAAAAAAAACATTATGGTCTAGTGTTTTAAAATCAATTTTTTTTGCTCAAATCTACCAATATGGAGAGCGTATTGTTATAGATATACAACATAGGAAACACTTTAAAAAATTATTAATGAAAACAAGAAAATTGGCAGTTGTCACAGTTAACCATAAGAACCTTGTGATTATTCCTGAACAATCTTTATAATAAGTGGTTCAGGCGTCTCTAATAATTTTCAAATGCTATGATTTAACACAACAGCATTGACAAAACGAATTAATAATTCGTTACGACTGGCATTTCTATATAATAAAAAACTATTTGGATTATATTTTTGACATCAAGCGGTTACGCAGGAGGAGTAAAAAACAACTATCCTAAAGATCATACTATATGTAATTTATTATCTTAAAATTTAAATAAAACAATTGTTTATGATAAACATATTATTCATTTAAGTAATCACTTTGTCTCCATTATAAACATCATAGCAAATTGATAACATCTGTTTGGCATATTACAATAGTTGTGAAAAGGAAAAGTTTTCGAAATATCTAAGTATATAGACATTAGATATATAAGTAAATTCACTTACATAGAGATCGAATATTTATGCTGTATCCTAAGGCGATAATCAATATAGAGTTTATTTTTTCAACATTTAATTTTTGGAAGAAGAAAAAAAATGAAAATTCTTCTATTAATTGTATAAATTTTCTATTTCTTTCTTATGATTTTGAAATTTTTTTTAAAAAAAAAGCACTGTACATAGCATAAGTTATTCACCAAATTTCATTAAAAAATCTCACTCAGTTTATTAAACTCGATGTCAAATAATTTATTTTTAATTTTTTCGCTAAAATCTTTTTTTAATATCAACGGGTAAACAAAAATTGACCATTCATATTGCATGGAAACGTACTATGGAAAATAATTTTCAGTGATCTTTCTTGGTGTGAGTGATCGTTAAATATATTTGGGTTGCATTTTCTATAATGATTCCTAATATGCTGCAGTTGTATCTGATCTAATAAGGAACTCTATAAAGGTATTTAATTGATTTATATTATTAAGGTATAATTCGCGCTTACTCATAACGTCAATTTTGTGTTATATTAAAATTTTAATTACAAAATATAAAATATTTTATATAATATCAAAAATTAAAACCTCCAGCTCTATTCTGCCATTTATAAGCGACGCCATATATGTAGGTGATGAAGCGTTAATTATATAATTGGAGCGTATAATCTTAACTACTCGTATGTATTACTTTTGATTCTATGATTCAATTCATGAATTTCGGTTTTAATTTCTTGTGCAGTCAATTTGATAATAGAAACGTTTGAACTTTTCATTTTTCTATTTAATTTTAGCGAATATTTATCATAAATACAATCATAGAGCAGCGAGATTTTTTTTTTTAAATTAAAAATATGTTTTTTAACTACGACTGCTATCTATATAGGAAATTTACAACAAAAGCAAAAAAATTCACAAAAAAAAAAATATAAATAAAAATTTTGTATGAAATTTTTGTAAAGCAAATTGGTAAATTTGTTTATTTACTTTTCCTCTACTCTTTTATATAGTATAGAAAAAAATCTCATTTTGGCGTGGTCGTTTTAATAATCAATACTGGCTATAGATACTAAACTATATATATGTATATATGTATATAATTCACTTAAATATTTACATAAATATGCAGACTTTTAAAATTTTAATTTTCGGGAGGTATACAGATTTTAACTAACAACTTAACAAATTTTTTTTTTAATTTTATTTCATACTATATTTACGTAATTAGAAAATATTTTTTATTTTGGATTACAGATGATATTTTTAAAGATTACTAGCTATATAATTTTATACATAGTGTCTAATTTTATATTTTTAAGTATTTCGAACCAAACATAAATAATTAAGGTAATTTTGTAATAAATTTTAAGTGATACGGGGCAATAAAATTTTTTAAAACTTGTTTAATTTAAATATTTTATTTTATAAATTAAATATTTTATATTTTTATACAACAAGCTTTATAAAAACAATTCATTAAGATTATATTTTTGGGTTTGCGATTTTTTTCTTCAACAAAGTTTTAAAAATTATTTTATTCTTTTGAAATTAATATTAGTGGCTATCGCAACTAAATCAAATTTATTTAATTTTACTTTAAATATAACGTAAGCATATTTCTTAAGTGAATCAACACAAAATTCACGTATTCTTTTTTAGCCGAAGATGACAGAAATGAGTACCCGTATGCACTGAAGTATTTTTGAAATAATTGATATTGATATTTTTCGGAAATTTTATCTTGAGTACTTATCAAGTCTATACTCGAAAGCTAATAGGTGGAAGTGAATAAATGGGACAAACAATTCGAGAGGAATAAAAAGACTACTCATTTGAAACGACCGATACTTAATTTAAAAGTTGCATAAAGTGGCACATTGTACATGAAGTACTTCAAATAATTAGAAAATGATGGAATTATGTGTAATTGCAAAGAATATTTAAATTAAATCACCCTGTACATATAAGAAAAAATTTAATTTCCATAAAAATTCAAGTACATTTTTTTAAACTGTAAGATCCATGTAAAATTTATATGCAGTATAATATATGCATATTTTGATAAACTCTGTAGTACTTATGTTTTTAAATTATTTTTTGCTTTTTCTTGACATATTTTATTTGCCAAAAGAATGTGGTCTTCTAAAATGGTAACGAATAAATTTTTTAATGAATGTGGTTTAAAAATTATTAGGAAATAATTTTGAAATGAAAATTTTTGTACAAAATATTTTCTAATAAAAAAAAAATCCAGTTTGAAATAAGCATAGATAGTTATTTAGATTAGGGTGTATGGAATGTGCTTTTAATTCCATATAGTGCATAATATAGTGTTAAAATGTATTTAGGTAAAAATTTAACAGAAAGCCTAAATTGTTTTTCAATTACCAACACATTTACAAGTGTATATTTATTTAAAATTGAGTATAGTTTGAAAATTTGTTAAGAAATTGTAATAGAAAGGTGTTTTTTTTTTTTTTTGCAAATTTTTCATTTTTTGCCGAATAAAGTGCTAACACATTTCGATTTTTATAAAAATGTAATACATTTTTTAAAGCCAATTATATTTAGGCAAATCAAATAAATTATTGAGTGATTTACAGCGATAGGAATGTAGGTAAGAGCTACTTTTATAAAAATATAATATTTCTAAGAGACATTTCTGAACGATTAATTTATTTCTTTTTATTAATGAAAATGATAACATTTGGCAACATTGTAAATCGTTTGAATTAAAACATTATACCATAAAATTTGCTTCTATACCTGCATTTGGTCAAATATTCTCCTTATTTAAAGAAGAAATTCTGAATTTTTTTTGCTGACTACGTCTGAATGACTAATTTTATAAATAGAATTTTTAATTGCTTTCAAAGAAATTCAAATCAAAATTTATTATCTTAATCAAAATTGTTATTTTATCCATATTATGGTTACGAGGGTCACTATTTATATTTCGGGTCCTGGCAATACTAGTGCTGCCAGGTGCAATCTGACACTTCCATTGGAAAGTTTGACATTTTTTAGGACAACTTCACTCAGAACGTTTTGTCATTCGAGCGCGAATTGTTTTGTTTACAGTGACTTGAAAAATTCATCTCGGTCAAAAAATGGAATTGTCCCATGAAAATTTTCGTGCGATGATTTTTTACGATTTTTACGGCGCGGATTATCGAGACAAGAGTGTCTCGATCAACTTGTTTCGACTTTTGGTGTTGAAGCACCATCAAAAACCACTGTAAATCGCTGGTACCAAGAGTTTGGTTTCGGACGCCGTTCGCTCCAGGATGAATTTCGTGAAGGTCGGCCAATTTCGGTCGTTTTGCCGGAAACCATCGATGCTGTGCGCGAAATGATAATGATGGACCGGCATGTGACATACTGTGAGATTGAGGCATCCTTGGGCATTAGTTCCACCAGCGTACATAAGATATTGCATCAACATCTTGCCGTGAAAAAGGTGTGTTGTCGATGGATCCCAAAAAATTTGACGATTGCACAAAAGAAGGCTCGTGTCGATTGGAGCAAAGAAATGTTGAAAAAATTCAATCGCGGTGCGTCAAAAGACGTTTATAAGATAGTCACAGGTGATGAATCATGGATCTATGCATATGAGCCCGAAACGAAACAGCAATCGACCGTATGGGTGTTCCAAGACGAGCCAAATCCAACAAAAGTTGTTCGTGGAAGAAGCACATCGAAGCAAATGATCGCGTTTTTTTTGGTATAACCGGTCATGTGGCCACAGTACCTTTAGTGGAACGTAGGACGGTCAATTCTGAATGGTACACCACCATCTGTTTGCCGAAAGTTTTCGAAGAAATAAGGAAAACAAACAAGCGCCGGCGAATCATTCTTCATCATGACAATGCAAGCTCTCACAAATCAGCTGAAACAATGGACTATTTGAGCACTCAAAATGTCGAATTGATGGGTCATCCGCCGTACAGTCCTGATTTAGCACCCAATGACTTCTTCTTATTCCCTCACATCAAAAAAAAAATGCGTGGACAACGATTTTCAACACCTGAAGAAGCAGTCGATGCGTTCAAAAACCATGTTTTGGAGGTGTCTCAATCGGAGTGGAAAAAGTGCTACGAAAATTGGTTTCAGCGCATGCAAAAGTGTATTGATTTTCATGGGGAATATTTTGAAAAACAATAAAACCATTTCCAATGATAAGTGTTTGTTTTTTATTGCTAGACCCGAAATATAAATAGTGACCCTCGTATTTAATTTTTTTTTGCTCCATATCTGTAAATTTTTCTTTCTTCTAAATGTCGTCATTTTGTTTTTATTAAATTAAATTTCATACTAGAATTAAAATGTATATAAATTTCATTGTCAAATATAATGACGAGTGAATAATTCAACATTTTCGGGGTATCAAGTTTAAAAACAAAAATGTGTTCCATATACTGATGCATTGCCATACCGTATATCATCGTGTAGATCTTTGTTAATAAGAATAAGAAATTGTTCTACAAAAAGCCTCTATCGTATCTGATTTACGAGGAAGAAACACTGAATCAGCAAATTTTTTGTTTTGTCAAAAAATTTTTTTTTTGTTAAATAGGATATTGATCAAGCGTATCGTATTTCAGTTTATACCATAATCGTTTAAATAAACGATTTTTGAAAATTTTTATATTTTTTTAAAATAGTTGCATTTATTGTTGTATGTTTGCTGTATTCTTGCTAATAGCCTGTTCTAGCACATACGGTTAACACCATGTATATGTTATCGATATCCATTGCTTACAGTTTCTTTTCACGATATTATTATGCACGATGGACAATGCAGTGTCTCTACATAATAAACACATAAATTCAATGAATTTGCGTCACGATATACTATGTAATGATTAATTCATTAAGAACTTATAACAGAGACTCTGGAAAACAAATATTTATAAATTTTATATATAAGTATTGTATATTTATAATGTTCGCAGTGTAGAAGGCTCACTGTTTTACGTAAAAGGTATGTATATTTTGAAAGTAATTGTATTTGTTTTGTTCACCAAAAATAAAACCATTAAAATTAGATGAGCTTATATTATTTATTTATATACACATGATTTTATTTTATTAAATTAATTGATTTTTATATTTGCTCAACTATAAAAAATTCCCAAAAAAATTATACTTAACTAAAACTGATAATTATATATTTGTATATATATACTTTATTATGGTATTTTTATTTTTAATTTTTTCCTAGTAAGCGCAGATATTTAGTAAATACGCCCACAAGAAATATTTTCATTTAATTGAATTCCATATGAATTCTTATCTTCACTTGATATAGACTGAAGATCGCAGTAATATGTCATTAATAAAATTTAATATTTTTAATATTTCATAACTTTTAAAATTACAAATTTATCGAAATTATTGAGAGGAACTTGTCTATTTTGCGAAAAATAAAAAATTTTTGTGATTTTTCTAGTTTTGAATATTTTATTTTTTATACTTATTTTTGAAACATACGTTCAGTATATTTTAAAATGTTTGAAAAAACCTTAAGATCATAAAAAACGTAAAACTATATACATACGTATATATAAGACCAGTTTTTAAAAAATAAAACTCGTAGTTTAACAATCAATAATTTAATCTGTAAAAGAGTTTCGCAATTTAAAAAAAAAAAAATAAAAAGTTTTGTAACCTGTTGTACAGTCAGAGGCACAAAAAATAAATAATTATTTCGAAATTATTTTTTTTTCATTGATTTTTTATTAATATATGTATATAATATATCGTATATATATACATGAATATATTAATTTTTAGGTTTATAAATTAAATATTATTGAATTTTGGAATGAAAATTGGTGAAAACTTTTAAGCTGAAAATAAAATCTAAAATTTTTCAATTCGGAAATTTAATTGAAAGATTTTTCATGCACCTAATCAAATTTTTTTAGTTTTTATTAACATTTCCCTTCCACTCCCCCTTCCAACAATTAAAATTTTATTGTAATCTTTCGTTAGTAATAAACGAATAGTTCTTTAATTGTAAAAATAGCCCCAGCAATCGTATATTTTTTTTCAAAAATAGTTCAATATAAAATTTTGAGTACAGAGAAGTACAGTACTAAGGAGATTTTTTTAATTAAATGGCAAACGGTGCGTATCTTTTTAATGAAGGCGATTTTCTATAAGAATCACTAAAGGAAATTCCTTCATATAACTACATGAACAGATGGATGTAATCAAATGAAAATTTCTAAATTTTCTTATAAATGCAATAAATTTTCATAAATCACATATTTCAAAACATTAGAATTTTGGAAAAAAGAAACAATTTCATAAATATATACATATGTATGTACATACAATTAATTTCATTCAATTTATTACTAAAAAAAATTTAACATATTTGTCATTCCATCCCTATTATGAATGTGTTTTGAAATTTATTATAGTTGCATACATAACAGAAAAGTAAAAAATTAAAATGAATTTTCGCTACCGGCTTATTTCTTATTAAATATAACAAAATATTCATAAGTACAAGCGCGATATTATTTACGAAACTTAAATCAAGTTAAGTTTTAATTACACCATAGACTATATTACACAAAATTAATAAACCATTAGACTAGAATTTTTTGGATGCCGGAAATTTTTGTTCTTAACTTGTTATTGTTTACTTTATTAACTTATAATTTTGATTAGATTCTAAATAAAGATTGAGATATTTGATTAGATTTTTATTCGATTTATTAATTATTTATGCTATTTGCTCTAATATGACTAAATGCTGTCAAAACAAGTTCGTTAAGCATTCTATATTTTAGATATTTGTTATAATATAATACAAGTATCACTTTAATTTTATATATAGTATACAAAACGAGAATATAAAACAAAATTTTTTAGTAAAATAATAATTTTTGTTTTTTTTTTGTTTTTGTTAATTAACTACATAAAACTAAAATTTTTGTTCATAAATCGTTATTATAGTTAAATTCAACAAAGTTGTTAAACAAAAAAAAAAATTTGTTCATAAAATGTCAAGCTTAATTAAAAAGTATGTTTTGATTCGAATTAAATTTCGAATACAAATAAGTGTGTAAATTGTACATATTTAGTTAATTAAGCTGACACAAAAAAAAAACACCTGATAAAATAAATAATTTTGAATTTTTTAAAGTAAAGCAACTATTATACTTTACGGCGAATATGTTTCAGGTGAATTCAATTAATTTAAAGGAAAAATTCAAATATTATTTTGACATACATAGTATAAAATCATTCAGTCATAATTAAAATTCTTATTTCTTATATTTTGAGACTATATGCGTAAATACATTGTATATCAATAAGTATATTGAAAATTTTAATTGGAATATTAAATTTTAGACGCATGTATCCTAAAAATATATAGAAAATACTATTTCGAAACATAAACTTCAAAATTTTTAACTTAAAATTGAATTTTATAAACTTTTTAAAGACTTACATGTGTAGTAAAGAAAATTCATTTAAAATTCAAACCCTAATAACTAAAAGAAAAGAATCTAAATCTGTCATTTGTTAAGACGTCGTACAATTAAACTGAATTGGACCACAAAAGCTTTTCAAATTTGTTTTATTTCAAATGCACTTAAAATTTAAAGTGAATTGCATTTTTTTGCTGTTAAACGGCATTACTTAAACTAACATATACCTTTTCATGACAAATTAGAGCTTACAACTTTTTAAAATTCTCTTAAAATTGCTATCAATCTAAGAAATAATATAATAAAAGTCATCATGCTAAATAATTTAAGCAAATTTTCTCTATCAAATCTTAATATGTATAATAAGTCAAAACAACATTTACTTTTTATACATAAATTTTAACAACAGAATAAATCCATGATCAAATTCTTAATTTTCATTGTTAAAATGAGCCTCAAGTTATGCTTTATAATTCTTATTTAAATTCTAACATTGGCTTATTGAAACTTTCAAATACAAATTTACCTAAATTATGGATGAGAATAGAATAAAGTTGGGTCGAACCAATGGTTTGTATTGTAGCACTTTTCCCTTCAACAAGTGAAAATTCTGCTTTTAAATACGGTCTTTGTATACTTACCACACTACTACAATTATTTTCATTCATATACAAAATTATTTCTAGGATTGCATATATTTAGGATGATACATACATGCAGTCTTTGAAATAAAGCAAAAATTAATATAAAGTGGGTTAACATAATGCTTGATTTTAAGGTTTAATTGTGTGAGTTAAGAAAAATAAATAGATTTTTTAATGTCATGGAATTTACCGTTAGCTTTTTGCGTTTATAGATATTTGAAAAAGCTTGCGTTTTCGGAAATATAAGGTGTCAAAAATTCAAATTTTACAAGTTTGAAGAGGCGATAACTTGAGAGGGGGTGGAGATGGAAAAAAAATTTTCTTCTAACGAAATGAACTATTTGTTAATGTCTAAAAGCCCCTAAAACTTCAAGTTGCTACAGGCTGGGGTTTAGAATAAAAACGAAATCAAAAATTTGGAAAAAAAGACTTTAGATAACGGTAAATTTGAACGGCCATTTTGTTTTTCTAAAGTTTACCTATAGTATACCGCGTCAGGGGAAGCAAGCCACTGCCTTTCTGCGTTTGAAAAATTTCAAAAATGCTTATGGTTTCATTGCAACAAATAGTTAAAAAAGGCCATTTTTAGGGTTTTGGGGGGGTATAACTTCTACAGGGTGGGAGATAGGTAAAAATTTTGTTCTACGAAAATAATTTTCTAGTAAAGATCTATGTAGATATAAAAATCTAGGTAGATCTTTTCAGCTTTCTATCTTCAAGGGTGTAGAAGTTTTGTAAACAGACACACGGACAGAGTGATACTAATAAGCGCTTTTTTCTAAAAATTTTTTGCAAAAGTGCTAAAAACAAAATATTTTTAAGACGTTCTTTTATAAATGTGCTATAGTTTTGACTTACTATAATATGCCTTGTGTGAAAGTTATTATTTATTACTGAACACATCATTATTTGGAAAAATTTGGATTTTTTTCATTCTAAATCAAATACCTAATTAAGTATTGCAGTTAATATTAACAAGCTTATTCTAAGAAAGAACAAAATTTTTTTTTTATAACTACATATTATGTAATTATTTTAATTATAAATTTTTATTCTTAAAAATTTCAATTTTTAATTAATTCTAAGCTTAGAAAATGAAAATTTTCTTTGATAACGTGCTCAGTAGAATTGGATTACTTAATATAATTGATAATATAATAAAAAGTACTACATGAAAACAAAAGGCTTAAGAGGTTAATGATCTATTTTAATGATACATATAATTTAGCATATATGTATATATATATATATATATATTCTTAATTAAAATAAAATATTTTACTTTTAGTTTCAAATAATAATGTAGATTACACTATTATTATAATAATTATTATATTACAAATGTGCCGTTCTATTCAATGAATTTCAGTATTTAATTAAATAGAAAATTTTTTTTTTTTAATAATAAAAGTGAAATGTGTATAAAGAATGATGAGTCTTTTTTATTATAATATTTAATTTAATTATTAAAGGAAATCGTTTTTTATTCTTGATCACAAATAAAATCTATGTGAGCAGAATTTTTAAAATTATTTAATAACTGAGTTCGATTTCGCTTTGTTAGTAGACTGAATTCAGAGGTAAAGATAATATTCAACATATTTATAAAAAAATATTAAACAAACTATTAAAAATTATTCAATACTATGTAATAAAAATTATCTCCTTTGGATTTCAATTAAAATATTCACTTTTACACTGTCCTATTAAAACAAAAATATATGCATTCTTGCATAAATTGCAATTTAAAATTTACATTTTATATCAATTATACTTTATTATGACTCAGTCACCTATAAATTAACAGCTTCATAATCATATTATTATAATTCTGAATTAATAAAAAAATTAACACCATTCTAAATAAGGACATAAAATTGTCTTATATTTCAAATTTATAATTTTTTGTTCTTTTTAAATTAGAACATAATCACTTCACAAATTCTCATTATTAATAGAAGAACAAAATTCAAACAAATCTTTAATTAAATACAAAAAGTGTATTTTAAATACAATAATATGCAAGTAATGGAAGAAAACAAAAATATATGAAAATAAAAATCTATATTATTTTTAACCTGTTTTAAAAATAACTAGTATTATATTTTATGTTAGTTACAATAGTAAAATGTAATTTATTAAACAAAAACAGCATAGAAAACCAAGAACTTTTATAAAGTGTTTCATTAAATACTAAGTATTCGAATTGAAAACAAAAATGAGTTTATGCATTTGAAAATTTGGTTAATGTCGAAAATAAAAAATAGCCTTTCCTTTTATTTCTTTTATAAACTGGTACAATTTTACACAAGTCTAAGTCCGGAATAATTTTGCTACAATACGAAATATTCCCATTTTAATTGAATTCCAATCCATAAAATTATTTTAGCCATTTACTTATTAAGTAGATTATTTTTGCAAAAATATCTGAAACTTGATCTAACCAAACACATTTTTCAAAAAAATCTGAATTTCTGGAAAATTATGAATTAGGGTCGTGTAAGTATACACATTACGTGTTATTTATTATTATAAAATTTACAAATTACGATTTCTAAGTAATACAAAGGGTTGTTGAACGCCTAAGAACATGCCAATTTTCTAATATCGTAAGATTTTACAAAAACTTTAATTTGAACTTAAAAATTTTACAACGTAAAAAGTTTGACATATTAAAAGCTATATTCTATGGGTTGAATAAATTAAGTACCTACTTCACACAAATTGAAAACAATAACACTAGAAATTCAACATATCGCAACAATAAGACGACACACCTTATATAAGTAACATTTTCATATTCTTCAGATGAAAAATTTTAATAAAACCTGCTGAAATGTGATAGAAATTTTCTTTGACTCTGTTCTTCTGTATCCATACAATTCTTTTTATTTTAATTTGATGATCACCTGCTGATTTCTTGATACCTATCCATAGTATCGTATATATCTACATACTTTCATTTATACATAGATATATATATTCATATATGAAATAAGTAGTAATATTTTGATTAGTTATTATAACTATTATTATATTTGTTATATTGGTAAGTGTAATTTCTCTGATACATAAATAAACCAGCATGAATCATTATGTTTCAAGAAAAATATCATTATAATAATAAAAGTTTAAAGAGGAAAATGGATTGAATAAAAAATAAAAAAAAAATTAAAAACAAAAAAAAAAACAAAGTGTTCTACTTTAGATTAAGATTTAAGCGATCTCCAGGCTTCATTATTACTTTTTATAAAATAGTATATATAAGAATATAGTATATTGTTATACATATATAGCATTGAATGAATGAGTACAATTTACCGTAAACTAATATAGTAGCTCATAAGATTTATATTTATATTTAGTATCTTTTTTTATTAAAGTATATCGAAAAAAGAGAAAAAGTTTGAGTTTGAATTTATTGATCTTTTATTACAAAGATGAGAAGATTGAACTTTATTATAGTAATTTTTCTAACTTATTGTATTTCCTGTTAATAATGACTGATTTTCGTATTTGCAATCCAACTTGAATACTGGGCTCTATATATACATATATGTAGATAAAGATTGTAAATCAAAACAATAAATTATTTATTTTTCAATTCAATTATTTTTAAATGATCTTTTAAATATATGATATAATAGAAAAGGAAGTTCTAAATTTAGAATATTTATAATTAGATAAGTAAAAGGAATCAAATATGCTTACTATACAAAAAGGAAAAATAATTTTTATATGATTGATCTTAAAATAGAAATCTGCAATGAAATTAAAACGTATGAAACTATTAAAGAATATAGTTTCGTGGTGCCTTGATTTTCCTATACCACTATACCACTTACATGTATAATTAATTAATTTTATTTAGACTGCAGAATTGAAGCACTCATTAAGTTTTTTTAATTGTTCGGAATTAAAACAATTATTATTTCTTAAAATGTATTTCAATAGTGCAAATTTACATGATTTTAATTTAAATATTTAACTCAACCAATTAGCCGAACATTTTAATAATATTATCCCTTTTAGTAAGTAGCAAGTTAAGCTTTTTTTCTTTAAGTACAATATTGGCGAATGAACGTGTAAGTTTAAGCTTAATTAAAAAAAGCTTCGGAATAAAAAAAATACCGACAGAACAGGATGTTTCTCTCGATGGTAAAACTAAATAGCTCTCGTATGTTTCAAATGCCATATTTATTAAACTTAAACTTAAACTCAAAGCAAAATTCTTAAACTCAATCTAAAATTCTAAAACTCAAACTAAAATTCTTAAACTCAAACTAAAACCATTTATTAATTTTAAAACTAATAAGATACATGATCCTTAATGATTAAGATAGATTAAGATAGATGTCAGCAGTTTATCGACACGACGGGCTTCTTACTCCTGTTGTCATGCGAATAGGAAGTGAAGACAATTCTCTTATATTGTAATATCTCCGATAAAAGTTTTAATTATTTCTTCAATCAATTACTTATTCTGTTCAATTAATATTATAAAATTTTGATATTAAGTACTATGATGTTTAGTAATTGGGCAAAGAGAACGAGTGGATTTACTAATATTCGATAAAAAAAACTAATATAACAATTCGCCTTTTTTCTGGTATTAAATTTTTCAAGCGAAACACAAAAGTTAAAAGTTAAATTATGGTTTGGTGTTCAATTAGCATTGAAAATTAACAATTGATTTTCATTCTAAATTTTCTAAAGTACTTACTTATGTAAAGAAATTTTTTAAAGCACAAAATTTTCTTAAAGTTATTGAGTGGAAATGATGTTATAATGTACTTTTTTTTTCTTTATTTCCGGAATGAAAATTTTTAAAGAACTGCTCAACTTTAGATAGCAAATATTTTAGTCTATCACATATCTTAAGCAATATTTGTCTGGAATAGCACTTACATTTTAAATTTGTTTTTTAGAAAAATTGAATTTAAATCTTCAAAATCAGCACCTATTCCCTTAAATTAATTTATACTTTAAAATTTTAAATATTACTTCTGAAACTTAAGCGGCTTAAGGTTACTGCCCCAGTTCCGAATTAATACCTAACTTTTATTAAGCATTTAAAACAAAATTAAGAAGTCAAATTTAAAAAAATATGTTTTAACTTTTTCCAGGCTAAGTATAGAGAATTCAATCCGAATATTTAAATAATGTAGCACTTTAAACATATATATTTAATAAAAAATGTATATATATATCTTTCAGAAAATGTCATTAATAATTAAAATTTATTTTCATTAATTTACCGATAATCGAATAAATATTTGTACCTAATTTAAATTCAACTATTTAAATAAACTCAGAAAACCATATTTCACGGCTCACAAGTCACAATATTCTTATTCTGGCTTTTAAGTAATATAAAATTTACTATTATTGTATACTATGACACTCTATAAACAACATAATAAATAACACATTCACTTAACTATTCCAACTGAACCAATTTACCAACAAAATGAAAATAATAGATAAATAAATTGTAAAAGCAAATTAGAGAAAAGGAAAAAAAAAAAGTTAAATGAGTGAATCTAAAATGAACTATTTACCCATTTTAAATTTTCATTTTATTCATTATATTTAAAACCATAGGCTAAGACGCAAGTATGCAGCTATTTCTATAAAAATTCCAGATACACAAACACACCCATTCATACGTACATATATTAATTTATTTATAAAAATAGAATTACTCTTTTAAATTTTTTATAGAAAAAAAAAAGAAGAAAATAAAGATTTCTTTTCTTTTTCTCCCAATTTTAGAATATCTAGAACGAAAGAAATTCCAAATACTGACTTAAGATTACATACTATATACTTATAAAAGTATACATAATTTATAGTTTATAGAATGATCTATGTATAGGTATTGTTTCCTTTATTTATAATTCAGGCTCATAAATAACATAGAGAAGTAGAAAACTGATCCATTCAATTATAAGACTCCAAAAAAATATTATATAAAGACGGGGTTCAAACACAATAATATATTCGTCATGGATTTTGTTGTATATCGACTCAAATGAATTTTAATGAAATTGAACAAAATTTATTATATACTTATGTATACTATTTACGTAAACTCCGCTCCAAATTTATGCGAAAATTTTGTTTCATTTAAATTTGTTAATCGAATATGAACTAATCATTTGCCAGCGTACATTTGCAAAGATTTTGAAATTGTATTGAACTAGCTTGATTGAAGACCAAATTCAAAAAGTTTATATTTCAATGTAATTTAATAGTCTGCTCTAGTTCACTGAAAAAATAAGCTAAATAACGAAAAGTAATTTGTTGAAGATCAAATTATTTTCATTTTTCAATGTGTATAACAATATACTATAAAGTGGTTTATAAATCATTAATTAAATTAAGAATACCAATTCATTTTAACAGCTTCTAAGCGTAAGATTACAAATTTTTTGATATAATCAAGAAACTATTATTAGCTTTTAGTTGTAATCGTGTTAATAGTAGTAAGTATTTGTAACTAATATAAATAGCTTGTTTTTTTTTTGCTATGGTATTAGTAGTTATATTAGTAGTTATACAAGTTACACAAGATATTGTGCATATTTTTTAATTCTTTCATTCTTGGATTTTATTTTTAGTCCATTACTTTAATATAGCCTTATATACCATGATTTTTACGATACATTATTTTAAAATAAATTATTGTTATTCAATTTCAATTATAAGTATGCATGTCTAGATTGTTTGTTATATTATAATTATGTATAGGCATACCTGTATAGTAAAAATATTAAATGGTAAGTATATTTGTATTGATAGTGAATACTTGTGCATATAATAAATATATTTTCTTTCTCTGTACCGTAATAATTATATAGTAGCAACTTTTAGTAACTAGTTTTATACTGAAATCAAAATCAGTTCATTACTTTTTCCAATATACTTTACTAGTATTTTTCATTTTCTCTTTTTTCTTTTTATTTTATTCTAAAAAGATTTATTTTTTTAGGACATGGATGATTGCTTTTCTAGATCCGCTCTAAAACTGTTCTTTTTTAATCAAAAAAAAAAAAATTTTTTTTGCGAAAACCGAAACTTAATTATTATGTATACATATATATTAAAATTAGAAACACCAAAATAAAGGAAAAAAAGAGAGCATCTTATTGGGTGATCACTATAATTTTTATTTATTCACAAAATGATATTTAAGATTTATATTTTAAAATTTATACAAAATTTATAAATTAATGTAGACGTGTAAATTATACTTAGTAGTGATTTAAATAATGAAAATTGGAATTATTGAAGCTTAACAAAAAGAAGAAATTTCAGCAAAATTCGCTTCATATTCAGTAATTTTTTGATAATATTTATGATTTTCTCATAAATTTTGCTAATATCAAAACTAAATCAGGTTTCTCATGAACCTATTTATTCTCTACAATAATATAAATTATGAAGCCATTTGCCGAAACAACTACTCCTCTACATTACTCTTTTAGCAACATTCGGAGTGTCGTTTACCTTTAAGAGAAACGTAAATAATATTGCCATACATTTGGAGAAAAATAATACAAGAGAAAAAACTTGACTTTTAACCCTGTTAAATTTTATATTCCAAACTAAACAGTAGGCAAACACATAATTAGCTCTGAAAAATATAGTATACATATATATGTACGTATATTATATGTGTGTGTATACGTATTTATGAAATTGAAAAAGCATAATTAAAAGTGCCAAGAAGAATAAACTAAATTAAGAAGAAATTTTTGATAATATTAATTATTTGGGAATAATTTATATTTTTTTATGATAACCTTTGATATTTGTTTTCTAATTAATACTTATACTTACATAACATAAAGTATACATGTACATGCAGTTTTTAAATAAAAAAAAATTTGATTTCGGTAATCAACCTATTCAAAATAATGTTTAAAGAGAAAAAACAATAATAATGGGTTTAAAGAATTTAGCAGTGTATTATTTATTTTTATTTCTCAAATATTTTTGCCTTCTATAAAATTATCAAAATAATTAATTGCTTTTACAAATTTAAAATTACTGAACACGACTTCAAGTTAAAATTTTTAAAATTTAAATAATAATTTTGATGTAAACTATAAGCATAATAAAAGTCAGGTGATCACTTAACAATGAATAATAATGCTGTTTACATAGAGCTGGGATTTTGCAAATTTTAAAAATTAAACTTGATACTTAATGAAATAAAAATTTCAAATTAATTACTAACATTATAAACTCTAGTTCTATACATTAATAACTTAACATGTATTAAAAAATTGACCTGTATTTGAATATATTTGTCTTGTTATTCAAGCAATATTAACAATCCTTGAAATTCCAATTTTAGTCTTAATTAAATTAAACTTAAACCTTATCAAATTCATATCAAAAGTTCAAGAAATTCAATTTAATTTATTATCAATTAATTGTATACATACCTAACATAATTAATACCATTAAAAATGCAATATAAATTCTTGAACACTTATAATACTTAAATAAACCTTATTATTCTGTTTACATTACAGATTATTACGTGCCATTTAAATTCCATGTGATTAGGAATTAATTATAATTTATATGTAAGGAATGTATGTTGGAACAAAAAAATAAACTTATACATTAAACATAAGATGCATTTTTATACACAAATTCATATTTTTACTGATTGAGCATCAATCACCTTTTCTTACACTTAACAGCTCGAATAAATTACATTATGTATAATTTGTTAAAAAAATGTTATGTCATCTTATATGTCATGTACGAATATTTGAATACTTGTACAAAAGTTTAAAGGTTAGAAAAATTAAGTTCAAGATTATACATTTGTCGGTTTAAGAAATTTAATTTTGAAACTTAAAATTAATACTAAGTATTATTTTGAAATTTATTTCTATAATTAATATTAGATTTAATTAACATAAAAAATATTTAAAAGACAATTTACATTCACGACTTTTTATTGATTTGTTCGTACTTAAAAAATATATTAAAATATTTTCTAAGTTTTAATCTCTCTGTAGTTTGAAATATGTTTGTAATTATTAAAGATTTAAAATAGCGCCTGTAAATATATTAAAATATTTGTATATAATAACTATAAATATATACGTATAAGTATTTGTAAATAATTGCACATTTGTACTTATTTCTTAGTTGTAAAGAAATAACACAAATTGTGTGAAAAATCAACTTATTAATTCTTTTGCCGTTTAATTGCATGGCGGTAAATTTATATGCCAGTGTAATAATATGGTGATGATGAACAAAAATATATTCTATGCAATTTTATATTATATTTATTATAATAGATATTTGTAGTTAAGTAAGTATAGCAATTATAACAATGAATATAATTAATTACTTATCAAAATATCACGTTCATTTAAGAATAATTGCATAATGTGCAGTGTGGATGTAACAGACAAATAAATTTGTTTAACAACCCTGATCCGCTAACAATTATTTATAAATCAAAGTACCTATGTGTATATTTTAATAATAACGAAAAAGAATGGGAAACCTATATTATCTTTTTAGCAATTGAGCAAAAAATTTTCCAACAGCTTAAGTTCTGTTTCAGTTCAATTGAGTTTTATACACATACTTACACACTATTTCAACATCTTTAAAGTAATGAACTGATTATTGTTTACAAAAATTATTGTGAACTATTGAAATTTGAATTTAATAATGTGAAATCCACAATTGTAATCAAAATTTTTGAATATTTAATTAATAAATTTGTGTAAGATAAGAGATAAAATATTACCTATAGATTAAATACATTAATAAAATATAAATGAAAAAAGTTCAATAACCATTAATTATTCAAACTAATTAAAGATTATTAACCTTCTTTTAGCATATTATTATAGTATAATTATCAATACAATCACATTAAATTTTTTTACTGATTGACTGATAATATTATAATTATTTACCTATATTTTACAAAAATTTTATGAACTAAAATATTTGTGATTATTAAGCGCATGGGTATTTTGATAATGAATCAAAAAACAAAAACATACTCAAATATTTAAAAATACAGGGCCGAATTGAGTAAGTAAACAAAATAAGAGAAAACGGGAATATGTATGGAGGTGATCCTTTCAACTACGAATGAAGATACAATGAGCCCTAATTATTATACTGGTTTGCACGAAATTTCTATATTATAGCTTCAGTAACTTCTGAGATAATATCAAATAACTTTTGAAGTTGTATGGCAGCTATTATAAGCACTCGTGATATCTCAAAAGCACGTTCATACAAAATTTTAGTATTGTATCTTAAGTAGTTTCTAGGATATGACCAAAAAACTATTGAAGTTCTACGGCAACTATAATAAGGAGTCAAGAAATTTCAGCGATTTTTTAACATTATTATTTACTAGTTATTCGGCTGATATTATAAGAAAACTCGTAAGCTTCTTGTTAATAAACTTCCAAAAAGGGATATATGGATATGGTTAAGTACTTGATTTTAATTAAGCGTAGGTTTACTTTTCGGTTTTGGAGTTTGATTTTTCTGAAAAGTTTGTTTGTTTATTTTGGTAAACAGTCCAAATATAAAATGAGTTTGTATAAGTAGATTGAATTTGTTTATAATGTCTTTTTAAACAGGGGCAAAAAAAAAAATGGTTCCTCATTAAAAATCCAGTTTTGGATTCCGACTTTCCTACAAAGCATGGCAGTTTGCTTTTCAACAATTAAATGCAGCATTACAAAGAACAAGTGAGACGAACAGAATGTGAAACAATCACACTTTCCTATTTTCATACAACACAATTGGCAGTGGTTAAGATTTGGACTAAATCTTAAGGCAATTCTTAAATTTTTCTAATTTGGAGTAGTTATCTGAAATATTATATATGTACTTAATTATGACAATCCGATACTGGTCAACTAATTATTAATATTAAAAATTCTTAAAGAAAATTTATAGGTCATGTAAAAATTTTGTCTGAGCATTTCAATTTGAAAATTTCATTTTATTAAATATTATTTAATATTTAAAATATTCATAAAATTATTATTTATGAATCGCATACAACAAAAATAATTTATTCAATTTTAATAGGTTACAATATAATTTTTGAGGGAAAAAAAAAACAAAAATTTTATTTATTATAAATTACCTGCATATTATTCAACTTGCAATTTAAAATGTTTCTTTCAAAGGCCTTCAAAATGTGTTTTATTAATTTTCTTTTTTAATTTATTAAATTTTTTAAACAAAAACTTGCACAAATATCCAACAAATGCATTTTATTGTTTAATGAATTTTTTCATTTCAAACTTATTTTTTTCTCACACCTTTAATCTAACATATATATAATATTTAATTCATCAATTCTATGATTGAATCAATTCAATATTTCATCTCCTTTATGCTTATTTTTTTTATTTTATAATGTTATAAACTTTATTTGTTTTTCTACACAATTATATTACGAAAAATTTAATATTATTTAATAAAAACTCAATCCGATTTAATTTTCTCAAAAAAAAAAAAAAAAGTTGGATATACTCAAATCGATTTTAAATAAAATAATCGTAGATCATCATCATCATACACTTCAACAAAAATATTTCATCTTTAAATTAATCATTATATCATTTTAGTATATGTATATTTAAATATCGTCATCATTATCATCATCACTAACATATATTTATATTATGTATATAATATGAGTTGATTACCATCACAAAAACCATACAAAATTCCTGAGATTTTGCAAATATAAAGTTTTAGTTTTTTTTTCTGTTTTCAGATTTTATGAATAGCAGCAACTATATGTATATTACTCTTGATTAAGTAAAATAAAAAATATGTGTAAACATTATTAAACATTAATAAACATTAAAAAGCAGATCGAAAGGAAATTTATAACAGCGACAACAATCAAAAGCAAAAATAAAAAAACAAAAGAAAGCAAAAACAACAAAACTAATTTAATTTTGTATCAAAAAATTTTATTAAATAAAAAATTTAAATTTAAATATAACAACGGTAACACAAAACAATAAGAAAAACATGAAAAATAAAAAATTCAAAATATTGAATGAAAAAAAAAATACCGTTTATTTATTGACACAAAATATGAAATAACGGTATTAACCGAACAAATCAGTGACGAATCAATGATTACTTTTTGCGAATTTTTTTTTTGTTTTCCTTTTCTTTTTCTTATTTCTGTAAAATAATTTTAATTTTTTTTTTTGTTATTGAATTCAGTTTTTCTTTGTTTTGGTCATTTTTATTTCAATTTGACTATTTTTTTTTTTTTTTAAATTCACTGTTTAAAAAAAAATTCATATTTCTTGTATATAATTTATACAAAACTGTGTTAAATATTCAATTATGTAAATATAAAAGAGTTTTTGAATAAATAATTAATTAATTTGTTTAAGAAAAGGGTAGAAAGGAGGAACAAAAAAAAATGGATAGAACCGTTTATTTGGCCAATAAATATTAAAGAATTTATTCGTTCATAAATTGTTTATGTATATTAAATATTATAATTATAATAAATTCATAAATGTACTGTTATTTCAAGAATGCAATTGCATTTTCTACTTATATAAGTATTAACAATCTACTACTTTTTTTAATTTTTTAATATAAAACTGATATCTATTCGAACTTTCTATTTATTTAATAAAAATCGCAATCAGATTAAATTCTGAGCGAATTTTTAATTTTCTAAGTTAACTAATTAAATGTTACATAATTTTCGGCATGTAGTGTAGCATATTGGCAATACTTGATTTCGACTTAGTTTTTTGTTTTCAATCTAAATTATTCCAATTAATTAATCGAGCTAAAATATAATAAAGTAAAACAAAATTTTTTTTTGTTTATAAAATAATTATATTTTTTGTTAATTATGCACTTTTTGTTTGTATACCTGTATATGCTCAAAAGTTTTATTATAAAATTAAATGGGCTAAATTAAAAATTGAAAATTTTAGCAAAATATGTGTGTTTCGATATCAAACTTGCAATATACTTATATTATTGTTTAAAATTCAGAAATTCTTTCAATTTTAATAATTTATCGATTAAAATCCATTAAAAATGTTTTATTTTTCAATTTGCTTTCTATATAATTGATTATTAAATTTGTTCAATGACAAAACAGTGGGATATAATTAAAATTAATAAACAAAAATTTATGTTAAGGTTTACAGTACATACTTTCACGTAATTACCAATTAATTCATGATCGTAAATATAATTTTACTGAATTTAATAACATTTTCATTTAATATCGTAAATATTTAGTTTTTCTTAAATTTTTTAAAATTATTTAGGATTTTTAATATGTACATATGTAAGTATATTATATAGTTACTCCAAAATTATCTTGCTCAAATTCTTGATTATTATTTTAAAAAAATTTAAGTTTCAAATATTTATTTTTTTGTTTCAATATTTTATTCAACATTTTAGACATTATTCTATTACCATTAATATTAAATATTAATTTTTACTATTATTATTAACTTTATTTACTTTATTTGTTTTTATTTGTTTTCAATATTAAAAAAAAAACACCTGAATTTCGAACTTGTTTCTTTAATCAAATATTTAATTAATGTGCCTTTATGTGTGTATAATTTATGTACATACATATACCTGCAAGATTATATTATTCTTGATTACTATTTCTCTATTAAAAAATATTTTCGTTTTTCAATTAAAACATTAAGTATTTATTAGTCATATTATTCCATTTTTTTTATTTGTATGTTCAACATAAAAATATAAAAAATTACTTACATATATACATATATAAAATGCAAGTTTATTAAAATGTCCATAAAAAAAAAATTTCATATTGCAATAAAATGTTGAAATACTAAAAAAAAAAGACAAAACGAAAAGAATAAATTTTTAAGAAAAATTGAGAAAAACAAAAATAAATATGTGCATAATACAAGTAACAGGTGCACTTGATAGCCTTGTAACTGAAACTGAGATTAAGAGAAAAAATAAGAAATAATACAAGAGGCGCGCAAAAGCAAAAAACAAAATTAAAATCTCAGCTCAGACAGAGGTAATGAAGTGGATTTAATTTTTTTTTCCAACCAAAACATAAAAATTTATAAATATTTAATAGACAAAACCAATAACAACAATACAAAAAAAAAACTCCGGACTACAACTACTTTATGATTTTTTTTTTTCCTTTACTTGTCCAATATGGTCCCGTTTATTAAAAATGAATTATGCAAATTGCAATTTTATAATTTTTTCTTTTCAATTTTTTTATTCAATATTAATAATTCATTATTTTCACGTTTTCATTATTTTATATACATATAAAGACATACATAATTTTTAAAAAAATTTACTAATATTGTTTTAGGTTATATTTAGGTACAAAAATGATAACGGAACTTCATTCAAATTCTATATTAGGTGAATCGATTCGAAAAAATATTTTAAAAATTACATTTTTTAATAATACACACAAACACAAAAATAAAAGAAAATACTAAAAAAAAAACGGAAAAAACGGATAAAATGACGTCCGTTCTGTTTAAAACTCACGGTACGAATGAATAAACACAAAATAACTGAAAATCAAATTATTATTGAATGATTTTTTTTTTGAGTGAATATAGAGAATAATCACGCACACACAAATAAAATATGTAAACAAACTACTCACACAAATAATTATGTATAATTGTGTTGAGTAATATGTATATACATATAGAATATGCATGGAAATGTGAAAAAGCATAAAATAAAAGAATAACGGTTGAAAACGTTTTTTTTTTTTTGTTTTTTTAATATTATTTTTAAATCATACTACGAATGTATTTTAAATCGAAAATTTAAAAATTTAAAATTATTTTATTATACAACAAATTGTATGATGGACAAAATGTTGTAAGGTTTTTTGTTTGGTATACGTTTCTATACCAATTTACATGTTTTAGAGCATAATAAATGAACTTTCTGTATTTTATATGAAATATGTATGTATGTATGTAAAACCATATTATTTGATATAAAATTTGATAATATTGCTTGTTTATCTATTAGAACATAAAGTAATTAAAATATGTATGTATGGTTGTATGTATAAATATATATTTACATAAATAACCATAATATGTAATTGCATATTTTCATACAAAACAAATTACGTACGAGTAATTAGGGCTTTCCCTTAATTATTGTTAAAGTCTCCGAAATTAACTTTCAATCTAATGATTTCGCATACAATATGATATATGTTCATTTGTGTACATACTTAAGTGTGTATGCATGAGTAAATTCAGTCGAATCAGATATGATGTCGAAGTTAATAACGTTTGAATTTTATAAGTAAAAACTAAAACCGAATAAATTCAAATAATATTGAATTTTCATCTACAGCCATGCTAACATTCCTTATCAGCACATGCTACTCTACTATATAATGAAATTCGAATAAAAATGAGTCATTTAATGTTATTTACTATATGTACATTGAAACTAATTTCGGAACTGTGTTCATTAAAACTCGTCTCTTCATTAAAAAAAATAATTGAGAAATGTATTCTAGCTCTTGAGATATGCATTTCATATTTTATCGTTATTTAAAGTTTCTAAAAATAAACTATATTGTGTTTAAAAGGACATTTTGTTTTTAGTTTCGATTCATGAAGTTTTACAAATTGAAATAGAACTGCTTCGTATACAATTTTTAAGTGAGAGTTTTAATAATATATGAGTTTTACAACTGAATGTGCCACTCTATGATGGTCACTCTTCTGCAATTCTACTCTTTCTTTTTCTTTTAACAGAGTTGATCACCTTATTTTTGATTCAGGTTTTATCTTTTAACAGACATTCTTATTTTTTCAATTTTCTTTTATTAATAATTTGATGTCGACATTGGTTATGTAGTCGATAGTTGTTTTGATCCAGATTCATTAAGTTTAGACTTTAGAGTGTATGTAAGTATGCATTGTATATTTTTCTTCTTTTGTTTGTTCATTGATTTTTATTGATTTTGTTCTCTTCTCGTGTTTATTTTCAACAACAATTTTATTTTAATATATGTAATGCATGTAGATACATATTTATTTATGTATCTATTACACAGATTTTCTAAATGTATCCCTGTATCCAGGGTTGTATGAATAACCATTATTTTGTTGTACTTACGTCCACAAAAATTTTAACTTTTGGATATTTTCTTAATTCCCTTATGCTAATTTTATATTTTATTTTAATCATGAGATTTTTCGGCAAAACTATAGAGAGAATATCTATTAAGGCATAAACTAAATGTATAACAAAAAAAATATGTGGAATTAAAATTGTATTGTATAAAACGGAAAAAAAAAATGGGAAAATGAGAAAAAAATAAGAGATGAGCACGAAATAAGTATTTTGATCACGATGTACCTACATTAATACATTGTACCCATGTACAAATGAGTACTCGTACAAATTATGTTGCTATTAAGTTAGATGTAAAAGTAAGGAAAGCAATTTGATCATGTCGCGAACTTTAATTTGAGTAAAATGACGCCGGCGTTACCACAATGCATAGGCAGGCACAGGCAATTTGTGTATTCGCTAATTTAAATAATTTTTATTCTCTTTTTGTAACAGCTGAATTTTGATATTTTTTTTCTTCTCTTACATAAGTTTTCTTAGCGGCGGCGTAATAAGTTCAAGGTTGATTTTGCGAATTTCTTTGCATGTAGGTATATAACGTTTTATCCATAGAAAAATTAGCGGAAGATTGGAAAACAATATTTCTAAATTTTCACTGTTAAAAAAGTTATTAGTATTATGAAATGAATAGCGAAAAAGTAAAAAAAAACGAACATTAAATTTTTTATAAAATTTATAAAAAGGATTACATTAC
Source organism: Condylostylus longicornis (assembly GCF_029603195.1). Taxonomy (NCBI): domain Eukaryota; kingdom Metazoa; phylum Arthropoda; class Insecta; order Diptera; family Dolichopodidae; genus Condylostylus; species Condylostylus longicornis. The sequence continues at coordinate 2,664,311 of NW_026578043.1, forward strand.
ACTTAGGAAAATGTGATGGAGGTAAAAATTTAATCTTTTCCCGAGAGGACCTTTTTTTTATTACGGTTTATTTCTAATTTGCGGTTTAGTTTATTTTTAAGATACTGAGAATTTTTAATCCTTATATAATCATGGGAAATACCTGTCGGAAAAAAAAACGAATTGAAAAAGAAAAAAATAAACTATTACCGGCACCAATTTATGTGTATATGTAGATATACATATACTAGGCAAGTATGGCAGCTTAAAAATGAAGGAAATTAATGATATTTCTTGGTGGTTTTTGTCTACATTAGTTATTGCTTAGTAGCAAAAGTTATAATGTAATCGACTATTGTATTACCAAATGTGGAACTAATTTTAAACAGATGGTGATTTTTTTTTTGGTTTTTTCATTAAAAAGTAAAAATTAGATTTTAATGAAAGTAAAAGTATGTTAGATTACAGTAATAATTAGCGAAGATAATTTAAAAGAAAAAAAATAAATTGAATAATAGTAAATTAGTTAAACTATGTATTTAATATTTTTTACCTATAAAATATTTTAGAAATTTGCAGTAAAAATTTTTGGATTTGTGTAATATTTTTTAGTTTTGTAATTAACACAAAAGGCTTACAAATTATTGGTTAAAAATAAATTACAAATTTCTTTATCATTAAGAATGTTATTTTAATATTGTGGAATAATTAAAGTGTGATAAATGTGCATATTATATGTTATTAAAGTAAAGGAAGGAATTAAAACAAAGGAAGTATTTTAGTAATTATTAATAATTGTAAAAGAAGAAGTTTTAAATTAGAAATGAATTTTATTAATTAACCTTTTGGGTGCACACTTATTTTTTAGGGACGCTGAGTGCACACATATGCCACTTTTGTCTCTTGTCCTTAAATTTGCACGAAAAGAGTTTAAATTCGCTCTCGAGAGTTAAAAGTAAACTAATTAGATAATTTACAAACGATATCATTTTTAAAATATTACTGGACAAAAGAGGAGCATGTATGCACTCAAAAGGTTATGTATTTTAAGAATATAAATTAACTTTAAGATAGACCCCCCGAAATACCTAATTATGTTTATAGGTATAATTAAGGAAAAATAGTAACTGAAGTATACCAATTCGCCGGCAATCTTGTGCCTCTCTTCGCATCTATGATCCACCTTCTACATGAAAATTACTCTATTTTTTGATATCGGCTCCACGAATTCTAGAAAACAATTCCATACTACTTTGTTGTGAGATCTAAACTGATGGGTTTCGAACTCCCTAAAATTTTTTTTATTATTATTTTTATTTTATTAATCAATGTAAAAACAAAAATTTATAACAGTTTATAAAATTACCTTTACCATCAACAATAATAATTGAGTAAAATTAATTGCAAGTTGTGACATCTGATATCCATAATAATAACTACAATATAAGAATAAAAGTCAATATTTGAATTATATTTTTTATAAATTCATAAATTATTTATTTTCAAAAAAAAAAAAAAAAATGTGAATAGAGATTAAAGAAATATAGATATGAAAATTGATATTTAAAAATTACTTATACATATATTTAAATTTATGAATACCAGCTATATACACATATACATGTGTATGTAATAATAATAATTTTAAGATTTTATAAAAAGATAATAAATCAAAAGAAATTCTGGGTCAAGAAATAAATTCTTTTTTTTTTTTTATTCATTTATTTATTTTATTTTTAATTTTGTTCCGCTTTAAATTATCTTCGAAAATATTGAAAATAAAAAATTAAAACAACAAAAAAATAAACTTCTTTATTATGTGCTAGATAATTTATAAAATAATAATTGTGTGTACCTGTACACAATGCACCTACAAAAGGTCATTCCAATCAAGTTCAATAATCGCTTAAGAATTTCAGCGATTCGTTTATAATTTTATGTAAAGTTTGGTGGTAGGTAGAATGTAATTGTGTGTATAACAATTCATAATAATAAAAATGACTTGAATCAATGGGGCCTTTATGTCTGTGATTGGTGATATACTGATATTTTAATTGTTCTTTATATTTGACACAATAGAATTAAGTTTAAATTTAAATTGTATGTATGTGCAGGTGCATATGTATGTGCATATATCATTTTTAAGTAACGGTCAATATTGAAATACAGGTAGGTATATAGGCGGAGCATTTTGCATATAATTTTTAAATATCATTGTTATAATAATTAAGTTTTATTTTGGAATATAATGTTCGTATAACATTGCACTTCAGTTTACAAGTTACTATTTTAAAGAAGATTTATCTATTCTATAAAATACTAGAAAGTTGCATAACACTCTAAAAAAACGTTTCTTTTGATTGTGAAAACTAAATATGCTTTTTTACGTATTAAATTGCTTAAAATTTTTTATTTTAATTATTTCAATTTTATTAACTAGCACAGTAAGTAAATATTTAATTGCGATTTCTGGCGAAATAAGTTTCTGCAGATAGTCGAATTTCCTAATTACGACGACAGATAATATGTACCTATATGCAAAATCATTCCAAGTACAAAAGGCAAATTTTTAGTTTAACTAATTAGATTACTGATCAGTTGTAGCCCCTTAACTTTTTCATAGCAAAAAACTGTTCATACCCGAATTACAAACTGAAAGAAGAAATATGACTTTAAAAATTCAAATATGATTAAGAGTTTATTATAAAGTATAAGATATTTGATATTATGTAAATTGTACACTACGTCACATACTCGTATATAATGTATGGGCAATGGACATATTATTATTATTTTGTGCCCATAAAAATTATTCATAGAAAAATTCGTGATCAAAATACTTAAACTCGTGCATTTAAAATAGAATAAAAAAAATTTAGAAATAACTTTTTAAAAAAAAAAATTCAATAATTTAACAAAAAAAAGACAGTAAAAGAAAAAAAAGTTAAATATGTAATTTTAATCTTATAAACGGTAAGTTCTCTTAACTCCTTTAAAAATAAAAATCGTGTTCGAAAACAATTAAAAAAATAATATGCAAACAAATTTTACAGTGTTTTTAAATCTTTTAGTAACGAGTTGTAAAATTGTTGCATAAACTATTAAAAATTTGTTTTTTATTATAACAGTACCTACTGAAATTTAGCAAGTATATAGAATAACAACTGCTGAAATGGTGTCTTCTGTATGGATTTCTATAAGGATTCATCATTTTATAACACTATTTTAGCAGTTTTTATTCCAATTATTCTCAGAAAGCCCAACACCCAGGCCTTATAGCTCGAAAAAGTGAACTCAAAAAGGAAAATGTCACTTTTGTGTTTCTTGTTCGTCTGAACATATTTTATTACTTTGCTTCGGGAGTACCATCGAGTCTCGTGTACTCTGTATTTTTTATATTTTAGATAATTAATAATTCGCATGAGACTCAATTTTGCATTAACAATGTCAACAATCAAAGAACTTCTTAAATTTATTCTACAATCATTCCAATCCCTTAAATCATGGAAATAAAAATGTTTGCAATAAATGGTATAGATAGAAACTAAAATTTTAGTAAAAAATTTTAAATGCTCACTTTAAAATTATCAAAATTTTGAAGTGAAATTAAAAAAATAAAAGCATAATAACGATAAATCATTATGAAAAATATAAAATGAAACTCTATAATCACAATAAATTATTGGTACATAATATATACATATATATATGTATGTATATGTACGAAGCGTATGTGAAAAACTCAAAAATATACTGTCAGACAAACAAAAAGGTCATGCACATTATATATGTATAAATTTACATGTAAAATTATCTTAAATGACGGAAAATCATTTTAAGGGCAGAAAAAAAAACAAAAGTAATGACAAGATTAAAACCTTTGACACTTTAATCATTATGTGAGATATTTTAATTATGTATACATAGCGGTGTAATTGCTTCCATATACTTGAAATGATAAATGGTTAGAAATCATTAAAAATGTGGTTTAAAGTAAGAATTTTTAGTAAATTTAATAGGCATAAGAAATTATTTTTAATATTTTCATAAAGCTCCATTTATAAAAAGTTAGAAATAATATCCCCGGAGCTCAAAATTGCAACTTATAATGAATTGTTAAAATGTTTATATGAATACGCACCGTATTACTGCAATTTTTACTTCGCAGGGATCGTTTAAGCATACGTAAAAATAATTGTTTGCTATGCATAAAATTAAAGATTTTAAGGAACAATATGCACATAGTATTTTTGATCCCTTCTATAGGGTTAAAATTCATTTTAACCATTTTGAATAATTGAAAAAAAAAATGAATAATGAATTGAAAAAGAATTCCAATTAGTAACTTTTTATATTATTATTTGATTTTCTTTTAGGAACGCGGAAAAATAAATTAACACCTGTTACATAAATTTTGCATAAAATATCGAAAAAAAAATAAAATAATAATATTTCAAATGAAATTCCATACAACAAAAATATTCAATTTTATATATTGATGGTTATACGTATAATAGAACAAATTTTCAAAAGAATACGTTATATCGTATACATGTGTATATGTGCACAAATATCATAAATATAAATGTTGATTTAGAAATTCATTATGATAAACCCACTCATAAATATTCTTTAAATTGGATAATACCATGATTAAATGTAAATATATAATATAAAGTTGTCCTTAAACTTTACAAATTTGGAAAAAATTTAATAAAATAATAATACATATAAGATTATATAAATTAATATCGTAAATTAATTCTTTGAAGATTAAGCAATTTTGAGCTATAATAGCTATATAATAAAAGCTGTTACAAGTTTACATTACTATTTAAGTATCTGTATATAGAATAGATTCGCATATATAAAAAATAAATTGAAGAACAATAATCGAACGATTCTTTTAATTATTTTTACTCATGTATATGGGATCTCTATATCTGTATATATAAAATGATACAAAACAAATTTTGACGTTTTCCGAATATAAAAAATTGCTAAATATTTTTCACTGAAATTTGTATTCGTTTAAATTTGTACAATAATTGTATTATTCGCAATAATTGCGGTATTCGTTTAAATTTTTAAAATTCTATGTACAGTAAATGTACATTCTATCTGCAATATAATGCGCTACAATTTTGAGGACGACCGAAATATTTCATGACATTCAAAACAAAAATACCAAATATTTGCTAGTCCGATTAAACTTAGATTTACAGATTCTTAATTTTATGGTTAATAACAAAAAGTTTTCACATTTTCAACTAATATACACAACCCATATATGATTTATGATCATTAATTTCTGTTCCATATTTATTTCTAGATATGCGCACAATATAGTGCATACATACATATATTGAAAAATTTGAAATTCTCTTGTAATTTTCAAAAATATTTTAAATTTTTAATCTACAAATTTAATATAGGAAATAAAAGTTTTTATGATTTATATTAATTTCCATTTTAGGTAAGTATAATACGCTATATTAAAATCAAATTTTTGGTAATGCCTCTAAAACTAAAACATATTATTCTCAATAATGTAAGTTTCAATATACAAAATATTTATACAAATTTTTAACTTAATTGTACAACATAATTTAAAAATATTTATACATAATCTACTTTTGGTATAATCCGCATAAAACATATTATTGGAAACATAAAATGATGTTAACATAATTTTTATAACTTCTATGTAATACTTTAAATTTTAAAAATTTTATTGCAAATACATAAGACGTTTAAAAAGTATTATAGAATATTATTGGAACTAATTTTACTACTGATTAACATCGAACAAAATTACCTTAAGAATCAATTTAGAAGAACACTTTTCTAATCCGACTTAAAAGTCTATGCCAATACTTGCACACTAAAAAAAACTGGCTTAAAATAGATTGCAAAATTTGATTCTTATAACATCGCTCAATAAGTCCGTAGGATGGCTAATAAAACTACAACATTTTAACATAATTTGATTTTATTCGTCAACATAGTCTCCTTTTATGGCGATACATTTCAGCGCTTCTTTAACTTTTCGATACCATGTTTGTAGAACGATTTATCTTATCCTTCAAAATAAGTTTCAGCTTCGGCGATGACCTCCTCCTTCGATTCAAATCTCTTTCCCTGGAGACACTTTTGAGATCTGAGAACAGCCAATAATAGCTGGGGACTAAATCAAGCGAGTATGGTAGATGAAACAGCAATTCGAAGTGCGATTCATTCCTTTTTACAATCGTTTGCATTGACGTGTCACCCGATGCGTTGTCTTGATAAAGAAGAATTTTTTCTTCTTGATGTTACAGCCTTCAATCGTTACAGGCTACGATTACGCCCTTCAATCGTTAAAATAATACCATGTAATATTCACTGTTGATCGTTTTACCTTTCTCAAGATAATCAATGAAGAATATACCATGACTATACCAAAATACGGAAGCCATAACCTTGCCAGCAGAGGGTTGAATCTTTGGGCGCTTTGGGCGGCTTTCACCGGGTGGTGTCCAATCCAGCCGACTGTCGATTTGACTTAAAAGCAAAATGGCGGATCTATGTTTCTTCCAAATTGTGACGTAGCGGCGCAAATTCTTTTTATCACGGTGAAATAGGGCCAGACATGCCTCAGAATCATCAATTCGTTGTTGTTTTTGGTCCGGTGTTAGCAAACGCGACTCCTTTTTAGACATTAGAGATTAGGCACCTAGCTCGTTACTAATTTTAACTTAATTTCTTTATATTAATTTTTCTCAATTATTGCTGTTTAATTTCTCCAAGGTTTAGACATACTTTCTTATGCCTACATGCATATAAATATTTATGTATATGTATATTTGCGTTTATCATCATTATCGTAATGAAAACAGTTATCTATTCAAAATTATAATACATATTTGTTTTTTCTTTCAGTGCTGCCATATCCGGACATTGCCCACTCACATATTACAATTTATACCACATGTGTTTTTAAACCGTTTAATTTCATTTTTGCCTTACTTTCAAAATAATGAAGTGAATGAATTAAATCAAAACTGATTATTTTTTTTTTTATAAATTAAAATTCACAATTAGACACCAACCGATTAAAACGATTATTGAGTATATAAAGACAATACACTTAGGGTCCATTGTTAAAAACGAAAAAATTTATAATAAAATTTTTATAAATTTTAATCTTAATTTTTTATTTTTATCATATTATTTCTATATAGTCGTTTTACTAATTAAATTGATCTTTGATTATATTGACAAAATTTCTTTGTATATGTATATGTATATGTTGAATGTTCAACTCAATAATCCGAAAATTGTTTCTTAATTAAATTTTTCAATTTTTAATTGACACTCTTAATGTTATTTGTGTTCAGATAAAAAAAGACTATTCCATATTTACTAAGAAAAATTAAAAAAAAAATCAAAAATTGCGAGGGTGTTGAAATACAAAGTAAAATTTTTAGGCCCGAAAACATTTTTGTGCCCACCTTTTAAAAATTATTGCAATAATATTGGTTTTTTCTTTTTCATTTTCTTTAACAGATTATTATGTCACTTAATTTGTAGATTATTCTTGTGGTATATTTGGCTTAAAAAGAAAATTTTATTAATTTTATTACAATGTTGTTTTTGCTTCTATTTTATGTATGCTTGAATCAATTTTAATGAACAATTAAAAAAATTGAATTCACCTTGAACTTTACAGAAAATACATAGTTATTGTGAAAGTAAAAAGGCCAATTAGCTATATATGAAAAGTGTTATACTGTTATAGAAAATTTGATATTGAATTTATATTATAATGAATCATTAATATTTGAATGTATGTCTGAATTTATTTAACAAAGAAGTACTCACGGAAGAGGCTGCAAAATTATAGAAATGGTGAAAAACATCATAGCAGAAGACAAGTGTCTGGCGGTTTGTTACTTCTTCAAAAATTAACACAAAATTGTTAGCGTAAGTAAATGAATTTGAGAATAAACTCGCTGTTTTATACAAAAACATTTTATGAACCAAGCCAAGAAACTTAAATTTGACTGCAGATGAGGTTTTGAGGCTGTTTTAAAATTCGGCATTTTTTGGACTTAAAAGTAACTACAAATGTTTTCTTTCTCTTTATGAAAATTTTCAATTAGCGATATAACGCAATTCCTGCTAAAGCACTTCATAGTCGTGTAAATATTAATGTTAAGTAATTGCAAGAATTTAATTAAAAGATTTCAAATTGCACTTTGTAATTATCGGTACATTAATTTTAATAATTACCTAAAAAACAAATTCTTTAACATTATGCACCCTTCATATTTTATTAAATTACAATCTAGAACTTTTAATTTTGTAATTATTTAATAATTTTTTACATACATTAATTGTTCCAATACGAATACTCAGCAACCAACATTTATGAGTTGCTTAATGCACATTTTATGCTCATTATGAATATTATTCTATCTACATCTTCCATGTCAGCTCTATTGTATTTTATATAAAATTTACTAAAAAAAAAAAAAAAATTATTTTTAATCAGCCAGGATGTGATAAAAAATAATAATAATATTCAAAAATTCAATTCAAGGTTTTGAATTTTTTTTTTCGAAGGAGTTCAACAAAAAATTTTGGTTAACCAAAAGTTATGTAATAATTATTTTACAAATATCTACTCTACACAATTGTATTTTTTGCATTTTACTTTAAGATTTATAATTATTTTTTGAACATGTACACGTCTTTATATATGTTTGCTTCTGATTTGGTCTATTAATTAAATAATATTTTTATATATGTACATATTTATTTTGTAAATTATTTTAGATTTTGTAATATTTTGTTTCCGTTTTGGATTACAAGATGGTCATGCATATGTGAGTTATTTGAAATTATATTCATTATTGTCTTGTCTTTTTTATATTTTAATTTTTATATTTATTAAGATATTTTAAGTTGAATTTAGAAGAGGAGACGAGTGGTGGGAAAAAATTACAAAAATTACTAAATAAAATGGAAAGCATATATTTTTAAAATAAAAAAATTTAAATAATAACATGAAATCTTATTTGTAAAATTATTCAAATAAATGTTGTAAATCTATTATTTTGAGATTTGAAATAATAAATTTGAATTGCAATTAAGAAAATAAATCAAAGTTGATGAGAATTAATTATTTTTCACTTTTTCAATTCGCCTATATTTCAAATACAATTAATTTCTTAACTTGGACCTTACAGACATTATTTTCGATTTCTTTAAAAAAAAATGGAACAAAAATGGTTAAAATTATTAATTTTTAAACTTTGAAAAACATAAAAAAATAAAATAATTCAGTTTCTCCTATATGTAAATTGCAAAATTTTTTGGCTCAAAAATTTTGCTCACTAATTACTTTAGAATATTTCCTTGCAAATCAAACTAAAATTTCCTGTATTTTAGATTTAAATATGAAAAATTTTAATATTGCAATATGTTTAGGCAATCAATTTTATTTTGCAATATCAAATATTTTTTTTGCAATTCATTAGCGGGCTTTGATTTTCCAATATTGGCACAGATTATGCTAAGATTGAAAATACAAATTACATTTATATGAACAAATATATCATAAGGCTTTTAACCCAAAAAAAAAAAATATCAAATTGAAATTTAAGAATGTTAAAATTAAATGAATTTCATATTTATCTATATAACAATAAACTTAACATAAATATGGAAACAATTTAAAATAATTTATGAAAATTAAGACTGTAAGCTATACATATATGAGTATGAATGATAACAATCGTATAACATCACAATTTATATATTATTGTTAAAATTATAATTTGATTTCATTATTAAATCTTACGATTACACTGCGAGTAGTAAGTATAAAAAAAAGTACATACAAAAATAATCTATTTCACCTTTAAGTAATAGCCCGAAAAAATGACAAATTACAAAAGAGTTAAAACAATTATTATAGATTGTATTTTTTTTCTTTTTTGAATTTTATTGTTAAGTGCGTATAATAAGAGCGAGTCAGTATAAAAATCATAAAATATGTTGTAATTTATATTTAGGTATGTACACGATTTTTAACTTAAAACTACTTTAGTGTTAATTTTTTTAATTTTTGGTTTGTTATATACCAAATATGTTGTCTGCTATTGTTTAAAACCGCGAAAGCGTAATAGATAATGAAAATATGTAGATACTCGTATATGTACAAGAAATATAATTTTAAAATAATTATAATAATCTATACAATATAATGTTAATAGTGTCACGATAAACTTACATACGAGTATGTGCATCAGAAATTTGTATTCCATTTAGTTATTAAAGATTAAATAAATGCAATGAGCTTATCTTAAAGGTCGTTCCAATAATATGATTTCAATAATATAGTAATTAATATTAAGTGAAAAAAAAAAATATTTTTATTGCTTCTTTTATTTTTGTTTTCAAATCCTTCCTCATGTAAAAAGTAAATGCATATGCAAATAGTTTGTAAATTACAGTAATTGTATGGCTAAAAATTGGGCCCAACGAAATGACTACCTAAAACATAGAAATAATAAATGGCAAATCAATGATGATTTATAAGTGCAAAAAAAACTTACCTACATACATGCAAATTTGCAGTATTCTTCTCTAAATTTATAGAAACCAATCCGAATTTCAATTGTTAATAATTCAATAATTTAATATTTTTTTAAAAATTTATAAATTTCATTAAATTGTTCCATAGTCATTAATAATATTACAGTGTGTGGACCAATTTTTAAATAATCTGGTAAAAAACCTTTAGTAAATGTTTTGAAACCTTCATTTTTTAAAATTTTTCTAAAAGTATCAAATGCTCCCGTATATTTTAATGGTTTACCTTTAATCACTTTCATACTTTGTAATCTAATTTTTATAATATCTAATGGTGTTGTTATAATTGATGTTAAGAGACCGGAAAACATACTTGCATAAAAATGCAATAAATAATCATCATTTAAATTATATTTTTTAGATAATTTCTCTTTGTTTGTCTCATATGTTGCCAATTGTGTTATACTTGTAGCTATTGCTCTTACAGTTGATAAACAACCACCACGCCATAATGTTAAATAACCTTCTTTTTTTGTAATTTTCTTAAATGCATCATATATGCTTTTATAATTTCTTCGTTCACATTTATGTAATCTGCCATCAATTGAAATTCTTGTTAAAATCACCTCAAATGGTGTACTAGCTAATGAACCACCAATACCAGCTATAATAGCTGAAAATAAATGTTCAGAATAATTTGGTGTCTCATGATGATATCGTTTTTTAAATATATCTTCTACTGTTATAAATATTCCGATTCTTGTACTAGAATATATTATTTGTCTTAACCATAATGCCGATATCCCTTTGTATAGTGTTAAGAAGCCTTCTTTACGTTTAATTTTTTTAAAACAATCATACATACTGCGATAATGATTTTGAGATCCTTCAATGCTCATTCTTGTTTTCATAAAATCAATTGGATATAATATGGTAGAAGTTGTTGTACCAGCAAGGCCACCTATTATAAAATTTGCAATTGTAGATGAATTTTCATTAATGTTATTCATTCGATTAAAATATTAAAAATTATTTATAAAAAAATTAAATATGAATATTATTAATGGAAAAATAAATAATAAAAATTGAAATATTTTCTTATGGATGTCATTTCCATACATCAAAAATTTGATTTTAGGATTTAAGAATTCCAAATAAAAAAAATGAAAAGAATACTTAATTTATTATTTCTAATGATTTTCTTATCTAGATTAATGATATCCATTTGAATAATATTTGGGTAATAAAATGTCTTTCGTTCTTAACGTAAAAATTAATCATTAAAATTTAATTACAATATTAAAATCTTATCAAATTATTTCAACGGAAATATCAAACAAAATATCTTAAGTGTACATATGTATGTATATTTAGATTAGGCCAAATACAAGTTTTGAAAAGTAATACTCGTATTACTTTCTTTCAAAAATGACACAATTTTCCGAATAATTTAGATAAATTTGGGTTTCGATTAATTTATTATTACTTCAAACTAATTGTGAGTGCAAACCGAAAATATCACTAGACTCATTTGCTATATAAGAAGAAAAATTTAAACATCAAAGCATAGTTCAATTATAGAAACCTTCAAAACAAGTCAAATTTTCGAAATTAAAAAGAATTTTTTTTTTCAAATAACTTTTAAAAATGTTTAAAATTTTAATTATTTTATGTTTAATTGCTGCTGCCGTATCATCACCAGCCAAAAATGCCAAAGATGATATTAAAGTAAATTTGTTAGTTGTAGAAAATATTGAGGAATTCAAAAAAGCTTATGCCGAACTTGAATTGATTCCATTGAAAGCAGAAGTAACTCCGTTAGGTATTCTTCGTCATTCAGCTGGCAGAAGAGTCGCAGGTAACTTTTAAAACAAACATAAAATTGTGAGTAAAATGTGAATATAAATTAAATCTTCATTTTTTTTTTCTTCACACGATGTTAAGGTGATAGATTAGTTGCAAGAGGTCAAGATGGTCAAAATTGGCCGACTCCACGAGATGTTCAACTTACACTCCGATACCCAACAAGTGGAGTTGGTGCAATAGTCTCTTATATTCAAGTAACTGTTGATCAAAGCTCTAATATTGGAGAAGGTTATATTATTGCAGGAGGAATTGGCCAAAGATTTGTTACATTTGTAATTCAAGCACGTTCTACCTCACATTTCCATTATACAGCTGAAATATATGGTTATTAGAATAGACAAATACTTATTGTTATTTATATTTTAGAATATGTTGTCTTAGTATGTAATGAAAGAAATTTTTTAATTGAAAATTATACTAATAGAAAAATAAAAAAAAATAATTATGCATATTGCAAATAACATGTTTTAATTTAATAACCTACAAAATTTCAATTTTTTTTTGGTTAAGTTACAAAAATCAGAAAGACGTCAGCAAGAATACATTAATTGAAGATAATGATTTAAGTCAAAGCTAAAAAAAAATTCACTTAATTAATAGCGAAGATGTAAGAAAACCGAATAATAAATTCAAATAAATTATTTCAAAAGGATTTTTTTAGAAAAAATCAACATCGAATTCTATGACCATGACATTATTTTCACAGATGGTTTCTCAATGCAACAGAATACTGGTTGTGCATTTAAATATGACGAAATCGAGAACAAATTTCGCTTACCGAAATTTACCGCTATTGAATACTCAGGTACAGTATCAATTGGTAAAAAAGTGCTATGCTCAGATTCACTAAGTGCACTTAAATTAATTTATAAAATGAATCCAATTCATCCCGCGGCCCGACGAATACAAGAAAAAATATACAATTCCAATAAGTACTTCAACTTTGTGTGGAATCCATCACATGGTAATATTAAAGGCAACGAGGATGTTGATAAAATAGCAATAAATTCCGTTCAAGAACCTATGTTACCAAACTACTGCCAAATTTATTTGGATCTAAAAACAATAGTTACTTCTAATATAGTGTCTAAATGAACTGAAAACTGGAGAGAGTCAACTCATGCGGAGAAATTTAAAAAAAATCACAAATAAAATGCTAAACTGGAAAGACCTAAAGTTTCTAAGAAAGGATTCAATAATAATAACTCAACTTAGGCATAGCCATTTACCATTTACCCATTCATATATCTTCACAAAAACAAATAAACTAAATTTTCGTAAATATATTAATGAAAGAAGTCTTTTCAAAATAACCGGCCTTCAAGTTTTATCTGATGATAACTATGACGAATATATAAACATTATTAATTTTTTAAAGAAAATATATTATGCAATTATAACTACATACTGGTTTATACTGGTTATAACTACATTTCTGAGCCTACCTTAATAGTGTTGAGGCCTTTAGTTTTTTTTTTTATGTAAATAAATAAATAAATAGCGAATATGTCCGTACAGTTTAACAATTCTAAATTAAGAATTTAAAAATTTGTTGAAGTTTTGTGGTGGCAATTTTGTGATAATTTAATATTTTTTTAGGTTTGATAAACTAAATTTAATTTGACGTCAATTATTAGATTTAGGATTGTTTCAGTTTTCAGGATTGTAAAGTAGAATATTAAAATTCTTTCAGTTTTTTATGTTACGAGAGAATTATACAAAAATTTACATATGCATAACATTTATGTATAAGTACATATATTTTAATTGTTTATTAAAATATAAACTTATTATTCTTTAGTTTAAATTTGTTATTCGCAATCAATAAATTATAAAATTCCGTAATGATTCAAATTACTTTAAATCAATTTACAGTATTCTGAGATACTAATTATTTTATTTCAAATATTGAATTAGGGTAAAGACTTGAATTAGTTTTAATCAGTGCTTGTTGTGTAACCGTACATACCATTTCTGGTATTAGTTTGGAAAAACTCAAAATTTTTCTTACTACATTTAGACTTCAACAATTATTTGTAGTACAATTCCGAGGCTTTCCGTGCCTACAAAAAATTTAAATTTGTAAATACATTAATTAGATTCCAAAAAAATGTGTAATATAGAGATAAAGCAATTATTTGTATACATATAATATTACCTGATTTCCTCAAAAAGTTAATTGAGTTACTGTATTGTCAGATAGATTGCATACATAAATAAAATTTCAGGAAAATTCACTGTTTTCTTAAAAAAAGTCGTAAACGTTAAATCGACTCGTTATAAAAGTTCAGATCCTGAGACCCAACATATCCAAAAAGTTGATCCAATACCGGGACGGTAATTTATTGAGACATAAATTTGGATAAAAACCGTTCAATCGATTTTGAGATACAAAAGTGCACCGACAGACAGACATAATTTCTTTTAAAATGAGAAATTAACACTCCCGTGACGTAGGATGCAAAAGTACATTCCTGCCGAAAACTTGGCATTCGAAATGAATGCCATCATCTTGTTACCATTTTTAAAATCTACAGATGTGGCCTCTATGCTATGAATATTTAAATTAGGCTTTAGAAAGGATTTTAATTTTACCAATAATGATTATTGTATAGTTGCACGTACTTACAATTCAAATGAATGTGTTTAGAATTTGAAAATACTTGACCCTTTTTCCTTATCAAAAAAAGTAAAACGTGTACTTATGATTACATATAAAATTATTATTATCGCAATATTATACATTAATTTCTGAGTAATTCTCTCCATGCTAATTGTATTATAAATATATACCCTATTAATAAATGTACATTTGTGTGTACATGTTTGATAAATATATTATATTATGGTACTTATCGAAGAATTAAAATTTTATTCAAAATATAGAAAGTTGTATTAACAGAATTAAAGCTAAAAAATGATTCATCATTTTCATTAAACTAATAAAAGATTTTTAGTACATGTTATCTATTAAAATGGGCCTGTTAATTATAAATTATAAATCAAAAAATTGTACATATTTTAAACAGGAAATATTTTAATTGCTATAGATTAGAACTAATCTTTAAAAATCTAAAATTACCATAAATGTAAAATTAATACTTTCTTCTAAAAAAGATAAGATTTTGGCACACAATTTTCCAAATAATTTAGATAAATCTACGTTTCGATTAATTAATTGTTATTTCAAACCAATTGTGAGTGTAAATGAAAAATATCGCTAGACTCATTTGCTATATAAGAAGAAAAATTTAAACATCAAAGCATAGTTCAATTTTAGAAACCTTCAAAACAAGTCGAATTTTCTAAATCAAAAACATTTTTTTTTCAAATAACTTTTAAAAATGTTTAAAATTTTAATTACTTTATGTTTAATTGCTGCTGCCGTATCATCACCAGCCAAAAATGCTAAAGATGATATTAAAGTAAATTTGTTAGTTGTAGAAAATATTGAGGAATTCAAAAAAGCTTATGCCGAACTTGAATTGATTCCATTGAAAGCAGAAGTAACTCCGTTAGGTATTCTTCGTCATTCAGCTGGCAGAAGAGTCGCAGGTAACTTTTAAAACAAACATAAAATTGTGAGTAAAATTTGAATATAAATTAAATCTTCATTTTTTTTTTCTTCACACGATGTTAAGGTGATAGATTAGTTGCAAGAGGTCAAGATGGTCAAAATTGGCCGACTCCACGAGATGTTCAACTTACACTCCGATACCCAACAAGTGGAGTTGGTGCAATAGTCTCTTACATTCAAGTAACTGTTGATCAAAGCTCTAATATTGGAGAAGGTTATATTATTGCAGGAGGAATTGGCCAAAGATTTGTTACATTTGTAATTCAAGCACGTTCTACCTCACATTTCCATTATACAGCTGAAATTTATGGTTATTAGGCAAATAGTTATTTATATTATGAAAATGTTGTTGGCTTAGTTTGTACGTAATTAATTAATAATAAAACAAAAATAAAAAAAAATATTATTTATTTAATTCAAAGGAATATTTTGTTTTTTTACTGTATGAGTTCAATTTTGTGAAAATGCTGTTTTTTTTTTTTTTTTCAAAAGGCGAATTCTTAGCTTTTTATTCTTCCGTTGAAATAATTGAAAAAAAAATTAACTTCATTTAATCGAACCTAATACATATTAGGTTATCTTATCAATCTCATTCTTCCCTAAGCAAATCAGTAACAGATTACATATATCAATTCATATTTACATATATTATTACGTACATAATAATAATAATAATAACACGTCCATTGCTCTATATACATAATGTAATTTAAATATTTAAATCTATTAAAGTAAGACTCTTCCATATTTAAGGACTTGAACAATTAATATTATATTAGCAAATACTGTTAAAAAACTCAAAATTATTTTTGCTTTTTTCAAAATTTTCTCTATCTCAATAAAATGATCAAATATGTGCTCCTTATGATTAGTATTGACACAAATCTGGTCATTCGAACACACCCCTCAAGCTGTATACTTGATACTTTATACTTACCTATTTAAATAAAAATTTGATTTAATATTCACATTATTTTTACATAGTTATTTATTTTTTTTCTATACAAAAACCATATTTGAATCAAAAATTAGCGGTTAGATATTTATACACCATAGAAAGCTGCTGCATAATTAAAATGTGTTGTAGATCTAGCTTGAATAACAAGCGCAATATGCCTTTGTCCTATTCCACCGCTAATAATAAAACCTTCTCCAACATTAGAACTTTGATCAACAAGTACTTCAACATATGAAAGTACGGCACCAGTTCCACTCTTTGGATATTGTAATGATAATTGAACATCTTGTGGTGTTGCCCATGATTGTCCACCGCTTCCACTTGCAACTAGTCTATCTCCTAAAATTCAAAATAAAATTGACTTTATACATGTTATGTATGTACACATGCAAAAAAATTTTTACCTGCAACTCTGCTGCCAGCTGTATGACGAATTACACCAAATGGTGATTCTTGCAATTCATCACTAAAAAGTGGAGTCAATTCAAGTGATGGATGAGTATTTTTGAATTCTTCAATATCTTCAACTACAGTTATATCAACTTTAAGATCATCATTGATCTCTTTAATAATTGGTGAAGTTGCAACAAAAGCAACTAAACATAAAGTAAGCAAAATTTTGTACATTTTTTAAATTAATTTTACCTTTTTAAAAAACACAACTTTTTTCAACGTTTTTAGAAATTGTAATCGAATTCTATCGTGGTGTCGCTTCTTTTTTATAGTTTCCAATTTGCAGTGGTTTACAATTGATATCATTTTGTAAATAGTTTTACTTTTAAATATGAAATTGTTACAAATAGATAGTGATCGTAATCGAAAATTGCATTATCATTCAAGTATCCAACTAGTTATTATTGCAATAATAAAATATAAACATTTTGTAAAATTCTGTGGAAGTATTATAATATTAATAGCACTTATAGTTCCGTTATTTTGTTTTACTTGTTAAAAACCACTTCTCTTCAATATTTAAGTATTTTTCATAAAATAAGTACATTTCATAAAAAAATTTATTTCCACTTACTTAATTCCATTTTTGAAACACTGACACATTATATTTCCATTAATATAAGCTTCTAATTACAATATTAAATATCATTTATTGGAATTTTTCTTAATACAATTGAGATTTCATATTATGTAGGTTCCCAACCCACATATAATTGTAAAAACTCACAAGATATGCATATGTAGATACACGGCTGATAAAATTACAGAACAGAAATGTTATGATATTTTTGTTATGCCAAGCGTAGATTTAATATAGAAAATATTCCTATTTGTTTCAACCAGTTACTAGTAGTTTTGAATTCTTACACAAAATTTCAACTTGAGGATAAATATGATATGGCAATGCTATTTTGATTTATTTCCCATAAATTTTATTTTGCAATAGATGTCGCCCAACAAAATAAATGAATCAGCACGTTTTGTTAACAGCTGATTTTTAATAACATTGTAGCAGTCTTTTGTTTACTTTTTGCCGATTCATATTTATAATTTTTTGATTTCATCTGAAAATATTTTATTGTTTCTTTCCGGCATATATTAATTCTGTTTTCTTTTGGTCGTAAATTGAATTTGTAAACATAACATAATATTGATACGCTTTAGAATGGCGGTAAGTGGAATAAAAGAGCATTATTTCAATGAATACTCAATAAATTATTAAAAAGGTACTACTATATTAGATTTAGAGTGACAATGACCTATATGCGCAATTTAATATCGGTCATTGAACTTAGTTCTAATTTCGAGGCTTTAATATGCCTAAATTTGTGTACAAAAAATTTTATGATGACTACTTTAAAGAAATTTTTTAAAAAGAAGGGACAGAATTCCATATCAATTATCTACATACATACATATATGAAATTATAATTATTGCTATACATATTGCACATACATATTTTCTCATTTTATACATGTAAGATATTGTGAATGCTTTTTTTTTCTTTTTAGAACAAAGAAGACAATAGAATATCAGGCGTGACAAATTGTATTTTAGGAGCGACAGCCGGTTGTGGTGCTACAGTAATTGTTCAACCAGTAGATTTGATTAAAACTCGTATGCAAACTCAAGGCGAAAAGAAGATTTATAAAAGTTCAATAGATTGTTTTCGAAAAGTTATAACAAAAGAAGGTATTTTAGGAATATATACTGGACTTGATGCTGCATTATTACGGCAATTAACATATACCGGTGGAAGATTTGGTACATATAAATATCTTGAAGAAACTTATAAAAATCAGTATGGAACCAAACCGGGTTATGCTTCTAGGTTATTTATGGGAATGATTGCCGGAGCTGTAGGTTCATTTCTTGGTACACCTACTGAAATTATTTTAATACGAATGACGGCGGATGGCCGATTACCGATAGAAGAACAAAGAAATTACAGAAATGTTTTTCATGCTTTTAAAAGAATTATACAAGAGGAAGGTGCTCTTACATTATTTAGAGGAGCAGCACCTACAATCAATCGTGGAATTATAGTTAATATGGTACAATTAGGAACCTATTATCAAACCAAAGAGTTTTTAACAGAAAACCTGAATATTCCAGAAAGTAGATTTTTACACTTTTGTTGTGGATTATTATGTGGATTTTTATCAGCTTTTGTAACAGCTCCAATGGACTTTGCAAAAACACGTATACAGGATATGGCAACAGTAACAGATAAACCGTTATATAAAGGAACAGTGGATGTAATTTATAAAGTTACGCGCCGTGAAGGTTTTTTAACAGTATATACTGGTTTTATGCCTTATTTTCTCCGTATAGGACCGAGGAATGTTTTCACATTTATGTTTTTAGAAGAACTGACGAATCTTTATTTAAATTATTTAAAGTAATATTTATTTAAATTATGTATTAAAAAAAATCGTAGTCATTTTTTAATGTTATTAAAATTATATATGAATATTATTTATTTTATACAAATGAAAATTAGATTGAAATTTTATAAATATTTAACCTGTTTTTGTTTTCTTTTTCCAATGTATGTACTTGCTCATTTTAAAGTTAATATAGGTTTTCATCCAGAAATATAACGGTAGACCTCGCTTAAAATGATAAAAATGTATAGTTTTGTTTGAGGTTTTATTCACAATTACAATATTTTGGTGAAATAAATTTTATAGATATTGTGAACTACTTTATCATAGAAATGTGTCAAAGCATAATCATATTATCATATAAGGAGAATATCATATTTTCCTCCTCAATTAATATGTTGGATACCGGATTCTTGTTACATTAACAACGTTTTAGATGATTTTTTATTTCATTAATTAATGAAAGTTATTTTAAGAAATAACAAAACAATTCAATTCAGCCGTCGTCAATTTTACACTTCATCATAACATGTTATCTTAAATAATAGTACACAAGAAGTTTTGTATTTTTGACGTAACCCTGATTAAAGGCGTTTAATTTTATTTTAGTTTTATCAAAACAAGAGTCTTATAGAACATTTTTATGTTATAAAAAACTACATAATTTTATAAAACTATATAATATTTTTTATGTTATATACAAACATATTATACATAATTTTGTTGATTGTGAATTATTTTAGGTCTTGTAATTGTGAATACGATAAAATTAAATTTTTTTGCTTTGTGAATGGGGTAATTCCCCTCTTGAAGATGAAATATTTGAAAAAATCAAGTTTTAAATTTTGCCACTAGATATCTCTTTAAATCTCATATTTATGACATTTTGAAAGAGAAAACAAAATGGAAATGACATTTAATTCCACATGATTTTGTTTACATTACGTATGAACTTGGATATGAAACAATAAAAAACCTGTTTTTAGCATAAAATTTTTACATATTAAGATGAAATTATTAATTTGTATTGGAAAACGGGCTACTAAATTCATTCAATCTTTTTGTTTTATTTTTTTATTAAATTTTGTTATATAAACTTTAAGTTGTTTTGTTTACTTTTATACATATAAATAAAAAGCTCTAATACGAAAATATTTCACTTTTCTCTGGTAATCATTTTGTACTACAAAAATAAATTTTAGGTGGGAAAATATCTAAAATTTTTTTTATCATTTTGTTTAATATGAATGAAGTTGAAATATTAGTGTTAATTTACTTGTACCAGTTGAAAGTTTAAAAATTAATTTTTCGGAAATTTTTAGATATTTTAAAAAAAAAAAATTAAGTGAAAATTATTTTTGGAATCCAAAATAATTAAAAGAATTTAGTGAGTACATTTTAGTGCTATAAAGTTTAATATATGTATGTACATATATGTAGGAAGTAAATACTTATATACGTATTTATGTAATGGCATAGATTAATTTCATCAATCAAAATGCAATATAAGTATTTTCGTTTATCTGAAAATATGATTTGTAAATCACATCTGTCTTAAACAAAAACACAAAACATGGAACTTCTAATTGTACATTTGTCTAAGGATCATTAAAGTCCAGCATTTTATATATACATATGTACATTTGGCCTGAAATGTACAAACTTAAAATACAAAATACTGTCGAGATTTTCTAGTGTCCATCCATTCGCTTATCAAAATTCGCAACTTCTTAGATTTCTTTAAAGTACCTAGTAAATAAATACATCTACGTTATGGTACGTTACCTCTAATATCTAATAAGTACATGGTTACGATGTACTTATTAGATCTTAGATCTTCTATAGATCGATCCTCCTATGTACATATTCAAAAGTTCCTACGAACTAAAGTATTCAATATTGAACTGTACCATTAAATCTAGTTGCAATTCGAGTTTTAATTATTCATTTCGACTCTTAATTAATTAAATCAATTGTAATTACAATTGACTCTTAAATTCAAATTTAAGAGTCATTACTAAATTATTTTCTAGATAATTAATCCTATGCATTATGTATCTGTGTAAATGTACATATAAGTATGTAACGTATGTTATTATAATACTTAATAGACATCTTTTATAGGAATTGTAAAAATTACTAACAAGCTATTGTTGTTGAGTGAATTTTTTAAATTCCCACAAAAAGTTAAAAAAGACAACGTATTTAAGATATTTTAGATCTTGAGGTTATTTAAGTAAGTATGTACCTATCTACTACATGTGTACTTGTATTACTTTATTTGTACTTACCTTACTTACTTCACCACAAAATTAGTTTTTCATTTTTAATTCACCACTTCTATCTTAATAAATTAATTTAAATAAATGTTTTGGGTTGGGTGTTTCTTACGCAAGTTTGAAGACGAGCGTTCCTTATGAAACTTTTTTTTCAAAATGAGATACCAAAATAGAAGTAATTTTATTTTAACCGGTTAAGATTTTAGAATTATAATATTGTTTAGCATACATCCAAAATAAGTATTTGTTTCGGTTTCACGCATGAAACCACTTTCAAAAAATAAAATATAATTTTCTTATAGTTTATAATTGTCATTGTACCTAGTCACTGATTTAAGGTATCGTTATTAATTTAATATTTTTGTCAAGTTTTTATTTACCAAATAAAGTTTATTTGAAAATTGTATTTTACATACTTATTTAATTATAAGTGTGCAATCACCTTATTTGAATTAAGAATAAAGGAAATGAATTTTATTTGGAAGTTATTTGTAAGTGTTTGATGTAGTATAAAAAGAAATACTGACAGACAAATGAAAAATTCTATAAAAAGATTATTTGTATAGAAAGAATTTCTGTTATGAAGGACTGTCTGATTGCAATATTTGAAATTCTTATGGGTATAAATTAAATATGCGTACAATCATATATTAATAATATGAAGACGTAGTACAGAAGTTGCTTTATTGGATGAATACCAACCTACTTAATATAAAAAAAATATAATTTTAATAATTTCTCTTGTATTTCTAGATCGTTTATAAAAACTAATCAATATCGTGAGAATTTAAAGAGGTTGATCACTTAAAATCACTGAAATATAGAATGAATTACAATCTGTAAAGTAAGAGTTTTGCATTGAATTAACTTGACAAATTGCTGAAGCCAATTAAAATATGATCTTTGAATACAGCTAATGTTTAATATGAATTAACAATAGCGATTGATTTCCAATTTTAATTCAATTAAATATGAAGATACTTTTATTAAATTTAAACTTTTATTTTTTAGGACATTGAACTTGCCTATAATCAGTGAAATTTCTACAATCAATAAAAATTTAAAATTCAAAACTCTATGTTATTTAACCTATGTACATGTATTCCTACATATTAATTTTCATATTGTTTTTTTTTTAATATTTTCCAAATATAAATGCTAATTTTTATTAATGATTGTAGTAAAACGCCTACATTCATGCTGTAAATCAGTAAATACTGAATTGAAACTTAGGAAAATTTTTGTTTAAATTTTGTAAACTTATACTTATATGTACATAAAGCGAAATATTTTATCTTTTTATATAAAAAATCGCTACTCAATAATATATTTTTAAGAAAATTGTTATTTAATTTTTGTATCTTACGCCTACTTTAAATATTAACTTACAAAATTTATAATCAATAGTGAATATCTATATATTCCTATACTAACTCAATTAATAAATCCAAAAATCCGAAATTTGAACAATAATATTACCTAATATAGCGTCTATACAATATCAATATTAATATGAAATTAAGTAAAAGCTAAAAGACGGTGGTCAGTTCTAATATTATTGGAGAAATTTCCATTTTTATTTCTTACATATGTATAAAATTCCCAAATTGATGCATTCAATATCTGGTAACTCTAAAAATAAACACAATTTTATTATTCAGTACATTGTTACTTTTTATTTATTATTTATTTTTGTGATAGGTTTTTAAATTTTTTGTCAATTGCTATTTTGCCTTGTATAAATCATAATAATATTCTTACTTAATTAATATGCTTGAGTTAAACTTCCTTTTCTTAAATGAGTAAAGTTGTTAGAAAACACTCTTGCCGACCTCAGTTTAAGTTATAAAAGTTTCTAGGTTTTAGTTTATTGAATTTTTATCTAATATTTTCTATTGTTGCTGGATTTTGTATACAAATATTAATTCTTATGTCTAGAAATTATTATATAACACAAGATACCAACATAAATTATAGTTGTATAATCAAAAATTTATATTTAGAGATGTTTTAAACCTTGTCCACACTCTCATAATTTTTGAAATTTTAATTTTATTTTTAATTTTCACATTTTGATTTAGAGTTCTCTATTGAATATAATTATTGTTGAACTATCTATCATATTAGATAATTTCTATTTAAAACATTCCTAACAAATTGGAGGCTTTCTAACAGACTGTATACACTAGGCTGATTTTTCGAAAGGGAATATTATCTCATTGGGCATAAGGGAATAGAATCTCATTGTTTAGAGTTTAACAATAACTAAAAATTTTAATAAAAACTGTGTGCACTTTTTACCAGTAAAATATTTTATATAACATTAATTTTAACATTAAAAAAAAAAATAATTTTTAAAATTTAATTTCAATAAAAAATTTAGCAGAGCGTGGTTTTGATCCACGGACCTCTGGGTTATGGGCCCAGCACGCTTCCACTGCGCCACTCTGCTCTTTCTTCTTCAACCATATTTTATCCATACAAAAATATTAATCAAAGCAAAATACATAGTACATGTATTCAAATAAAAAATGCTTATTAGTCATAAAATTTGACTCGCTTAATTATTTTTGCCTTTACACGAAAAGATATTAAAAGAAAAGCTTTTTTATTTAAGTTTTTAAATAAATCTTTTGAAGTTTTCAACAAAAAAATATTCAAAAGACGTTTTCGGAATACTAATTTCAAAATTACTTGAAAAAAAAACCAATAATAATAGTTAAAATTTTCATACGTGTATTTTAAAATATTATGTTTGAAAATTTGAATTGCAACTCATGTTTACAAAAAAAAATTTATTTAAAATTAAAAATATAATTTTAACACTCTTATTTTGTAAAGCAGAGTGGCGCAGTGGAAGCGTGCTGGGCCCATAACCCAGAGGTCCGTGGATCGAAACCACGCTCTGCTATGTAAAGTTTTTTTTTTAAGTAAAGATTTGTAAAAATTTCAACAAATTGCGAAATCACTTTTAAAGTAAAAATTTGGCAGTGTTAGAAAACAATAAGAAAAAATCGTTATTAAAACAAGAAGCAGAGTGGCGCAGTGGAAGCGTGCTGGGCCCATAACCCAGAGGTCCGTGGATCGAAACCACGCTCTGCTATGTAAAGTTTTTTTTTTAAGTAAAGATTTGTAAAAATTTCAACAAATTGCGAAATAATTTTTGAAGTAAAAATTTGGCAGTGTTAGAAAACAATAAGAAAAAATCGTTATTAAATCAAGAAGCAGAGTGGCGCAGTGGAAGCGTGCTGGGCCCATAACCCAGAGGTCCGTGGATCGAAACCACGCTCTGCTATGTAAAGTTTTTTTTTTAAGTAAAGATTTGTAAAAATTTCAACAAATTGCGAAATCACTTTTAAAGTAAAAATTTGGCAGTGTAAGAAAACAATAAGATAAATTCGGTATTACATCTCAAAGCAGAGTGGCGCAGTGGAAGCGTGCTGGGCCCATAACCCAGAGGTCCGTGGATCGAAACCACGCTCTGCTATGTAAAGTTTTTTTTTTAAGTAAAGATTTATAAAAATTTTAACGAACTGCAAAATAACTTTTTAAGTAAAAATTTGGGAGTGTAAGAAAACAATAAAAAAAAATCGTTATTAAATCACGAAGCAGAGTGGCGCAGTGGAAGCGTGCTGGGCCCATAACCCAGAGGTCCGTGGATCGAAACCACGCTCTGCTACATATGTAGGTTTTATTTTTATTTAACGTGAAATTGTTTTAAATTGATTTCTTCCACTTTTTTCGCTAATTTTCTGCTGAATTATAATTCTTAATTGGAATAATAATTTTTTTTATTTCATTTAAGTATATTAGTTTACATTTGGAAAAAGTATGTTTTTACCTAACCCACTGGTGTTTTTTTTCTAAGACACCCTCTATGTGAGTAAAAATTGTTAATTAAGGAGTGTATTGCTCTAAAGATTAAATTTTAAAAATTTATTATTTTTTGTACATTCACCAAGTTATATACCAAGTAATTATTCTAGATCATTATTTTTCACTTGTTTATTATGCAGAAAATGAAAAATTTATAAATAAATAATATGTGAGATTATTTTAATTTAATCTTCAGTATTGTTTGCTCTAAGCTTGCAAAAGATACAAAATTATTCAAATTTCATTTTTTATATCTTAAATATTGACTTAAAAATGTCTGAACTTAAAAGTATCACGACCATTTAAAACTATATTTTATATAGAGTGTATGTGTTTCTAATTTTTTTCTTTTTCGAAATTAATTATTTTTTTAAAATCATTTATATTCGAAACAGTAATAAACGACATTAAAAAAATTAATTATAAGTAAATTGAAAAGGAGATGAATAATATCATCATCTAAGGCCCGGCATGCTACATTACGCATAAAGTATAAGGCAAAAGAAATAAAAAAATAACCGGTTAAGAGCATGAATTAAACATAGAAGAATTTTAACCTTGACCTAAACATTTATATTACTTATTTCTTTACCAATTTTTTTTTTACCTATACTTTTAATTTTTGTTTTATTTTAATAGATTTTTAAAATTTTATATTATAGATTAAAATGTAATCAGTAATCACCTATATGTATTTTCTTTACTGAACCAGTTTGTGTAACAAAAATTTTTTTTTCATTAAATTTGAAATGATTTGTGTAACATTGTAGTTCCATTAAAGAATAAGAAACGTAACATGCTTGCTTTAAACTTGTTATTAAATAAAAAATAGGGTATAATTTAAATAATTGAAATTTTAAGGTAATTAGTGAAAAAAAACAAGCTGTACAACATTATGTCATGCATTCGGTTCTGTCCGCATTTTGTTATACATACATTGTTATATAATATAAATATATTTTAAATGGAATTGAAATTGAAAATTATAGCATTTATGGAAATACAAAATTAATCTACAATCTGCAATTGAAATTTTATGGCTGAATAAGTCAAATTGACATTAGATTTGCTTTTATGTAGATTCAACAGATTTAGACTTAAATTTATGTATTTTATAATAGTGATATTTTTGGTGATACAAATTTTCTACCACAAATATCTTTTTTATCTAATAAAGTAGATAATATGCATTTAAATGTTTGCACGTACAGTGTTGTGTATTTCAAATGTTGATTAATCCTGATTTTAAAATTCTAATTGCAATATGTGATATTAATAAACATTTTAGATCAGATTTGTAAAATTGCATGAATTTTGTAATCTCTGAAGTCATGGAATTAAAATGTCATTATTTTAGATGACGTTTTATTTTCATGACTTCATAGGATAGACGTTGTGAGTTACGAGTATGATCATAGTTTTGTTTTGTATAGTTAAATTAAATATTTTAAACAATATACAATTGAAATATTATGTACGTATGTATACATGTGCATATAATACGAATAACAAATTACATAATAACCATAATTGTTATTCACAATATTCATTCTACAATATTGTGTTACATACATATATACATATATATCTACATACGTACAATTATGACGCATTATGATATTCAATGACGAGAATAGAAGGAGACTGGTTTGGAAAATTATGATGTAAAAAATAATAAAATTTTTTAATTACATCCTTTTTTATATCCAAATAATTTAGAAATAAAAAGTTAAATCTTAGAAACTTAAAGAAGATTAAAATTAGGAGCTTTTGGGCCTTTGGTTTTAAATAATATATTGTTAATAAATACAAAAATCTATTGTGTTACCATTATACTTGTGTTAGTTCACTGTTAGAAACAAATTCACATTACTATCAAAGCTGCAATTCTCATTACGATTTCCATAACTTTGTAACTGTAGCAGAAAATGTATGAATACATATGGATCCATAAATTTCGTATTTATGAATTGCCCAAAAGTGAATCTGAAATTTCTACTTACATTTCATTCAAACCGGTTTTTCTAGATAATCGTATTCAATTCCTATAACACAAACTTTTCATATAATATCAGGGAAAGAAAGATTAGAAAAAGTCGAATTTTTTTTTTTTTGTAATTCACTTTCCAAATTCATCATAGCATTTTCGAATAATTTTTTCGTCATTTGTTTTATAAAGACTAAAATAAAAAATATTATTAATTTTCAAATTTCAATTTGAACATAGTATGGTATTTCGTATTTGTCTATAGAAATAACGTTAATGAAGCTTAGATTTTGTCAATAGAAATAACGTTATGGACGCTTAAATTTTTTATTTTTCTTATTTGGAAAAAAAATTTGCTAGATTTCTTTAGATTTTTGGAGTATTCATCATTAATTGTCTTGGACATGGGTCCCTAAGTGTTCGGGAACTGTTATCCCTTAGGGATATCTCCGGCTTTGTGGTTGGGCAGGGGATATTATAGGCGGGAGCGTGGGGAGGCTACAATAAGTCAAGAATGGCTGCGGTGGCTTGGGAGTTACTCCTCTGCCACTCGGTTCTCTTAAAATCTACAATCTACAATTCATCATTTTTAATAAAAATATAAACAAGTGCTATAATTTTAAGCTATGGTTGTGCTGTTTTACTGTAAATTATTAATTTAAAAATAAAGAAATAATATAAATTCATTAAATAATTTTCTTATAACAGATCTTATACCTATTGATATCACCAATGCATGAAATAATATGTAACATACATAAAGTTCAATACAAAATTCAATTTTAATTTAATACTATAAAAAATTAAATTCAATATTATAAAATTTAGTGTTAAACTACTTTAATAATTAATAATCACTAATTATTGTTTACTCGTAATAATCACACAGAGTAGTTTACTCGTATGTATAGTGAACTTGATATAATAAATTTTCATATACGAGTATTAAACTTATATGCATAGGTACAAACTAAATTTGTATTAACTTAATAAAATTAGTTTTGAGAAAAATGCGAGAAAATATTTTTATAAATAAATTTTAAAATAAATTTTAAATATGAATATGTAAATTCTCTATAATACAGTTAATGGGCAAATATTCAAATTTTTCGCAATGTTCTTCGGAATCTATGGAATTGCATTTTTTTAGTTAATACATTTTATTGCATGGTTGCGATACAAATATAAGTGATATTATAAGCACAACAGTGTTGTTAAATTACGTGTTGTTAGATTAAGTTAAAATTATATGCTCTTTCGAAAAAAAAATTTATATAGTATAAAATTAAAATACAACGGTCAAGGCTGAAATTGTGCCGAATTAAAATGTATGCCTAATTTGTTTTATTTTTATTTTAATAATTGATTATCAATTTTTTAAAATTTATTTAATTATTCATATTTTGATTTTGTTTTGGTATTAGTTGGGAAATTTTAATAAATATACAAATATGTACATACATATGTATGTATATATGCTTATACCCAATATTTGATTGAACTCATATAATATAAGAGTAAATATTTATTAAATTACCGTTATTAAAAGCCGCCTTTTGAAATGTGTGTGTGTGTGTTTTTTTATAATGCAATTATGTGTTACATACATGTTGTAAATACATGTATGCAATACATGTCTTACGTATGCTCACATATTGATATTCACAGCAAAAAAAAATTTTTTTTTAAATACACAATTTGATTTTTTATTTAATATTTTAATTTCTTTTTTTTTTTTTTTAAATTTATTTCAACAAAAAACTATATTTGAAA
This sequence comes from Condylostylus longicornis, assembly GCF_029603195.1. Classification (NCBI taxonomy): domain Eukaryota; kingdom Metazoa; phylum Arthropoda; class Insecta; order Diptera; family Dolichopodidae; genus Condylostylus; species Condylostylus longicornis. Next base: position 2,694,028 of record NW_026578043.1, read on the forward strand.
AAGTTATGCATAAAAGCTTGTTTCCTCCACTTTGGATTTAAGATGAACCTTTGTTTTTGAAAGTTTTACTTTAAATTTTTTTAATTCAAACTACACATTGGGTATTTTATAGACAAGTAAGTTATCCGTCACTTGTCAAAAAAAGTGAGTTTGAAAGCGTCTGAAAATGGTATCAGCATGTTAGTCTGTTAGGTTTTTTTGTTGAATTTCCACTGTTTGTTATCATTTTGTAAATAGAATTAAGAACTGTAAGGATAGCTCTAAAATTTTAAAAACACTCTAACACAATTAATAGTGATTTATTCTTGTTCAAGACCATCTTGTATTTGCCAAACTTATTAAAATTATTTATTAAATTTGTCTATGTAAAATTTTCAAATAAATATATTAAGCTTATTAGACATAATGAAGGTGTTGCTCTTTAACTTAATGGAAATTTCTTTATGCAACTGCAGAACAGATGGATGACGTAATCAAAGGAATGAGTTAAAGTGTTACTCTTTGTTATTTTTGACTTATATGAGCAATACATATTTTTCACTTTGACTGTTGCGTCATTTTGTACAGAAGCGATTCAAGATGCATATATTTATTTTTCTAATAAGAAACTGTATTGCAAGTATACATACACGGTTTGTAATTCAGTATACGCTAATAATTACTAAGATTCCTCAAATTAATTTAGCTAATATAATTTAAGAAATTTAATAAAAAAAAATTTAAAATTTAAAAGTTCGCAATTTTGAAAAAAGTTTACGAGTATTTAGTGGGTACAGATTGGTGTAGCTTTTGTCAAAATTTCAATTTTAATATTCTACATAATAATATGGCAATAAGCACAATCATCTTGCCTAGTTTTTAATTTATATTTATATATATATATATTATATACGTTCATATTACATATAGACACATATAGGTGTTTTATAACTTTTACCAAAAAATAAAAAAAAAAAAAAAAAATGTTTTTTTAATTTATTTATTTTTTTATTTACAGGTATTCGTTTTTTCCAAATTTTTTCTATCTGTCTCTCTCTCTATTGTTTTTTTTGGTTGTTCACATAAAAAATACCTAATGGAAACTATTACAAATTAATATACAAATCGAATAAAAACTGACGAAAAAAAAAAAATAAAATCAAAACAAAAGAGAGAAGAAATCAGTAGAAAGTTAGTGATCAGATTGATCAGTTCAAATTCGGATAAGTTGGAGTTGACGAATAAAATCAGAAGAAAAAATTGAAGAAAATCATCAATAAAAAAAAAAAAATTAAAAAAATTTGGTTTAATTAAAATAGTTTATAATATTAGAGGAAATCTAAAAGAGAAAGGAATTTCAAGGAATACAACAACAAAAAAAAAAAAATGGGATTATTAACTTTTCTATTATACACACTATTAATACTTATGATATTAGGATTCTATTTCTTTAGATCATCTAAAGAATTTCCAAAAACATGGTATGAATGGAAAACAGAATTTCGATTTCAATATATGGGTATCTTAGGACTTATTCAAGATATTTCATTAAATAAAAAAAATAATGTTGCAATATTACAACAAACTGATCGTATTGCAATTGTAACTGGCGGTAATCGTGGCATTGGACTTCGAATTATTGAAAAACTTTTAGAATGTGAAATGACTGTTATAATGGGTAAGTTCAACTTGCATACTTATATATAATATATAATTTGTTATATGATTCTATAAAATTATACAATTATTTTACCGCAATATAAATTCACATAGTATGTTACATCAATTGTTTATTTTAAATTATAAAAATATTTATTTCATACTTAAGTGTTAAATTTTATTAAGTAATTATATTTAACAAAAAAAAATTTCTTATTTTTCTGAAAAATAACACGATGCAATACTGTTATACATATAGTAGGTTATTTGTATAGAATTTGTTTTTTTTTTGTAAGAACGTTCGTAAAATTATTAGAATTTTTAATACTGAAATAACTTTGATTTTGTAAATAAGAATGAATAATTTATTATTACAATAGAAATGCATTAGAACTATATATGAGTACGTGAGTATATAATATTTATTATATACATATATATGCAATAAATATACGAAATATTCTCATCATAGGGCATTGTAATTATGGATACAAGGTTATAAGTAAACAATTTGTATACGTCAATTAAAAAAAAAAAAAAAATCATTGAATTTTATAGTAAACATAAAGATTTTCAAAATATTAACAATGCAGTTGAGTTTGCTTAAAATTAACATATTTTATTCAAATTAAATTTAAATTGGTTTTCTTTTTTTATTTTAGAGAATCTCAAACTTATATTTGAAATTCTCTATCTTATTCTTGTTATTCTTGTTATTATGTTCTTATTTAATTGTATATTTCTAAACAGGTTTAGAGTGTTTGAAAGAATAGGTTAATGAGTTAATCTTAAACTGGGTTAAAGCGGTTTTGTAGTAGTAATAAAATTCTATGATAGAAAGATAGTTGTATACTAGAATTCTGTATAAAATTTTCTATACCAAATACTATAAATAATTGGCCTTTCTGTTCCACAGCTAAATGGATTTTTTTTTTTTATAGAAATTATTGATCGAAAATTATCCAAATATTAAAGCGAAAAATCAAGATAGTTTTTGAAGCCAATTATTGGGTTTATGGCCTTATTACATTTAGAGACATGTATCCCACTTTAATTTTTGCAAGATGGTTTTTGCAAGATTGATTTAGTTACTGTAACATTTTTTGCTTAATTTATTTTTAACTGAAAAATAAATAAAATAATTAGTTGAGGCAAATGTTTTGCATACAAATATTTACATACACAAAGTTGCTAATTAGCTCTTCTTTGGCCCCTTTTTGAATACTGCTTACTATAAAATATGAATTTCCTATTTGAATTTTATGTTCTTCTAATGCCGCTGCTTTCCCATATTTTAAAATTTCCTGAAATTTAAATTAATTTAGTATTATCATAAATTTAGTTTTAATTTATAAGATTTTTTTTTTTGATTATTTGAACCTATAATAATTATTATTTGTTGAGCAATGGAATTAATTCATACCCTAATAAAACAAACTAAGGAGACGAAAGAAAGAAAATTATTCGCAATTAGCAGTTTATTGTAATGATGTTATTGTAAACATTTAGATCCTGATGCAGGAATGATAAAAAATTTAAAAATATTAAGTCGACTTCCTTTCATTGATTTTATATTTAAAATAGGGTCTATAATTATTTCACACTCAAATCTTTAAATTTTAAATTACTTTAATTTAAGCTTTAAATGATTGAAAATTAATTAATTTATTTTTATATTTTTTCAAAATGTAGCTTGCCGTGATCCAGAAGGAGGTAGAAAAAATATATTGGAAGCTGTTGATTTTTCCACAATTCGTGGTAAATTAATTTGTGAGAAACTTGATGTTGCCAGTTTAAGTTCTGTTAAAGAATTTGCAAAGAAAATTCAAGATAATTATGAAAAAATTGATTTGTTAATTAATAATGGTAAGAAAATTCAAAATGCCTGATCTTTAATATACTCTAATATACCTACTAGCTTGATTTGAAATTATTAATTTAATATTTTTATTGAATGTTTTTAGCTGGAATAATGTGTGCTCCATACAAATTAACTGAAGATGGTTATGAATCACATTTTGCTGTAAATTTCTTAGGTCATTTTCTTTTAACACATTTATTATTGCCAAAATTAAAAGCAGCTGGTAAAAAAGGATTAAATGCTCGTATTGTTAATGTTTCATCAATTGTTAATATGGTTGGGAAAATTAATTATGATGATATAAATTTAACGTAAGTTGAGAACTTGTATGAAAAGCAAAAATTTTTACATATTCTAAATTTTTATATATTTGTAGAAAAAAATATTATCCCCCAACCGCTTATAATCAAAGTAAATTAGCTCAAGTATTGACAACAAAATATATAAATCATCTAATGGAAAAAGAAGAAGCGCCTGTTCAAGTACATGCTGTTCATCCAGGACTTGTTGATACTGATTTGTTTAAATATACAAGTACAACATCAGTTCCAACATTTAAAAAATTACTTTTTAAGGTAATTTACAAAAACTTTTAAATAAGAATTAACAATTTATAATCATATTTTATTGTTCTAATAATATTGCATTTTTGTAGACTCCCGAGGAGGGATCAAGAACTGTAGTATATGCAGCAATTGGACGTAAATTAGAAGGAAAAGGTGGTACATATTTAACAAATTGTGTACATGCTAGATGTCATCCTGATGCTAAGAAACCAGAAAAATGTGAAAAATTTTTTAAATTTAGCTGCGATTTACTCGGTATTAAAGAATTTGGCAATGGTGTTGTGTAACATTTGATATTTTAGTTTAATAATCCAATCAATTGAAGATTTTTTTTTACATGCTATCATCATTTTTTAAAGGGGTATTAAAAAAAAAACATCACATTTTATAATTTTTTTTTTTCTTTTTGAAAATTTTATACATTTTTGTATTTATTAAGTTTAGAAGTTGTTTAAAAAATACTTTGTATTTTTGTAGAAAAAACTTTTCCCATATTACTTTTAGATCATTATACAACAAGGCAAATGTAAATTTAATATTAAAAAAATTATGTTAATTATACGTGTAGTTTCTTTTTACTAGTAAAAATTAAATGATTTTTTTTTAAAATTTGTTATTATTTATATACGTTTATTTGTAACTGTTCAGGCCCTTAATTTCAATGACTAAAATTATTATTTTAATAATTTTTTTGGGCTAAGTAAATATTTTCAACTTATTGATTCGTAGTTTACCGATGTTAATTAAATATTTTCATATGAAACAATTTGTAAAAATTCGTCTAGGTTGAATAAAATTATTCAATGACAGATTCAGAAAATCTGCAAATTTCTTTGTGATTAAAAAAAGGTTTACCTATAATTTCTATGGCCAATTAAACTTTTAAGTGTGAATTGAAGAATTGTCCCAAAAATTTCATTAGCAATTAATTAAAATAAAATTTAAAAGACACCCCTGGGTTTATAGAAAATAATATTGAAGATGAGATTTGAATTACTTCATTTGTTCGACTTATTAGATTTTTAATATCTTTGACCAAAATGTTTTATTCTACATTTACTTTACCATTTTAATTTCTTGCATGAATAAAAAAAGTTTTCAAATCAACGAACAAAAATTTGAAACAATTGGAAAATGTGAAACAAAATAATGTAGTGGAATTTTTTTGATATATCATCCGGAAACTCATTTTCATTCTCCCGAAAATATGCAATATTTTAGCAGGTTTTTTTCATATTTGAAAATTTTGCATAACATGATGGGGCACACAATATTTATTTCAATACTCGTATTTATTTGAATGCTAGTTAATGTGGAATTGTTAATTTATTAAATAAAAAATTTGTTCCAGATACAAATATATTGACATTACATGTGCCTTAAGATATATTGACATTAGATCTACTCTAAGATAATATTATTTTTTAGATTTCTTTTATAGGATTCTTCAGATATCTTTGTTATACAATATTATTATACTCTAAATCACATTCTATACTAATCTGAATAAAATCTTTGTATGTTAACTGGATGATTTTTAGTGATGTCATAATTCTTAGTTAATTAATTAAAAAAAAATAGCAATTAAAACTTTTATTATTACACAATATTCTTTCCACCATAACAGAACAATAAAATAAAATCACGTGTAATTGCATATTATGTGAATAATAATCATGCATCATTGCGATATCATTGAACTAGCATATTGAGCAAGTCATTTTGACGTAAACAAAATCACTGACTTTATACCAATGTTATGAATTCAAGAGACATTCAGCAATACATGTGCTTGTTTTCTAACTTTAGAGAATTTCCAAAATGTGTGACACATATACAAAGGTGGTAACTTTTTCATGATTTTCTTTGAAGTACACATTACGATAAATATTTCATTAAGGGTCATATTGTATTCGATTTTTGAAATATTGCAGTTCCAAAATTACATAAACAAATTTAACAGTGTATAATATTTCGCAATAACTCATATTAATCGGTATACATTTATAATAATATAAATAATGTTAAATCTATCAAAATTCTTAACCTATAAAATTACTGTAAGAAAAAAAAAGTAAATAATAGCATTTAATATATGAGCACATTATAAAATGGTGCATCTTTCAAATTATTATTTATGTTATTTAATGCAATATTAAAATTAAAGAATACAAGCAAAGAAAAATGAAGAAAAAAATTTTAGTTTCTTTAGCATCCGGCATATCAAAATGAATTTGATTCGTGACCAACATGGTTCACAACAATTACGATTATTCAGTCAAATCACTCAAATGGTGAA